>NW_028148721.1:0-1262809 GCF_965112155.1 Podarcis liolepis | reverse complement strand
AGAAGGCTTTTTATCACACGACAATGAATCAGCCCTCAACAACTTAACCGGCGGAAAATATTTTTTTGAAAAAATCCCTAAACCCCGGTGTCACAATTTCACCAAAAATCTGACTTTTGGCAATTCACTCAAAAATGGTGCCAGCAGGTTGCAAATGCTCCCCTGAAAGCTTTGGCGATGGAAACAGAAATCTTTTTATCACAGGACAAGAAATCAGCCCTCAACAACTTAACCGGCGAAAAATATTTTTTTGAAAAAATACCTAAGCCCCGGGGTCACAATTTCAGCAAAAATCTGACTTTTGGCAATTCACTCAAAAATGGTGCCAGCAGGTTGCAATTGCTCCCCTGAAAGCTTTGACGATGGAAACAGAAGGCTTTTTATCACAGGACAAGAAATCAGCCCTCAACAACTTAACCGGCGGAAAATATCTTTTTGAAAAAATCCCTAAGCCCCGGGGTCACAATTTCAGCAAAAATCTGAGTTTTGGCAATTCACTCAAAAATGGTGCCAGCAGGTTGCAAATGCTCCCCTGAAAGCTTTGGCTATGGAAACAGAAGGCTTTTTATCACAGGACAAGAAATCAGCCCTCGAAAACCTAACCTGCAGAAAATATTTTTTTGAAAAAATCCCTAAGCCCCGGGGTCACAATTTCAGCAAAAATCTGACTTTTGGCAATTCACTCAAAAATGGTGCCAACCGGTTGCAAATGCTCCCCGGAAAGGTTTGGCATTCGAAACAGAAGGCTTTTTATCACAGGACAAGAAATCAGGCTTCAACAACTTAACCGGCGGAAAATGTTTTTTTGAAAAAATCCCTAAGCCCCGGTGTCACAATTTCAGCAAAAATCTGACTTTTGGCAATTCACTCAAAAATGGTGCCAACAGGTTGCAAATGCTCCCCGGAAAGGTTTCGCAGTCGAAACAGAAGGCTTTTTATCACACGACAATGAATCAGCCCTCAACAACTTAACCGGCGGAAAATATTTTTTTGAAACAATCCCTAAGCCCCGGGGTCACAATTTCAGCAAAAATCTGACTTTTGGCAATTCACTCAAAAATGGTGCCAACCGGTTGCAAATGCTCCCCTGAAAGCTTTGGCGATGGAAACAGAAGGCTTTTTATCACACGACAATGAATCAGCCCTCAACAACTTAACCGGCGGAAAATATTTTTTTGAAAAAATCCCTAAGCCCCGGGGTCACAATTTCAGCAAAAATCTGACTTTTGGCAATCCACTCAAAAATGGTGCCAGCAGGTTGCAAATTCTCCCCGGAAAGGTTTGGCATTCGAAACAGAAGGCTTTTTATCACAGGACAAGAAATCAGGCTTCAACAACTTAACCGGCGGAAAATGTTTTTTTGAAAAAATAACTAAGCCCTGGGGTCACAATTTCAGCAAAAATCTGACTTTTGGCAAGTCACTCAAAAATGGTGCCAACCGGTTGCAAATGCTCCCCGGAAAGGTTTCGCATTCGAAACAGAAGGCTTTTTATCACAGGACAAGAAATCAGCCCTCAACAACTTAACCGGCGGAAAATATTTTTTTGAAACGATCCCTAAGCCCCGGTGTCACAATTTCAGCAAAAATCTGACTTTTGGCAATTCACTCAAAAGTGGTGCCAACCTGTTGCAAATGCTCCCCTGAAAGCTTTGGCAATGGATACAGAAGGCTTTTTATCACAGGACAAGAAATCAGCCCTCAACAACTTAACCGGCGGAAAATATTTTTTTTAAAAAATCCCTAAGCCCCGGGGTCACAATTTCACCAAAAATCTGACTTTTGGCAATTCACTCAAAAATGGTGCCAGCAGGTTGCAAATGCTCCCCTGAAAGCTTTGGCGATGGAAACAGAAGTCTTTTTATCACAGGACAAGAAATCAGCCCTCAACAACTTAACCGGCGAAAAATATTTTTTTGAAAAAATACCTAAGCCCCGGGGTCACAATTTCAGCAAAAATCTGACTTTTGGCAATTCATTCAAAAATGGTGCCAGCAGGTTGCAGATGCTCCCCTGAAAGCTTTGGCGATGGAAACAGAAGTCTTTTTATCACAGGACAATAAATCAGCCCTCAACAACTTAACCGGCGGAAAATATTTTTTTGAAAAAATCCCTAAGCCCCGGGGTCACAATTTCAGCAAAAATCTGACTTTTGGCAATTCACTCAAAAATGGTGCCAGCAGGTTGCAAATGCTCCCCGGAAAGGTTTCGCAGTCGAAACAGAAGGCTTTTTATCACAGGACAAGAAATCAGCCCTCAACAACTTAACCGGCGGAAAATGTTTTTTTGAAAAAATCCCTAAGCCCCGGTGTCACAATTTCAGCAAAAATCTGACTTTTGGCAATTCACTCAAAAATGGTGCCAACCTGTTGCAAATGCTCCCCTGAAAGCTTTGGCAATGGATACAGAAGGCTTTTTATCACAGGACAAGAAATCAGCCATCAACAACTTAACCGGCGGAAAATATTTTTTTGAAAAAATCCCTAAGCCCCGGGGTCACAATTTCAGCAAAAATCTGACTTTTGGCAATTCACTCAAAAATGGTGCCAGCAGGTTGCAAATGCTCCCCGGAAAGGTTTGGCATTCGAAACAGAAGGCTTTTTATCACAGGACAAGAAATCAGCCCTCAACAACTTAACCGGCGGAAAATGTTTTTTTGAAAAAATAACTAAGCCCTGGGGTCACAATTTGAGCAAAAATCTGACTTTTGGCAATTCACTCAAAAATGGTGCCAACAGGTTGCAAATGCTCCCCGGAAAGGTTTCGCATTCGAAACAGAAGGCTTTTTATCACAGGACAAGAAATCAGCCCTCAACAACTTAACCGACGGAAAATGTTTTTTTGAAAAAATCCCTAAGCCCCGGTGTCACAATTTCAGCAAAAATCTGACTTTTGGCAATTCACTCAAAAATGGTGCCAACCTGTTGCAAATGCTCCCCTGAAAGCTTTGGCAATGGATACAGAAGGCTTTTTATCACAGGAAAAGAAATCAGCCCTCAACAACTTAACCGGCGGAAAATATTTTTTTGAAACAATCCCTAAGCCCAGGGGTCACAATTTCAGCAAAAATCTGACTTTTGGCAATTCACTCAAAAATGGTGCCAACCGGTTGCAAATGCTCCCCTGAAAGCTTTGGCGATGGAAACAGAAGTCTTTTTATCACAGGACAAGAAATCAGCCCTCAACAACTTAACCGGCGAAAAATATTTTTTTGAAAAAATACCTAAGCCCCGGGGTCACAATTTCAGCAAAAATCTGACTTTTGGCAATTCACTCAAAAATGGTGCCAGCAGGTTGCAGATGCTCCCCTGAAAGCTTTGGCGATGGAAACAGAAGGCTTTTTATCACAGGACAAGAAATCAGCCCTCAACAACTTAACCGGCGGAAAATATTTTTTTGAAAAAATCCCTAAGCCCCGGGGTCACAATTTCAGCAAAAATCTGACTTTTGGCAAGTCACTCAAAAATGGTGCCAACCGGTTGGAAATGCTCCCCTGAAAGGTTTGGCAGTCAAAACAGAAGGCTTTTTATCACAGGACAAGAAATCAGCCCTCAACAACTTAACCGGCGGAAAATGTTTTTTTGAAAAAATCCCTAAGCCCCGGGGTCACAATTTCAGCAAAAATCTGACTTTTGGCAATTCACTCAAAAATGGTGCCAACCTGTTCCAAATGCTCCCCTGAAAGCTTTGGCAATGGATACAGAAGGCTTTTTATCACAGGACAAGAAATCAGCCATCAACAACTTAACCGGCGGAAAATATTTTTTTGAAAAAATCCCTAAGCCCCGGGGTCACAATTTCAGCAAAAATCTGACTTTTGGCAAGTCACTCAAAAATGGTGCCAACCGGTTGCAAATGCTCCCCGGAAAGGTTTGGCATTCGAAACAGAAGGCTTTTTATCACAGGACAAGAAATCAGGCTTCAACAACTTAACCGGCGGAAAATGTTTTTTTGAAAATATAACTAAGCCCTGGGGTCACAATTTCAGCAAAAATCTGACTTTTGGCAATTCACTTAAAAATGGTGCCAATAGGTTGCAAATGCTCCCCGGAAAGGTTTCACAGTCGAAACAGAAGGCTTTTTTTCACAGGACAAGAAATCAGCCCTCAACAACTTAACCGGCGGAAAATATTTTTTTGAAACAATCCCTAAGCCCCGGGGTCACAATTTCAGCAAAAATCTGACTTTTGGCAATTCACTCAAAAATGGTGCCAACCGGTTGCAAATGCTCCCCTGAAAGCTTTGGCGATGGAAACAGAAGGCTTTTTATCACACGACAATGAATCAGCCCTCAACAACTTAACCGGCGGAAAATATTTTTTTGAAAAAATCCCTAAACCCCGGTGTCACAATTTCACCAAAAATCTGACTTTTGGCAATTCACTCAAAAATGGTGCCAGCAGGTTGCAAATGCTCCCCTGAAAGCTTTGGCGATGGAAACAGAAATCTTTTTATCACAGGACAAGAAATCAGCCCTCAACAACTTAACCGGCGAAAAATATTTTTTTGAAAAAATACCTAAGCCCCGGGGTCACAATTTCAGCAAAAATCTGACTTTTGGCAATTCACTCAAAAATGGTGCCAGCAGGTTGCAATTGCTCCCCTGAAAGCTTTGACGATGGAAACAGAAGGCTTTTTATCACAGGACAAGAAATCAGCCCTCAACAACTTAACCGGCGGAAAATATCTTTTTGAAAAAATCCCTAAGCCCCGGGGTCACAATTTCAGCAAAAATCTGAGTTTTGGCAATTCACTCAAAAATGGTGCCAGCAGGTTGCAAATGCTCCCCTGAAAGCTTTGGCTATGGAAACAGAAGGCTTTTTATCACAGGACAAGAAATCAGCCCTCGAAAACCTAACCTGCAGAAAATATTTTTTTGAAAAAATCCCTAAGCCCCGGGGTCACAATTTCAGCAAAAATCTGACTTTTGGCAATTCACTCAAAAATGGTGCCAACCGGTTGCAAATGCTCCCCGGAAAGGTTTGGCATTCGAAACAGAAGGCTTTTTATCACAGGACAAGAAATCAGGCTTCAACAACTTAACCGGCGGAAAATGTTTTTTTGAAAAAATCCCTAAGCCCCGGTGTCACAATTTCAGCAAAAATCTGACTTTTGGCAATTCACTCAAAAATGGTGCCAACAGGTTGCAAATGCTCCCCGGAAAGGTTTCGCAGTCGAAACAGAAGGCTTTTTATCACACGACAATGAATCAGCCCTCAACAACTTAACCGGCGGAAAATATTTTTTTGAAACAATCCCTAAGCCCCGGGGTCACAATTTCAGCAAAAATCTGACTTTTGGCAATTCACTCAAAAATGGTGCCAACCGGTTGCAAATGCTCCCCTGAAAGCTTTGGCGATGGAAACAGAAGGCTTTTTATCACACGACAATGAATCAGCCCTCAACAACTTAACCGGCGGAAAATATTTTTTTGAAAAAATCCCTAAGCCCCGGGGTCACAATTTCAGCAAAAATCTGACTTTTGGCAATCCACTCAAAAATGGTGCCAGCAGGTTGCAAATTCTCCCCGGAAAGGTTTGGCATTCGAAACAGAAGGCTTTTTATCACAGGACAAGAAATCAGGCTTCAACAACTTAACCGGCGGAAAATGTTTTTTTGAAAAAATAACTAAGCCCTGGGGTCACAATTTCAGCAAAAATCTGACTTTTGGCAAGTCACTCAAAAATGGTGCCAACCGGTTGCAAATGCTCCCCGGAAAGGTTTCGCATTCGAAACAGAAGGCTTTTTATCACAGGACAAGAAATCAGCCCTCAACAACTTAACCGGCGGAAAATATTTTTTTGAAACGATCCCTAAGCCCCGGTGTCACAATTTCAGCAAAAATCTGACTTTTGGCAATTCACTCAAAAGTGGTGCCAACCTGTTGCAAATGCTCCCCTGAAAGCTTTGGCAATGGATACAGAAGGCTTTTTATCACAGGACAAGAAATCAGCCCTCAACAACTTAACCGGCGGAAAATATTTTTTTTAAAAAATCCCTAAGCCCCGGGGTCACAATTTCACCAAAAATCTGACTTTTGGCAATTCACTCAAAAATGGTGCCAGCAGGTTGCAAATGCTCCCCTGAAAGCTTTGGCGATGGAAACAGAAGTCTTTTTATCACAGGACAAGAAATCAGCCCTCAACAACTTAACCGGCGAAAAATATTTTTTTGAAAAAATACCTAAGCCCCGGGGTCACAATTTCAGCAAAAATCTGACTTTTGGCAATTCATTCAAAAATGGTGCCAGCAGGTTGCAGATGCTCCCCTGAAAGCTTTGGCGATGGAAACAGAAGTCTTTTTATCACAGGACAATAAATCAGCCCTCAACAACTTAACCGGCGGAAAATATTTTTTTGAAAAAATCCCTAAGCCCCGGGGTCACAATTTCAGCAAAAATCTGACTTTTGGCAATTCACTCAAAAATGGTGCCAGCAGGTTGCAAATGCTCCCCGGAAAGGTTTCGCAGTCGAAACAGAAGGCTTTTTATCACAGGACAAGAAATCAGCCCTCAACAACTTAACCGGCGGAAAATGTTTTTTTGAAAAAATCCCTAAGCCCCGGTGTCACAATTTCAGCAAAAATCTGACTTTTGGCAATTCACTCAAAAATGGTGCCAACCTGTTGCAAATGCTCCCCTGAAAGCTTTGGCAATGGATACAGAAGGCTTTTTATCACAGGACAAGAAATCAGCCATCAACAACTTAACCGGCGGAAAATATTTTTTTGAAAAAATCCCTAAGCCCCGGGGTCACAATTTCAGCAAAAATCTGACTTTTGGCAATTCACTCAAAAATGGTGCCAGCAGGTTGCAAATGCTCCCCGGAAAGGTTTGGCATTCGAAACAGAAGGCTTTTTATCACAGGACAAGAAATCAGCCCTCAACAACTTAACCGGCGGAAAATGTTTTTTTGAAAAAATAACTAAGCCCTGGGGTCACAATTTGAGCAAAAATCTGACTTTTGGCAATTCACTCAAAAATGGTGCCAACAGGTTGCAAATGCTCCCCGGAAAGGTTTCGCATTCGAAACAGAAGGCTTTTTATCACAGGACAAGAAATCAGCCCTCAACAACTTAACCGACGGAAAATGTTTTTTTGAAAAAATCCCTAAGCCCCGGTGTCACAATTTCAGCAAAAATCTGACTTTTGGCAATTCACTCAAAAATGGTGCCAACCTGTTGCAAATGCTCCCCTGAAAGCTTTGGCAATGGATACAGAAGGCTTTTTATCACAGGAAAAGAAATCAGCCCTCAACAACTTAACCGGCGGAAAATATTTTTTTGAAACAATCCCTAAGCCCAGGGGTCACAATTTCAGCAAAAATCTGACTTTTGGCAATTCACTCAAAAATGGTGCCAGCAGGTTGCAAATGCTCCCCGGAAAGGTTTCGCATTCGAAACAGAAGGCTTTTTATCACAGGACAAGAAATCAGCCCTCAACAACTTAACCGGCGGAAAATGTTTTTTTGAAAAAATCCCTAAGCCCCGGTGTCACAATTTCAGCAAAAATCTGACTTTTGGCAATTCACTCAAAAATGGTGCCAACCTGTTGCAAATGCTCCCCTGAAAGCTTTGGCAATGGATACAGAATGATTTTTATCACAGGACAAGAAATCAGCCCTCAACAACTTTACCGGCGGAAAATATTTTTTTGAAAAAATCCCTAAGCCCCGGGGTCACAATTTCACCAAAAATCTGACTTTTGGCAATTCACTCAAAAATGGTGCCAGCAGGTTGCAGATGCTCCCCTGAAAGCTTTGGCGATGGAAACAGAAGGCTTTTAATCACAGGACAATAAATCAGCCCTCAACAACTTAACCGGCGGAAAATATTTTTTTGAAAAAATCCCTAAGCCCCGGGGTCACAATTTCAGCAAAAATCTGACTTTTGGCAATCCACTCAAAAATGGTGCCAACAGGTTGCAAATGCTCCCCGGAAAGGTTTCGCAGTCGAAACAGAAGGCTTTTTATCACAGGACAAGAAATCAGCCCTCAACAACTTAACCGGCGGAAAATGTTTTTTTGAAAAAATCCCTAAGCCCCGGGGTCACAATTTCAGCAAAAATCTGACTTTTGGCAATTCACTCAAAAATGGTGCCAACCTGTTCCAAATGCTCCCCTGAAAGCTTTGGCAATGGATACAGAAGGCTTTTTATCACAGGACAAGAAATCAGCCATCAACAACTTAACCGGCGGAAAATATTTTTTTGAAAAAATCCCTAAGCCCCGGGGTCACAATTTCAGCAAAAATCTGACTTTTGGCAAGTCACTCAAAAATGGTGCCAACCGGTTGCAAATGCTCCCCGGAAAGGTTTGGCATTCGAAACAGAAGGCTTTTTATCACAGGACAAGAAATCAGGCTTCAACAACTTAACCGGCGGAAAATGTTTTTTTGAAAAAATAACTAAGCCCTGGGGTCACAATTTCAGCAAAAATCTGACTTTTGGCAATTCACTTAAAAATGGTGCCAACAGGTTGCAAATGCTCCCCGGAAAGGTTTCACAGTCGAAACAGAAGGCTTTTTATCACAGGACAAGAAATCAGCCCTCAACAACTTAACCGGCGGAAAATATTTTTTTGAAACAATCCCTAAGCCCCGGGGTCACAATTTCAGCAAAAATCTGACTTTTGGCAATTCACTCAAAAATGGTGCCAACCGGTTGCAAATGCTCCCCTGAAAGCTTTGGCGATGGAAACAGAAGGCTTTTTATCACACGACAATGAATCAGCCCTCAACAACTTAACCGGCGGAAAATATTTTTTTGAAAAAATCCCTAAACCCCGGTGTCACAATTTCACCAAAAATCTGACTTTTATCAATTCACTCAAAAATGGTGCCAGCAGGTTGCAAATGCTCCCCTGAAAGCTTTGGCGATGGAAACAGAAATCTTTTTATCACAGGACAAGAAATCAGCCCTCAACAACTTAACCGGCGAAAAATATTTTTTTGAAAAAATACCTAAGCCCCGGGGTCACAATTTCAGCAAAAATCTGACTTTTGGCAATTCACTCAAAAATGGTGCCAGCAGGTTGCAATTGCTCCCCTGAAAGCTTTGGCGATGGAAACAGAAGGCTTTTAATCACAGGACAAGAAATCAGCCCTCAACAACTTAACCGGCGGAAAATGTTTTTTTGAAAAAATCCCTAAGCCCCGGGGTCACAATTTCAGCAAAAATCTGACTTTTGGCAATTCACTCAAAAATGGTGCCAGCAGGTTGCAAATGCTCCCCTGAAAGCTTTGGCGATGGAAACAGAAATCTTTTTATCACAGGACAAGAAATCAGCCCTCAACAACTTAACCGGCGAAAAATATTTTTTTGAAAAAATACCTAAGCCCCGGGGTCACAATTTCAGCAAAAATCTGACTTTTGGCAATTCACTCAAAAATGGTGCCAGCAGGTTGCAATTGATCCCCTGAAAGCTTTGACGATGGAAACAGAAGGCTTTTTATCACAGGACAAGAAATCAGCCCTCAACAACTTAACCGGCGGAAAATGTTTTTTTGAAAAAATAACTAAGCCCTGGGGTCACAATTTGAGCAAAAATCTGACTTTTGGCAATTCACTCAAAAATGGTGCCAGCAGGTTGCAGATGCTCCCCTGAAAGCTTTGGCGATGGAAACAGAAGGCTTTTTATCACAGGACAATAAATCAGCCCTCAACAACTTAACCGGCGGAAAATATTTTTTTGAAAAAATCCCTAAGCCCCGGGGTCACAATTTCAGCAAAAATCTGACTTTTGGCAATTCACTCAAAAATGGTGCCAGCAGGTTGCAGATGCTCCCCTGAAAGCTTTGGCGATGGAAACAGAAGGCTTTTAATCACAGGACAATAAATCAGCCCTCAACAACTTAACCGGCGGAAAATGTTTTTTTGAAAAAATCCCTAAGCCCCGGGGTCACAATTTCAGCAAAAATCTGACTTTTGGCAATTCACTCAAAAATGGTGCCAGCAGGTTGCAAATGCTCCCCGGAAAGGTTTTGCAGTCGAAACAGAAGGCTTTTTATCACAGGACAAGAAATCAGCCCTCAACAACTTAACCGGCGGAAAATATTTTTTTGAAACAATCCCTAAGCCCAGGGGTCACAATTTCAGCAAAAATCTGACTTTTGGCAATTCACTCAAAAATGGTGCCAACAGGTTGCAAATGCTCCCCGGAAAGGTTTCGCATTCGAAACAGAAGGCTTTTTATCACAGGACAAGAAATCAGCCCTCAACAACTTAACCGGCGGAAAATGTTTTTTTGAAAAAATCCCTAAGCCCCGGTGTCACAATTTCAGCAAAAATCTGACTTTTGGCAATTCACTCAAAAATGGTGCCAACCTGTTGCAAATGCTCCCCTGAAAGCTTTGGCAATGGATACAGAAGGATTTTTATCACAGGACAAGAAATCAGCCCTCAACAACTTTACCGGCGGAAAATATTTTTTTGAAAAAATCCCTAAGCCCCGGGGTCACAATTTCACCAAAAATCTGACTTTTGGCAATTCACTCAAAAATGGTGCCAGCAGGTTGCAGATGCTCCCCTGAAAGCTTTGGCGATGGAAACAGAAGGCTTTTAATCACAGGACAATAAATCAGCCCTCAACAACTTAACCGGCGGAAAATGTTTTTTTGAAAAAATCCCTAAGCCCCGGGGTCACAATTTCAGCAAAAATCTGACTTTTGGCAATTCACTCAAAAATGGTGCCAACCTGTTCCAAATGCTCCCCTGAAAGCTTTGGCAATGGATACAGAAGGCTTTTTATCACAGGACAAGAAATCAGCCATCAACAACTTAACCGGCGGAAAATATTTTTTTGAAAAAATCCCTAAGCCCCGGGGTCACAATTTCAGCAAAAATCTGACTTTTGGCAATTCACTCAAAAATGGTGCCAACCTGTTCCAAATGCTCCCCTGAAAGCTTTGGCAATGGATACAGAAGGCTTTTTATCACAGGACAAGAAATCAGCCATCAACAACTTAACCGGCAGAAAATATTTTTTTGAAAAAATCCCTAAGCCCCGGGGTCACAATTTCAGCAAAAATCTGACTTTTGGCAAGTCACTCAAAAATGGTGCCAACCGGTTGCAAATGCTCCCCGGAAAGGTTTGGCATTCGAAACAGAAGGCTTTTTATCACAGGACAAGAAATCAGGCTTCAACAACTTAACCGGCGGAAAATGTTTTTTTGAAAAAATAACTAAGCCCTGGGGTCACAATTTCAGCAAAAATCTGACTTTTGGCAATTCACTTAAAAATGGTGCCAAGAGGTTGCAAATGCTCCTCGGAAAGGTTTCACAGTCGAAACAGAAGGCTTTTTATCACAGGACAAGAAATCAGCCCTCAACAACTTAACCGGCGGAAAATATTTTTTTGAAACAATCCCTAAGCCCCGGGGTCACAATTTCAGCAAAAATCTGACTTTTGGCAATTCACTCAAAAATGGTGCCAACCGGTTGCAAATGCTCCCCTGAAAGCTTTGGCGATGGAAACAGAAGGCTTTTTATCACACGACAATGAATCAGCCCTCAACAACTTAACCGGCGGAAAATATTTTTTTGAAAAAATCCCTAAACCCCGGTGTCACAATTTCACCAAAAATCTGACTTTTGTCAATTCACTCAAAAATGGTGCCAGCAGGTTGCAAATGCTCCCCTGAAAGCTTTGGCGATGGAAACAGAAATCTTTTTATCACAGGACAAGAAATCAGCCCTCAACAACTTAACCGGCGAAAAATATTTTTTTGAAAAAATACCTAAGCCCCGGGGTCACAATTTCAGCAAAAATCTGACTTTTGGCAATTCACTCAAAAATGGTGCCAGCAGGTTGCAATTGCTCCCCTGAAAGCTTTGGCGATGGAAACAGAAGGCTTTTAATCACAGGACAAGAAATCAGCCCTCAACAACTTAACCGGCGGAAAATGTTTTTTTGAAAAAATCCCTAAGCCCCGGGGTCACAATTTCAGCAAAAATCTGACTTTTGGCAATTCACTCAAAAATGGTGCCAGCAGGTTGCAAATGCTCCCCTGAAAGCTTTGGCGATGGAAACAGAAATCTTTTTATCACAGGACAAGAAATCAGCCCTCAACAACTTAACCGGCGAAAAATATTTTTTTGAAAAAATACCTAAGCCCCGGGGTCACAATTTCAGCAAAAATCTGACTTTTGGCAATTCACTCAAAAATGGTGCCAGCAGGTTGCAATTGCTCCCCTGAAAGCTTTGACGATGGAAACAGAAGGCTTTTTATCACAGGACAAGAAATCAGCCCTCAACAACTTAACCGGCGGAAAATGTTTTTTTGAAAAAATAACTAAGCCCTGGGGTCACAATTTGAGCAAAAATCTGACTTTTGGCAATTCACTCAAAAATGGTGCCAACAGGTTGCAAATGCTCCCCGGAAAGGTTTCGCATTCGAAACAGAAGGCTTTTTATCACAGGACAAGAAATCAGCCCTCAACAACTTAACCGGCGGAAAATGTTTTTTTGAAAAAATCCCTAAGCCCCGGTGTCACAATTTCAGCAAAAATCTGACTTTTGGCAATTCACTCAAAAATGGTGCCAGCAGGTTGCAAATGCTCCCCTGAAAGCTTTGGCGATGGAAACAGACGTCTTTTTATCACAGGACAAGAAATCAGCCCTCAACAACTTAACCGGCGAAAAATATTTTTTTGAAAAAATACCTAAGCCCCGGGGTCACAATTTCAGCAAAAATCTGACTTTTGGCAATTCACTCAAAAATGGTGCCAGCAGGTTGCAGATGCTCCCCTGAAAGCTTTGGCGATGGAAACAGAAGGCTTTTTATCACAGGACAAGAAATCAGCCCTCAACAACTTAACCGGCGGAAAATATCTTTTTTAAAAAATCCCTCAGCCCCGGGGTCACAATTTCAGCAAAAATCTGACTTTTGGCAATTCACTCAAAAATGGTGCTAGCAGGTTGCAAAGGCTCCCCTGAAAGCTTTGGCGATGGAAACAGAAGGCTTTTTATCACAGGACAAGAAATCAGCCCTCAACAACTTAACCGGCGGAAAATATCTTTTTAAAAAAATCCCTCAGCCCCGGGGTCACAATTTCAGCAAAAATCTGACTTTTGGCAATTCACTCAAAAATGGTGCTAGCAGGTTGCAAAGGCTCCCCTGAAAGCTTTGGCGATGGAGACAGAAGGCTTTTTATCACAGGACAAGAAATCAGCCCTCAACAACTTAACCGGCGGAAAATATCTTTTTAAAAAAATCCCTCAGCCCCGGGGTCACAATTTCAGCAAAAATCTGACTTTTGGCAATTCACTCAAAAATGGTGCTAGCAGGTTGCAAAGGCTCCCCTGAAAGCTTTGGCGATGGAAACAGAAGGCTTTTTATCACAGGACAAGAAATCAGCCCTCAACAACTTAACCGGCGGAAAATATCTTTTTAAAAAAATCCCTCAGCCCCGGGGTCACAATTTCAGCAAAAATCTGACTTTTGGCAATTCACTTAAAAATGGTGCTAGCAGGTTGCAAAGGCTCCCCTGAAAGCTTTGGCGATGGAAACAGAAGGCTTTTCATCACAGGACAAGAAATCAGCCCTCGAAAACCTAACCTGCGGAAAATATTTTTTTGAAAAAATCCCTGAGCCCCGGGGTCACAATTTCAGCAAAAATCTGACTTTTGGCAATTCACTCAAAAATGGTGCCAACCGGTTGCAAATGCTCCCCTGAAAGCTTTGGCGATGGAAACAGAAGTCTTTTTATCACAGGACAAGAAATCAGCCCTCAACAACTTAACCGGCGGAACATATTTTTTTGAAAAAATCCCTAAGCCCCGGGGTCACAATTTCAGCAAAAATCTGACTTTTGGCAATTCACTCAAAAATGGTGCCAACCGGTTGCAAATGCTCCCCTGAAAGCTTTGTCAATGGAAACAGAAGGCTTTTTATCGAAGGACAAGAAATTGGACCTCAACAACTTAACCGGCGGAAAATATTATTTTGAAAAAATCCCTAAGCCCCGGGGTCACAATTTCAGCAAAAATCTGACTTTTGGCAATTCACTCAAAAATGGTGCCAGCAGGGTGCAAAGGCTCCCCTGAAAGCTTTGGCGATGGAAACAGAAGGCTTTTTATCACAGGACAAGAAATCAGCCCTCAAGAACTTAACCGGCGGAAAATATTATTTTGAAAAAATCCCTAAGCCCCGTTGTCACAATTTCAGCAAAAATCTGATCATGATTTTTGGCAATTCACTCAAAAATGGTGCCAACAGGTTGCAAATGCTCCCCGGAAAGGTTTCGCAGTCGAAACAGAAGGCTTTTTATCACAGGACAAGAAATCAGCCATCAACAACTAAACCGGCGGAAAATATTTTTCTGAAAACATCCCTAAGCCCCGGTGTCACAATTTCAGCAAAAATCTGACTTTTGGCAATTCACTCAAAAATGGTGCCAACCGGTTGCAAATGCTCCCCAGAAAGGTTTGGCAGTCGAAACAGAAGGCTTTTTATCACAGGACAAGAAATCAGCCCTCAACAACTTAACCGGCGGAAAATATTTTTTTGAAAAAATCCCTAAGCCCCGGGGTCACAATTTCAGCAAAAATCTGACTTTTGGCAAGTCACTCAAAAATGGTGCCAACCGGTTGCAAATGCTCCCCTGAAAGCTTTGGCTATGGAAACAGAAGGCTTTTTATCACAGGACAAGAAATCAGCCCTCGAAAACCTAACCTGCGGAAAATATTTTTTTGAAAAAATCCCTAAGCCCCGGGGTCACAATTTCAGCAAAAATCTGACTTTTGGCAATTCACTCAAAAATGGTGCCAGCAGGTTGCAAATGCTCCCCTGAAAGCTTTGGCGATGGAAACAGAAGGCTTTTTATCACAGGACAAGAACTTATCAGCCCTCGAAAACCTAACCTGCGGAAAATATTTTTTTGAAAAAATCCCTAAGCCCCGGGGTCACAATTTCAGCAGAAATCTGACTTTTGGGAATTCACTCAAAAGTGGTGCCAGCATGTTGCAAATGCTCCCCTGAAAGCTTTGGCAATGGATACAGAAGCCTTTTTATCACAGGACAAGAAATCAGCCCTCAACAACTTAACTGGCTGAAAATATTTCTCTGAAAACATCCCTAAGCCCCGGTGTCACAATTTCAGCAAAAATCTGACTTTTGGTAATTTACTAAAAATGGTGCCAACCGGTTGCAAATGCTCCCCGGAAAGGTTTGGCAGTCGAAACAGAAGGCTTTTTATCACAGGAGAAGAAATCAGCCCTCAAGAACTTTACCGGCGGAAAATATTTTTTTGAAAAAATCCGTAAGCCCCGGGGTCACAATTTCAGCAAAAATCTGACTTTTGGCAATTCACTCAAAAATGGTTGCAACCGGTTGCAAATGCTCCCCTGAAAGCTTTGTCGATGGAAACAGAAGGCTTTTTATCACAGGACAAGAAATCAGCCCTCAACAACTTAACCGGTGGAAATTATCTTTTTAAAAAAATCCCTAAGCCCCGGGGTCACAATTTCAGCAAAAATCTGACTTTTGGGAATTCACTCAAAAGTGGTGCCAGCATGTTGCAAATGCTCCCCTGAAAGCTTTGGCAATGGATACAGAAGCCTTTTTATCACAGGACAAGAAATCAGCCCTCAACAACTTAACCGGCTGAAAATATTTCTCTGAAAACATCCCTAAGCCCCGGTGTCACAATTTCAGCAAAAATCTGACTTTTGGCAATTTACTAAAAATGGTGCCAACCGGTTGCAAATGCTCCCCGGAAAGGTTTGGCAGTCGAAACAGAAGGCTTTTTATCACAGGAGAAGAAATCAGCCCTCAAGAACTTTACCGGCGGAAAATATTTCTCTGAAAACATCCCTAAGCCCCGGTGTCACAATTTCAGCAAAAATCTGACTTTTGGCAATTGACCTAAAAATGGTGCCAGCAGGTTGCAAATGCTCCCCTGAAAGCTTTGGCGATGGAAACAGAAGGCTTTTTATCACAGGACAAGAAATCAGCCCTCAACAATTTAACCGGCGGAAAATATTTTTTTGAAAAAATCCCTAAGCCCCGGGGTCACAATTTCAGCAAAAATCTGACTTTTGGCAATTCAGTCAAAAATGGTGCCAACCGGTTGCAAATGCGCCCCGGAAATGTTTGGCAGTCGAAACAGAAGGCTTTTTATCACTGAACAAAAAATCATCCCTCAACAACTTAAACAGCGGAAAATATTTTTTTGAAAACAACCCTAAGCCCCGGGGTCACAATTTCAGCAAAAATCTGACTTTTGGCAATTCACTCAAAAATGGTGCCAGCAGGTTGCAAAGGGTCCCCTGAATGCTTTGGCGATGGAAACAGAAGGCTTTTTATCACAGGACAAGAAATCAGCCCTCAACAACTTAACCGGCTGAAAATATTTTTCTGAAAAATCCCTAAGCCCCGGTGTCACAATTTCAGCAAAAATCTGACTTTTGGCAATTCACTCTAAAATGGTGCCACCCGTTTGCAAATGCTCCCCTGAAAGGTTTGGCAGTCGAAAAAGAAGGCTTTTTATCACAGGACAAGAAATCAGCCTTCAACAACTTAACCGGCGGAAAATATTTTTTTGAAAAAATCCCTAAGCCCCGGGGTCACAATTTCAGCAAAAATCTGACTTTTGGCAATTCACTCAAAAATGGTGCTAACCGGTTTCAAATGCTCCCCTGAAAGGTTTGGCGATGGAAACAGAAGGCTTTTTATCACAGGACAAGAAATCAGCCCTCAACAACTTAACCTGCGGAAAATATTTTTGTGAAAAAATCCCTAAACCCCGGTGTCACAATTTCAGCAAAAATCTGACTTTTGGCAATTCACTCAAAAATGGTGACAACCGGTTGCAAATGCTCCCCTGAAAGCTTTGGTGATGGATACAGAAGGCTTTTTATCACAGGACAAGAAATCAGCCCTCAACAACTTAACCGGCGGAAAATATTTTTTTGAAAAAATCCCTAAGCCCCGGGGTCACAATTTCAGCAAAAATCTGACTTTTGGCAATTTACTCAAAAATGGTGCCAACCGGTTGCAAATGCTCCCCGGAAAGGTTTGGCAGTCGAAACAGAAGGTTTTTTATCACAGGACAAGAAATCAGCTCTCAAGAACTTTACCGGCGGAAAATACTTTTTTGAAAAAATACCTAAGCCCCGGGGTCACAATTTCAGCAAAAATCTGACTTTTGGCAATTCACTCAAAAATGGTGCCAGCAGGGTGCAAAGGCTCCCCTGAAAGCTTTGGCGATGGAAACAGAAGGCTTTTCATCACAGGACTAGAAATCAGATCTCAACAACTTAACCGGCGGAAAATATTTTTTTGAAAAAATCCCTTAGCCCCGGGGTCACAATTTCAGCAAAAATCTGATTTTTGGCAATTCACTCAAAAATGGTGCCAACCGGTTGCAAATGCTCCCCGGAAAGGTTTCGCAGTCGAAACAGAAGGCTTTTTATCACAGGACAAGAAATCAGCCCTCAAGAACTTTACCGGCGGAAAATATTTTTTTGAAAAAATCCCTAAGCCCCGGTGTCACAATTTCAGCAAAAATCTGACTTTTGGCAATTCACTCAAAAATGGTGCCAGCATGGTGCAAAGGCTCCCCTGAAAGCTTTGGCGATGGAAACAGAAGGCTTTTTATCACAGGACAAGAAATCAGCCTTCAACAACTTAACCGGCGGAAAATATTTTTTTGAAAAAATCCCTAAGCCCCGGGGTCACAATTTCAGCAAAAATCTGACTTTTGGCAATTCACTCAAAAATGGTGCTAACCGGTTTCAAATGCTCCCCTGAAAGGTTTGGCGATGGAAACAGAAGGCTTTTTATCACAGGACAAGAAATCAGCCCTCAACAACTTAACCTGCGGAAAATATTTTTGTGAAAAAATCCCTAAACCCCGGTGTCACAATTTCAGCAAAAATCTGACTTTTGGCAATTCACTCAAAAATGGTGACAACCGGTTGCAAATGCTCCCCTGAAAGCTTTGGCGATGGATACAGAAGGCTTTTTATCACAGGACAAGAAATCAGCCCTCAACAACTTAACCGGCGGAAAATATTTTTTTGAAAAAATCCCTAAGCCCCGGGGTCACAATTTCAGCAAAAATCAGACTTTTGGCAATTCACTCAAAAGTGGTGCCAGCAGGTTGCAAATGCTCCCCTGAAAGCTTTGGCAGTCGAAACAGAAGGCTTTTTATCACAGGACAAGAAATCAGTCCTAAAAAACTTAACCTGCGGAAAATATTTTTTTCAAAAAATCCCTAAGCCCCGGGGTCACAATTTCAGCAAAAATCTGACTTTTGGCAATTTACTCAAAAATGGTGCCAACCGGTTGCAAATGCTCCCCGGAAAGGTTTGGCAGTCGAAACAGAAGGTTTTTTATCACAGGACAAGAAATCAGCTCTCAAGAACTTTACCGGCGGAAAATATTTTTTTGAAAAAATCCCTAAGCCCCGGTGTCACAATTTCAGCAAAAATCTGACTTTTGGCAATTCACTCAAAAATGGTGCCAGCAGGGTGCAAAGGCTCCCCTGAAAGCTTTGGCGATGGAAACAGAGGGCTTTTTATCACAGGACAAGAAATCAGATCTCAACAACTTAACCGGCGGAAAATATTTTTTTGAAAAAATCCCTTAGCCCCGGGGTCACAATTTCAGCAAAAATCTGATTTTTGGCAATTCACTCAAAAATGGTGCCAACCGGTTGCATAGGGTCCCCTGAATGCTTTGGCGATGGAAACAGAAGGCTTTTTATCACAGGACAAGAAATCAGCCCTCAACAACTTAACCAGCTGAAAATATTTTTCTGAAAAATCCCTAAGCCCCGGTGTCACAATTTCAGCAAAAATCTGACTTTTGGCAATTCACTCTAAAATGGTGCCACCCGTTTGCAAATGCTCCCCTGAAAGGTTTGGCAGTCGAAAAAGAAGGCTTTTTATCACAGGACAAGAAATCAGCCTTCAACAACTTAACCGGCGGAAAATATTTTTTTGAAAAAATCCCTAAGCCCCGGGGTCACAATTTCAGCAAAAATCTGACTTTTGGCAATTCACTCAAAAATGGTGCTAACCGGTTTCAAATGCTCCCCTGAAAGGTTTGGCGATGGAAACAGAAGGCTTTTTATCACAGGACAAGAAATCAGCCCTCAACAACTTAACCTGCGGAAAATATTTTTGTGAAAAAATCCCTAAACCCCGGTGTCACAATTTCAGCAAAAATCTGACTTTTGGCAATTCACTCAAGAATGGTGACAACCGGTTGCAAATGCTCCCCTGAAAGCTTTGGCGATGGATACAGAAGGCTTTTTATCACAGGACAAGAAATCAGCCCTCAACAACTTAACCGGCGGAAAATATTATTTTGAAAAAATCCCTTAGCCCCGGGTCACAATTTCAGCAAAAATCTGACTTTTGGGAATTCACTCAAAAGTGGTGCCAGCATGTTGCAAATGCTCCCCTGAAAGCTTTGGCAATGGATACAGAAGCCTTTTTTTCACAGGACAAGAAATCAGCCCTCAACAACTTAACCGGCTGAAAATATTTCTCTGAAAACATCCCTAAGCCCCGGTGTCACAATTTCAGCAAAAATCTGACTTTTGGCAATTTACTAAAAATGGTGCCAACCGGTTGCAAATGCTCCCCGGAAAGGTTTGGCAGTCGAAACAGAAGGCTTTTTATCACAGGAGAAGAAATCAGCCCTCAAGAACTTTACCGGCGGAAAATATTTTTTTGAAAAAATCCGTAAGCCCCGGGGTCACAATTTCAGCAAAAATCTGACTTTTGGCAATTCACTCAAAAATGGTTGCAACCGGTTGCAAATGCTCCCCTGAAAGCTTTGTCGATGGAAACAGAAGGCTTTTTATCACAGGACAAGAAATCAGCCCTCAACAACTTAACCGGTGGAAATTATCTTTTTAAAAAAATCCCTAAGCCCCGGGGTCACAATTTCAGCAAAAATCTGACTTTTGGCAATTCACCTAAAAATGGTGCCAGCAGGTTGCAAATGCTCCCCTGAAAGCTTTGGCGATGGAAACAGAAGGCTTTTTATCACAGGATAAGAAATCAGCCCTCAACAACTTAACCGGCGGAAAATATTTTTTTGAAAAAATCCCTAAGCCCCGGGGTCACAATTTCAGCAAAAATCAGACTTTTGGCAATTCACTCAAAAGTGGTGCCAGCAGGTTGCAAATGCTCGCCTGAAAGCTTTGGCAGTCGAAACAGAAGGCTTTTTATCACAGGACAAGAAATCAGTCCTAAAAAACTTAACCTGCGGAAAATATTTTTTTCAAAAAATCCCTAAGCCCCGGGGTCACAATTTCAGCAAAAATCTGACTTTTGGCAATTTACTCAAAAATGGTGCCAACCGGTTGCAAATGCTCCCCGGAAAGGTTTGGCAGTCGAAACAGAAGGTTTTTTATCACAGGACAAGAAATCAGCTCTCAAGAACTTTACCGGCGGAAAATATTTTTTTGAAAAAATCCCTAAGCCCCGGTGTCACAATTTCAGCAAAAATCTGACTTTTGGCAATTCACTCAAAAATGGTGCCAGCAGGGTGCAAAGGCTCCCCTGAAAGCTTTGGCGATGGAAACAGAGGGCTTTTTATCACAGGACAAGAAATCAGATCTCAACAACTTAACCGGCGGAAAATATTTTTTTGAAAAAATCCCTTAGCCCCGGGGTCACAATTTCAGCAAAAATCTGATTTTTGGCAATTCACTCAAAAATGGTGCCAACCGGTTGCATAGGGTCCCCTGAATGCTTTGGCGATGGAAACAGAAGGCTTTTTATCACAGGACAAGAAATCAGCCCTCAACAACTTAACCAGCTGAAAATATTTTTCTGAAAAATCCCTAAGCCCCGGTGTCACAATTTCAGCAAAAATCTGACTTTTGGCAATTCACTCTAAAATGGTGCCACCCGTTTGCAAATGCTCCCCTGAAAGGTTTGGCAGTCGAAAAAGAAGGCTTTTTATCACAGGACAAGAAATCAGCCTTCAACAACTTAACCGGCGGAAAATATTTTTTTGAAAAAATCCCTAAGCCCCGGGGTCACAATTTCAGCAAAAATCTGACTTTTGGCAATTCACTCAAAAATGGTGCCAGCATGTTGCAAATGCTCCCCTGAAAGCTTTGGCAATGGATACAGAAGCCTTTTTATCACAGGACAAGAAATCAGCCCTCAACAACTTAACCGGCTGAAAATATTTCTCTGAAAACATCCCTAAGCCCCGGTGTCACAATTTCAGCAAAAATCTGACTTTTGGCAATTTACTAAAAATGGTGCCAACCGGTTGCAAATGCTCCCCGGAAAGGTTTGGCAGTCGAAACAGAAGGCTTTTTATCACAGGAGAAGAAATCAGCCCTCAAGAACTTTACCGGCGGAAAATATTTTTTTGAAAAAATCCGTAAGCCCCGGGGTCACAATTTCAGCAAAAATCTGACTTTTGGCAATTCACTCAAAAATGGTTGCAACCGGTTGCAAATGCTCCCCTGAAAGCTTTGTCGATGGAAACAGAAGGCTTTTTATCACAGGACAAGAAATCAGCCCTCAACAACTTAACCGGTGGAAATTATCTTTTTAAAAAAATCCCTAAGCCCCGGGGTCACAATTTCAGCAAAAATCTGACTTTTGGCAATTCACCTAAAAATGGTGCCAGCAGGTTGCAAATGCTCCCCTGAAAGGTTTGGCAATCGAAACAGAAGGCTTTTTATCACAGGACAAGAAATCAGCCCTCAACAACTTAACCGGTGGAAAATATTTTGTTGAAAAAATCCCTAAGCCCCGGGGTCACAATTTCAGCAAAAATCTGACTTTTGGCAATTCACTCAAAAGTGGTGCCAGCAGGTTGCAAATGCTCCCCTGAAAGCTTTGGCAGTCGAAACAGAAGGCTTTTTATCACAGGACAAGAAATCAGTCCTCAAAAACTTAACCTGCGGAAAATATTTTTTTTCAAAAAATCCCTAAACCCCGGGGTCACAATTTCAGCAAAAATCTGACTTTTGGCAATTTACTCAAAAATGGTGCCAACCGGTTGCAAATGCTCCCCGGAAAGGTTTGGCAGTCGAAACAGAAGGTTTTTTATCACAGGACTAGAAATCAGATCTCAACAACTTAACCGGCGGAAAATATTTTTTTGAAAAAATCCCTTAGCCCCGGGGTCACAATTTCAGCAAAAATCTGATTTTTGGCAATTCACTCAAAAATGGTGCCAACCGGTTGCAAATGCTCCCCGGAAAGGTTTCGCAGTCGAAACAGAAGGCTTTTTATCACAGGACAAGAAATCAGCCCTCAAGAGCTTTACCGGCGGAAAATATTTTTTTGAAAAAATCCCTAAGCCCCGGTGTCACAATTTCAGCAAAAATCTGACTTTTGGCAATTCACTCAAAAATGGTGCCAGCATGGTGCAAAGGCTCCCCTGAAAGCTTTGGCGATGGAAACAGAAGGCTTTTTATCACAGGACAAGAAATCAGCCTTCAACAACTTAACCGGCGGAAAATATTTTTTTGAAAAAATCCCTAAGCCCCGGGGTCACAATTTCAGCAAAAAGCTGACTTTTGGCAATTCACTCAAAAATGGTGCTAACCGGTTTCAAATGCTCCCCTGAAAGGTTTGGCGATGGAAACAGAAGGCTTTTTATCACAGGACAAGAAATCAGCCCTCAACAACTTAACCTGCGGAAAATATTTTTGTGAAAAAATCCCTAAACCCCGGGGTCACAATTTCAGCAAAAATCTGACTTTTGGCAATTCACTCAAAAATGGTGACAACCGGTTGCAAATGCTCCCCTGAAAGCTTTGGCGATGGATACAGAAGGCTTTTTATCACAGGACAAGAAATCAGCCCTCAACAACTTAACCGGCGGAAAATATTTTTTTGAAAAAATCCCTAAGCCCCGGGGTCACAATTTCAGCAAAAATCAGACTTTTGGCAATTCACTCAAAAGTGGTGCCAGCAGGTTGCAAATGCTCCCCTGAAAGCTTTGGCAGTCGAAACAGAAGGCTTTTTATCACAGGACAAGAAATCAGTCCTAAAAAACTTAACCTGCGGAAAATATTTTTTTCAAAAAATCCCTAAGCCCCGGGGTCACAATTTCAGCAAAAATCTGACTTTTGGCAATTTACTCAAAAATGGTGCCAACCGGTTGCAAATGCTCCCCGGAAAGGTTTGGCAGTCGAAACAGAAGGTTTTTTATCACAGGACAAGAAATCAGCTCTCAAGAACTTTACCGGCGGAAAATATTTTTTTGAAAAAATCCCTAAGCCCCGGTGTCACAATTTCAGCAAAAATCTGACTTTTGGCAATTCACTCAAAAATGGTGCCAGCAGGGTGCAAAGGCTCCCCTGAAAGCTTTGGCGATGGAAACAGAAGGCTTTTTATCACAGGACAAGAAATCAGATCTCAACAACTTAACCGGCGGAAAATATTTTTTTGAAAAAATCCCTTAGCCCCGGGGTCACAATTTCAGCAAAAATCTGATTTTTGGCAATTCACTCAAAAATGGTGCCAACCGGTTGCATAGGGTCCCCTGAATGCTTTGGCGATGGAAACAGAAGGCTTTTTATCACAGGACAAGAAATCAGCCCTCAACAACTTAACCGGCTGAAAATATTTTTCTGAAAAATCCCTAAGCCCCGGTGTCACAATTTCAGCAAAAATCTGACTTTTGGCAATTCACTCTAAAATGGTGCCACCCGTTTGCAAATGCTCCCCTGAAAGGTTTGGCAGTCGAAAAAGAAGGCTTTTTATCACAGGACAAGAAATCAGCCTTCAACAACTTAACCGGCGGAAAATATTTTTTTGAAAAAATCCCTAAGCCCCGGGGTCACAATTTCAGCAAAAATCTGACTTTTGGCAATTCACTCAAAAATGGTGCTAACCGGTTTCAAATGCTCCCCTGAAAGGTTTGTCGATGGAAACAGAAGGCTTTTTATCACAGGACAAGAAATCAGCCCTCAACAACTTAACCTGCGGAAAATATTTTTGTGAAAAAATCCCTAAACCCCGGTGTCACAATTTCAGCAAAAATCTGACTTTTGGCAATTCACTCAAAAATGGTGACAACCGGTTGCAAATGCTCCCCGGAAAGGTTTGGCAGTCGAAACAGAAGGTTTTTTATCACAGGACAAGAAATCAGCTCTCAAGAACTTTACCGGCGGAAAATATTTTTTTGAAAAAATCCCTAAGCCCCGGTGTCACAATTTCAGCAAAAATCTGACTTTTGGCAATTCACTCAAAAATGGTGCCAGCAGGGTGCAAAGGCTCCCCTGAAAGCTTTGGCGATGGAAACAGAAGGCTTTTTATCACAGGACAAGAAATCAGATCTCAACAACTTAACCGGCGGAAAATATTTTTTTGAAAAAATCCCTTAGCCCCGGGGTCACAATTTCAGCAAAAATCTGATTTTTGGCAATTCACTCAAAAATGGTGCCAACCGGTTGCATAGGGTCCCCTGAATGCTTTGGCGATGGAAACAGAAGGCTTTTTATCACAGGACAAGAAATCAGCCCTCAACAACTTAACCGGCGGAAAATATTTTTTTGAAAAAATCACTAAGCCCCGGGGTCACAATTTCAGCAAAAATCAGACTTTTGGCAATTCACTCAAAAGTGGTGCCAGCAGGTTGCAAATGCTCCCCTGAAAGCTTTGGCAGTCGAAACAGAAGGCTTTTTATCACAGGACAAGAAATCAGTCCTCAAAAACTTAAAATGCGGAAAATATTTTTTTTCAAAAAATCCCTAAGCCCCGGGGTCACAATTTCAGCAAAAATCTGACTTTTGGCAATTTACTCAAAAATGGTGCCAACCGGTTGCAAATGCTCCCCGGAAAGGTTTGGCAGTCGAAACAGAAGGTTTTTTATCACAGGACAAGAAATCAGCTCTCAAGAACTTTACCGGCGGAAAATATTTTTTTGAAAAAATCCCTAAGCCCCGGTGTCACAATTTCAGCAAAAATCTGACTTTTGGCAATTCACTCAAAAATGGTGCCAACCGGTTGCATAGGGTCCCCTGAATGCTTTGGCGATGGAAACAGAAGGCTTTTTATCACAGGACAAGAAATCAGCCCTCAACAACTTAACCGGCGGAAAATATTTTTTTGAAAAAATCCCTAAGCCCCGGGGTCACAATTTCAGCAAAAATCAGACTTTTGGCAATTCACTCAAAAGTGGTGCCAGCAGGTTGCAAATGCTCCCCTGAAAGCTTTGGCAGTCGAAACAGAAGGCTTTTTATCACAGGACAAGAAATCAGTCCTCAAAAACTTAACCTGCGGAAAATATTTTTTTCAAAAAATCCCTAAGCCCCGGGGTCACAATTTCAGCAAAAATCTGACTTTTGGCAATTTACTCAAAAATGGTGCCAACCGGTTGCAAATGCTCCCCGGAAAGGTTTGGCAGTCGAAACAGAAGGTTTTTTATCACAAGACAAGAAATCAGCTCTCAAGAACTTTACCGGCGGAAAATATTTTTTTGAAAATATCCCTAAGCCCCGGTGTCACAATTTCAGCAAAAATCTGACTTTTGGCAATTCACTCAAAAATGGTGCCAGCAGGGTGCAAAGGCTCCCCTGAAAGCTTTGGCGATGGAAACAGAAGGCTTTTCATCACAGGACTAGAAATCAGATCTCAACAACTTAACCGGCGGAAAATATTTTTTTGAAAAAATCCCTTAGCCCCGGGGTCACAATTTCAGCAAAAATCTGATTTTTGGCAATTCACTCAAAAATGGTGCCAACCGGTTGCAAATGCTCCCCAGAAAGGTTTCGCAGTCGAAACAGAAGGCTTTTTATCACAGGACAAGAAATCAGCCCTCAAGAACTTTACCGGCGGAAAATATTTTTTTGAAAAAATCCCTAAGCCCCGGTGTCACAATTTCAGCAAAAATCTGACTTTTGGCAATTCACTCAAAAGTGGTGCCAGCATGTTGCAAATGCTCCCCTGAAAGCTTTGGCAATGGATACAGAAGCCTTTTTATCACAGGACAAGAAATCAGCCCTCAACAACTTAACCGGCGGAAAATATTTTTTTGAAAAAATCCCTAAGCCCCGGGGTCACAATTTCAGCAAAAAGCTGACTTTTGGCAATTCACTCAAAAATGGTGCTAACCGGTTTCAAATGCTCCCCTGAAAGGTTTGGCGATGGAAACAGAAGGCTTTTTATCACAGGACAAGAAATCAGCCCTCAACAACTTAACCTGCGGAAAATATTTTTGTGAAAAAATCCCTAAACCCCGGGGTCACAATTTCAGCAAAAATCTGACTTTTGGCAATTCACTCAAAAATGGTGACAACCGGTTGCAAATGCTCCCCTGAAAGCTTTGGCGATGGATACAGAAGGCTTTTTATCACAGGACAAGAAATCAGCCCTCAACAACTTAACCGGCGGAAAATATTTTTTTGAAAAAATCCCTAAGCCCCGGGGTCACAATTTCAGCAAAAATCAGACTTTTGGCAATTCACTCAAAAGTGGTGCCAGCAGGTTGCAAATGCTCCCCTGAAAGCTTTGGCAGTCGAAACAGAAGGCTTTTTATCACAGGACAAGAAATCAGTCCTAAAAAACTTAACCTGCGGAAAATATTTTTTTCAAAAAATCCCTAAGCCCCGGGGTCACAATTTCAGCAAAAATCTGACTTTTGGCAATTTACTCAAAAATGGTGCCAACCGGTTGCAAATGCTCCCCGGAAAGGTTTGGCAGTCGAAACAGAAGGTTTTTTATCACAGGACAAGAAATCAGCTCTCAAGAACTTTACCGGCGGAAAATATTTTTTTGAAAAAATCCCTAAGCCCCGGTGTCACAATTTCAGCAAAAATCTGACTTTTGGCAATTCACTCAAAAATGGTGCCAACCGGTTGCATAGGGTCCCCTGAATGCTTTGGCGATGGAAACAGAAGGCTTTTTATCACAGGACAAGAAATCAGCCCTCAACAACTTAACCGGCGGAAAATATTTTTTTGAAAAAATCCCTAAGCCCCGGGGTCACAATTTCAGCAAAAATCAGACTTTTGGCGATTCACTCAAAAGTGGTGCCAGCAGGTTGCAAATGCTCCCCTGAAAGCTTTGGCAGTCGAAACAGAAGGCTTTTTATCACAGGACAAGAAATCAGTCCTCAAAAACTTAACCTGCGGAAAATATTTTTTTCAAAAAATCCCTAAGCCCCGGGGTCACAATTTCAGCAAAAATCTGACTTTTGGCAATTTACTCAAAAATGGTGCCAACCGGTTGCAAATGCTCCCCGGAAAGGTTTGGCAGTCGAAACAGAAGGTTTTTTATCACAAGACAAGAAATCAGCTCTCAAGAACTTTACCGGCGGAAAATATTTTTTTGAAAATATCCCTAAGCCCCGGTGTCACAATTTCAGCAAAAATCTGACTTTTGGCAATTCACTCAAAAATGGTGCCAGCAGGGTGCAAAGGCTCCCCTGAAAGCTTTGGCGATGGAAACAGAAGGCTTTTCATCACAGGACTAGAAATCAGATCTCAACAACTTAACCGGCGGAAAATATTTTTTTGAAAAAATCCCTTAGCCCCGGGGTCACAATTTCAGCAAAAATCTGATTTTTGGCAATTCACTCAAAAATGGTGCCAACCGGTTGCAAATGCTCCCCGGAAAGGTTTCGCAGTCGAAACAGAAGGCTTTTTATCACAGGACAAGAAATCAGCCCTCAAGAACTTTACCGGCGGAAAATATTTTTTTGAAAAAATCCCTAAGCCCCGGTGTCACAATTTCAGCAAAAATCTGACTTTTGGCAATTCACTCAAAAGTGGTGCCAGCATGTTGCAAATGCTCCCCTGAAAGCTTTGGCAATGGATACAGAAGCCTTTTTATCACAGGACAAGAAATCAGCCCTCAACAACTTAACCGGCGGAAAATATTTTTTTGAAAAAATCCCTAAGCCCCGGGGTCACAATTTCAGCAAAAAGCTGACTTTTGGCAATTCACTCAAAAATGGTGCTAACCGGTTTCAAATGCTCCCCTGAAAGGTTTGGCGATGGAAACAGAAGGCTTTTTATCACAGGACAAGAAATCAGCCCTCAACAACTTAACCTGCGGAAAATATTTTTGTGAAAAAATCCCTAAACCCCGGGGTCACAATTTCAGCAAAAATCTGACTTTTGGCAATTCACTCAAAAATGGTGACAACCGGTTGCAAATGCTCCCCTGAAAGCTTTGGCGATGGATACAGAAGGCTTTTTATCACAGGACAAGAAATCAGCCCTCAACAACTTAACCGGCGGAAAATATTTTTTTGAAAAAATCCCTAAGCCCCGGGGTCACAATTTCAGCAAAAATCAGACTTTTGGCAATTCACTCAAAAGTGGTGCCAGCAGGTTGCAAATGCTCCCCTGAAAGCTTTGGCAGTCGAAACAGAAGGCTTTTTATCACAGGACAAGAAATCAGTCCTAAAAAACTTAACCTGCGGAAAATATTTTTTTCAAAAAATCCCTAAGCCCCGGGGTCACAATTTCAGCAAAAATCTGACTTTTGGCAATTTACTCAAAAATGGTGCCAACCGGTTGCAAATGCTCCCCGGAAAGGTTTGGCAGTCGAAACAGAAGGTTTTTTATCACAGGACAAGAAATCAGCTCTCAAGAACTTTACCGGCGGAAAATATTTTTTTGAAAAAATCCCTAAGCCCCGGTGTCACAATTTCAGCAAAAATCTGACTTTTGGCAATTCACTCAAAAATGGTGCCAACCGGTTGCATAGGGTCCCCTGAATGCTTTGGCGATGGAAACAGAAGGCTTTTTATCACAGGACAAGAAATCAGCCCTCAACAACTTAACCGGCGGAAAATATTTTTTTGAAAAAATCCCGAAGCCCCGGGGTCACAATTTCAGCAAAAATCAGACTTTTGGCAATTCACTCAAAAGTGGTGCCAGCAGGTTGCAAATGCTCCCCTGAAAGCTTTGGCAGTCGAAACAGAAGGCTTTTTATCACAGGACAAGAAATCAGTCCTCAAAAACTTAACCTGCGGAAAATATTTTTTTCAAAAAATCCCTAAGCCCCGGGGTCACAATTTCAGCAAAAATCTGACTTTTGGCAATTTACTCAAAAATGGTGCCAACCGGTTGCAAATGCTCCCCGGAAAGGTTTGGCAGTCGAAACAGAAGGTTTTTTATCACAGGACAAGAAATCAGCTCTCAAGAACTTTACCGGCGGAAAATATTTTTTTGAAAAAATCCCTAAGCCCCGGTGTCACAATTTCAGCAAAAATCTGACTTTTGGCAATTCACTCAAAAATGGTGCCAGCAGGGTGCAAAGGCTCCCCTGAAAGCTTTGGCGATGGAAACAGAAGGCTTTTCATCACAGGACTAGAAATCAGATCTCAACAACTTAACCGGCGGAAAATATTTTTTTGAAAAAATCCCTTAGCCCCGGGGTCACAATTTCAGCAAAAATCTGATTTTTGGCAATTCACTCAAAAATGGTGCCAACCGGTTGCAAATGCTCCCCGGAAAGGTTTCGCAGTCGAAACAGAAGGCTTTTTATCACAGGACAAGAAATCAGCCCTCAAGAACTTTACCGGCGGAAAATATTTTTTTGAAAAAATCCCTAAGCCCCGGTGTCACAATTTCAGCAAAAATCTGACTTTTGGCAATTCACTCAAAAGTGGTGCCAGCATGTTGCAAATGCTCCCCTGAAAGCTTTGGCAATGGATACAGAAGCCTTTTTATCACAGGACAAGAAATCAGCCCTCAACAACTTAACCGGCGGAAAATATTTTTTTGAAAAAATCCCTAAGCCCCGGGGTCACAATTTCAGCAAAAAGCTGACTTTTGGCAATTCACTCAAAAATGGTGCTAACCGGTTTCAAATGCTCCCCTGAAAGGTTTGGCGATGGAAACAGAAGGCTTTTTATCACAGGACAAGAAATCAGCCCTCAACAACTTAACCTGCGGAAAATATTTTTGTGAAAAAATCCCTAAACCCCGGGGTCACAATTTCAGCAAAAATCTGACTTTTGGCAATTCACTCAAAAATGGTGACAACCGGTTGCAAATGCTCCCCTGAAAGCTTTGGCGATGGATACAGAAGGCTTTTTATCACAGGACAAGAAATCAGCCCTCAACAACTTAACCGGCGGAAAATATTTTTTTGAAAAAATCCCTAAGCCCCGGGGTCACAATTTCAGCAAAAATCAGACTTTTGGCAATTCACTCAAAAGTGGTGCCAGCAGGTTGCAAATGCTCCCCTGAAAGCTTTGGCAGTCGAAACAGAAGGCTTTTTATCACAGGACAAGAAATCAGTCCTAAAAAACTTAATCTGCGGAAAATATTTTTTTCAAAAAATCCCTAAGCCCCGGGGTCACAATTTCAGCAAAAATCTGACTTTTGGCAATTTACTCAAAAATGGTGCCAACCGGTTGCAAATGCTCCCCGGAAAGGTTTGGCAGTCGAAACAGAAGGTTTTTTATCACAGGACAAGAAATCAGCTCTCAAGAACTTTACCGGCGGAAAATATTTTTTTGAAAAAATCCCTAAGCCCCGGTGTCACAATTTCAGCAAAAATCTGACTTTTGGCAATTCACTCAAAAATGGTGCCAGCAGGGTGCAAAGGCTCCCCTGAAAGCTTTGGCGATGGAAACAGAAGGCTTTTCATCACAGGACAAGAAATCAGCCTTCAACAACTTAACCGGCGGAAAATATTTTTTTGAAAAAATCCCTAAGGCCCGGGGTCACAATTTCAGCAAAAATCTGACTTTTGGCAATTCACTCAAAAATGGTGCTAACCGGTTTCAAATGCTCCCCTGAAAGGTTTGTCGATGGAAACAGAAGGCTTTTTATCACAGGACAAGAAATCAGCCCTCCACAACTTAACCTGCGGAAAATATTTTTGTGAAAAAATCCCTAAACCCCGGTGTCACAATTTCAGCAAAAATCTGACTTTTGGCAATTCACTCAAAAATGGTGACAACCGGTTGCAAATGCTCCCCGGAAAGGTTTGGCAGTCGAAACAGAAGGTTTTTTATCACAGGACAAGAAATCAGCTCTCAAGAACTTTACCGGCGGAAAATATTTTTTTGAAAAAATCCCTAAGCCCCGGTGTCACAATTTCAGCAAAAATCTGACTTTTGGCAATTCACTCAAAAATGGTGCCAGCAGGGTGCAAAGGCTCCCCTGAAAGCTTTGGCGATGGAAACAGAAGGCTTTTTATCACAGGACAAGAAATCAGATCTCAACAACTTAACCGGCGGAAAATATTTTTTTGAAAAAATCCCTTAGCCCCGGGGTCACAATTTCAGCAAAAATCTGATTTTTGGCAATTCACTCAAAAATGGTGCCAACCGGTTGCATAGGGTCCCCTGAATGCTTTGGCGATGGAAACAGAAGGCTTTTTATCACAGGACAAGAAATCAGCCCTCAACAACTTAACCGGCTGAAAATATTTTTCTGAAAAATCCCTAAGCCCCGGTGTCACAATTTCAGCAAAAATCTGACTTTTGGCAATTCACTCTAAAATGGTGCCACCCGTTTGCAAATGCTCCCCTGAAAGGTTTGGCAGTCGAAAAAGAAGGCTTTTTATCACAGGACAAGAAATCAGCCTTCAACAACTTAACCGGCGGAAAATATTTTTTTTCAAAAAATCCCTAAGCCCCGGGGTCACAATTTCAGCAAAAATCTGACTTTTGGCAATTTACTCAAAAATGGTGCCAACCGGTTGCAAATGCTCCCCGGAAAGGTTTGGCAGTCGAAACAGAAGGTTTTTTATCACAGGACAAGAAATCAGCCCTCAACAACTTAACCTGCGGAAAATATTTTTGTGAAAAAATCCCTAAACCCCGGGGTCACAATTTCAGCAAAAATCTGACTTTTGGCAATTCACTCAAAAATGGTGCCAGCAGGGTGCAAAGGCTCCCCTGAAAGCTTTGGCGATGGAAACAGAAGGCTTTTTATCACAGGACAAGAAATCAGATCTCAACAACTTAACCGGCGGAAAATATTTTTTTGAAAAAATCCCTTAGCCCCGGGGTCACAATTTCAGCAAAAATCTGATTTTTGGCAATTCACTCAAAAATGGTGCCAACCGGTTGCATAGGGTCCCCTGAATGCTTTGGCGATGGAAACAGAAGGCTTTTTATCACAGGACAAGAAATCAGCCCTCAACAACTTAACCGGCTGAAAATATTTTTCTGAAAAATCCCTAAGCCCCGGTGTCACAATTTCAGCAAAAATCTGACTTTTGGCAATTCACTCTAAAATGGTGCCACCCGTTTGCAAATGCTCCCCTGAAAGGTTTGGCAGTCGAAAAAGAAGGCTTTTTATCACAGGACAAGAAATCAGCCTTCAACAACTTAACCGGCGGAAAATATTTTTTTTCAAAAAATCCCTAAGCCCCGGGGTCACAATTTCAGCAAAAATCTGACTTTTGGCAATTTACTCAAAAATGGTGCCAACCGGTTGCAAATGCTCCCCGGAAAGGTTTGGCAGTCGAAACAGAAGGTTTTTTATCACAGGACAAGAAATCAGCCCTCAACAACTTAACCTGCGGAAAATATTTTTTTCAAAAAATCCCTAAGCCCCGGGGTCACAATTTCAGCAAAAATCTGACTTTTGGCAATTTACTCAAAAATGGTGCCAACCGGTTGCAAATGCTCCCCGGAAAGGTTTGGCAGTCGAAACAGAAGGTTTTTTATCACAGGACAAGAAATCAGCTCTCAAGAACTTTACCGGCGGAAAATATTTTTTTGAAAAAATCCCTAAGCCCCGGTGTCACAATTTCAGCAAAAATCTGACTTTTGGCAATTCACTCAAAAATGGTGCCAGCAGGGTGCAAAGGCTCCCCTGAAAGCTTTGGCGATGGAAACAGAAGGCTTTTTATCACAGGACAAGAAATCAGATCTCAACAACTTAACCGGCGGAAAATATTTTTTTGAAAAAATCCCTTAGCCCCGGGGTCACAATTTCAGCAAAAATCTGATTTTTGGCAATTCACTCAAAAATGGTGCCAACCGGTTGCATAGGGTCCCCTGAATGCTTTGGCGATGGAAACAGAAGGCTTTTTATCACAGGACAAGAAATCAGCCCTCAACAACTTAACCGGCTGAAAATATTTTTCTGAAAAATCCCTAAGCCCCGGTGTCACAATTTCAGCAAAAATCTGACTTTTGGCAATTCACTCTAAAATGGTGCCACCCGTTTGCAAATGCTCCCCTGAAAGGTTTGGCAGTCGAAAAAGAAGGCTTTTTATCACAGGACAAGAAATCAGCCTTCAACAACTTAACCGGCGGAAAATATTTTTTTGAAAAAATCCCTAAGCCCCGGGGTCACAATTTCAGCAAAAATCTGACTTTTGGCAATTCACTCAAAAATGGTGCTAACCGGTTTCAAATGCTCCCCTGAAAGGTTTGTCGATGGAAACAGAAGGCTTTTTATCACAGGACAAGAAATCAGCCCTCAACAACTTAACCTGCGGAAAATATTTTTGTGAAAAAATCCCTAAACCCCGGTGTCACAATTTCAGCAAAAATCTGACTTTTGGCAATTCACTCAAAAATGGTGCCAGCAGGGTGCAAAGGCTCCCCTGAAAGCTTTGGCGATGGAAACAGAAGGCTTTTTATCACAGGACAAGAAATCAGATCTCAACAACTTAACCGGCGGAAAATATTTTTTTGAAAAAATCCCTTAGCCCCGGGGTCACAATTTCAGCAAAAATCTGATTTTTGGCAATTCACTCAAAAATGGTGCCAACCGGTTGCATAGGGTCCCCTGAATGCTTTGGCGATGGAAACAGAAGGCTTTTTATCACAGGACAAGAAATCAGCCCTCAACAACTTAACCGGCTGAAAATATTTTTCTGAAAAATCCCTAAGCCCCGGTGTCACAATTTCAGCAAAAATCTGACTTTTGGCAATTCACTCTAAAATGGTGCCACCCGTTTGCAAATGCTCCCCTGAAAGGTTTGGCAGTCGAAAAAGAAGGCTTTTTATCACAGGACAAGAAATCAGCCTTCAACAACTTAACCGGCGGAAAATATTTTTTTTCAAAAAATCCCTAAGCCCCGGGGTCACAATTTCAGCAAAAATCTGACTTTTGGCAATTTACTCAAAAATGGTGCCAACCGGTTGCAAATGCTCCCCGGAAAGGTTTGGCAGTCGAAACAGAAGGTTTTTTATCACAGGACAAGAAATCAGCCCTCAACAACTTAACCTGCGGAAAATATTTTTTTCAAAAAATCCCTAAGCCCCGGGGTCACAATTTCAGCAAAAATCTGACTTTTGGCAATTTACTCAAAAATGGTGCCAACCGGTTGCAAATGCTCCCCGGAAAGGTTTGGCAGTCGAAACAGAAGGTTTTTTATCACAGGACAAGAAATCAGCTCTCAAGAACTTTACCGGCGGAAAATATTTTTTTGAAAAAATCCCTAAGCCCCGGTGTCACAATTTCAGCAAAAATCTGACTTTTGGCAATTCACTCAAAAATGGTGCCAGCAGGGTGCAAAGGCTCCCCTGAAAGCTTTGGCGATGGAAACAGAAGGCTTTTTATCACAGGACAAGAAATCAGATCTCAACAACTTAACCGGCGGAAAATATTTTTTTGAAAAAATCCCTTAGCCCCGGGGTCACAATTTCAGCAAAAATCTGATTTTTGGCAATTCACTCAAAAATGGTGCCAACCGGTTGCATAGGGTCCCCTGAATGCTTTGGCGATGGAAACAGAAGGCTTTTTATCACAGGACAAGAAATCAGCCCTCAACAACTTAACCGGCTGAAAATATTTTTCTGAAAAATCCCTAAGCCCCGGTGTCACAATTTCAGCAAAAATCTGACTTTTGGCAATTCACTCTAAAATGGTGCCACCCGTTTGCAAATGCTCCCCTGAAAGGTTTGGCAGTCGAAAAAGAAGGCTTTTTATCACAGGACAAGAAATCAGCCTTCAACAACTTAACCGGCGGAAAATATTTTTTTGAAAAAATCCCTAAGCCCCGGGGTCACAATTTCAGCAAAAATCTGACTTTTGGCAATTCACTCAAAAATGGTGCTAACCGGTTTCAAATGCTCCCCTGAAAGGTTTGTCGATGGAAACAGAAGGCTTTTTATCACAGGACAAGAAATCAGCCCTCAACAACTTAACCTGCGGAAAATATTTTTGTGAAAAAATCCCTAAACCCCGGTGTCACAATTTCAGCAAAAATCTGACTTTTGGCAATTCACTCAAAAATGGTGACAACCGGTTGCAAATGCTCCCCGGAAAGGTTTGGCAGTCGAAACAGAAGGTTTTTTATCACAGGACAAGAAATCAGCTCTCAAGAACTTTACCGGCGGAAAATATTTTTTTGAAAAAATCCCTAAGCCCCGGTGTCACAATTTCAGCAAAAATCTGACTTTTGGCAATTCACTCAAAAATGGTGCCAGCAGGGTGCAAAGGCTCCCCTGAAAGCTTTGGCGATGGAAACAGAAGGCTTTTTATCACAGGACAAGAAATCAGATCTCAACAACTTAACCGGCGGAAAATATTTTTTTGAAAAAATCCCTTAGCCCCGGGGTCACAATTTCAGCAAAAATCTGATTTTTGGCAATTCACTCAAAAATGGTGCCAACCGGTTGCATAGGGTCCCCTGAATGCTTTGGCGATGGAAACAGAAGGCTTTTTATCACAGGACAAGAAATCAGCCCTCAACAACTTAACCGGCTGAAAATATTTTTCTGAAAAATCCCTAAGCCCCGGTGTCACAATTTCAGCAAAAATCTGACTTTTGGCAATTCACTCTAAAATGGTGCCACCCGTTTGCAAATGCTCCCCTGAAAGGTTTGGCAGTCGAAAAAGAAGGCTTTTTATCACAGGACAAGAAATCAGCCTTCAACAACTTAACCGGCGGAAAATATTTTTTTTCAAAAAATCCCTAAGCCCCGGGGTCACAATTTCAGCAAAAATCTGACTTTTGGCAATTTACTCAAAAATGGTGCCAACCGGTTGCAAATGCTCCCCGGAAAGGTTTGGCAGTCGAAACAGAAGGTTTTTTATCACAGGACAAGAAATCAGCCCTCAACAACTTAACCTGCGGAAAATATTTTTGTGAAAAAATCCCTAAACCCCGGGGTCACAATTTCAGCAAAAATCTGACTTTTGGCAATTCACTCAAAAATGGTGCCAGCAGGGTGCAAAGGCTCCCCTGAAAGCTTTGGCGATGGAAACAGAAGGCTTTTTATCACAGGACAAGAAATCAGATCTCAACAACTTAACCGGCGGAAAATATTTTTTTGAAAAAATCCCTTAGCCCCGGGGTCACAATTTCAGCAAAAATCTGATTTTTGGCAATTCACTCAAAAATGGTGCCAACCGGTTGCATAGGGTCCCCTGAATGCTTTGGCGATGGAAACAGAAGGCTTTTTATCACAGGACAAGAAATCAGCCCTCAACAACTTAACCGGCTGAAAATATTTTTCTGAAAAATCCCTAAGCCCCGGTGTCACAATTTCAGCAAAAATCTGACTTTTGGCAATTCACTCTAAAATGGTGCCACCCGTTTGCAAATGCTCCCCTGAAAGGTTTGGCAGTCGAAAAAGAAGGCTTTTTATCACAGGACAAGAAATCAGCCTTCAACAACTTAACCGGCGGAAAATATTTTTTTTCAAAAAATCCCTAAGCCCCGGGGTCACAATTTCAGCAAAAATCTGACTTTTGGCAATTTACTCAAAAATGGTGCCAACCGGTTGCAAATGCTCCCCGGAAAGGTTTGGCAGTCGAAACAGAAGGTTTTTTATCACAGGACAAGAAATCAGCCCTCAACAACTTAACCTGCGGAAAATATTTTTTTCAAAAAATCCCTAAGCCCCGGGGTCACAATTTCAGCAAAAATCTGACTTTTGGCAATTTACTCAAAAATGGTGCCAACCGGTTGCAAATGCTCCCCGGAAAGGTTTGGCAGTCGAAACAGAAGGTTTTTTATCACAGGACAAGAAATCAGCTCTCAAGAACTTTACCGGCGGAAAATATTTTTTTGAAAAAATCCCTAAGCCCCGGTGTCACAATTTCAGCAAAAATCTGACTTTTGGCAATTCACTCAAAAATGGTGCCAGCAGGGTGCAAAGGCTCCCCTGAAAGCTTTGGCGATGGAAACAGAAGGCTTTTTATCACAGGACAAGAAATCAGATCTCAACAACTTAACCGGCGGAAAATATTTTTTTGAAAAAATCCCTTAGCCCCGGGGTCACAATTTCAGCAAAAATCTGATTTTTGGCAATTCACTCAAAAATGGTGCCAACCGGTTGCATAGGGTCCCCTGAATGCTTTGGCGATGGAAACAGAAGGCTTTTTATCACAGGACAAGAAATCAGCCCTCAACAACTTAACCGGCTGAAAATATTTTTCTGAAAAATCCCTAAGCCCCGGTGTCACAATTTCAGCAAAAATCTGACTTTTGGCAATTCACTCTAAAATGGTGCCACCCGTTTGCAAATGCTCCCCTGAAAGGTTTGGCGATGGAAACAGAAGGCTTTTTATCACAGGACAAGAAATCAGCCTTCAACAACTTAACCGGCGGAAAATATTTTTTTGAAAAAATCCCTAAGCCCCGGGGTCACAATTTCAGCAAAAATCTGACTTTTGGCAATTCACTCAAAAATGGTGCTAACCGGTTTCAAATGCTCCCCTGAAAGGTTTGTCGATGGAAACAGAAGGCTTTTTATCACAGGACAAGAAATCAGCCCTCAACAACTTAACCTGCGGAAAATATTTTTGTGAAAAAATCCCTAAACCCCGGTGTCACAATTTCAGCAAAAATCTGACTTTTGGCAATTCACTCAAAAATGGTGACAACCGGTTGCAAATGCTCCCCGGAAAGGTTTGGCAGTCGAAACAGAAGGTTTTTTATCACAGGACAAGAAATCAGCTCTCAAGAACTTTACCGGCGGAAAATATTTTTTTGAAAAAATCCCTAAGCCCCGGTGTCACAATTTCAGCAAAAATCTGACTTTTGGCAATTCACTCAAAAATGGTGCCAGCAGGGTGCAAAGGCTCCCCTGAAAGCTTTGGCGATGGAAACAGAAGGCTTTTTATCACAGGACAAGAAATCAGATCTCAACAACTTAACCGGCGGAAAATATTTTTTTGAAAAAATCCCTTAGCCCCGGGGTCACAATTTCAGCAAAAATCTGATTTTTGGCAATTCACTCAAAAATGGTGCCAACCGGTTGCATAGGGTCCCCTGAATGCTTTGGAGATGGAAACAGAAGGCTTTTTATCACAGGACAAGAAATCAGCCCTCAACAACTTAACCGGCGGAAAATACTTTTTTGAAAAAATCACTAAGCCCCGGGGTCACAATTTCAGCAAAAATCTGACTTTTGGCAATTCACTCTAAAGTGGTGCCAGCAGGTTGCAAATGCTCCCCTGAAAGCTTTGGCAGTCGAAACAGAAGGCTTTTTATCACAGGACAAGAAATCAGTCCTCAAAAACTTAACCTGCGGAAAATATTTTTTTTCAAAAAATCCCTAAGCCCCGGGGTCACAATTTCAGCAAAAATCTGACTTTTGGCAATTTACTCAAAAATGGTGCCAACCGGTTGCAAATGCTCCCCGGAAAGGTTTGGCAGTCGAAACAGAAGGTTTTTTATCACAGGACAAGAAATCAGCTCTCAAGAACTTTACCGGCGGAAAATATTTTTTTGAAAAAATCCCTAAGCCCCGGTGTCACAATTTCAGCAAAAATCTGACTTTTGGCAATTCACTCAAAAATGGTGCCAACCGGTTGCATAGGGTCCCCTGAATGCTTTGGCGATGGAAACAGAAGGCTTTTTATCACAGGACAAGAAATCAGCTCTCAAGAACTTTACCGGCGGAAAATATTTTTTTGAAAAAATCCCTAAGCCCCGGTGTCACAATTTCAGCAAAAATCTGACTTTTGGCAATTCACTCAAAAATGGTGCCAGCAGGGTGCAAAGGCTCCCCTGAAAGCTTTGGCGATGGAAACAGAAGGCTTTTTATCACAGGACAAGAAATCAGCTCTCAAGAACTTTACCGGCGGAAAATATTTTTTTGAAAAAATCCCTAAGCCCCGGTGTCACAATTTCAGCAAAAATCTGACTTTTGGCAATTCACTCAAAAATGGTGCCAGCAGGGTGCAAAGGCTCCCCTGAAAGCTTTGGCGATGGAAACAGAAGGCTTTTTATCACAGGACAAGAAATCAGATCTCAACAACTTAACCGGCGGAAAATATTTTTCTGAAAAATCCCTAAGCCCCGGTGTCACAATTTCAGCAAAAATCTGACTTTTGGCAATTCACTCTAAAATGGTGCCACCCGTTTGCAAATGCTCCCCTGAAAGGTTTGGCAGTTGAAAAAGAAGGCTTTTTATTACAGGACAAGAAATCAGCCTTCAACAACTTAACCGGCGGAAAATATTTTTTTGAAAAAATCCCTAAGCCCCGGGGTCACAATTTCAGCAAAAATCTGACTTTTGGCAATTCACTCAAAAATGGTGCTAACCGGTTTCAAATGCTCCCCTGAAAGGTTTGTCGATGGAAACAGAAGGCTTTTTATCACAGGACAAGAAATCAGCCCTCAACAACTTAACCTGCGGAAAATATTTTTGTGAAAAAATCCCTAAACCCCGGTGTCACAATTTCAGCAAAATTCTGACTTTTGGCAATTCACTCAAAAATGGTGACAACCGGTTGCAAATGCTCCCCGGAAAGGTTTGGCAGTCGAAACAGAAGGTTTTTTATCACAGGACAAGAAATCAGCTCTCAAGAACTTTACCGGCGGAAAATATTTTTTTGAAAAAATCCCTAAGCCCCGGTGTCACAATTTCAGCAAAAATCTGACTTTTGGCAATTCACTCAAAAATGGTGCCAGCAGGGTGCAAAGGCTCCCCTGAAAGCTTTGGCGATGGAAACAGAAGGCTTTTCATCACAGGACTAGAAATCAGATCTCAACAACTTAACCGGCGGAAAATATTTTTTTGAAAAAATCCCTTAGCCCCGGGGTCACAATTTCAGCAAAAATCTGATTTTTGGCAATTCACTCAAAAATGGTGCCAACCGGTTGCAAATGCTCCCCGGAAAGGTTTGGCAGTCGAAACAGAAGGCTTTTTATCACTGAACAAAAAATCAGCCCTCAACAACTTAACCAGCGGAAAATATTTTTTTGAAAACATCCCTAAGCCCCGGTGTCACAATTTCAGCAAAAATCTGACTTTTGGCAATTCACTCAAAAATGGTGCCAGCAGGTTGCAAAGGGTCCCCTGAATGCTTTGGCGATGGAAACAGAAGGCTTTTTATCACAGGACAAGAAATCAGCCCTCAAGAACTTTACCCGCGGAAAATATTTTTTTGAAAAAATCCCTAAGCCCCGGTGTCACAATTTCAGCAAAAATCTGACTTTTGGCAATTCACTCAAAAGTGGTGCCAGCATGTTGCAAATGCTCCCCTGAAAGCTTTGGCAATGGATACAGAAGCCTTTTTATCACAGGACAAGAAGTCAGCCCTCAACAACTTAACCGGCTGAAAATATTTCTCTGAAAACATCCCTAAGCCCCGGTGTCACAATTTCAGCAAAAATCTGACTTTTGGCAATTTACTAAAAATGGTGCCAACCGGTTGCAAATGCTCCCCGGAAAGGTTTGGCAGTCGAAACAGAAGGCTTTTTATCACAGGAGAAGAAATCAGCCCTCAAGAACTTTACCGGCGGAAAATATTTTTTTGAAAAAATCCGTAAGCCCCGGGGTCACAATTTCAGCAAAAATCTGACTTTTGGCAAGTCACTCAAAAATGGTTGCAACCGGTTGCAAATGCTCCCCTGAAAGCTTTGTCGATGGAAACAGAAGGCTTTTTATCACAGGACAAGAAATCAGCCCTCAACAACTTAACCAGTGGAAAATATTTTTTTGAAAAAATCCCTAAGCCCCGGGGTCACAATTTCAGCAAAAATCTGACTTTTGGGAATTCACTCAAAAGTGGTGCCAGCATGTTGCAAATGCTCCCCTGAAAGCTTTGGCAATGGATACAGAAGGCTTTTTATCACAGGACAAGAAATCAGCCCTCAACAACTTAACCGGCTGAAAATATTTCTCTGAAAACATCCCTAAGCCCCGGTGTCACAATTTCAGCAAAAATCTGACTTTTGGCAATTTACTAAAAATGGTGCCAACCGGTTGCAAATGCTCCCCGGAAAGGTTTGGCAGTCGAAACAGAAGGCTTTTTATCACAGGAGAAGAAATCAGCCCTCAAGAACTTTACCGGCGGAAAATATTTTTTTGAAAAAATCCGTAAGCCCCGGGGTCACAATTTCAGCAAAAATCTGACTTTTGGCAATTCACTCAAAAATGGTTGCAACCGGTTGCAAATGCTCCCCTGAAAGCTTTGTCGATGGAAACAGAAGGCTTTTTATCACAGGACAAGAAATCAGCCCTCAACAACTTAACCGGCGGAAAATATTTTTTTGAAAAAATCCCTAAGCCCCGGGGTCACAATTTCAGCAAAAATCAGACTTTTGGCAATTCACTCAAAAGTGGTGCCAGCAGGTTGCAAATGCTCCCCTGAAAGCTTTGGCAGTCGAAACAGAAGGCTTTTTATCACAGGACAAGAAATCAGTCCTCAAAAACTTAACCTGCGGAAAATATTTTTTTCAAAAAATCCCTAAGCCCCGGGGTCACAATTTCAGCAAAAATCTGACTTTTGGCAATTTACTCAAAAATGGTGCCAACCGGTTGCAAATGCTCCCCGGAAAGGTTTGGCAGTCGAAACAGAAGGTTTTTTATCACAGGACAAGAAATCAGCTCTCAAGAACTTTACCGGCGGAAAATATTTTTTTGAAAACAGCCCTAAGCCCCGGGGTCACAATTTCAGCAAAAATCTGACTTTTGGCAATTCACTCAAAAATGGTGCCAGCAGGTTGCAAAGGGTCCCCTGAATGCTTTGGCGATGGAAACAGAAGGCTTTTTATCACAGGACAAGAAATCAGCCCTCAACAACTTAACCGGCTGAAAATATTTTTCTGAAAAATCCCTAAGCCCCGGTGTCACAATTTCAGCAAAAATCTGACTTTTGGCAATTCACTCTAAAATGGTGCCACCCGTTTGCAAATGCTCCCCTGAAAGGTTTGGCAGTCGAAAAAGAAGGCTTTTTATCACAGGACAAGAAATCAGCCTTCAACAACTTAACCGGCGGAAAATATTTTTTTGAAAAAATCCCTAAGCCCCGGGGTCACAATTTCAGCAAAAATCTGACTTTTGGCAATTCACTCAAAAATGGTGCTAACCGGTTTCAAATGCTCCCCTGAAAGGTTTGGCGATGGATACAGAAGGCTTTTTATCACAGGACAAGAAATCAGCCCTCAACAATTTAACCGGCGGAAAATATTTTTTTGAAAAAATCCCTAAGCCCCGGGGTCACAATTTCAGCTAAAATCAGACTTTTGGCAATTCACTCAAAAGTGGTGCCAGCAGGTTGCAAATGCTCCCCTGAAAGCTTTGGCAGTCGAAACAGAAGGCTTTTTATCACAGGACAAGAAATCAGTCCTGAAAAACTTAACCTGCGGAAAATATTTTTTTCAAAAAATCCCTAAGCCCCGGGGTCACAATTTCAGCAAAAATCTGACTTTTGGCAATTTACTCAAAAATGGTGCCAACCGGTTGCAAATGCTCCCCGGAAAGGTTTGGCATTCGAAACAGAAGGCTTTTTATCACAGGAGAAGAAATCAGGCTTCAACAACTTAACCGGCGGAAAATGTTTTTCTGAAAAAATAACTAAGCCCCGGGGTTACAATTTCAGCAAAAATCTGACTTTTGGCAATTCACTCAAAAATGGTGCCAGCAGGGTGCAAAGGCTCCCCTGAAAGCTTTGGCGATGGAAACAGAAGGCTTTTCATCACAGGACTAGAAATCAGATCTCAACAACTTAACCGGCCGAAAATATTTTTTTGAAAAAATCCCTTAGCCCCGGGGTCACAATTTCAGCAAAAATCTGATTTTTGGCAATTCACTCAAAAATGGTGCCAACCGGTTGCAAATGCTCCCCGGAAAGGTTTGGCAGTCGAAACAGAAGGCTTTTTATCACTGAACAAAAAATCAGCCCTCAACAACTTAACCAGCGGAAAATATTTTTTTGAAAACAGCCCTAAGCCCCGGGGTCACAATTTCAGCAAAAATCTGACTTTTGGCAATTCACTCAAAAATGGTGCTAACCGGTTTCAAATGCTCCCCTGAAAGGTTTGGCGATGGAAACAGAAGGCTTTTTATCACAGGACAAGAAATCAGCCCTCAACAACTTAACCTGCGGAAAATATTTTTGTGAAAAAATCCCTAAACCCCGGTGTCACAATTTCAGCAAAAATCTGACTTTTGGCAATTCACTCAAAAATGGTGACAACCGGTTGCAAATGCTCCCCTGAAAGGTTTGGCGATGGATACAGAAGGCTTTTTATCACAGGACAAGAAATCAGCCCTCAACAACTTAACCGGCGGAAAATAGTTTTTTGAAAAAATCCCTAAGCCCCGGGGTCACAATTTCAGCAAAAATCAGACTTTTGGCAATTCACTCAAAAGTGGTGCCAGCAGGTTGCAAATGCTCCCCTGAAAGCTTTGGCAGTCGAAACAGAAGGCTTTTTATCACAGGACAAGAAATCAGTCCTCAAAAACTTAACCTGCGGAAAATATTTTTTTGAAAAAATCCCTAAGCCCCGGGGTCACAATTTCAGCAAAAATCTGACTTTTGGCAATTTACTCAAAAATGGTGACAACCGGTTGCAAATGCTCCCCTGAAAGCTTTGGCCATGGATACAGAAGGCTTTTTATCACAGGACAAGAAATCAGCTCTCAAGAACTTTACCGGCGGAAAATATTTTTTTGAAAAAATCCCTAAGCCCCGGTGTCACAATTTCAGCAAAAATCTGACTTTTGGCAATTCACTCAAAAATGGTGCCAGCAGGGTGCAAAGGCTCCCCTGAAAGCTTTGGCGATGGAAACAGAAGGCTTTTTATCACAGGACAAGAAATCAGATCTCAACAACTTAACCGGCGGAAAATATTTTTTTGAAAAAATCCCTTAGCCCCGGGGTCACAATTTCAGCAAAAATCTGACTTTTGGGAATTCACTCAAAAGTGGTGCCAGCATGTTGCAAATGCTCCCCTGAAAGCGTTGGCAATGGATACAGAAGCCTTTTTATCACAGGACAAGAAATCAGCCCTCAACAACTTAACCGGCGGAAAATATTTTTTTGAAAACATCCCTAAGCCCCGGTGTCACAATTTCAGCAAAAATCTGACTTTTGGCAATTTACTAAAAATGGTGTCAACCGGTTGCAAATGCTCCCCGGAAAGGTTTGGCAGTCGAAACAGAAGGCTTTTTATCACAGGAGAAGAAATCAGCCCTCAAGAACTTTACCGGCGGAAAATATTTTTTTGAAAAAATCCCTAAGCCCCGGGGTCACAATTTCAGCAAAAATCTGACTTTTGGCAATTCACTCAAAAATGGTGCCAACCGGTTGCAAATGCTCCCCTGAAAGCTTTGTCGATGGAAACAGAAGGCTTTTTATCACAGGACAAGAAATCAGCCCTCAACAACTTAACCGGTGGAAATTATCTTTTTAAAAAAACCCCTAAGCCCCGGGGTCACAATTTCAGCAAAAATCTGACTTTTGGCAGTTCACTTAAAAATGGTGCCAGCAGGTTGCAAATGCTCCCCTGAAAGCTTTGGCGATGGAAACAGAAGGCTTTTTATCACAGGACAAGAAATCAGCCCTCAACAACTTAACCGGCTGAAAATATTTTTCTGAAAAATCCCTAAGCCCCGGTGTCACAATTTCAGCAAAAATCTGACTTTTGGCAATTCACTCTAAAATGGTGCCACCCGTTTGCAAATGCTCCCCTGAAAGGTTTGGCAGTCGAAAAAGAAGGCTTTTTATCACAGGACAAGAAATCAGCCTTCAACAACTTAACCGGCGGAAAATATTTTTTTGAAAAAATCCCTAAGCCCCGGGGTCACAATTTCAGCAAAAATCTGACTTTTGGCAATTCACTCAAAAGTGGTGCCAGCAGGTTGCAAATGCTCCCCTGAAAGCTTTGGCAGTCGAAACAGAAGGCTTTTTATCACAGGACAAGAAATCAGTCCTCAAAAACTTAACCTGCGGAAAATATTTTTTTCAAAAAATCCCTAAGCCCCGGTGTCACAATTTCAGCAAAAATCTGACTTTTGGCAATTTACTCAAAAATGGTGCCAACCGGTTGCAAATGCTCCCCGGAAAGGTTTGGCAGTCGAAACAGAAGGTTTTTTATCACAGGACAAGAAATCAGCTCTCAAGAACTTTACCGGCGGAAAATATTTTTTTGAAAACAGCCCTAAGCCCCGGGGTCACAATTTCAGCAAAAATCTGACTTTTGGCAATTCACTCAAAAATGGTGCCAGCAGGTTGCAAAGGGTCCCCTGAATGCTTTGGCGATGGAAACAGAAGGCTTTTTATCACAGGACAAGAAATCAGCCCTGAACAACTTAACCGGCTGAAAATATTTTTCTGAAAAATCCCTAAGCCCCGGTGTCACAATTTCAGCAAAAATCTGACTTTTGGCAATTCACTCTAAAATGGTGCCACCCGTTTGCAAATGCTCCCCTGAAAGGTTTGGCAGTCGAAAAAGAAGGCTTTTTATCACAGGACAAGAAATCAGCCTTCAACAACTTAACCGGCGGAAAATATTTTTTTGAAAAAATCCCTAAGCCCCGGGGTCACAATTTCAGCAAAAATCTGACTTTTGGCAATTCACTCAAAAATGGTGCTAACCGGTTTCAAATGCTCCCCTGAAAGGTTTGGCGATGGATACAGAAGGCTTTTTATCACAGGACAAGAAATCAGCCCTCAACAATTTAACCGGCGGAAAATATTTTTTTGAAAAAATCCCTAAGCCCCGGGGTCACAATTTCAGCTAAAATCAGACTTTTGGCAATTCACTCAAAAGTGGTGCCAGCAGGTTGCAAATGCTCCCCTGAAAGCTTTGGCAGTCGAAACAGAAGGCTTTTTATCACAGGACAAGAAATCAGTCCTCAAAAACTTAACCTGCGGAAAATATTTTTTTCAAAAAATCCCTAAGCCCCGGGGTCACAATTTCAGCAAAAATCTGACTTTTGGCAATTTACTCAAAAATGGTGCCAACCGGTTGCAAATGCTCCCCGGAAAGGTTTGGCATTCGAAACAGAAGGCTTTTTATCACAGGAGAAGAAATCAGGCTTCAACAACTTAACCGGCGGAAAATGTTTTTCTGAAAAAATAACTAAGCCCCGGGGTTACAATTTCAGCAAAAATCTGACTTTTGGCAATTCACTCAAAAATGGTGCCAGCAGGGTGCAAAGGCTCCCCTGAAAGCTTTGGCGATGGAAACAGAAGGCTTTTCATCACAGGACTAGAAATCAGATCTCAACAACTTAACCGGCGGAAAATATTTTTTTGAAAAAATCCCTTAGCCCCGGGGTCACAATTTCAGCAAATATCTGATTTTTGGCAATTCACTCAAAAATGGTGCCAACCGGTTGCAAATGCTCCCCGGAAAGGTTTGGCAGTCGAAACAGAAGGCTTTTTATCACTGAACAAAAAATCAGCCCTCAACAACTTAACCAGCGGAAAATATTTTTTTGAAAACAGCCCTAAGCCCCGGGGTCACAATTTCAGCAAAAATCTGACTTTTGGCAATTCACTCAAAAATGGTGCTAACCGGTTTCAAATGCTCCCCTGAAAGGTTTGGCGATGGAAACAGAAGGCTTTTTATCACAGGACAAGAAATCAGCCCTCAACAACTTAACCTGCGGAAAATATTTTTGTGAAAAAATCCCTAAACCCCGGTGTCACAATTTCAGCAAAAATCTGACTTTTGGCAATTCACTCAAAAATGGTGACAACCGGTTGCAAATGCTCCCCTGAAAGGTTTGGCGATGGATACAGAAGGCTTTTTATCACAGGACAAGAAATCAGCCCTCAACAACTTAACCGGCGGAAAATATTTTTTTGAAAAAATCCCTAAGCCCCGGGGTCACAATTTCAGCAAAAATCAGACTTTTGGCAATTCACTCAAAAGTGGTGCCAGCAGGTTGCAAATGCTCCCCTGAAAGCTTTGGCAGTCGAAACAGAAGGCTTTTTATCACAGGACAAGAAATCAGTCCTCAAAAACTTAACCTGCGGAAAATATTTTTTTCAAAAAATCCCTAAGCCCCGGGGTCACAATTTCAGCAAAAATCTGACTTTTGGCAATTTACTCAAAAATGGTGACAACCGGTTGCAAATGCTCCCCTGAAAGCTTTGGCCATGGATACAGAAGGCTTTTTATCACAGGACAAGAAATCAGCTCTCAAGAACTTTACCGGCGGAAAATATTTTTTTGAAAAAATCCCTAAGCCCCGGTGTCACAATTTCAGCAAAAATCTGACTTTTGGCAATTCACTCAAAAATGGTGCCAGCAGGGTGCAAAGGCTCCCCTGAAAGCTTTGGCGATGGAAACAGAAGGCTTTTTATCACAGGACAAGAAATCAGATCTCAACAACTTAACCGGCGGAAAATATTTTTTTGAAAAAATCCCTTAGCCCCGGGGTCACAATTTCAGCAAAAATCTGACTTTTGGGAATTCACTCAAAAGTGGTGCCAGCATGTTGCAAATGCTCCCCTGAAAGCTTTGGCAATGGATACAGAAGCCTTTTTATCACAGGACAAGAAATCAGCCCTCAACAACTTAACCGGCGGAAAATATTTTTTTGAAAACATCCCTAAGCCCCGGTGTCACAATTTCAGCAAAAATCTGACTTTTGGCAATTTACTAAAAATGGTGTCAACCGGTTGCAAATGCTCCCCGGAAAGGTTTGGCAGTCGAAACAGAAGGCTTTTTATCACAGGAGAAGAAATCAGCCCTCAAGAACTTTACCGGCGGAAAATATTTTTTTGAAAAAATCCCTAAGCCCCGGGGTCACAATTTCAGCAAAAATCTGACTTTTGGCAATTCACTCAAAAATGGTGCCAACCGGTTGCAAATGCTCCCCTGAAAGCTTTGTCGATGGAAACAGAAGGCTTTTTATCACAGGACAAGAAATCAGCCCTCAACAACTTAACCGGTGGAAATTATCTTTTTAAAAAAACCCCTAAGCCCCGGGGTCACAATTTCAGCAAAAATCTGACTTTTGGCAGTTCACTTAAAAATGGTGCCAGCAGGTTGCAAATGCTCCCCTGAAAGCTTTGGCGATGGAAACAGAAGGCTTTTTATCACAGGACAAGAAATCAGCCCTCAACAACTTAACCGGCTGAAAATATTTTTCTGAAAAATCCCTAAGCCCCGGTGTCACAATTTCAGCAAAAATCTGACTTTTGGCAATTCACTCTAAAATGGTGCCACCCGTTTGCAAATGCTCCCCTGAAAGGTTTGGCAGTCGAAAAAGAAGGCTTTTTATCACAGGACAAGAAATCAGCCTTCAACAACTTAACCGGCGGAAAATATTTTTTTGAAAAAATCCCTAAGCCCCGGGGTCACAATTTCAGCAAAAATCTGACTTTTGGCAATTCACTCAAAAATGGTGCTAACCGGTTTCAAATGCTCCCCTGAAAGGTTTGGCAATGGAAACAGAAGGCTTTTTATCACAGGACAAGAAATCAGCCCTCAAAAACTTAACCGGCGGAAAATATTTTTTTGAAAATATCCCTCAGCCCCGGGGTCACAATTTCAGCAAAAGTCTGACTTTTGGCAATTCACTCAAAAATGGTGCCAACCGGTTGCAAATGCTCCCCTGAAAGGTTTGGCAGTCAAAACAGAAGGCTTTTTATCACAGGACAAGAAATCAGCCCTCAACAACTTAACCTGCGGAAAATATTTTTCTGAAAAAATCCCTAAACCCCGGTGTCACAATTTCAGCAAAAATCTGACTTTTGGCAATTCACTCAAAAATGGTGACAACCGGTTGCAAATGCTCCCCTGAAAGCTTTGGCCATGGATACAGAAGGCTTTTTATCACAGGACAAGAAATCAGCCCTCAACAACTTAACCGGCGGAAAATATTTTTTTGAAAAAATCACTAAGCCCCGGGGTCACAATTTCAGCAAAAATCTGACTTTTGGCAATTCACTCAAAAATGGTGCCAGCAGGTTGCAAAGGCTCCCCTGAAAGCTTTGGCGATGGAAACAGAAGGCTTTTTATCACAGGACACGAAATCAGCCCTCAACAACTTAACCGGCGGGAAATATTTTTTTGAAAAAATCCCTAAGCCCCGGGGTCAGAATTTCAGCAAAAATCTGACTTTTGGCAAATCACTCAAAAATGGTGCCAACCGGTTGCAAATGCGCCCCGGAAATGTTTGGCAGATCGAAACAGAAGGCTTTTTATCACTGGACAAGAAATCAGCCCTCAACAACTTAACCAGCGGAAAATATTTTTTTGAAAACAGCCCTAAGCCCCGGGGTCACAATTTCAGCAAAAATCTGACTTTTGGCAATTCACTCAAAAATGGTGCCAGCAGGTTGCAAATTCTCCCCTGAAAGCTTTGGCGATGGAAACAGAAGGCTTTTTATCACAGGACAAGAAATCAGCCCTCAACAACTTAACCGGCGGAAAATATTTTTTTGAAAAAATCCCTAAGCCCCGGGGTCACAATTTCAGCAAAAATCTGACTTTTGGCAATTCACTCAAAAATGTTGCCAACCGGTTGCAAATGCGCCCCGGAAATGTTTGGCAGATCGAAACAGAAGGCTTTTTTATCACAGGACAAGAAATCAGCCCTCAACAACTTAACCGGCGGAAAATATTTTTTTGAAAAAATCCCTTAGCCCCGGGGTCACAATTTCAGCAAAAATCTGACTTTTGGCAATTCACTCAAAAATGGTGACAACCGGTTGCAAATGCTCCCCTGAAAGCTTTGGCGATGGATACAGAAGGCTTTTTATCACAGGACAAGAAATCAGCCCTCAACAACTTAACCGGTGGAAAATATTTTTTTGAAAAAATCCCTAAGCCCCGGGGTCACAATTTCAGCAAAAATCTGACTTTTGGCAATTCACGCAAAAATGGTGACAACCGTCTGCAAATGCTCCCCTGAAAGCTTCGGCGATGGAAACAGAAGGCTTTTTATCACAGGACAAGAAATCAGCCCTCAACAACTTAACCGGCGGAAAATAATTTTTTGAAAAAATCCCTAAGCCCCGGGGTCACAATTTCAGCAAAAATCTGACTTTTGGCAATTCACTCAAAAATGGTGCCAACCGGTTGCAAATGCGCCCCGGAAATGTTTGGCAGATCGAAACAGAAGGCTTTTTATCACAGGACAAGAAATCAGCCCTCAACAACTTAACCGGCGGAAAATATTTTTTTGAAAAAATCCCTAAGCCCCGGGGTCACAATTTCAGCAAAAATCTGACTTTTGGCAATTCACTCAAAAATGGTTGCAACCGGTTGCAAATGCTCCCCTGAAAGCTTTGTCGATGGAAACAGAAGGCTTTTTATCACAGGACAAGAAATCAGCCCTCAACAACTTAACCGGCGGAAAATATTTTTTTGAAAAAATCCCTAAGCCCCGGGGTCACAATTTCAGCAAAAATCAGACTTTTGGCAATTCACTCAAAAGTGGTGCCAGCAGGTTGCAAATGCTCCCCTGAAAGCTTTGGCAGTCGAAACAGAAGGCTTTTTATCACAGGACAAGAAATCAGTCCTCAAAAACTTAACCTGCGGAAAATATTTTTTTCAAAAAATCCCTAAGCCCCGGGGTCACAATTTCAGCAAAAATCTGACTTTTGGCAATTCATTCAAAAATGGTGCCAACCGGTTGCAAATGCTCCCCTGAAAGCTTTGGCGATGGAAACAGAAGGCTTTTTATCACAGGACAAGGAATCAGCCCTCAAAAACCTAACCTGCGGAAAATATTTTTTTGAAAAAATCCCTAAGCCCCGGGGTCACAATTTCAGCAAAAATCTGACTTTTGGCAATTCACTCAAAAATGGGGCCAGCACGTTGCAAATGCTCCCCTGAAAGGTTTGGCGATGGAAACAGAAGGCTTTTTATCACAGGACAAGAAATCAGCCCTCAACAACTTAACCGGCGGAAAATATTTTTTTGAAAAAATCCCTAAGCTCCGGGGTCACAATGTCAGCAAAAATCTGACTTTTGGCAATTCACTCAAAAATGGTGCGAACCGGTTGGAAATGCTCCCCTGAAAGGTTTGACAGTCGAAACAGAAGGCTTTTTATCACAGGACAAGAAATCAGCCCTCAACAACTTAACCGGCGGAAAATATTTTTTTGAAAAAATCTCTAAGCCCCGGGGTCACAATTTCAGCAAAAATCTGACTTTTGGCAATTCACTCAAAAATGGTGCCAGCAGGTTGCAAATGCTCCCCTGAAAGGTTTGGCGATGGAAACAGAAGGCTTTTTATCACAGGACAAGAAATCAGCCCTCAACAACTTAACCGGCGGAAAATATTTTTTTGAAAAAATCCCTAAGCCCCGGGGTCACAATTTCAGCAAAAATCTGACTTTTGGCAATTCACTCAAAAATGGTGCCAACCGGTTGCAAATGCTCCCCTGAAAGGTTTGGCAGTCGAAAAAGAAGGCTTTTTATCACAGGACAAGAAATCAGCCCTCAACAACTTAACCGGTTGAAATTATCTTTTTAAAAAAACCCCTAAGCCCCGGGGTCACAATTTCAGCAAAAATCTGACTTTTGGCAGTTCACTTAAAAATGGTGCCAGCAGGTTGCAAATGCTCCCCTGAAAGCTTTGGCGATGGAAACAGAAGGCTTTTTATCACAGGACAAGAAATCAGCCCTCAACAACTTAACCGGCTGAAAATATTTTTCTGAAAAATCCCTAAGCCCCGGTGTCACAATTTCAGCAAAAATCTGACTTTTGGCAATTCACTCTAAAATGGTGCCACCCGTTTGCAAATGCTCCCCTGAAAGGTTTGGCAGTCGAAAAAGAAGGCTTTTTATCACAGGACAAGAAATCAGCCTTCAACAACTTAACCGGCGGAAAATATTTTTTTGAAAAAATCCCTAAGCCCCGGGGTCACAATTTCAGCAAAAATCTGACTTTTGGCAATTCACTCAAAAATGGTGCTAACCGGTTTCAAATGCTCCCCTGAAAGGTTTGGCAATGGAAACAGAAGGCTTTTTATCACAGGACAAGAAATCAGCCCTCAACAACTTAACCGGCGGAAAATATTTTTTTGAAAAAATCTCTAAGCCCCGGGGTCACAATTTCAGCAAAAATCTGACTTTTGGCAATTCACTCAAAAATGGTGCCAGCAGGTTGCAAATGCTCCCCTGAAAGGTTTGGCGATGGAAACAGAAGGCTTTTTATCACAGGACAAGAAATCAGCCCTCAACAACTTAACCGGCGGAAAATATTTTTTTGAAAAAATCCCTAAGCCCCGGGGTCACAATTTCAGCAAAAATCTGACTTTTGGCAATTCACTCAAAAATGGTGCCAACCGGTTGCAAATGCTCCCCTGAAAGGTTTGGCAGTCGAAACAGAAGGCTTTTTATCACAGGACAAGAAATCAGCCCTCAACAACTTAACCGGTGGAAATTATCTTTTTAAAAAAACCCCTAAGCCCCGGGGTCACAATTTCACCAAAAATCTGACTTTTGGCAGTTCACTTAAAAATGGTGCCAGCAGGTTGCAAATGCTCCCCTGAAAGCTTTGGCGATGGAAACAGAAGGCTTTTTATCACAGGACAAGAAATCAGCCCTCAACAACTTAACCGGCTGAAAATATTTTTCTGAAAAATCCCTAAGCCCCGGTGTCACAATTTCAGCAAAAATCTGACTTTTGGCAATTCACTCTAAAATGGTGCCACCCGTTTGCAAATGCTCCCCTGAAAGGTTTGGCAGTCGAAAAGAAGGCTTTTTATCACAGGACAAGAAATCAGCCTTCAACAACTTAACCAGCGGAAAATATTTTTTTGAAAAAATCCCTAAGCCCCGGGGTCACAATTTCAGCAAAAATCTGACTTTTGGCAATTCACTCAAAAATGGTGCTAACCGGTTTCAAATGGTCCCCTGAAAGGTTTGGCAATGGAAACAGAAGGCTTTTTATCACAGGACAAGAAATCAGCCCTCAAAAACTTAACCGGCGGAAAATATTTTTTTGAAAATATCCCTCAGCCCCGCGGTCACAATTTCAGCAAAAGTCTGACTTTTGGCAATTCACTCAAAAATGGTGCCAACCGGTTGCAAATGAAAGGTTTGGCAGTCAAAACAGAAGGCTTTTTATCACAGGACAAGAAATCAGCCCTCAACAACTTAACCTGCGGAAAATATTTTTCTGAAAAAATCCCTAAACCCCGGTGTCACAATTTCAGCAAAAATCTGACTTTTGGCAATTCACTCAAAAATGGTGACAACCGGTTGCAAATGCTCCCCTGAAAGCTTTGGCCATGGATACAGAAGGCTTTTTATCACAGGACAAGAAATCAGCCCTCAACAACTTAACCGGCGGAAAATATTTTTTTGAAAAAATCTCTAAGCCCCGGGGTCACAATTTCAGCAAAAATCTGACTTTTGGCAATTCACTCAAAAATGGTGCCAGCAGGTTGCAAATGCTCCCCTGAAAGGTTTGGCGATGGAAACAGAAGGCTTTTTATCACAGGACAAGAAATCAGCCCTCAACAACTTAACCGGCGGAAAATATTTTTTTGAAAAAATCCCTAAGCCCCGGGGTCACAATTTCAGCAAAAATCTGACTTTTGGCAATTCACTCAAAAATGGTGCCAACCGGTTGCAAATGCTCCCCTGAAAGGTTTGGCAGTCGAAACAGAAGGCTTTTTATCACAGGACAAGAAATCAGCCCTCAACAACTTAACCGGTGGAAATTATCTTTTTAAAAAAACCCCTAAGCCCCGGGGTCACAATTTCAGCAAAAATCTGACTTTTGGCAGTTCACTTAAAAATGGTGCCAGCAGGTTGCAAATGCTCCCCTGAAAGCTTTGGCGATGGAAACAGAAGGCTTTTTATCACAGGACAAGAAATCAGCCCTCAACAACTTAACCGGCTGAAAATATTTTTCTGAAAAATCCCTAAGCCCCGGTGTCACAATTTCAGCAAAAATCTGACTTTTGGCAATTCACTCTAAAATGGTGCCACCCGTTTGCAAATGCTCCCCTGAAAGGTTTGGCAGTCGAAAAAGAAGGCTTTTTATCACAGGACAAGAAATCAGCCTTCAACAACTTAACCGGCGGAAAATATTTTTTTGAAAAAATCCCTAAGCCCCGGGGTCACAATTTCAGCAAAAATCTGACTTTTGGCAATTCACTCAAAAATGGTGCTAACCGGTTTCAAATGCTCCCCTGAAAGGTTTGGCAATGGAAACAGAAGGCTTTTTATCACAGGACAAGAAATCAGCCCTCAAAAACTTAACCGGCGGAAAATATTTTTTTGAAAATATCCCTCAGCCCCGGGGTCACAATTTCAGCAAAAGTCTGACTTTTGGCAATTCACTCAAAAATGGTGCCAACCGGTTGCAAATGCTCCCCTGAAAGGTTTGGCAGTCAAAACAGAAGGCTTTTTATCACAGGACAAGAAATCAGCCCTCAACAACTTAACCTGCGGAAAATATTTTTCTGAAAAAATCCCTAAACCCCGGTGTCACAATTTCAGCAAAAATCTGACTTTTGGCAACTCACTCAAAAATGGTGACAACCGGTTGCAAATGCTCCCCTGAAAGCTTTGGCCATGGATACAGAAGGCTTTTTATCACAGGACAAGAAATCAGCCCTCAACAACTTAACCGGCGGAAAATATTTTTTTGAAAAAATCACTAAGCCCCGGGGTCACAATTTCAGCAAAAATCTGACTTTTGGCAATTCACTCAAAAATGGTGCCAGCAGGTTGCAAAGGCTCCCCTGAAAGCTTTGGCGATGGAAACAGAAGGCTTTTTATCACAGGACACGAAATCAGCCCTCAACAACTTAACCGGCGGGAAATATTTTTTTGAAAAAATCCCTAAGCCCCGGGGTCAGAATTTCAGCAAAAATCTGACTTTTGGCAAATCACTCAAAAATGGTGCCAACCGGTTGCAAATGCGCCCCGGAAATGTTTGGCAGATCGAAACAGAAGGCTTTTTATCACTGGACAAGAAATCAGCCCTCAACAACTTAACCAGCGGAAAATACTTTTTTGAAAACAGCCCTAAGCCCCGGGGTCACAATTTCAGCAAAAATCTGACTTTTGGCAATTCACTCAAAAATGGTGCCAGCAGGTTGCAAAGGCTCCCCTGAAAGCTTTGGCGATGGAAACAGAAGGCTTTTTATCACAGGACAAGAAATCAGCCCTCAACAACTTAACCGGCGGAAAATATTTTTTTGAAAAAATCCCTAAGCCCCGGGGTCACAATTTCAGCAAAAATCTGACTTTTGGCAATTCACTCAAAAATGTTGCCAACCGGTTGCAAATGCGCCCCGGAAATGGTTGGCAGATCGAAACAGAAGGCTTTTTTATCACAGGACAAGAAATCAGCCCTCAACAACTTAACCGACGGAAAATATTTTTTTGAAAAAATCCCTTAGCCCCGGGGTCACAATTTCAGCAAAAATCTGACTTTTGGCAATTCACTCAAAAATGGTGACAACCGGTTGCAAATGCTCCCCTGAAAGCTTTGGCGATGGATACAGAAGGCTTTTTATCACAGGACAAGAAATCAGCCCTCAACAACTTAACCGGTGGAAAATATTTTTTTGAAAAAATCCCTAAGCCCCGGGGTCACAATTTCAGCAAAAATCTGACTTTTGGCAATTCACGCAAAAATGGTGACAACCGTCTGCAAATGCTCCCCTGAAAGCTTCGGCGATGGAAACAGAAGGCTTTTTATCACAGGACAAGAAATCAGCCCTCAACAACTTAACCGGCGGAAAATAATTTTTTGAAAAAATCCCTAAGCCCCGGGGTCACAATTTCAGCAAAAATCTGACTTTTGGCAATTCACTCAAAAATGGTGCCAACCGGTTGCAAATGCGCCCCGGAAATGTTTGGCAGATCGAAACAGAAGGCTTTTTATCACAGGACAAGAAATCAGCCGTCAACAACTTCACCGGCGGAAAATATTTTTTTGAAAAAATCCCTAAGCCCCGGGGTCACAATTTCAGCAAAAATCTGACTTTTGGCAATTCACTCAAAAATGGTTCCAACCAGTTGCAAATGCTCCCCTGAAAGCTTTGGCGATGGAAACAGAAGGCTTTTTATCACAGGACAAGAAATCAGCCCTCGAAAACCTAACCGGCGGAAAATATTTTTTTGAAAAAATCCCTAAGCCCCGGGGTCACAATTTCAGCAAAAATCTGACTTTTGGCAATTCATTCAAAAATGGTGCCAGCACGTTGCAAATGCTCCCCTGAAAGCTTTGGCGATGGAAACAGAAGGCTTTTTATCACAGGACAAAGAATCAGCCCTCAAAAACCTAACCTGCGGAAAATATTTTTTTGAAAAAATCCCTAAGCCCCGGGGTCACAATGTCAGCAAAAATCTGACTTTTGGCAATTCACTCAAAAATGGTGCCAGCAGGTTGCAAATGCTCCCCTGAAAGCTTTGGCGATGGAAACAGAAGGCTTTTTATCACAGGACAAGAAATCAGCCCTTGAAAACCTAACCTGCGGAAAATATTTTTTTGGAAAAAATCCCTAAGCCCCGGGGTCACAATTTCAGCAAAAATCTGACTTTTGGCAATTCACTCAAAAATGGTGCCAGCACGTTGCAAATGCTCCCCTGAAAGGTTTGGCGATGGAAACAGAAGGCTTTTTATCACAGGACAAGAAATCAGCCCTCAACAACTTAACCGGCGGAAAATATTTTTTTGAAAAAATCCCTAAGCTCCGGGGTCACAATGTCAGCAAAAATCTGACTTTTGGCAATTCACTCAAAAATGGTGCGAACCGGTTGGAAATGCTCCCCTGAAAGGTTTGGCAGTCGAAACAGAAGGCTTTTTATCACAGGACAAGAAATCAGCCCTCAACAACTTAACCGGCGGAAAATATTTTTTTGAAAAAATCTCTAAGCCCCGGGGTCACAATTTCAGCAAAAATCTGACTTTTGGCAATTCACTCAAAAATGGTGCCAGCAGGTTGCAAATGCTCCCCTGAAAGGTTTGGCGATGGAAACAGAAGGCTTTTTATCACAGGACAAGAAATCAGCCCTCAACAACTTAATCGGCGGAAAATATTTTTTTGAAAAAATCCCTAAGCCCCGGGGTCACAATTTCAGCAAAAATCTGACTTTTGGCAATTCACTCAAAAATGGTGCCAACCGGTTGCAAATGCTCCCCTGAAAGGTTTGGCAGTCGAAACAGAAGGCTTTTTATCACAGGACAAGAAATCAGCCCTCGAAAACGTAACCGGCGGAAAATATTTTTTTGAAAAAATCCCTAAGCCCCGGGGTCACAATTTCAGCAAAAATCTGACTTTTGGCAATTCCCTCAAAAATGGTGCCGGCACGTTGCAAATGCTCCCCTGAAAGGTTTGGCGATGGAAACAGAATGCTTTTTATCACAGGACAAGGAATCAGCCCTCAAAAACCTAACCTGCGGAAAATATTTTTTTGAAAAAATCCCTAAGCCCCGGGGTCACAATGTCAGCAAAAATCTGACTTTTGGCAATTCACTCAAAAATGGTGCCAGCAGGTTGCAAATGCTCCCCTGAAAGCTTTGGCGATGGAAACAGAAGGCTTTTTATCACAGGACAAGAAATCAGCCATCGAAAACCTAACCTGCGGAAAATATTTTTTTGGAAAAAATCCCTAAGCCCCGGGGTCACAATTTCAGCAAAAATCTGACTTTTGGCAATTCACTCAAAAATGGTGCCAGCACGTTGCAAATGCTCCCCTGAAAGGTTTGGCGCTGGAAACAGAATGCTTTTTATCACAGGACAAGAAATCAGCCCTCAACAACTTAACCGGCGGAAAATATTTTTTTGGAAAAATCCCTAAGCCCCGGGGTCACAATGTCAGCGAAAATCTGACTTTTGGCAATTCACTCAAAAATGGTGCCAGCAGGTTGCAAATGCTCCCCTGAAAGGTTTGGCGATGGAAACAGAAGGCTTTTTATCACAGGACAAGAAATCAGCCCTCGAATACCTAACCTGCGGAAAATATTTTTTTGGAAAAAATCCCTAAGCCCCGGGGTCACAATTTCAGCAAAAATCTGACTTTTGGCAATTCACTCAAAAATGGTGCCAGCATGTTGCAAATGCTCCCCTGAAAGGTTTGGCAGTCGAAACAGAAGGCTTTTTATCACAGGACAAGAAATCAGCCCTCAACAACTTAACCGGCGGAAAATATTTTTTTGAAAAAATCCCTAAGCCCCGGGGTCACAATTTCAGCAAAAATCTGACTTTTGGCAATTCACTCAAAAATGGTGCCAGCACGTTGCAAATGCTCCTCTGAAAGGTTTGGCAGTCGAAACAGAAGGCTTTTTATCACAGGACAAGAAATCAGCCCTCAACAACTTAACCGGCGGAAAATATTTTTTTGAAAAAATCCCTAAGCCCCGGGGTCACAATTTGAGCAAAAATCTGACTTTTGGCAATTCACTCAAAAATGGTGCCAACCAGTTGCAAATGCTCCCCTGAAAGCTTTGGCGATGGAAACAGAGGGCTTTTTATCACAGGACAAGAAATCAGCCCTCAACAACTTAACCGGCGGAAATTTTTTTTTGAAAAAATCCCTAAGCCCCGGGGTCACAATTTCAGCAAAAATCTGACTTTTGGCAATTCACTCAAAAATGGTGCCAGCACGTTGCAAATGCTCCCCTGAAAGGTTTGGCAGTCGAAACAGAAGGCTTTTTATCACAGGACAAGAAATCAGCCCTCAACAACTTAACCGGCGGAAAATATTTTTTTGAAAAAATCTCTAAGCCCCGGGGTCACAATTTCAGCAAAAATCTGACTTTTGACAATTCACTCAAAAATGGTGCCAACCAGTTGCAAATGCTTCCCTGAAAGCTTTGGCGATGGAAACAGAAGGCTTTTTATCACAGGACAAGGAATCAGCCCTCAAAAACCTAACCTGCGGAAAATATTTTTTTGAAAAAATCCCTAAGCCCCGGGGTCACAATGTCAGCAAAAATCTGACTTTTGGCAATTCACTCAAAAATGGTGCCAGCAGGTTGCAAATGCTCCCCTGAAAGCTTTGGCGATGGAAACAGAAGGCTTTTTATCACAGGACAAGAAATCAGCCCTCGAAAACCTAACCTGCGGAAAGTATTTTTTTGAAAAAATCCCTAAGCCCCGGGGTCACAATTTCAGCAAAAATCTGACTTTTGGCAATTCACTCAAAAATGGTGCCAGCAGTTTGCAAATGCTCCCCTGAAAGGTTTGGCGATGGAAACAGAAGGCTTTTTATCACAGGACAAGAAATCAGCCCTCAACAACTTAACCGGCGGAAAATATTTTTTTGAAAAAATCCCTAAGCCCCGGGGTCACAATTTCAGCAAAAATCTGACTTTTGGCAATTCACTCAAAAATGGTGCCAGCACGTTGCAAATGCTCCCCTGAAAGGTTTGGCGATGGAAACAGAAGGCTTTTTATCACAGGACAAGAAATCAGCCCTCAACAACTTAACCGGCGGAAAATATTTTTTTGGAAAAATCCCTAAGCCCCGGGGTCACAATGTCAGCAAAAATCTGACTTTTGGCAATTCACTCAAAAATGGTGCCAGCAGGTTGCAAATGCTCCCCTGAAAGGTTTGGCGATGGAAACAGAAGGCTTTTTATCACAGGACAAGAAATCAGCCCTCGAATTCCTAACCTGCGGAAAATATTTTTTTGGAAAAAATCCCTAAGCCCCGGGGTCACAAATTCAGCAAAAATCTGACTTTTGGCAATTCACTCAAAAATGGTGCCAGCACGTTGCAAATGCTCCCCTGAAAGGTTTGGCAGTCGAAACAGAAGGCTTTTTATCACAGGACAAGTAATCAGCCCTCAACAACTTAACCGGCGGAAAATATTTTTTTGAAAAAATCCCTAAGCCCCGGGGTCACAATTTCAGCAAAAATCTGACTTTTGGCAATTCACTCAAAAATGGTGCCAACCGGTTGCAAATGCTCCCCGGAAAGGTTTGGCAGTCGAAACAGAAGGCTTTTTAACACAGGACAAGAAATCAGCCCTCGAAAACCTAACCGGCGGAAAATATTTTTTTAAAAAAATCCCTAAGCCCCGGGGTCACAATGTCAGCAAAAATCTGACTTTTGGCAATTCACTCAAAAATGGTGCCAGCAGGTTGCAAATGCTCCCCTGAAAGCTTTGGCGATGGAAACAGAAGGCTTTTTATCACAGGACAAGAAATCAGCCCTTGAAAACCTAACCTGCGGAAAATATTTTTTTGGAAAAAATCCCTAAGCCCCGGGGTCACAATTTCAGCAAAAATCTGACTTTTGGCAATTCACTCAAAAATGTTGCCTGTACGTTGCAAATGCTCCCCTGAAAGGTTTGGCGATGGAAACAGAAGGCTTTTTATCACAGGACAAGAAATCAGCCCTCAACAACTTAACCGGCGGAAAATATTTTTTTGAAAAAATCCCTAAGCCCCGGGGTCACAATGTCAGCAAAAATCTGACTTTTGGCAATTCACTCAAAAATGGTGCGAACCGGTTGGAAATGCTCCCCTGAAAGGTTTGGCAGTCGAAACAGAAGGCTTTTTATCACAGGACAAGAAATCAGCCCTCAACAACTTAACCGGCGGAAAATATTTTTTTGAAAAAATCTCTAAGCCCCGGGGTCACAATTTCAGCATAAATCTGACTTTTGGCAATTCACTGAAAAATGGTGCCAGCACGTTGCAAATGCTCCCCTGAAAGGTTTGGCGATGGAAACAGAAGGCTTTTTATCACAGGACAAGAAATCAGCCCTCAACAACTTAACCGGCGGAAAATATTTTTTTGAAAAAATCCCTAAGCCCCGGGGTCACAATTTCAGCAAAAATCTGACTTTTGGCAATTCACTCAAAAATGGTGCCAACCGGTTGGAAATGCTCCCCTGAAAGGTTTGGCAGTCAAAACAGAAGGCTTTTTATCACAGGACAAGAAATCAGCCCTCGAATACCTAACCTGCGGAAAAATTTTTTTTGGAAAAACTCCCTAAGCCCCGGGGTCACAATTTCAGCAAAAATCTAACTTTTGGTAATTCACTCAAAAATGGTGCCAGCACGTTGCAAATGCTCCCCTGAAAGGTTTGGCAGTCGAAACAGAAGGCTTTTTATCACAGGACAAGAAATCAGCCCTCAACAACTTAACCGGCGGAAAATATTTTTTTGAAAAAATCCCTAAGCCCCGGGGTCACAATTTCAGCAAAAATCTGACTTTTGGCAATTCACTCAAAAATGGTGCCAGCACGTTGCAAATGCTCCCCTGAAAGGTTTGGCGATGGTAACAGAAGGCTTTTTATCACAGGACAAGAAATCAGCCCTCAACAACTTAACCGGCGGAAAATATTTTTTTGAAAAAATCCCTAAGCCCCGGGGTCACAATGTCAGCAAAAATCTGACTTTTGGCAATTCACTCAAAAATGGTGCGAACCGGTTGGAAATGCTCCCCTGAAAGGTTTGGCAGTCGAAAAAGAAGGCTTTTTATCACAGGACAAGAAATCAGCCCTCAACAACTTAACCGGCGGAAAATATTTTTTTGAAAAAATCTCTAAGCCCCGGGGTCACAATTTCAGCAAAAATCTGACTTTTGGCAATTCACTGAAAAATGGTGCCAGCACGTTGCAAATGCTCCCCTGAAAGGTTTGGCGATGGAAACAGAAGGCTTTTTATCACAGGACAAGAAATCAGCCCTCAACAACTTAACCGGCGGAAAATATTTTTTTGAAAAAATCCCTAAGCCCCGGGGTCACAATTTCAGCAAAAATCTGACTTTTGGCAATTCACTCAAAAATGGTGCCAACCGGTTCGAAATGCTCCCCTGAAAGGTTTGGCAGTCAAAACAGAAGGCTTTTTATCACAGGACAAGAAATCAGCCCTCAACAACTTAACCGGCGGCAAATGTTTTTTTGGAAAAATCCCTTAAGCCCCGGGGTCACAATGTCAGCAAAAATCTGACTTTTGGCAATTCCCTCAAAAATGGTGCCAGCAGGTTGCAAATGCTCCCCTGAAAGCTTTGGCGATGGAAACAGAAGGCTTTTTATCACAGGACAAGAAATCAGCCCTCGAATACCTAACCTGCGGAAAATTTTTTTTTGGAAAAACTCCCTAAGCCCCGGGGTCACAATTTCAGCAAAAATCCGACTTTTGGCAATTCACTCAAAAATGGTGCCAGCACGTTGCAAATGCTCCCCTGAAAGGTTTGGCAGTCGAAACAGAAGGCTTTTTACCACAGGACAAGAAATCAGCCCTCAACAACTTAACCGGCGGAAAATATTTTTTTGAAAAAATCCCTAAGCCCCGGGGTCACAATTTCAGCAAAAATCTGACTTTTGGCAATTCACTCAAGAATGGTGTCAGCAAGTTGCAAATGCTCCCCTGAAAGGTTTGGCGATGGAAACAGAAGGCTTTTTATCACAGGACAAGAAATCAGCCCTCAACAATTTAACCGGCGGAAAATATTTTTTTGAAAAAATCCCTAAGCCCCGGGGTCACAATTTCAGCAAAAATCTGACTTTTGGCAATTCACTCAAAAATGGTGCCAACCGGCTGCAAATGCTCCCCGGAAAGGTTTGGCAGTCGAAACAGAAGGCTTTTTATCACAGGACAAGAAATCAGCCCTTGAAAACCTAACCTGCGGAAAATATTTTTTTGGAAAAAATCCCTAAGCCCCGGGGTCACAATTTCAGCAAAAATCTGACTTTTGGCAATTCACTCAAAAATGGTGCCAGCACGTTGCAAATGCTCCCCTGAAAGGTTTGGCGATGGAAACAGAAGGCTTTTTATCACAGGACAAGAAATCAGCCCTCAACAACTTAACCGGCGGAAAATATTTTTTTGAAAAAATCCCTAAGCCCCGGGGTCACAATGTCAGCAAAAACCTGACTTTTGGCAATTCACTCAAAAATGGTGCGAACCGGTTGGAAATGCTCCCCTGAAAGGTTTGGCAGTCGAAACAGAAGGCTTTTTATCACAGGACAAGAAATCAGCCCTCAACAACTTAACCGGCGGAAAATATTTTTTTGAAAAAATCTCTAAGCCCCGGGGTCACAATTTCAGCAAAAATCTGACTTTTGGCAATTCACTGAAAAATGGTGCCAGCACGTTGCAAATGCTCCCCTGAAAGGTTTGGCGATGGAAACAGAAGGCTTTTTATCACAGGACAAGAAATCAGCCCTCAACAACTTAACCGGCGGAAAATATTTTTTTGAAAAAATCCCTAAGCCCCGGGGTCACAATTTCAGCAAAAATCTGACTTTTGGCAATTCACTCAAAAATGGTGCCAACCGGTTGGAAATGCTCCCCTGAAAGGTTTGGCAGTCAAAACAGAAGGCTTTTTATCACAGGACAAGAAATCAGCCCTCAACAACTCAACCGGCGGAAAATATTTTTTTGGAAAAATCCCTTAAGCCCCGGGGTCACAATGTCAGCAAAAATCTGACTTTTGGCAATTCCCTCAAAAATGGTGCCAGCAGGTTGCAAATGCTCCCCTGAAAGCTTTGGCGATGGAAACAGAAGGCTTTTTATCACAGGACAAGAAATCAGCCCTCGAATACCTAACCTGCGGAAAAATTTTTTTTGGAAAAACTCCCTAAGCCCCGGGGTCACAATTTCAGCAAAAATCTGACTTTTGGCAATTCACTCAAAAATGGTGCCAGCACGTTGCAAATGCTCCCCTGAAAGGTTTGGCAGTCGAAACAGAAGGCTTTTTATCACAGGACAAGAAATCAGCCCTCAACAACTTAACCGGCGGAAAATATTTTTTTGAAAAAATTCCTAAGCCCCGGGGTCACAATTTCAGCAAAAATCTGACTTTTGGCAATTCACTCAAAAATGGTGCCAACCGGCTGCAAATGCTCCCCGGAAAGGTTTGGCAGTCGAAACAGAAGGCTTTTTATCACAGGACAAGAAATCAGCCCTCAACAACTTAACCGGCGGAAAATATTTTTTTGAAAAAATCCCTAAGCCCCGGGGTCTCAATTTCAGCAAAAATCTGACTTTCGGCAATTCACTCAAAAATGGTGCCAACCGGCTGCAAATGCTCCCCTGAAAGGTTTGGCAGTCGAAACAGAAGGCTTTTTATCACAGGACAAGAAATCAGCCCTCAACAACTTAACCGGCAGAAAATATTTTTTTGAAAAAATCCCTAAGCCCTGGGGTCACAATTTCAGCAAAAATCTGACTTTTGGAAATTCACTCAAAAATGGTGCCAGCACGTTGCAAATGCTCCCCTGAAAGGTTTGGCAGTCGAAACAGAAGGCTTTTTATCACAGGACAAGAAATCAGCCCTCAACAACTTAACCGGCGGAAAATATTTTTTTGAAAAAATCCCTAAGCCCCGGGTCACAATTTCAGCAAAAATCTGACTTTTGGCAATTCACTCAAAAATGGTGCCAGCACGTTGCAAATGCTCCCCTGAAAGGTTTGGCGATGGTAACAGAAGGCTTTTTATCACAGGACAAGAAATCAGCCCTCAACAACTTAACCGGCGGAAAATATTTTTTTGAAAAAATCCCTAAGCCCCGGGGTCACAATTTCAGCAAAAATCTGACTTTTGGCAATTCACTCAAAAATGGTGCCAACCGGTTGCAAATGCTCCCCGGAAAGGTTTGGCAGTCGAAACAGAAGGCTTTTTATCACAGGACAAGAAATCAGCCCTCGAAAACCTAACCGGCGGAAAATATTTTTTTGAAAAAATCCCTAAGCCCCGGGGTCACAATTTCAGCAAAAATCTGACTTTTGGCAATTCACTCAAAAATGGTGCCAGCAGGTTGCAAATGCTCCCCTGAAAGCTTTGGCGATGGAAACAGAAGGCATTTTTATCACAGGACAAGGAATCAGCCCTCAAAAACCTAACCTGCGGAAAATATTTTTTTGAAAAAATCCCTAAGCCCCGGGGTCACAATTTCAGCAAAAATCTGACTTTTGGCAATTTACTCAAAAATGGTGCCAACCGGTTGCAAATGCTCCCCGGAAAGGTTTGGCAGTCAAAACAGAAGGCTTTTTATCACAGGACAAGAAATCAGCCCTCAACAACTTAACCGGCGGAAAATATTTTTTTGGAAAAATCCCTTAAGCCCCGGGGTCACAATGTCAGCAAAAATCTGACTTTTGGCAATTCCCTCAAAAATGGTGCCAGCAGGTTGCAAATGCTCCCCTGAAAGCTTTGGCGATGGAAACAGACGGCTTTTTATCACAGGACAAGAAATCAGCCCTCGAATACCTAACCTGCGGAAAATTTTTTTTTGGAAAAACTCCCTAAGCCCCGGGGTCACAATTTCAGCAAAAATCTGACTTTTGGCAATTCACTCAAAAATGGTGCCAGCACGTTGCAAATGCTCCCCTGAAAGGTTTGGCAGTCGAAACAGAAGGCTTTTTATCACAGGACAAGAAATCAGCCCTCAACAACTTAACCGGCGGAAAATATTTTTTTGAAAAAATCCCTAAGCCCCGGGGTCACAATTTCAGCAAAAATCTGACTTTTGGCAATTCACTCAAAAATGGTGCCAACCGGCTGCAAATGCTCCCCGGAAAGGTTTGGCAGTCGAAACAGAAGGCTTTTTATCACAGGACAAGAAATCAGCCCTCAACAACTTAACCGGCGGAAAATATTTTTTTGAAAAAATCCCTAAGCCCCGGGGTCTCAATTTCAGCAAAAATCTGACTTTCGGCAATTCACTCAAAAATGGTGCCAACCGGCTGCAAATGCTCCCCTGAAAGGTTTGGCAGTCGAAACAGAAGGCTTTTTATCACAGGACAAGAAATCAGCCCTCAACAACTTAACCGGCAGAAAATATTTTTTTGACAAAATCCCTAAGCCCTGGGGTCACAATTTCAGCAAAAATCTGACTTTTGGCAATTCACTCAAAAATGGTGCCAGCCGGTTGGAAATCATCCCCTGAAAGGTTTGGCAGTCAAAACAGAAGGCTTTTTATCACAGGACAAGAAATCAGCCCTCAACAACTTAACTGGCGGAAAATATTTTTTTGGAAAAATCCCTAAGCCCCGGGGTCACAATGTCAGCAAAAATCTGACTTTTGGCGATTCACTCAAAAATGGTGCCAGCAGGTTGCAAATGCTCCCCTGAAAGGTTTGGCGATGGAAACAGAAGGCTTTTTATCACAGGACAAGAAATCAGCCCTCGAATACCTAACCTGCGGAAAATATTTTTTTGGAAAAAAATCCCTAAGCCCCGGGGTCACAATTTCAGCAAAAATCTGACTTTTGGCAATTCACTCAAAAATGGTGCCAGCACGTTGCAAATGCTCCCCTGAAAGGTTTGGCAGTCGAAACAGAAGGCTTTTTATCACAGGACAAGAAATCAGCCCTCAACAACTTAACCGGCGGAAAATATTTTTTTGAAAAAATCCCTAAGCCCCGGGGTCACAATTTCAGCAAAAATCTGACTTTTGGCAATTCACTCAAAAATGGTGCCAGCACGTTGCAAATGCTCCCCTGAAAGGTTTGGCGATGGAAACAGAAGGCTTTTTATCACAGGACAAGAAATCAGCCCTCAACAACTTAACCGGCGGAAAATATTTTTTTGAAAAAATCCCTAAGCCCCGGGGTCACAATTTCAGCAAAAATGTGACTTTTGGCAATTCACTCAAAAATGGTGCCAGCACGTTGCAAATGCTCCCCTGAAAGGTTTGGCGATGGAAACAGAAGGCTTTTTATCACAGGACAAGAAATCAGCCCTCAACAACTTAACCGGCGGAAAATATTTTTTTGAAAAAATCCCTAAGCCCCGGGGTCACAATTTCAGCAAAAATCTGACTTTTGGCAATTCACTCAAAAATGGTGCCAGCACGTTGCAAATGCTCCCCTGAAAGGTTTGGCAGTCGAAACAGAAGGCTTTTTATCACAGGACAAGAAATCAGCCCTCAACAACTTAACCGGCGGAAAATATTTTTTTGAAAAAATCCCTAAGCCCCGGGGTCACAATTTCAGCAAAAATCTGACTTTTGGCAATTCACTCAAAAATGGTGCCAACCGGCTGCAAATGCTCCCCGGAAAGGTTTGGCAGTCGAAACAGAAGGCTTTTTATCACAGGACAAGAAATCAGCCCTCAACAACTTAACCGGCGGAAAATATTTTTTTGAAAAAATCCCTAAGCCCCGGGGTCTCAATTTCAGCAAAAATCTGACTTTCGGCAATTCACTCAAAAATGGTGCCAACCGGCTGCAAATGCTCCCCTGAAAGGTTTGGCAGTCGAAACAGAAGGCTTTTTATCACAGGACAAGAAATCAGCCCTCAACAACTTAACCGGCAGAAAATATTTTTTTGACAAAATCCCTAAGCCCTGGGGTCACAATTTCAGCAAAAATCTGACTTTTGGCAATTCACTCAAAAATGGTGCCAGCCGGTTGGAAATCATCCCCTGAAAGGTTTGGCAGTCAAAACAGAAGGCTTTTTATCACAGGACAAGAAATCAGCCCTCAACAACTTAACTGGCGGAAAATATTTTTTTGGAAAAATCCCTAAGCCCCGGGGTCACAATGTCAGCAAAAATCTGACTTTTGGCGATTCACTCAAAAATGGTGCCAGCAGGTTGCAAATGCTCCCCTGAAAGGTTTGGCGATGGAAACAGAAGGCTTTTTATCACAGGACAAGAAATCAGCCCTCGAATACCTAACCTGCGGAAAATATTTTTTTGGAAAAAAATCCCTAAGCCCCGGGGTCACAATTTCAGCAAAAATCTGACTTTTGGCAATTCACTCAAAAATGGTGCCAGCACGTTGCAAATGCTCCCCTGAAAGGTTTGGCAGTCGAAACAGAAGGCTTTTTATCACAGGACAAGAAATCAGCCCTCAACAACTTAACCGGCGGAAAATATTTTTTTGAAAAAATCCCTAAGCCCCGGGGTCACAATTTCAGCAAAAATCTGACTTTTGGCAATTCACTCAAAAATGGTGCCAGCACGTTGCAAATGCTCCCCTGAAAGGTTTGGCGATGCAAACAGAAGGCTTTTTATCACAGGACAAGAAATCAGCCCTCAACAACTTAACCGGCGGAAAATATTTTTTTGAAAAAATCCCTAAGCCCCGGGGTCACAATTTCAGCAAAAATGTGACTTTTGGCAATTCACTCAAAAATGGTGCCAACCGGTTGCAAATGCTCCCCGGAAAGGTTTGGCAGTCGAAACAGAAGGCTTTTTATCACAGGACAAGAAATCAGCCCTCGAAAACCTAACCGGCGGAAAATATTTTTTTGAAAAAATCCCTAAGCCCCGGGGTCACAATGTCAGCAAAAATCTGACTTTTGGCAATTCACTCAAAAATGGTGCCAGCAGGTTGCAAATGCTCCCCTGAAAGCTTTGGCGATGGAAACAGAAGGCTTTTTATCACAGGACAAGAAATCAGCCCTTGAAAACCTAACCTGCGGAAAATATTTTTTTGAAAAAATCCCTAAGCCCCGGGGTCACAATGTCAGCAAAAATCTGACTTTTGGCAATTCACTCAAAAATGGTGCCAGCAGGTTGCAAATGCTCCCCTGAAAGCTTTGGCGATGGAAACAGAAGGCTTTTTATCACAGGACAAGGAATCAGCCCTCAACAACTTAACCGGCGGAAAATATTTTTTTGAAAAAATCCCTAAGCCCCGGGGTCACAATTTCAGCAAAAATCTGACTTTTGGCAATTCACTCAAAAATGGTGCCAACCGGTTGGAAATGCTCCCCTGAAAGGTTTGGCAGTCAAAACAGAAGGCTTTTTATCACAGGACAAGAAATCAGCCCTCAACAACTTAACCGGCGGAAAATATTTTTTTGAAAAAATCTCTAAGCCCCGGGGTCTCAATTTCAGCAAAAATCTGACTTTTGGCAATTCACTCAAAAATGGTGCCAACCGGCTGCAAATGCTCCCCTGAAAGGTTTGGCAGTCGAAACAGAAGGCTTTTTATCACAGGACAAGAAATCAGCCCTCAACAACTTAACCGGCAGAAAATATTTTTTTGAAAAAATCCCTAAGCCCCGGGGTCACAATTTCAGCAAAAATCTGACTTTTGGCAATTCACTCAAAAATGGTGCCAACCGGTTGGAAATGCTCCCCTGAAAGGTTTGGCAGTCAAAACAGAAGGCTTTTTATCACAGGACAAGAAATCAGCCCTCAACAACTTAACCGGCGGAAAATATTTTTTTGGAAAAATCCCTTAAGCCCCGGGGTCACAATGTCAGCAAAAATCTGACTTTTGGCAATTCCCTCAAAAATGGTGCCAGCAGGTTGCAAATGCTCCCCTGAAAGCTTTGGCGATGGAAACAGAAGGCTTTTTATCACAGGACAAGAAATCAGCCCTCGAATACCTAACCTGCGGAAAATTTTTTTTTGGAAAAACTCCCTAAGCCCCGGGGTCACAATTTCAGCAAAAATCTGACTTTTGGCAATTCACTCAAAAATGGTGCCAGCACGTTGCAAATGCTCCCCTGAAAGGTTTGGCAGTCGAAACAGAAGGCTTTTTATCACAGGACAAGAAATCAGCCCTCAACAACTTAACCGGCGGAAAATATTTTTTTGAAAAAATCCCTAAGCCCCGGGGTCACAATTTCAGCAAAAATCTGACTTTTGGCAATTCACTCAAAAATGGTGTCAGCACGTTGCAAATGCTCCCCTGAAAGGTTTGGCGATGGAAACAGAAGGCTTTTTATCACAGGACAAGAAATCAGCCCTCAACAACTTAACCGGCGGAAAATATTTTTTTGAAAAAATCCCTTAAGCCCCGGGGTCACAATTTCAGCAAAAATCTGACTTTTGGCAATTCACTCAAAAATGGTGCCAACCGGCTGCAAATGCTCCCCGGAAAGGTTTGGCAGTCGAAACAGAAGGCTTTTTATCACAGGACAAGAAATCAGCCCTCAACAACTTAACCGGCGGAAAATATTTTTTTGAAAAAATCTCTAAGCCCCGGGGTCTCAATTTCAGCAAAAATCTGACTTTTGGCAATTCACTCAAAAATGGTGCCAACCGGCTGCAAATGCTCCCCTGAAAGGTTTGGCAGTCGAAACAGAAGGCTTTTTATCACAGGACAAGAAATCAGCCCTCAACAACTTAACCGGCAGAAAATATTTTTTTGACAAAATCCCTAAGCCCTGGGGTCACAATTTCAGCAAAAATCTGACTTTTGGCAATTCACTCAAAAATGGTGCCAGCACGTTGCAAATGCTCCCCTGAAAGGTTTGGCAGTCGAAACAGAAGGCTTTTTATCACAGCACAAGAAATCAGCCCTCAACAACTTAACCGGTGGAAAATATTTTGTTGAAAAAATCCCTAAGCCCCGGGGTCACAATTTCAGCAAAAATCTGACTTTTGACAATTCACTCAAAAATGGTGCCAGCACGTTGCAAATGCTCCCCTGAAAGGTTTGGCAGTCGAAACAGAAGGCTTTTTATCACAGGACAAGAAATCAGCCCTCAACAACTTAACCGGCGGAAAATATTTTTTTGAAAAAATCCCTAAGCCCCGGGGTCACAATTTCAGCAAAAATCTGACTTTTGGCAATTCACTCAAAAATGGTGCCAGCACGTTGCAAATGCTCCCCTGAAAGGTTTGGCGATGGAAACAGAAGGCTTTTTATCACAGGACAAGAAATCAGCCCTCAACAACTTAACCGGTGGAAAATATTTTGTTGAAAAAATCCCTAAGCCCCGGGGTCACAATGTCAGCAAAAATCTGACTTTTGGCAATTCACTCAAAAATGGTGCCAGCACGTTGCAAATGCTCCCCTGAAAGGTTTGGCAGTCGAAACAGAAGGCTTTTTATCACAGGACAAGAAATCAGCCCTCAACAACTTAACCGGCGGAAAATATTTTTTTGAAAAAATCCCTAAGCCCCGGGGTCACAATTTCAGCAAAAATCTGACTTTTGGCAATTCACTCAAAAATGGTGCCAGCACGTTGCAAATGCTCCCCTGAAAGGTTTGGCGATGGAAACAGAAGGCTTTTTATCACAGGACAAGAAATCAGCCCTCAACAACTTAACCGCCGGAAAATATTTTTTTGAAAAAATCCCTAAGCCCCGGGGTCACAATTTCAGCAAAAATCTGACTTTTGGCAATTCACTCAAAAATGGTGCCAACCGGTTGCAAATGCTCCCCGGAAAGGTTTGGCAGTCGAAACAGAAGGCTTTTTATCACAGGACAAGAAATCAGCCCTCGAAAACCTAACCGGCGGAAAATATTTTTTTGAAAAAATCCCTAAGCCCCGGGGTCACAATGTCAGCAAAAATCTGACTTTTGGCAATTCACTCAAAAATGGTGCCAGCAGGTTGCAAATGCTCCCCTGATAGCTTTGGCGATGGAAACAGAAGGCTTTTTATCACAGGACAAGAAATCAGCCCTCGAATACCTAACCTGCGGAAAATTTTTTTTTGGAAAAACTCCCTAAGCCCCGGGGTCACAATTTCAGCAAAAATCTGACTTTTGGCAATTCACTCAAAAATGGTGCCAGCACGTTGCAAATGCTCCCCTGGAAGGTTTGGCAGTCGAAACAGAAGGCTTTTTATCACAGGACAAGAAATCAGCCCTCAACAACTTAACCGGCGGAAAATATTTTTTTGAAAAAATCCCTAAGCCCCGGGGTCACAATTTCAGCAAAAATCTGACTTTTGGCAATTCACTCAAAAATGGTGTCAGCACGTTGCAAATGCTCCCCTGAAAGGTTTGGCAGTCAAAACAGAAGGCTTTTTATCACAGGACAAGATATCAGCCCTCAACAACTTAACCGGCGGAAAATATTTTTTTGAAAAAATCTCTAAGCCCCGGGGTCTCAATTTCAGCAAAAATCTGACTTTTGGCAATTCACTCAAAAATAGTGCCAACCGGCTGCAAATGCTCCCCTGAAAGGTTTGGCAGTCGAAACAGAAGGCTTTTTATCACAGGACAAGAAATCAGCCCTCAACAACTTAACCGGCGGAAAATATTTTTTTGAAAGAATCCTTAAGCCCCGGGATCACAATTTCAGCAAAAATCTGACTTTTGGCAATTCACTCAAAAATGGTGCCAACCGGCTGCAAATGCTCCCCTGAAAGGTTTGGCAGTCGAAACAGAAGGCTTTTTATCACAGGACAAGAAATCAGCCCTCAACAACTTAACCGGCAGAAAATATTTTTTTGACAAAATCCCTAAGCCCTGGGGTCACAATTTCAGCAAAAATCTGACTTTTGGCAATTCACTCAAAAATGGTGCCAGCACGTTGCAAATGCTCCCCTGAAAGGTTTGGCAGTCAAAACAGAAGGCTTTTTATCACAGCACAAGAAATCAGCCCTCAACAACTTAACCGGTGGAAAATATTTTGTTGAAAAAATCCCTAAGCCCCGGGGTCACAATTTCAGCAAAAATCTGACTTTTGACAATTCACTCAAAAATGGTGCCAGCACGTTGCAAATGCTCCCCTGAAAGGTTTGGCAGTCGAAACAGAAGGCTTTTTATCACAGCACAAGAAATCAGCCCTCAACAACTTAACCGGTGGAAAATATTTTGTTGAAAAAATCCCTAAGCCCCGGGGTCACAATGTCAGCAAAAATCTGACTTTTGGCAATTCACTCAAAAATGGTGCCAGCACGTTGCAAATGCTCCCCTGAAAGGTTTGGCAGTCGAAACAGAAGGCTTTTTATCACAGGACAAGAAATCAGCCCTCAACAACTTAACCGGCGGAAAATATTTTTTTGAAAAAATCCCTAAGCCCCGGGGTCACAATTTCAGCAAAAATCTGACTTTTGGCAATTCACTCAAAAATGGTGCCAGCACGTTGCAAATGCTCCCCTGAAAGGTTTGGCAGTCGAAACAGAAGGCTTTTTATCACAGGACAAGAAATCAGCCCTCAACAACTTAACCGGCGGAAAATATTTTTTTGAAAAAATCCCTAAGCCCCGGGGTCACAATTTCAGCAAAAATCTGACTTTTGGCAATTCACTCAAAAATGGTGCCAGCACGTTGCAAATGCTCCCCTGAAAGGTTTGGCGATGGAAACAGAAGGCTTTTTATCACAGGACAAGAAATCAGCCCTCAACAACTTAACCGGTGGAAAATATTTTGTTGAAAAAATCCCTAAGCCCCGGGGTCACAATGTCAGCAAAAATCTGACTTTTGGCAATTCACTCAAAAATGGTGCCAGCACGTTGCAAATGCTCCCCTGAAAGGTTTGGCAGTCGAAACAGAAGGCTTTTTATCACAGGACAAGAAATCAGCCCTCAACAACTTAACCGGCGGAAAATATTTTTTTGAAAAAATCCCTAAGCCCCGGGGTCACAATTTCAGCAAAAATCTGACTTTTGGCAATTCACTCAAAAATGGTGCCAGCACGTTGCAAATGCTCCCCTGAAAGGTTTGGCGATGGAAACAGAAGGCTTTTTATCACAGGACAAGAAATCAGCCCTCAACAACTTAACCGCCGGAAAATATTTTTTTGAAAAAATCCCTAAGCCCCGGGGTCACAATTTCAGCAAAAATCTGACTTTTGGCAATTCACTCAAAAATGGTGCCAACCGGTTGCAAATGCTCCCCGGAAAGGTTTGGCAGTCGAAACAGAAGGCTTTTTATCACAGGACAAGAAATCAGCCCTCGAAAACCTAACCGGCGGAAAATATTTTTTTGAAAAAATCCCTAAGCCCCGGGGTCACAATGTCAGCAAAAATCTGACTTTTGGCAATTCACTCAAAAATGGTGCCAGCAGGTTGCAAATGCTCCCCTGATAGCTTTGGCGATGGAAACAGAAGGCTTTTTATCACAGGACAAGAAATCAGCCCTCGAATACCTAACCTGCGGAAAATTTTTTTTTGGAAAAACTCCCTAAGCCCCGGGGTCACAATTTCAGCAAAAATCTGACTTTTGGCAATTCACTCAAAAATGGTGCCAGCACGTTGCAAATGCTCCCCTGGAAGGTTTGGCAGTCGAAACAGAAGGCTTTTTATCACAGGACAAGAAATCAGCCCTCAACAACTTAACCGGCGGAAAATATTTTTTTGAAAAAATCCCTAAGCCCCGGGGTCACAATTTCAGCAAAAATCTGACTTTTGGCAATTCACTCAAAAATGGTGTCAGCACGTTGCAAATGCTCCCCTGAAAGGTTTGGCAGTCAAAACAGAAGGCTTTTTATCACAGGACAAGATATCAGCCCTCAACAACTTAACCGGCGGAAAATATTTTTTTGAAAAAATCTCTAAGCCCCGGGGTCTCAATTTCAGCAAAAATCTGACTTTTGGCAATTCACTCAAAAATAGTGCCAACCGGCTGCAAATGCTCCCCTGAAAGGTTTGGCAGTCGAAACAGAAGGCTTTTTATCACAGGACAAGAAATCAGCCCTCAACAACTTAACCGGCGGAAAATATTTTTTTGAAAGAATCCTTAAGCCCCGGGATCACAATTTCAGCAAAAATCTGACTTTTGGCAATTCACTCAAAAATGGTGCCAACCGGCTGCAAATGCTCCCCTGAAAGGTTTGGCAGTCGAAACAGAAGGCTTTTTATCACAGGACAAGAAATCAGCCCTCAACAACTTAACCGGCAGAAAATATTTTTTTGACAAAATCCCTAAGCCCTGGGGTCACAATTTCAGCAAAAATCTGACTTTTGGCAATTCACTCAAAAATGGTGCCAGCACGTTGCAAATGCTCCCCTGAAAGGTTTGGCAGTCAAAACAGAAGGCTTTTTATCACAGCACAAGAAATCAGCCCTCAACAACTTAACCGGTGGAAAATATTTTGTTGAAAAAATCCCTAAGCCCCGGGGTCACAATTTCAGCAAAAATCTGACTTTTGACAATTCACTCAAAAATGGTGCCAGCACGTTGCAAATGCTCCCCTGAAAGGTTTGGCAGTCGAAACAGAAGGCTTTTTATCACAGCACAAGAAATCAGCCCTCAACAACTTAACCGGTGGAAAATATTTTGTTGAAAAAATCCCTAAGCCCCGGGGTCACAATGTCAGCAAAAATCTGACTTTTGGCAATTCACTCAAAAATGGTGCCAGCACGTTGCAAATGCTCCCCTGAAAGGTTTGGCAGTCGAAACAGAAGGCTTTTTATCACAGGACAAGAAATCAGCCCTCAACAACTTAACCGGCGGAAAATATTTTTTTGAAAAAATCCCTAAGCCCCGGGGTCACAATTTCAGCAAAAATCTGACTTTTGGCAATTCACTCAAAAATGGTGCCAGCACGTTGCAAATGCTCCCCTGAAAGGTTTGGCGATGGAAACAGAAGGCTTTTTATCACAGGACAAGAAATCAGCCCTCAACAACTTAACCGCCGGAAAATATTTTTTTGAAAAAATCCCTAAGCCCCGGGGTCACAATTTCAGCAAAAATCTGACTTTTGGCAATTCACTCAAAAATGGTGCCAACCGGTTGCAAATGCTCCCCGGAAAGGTTTGGCAGTCGAAACAGAAGGCTTTTTATCACAGGACAAGAAATCAGCCCTCAAAAACCTAACCGGCGGAAAATATTTTTTTGAAAAAATCCCTAAGCCCCGGGGTCACAATGTCAGCAAAAATCTGACTTTTGGCAATTCACTCAAAAATGGTGCCAGCAGGTTGCAAATGCTCCCCTGAAAGCTTTGGCGATGGAAACAGAAGGCTTTTTATCACAGGACAAGAAATCAGCCCTCGAATACCTAACCTGCGGAAAATATTTTTTTGGAAAAACTCCCTAAGCCCCGGGGTCTCAATTTCAGCAAAAATCTGACTTTTGGCAATTCACTCAAAAATGGTGCCAACCGGCTGCAAATGCTCCCCTGAAAGGTTTGGCAGTCGAAACAGAAGGCTTTTTATCACAGGACAAGAAATCAGCCCTCAACAACTTAACCGGCAGAAAATATTTTTTTGACAAAATCCCTAAGCCCTGGGGTCACAATTTCAGCAAAAATCTGACTTTTGGCAATTCACTCAAAAATGGTGCCAGCACGTTGCAAATGCTCCCCTGAAAGGTTTGGCAGTCGAAACAGAAGGCTTTTTATCACAGCACAAGAAATCAGCCCTCAACAACTTAACCGGTGGAAAATATTTTGTTGAAAAAATCCCTAAGCCCCGGGGTCACAATTTCAGCAAAAATCTGACTTTTGACAATTCACTCAAAAATGGTGCCAGCACGTTGCAAATGCTCCCCTGAAAGGTTTGGCAGTCGAAACAGAAGGCTTTTTATCACAGGACAAGAAATCAGCCCTCAACAACTTAACCGGCAGAAAATATTTTTTTGACAAAATCCCTAAGCCCTGGGGTCACAATTTCAGCAAAAATCTGACTTTTGGCAATTCACTCAAAAATGGTGCCAGCCGGTTGGAAATCATCCCCTGAAAGGTTTGGCAGTCAAAACAGAAGGCTTTTTATCACAGGACAAGAAATCAGCCCTCAACAACTTAACTGGCGGAAAATATTTTTTTGGAAAAATCCCTAAGCCCCGGGGTCACAATGTCAGCAAAAATCTGACTTTTGGCGATTCACTCAAAAATGGTGCCAGCAGGTTGCAAATGCTCCCCTGAAAGGTTTGGCGATGGAAACAGAAGGCTTTTTATCACAGGACAAGAAATCAGCCCTCGAATACCTAACCTGCGGAAAATATTTTTTTGGAAAAAAATCCCTAAGCCCCGGGGTCACAATTTCAGCAAAAATCTGACTTTTGGCAATTCACTCAAAAATGGTGCCAGCACGTTGCAAATGCTCCCCTGAAAGGTTTGGCAGTCGAAACAGAAGGCTTTTTATCACAGGACAAGAAATCAGCCCTCAACAACTTAACCGGCGGAAAATATTTTTTTGAAAAAATCCCTAAGCCCCGGGGTCACAATTTCAGCAAAAATCTGACTTTTGGCAATTCACTCAAAAATGGTGCCAGCACGTTGCAAATGCTCCCCTGAAAGGTTTGGCGATGGAAACAGAAGGCTTTTTATCACAGGACAAGAAATCAGCCCTCAACAACTTAACCGGCGGAAAATATTTTTTTGAAAAAATCCCTAAGCCCCGGGGTCACAATTTCAGCAAAAATCTGACTTTTGGCAATTCACTCAAAAATGGTGCCAACCGGTTGCAAATGCTCCCCGGAAAGGTTTGGCAGTCGAAACAGAAGGCTTTTTATCACAGGACAAGAAATCAGCCCTCGAAAACCTAACCGGCGGAAAATATTTTTTTGAAAAAATCCCTAAGCCCCGGGGTCACAATGTCAGCAAAAATCTGACTTTTGGCAATTCACTCAAAAATGGTGCCAGTAGGTTGCAAATGCTCCCCTGAAAGCTTTGGCGATGGAAACAGAAGGCTTTTTATCACAGGACAAGAAATCAGCCCTTGAAAACCTAACCTGCGGAAAATATTTTTTTGAAAAAATCCCTAAGCCCCGGGGTCACAATGTCAGCAAAAATCTGACTTTTGGCAATTCACTCAAAAATGGTGCCAGCAGGTTGCAAATGCTCCCCTGAAAGCTTTGGCGATGGAAACAGAAGGCTTTTTATCACAGGACAAGGAATCAGCCCTCAAAAACCTAACCTGCGGAAAATATTTTTTTGAAAAAATCCCTAAGCCCCGGGGTCACAATGTCAGCAAAAATCTGACTTTTGGCAATTCACTCAAAAATGGTGCCAGCAGGTTGGAAATGCTCCCCTGAAAGGTTTGGCAGTCGAAACAGAAGGCTTTTTATCACAGGACAAGAAATCAGCCCTCAACAACTTAACCGGCGGAAAATATTTTTTTGAAAAAATCTCTAAGCCCCGGGGTCACAATTTCAGCAAAAATCTGACTTTTGGCAATTCACTGAAAAATGGTGCCAGCACGTTGCAAATGCTCCCCTGAAAGGTTTGGCGATCGAAACAGAAGGCTTTTTATCACAGGACAAGAAATCAGCCCTCAACAACTTAACCGGCGGAAAATATTTTTTTGAAAAAATCCCTAAGCCCCGGGGTCACAATTTCAGCAAAAATCTGACTTTTGGCAATTCACTCAAAAATGGTGCCAACCGGTTGGAAATGCTCCCCTGAAAGGTTTGGCAGTCAAAACAGAAGGCTTTTTATCACAGGACAAGAAATCAGCCCTCAACAACTTAACCGGCGGAAAATATTTTTTTGGAAAAATCCCTTAAGCCCCGGGGTCACAATGTCAGCAAAAATCTGACTTTTGGCAATTCCCTCAAAAATGGTGCCAGCAGGTTGCAAATGCTCCCCTGAAAGCTTTGGCGATGGAAACAGAAGGCTTTTTATCACAGGACAAGAAATCAGCCCTCGAATACTTAACCTGCGGAAAATTTTTTTTTGGAAAAACTCCCTAAGCCCCGGGGTCACAATTTCAGCAAAAATCTGACTTTTGGCAATTCACTCAAAAATGGTGCCAGCACGTTGCAAATGCTCCCCTGAAAGGTTTGGCAGTCGAAACAGAAGGCTTTTTATCACAGGACAAGAAATCAGCCCTCAACAACTTAACCGGCGGAAAATATTTTTTTGAAAAAATCCCTAAGCCCCGGGGTCACAATTTCAGCAAAAATCTGACTTTTGGCAATTCACTCAAAAATGGTGTCAGCACGTTGCAAATGCTCCCCTGAAAGGTTTGGCGATGGAAACAGAAGGCTTTTTATCACAGGACAAGAAATCAGCCCTCAACAACTTAACCGGCGGAAAATATTTTTTTGAAAAAATCCCTAAGCCCCGGGGTCACAATTTCAGCAAAAATCTGACTTTTGGCAATTCACTCAAAAATGGTGCCAACCGGCTGCAAATGCTCCCCGGAAAGGTTTGGCAGTCGAAACAGAAGGCTTTTTATCACAGGACAAGAAATCAGCCCTCAACAACTTAACCGGCAGAAAATATTTTTTTGACAAAATCCCTAAGCCCTGGGGTCACAATTTCAGCAAAAATCTGACTTTTGGCAATTCACTCAAAAATGGTGCCAGCACGTTGCAAATGCTCCCCTGAAAGGTTTGGCAGTCGAAACAGAAGGCTTTTTATCACAGGACAAGAAATCAGCCCTCAACAACTTAACCGGCGGAAAATATTTTTTTGAAAAAATCCCTAAGCCCCGGGGTCACAATTTCAGCAAAAATCTGACTTTTGGCAATTCACTCAAAAATGGTGTCAGCACGTTGCAAATGCTCCCCTGAAAGGTTTGGCGATGGAAACAGAAGGCTTTTTATCACAGGACAAGAAATCAGCCCTCAACAACTTAACCGGCGGAAAATATTTTTTTGAAAAAATCTCTAAGCCCCGGGGTCTCAATTTCAGCAAAAATCTGACTTTTGGCAATTCACTCAAAAATGGTGCCAACCGGCTGCAAATGCTCCCCTGAAAGGTTTGGCAGTCGAAACAGAAGGCTTTTTATCACAGGACAAGAAATCAGCCCTCAACAACTTAACCGGCAGAAAATATTTTTTTGACAAAATCCCTAAGCCCTGGGGTCACAATTTCAGCAAAAATCTGACTTTTGGCAATTCACTCAAAAATGGTGCCAGCACGTTGCAAATGCTCCCCTGAAAGGTTTGGCAGTCGAAACAGAAGGCTTTTTATCACAGCACAAGAAATCAGCCCTCAACAACTTAACCGGTGGAAAATATTTTGTTGAAAAAATCCCTAAGCCCCGGGGTCACAATTTCAGCAAAAATCTGACTTTTGACAATTCACTCAAAAATGGTGCCAGCACGTTGCAAATGCTCCCCTGAAAGGTTTGGCAGTCGAAACAGAAGGCTTTTTATCACAGGACAAGAAATCAGCCCTCAACAACTTAACCGGCAGAAAATATTTTTTTGACAAAATCCCTAAGCCCTGGGGTCACAATTTCAGCAAAAATCTGACTTTTGGCAATTCACTCAAAAATGGTGCCAGCCGGTTGGAAATCATCCCCTGAAAGGTTTGGCAGTCAAAACAGAAGGCTTTTTATCACAGGACAAGAAATCAGCCCTCAACAACTTAACTGGCGGAAAATATTTTTTTGGAAAAATCCCTAAGCCCCGGGGTCACAATGTCAGCAAAAATCTGACTTTTGGCGATTCACTCAAAAATGGTGCCAGCAGGTTGCAAATGCTCCCCTGAAAGGTTTGGCGATGGAAACAGAAGGCTTTTTATCACAGGACAAGAAATCAGCCCTCGAATACCTAACCTGCGGAAAATATTTTTTTGGAAAAAAATCCCTAAGCCCCGGGGTCACAATTTCAGCAAAAATCTGACTTTTGGCAATTCACTCAAAAATGGTGCCAGCACGTTGCAAATGCTCCCCTGAAAGGTTTGGCAGTCGAAACAGAAGGCTTTTTATCACAGGACAAGAAATCAGCCCTCAACAACTTAACCGGCGGAAAATATTTTTTTGAAAAAATCCCTAAGCCCCGGGGTCACAATTTCAGCAAAAATCTGACTTTTGGCAATTCACTCAAAAATGGTGCCAGCACGTTGCAAATGCTCCCCTGAAAGGTTTGGCGATGGAAACAGAAGGCTTTTTATCACAGGACAAGAAATCAGCCCTCAACAACTTAACCGGCCGAAAATATTTTTTTGAAAAAATCCCTAAGCCCCGGGGTCACAATTTCAGCAAAAATCTGACTTTTGGCAATTCACTCAAAAATGGTGCCAACCGGTTGCAAATGCTCCCCGGAAAGGTTTGGCAGTCGAAACAGAAGGCTTTTTATCACAGGACAAGAAATCAGCCCTCGAAAACCTAACCGGCGGAAAATATTTTTTTGAAAAAATCCCTAAGCCCCGGGGTCACAATGTCAGCAAAAATCTGACTTTTGGCAATTCACTCAAAAATGGTGCCAGTAGGTTGCAAATGCTCCCCTGAAAGCTTTGGCGATGGAAACAGAAGGCTTTTTATCACAGGACAAGAAATCAGCCCTTGAAAACCTAACCTGCGGAAAATATTTTTTTGAAAAAATCCCTAAGCCCCGGGGTCACAATGTCAGCAAAAATCTGACTTTTGGCAATTCACTCAAAAATGGTGCCAGCAGGTTGCAAATGCTCCCCTGAAAGGTTTGGCGATCGAAACAGAAGGCTTTTTATCACAGGACAAGAAATCAGCCCTCAACAACTTAACCGGCGGAAAATATTTTTTTGAAAAAATCCCTAAACCCCGGGGTCACAATTTCAGCAAAAATCTGACTTTTGGCAATTCACTCAAAAATGGTGCCAACCGGTTGGAAATGCTCCCCTGAAAGGTTTGGCAGTCAAAACAGAAGGCTTTTTATCACAGGACAAGAAATCAGCCCTCAACAACTTAACCGGCGGAAAATATTTTTTTGGAAAAATCCCTTAAGCCCCGGGGTCACAATGTCAGCAAAAATCTGACTTTTGGCAATTCCCTCAAAAATGGTGCCAGCAGGTTGCAAATGCTCCCCTGAAAGCTTTGGCGATGGAAACAGAAGGCTTTTTATCACAGGACAAGAAATCAGCCCTCGAATACTTAACCTGCGGAAAATTTTTTTTTGGAAAAACTCCCTAAGCCCCGGGGTCACAATTTCAGCAAAAATCTGACTTTTGGCAATTCACTCAAAAATGGTGCCAGCACGTTGCAAATGCTCCCCTGAAAGGTTTGGCAGTCGAAACAGAAGGCTTTTTATCACAGGACAAGAAATCAGCCCTCAACAACTTAACCGGCGGAAAATATTTTTTTGAAAAAATCCTTAAGCCCCGGGGTCACAATTTCAGCAAAAATCTGACTTTTGGCAATTCACTCAAAAATGGTGTCAGCACGTTGCAAATGCTCCCCTGAAAGGTTTGGCGATGGAAACAGAAGGCTTTTTATCACAGGACAAGAAATCAGCCCTCAACAACTTAACCGGCGGAAAATATTTTTTTGAAAAAATCCCTAAGCCCCGGGGTCACAATTTCAGCAAAAATCTGACTTTTGGCAATTCACTCAAAAATGGTGCCAACCGGCTGCAAATGCTCCCCGGAAAGGTTTGGCAGTCGAAACAGAAGGCTTTTTATCACAGGACAAGAAATCAGCCCTCAACAACTTAACCGGCAGAAAATATTTTTTTGACAAAATCCCTAAGCCCTGGGGTCACAATTTCAGCAAAAATCTGACTTTTGGCAATTCACTCAAAAATGGTGCCAGCACGTTGCAAATGCTCCCCTGAAAGGTTTGGCAGTCGAAACAGAAGGCTTTTTATCACAGGACAAGAAATCAGCCCTCAACAACTTAACCGGCGGAAAATATTTTTTTGAAAAAATCCCTAAGCCCCGGGGTCACAATTTCAGCAAAAATCTGACTTTTGGCAATTCACTCAAAAATGGTGTCAGCACGTTGCAAATGCTCCCCTGAAAGGTTTGGCGATGGAAACAGAAGGCTTTTTATCACAGGACAAGAAATCAGCCCTCAACAACTTAACCGGCGGAAAATATTTTTTTGAAAAAATCTCTAAGCCCCGGGGTCTCAATTTCAGCAAAAATCTGACTTTTGGCAATTCACTCAAAAATGGTGCCAACCGGCTGCAAATGCTCCCCTGAAAGGTTTGGCAGTCGAAACAGAAGGCTTTTTATCACAGGACAAGAAATCAGCCCTCAACAACTTAACCGGCAGAAAATATTTTTTTGACAAAATCCCTAAGCCCTGGGGTCACAATTTCAGCAAAAATCTGACTTTTGGCAATTCACTCAAAAATGGTGCCAGCACGTTGCAAATGCTCCCCTGAAAGGTTTGGCAGTCGAAACAGAAGGCTTTTTATCACAGCACAAGAAATCAGCCCTCAACAACTTAACCGGTGGAAAATATTTTGTTGAAAAAATCCCTAAGCCCCGGGGTCACAATTTCAGCAAAAATCTGACTTTTGACAATTCACTCAAAAATGGTGCCAGCACGTTGCAAATGCTCCCCTGAAAGGTTTGGCAGTCGAAACAGAAGGCTTTTTATCACAGGACAAGAAATCAGCCCTCAACAACTTAACTGGCGGAAAATATTTTTTTGGAAAAATCCCTAAGCCCCGGGGTCACAATGTCAGCAAAAATCTGACTTTTGGCAATTCACTCAAAAATGGTGCCAGCACGTTGCAAATGCTCCCCTGAAAGGTTTGGCAGTCGAAACAGAAGGCTTTTTATCACAGGACAAGAAATCAGCCCTCAACAACTTAACCGGCGGAAAATATTTTTTTGAAAAAATCCCTAAGCCCCGGGGTCACAATTTCAGCAAAAATCTGACTTTTGGCCATTCACTCAAAAATGGTGCCAGCACGTTGCAAATGCTCCCCTGAAAGGTTTGGCGATGGAAACAGAAGGCTTTTTATCACAGGACAAGAAATCAGCCCTCAACAACTTAACCGCCGGAAAATATTTTTTTGAAAAAATCCCTAAGCCCCGGGGTCTCAATTTCAGCAAAAATCTGACTTTTGGCAATTCACTCAAAAATGGTGCCAACCGGCTGCAAATGCTCCCCTGAAAGGTTTGGCAGTCGAAACAGAAGGCTTTTTATCACAGGACAAGAAATCAGCCCTCAACAACTTAACCGGCAGAAAATATTTTTTTGACAAAATCCCTAAGCCCTGGGGTCACAATTTCAGCAAAAATCTGACTTTTGGCAATTCACTCAAAAATGGTGCCAGCACGTTGCAAATGCTCCCCTGAAAGGTTTGGCAGTCGAAACAGAAGGCTTTTTATCACAGCACAAGAAATCAGCCCTCAACAACTTAACCGGTGGAAAATATTTTGTTGAAAAAATCCCTAAGCCCCGGGGTCACAATTTCAGCAAAAATCTGACTTTTGACAATTCACTCAAAAATGGTGCCAGCACGTTGCAAATGCTCCCCTGAAAGGTTTGGCAGTCGAAACAGAAGGCTTTTTATCACAGGACAAGAAATCAGCCCTCAACAACTTAACCGGCAGAAAATATTTTTTTGACAAAATCCCTAAGCCCTGGGGTCACAATTTCAGCAAAAATCTGACTTTTGGCAATTCACTCAAAAATGGTGCCAGCCGGTTGGAAATCATCCCCTGAAAGGTTTGGCAGTCAAAACAGAAGGCTTTTTATCACAGGACAAGAAATCAGCCCTCAACAACTTAACTGGCGGAAAATATTTTTTTGGAAAAATCCCTAAGCCCCGGGGTCACAATGTCAGCAAAAATCTGACTTTTGGCGATTCACTCAAAAATGGTGCCAGCAGGTTGCAAATGCTCCCCTGAAAGGTTTGGCGATGGAAACAGAAGGCTTTTTATCACAGGACAAGAAATCAGCCCTCGAATACCTAACCTGCGGAAAATATTTTTTTGGAAAAAAATCCCTAAGCCCCGGGGTCACAATTTCAGCAAAAATCTGACTTTTGGCAATTCACTCAAAAATGGTGCCAGCACGTTGCAAATGCTCCCCTGAAAGGTTTGGCAGTCGAAACAGAAGGCTTTTTATCACAGGACAAGAAATCAGCCCTCAACAACTTAACCGGCGGAAAATATTTTTTTGAAAAAATCCCTAAGCCCCGGGGTCACAATTTCAGCAAAAATCTGACTTTTGGCAATTCACTCAAAAATGGTGCCAGCACGTTGCAAATGCTCCCCTGAAAGGTTTGGCAGTCGAAACAGAAGGCTTTTTATCACAGCACAAGAAATCAGCCCTCAACAACTTAACCGGCGGAAAATATTTTTTTGAAAAAATCCCTAAGCCCCGGGGTCACAATTTCAGCAAAAATCTGACTTTTGGCAATTCACTCAAAAATGGTGCCAACCGGTTGCAAATGCTCCCCGGAAAGGTTTGGCAGTCGAAACAGAAGGCTTTTTATCACAGGACAAGAAATCAGCCCTCGAAAACCTAACCGGCGGAAAATATTTTTTTGAAAAAATCCCTAAGCCCCGGGGTCACAATGTCAGCAAAAATCTGACTTTTGGCAATTCACTCAAAAATGGTGCCAGCAGGTTGCAAATGCTCCCCTGAAAGCTTTGGCGATGGAAACAGAAGGCTTTTTATCACAGGACAAGAAATCAGCCCTTGAAAACCTAACCTGCGGAAAATATTTTTTTGAAAAAATCCCTAAGCCCCGGGGTCACAATGTCAGCAAAAATCTGACTTTTGGCAATTCACTCAAAAATGGTGCCAGCAGGTTGCAAATGCTCCCCTGAAAGCTTTGGCGATGGAAACAGAAGGCTTTTTATCACAGGACAAGGAATCAGCCCTCAAAAACCTAACCTGCGGAAAATATTTTTTTGAAAAAATCCCTAAGCCCCGGGATCACAATGTCAGCAAAAATCTGACTTTTTGCAATTCACTCAAAAATGGTGCCAGCAGGTTGGAAATGCTCCCCTGAAAGGTTTGGCAGTCGAAACAGAAGGCTTTTTATCACAGGACAAGAAATCAGCCCTCAACAACTTAACCGGCGGAAAATATTTTTTTGAAAAAATCTCTAAGCCCCGGGGTCACAATTTCAGCAAAAATCTGACTTTTGGCAATTCACTGAAAAATGGTGCCAGCACGTTGCAAATGCTCCCCTGAAAGGTTTGGCGATCGAAACAGAAGGCTTTTTATCACAGGACAAGAAATCAGCCCTCAACAACTTAACCGGCGGAAAATATTTTTTTGAAAAAATCCCTAAGCCCCGGGGTCACAATTTCAGCAAAAATCTGACTTTTGGCAATTCACTCAAAAATGGTGCCAACCGGTTGGAAATGCTCCCCTGAAAGGTTTGGCAGTCAAAACAGAAGGCTTTTTATCACAGGACAAGAAATCAGCCCTCAACAACTTAACCGGCGGAAAATATTTTTTTGGAAAAATCCCTTAAGCCCCGGGGTCACAATGTCAGCAAAAATCTGACTTTTGGCAATTCCCTCAAAAATGGTGCCAGCAGGTTGCAAATGCTCCCCTGAAAGCTTTGGCGATGGAAACAGAAGGCTTTTTATCACAGGACAAGAAATCAGCCCTCGAATACTTAACCTGCGGAAAATTTTTTTTTGGAAAAACTCCCTAAGCCCCGGGGTCACAATTTCAGCAAAAATCTGACTTTTGGCAATTCACTCAAAAATGGTGTCAGCACGTTGCAAATGCTCCCCTGAAAGGTTTGGCGATGGAAACAGAAGGCTTTTTATCACAGGACAAGAAATCAGCCCTCAACAACTTAACCGGCGGAAAATATTTTTTTGAAAAAATCCCTAAGCCCCGGGGTCACAATTTCAGCAAAAATCTGACTTTTGGCAATTCACTCAAAAATGGTGCCAACCGGCTGCAAATGCTCCCCGGAAAGGTTTGGCAGTCGAAACAGAAGGCTTTTTATCACAGGACAAGAAATCAGCCCTCAACAACTTAACCGGCAGAAAATATTTTTTTGACAAAATCCCTAAGCCCTGGGGTCACAATTTCAGCAAAAATCTGACTTTTGGCAATTCACTCAAAAATGGTGCCAGCACGTTGCAAATGCTCCCCTGAAAGGTTTGGCAGTCGAAACAGAAGGCTTTTTATCACAGGACAAGAAATCAGCCCTCAACAACTTAACCGGCGGAAAATATTTTTTTGAAAAAATCCCTAAGCCCCGGGGTCACAATTTCAGCAAAAATCTGACTTTTGGCAATTCACTCAAAAATGGTGTCAGCACGTTGCAAATGCTCCCCTGAAAGGTTTGGCGATGGAAACAGAAGGCTTTTTATCACAGGACAAGAAATCAGCCCTCAACAACTTAACCGGCGGAAAATATTTTTTTGAAAAAATCTCTAAGCCCCGGGGTCTCAATTTCAGCAAAAATCTGACTTTTGGCAATTCACTCAAAAATGGTGCCAACCGGCTGCAAATGCTCCCCTGAAAGGTTTGGCAGTCGAAACAGAAGGCTTTTTATCATAGGACAAGAAATCAGCCCTCAACAACTTAACCGGCAGAAAATATTTTTTTGACAAAATCCCTAAGCCCTGGGGTCACAATTTCAGCAAAAATCTGACTTTTGGCAATTCACTCAAAAATGGTGCCAGCACGTTGCAAATGCTCCCCTGAAAGGTTTGGCAGTCGAAACAGAAGGCTTTTTATCACAGCACAAGAAATCAGCCCTCAACAACTTAACCGGTGGAAAATATTTTGTTGAAAAAATCCCTAAGCCCCGGGGTCACAATTTCAGCAAAAATCTGACTTTTGACAATTCACTCAAAAATGGTGCCAGCACGTTGCAAATGCTCCCCTGAAAGGTTTGGCAGTCGAAACAGAAGGCTTTTTATCACAGGACAAGAAATCAGCCCTCAACAACTTAACTGGCGGAAAATATTTTTTTGGAAAAATCCCTAAGCCCCGGGGTCACAATGTCAGCAAAAATCTGACTTTTGGCAATTCACTCAAAAATGGTGCCAGCACGTTGCAAATGCTCCCCTGAAAGGTTTGGCAGTCGAAATAGAAGGCTTTTTATCACAGGACAAGAAATCAGCCCTCAACAACTTAACCGGCGGAAAATATTTTTTTGAAAAAATCCCTAAGCCCCGGGGTCACAATTTCAGCAAAAATCTGACTTTTGGCAATTCACTCAAAAATGGTGCCAGCACGTTGCAAATGCTCCCCTGAAAGGTTTGGCGATGGAAACAGAAGGCTTTTTATCACAGGACAAGAAATCAGCCCTCAACAACTTAACCGCCGGAAAATATTTTTTTGAAAAAATCCCTAAGCCCCGGGGTCACAATTTCAGCAAAAATCTGACTTTTGGCAATTCACTCAAAAATGGTGCCAACCGGTTGCAAATGCTCCCCGGAAAGGTTTGGCAGTCGAAACAGAAGGCTTTTTATCACAGGACAAGAAATCAGCCCTCGAAAACCTAACCGGCGGAAAATATTTTTTTGAAAAAATCCCTAAGCCCCGGGGTCACAATGTCAGCAAAAATCTGACTTTTGGCAATTCACTCAAAAATGGTGCCAGCAGGTTGCAAATGCTCCCCTGAAAGCTTTGGCGATGGAAACAGAAGGCTTTTTATCACAGGACAAGAAATCAGCCCTCGAATACCTAACCTGCGGAAAATATTTTTTTGGAAAAACTCCCTAAGCCCCGGGGTCACAATTTCAGCAAAAATCTGACTTTTGGCAATTCACTCAAAAATGGTGCCAGCACGTTGCAAATGCTCCCCTGGAAGGTTTGGCAGTCGAAACAGAAGGCTTTTTATCACAGGACAAGAAATCAGCCCTCAACAACTTAACCGGCGGAAAATATTTTTTTGAAAAAATCCCTAAGCCCCGGGGTCACAATTTCAGCAAAAATCTGACTTTTGGCAATTCACTCAAAAATGGTGTCAGCACGTTGCAAATGCTCCCCTGAAAGGTTTGGCGATGGAAACAGAAGGCTTTTTATCACAGGACAAGAAATCAGCCCTCAACAACTTAACCGGCGGAAAATATTTTTTTGAAAAAATCTCTAAGCCCCGGGGTCTCAATTTTAGCAAAAATCTGACTTTTGGCAATTCACTCAAAAATGGTGCCAACCGGCTGCAAATGCTCCCCTGAAAGGTTTGGCAGTCGAAACAGAAGGCTTTTTATCACAGGACAAGAAATCAGCCCTCAACAACTTAACCGGCAGAAAATATTTTTTTGACAAAATCCCTAAGCCCTGGGGTCACAATTTCAGCAAAAATCTGACTTTTGGCAATTCACTCAAAAATGGTGCCAGCACGTTGCAAATGCTCCCCTGAAAGGTTTGGCGATGGAAACAGAAGGCTTTTTATCACAGGACAAGAAATCAGCCCTCAACAACTTAACCGGCGGAAAATATTTTTTTGAAAAAATCCCTAGGCCCCGGGGTCACAATTTCAGCAAAAATCTGACTTTTGGCAATTCACTCAAAAATGGTGCCAACCGGCTGCAAATGCTCCCCGGAAAGGTTTGGCAGTCGAAACAGAAGGCTTTCTATCACAGGACAAGAAATCAGCCCTTGAAAACCTAACCTGCGGAAAATATTTTTTTGAAAAAATCCCTAAGCCCCGGGGTCACAATGTCAGCAAAAATCTGACTTTTGGCAATTCACTCAAAAATGGTGCCAGCAGGTTGCAAATGCTCCCCTGAAAGCTTTGGCGATGGAAACAGAAGGCTTTTTATCACAGGACAAGAAATCAGCCCTTGAAAACCTAACCTGCGGAAAATATTTTTTTGGAAAAAATCCCTAATCCCCGGGGTCACAATTTCAGCAAAAATCTGACTTTTGGCAATTCACTCAAAAATGGTGCCAGCACGTTGCAAATGCTCCCCTGAAAGGTTTGGCGATGGAAACAGAAGGCTTTTTATCACAGGACAAGAAATCAGCCCTCAACAACTTAACCGGCGGAAAATATTTTTTTGAAAAAATCCCTAAGCCCCGGGGTCACAATGTCAGCAAAAATCTGACTTTTGGCAATTCACTCAAAAATGGTGCGAACCGGTTGGAAATGCTCCCCTGAAAGGTTTGGCAGTCGAAACAGAAGGCTTTTTATCACAGGACAAGAAATCAGCCCTCAACAACTTAACCGGCGGAAAATATTTTTTTGAAAAAATCTCTAAGCCCCGGGGTCACAATTTCAGCAAAAATCTGACTTTTGGCAATTCACTGAAAAATGGTGCCAGCACGTTGCAAATGCTCCCCTGAAAGGTTTGGCGATGGAAACAGAAGGCTTTTTATCACAGGACAAGAAATCAGCCCTCAACAACTTAACCGGCGGAAAATATTTTTTTGAAAAAATCCCTAAGCCCCGGGGTCACAATTTCAGCAAAAATCTGACTTTTGGCAATTCACTCAAAAATGGTGCCAACCGGTTCGAAATGCTCCCCTGAAAGGTTTGGCAGTCAAAACAGAAGGCTTTTTATCACAGGACAAGGAATCAGCCCTCAACAACTTAACCGGCGGAAAATGTTTTTTTGGAAAAATCCCTTAAGCCCCGGGGTCACAATGTCAGCAAAAATCTGACTTTTGGCAATTCCCTCAAAAATGGTGCCAGCAGGTTGCAAATGCTCCCCTGAAAGCTTTGGCGATGGAAACAGAAGGCTTTTTATCACAGGACAAGAAATCAGCCCTCGAATACCTAACCTGCGGAAAAATTTTTTTTGGAAAAACTCCCTAAGCCCCGGGGTCACAATTTCAGCAAAAATCTGACTTTTGGCAATTCACTCAAAAATGGTGCCAGCACGTTGCAAATGCTCCCCTGAAAGGTTTGGTAGTCGAAACAGAAGGCTTTTTATCACAGGACAAGAAATCAGCCCTCAACAACTTAACCGGCGGAAAATATTTTTTTGAAAAAATCCCTAAGCCCCGGGGTCACAATTTCAGCAAAAATCTGACTTTTGGCAATTCACTCAAAAATGGTGTCAGCAAGTTGCAAATGCTCCCCTGAAAGGTTTGGCGATGGAAACAGAAGGCTTTTTATCACAGGACAAGAAATCAGCCCTCAACAATTTAACCGGCGGAAAATATTTTTTTGAAAAAATCCCTAAGCCCCGGGGTCACAATTTCAGCAAAAATCTGACTTTTGGCAATTCACTCAAAAATGGTGCCAACCGGCTGCAAATGCTCCCCGGAAAGGTTTGGCAGTCGAAACAGAAGGCTTTTTATCACAGGACAAGAAATCAGCCCTCAACAACTTAACCGGCGGAAAATATTTTTTTGAAAAAATCCCTAAGCCCCGGGGTCTCAATTTCAGCAAAAATCTGACTTTCGGCAATTCACTCAAAAATGGTGCCAACCGGCTGCAAATGCTCCCCTGAAAGATTTGGCAGTCGAAACAGAAGGCTTTTTATCACAGGACAAGAAATCAGCCCTCAACAACTTAACCGGCAGAAAATATTTTTTTGACAAAATCCCTAAGCCCTGGGGTCACAATTTCAGCAAAAATCTGACTTTTGGCAATTCACTCAAAAATGGTGCCAGCACGTTGCAAATGCTCCCCTGAAAGCTTTGGCAGTCGAAACAGAAGGCTTTTTATCACAGGACAAGAAATCAGCCCTCAACAACTTAAACGGTGGAAAATATTTTGTTGAAAAAATCCCTAAGCCCCGGGGTCACAATTTCAGCAAAAATCTGACTTTTGGCAATTCACTCAAAAATGGTGCCAGCACGTTGCAAATGCTCCCCGGAAAGGTTTGGCAGTCGAAACAGAAGGCTTTTTATCACAAGACAAGAAATCAGCCCTCAACAACTTAACTGGCGGAAAATATTTTTTTGGAAAAATCCCTAAGCCCCGGGGTCACAATGTCAGCAAAAATCTGACTTTTGGCAATTCACTCAAAAATGGTGCCAACCGGTTGCAAATGCTCCCCGGAAAGGTTTGGCAGTCGAAACAGAAGGCTTTTTATCACAGGACAAGAATTCAGCCCTCGAAAACCTAACCGGCGGAAAATATTTTTTTGAAAAAATCCCTAAGCCCCGGGGTCACAATGTCAGCAAAAATCTGACTTTTGGCAATTCACTCAAAAATGGTGCCAGCAGTTTGCAAATGCTCCCCTGAAAGCTTTGGCGATGGAAACAGAAGGCTTTTTATCACAGGACAAGAAATCAGCCCTTGAAAACCTAACCTGCGGAAAATATTTTTTTGGAAAAAATCCCTAAGCCCCGGGGTCACAATTTCAGCAAAAATCTGACTTTTGGCAATTCACTGAAAAATGGTGCCAGCACGTTGCAAATGCTCCCCTGAAAGGTTTGGCGATGGAAACAGAAGGCTTTTTATCACAGGACAAGAAATCAGCCCTCAACAACTTAACCGGCGGAAAATATTTTTTTGAAAAAATCCCTAAGCCCCGGGGTCACAATTTCAGCAAAAATCTGACTTTTGGCAATTCACTCAAAAATGGTGCCAACCGGTTGGAAATGCTCCCCTGAAAGGTTTGGCAGTCAAAACAGAAGGCTTTTTATCACAGGACAAGAAATCAGCCCTCGAATACCTAACCTGCGGAAAATTTTTTTTTGGAAAAACTCCCTAAGCCCCGGGGTCACAATTTCAGCAAAAATCTGACTTTTGGCAATTCACTCAAAAATGGTGCCAGCACGTTGCAAATGCTCCCCTGAAAGGTTTGGCAGTCGAAACAGAAGGCTTTTTATCACAGGACAAGAAATCAGCCCTCAACAACTTAACCGGCGGAAAATATTTTTTTGAAAAAATCCCTAAGCCCCGGGGTCACAATTTCAGCAAAAATCTGACTTTTGGCAATTCACTCAAAAATGGTGCCAACCGGCTGCAAATGCTCCCCGGAAAGGTTTGGCAGTCGAAACAGAAGGCTTTTTATCACAGGACAAGAAATCAGCCCTCAACAACTTAACCGGTAGAAAATATTTTTTTGAAAAAATCCCTAAGCCCCGGGGTCACAATTTCAGCAAAAATCTGACTTTTGGCAATTCACTCAAAAATGGTGCCAGCACGTTGCAAATGCTCCCCTGAAAGCTTTGGCAGTCGAAACAGAAGGCTTTTTATCACAGGACAAGAAATCAGCCCTCAACAACTTAAACGGTGGAAAATATTTTGTTGAAAAAATCCCTAAGCCCCGGGGTCACAATTTCAGCAAAAATCTGACTTTTGGCAATTCACTCAAAAATGGTGCCAGCACGTTGCAAATGCTCCCCGGAAAGGTTTGGCAGTCGAAACAGAAGGCTTTTTATCACAAGACAAGAAATCAGCCCTCAACAACTTAACTGGCGGAAAATATTTTTTTGGAAAAATCCCTAAGCCCCGGGGTCACAATGTCAGCAAAAATCTGACTTTTGGCAATTCACTCAAAAATGGTGCCAACCGGTTGCAAATGCTCCCCGGAAAGGTTTGGCAGTCGAAACAGAAGGCTTTTTATCACAGGACAAGAATTCAGCCCTCGAAAACCTAACCGGCGGAAAATATTTTTTTGAAAAAATCCCTAAGCCCCGGGGTCACAATGTCAGCAAAAATCTGACTTTTGGCAATTCACTCAAAAATGGTGCCAGCAGTTTGCAAATGCTCCCCTGAAAGCTTTGGCGATGGAAACAGAAGGCTTTTTATCACAGGACAAGAAATCAGCCCTTGAAAACCTAACCTGCGGAAAATATTTTTTTGGAAAAAATCCCTAAGCCCTGTGGTCACAATTTCAGCAAAAATCTGACTTTTGGCAATTCACTGAAAAATGGTGCCAGCACGTTGCAAATGCTCCCCTGAAAGGTTTGGCGATGGAAACAGAAGGCTTTTTATCACAGGACAAGAAATCAGCCCTCAACAACTTAACCGGCGGAAAATATTTTTTTGAAAAAATCCCTAAGCCCCGGGGTCACAATTTCAGCAAAAATCTGACTTTTGGCAATTCACTCAAAAATGGTGCCAACCGGTTGGAAATGCTCCCCTGAAAGGTTTGGCAGTCAAAACAGAAGGCTTTTTATCACAGGACAAGAAATCAGCCCTCGAATACCTAACCTGCGGAAAATTTTTTTTTGGAAAAACTCCCTAAGCCCCGGGGTCACAATTTCAGCAAAAATCTGACTTTTGGCAATTCACTCAAAAATGGTGCCAGCACGTTGCAAATGCTCCCCTGAAAGGTTTGGCAGTCGAAACAGAAGGCTTTTTATCACAGGACAAGAAATCAGCCCTCAACAACTTAACCGGCGGAAAATATTTTTTTGAAAAAATCCCTAAGCCCCGGGGTCACAATTTCAGCAAAAATCTGACTTTTGGCAATTCACTCAAAAATGGTGCCAACCGGCTGCAAATGCTCCCCGGAAAGGTTTGGCAGTCGAAACAGAAGGCTTTTTATCACAGGACAAGAAATCAGCCCTCAACAACTTAACCGGCGGAAAATATTTTTTTGAAAAAATCCCTAAGCCCCGGGGTCTCAATTTCAGCAAAAATCTGACTTTCGGCAATTCACTCAAAAATGGTGCCAACCGGCTGCAAATGCTCCCCTGAAAGGTTTGGCAGTCGAAACAGAAGGCTTTTTATCACAGGACAAGAAATCAGCCCTCAACAACTTAACCGGCAGAAAATATTTTTTTGACAAAATCCCTAAGCCCTGGGGTCACAATTTCAGCAAAAATCTGACTTTTGGCAATTCACTCAAAAATGGTGCCAGCCGGTTGGAAATGCTCCCCTGAAAGGTTTGGCAGTCGAAACAGAAGGCTTTTTATCACAGGACAAGAAATCAGCCCTCAACAACTTAACTGGCGGAAAATATTTTTTTGGAAAAATCCCTAAGCCCCGGGGTCACAATGTCAGCAAAAATCTGACTTTTGGCGATTCACTCAAAAATGGTGCCAGCAGGTTGCACATGCTCCCCTGAAAGGTTTGGCGATGGAAACAGAAGGCTTTTTATCACAGGACAAGAAATCAGCCCTCGAATACCTAACCTGCGGAAAATATTTTTTGGAAAAAAATCCCTAAGCCCCGGGGTCACAATTTCAGCAAAAATCTGACTTTTGGTAATTCACTCAAAAATGGTGCCAGCACGTTGCAAATGCTCCCCTGAAAGGTTTGGCAGTCGAAACAGAAGGCTTTTTATCACAGGACAAGAAATCAGCCCTCAACAACTTAACCGGTGGAAAATATTTTTTTGAAAAAATCCCTAAGCCCCGGGGTCACAATTTCAGCAAAAATCTGACTTTTGGCAATTCACTCAAAAATGGTGCCAGCACGTTGCAAATGCTCCCCTGAAAGGTTTGGCGATGGTAACAGAAGGCTTTTTATCACAGGACAAGAAATCAGCCCTCAACAACTTAACCGGCGGAAAATATTTTTTTGAAAAAATCCCTAAGCCCCGGGGTCACAATTTCAGCAAAAATCTGACTTTTGGCAATTCACTCAAAAATGGTGCCAACCGGCTGCAAATGCTCCCCGGAAAGGTTTGGCAGTCGAAACAGAAGGCTTTTTATCACAGGACAAGAAATCAGCCCTCAACAACTTAACCGGCAGAAAATATTTTTTTGACAAAATCCCTAAGCCCTGGGGTCACAATTTCAGCAAAAATCTGACTTTTGGCAATTCACTCAAAAATGGTGCCAGCACGTTGCAAATGCTCCCCTGAAAGGTTTGGCAGTCGAAACAGAAGGCTTTTTATCACAGGACAAGAAATCAGCCCTCAACAACTTAACCGGCGGAAAATATTTTTTTGAAAAAATCCCTAAGCCCCGGGGTCACAATTTCAGCAAAAATCTGACTTTTGGCAATTCACTCAAAAATGGTGTCAGCACGTTGCAAATGCTCCCCTGAAAGGTTTGGCGATGGAAACAGAAGGCTTTTTATCACAGGACAAGAAATCAGCCCTCAACAACTTAACCGGCGGAAAATATTTTTTTGAAAAAATCTCTAAGCCCCGGGGTCTCAATTTCAGCAAAAATCTGACTTTTGGCAATTCACTCAAAAATGGTGCCAACCGGCTGCAAATGCTCCCCTGAAAGGTTTGGCAGTCGAAACAGAAGGCTTTTTATCACAGGACAAGAAATCAGCCCTCAACAACTTAACCGGCAGAAAATATTTTTTTGACAAAATCCCTAAGCCCTGGGGTCACAATTTCAGCAAAAATCTGACTTTTGGCAATTCACTCAAAAATGGTGCCAGCACGTTGCAAATGCTCCCCTGAAAGGTTTGGCAGTCGAAACAGAAGGCTTTTTATCACAGCACAAGAAATCAGCCCTCAACAACTTAACCGGTGGAAAATATTTTGTTGAAAAAATCCCTAAGCCCCGGGGTCACAATTTCAGCAAAAATCTGACTTTTGACAATTCACTCAAAAATGGTGCCAGCACGTTGCAAATGCTCCCCTGAAAGGTTTGGCAGTCGAAACAGAAGGCTTTTTATCACAGGACAAGAAATCAGCCCTCAACAACTTAACTGGCGGAAAATATTTTTTTGGAAAAATCCCTAAGCCCCGGGGTCACAATGTCAGCAAAAATCTGACTTTTGGCAATTCACTCAAAAATGGTGCCAGCACGTTGCAAATGCTCCCCTGAAAGGTTTGGCAGTCGAAACAGAAGGCTTTTTATCACAGGACAAGAAATCAGCCCTCAACAACTTAACCGGCGGAAAATATTTTTTTGAAAAAATCCCTAAGCCCCGGGGTCACAATTTCAGCAAAAATCTGACTTTTGGCAATTCACTCAAAAATGGTGCCAGCACGTTGCAAATGCTCCCCTGAAAGGTTTGGCGATGGAAACAGAAGGCTTTTTATCACAGGACAAGAAATCAGCCCTCAACAACTTAACCGCCGGAAAATATTTTTTTGAAAAAATCCCTAAGCCCCGGGGTCACAATTTCAGCAAAAATCTGACTTTTGGCAATTCACTCAAAAATGGTGCCAACCGGTTGCAAATGCTCCCCGGAAAGGTTTGGCAGTCGAAACAGAAGGCTTTTTATCACAGGACAAGAAATCAGCCCTCGAAAACCTAACCGGCGGAAAATATTTTTTTGAAAAAATCCCTAAGCCCCGGGGTCACAATGTCAGCAAAAATCTGACTTTTGGCAATTCACTCAAAAATGGTGCCAGCAGGTTGCAAATGCTCCCCTGAAAGCTTTGGCGATGGAAACAGAAGGCTTTTTATCACAGGACAAGAAATCAGCCCTCGAATACCTAACCTGCGGAAAATATTTTTTTGGAAAAACTCCCTAAGCCCCGGGGTCACAATTTCAGCAAAAATCTGACTTTTGGCAATTCACTCAAAAATGGTGCCAGCACGTTGCAAATGCTCCCCTGGAAGGTTTGGCAGTCGAAACAGAAGGCTTTTTATCACAGGACAAGAAATCAGCCCTCAACAACTTAACCGGCGGAAAATATTTTTTTGAAAAAATCCCTAAGCCCCGGGGTCACAATTTCAGCAAAAATCTGACTTTTGGCAATTCACTCAAAAATGGTGTCAGCACGTTGCAAATGCTCCCCTGAAAGGTTTGGCGATGGAAACAGAAGGCTTTTTATCACAGGACAAGAAATCAGCCCTCAACAACTTAACCGGCGGAAAATATTTTTTTGAAAAAATCTCTAAGCCCCGGGGTCTCAATTTTAGCAAAAATCTGACTTTTGGCAATTCACTCAAAAATGGTGCCAACCGGCTGCAAATGCTCCCCTGAAAGGTTTGGCAGTCGAAACAGAAGGCTTTTTATCACAGGACAAGAAATCAGCCCTCAACAACTTAACCGGCAGAAAATATTTTTTTGACAAAATCCCTAAGCCCTGGGGTCACAATTTCAGCAAAAATCTGACTTTTGGCAATTCACTCAAAAATGGTGCCAGCACGTTGCAAATTCTCCCCTGAAAGGTTTGGCGATGGAAACAGAAGGCTTTTTATCACAGGGCAAGAAATCAGCCCTCAACAACTTAACCGGCGGAAAATATTTTTTTGAAAAAATCCCTAGGCCCCGGGGTCACAATTTCAGCAAAAATCTGACTTTTGGCAATTCACTCAAAAATGGTGCCAACCGGCTGCAAATGCTCCCCGGAAAGGTTTGGCAGTCGAAACAGAAGGCTTTCTATCACAGGACAAGAAATCAGCCCTTGAAAACCTAACCTGCGGAAAATATTTTTTTGAAAAAATCCCTAAGCCCCGGGGTCACAATGTCAGCAAAAATCTGACTTTTGGCAATTCACTCAAAAATGGTGCCAGCAGGTTGCAAATGCTCCCCTGAAAGCTTTGGCGATGGAAACAGAAGGCTTTTTATCACAGGACAAGAAATCAGCCCTTGAAAACCTAACCTGCGGAAAATATTTTTTTGGAAAAAATCCCTAATCCCCGGGGTCACAATTTCAGCAAAAATCTGACTTTTGGCAATTCACTCAAAAATGGTGCCAGCACGTTGCAAATGCTCCCCTGAAAGGTTTGGCGATGGAAACAGAAGGCTTTTTATCACAGGACAAGAAATCAGCCCTCAACAACTTAACCGGCGGAAAATATTTTTTTGAAAAAATCCCTAAGCCCCGGGGTCACAATGTCAGCAAAAATCTGACTTTTGGCAATTCACTCAAAAATGGTGCGAACCGGTTGGAAATGCTCCCCTGAAAGGTTTGGCAGTCGAAACAGAAGGCTTTTTATCACAGGACAAGAAATCAGCCCTCAACAACTTAACCGGCGGAAAATATTTTTTTGAAAAAATCTCTAAGCCCCGGGGTCACAATTTCAGCAAAAATCTGACTTTTGGCAATTCACTGAAAAATGGTGCCAGCACGTTGCAAATGCTCCCCTGAAAGGTTTGGCGATGGAAACAGAAGGCTTTTTATCACAGGACAAGAAATCAGCCCTCAACAACTTAACCGGCGGAAAATATTTTTTTGAAAAAATCCCTAAGCCCCGGGGTCACAATTTCAGCAAAAATCTGACTTTTGGCAATTCACTCAAAAATGGTGCCAACCGGTTCGAAATGCTCCCCTGAAAGGTTTGGCAGTCAAAACAGAAGGCTTTTTATCACAGGACAAGGAATCAGCCCTCAACAACTTAACCGGCGGAAAATGTTTTTTTGGAAAAATCCCTTAAGCCCCGGGGTCACAATGTCAGCAAAAATCTGACTTTTGGCAATTCCCTCAAAAATGGTGCCAGCAGGTTGCAAATGCTCCCCTGAAAGCTTTGGCGATGGAAACAGAAGGCTTTTTATCACAGGACAAGAAATCAGCCCTCGAATACCTAACCTGCGGAAAAATTTTTTTTGGAAAAACTCCCTAAGCCCCGGGGTCACAATTTCAGCAAAAATCTGACTTTTGGCAATTCACTCAAAAATGGTGCCAGCACGTTGCAAATGCTCCCCTGAAAGGTTTGGTAGTCGAAACAGAAGGCTTTTTATCACAGGACAAGAAATCAGCCCTCAACAACTTAACCGGCGGAAAATATTTTTTTGAAAAAATCCCTAAGCCCCGGGGTCACAATTTCAGCAAAAATCTGACTTTTGGCAATTCACTCAAAAATGGTGTCAGCAAGTTGCAAATGCTCCCCTGAAAGGTTTGGCGATGGAAACAGAAGGCTTTTTATCACAGGACAAGAAATCAGCCCTCAACAATTTAACCGGCGGAAAATATTTTTTTGAAAAAATCCCTAAGCCCCGGGGTCACAATTTCAGCAAAAATCTGACTTTTGGCAATTCACTCAAAAATGGTGCCAACCGGCTGCAAATGCTCCCCGGAAAGGTTTGGCAGTCGAAACAGAAGGCTTTTTATCACAGGACAAGAAATCAGCCCTCAACAACTTAACCGGCGGAAAATATTTTTTTGAAAAAATCCCTAAGCCCCGGGGTCTCAATTTCAGCAAAAATCTGACTTTCGGCAATTCACTCAAAAATGGTGCCAACCGGCTGCAAATGCTCCCCTGAAAGATTTGGCAGTCGAAACAGAAGGCTTTTTATCACAGGACAAGAAATCAGCCCTCAACAACTTAACCGGCAGAAAATATTTTTTTGACAAAATCCCTAAGCCCTGGGGTCACAATTTCAGCAAAAATCTGACTTTTGGCAATTCACTCAAAAATGGTGCCAGCACGTTGCAAATGCTCCCCTGAAAGCTTTGGCAGTCGAAACAGAAGGCTTTTTATCACAGGACAAGAAATCAGCCCTCAACAACTTAAACGGTGGAAAATATTTTGTTGAAAAAATCCCTAAGCCCCGGGGTCACAATTTCAGCAAAAATCTGACTTTTGGCAATTCACTCAAAAATGGTGCCAGCACGTTGCAAATGCTCCCCGGAAAGGTTTGGCAGTCGAAACAGAAGGCTTTTTATCACAAGACAAGAAATCAGCCCTCAACAATTTAACCGGCGGAAAATATTTTTTTGAAAAAATCCCTAAGCCCCGGGGTCACAATTTCAGCAAAAATCTGACTTTTGGCAATTCACTCAAAAATGGTGCCAACCGGCTGCAAATGCTCCCCGGAAAGGTTTGGCAGTCGAAACAGAAGGCTTTTTATCACAGGACAAGAAATCAGCCCTCAACAACTTAACCGGCGGAAAATATTTTTTTGAAAAAATCCCTAAGCCCCGGGGTCTCAATTTCAGCAAAAATCTGACTTTCGGCAATTCACTCAAAAATGGTGCCAACCGGCTGCAAATGCTCCCCTGAAAGATTTGGCAGTCGAAACAGAAGGCTTTTTATCACAGGACAAGAAATCAGCCCTCAACAACTTAACCGGCAGAAAATATTTTTTTGACAAAATCCCTAAGCCCTGGGGTCACAATTTCAGCAAAAATCTGACTTTTGGCAATTCACTCAAAAATGGTGCCAGCACGTTGCAAATGCTCCCCTGAAAGCTTTGGCAGTCGAAACAGAAGGCTTTTTATCACAGGACAAGAAATCAGCCCTCAACAACTTAAACGGTGGAAAATATTTTGTTGAAAAAATCCCTAAGCCCCGGGGTCACAATTTCAGCAAAAATCTGACTTTTGGCAATTCACTCAAAAATGGTGCCAGCACGTTGCAAATGCTCCCCGGAAAGGTTTGGCAGTCGAAACAGAAGGCTTTTTATCACAAGACAAGAAATCAGCCCTCAACAACTTAACTGGCGGAAAATATTTTTTTGGAAAAATCCCTAAGCCCCGGGGTCACAATGTCAGCAAAAATCTGACTTTTGGCAATTCACTCAAAAATGGTGCCAACCGGTTGCAAATGCTCCCCGGAAAGGTTTGGCAGTCGAAACAGAAGGCTTTTTATCACAGGACAAGAATTCAGCCCTCGAAAACCTAACCGGCGGAAAATATTTTTTTGAAAAAATCCCTAAGCCCCGGGGTCACAATGTCAGCAAAAATCTGACTTTTGGCAATTCACTCAAAAATGGTGCCAGCAGTTTGCAAATGCTCCCCTGAAAGCTTTGGCGATGGAAACAGAAGGCTTTTTATCACAGGACAAGAAATCAGCCCTTGAAAACCTAACCTGCGGAAAATATTTTTTTGGAAAAAATCCCTAAGCCCCGGGGTCACAATTTCAGCAAAAATCTGACTTTTGGCAATTCACTGAAAAATGGTGCCAGCACGTTGCAAATGCTCCCCTGAAAGGTTTGGCGATGGAAACAGAAGGCTTTTTATCACAGGACAAGAAATCAGCCCTCAACAACTTAACCGGCGGAAAATATTTTTTTGAAAAAATCCCTAAGCCCCGGGGTCACAATTTCAGCAAAAATCTGACTTTTGGCAATTCACTCAAAAATGGTGCCAACCGGTTGGAAATGCTCCCCTGAAAGGTTTGGCAGTCAAAACAGAAGGCTTTTTATCACAGGACAAGAAATCAGCCCTCGAATACCTAACCTGCGGAAAATTTTTTTTTGGAAAAACTCCCTAAGCCCCGGGGTCACAATTTCAGCAAAAATCTGACTTTTGGCAATTCACTCAAAAATGGTGCCAGCACGTTGCAAATGCTCCCCTGAAAGGTTTGGCAGTCGAAACAGAAGGCTTTTTATCACAGGACAAGAAATCAGCCCTCAACAACTTAACCGGCGGAAAATATTTTTTTGAAAAAATCCCTAAGCCCCGGGGTCACAATTTCAGCAAAAATCTGACTTTTGGCAATTCACTCAAAAATGGTGCCAACCGGCTGCAAATGCTCCCCGGAAAGGTTTGGCAGTCGAAACAGAAGGCTTTTTATCACAGGACAAGAAATCAGCCCTCAACAACTTAACCGGCGGAAAATATTTTTTTGAAAAAATCCCTAAGCACCGGGGTCTCAATTTCAGCAAAAATCTGACTTTCGGCAATTCACTCAAAAATGGTGCCAACCGGCTGCAAATGCTCCCCTGAAAGGTTTGGCAGTCGAAACAGAAGGCTTTTTATCACAGGACAAGAAATCAGCCCTCAACAACTTAACCGGCAGAAAATATTTTTTTGACAAAATCCCTAAGCCCTGGGGTCACAATTTCAGCAAAAATCTGACTTTTGGCAATTCACTCAAAAATGGTGCCAGCCGGTTGGAAATGCTCCCCTGAAAGGTTTGGCAGTCGAAACAGAAGGCTTTTTATCACAGGACAAGAAATCAGCCCTCAACAACTTAACTGGCGGAAAATATTTTTTTGAAAAAATCCCTAAGCCCCGGGGTCACAATTTCAGCAAAAATCTGACTTTTGGCGATTCACTCAAAAATGGTGCCAGCAGGTTGCACATGCTCCCCTGAAAGGTTTGGCAGTCGAAACAGAAGGCTTTTTATCACAGGACAAGAAATCAGCCCTCAACAACTTAACCGGTGGAAAATATTTTTTTGAAAAAATCCCTAAGCCCCGGGGTCACAATTTCAGCAAAAATCTGACTTTTGGCAATTCACTCAAAAATGGTGCCAGCACGTTGCAAATGCTCCCCTGAAAGGTTTGGCGATGGTAACAGAAGGCTTTTTATCACAGGACAAGAAATCAGCCCTCAACAACTTAACCGGCGGAAAATATTTTTTTGAAAAAATCCCTAAGCCCCGGGGTCACAATTTCAGCAAAAATCTGACTTTTGGCAATTCACTCAAAAATGGTGCCAACCGGTTGCAAATGCTCCCCGGAAAGGTTTGGCAGTCGAAACAGAAGGCTTTTTATCACAGGACAAGAAATCAGCCCTCGAAAACCTAACCGGCGGAAAATATTTTTTTGAAAAAATCCCTAAGCCCCGGGGTCACAATTTCAGCAAAAATCTGACTTTTGGCAATTCACTCAAAAATGGTGCCAGCAGGTTGCAAATGCTCCCCTGAAAGCTTTGGCGATGGAAACAGAAGGCTTTTTTATCACAGGACAAGGAATCAGCCCTCAAAAACCTAACCTGCGGAAAATATTTTTTTGAAAAAATCCCTAAGCCCCGGGGTCACAATGTCAGCAAAAATCTGACTTTTGGCAATTCACTCAAAAATGGTGCCAGCAGGTTGGAAATGCTCCCCTGAAAGGTTTGGCGATCGAAACAGAAGGCTTTTTATCACAGGACAAGAAATCAGCCCTCAACAACTTAACCGGCGGAAAATATTTTTTTGAAAAAATCTCTAAGCCCCGGGGTCACAATTTCAGCAAAAATCTGACTTTTGGCAATTCACTGAAAAATGGTGCCAGCACGTTGCAAATGCTCCCCTGAAAGGTTTGGCGATCGAAACAGAAGGCTTTTTATCACAGGACAAGAAATCAGCCCTCAACAACTTAACCGGCGGAAAATATTTTTTTGAAAAAATCCCTAAGCCCCGGGGTCACAATTTCAGCAAAAATCTGACTTTTGGCAATTCACTCAAAAATGGTGCCAACCGGTTGGAAATGCTCCCCTGAAAGGTTTGGCAGTCAAAACAGAAGGCTTTTTATCACAGGACAAGAAATCAGCCCTCAACAACTTAACCGGCGGAAAATATTTTTTTGGAAAAATCCCTTAAGCCCCGGGGTCACAATGTCAGCAAAAATCTGACTTTTGGCAATTCCCTCAAAAATGGTGCCAGCAGGTTGCAAATGCTCCCCTGAAAGCTTTGGCGATGGAAACAGAAGGCTTTTTATCACAGGACAAGAAATCAGCCCTCGAATACCTAACCTGCGGAAAATTTTTTTTTGGAAAAACTCCCTAAGCCCCGGGGTCACAATTTCAGCAAAAATCTGACTTTTGGCAATTCACTCAAAAATGGTGCCAGCACGTTGCAAATGCTCCCCTGAAAGGTTTGGCAGTCGAAACAGAAGGCTTTTTATCACAGGACAAGAAATCAGCCCTCAACAACTTAACCGGCGGAAAATATTTTTTTGAAAAAATCCCTAAGCCCCGGGGTCACAATTTCAGCAAAAATCTGACTTTTGGCAATTCACTCAAAAATGGTGTCAGCACGTTGCAAATGCTCCCCTGAAAGGTTTGGCGATGGAAACAGAAGGCTTTTTATCACAGGACAAGAAATCAGCCCTCAACAACTTAACCGGCGGAAAATATTTTTTTGAAAAAATCCCTAAGCCCCGGGGTCACAATTTCAGCAAAAATCTGACTTTTGGCAATTCACTCAAAAATGGTGCCAACCGGCTGCAAATGCTCCCCGGAAAGGTTTGGCAGTCGAAACAGAAGGCTTTTTATCACAGGACAAGAAATCAGCCCTCAACAACTTAACCGGCGGAAAATATTTTTTTGAAAAAATCTCTAAGCCCCGGGGTCTCAATTTCAGCAAAAATCTGACTTTTGCCAATTCACTCAAAAATGGTGCCAACCGGCTGCAAATGCTCCCCTGAAAGGTTTGGCAGTCGAAACAGAAGGCTTTTTATCACAGGACAAGAAATCAGCCCTCAACAACTTAACCGGCAGAAAATATTTTTTTGAAAAAATCCCTAAGCCCCGGGGTCACAATTTCAGCAAAAATCTGACTTTAGGCAATTCACTCAAAAATGGTGCCAACCGGTTGGAAATGCTCCCCTGAAAGGTTTGGCAGTCAAAACAGAAGGCTTTTTATCACAGGACAAGAAATCAGCCCTCAACAACTTAACCGGCGGAAAATATTTTTTTGGAAAAATCCCTTAAGCCCCGGGGTCACAATGTCAGCAAAAATCTGACTTTTGGCAATTCCCTCAAAAATGGTGCCAGCAGGTTGCAAATGCTCCCCTGAAAGCTTTGGCGATGGAAACAGAAGGCTTTTTATCACAGGACAAGAAATCAGCCCTCGAATACCTAACCTGCGGAAAATTTTTTTTTGGAAAAACTCCCTAAGCCCCGGGGTCACAATTTCAGCAAAAATCTGACTTTTGGCAATTCACTCAAAAATGGTGCCAACCGGCTGCAAATGCTCCCCGGAAAGGTTTGGCAGTCGAAACAGAAGGCTTTTTATCACAGGACAAGAAATCAGCCCTTAACAACTTAACCGGCGGAAAATATTTTTTTGAAAAAATCCCTAAGCCCCGGGGTCACAATTTCAGCAAAAATCTGACTTTTGGCAATTCACTCAAAAATGGTGCCAGCCGGCTGCAAATGCTCCCAGGAAAGGTTTGGCAGTCGAAACAGAAGGCTTTTTATCACAGGACAAGAAATCAGCCCTCAACAACTTAACCGGCAGAAAATATTTTTTTGACAAAATCCCTAAGCCCTGGGGTCACAATTTCAGCAAAAATCTGACTTTTGGCAATTCACTCAAAAATGGTGCCAGCCGGTTGGAAATCATCCCCTGAAAGGTTTGGCAGTCAAAACAGAAGGCTTTTTATCACAGGACAAGAAATCAGCCCTCAACAACTTAACTGGCGGAAAATATTTTTTTGGAAAAATCCCTAAGCCCCGGGGTCACAATGTCAGCAAAAATCTGACTTTTGGCGATTCACTCAAAAATGGTGCCAGCAGGTTGCAAATGCTCCCCTGAAAGGTTTGGCGATGGAAACAGAAGGCTTTTTATCACAGGACAAGAAATCAGCCCTCGAATACCTAACCTGCGGAAAATATTTTTTTGGAAAAAAATCCCTAAGCCCCGGGGTCACAATGTCAGCAAAAATCTGACTTTTGGCAATTCACTCAAAAATGGTGCCAGCAGGTTGCAAATGCTCCCCTGAAAGCTTTGGCGATGGAAACAGAAGGCTTTTTATTACAGGACAAGAAATCAGCCCTTGAAAACCTAACCTGCGGAAAATATTTTTTTGAAAAAATCCCTAAGCCCCGGGGTCACAATGTCAGCAAAAATCTGACTTTTGGCAATTCACTCAAAAATGGTGCCAGCAGGTTGCAAATGCTCCCCTGAAAGGTTTGGCGATGGAAACAGAAGGCTTTTTATCACAAGACAAGGAATCAGCCCTCAAAAACCTAACCTGCGGAAAATATTTTTTTGAAAAAATCCCTAAGCCCCGGGGTCACAATGTCAGCAAAAATCTGACTTTTGGCAATTCACTCAAAAATGGTGCCAGCAGGTTGGAAATGCTCCCCTGAAAGGTTTGGCAGTCGAAACAGAAGGCTTTTTATCACAGGACAAGAAATCAGCCCTCAACAACTTAACCGGCGGAAAATATTTTTTTGAAAAAATCCCTAAGCCCCGGGGTCACAATGTCAGCAAAAATCTGACTTTTGGCAATTCACTCAAAAATGGTGCCAGCAGGTAGGAAATGCTCCCCTGAAAGGTTTGGCGATCGAAACAGAAGGCTTTTTATCACAGGACAAGAAATCAGCCCTCAACAACTTAACCGGCAGAAAATATTTTTTTGAAAAAATCCCTAAGCCCCGGGGTCACAATTTCAGCAAAAATCTGACTTTTGGCAATTCACTCAAAAATGGTGCCAACCAGTTGGAAATGCTCCCCTGAAAGGTTTGGCAGTCAAAACAGAAGGCTTTTTATCACAGGACAAGAAATCAGCCCTCAACAACTTAACCGGCGGAAAATATTTTTTTGGAAAAATCCCTTAAGCCCCGGGGTCACAATGTCAGCAAAAATCTGACTTTTGGCAATTCGCTCAAAAATGGTGCCAACCGGTTGCAAATGCTCCCCTGAAAGGTTTGGCAGTCGAAACAGAAGGCTTTTTATCACAGGACAAGAAATCAGCCCTCGAAAACCTAACCGGCGGAAAATATTTTTTTGAAAAAATCCCTAAGCCCCGGGGTCACAATGTCAGCAAAAATCTGACTTTTGGCAATTCACTCAAAAATGGTGCCAGCAGGTTGCAAATGCTCCCCTGAAAGCTTTGGCGATGGAAACAGAAGGCTTTTTATCACAGGACAAGAAATCAGCCCTCGAATACCTAACCTGCGGAAAATTTTTTTTTGGAAAAACTCCCTAAGCCCCGGGGTCACAATTTCAGCAAAAATCTGACTTTTGGCAATTCACTCAAAAATGGTGCCAGCACGTTGCAAATGCTCCCCTGGAAGGTTTGGCAGTCGAAACAGAAGGCTTTTTATCACAGGACAAGAAATCAGCCCTCAACAACTTAACCGGCGGAAAATATTTTTTTGAAAAAATCCCTAAGCCCCGGGGTCACAATTTCAGCAAAAATCTGACTTTTGGCAATTCACTCAAAAATGGTGTCAGCACGTTGCAAATGCTCCCCTGAAAGGTTTGGCGATGGAAACAGAAGGCTTTTTATCACAGGACAAGAAATCAGCCCTCAACAACTTAACCGGCGGAAAATATTTTTTTGAAAAAATCCCTAAGCCCCGGGGTCACAATGTCAGCAAAAATCTGACTTTTGGCAATTCACTCAAAAATGGTGCCAGCACGTTGCAAATGCTCCCCTGAAAGGTTTGGCAGTCGAAACAGAAGGCTTTTTATCACAGGACAAGAAATCAGCCCTCAACAACTTAACCGGCAGAAAATATTTTTTTGACAAAATCCCTAAGCCCTGGGGTCACAATTTCAGCAAAAATCTGACTTTTGGCAATTCACTCAAAAATGGTGCCAGCACGTTGCAAATGCTCCCCTGAAAGGTTTGGCAGTCGAAACAGAAGGCTTTTTATCACAGCACAAGAAATCAGCCCTCAACAACTTAACCGGTGGAAAATATTTTGTTGAAAAAATCCCTAAGCCCCGGGGTCACAATTTCAGCAAAAATCTGACTTTTGACAATTCACTCAAAAATGGTGCCAGCACGTTGCAAATGCTCCCCTGAAAGGTTTGGCAGTCGAAACAGAAGGCTTTTTATCACAGGACAAGAAATCAGCCCTCAACAACTTAACTGGCGGAAAATATTTTTTTGGAAAAATCCCTAAGCCCCGGGGTCACAATGTCAGCAAAAATCTGACTTTTGGCAATTCACTCAAAAATGGTGCCAGCACGTTGCAAATGCTCCCCTGAAAGGTTTGGCAGTCGAAACAGAAGGCTTTTTATCACAGGACAAGAAATCAGCCCTCAACAACTTAACCGGCGGAAAATATTTTTTTGAAAAAATCCCTAAGCCCCGGGGTCACAATTTCAGCAAAAATCTGACTTTTGGCAATTCACTCAAAAATGGTGCCAGCACGTTGCAAATGCTCCCCTGAAAGGTTTGGCGATGGAAACAGAAGGCTTTTTATCACAGGACAAGAAATCAGCCCTCGAATACCTAACCTGCGGAAAATATTTTTTTGGAAAAAAATCCCTAAGCCCCGGGGTCACAATTTCAGCAAAAATCTGACTTTTGGCAATTCACTCAAAAATGGTGCCAGCACGTTGCAAATGCTCCCCTGAAAGGTTTGGCAGTCGAAACAGAAGGCTTTTTATCACAGGACAAGAAATCAGCCCTCAACAACTTAACCGGCGGAAAATATTTTTTTGAAAAAATCCCTAAGCCCCGGGGTCACAATTTCAGCAAAAATCTGACTTTTGGCAATTCACTCAAAAATGGTGCCAGCACGTTGCAAATGCTCCCCTGAAAGGTTTGGCGATGGAAACAGAAGGCTTTTTATCACAGGACAAGAAATCAGCCCTCAACAACTTAACCGGCGGAAAATATTTTTTTGAAAAAATCCCTAAGCCCCGGGGTCACAATTTCAGCAAAAATCTGACTTTTGGCAATTCACTCAAAAATGGTGCCAACCGGTTGCAAATGCTCCCCGGAAAGGTTTGGCAGTCGAAACAGAAGGCTTTTTATCACAGGACAAGAAATCAGCCCTCGAAAACCTAACCGGCGGAAAATATTTTTTTGAAAAAATCCCTAAGCCCCGGGGTCACAATGTCAGCAAAAATCTGACTTTTGGCAATTCACTCAAAAATGGTGCCAGCAGGTTGCAAATGCTCCCCTGAAAGCTTTGGCGATGGAAACAGAAGGCTTTTTATCACAGGACAAGAAATCAGCCCTTGAAAACCTAACCTGCGGAAAATATTTTTTTGAAAAAATCCCTAAGCCCCGGGGTCACAATGTCAGCAAAAATCTGACTTTTGGCAATTCACTCAAAAATGGTGCCAGCAGGTTGCAAATGCTCCCCTGAAAGCTTTGGCGATGGAAACAGAAGGCTTTTTATCACAGGACAAGGAATCAGCCCTCAAAAACCTAACCTGCGGAAAATATTTTTTTGAAAAAATCCCTAAGCCCCGGGGTCACAATGTCAGCAAAAATCTGACTTTTGGCAATTCACTCAAAAATGGTGCCAGCAGGTTGGAAATGCTCCCCTGAAAGGTTTGGCAGTCGAAACAGAAGGCTTTTTATCACAGGACAAGAAATCAGCCCTCAACAACTTAACCGGCGGAAAATATTTTTTTGAAAAAATCTCTAAGCCCCGGGGTCACAATTTCAGCAAAAATCTGACTTTTGGCAATTCACTCAAAAATGGTGCCAGCACGTTGCAAATGCTCCCCTGAAAGGTTTGGCGATGGAAACAGAAGGCTTTTCATCACAGGACTAGAAATCAGCCCTCAACAACTTAACCGGCGGAAAATATTTTTTTGAAAAAATCCCTAAGCCCCGGGGTCACAATGTCAGCAAAAATCTGACTTTTGGCAATTCACTCAAAAATGGTGCCAACCGGTTGCAAATGCTCCCCTGAAAGGTTTGGCAGTCGAAACAGAAGGCTTTTTATCACAGGACAAGAAATCAGCCCTTGAAAACCTAACCTGCGGAAAATATTTTTTTGAAAAAATCCCTAAGCCCCGGGGTCACAATGTCAGCAAAAATCTGACTTTTGGCAATTCACTCAAAAATGGTGCCAGCAGGTTGCAAATGCTCCCCTGAAAGCTTTGGCAGTCGAAACAGAAGGCTTTTTATCACAGGACAAGAAATCAGCCCTTGAAAACCTAACCTGCGGAAAATATTTTTTTGAAAAAATCCCTAAGCCCCGGGGTCACAATGTCAGCAAAAATCTGACTTTTGGCAATTCACTCAAAAATGGTGCCAGCAGGTTGGAAATGCTCCCCTGAAAGGTTTGGCAGTCGAAACAGAAGGCTTTTTATCACAGGACAAGAAATCAGCCCTCAACAACTTAACCGGCGGAAAATATTTTTTTGAAAAAATCTCTAAGCCCCGGGGTCACAATTTCAGCAAAAATCTGACTTTTGGCAATTCACTCAAAAATGGTGCCAGCACGTTGCAAATGCTCCCCTGAAAGGTTTGGCGATGGAAACAGAAGGCTTTTTATCACAGGACAAGAAATCAGCCCTCAACAACTTAACCGGCGGAAAATATTTTTTTGAAAAAATCCCTAAGCCCCGGGGTCACAATTTCAGCAAAAATCTGACTTTTGGCAATTCACTCAAAAATGGTGCCAACCGGTTGCAAATGCTCCCCGGAAAGGTTTGGCAGTCGAAACAGAAGGCTTTTTATCACAGGACAAGAAATCAGCCCTCGAAAACCTAACCGGCGGAAAATATTTTTTTGAAAAAATCCCTAAGCCCCGGGGTCACAATGTCAGCAAAAATCTGACTTTTGGCAATTCACTCAAAAATGGTGCCAGCAGGTTGCAAATGCTCCCCTGAAAGCTTTGGCGATGGAAACAGAAGGCTTTTTATCACAGGACAAGAAATCAGCCCTTGAAAACCTAACCTGCGGAAAATATTTTGTTGAAAAAATCCCTAAGCCCCGGGGTCACAATTTCAGCAAAAATCTGACTTTTGGCAATTCACTCAAAAATGGTGCCAGCACGTTGCAAATGCTCCCCTGAAAGGTTTGGCAGTCGAAACAGAAGGCTTTTTATCACAGGACAAGAAATCAGCCCTCAACAACTTAACTGGCGGAAAATATTTTTTTGGAAAAATCCCTAAGCCCCGGGGTCACAATGTCAGCAAAAATCTGACTTTTGGCAATTCACTCAAAAATGGTGCCAGCACGTTGCAAATGCTCCCCTGAAAGGTTTGGCAGTCGAAACAGAAGGCTTTTTATCACAGGACAAGAAATCAGCCCTCAACAACTTAACCGGCGGAAAATATTTTTTTGAAAAAATCCCTAAGCCCCGGGGTCACAATGTCAGCAAAAATCTGACTTTTGGCAATTCACTCAAAAATGGTGCCAGCACGTTGCAAATGCTCCCCTGAAAGGTTTGGCGATGGAAACAGAAGGCTTTTTATCACAGGACAAGAAATCAGCCCTCAACAACTTAACCGCCGGAAAATATTTTTTTGAAAAAATCCCTAAGCCCCGGGGTCACAATGTCAGCAAAAATCTGACTTTTGGCAATTCACTCAAAAATGGTGCCAGCACGTTGCAAATGCTCCCCTGAAAGGTTTGGCAGTCGAAACAGAAGGCTTTTTATCACAGGACAAGAAATCAGCCCTCAACAACTTAACCGGCGGAAAATATTTTTTTGAAAAAATCCCTAAGCCCCGGGGTCACAATTTCAGCAAAAATCTGACTTTTGGCAATTCACTCAAAAATGGTGCCAACCGGCTGCAAATGCTCCCCGGAAAGGTTTGGCAGTCGAAACAGAAGGCTTTTTATCACAGGACAAGAAATCAGCCCTCAACAACTTAACCGGTGGAAAATATTTTGTTGAAAAAATCCCTAAGCCCCGGGGTCACAATTTCAGCAAAAATCTGACTTTTGGCAATTCACTCAAAAATGGTGCCAGCACGTTGCAAATGCTCCCCTGAAAGGTTTGGCGATGGAAACAGAAGGCTTTTTATCACAGGACAAGAAATCAGCCCTCAACAACTTAACCGGCGGAAAATATTTTTTTGAAAAAATCTCTAAGCCCCGGGGTCACAATTTCAGCAAAAATCTGACTTTTGGCAATTCACTCAAAAATGGTGCCAACCGGCTTCAAATGCTCCCCTGAAAGGTTTGGCAGTCGAAACAGAAGGCTTTTTATCACAGGACAAGAAATCAGCCCTCAACAACTTAACCGGCGGAAAATATTTTTTTGAAAAAATCTCTAAGCCCTGGGGTCACAATTTCAGCAAAAATCTGACTTTTGGCAATTCACTCAAAAATGGTGCCAACCGGCTGCAAATGCTCCCCTGAAAGGTTTGGCAGTCGAAACAGAAGGCTTTTTATCACAGGACAAGAAATCAGCCCTCAACAACTTAACCGGTGGAAAATATTTTTTTGAAAAAATCCCTAAGCCCCGGGGTCACAATTTCAGCAAAAATCTGACTTTTGGCAATTCACTCAAAAATGGTGCCAGCACGTTGCAATTGCTCCCCTGAAAGGTTTGGCAGTCGAAACAGAAGGCTTTTTATCACAGGACAAGAAATCAGCCCTCAACAACTTAACCGGCGGAAAATATTTTTTTGAAAAAATCTCTAAGCCCCGGGGTCACAATTTCAGCAAAAATCTGACTTTTGGCAATTCACTCAAAAATGGTGTCAGCACGTTGCAAATGCTCCCCTGAAAGGTTTGGCGATGGAAACAGAAGGCTTTTTATCACAGGACAAGAAATCAGCCCTCAACAACTTAACCGGCGGAAAATATTTTTTTGAAAAAATCCCTAAGCCCCGGGGTCACAATTTCAGCAAAAATCTGACTTTTGGCAATTCACTCAAAAATGGTGCCAACCAGTTGCAAATGCTCCCCTGAAAGCTTTGGCGATGGAAACAGAAGGCTTTTTATCACAGGACAAGAAATCAGCCCTCAACAACTTAACCGGTAGAAAATATTTTTTTGAAAAAATCCCTAAGCCCCGGGGTCACAATTTCAGCAAAAATCTGACTTTTGGCAATTCACTCAAAAATGGTGCCAAACGGTTGGAAATGCTCCCCGGAAAGGTTTGGCAGTCGAAACAGAAGGCTTTTTATCACAGGACAAGAAATCAGCCCTCAACAACTTAACCGGCGGAAAATATTTTTTTGAAAAAATCTCTAAGCCCCGGGGTCACAATTTCAGCAAAAATCTGACTTTTGGCAATTCACTCAAAAATGGTGTCAGCACGTTGCAAATGCTCCCCTGAAAGGTTTGGCGATGGAAACAGAAGGCTTTTTATCACAGGACAAGAAATCAGCCCTCAACAACTTAACCGGCGGAAAATATTTTTTTGAAAAAATCCCTAAGCCCCGGGGTCACAATTTCAGCAAAAATCTGACTTTTGGCAATTCACTCAAAAATGGTGCCAACCAGTTGCAAATGCTCCCCTGAAAGCTTTGGCGATGGAAACAGAAGGCTTTTTATCACAGGACAAGAAATCAGCCCTCAACAACTTAACCGGTAGAAAATATTTTTTTGAAAAAATCCCTAAGCCCCGGGGTCACAATTTCAGCAAAAATCTGACTTTTGGCAATTCACTCAAAAATGGTGCCAAACGGTTGGAAATGCTCCCCGGAAAGGTTTGGCAGTCGAAACAGAAGGCTTTTTATCACAGGACAAGAAATCAGCCCTCAACAACTTAACCGGTGGAAAATATTTTGTTGAAAAAATCCCTAAGCCCCGGGGTCACAATTTCAGCAAAAATCTGACTTTTGGCAATTCACTCAAAAATGGTGCCAGCACGTTGCAAATGCTCCCCTGAAAGGTTTGGCGATGGAAACAGAAGGCTTTTTATCACAGGACAAGAAATCAGCCCTCAACAACTTAACCGGCGGGAAATATTTTTTTGAAAAAATCTCTAAGCCCCGGGGTCACAATTTCAGCAAAAATCTGACTTTTGGCAATTCACTCCAAAATGGTGCCAACCGGCTGCAAATGCTCCCCTGAAAGGTTTGGCAGTCGAAACAGAAGGCTTTTTATCACAGGACAGGAAATCAGCCCTCAACAACTTAACCGGTGGAAAATATTTTTTTGAAAAAATCCCTAAGCCCCGGGGTCACAATTTCAGCAAAAATCTGACTTTTGGCAATTCACTCAAAAATGGTGCCAGAACGTTGCAAATGCTCCCCTGAAAGGTTTGGCGATGGAAACAGAAGGCTTTTTATCACAGGACAAGAAATCAGCCCTCAACAACTTAACTGGCGGAAAATATTTTTTTGAAAAAATCCCTAAGCCCCGGGTCACAATTTCAGCAAAAATCTGACTTTTGGCAATTCACTCAAAAATGGTGCCAACCAGTTGACAATGCTCCCCTGAAAGCTTTGGCGATGGAAACAGAAGGCCTTTTATCACAGGACAAGAAATCAGCCCTCAACAACTTAACCGGTGGAAAATGTTTTTTTGAAAAAATCCCTAAGCCCCGGGGTCACAATTTCAGCAAAAATCTGACTTTTGGCAATTCACTCAAAAATGGTGCCAACCGGTTGGAAATGCTCCCCTGAAAGGTTTGGCAGTCGAAACAGAAGGCTTTTTATCACAGGACAAGAAATCAGCCCTCAACAACTTAACCGGCGGAAAATATTTTTTTGAAAAAATCTCTAAGCCCCGGGGTCACAATTTCAGCAAAAATCTGACTTTTGGCAATTCACTCAAAAATGGTGCCAACCGGCTGCAAATGCTCCCCTGAAAGGTTTGGCAGTCGAAACAGAAGGCTTTTTATCACAGGACAAGAAATCAGCCCTCAACAACTTAACCGGTGGAAAATATTTTTTTGAAAAAATCCCTAAGCCCCGGGGTCACAATTTCAGCAAAAATCTGACTTTTGGCAATTCACTCAAAAATGGTGCCAGCACGTTGCAAGTGCTCCCCTGAAAGGTTTGGCAGTCGAAACAGAAGGCTTTTTATCACAGGACAAGAAATCAGCCCTCAACAACTTAACCGGCGGAAAATATTTTTTTGAAAAAATCCCTAAGCCCCGGGGTCACAATTTCACCAAAAATCTGACTTTTGGCAATTCACTCAAAAATGGTGCCAGCAGGCTGCAAATGCTCCCCTGAAAGCTTTGGCGATGGAAACAGAAGGCTTTTTATCACAGGACAAGAAATCAGCCCTCGAATACCTAACCTGCGGAAAATATTTTTTTGGAAAAAATCCCTAAGCCCCGGGGTCACAATTTCAGCAAAAATCTGACTTTTGGCAATTCACTCAAAAATGGTGCCAACCGGCTGCAAATGCTCCCCTGAAAGGTTTGGCAGTCGAAACAGAAGGCTTTTTATCACAGGACAAGAAATCAGCCCTCAACAACTTAACCGGCGGAAAATATTTTTTTGAAAAAATCCCTAAGCCCCGGGGTCACAATTTCAGCAAAAATCTGACTTTTGGCAATTAAGTCAAAAATGGTGCCAGCATGTTGCAAATGCTCCCCTGAAAGGTTTGGCGATGGAAACAGAAGGCTTTTTATCACAGGACAAGAAATCAGCCCTCAACAACTTAACCGGCGGAAAATGTTTTTTTGAAAAAATCCCTAAGCCCCGGGGTCACAATTTCAGCAAAAATCTGACTTTTGGCAATTCACTCAAAAATGGTGCCAGCAGGTTGCAAATGCTCCCCGGAAAGGTTTCGCAGTCGAAACAGAAGGCTTTTTATCACAGGACAAGAAATCAGCCCTCAACAACTTAACCGGCGGAAAATGTTTTTTTGAAAAAATAACTAAGCCCTGGGGTCACAATTTGAGCAAAAATCTGACTTTTGGCAATTCACTCAAAAATGGTGCCAGCACGTTGCAAATGCTCCCCTGAAAGGTTTGGCAGTCGAAACAGAAGGCTTTTTATCACAGGACAAGAAATCAGCCCTCAACAACTTAACCGGCGGAAAATATTTTTTTGAAAAAATCTCTAAGCCCCGGGGTCTCAATTTCAGCAAAAATCTGACTTTCGGCAATTCACTCAAAAATGGTGCCAACCGGCTGCAAATGCTCCCCTGAAAGGTTTGGCAGTCGAAACAGAAGGCTTTTTGCGTGCTGAGGTCCCCCAAAACCCCAACCCTAATAACTCAGACATCACACAAGATTTTTGTTTAAGGTTTTTGGCATAATTTTGGCCACAACTTTATTTATATACAAATTGAGAGTGGTTGCTTAGGCATTGGTTAATGACTACCTGTCCCCCCCCGCCTTGGGGGACAGCACTGACTCCCTAGCCAGTCCCGGAGGAATCAAGGTCAGAGTCAGATGGAGCTGCGTCACAGGCCCTCTTCTGCTCCACGCTTGTTCCTTGAAGCTTACACGGCCCGCACCCTGCCGTCAGGGTTTGGACGAAGGGGATGGTAAGCTTCAGAATCCCTTTAACGGAATACCCGTCAGCAGCAGCATTGGAGGGGCAGGCACAGCCAATCCATACCCCTCCACCAACCAATTTTAACCAATGCCTAACCGCCAACCGTACAAGTTGTGACGATTTGCTAAGCAGTAGGCAAAACCCAAGAGGCACACACTAATCAGCCAATCGGGCAAATTCCTACTGGGCCCCCGCACCAATGCGAACGACCCCATGACAGGCAAAGCAAGGTCAAAAGCGCAAGCCCAAATCAAGGGAGGGCGGGCGGGAGATCCGATGTCCACAGCGAAAGAGAAAGAGAAAGCTGTGGACCCTGCTTATATATGGGCATTAATCCCACCCCTAAATTGGCAACATCAGATTTGCCCCAGTAACAGCTACCTCCCATCTACTCCAGCCCATTGCCTTCCATGGCCTGGACACTAACTGGGGGGTTTTGTTCGGCCCCAACCGCAACACGTGCTCTCTCTTTTATGAGAACACGCTTTGCGTGCTGAGGTCCCCCAAAACCCCAACCCTAATAACTCAGACATCACACAAGATTTTTGTTTAAGGTTTTTGGCATAATTTTGGCCACAACTTTATTTATATACAAATTGAGAGTGGTTGCTTAGGCATTGGTTAATGACTACCTGTCCCCCCCCCCCCCGCCTTGGGGGACAGCACTGACTCCCTAGCCAGTCCCGGAGGAATCAAGGTCAGAGTCAGATGGAGCTGCGTCCACAGGCCCTCTTCTGCTCCACGCTTGTTCCTTGAAGCTTACACGGCCCGCACCCTGCCGTCAGGGTTTGGACGAAGGGGATGGTAAGCTTCAGAATTCCTTTAACGGAATACCCGTCAGCAGCAGCATTGGAGGGGCAGGCACAGCCAATCCATACCCCTCCACCAACCAATTTTAACCAATGCCTAACCGCCATTCGAGCTCTTATGCTCGCCGCCAACCACTCACAAATTAAACCACACCCTCAGCCTGGACACCATAGCATCCAACCACACATCATTCCCCACTGGCGAGAGATGAACCCCGTCATCCCTATAAAATTCAATCGCCTTGAATGAAATCAAAGGGTGAGGAATCACGAACCCGCCCAGATTCACCACCAGCTTGCTTGCCGCGGAATTAATCCGCTTCCTTACCCGTTCGGTGGCAGCTGGGCAGGGACTACCTCGCCAAATGCGGCGTTGCAATAGCTGTGACCAGATAAGCTTAGTTGACGGCACCAATGCTGCCAGCTCCCCAATGTCCTGTAAAATGGTAGTACGCAGCCCGTAGCAGGAAGAGGAAACCATATCGTTCTCCCCGAGCTGCACCACGATTGCTGAAGGAGGGCCACACTGGAGGACACGCTTTCGCATGAGAGGTAAGAATTCCCTCCACAGCATCCCCCTTCTGGATATCCAGGACACATGTACATGCTGCGGAAATCCCAGGCCATCACCCAGTCCGGACTGGCGAGCTCTGTCCGCAGCCCAGTGCACAATACTGTGCCCTACTATCCAGATACGGATAGCGGCCCGACCTAGGGTTAAAACACACACATGTAAGTACAACAACGCATCATTTCCGAACATAGACTTTGAAGGCATCCGATCTCCACCGACCCAGGTCTTTTATCCGCCTTGCTGACAAACCCCAGTGGGCAGCGGTCGTAGCTGCACCAATCCTAAATGAATGAGGGGCAAACTCGGCAGGCGGAAGGCCGCAAGCCTCCACAGCCTTACGCAACACGCCAGCAAACTGTTGTCTCAACAGCGGACGGCCATTTTCGTGAATGAACAGGGGCCCCTCACCGCCAGGACGCAAAGCTAAATACTTCGTAAGGTCCTTCACTGGGCAAGGGCCACTTTCGCCATTCGCGGGGAGCGTAATAACAGCGCCCCTGCCTAGTTGGTCCGTCTTTGAATTCCTTACATTAACCTGCAGGTCCATTGATGACACCCTAACATCCTGCATTAACAAACCCCTAGAACCTCCGTCCCGTTTGGGCTCAAGGACCACCTCTCCAACTCTCAGGGCGCCAAAGAAAGCTAACGAAAAGGCTGCAGAAAATAGCCGAGCCTCAAATCTCGACCAACATACGCTTCGCAGCTTAGACCGCATCTGCGCCAGCAATTCGAATGTAATGGGCCGTCTGGAAACAGGCCTGGAAGGAGTGAGTCGCCCCCATCCCTCCAGGGCCCTGCGCACCACAAACTTACCACACGGATCCCTATCAAAATAAGCCTTATTAAAAAAGGAAATTGCTGCAGAGTGCAGACGTAGGGTCCTAGCTGCCCTACGCATCTGGAACAGATGCGCCAGATAGCGAAGCACCTGAGAGGTGGAATGAGAGGTGGTAACATCCCCCGCACTGCCCATTAAATAATAAAAAGTCCGCCCAAGCCTTCTTATAGGACCTCAAGGTAGAAGGTGCAACGGATGCAGCTACTCCCTGTAATACTAAATCTTGCCAAGGTTCCAGAGATGATCCGGGAAAATTTCCGGACGGTCTCGAGCCACTGGCACCAGGGACCTGAATCGCTCCATCTGAAAACGGGACAGAGCATCAGCAATTTCGTTAGAAATTCCTGGGACAAAACGGGCGGAAAACACAATGTTAAAACGCAAGCAATGCAAAACGAAAGCCCGAAGAAGGGCGGATACCCTAGGGGATCGTGAAGACTGCTTGGCCAGTACGTTCACCACCGCCTGGTTATCAGTCCAAAAACAAACACGATGATCCCTGAAATGCTCGACCCATAAGTGCACTGCCACTACAATAGGAAAAAACTCAAGAAAGGTTAGATCTCGAGTTATAGCCTGCCCCCGCCATGCCGGAGGCCAGCGCTCAGCACACCACCTGCCGTCCCAATATAGGCCAAACCCCAGGGACCCCGCAGCATCAGAATGTACCTGGAAGTCGTTGTGGAAGGTTCAAAGTGTCCTGCCACAAGGACACTCCATTGAACTCCTCCAAGAACTCCAACCAAACAGCAAGGTCAGCCCTTACCTGAGAAGGGAGGCGGACCCTGTGGTGTGGTGCCTGCAGACCCGCAGTAAGCCTGGCCAAGTGAGAACAGAATGGTCGCCCTGGGGAGACCACCCTGCAGGCGAAATTCAAATGGCCCAGTAATGATTGAAGCTGTCGCAAGGAAACCTTCTTTAAAGGAATCATATCCTCGATAACCTTTCTCAAATTGGATATTTTTTCAGGCGGCAGGCTGGAAGTCTGGGCCACGGTATCCAGCAGGATACCCAGGTAAGTCAGCTGCGTAGAAGGACCCTCGGTCTTTCCTGCAGCTAAGGGAACGCCCAGATCTTCCGTTAAGGAAGCAAAGGCCTGTAATAAAAGAACGCAGTCCCCTGTATCGCCCGCCGAGGCGACCAAAAAATCATCAAGATAATGCGTGACACCGCTCAAACCGGTTTTTTCACGCAAAGCCCACTCTAAGAATGAACTGAAACACTCAAAAGCCGCACAGGCAACTGAGCAACCCATGGGCATGGCCTTATCGAAGTAAAAACTTCCTTCAAACTGAAATCCCAGCAACCAAAAATCATCAGGGTGAATTGGAAGCAGCCGGAATGCTGATTCAATGTCGCACTTTGCCAGTAATGCGCCCGGCCCGAATTTCCGAATCATCTTGATTGCGTGATCAAGAGAAGCGTACCTCACCGAACAAAGCTCCGGGGGAATCACGTCATTCACTGACGTGCCTCTGGGATGTGAGAGATTATGGATTAGGCGAAATTCCCCCGGGGCTTTTTTGGGAACTATACCCAAAGGTGAAATATGCAAATTAGGAAAAGGAGGGACGGCAAAAGGGCCGGCCATGCGACGTAAGGCTAGTTCTTTACCAATTTTCTTACGCGCTACCTCTGGCATATCCCTAATTGATTTTTGATTCGCTGGGTTCTTAGCGACCGGAGCGGAGACCACCGGAATTCTAAAACCTAAAGAAAAACCTTCACGCAAATAGGACGCCGACTTGGCGTCAGGGTACAGCTCCAGCAAAGAAAGCAGCGGCTGTAGCCTCACTGGGGTGTAAGCTAAAGAATTCAAACTACTTTCCTGCTCCTGCGGCAGGGGCTTGGGCGGCGGCTTTTGGGGGCTGCAGAGAGCCCCCCCCTTTTCGAAAGGAGCGGCGGCCACTCTGACACACGGACCCGGAATGGTTCCCTGAACACTTATCGCACGCATGAGCATATTTACAAGATTGCCGTGTACAGGCACCCTTATTGAAATCCCAGCAAAAGGGCTTACGTCCTAACCTTGCAGGGGCGACCTTGAATTTCAGGGTATCGGGGGCCTTCTTGTCTATACGGGGGGCCACATAAGTGGTCCAGACATCCAAGTCCTTCCGATCCCAGCGGGCCGTCGGAATCTTTGCTGCCCTACGCCTAAAATTCTGGTCGTAAGCTAGCGCAGCAGACTCTCCGGCCATTGTAAAGGCGGAACGGACTATGGATAGATACACCCAAAGATGCAGGGATCTCCTGGGATAAGCCGCAGCCACAACTCCAGCAAAAACCTGAAAGCTATCTAACCACCGCTCAAAGGTCCTATCTGCCTTAGCTACGACCGTCCGCTTCTTTGGAACAGACAGGCCCCTATCCAGAGGCTCCTGGCCCTCCAGCGGGGGGGCTAGACTGAATATATCAACATAGCGCCCATCTAGTATCCTGGAACGTAACTTGGTAGAAAGGTGAGCCCCTGGAATGATGTCCCTGGCCGAATTAGTGGAGACCTTGACGTCCAGTACTAGAGCACCCTCGAGGCAGTCCTGCACTGCGCCATACCTAGCCCTGTGGGAATTCGCCCTCCGCTCCCAAACCCATTTGGGGAGCCCCGAGGTTTCTCCGAAACCCCAGTACAACTTAAGGGGCGCTTCCTCTTCACTACTAGAGCTCTGGGATGACGCACCTGATGAAGAGGATGAGGTGTCCCTACGCCTCCTCTTGGCACGCCTCCTTGAACTCTTCTTATGGCGGCGATGACCACCTGAGGACTTCTTCGGAGGAAGAGGGAGGCTATCCTCGACCGACGACTCCGATGCATCGCCCTGCTGCGGAGTAACTGAAAGTGACTGAGAAGACACAACCTGTGAATGACCAGGAATCGATCTGCCCGCAACTGCGGGCTGCGCGGGCAAACCCCGCACAACAAGGCCCCGTGCAGGCGCCCTTCTCCTAGCCCCCGCCCGGGCAGAGACCCGCCCCCGTGTCACGGCCACCTGCGACACAGGCGGCACCGAGGACTGAGCCTGTGGCGCGTCAGGCAAGTAGCCGCTGGCTGGCAGAGGCTCCTCCTCTCCTTCGCTGGATGAAGACGGTGGAGGCGAAGCATCCACCGGAGGAGCCGGCGTAGCGGAAGAAGTTGACGGGGTCGAGTGGCGATGCATCAGGCCATCCAGCTCCGCCTCCATCCTTGCCAGAGCCACCGGGTCACCAGCCAAACTAGATACCATGGAACGAATGCGTTGCAATGACTGGCCAGGTTGAGGAGAACGCAAGGCCTGCGAAGGTCCTTTTATGGGCCGCTTAGCAGTGAGGGGAGGAGTCGACTTCCTTGTCGCCTTCTTTGGGGCCATACCTGCTACTGGCTTGAACAAAATTTAAGTAAAAGGAGAAAACCAAAGGAGATAAAGTCAAGGATGAGTAAAGAATAGATAATAATAAGAGCAAAATAATACAATACAAGATAGCAATTAATTCGAAGAGGGAATGAAGAACCAGCAGGCAGGAGAACCCGACGCCCCCAACTTATTCGGGGACTCAGGCAGTGCGTAATCAACAGTTATCAATAGGCAGCCTAAAATAGGCAAAAGTCAAACTCCCTGTAATAACGGATTGGCCACTAGAGGCCACTGCAGTGTGAAACCACTCACTTGGGAGCGGACCCTGCAGTTACCAGGGTTGGCCAGCAGAGGCCGCTAACACATAAAATTAGGAGGCAAGATGGCGCTCCCGCCAAAACTGCCCCCAAAATGGAGGATCCCACCGAAGAGAAAAACAAAACCAGGCCGGGCCAGCAACCAGGGCTCGATGCAGCAGGAGCCCTCCGGCGCCCAGAAGGGGAGGCCCAGAGGCGCAGTTAAAGCGCCCCGCGGCCCACGCCGACCCCCCGGCACCCCAGGAGGCCCGAAGGAACGGGAGGGGGAGGGAGGGAAAGGGTTAAAACCTCCCCCGGGCAGCGATCCAAAGGGACCCGCAGGCCCCGACGATTGAAACGCGGCCTAGGCCGCACCGGCCCTGGGCGCAGATGATCCCTGCGCCGCCGGGGCGTCCCACGACGCGGCACGGGGCCCTCCGGATCCGATCCGGGCGGGCAAGCAGGGCGCCCCAGGTGGGCCGCGCACCGGCGCCGCCCCGGCAGCGAGCCCCGGGACCTCTCGGGCCCAACCCGAAAGGCGGCCCAAGCCGCGCAGGCCCCAGGAACGCGGGAGCAGGCCGCGGCCTATCCCCCGCGCCGCCTGACACGGCCTACGGCGCGGCGCGGCAGGCCCGGATGGGCCAGGCAGTCACCCCCCGACAGGCCGCGCGCGCGACAGCCGCGGCAGGAGCGAGGCCCCGCGCCGCCGGACCCGGCCCACGGCGCGGCGCGGCAGGCCCGGATGGGCCCAAACCGGCCGCGAGGAAGCCGGGCGCCCTGCCGACAAGCCGCGCGCGCGACGGCAGCGGCAGAAGCGAGGCCCCGGGGGACGAACAGCCGCGGAGCCGCCAGATAAGTGGGGGGGGGTGAGGGGGTGACGGGCGAAGCGCAGCCGGGCTTCGCCCCGCCGCAGATGGGGGGGGTCCTTTACGCCGCCGCCAAGAGCTGGCGCAGCCGCAACGGCAGCGGCAGGCTACTGGAGCGGCGGGCGAAAGTTGGGGGGAGTAGGAAGGCCCAGCTGGGCCAACGAGGGCCCCACGGGCAAGACCTTTCCGGCCCAAACAGGAGCTCGGCCGAGAGCGGGCCGTAGCCAGCCGGGACTGGGAGATCGCCCCCCCCCCCAAGGAAAAGGTAAGGGACAATTAAAGGGGAAAATTAAAATTAATAAACTAAAAATTCAGGATCGACTTAACCAAGGTAGCTTGGGGATAGAAATGGGAAGGAAAGAAAAGCAAAATCTGAGATCAATACGACCAAGTTTCTCTCGCTGTTTCAGTCCGGAGCAGTAGATCCGATGTCCACAGCGAAAGAGAAAGAGAAAGCTGTGGACCCTGCTTATATATGGGCATTAATCCCACCCCTAAATTGGCAACATCAGATTTGCCCCAGTAACAGCTACCTCCCATCTACTCCAGCCCATTGCCTTCCATGGCCTGGACACTAACTGGGGGGTTTTGTTCGGCCCCAACCGCAACACGTGCTCTCTCTTTTATGAGAACACGCTTTATCACAGGACAAGAAATCAGCCCTCAACAACTTAACCGGCAGAAAATATTTTTTTGACAAAATCCCTAAGCCCTGGGGTCACAATTTCAGCAAAAATCTGACTTTTGGCAATTCACTCAAAAATGGTGCCAGCACGTTGCAAATGCTCCCCTGAAAGGTTTGGCAGTCGAAACAGAAGGCTTTTTATCACAGGACAAGAAATCAGCCCTCAACAACTTAACCGGTGGAAAATATTTTGTTGAAAAAATCCCTAAGCCCCGGGGTCACAATTTCAGCAAAAATCTGACTTTTGGCAATTCACTCAAAAATGGTGCCAGCACGTTGCAAATGCTCCCCTGAAAGGTTTGGCGATGGAAACAGAAGGCTTTTTATCACAGGACAAGAAATCAGCCCTCAACAACGTAACCGGCGGAAAATATTTTTTTGAAAAAATCTCTAAGCCCCGGGGTCACAATTTCAGCAAAAATCTGACTTTTGGCAATTCACTCAAAAATGGTGCCAACCGGCTGCAAATGCTCCCCTGAAAGGTTTGGCAGTCGAAACAGAAGGCTTTTTATCACAGGACAAGAAATCAGCCCTCAACAACTTAACCGGCGGAAAATATTTTTTTGAAAAAATCCCTAAGCCCCGGGGTCACAATTTCAGCAAAAATCTGACTTTTGGCAATTCACTCAAAAATGGTGCCAGCAGGTTGCAAATGCTCCCCTGAAAGCTTTGGCGATGGAAACAGAAGGCTTTTTATCACAGGACAAGAAATCAGCCCTCGAATACCTAACCTGCGGAAAATATTTTTTTGGAAAAAATCCCTAAGCCCCGGGGTCACAATTTCAGCAAAAATCTGACTTTTGGCAATTCACTCAAAAATGGTGCCAACCGGCTGCAAATGCTCCCCTGAAAGGTTTGGCAGTCGAAACAGAAGGCTTTTTATCACAGGACAAGAAATCAGCCCTCAACAACTTAACCGGCGGAAAATATTTTTTTGAAAAAATCCCTAAGCCCCGGGGTCACAATTTCAGCAAAAATCTGACTTTTGGCAATTAAGTCAAAAATGGTGCCAGCAGTTTGCAAATGCTCCCCTGAAAGGTTTGGCGATGGAAACAGAAGGCTTTTTATCACAGGACAAGAAATCAGCCCTCAACAACTTAACCGGCGGAAAATATTTTTTTGAAAAAATCCCTAAGCCCCGGGGTCACAATTTCAGCAAAAATCTGACTTTTGGCAATTCACTCAAAAATGGTGCCAGCAGGTTGCAGATGCTCCCCGGAAAGGTTTGGCAGTCGAAACAGAAGGCTTTTTATCACAGGACAAGAAATCAGCCCTCAACAACTTAACCGGCGGAAAATATTTTTTTGAAAAAATCTCTAAGCCCCGGGGTCACAATTTCAGCAAAAATCTGACTTTTGGCAATTCACTCAAAAATGGTGCCAGCACGTTGCAAGTGCTCCCCTGAAAGGTTTGGCAGTCGAAACAGAAGGCTTTTTATCACAGGACAAGAAATCAGCCCTCAACAACTTAACCGGCGGAAAATATTTTTTTGAAAAAATCTCTAAGCCCTGGGGTCTCAATTTCAGCAAAAATCTGACTTTCGGCAATTCACTCAAAAATGGTGCCAACCGGCTGCAAATGCTCCCCTGAAAGGTTTGGCAGTCGAAACAGAAGGCTTTTTATCACAGGACAAGAAATCAGCCCTCAACAACTTAACCGGCGGAAAATATTTTTTTGACAAAATCCCTAAGCCCTGGGGTCACAATTTCAGCAAAAATCTGACTTTTGGCAATTCACTCAAAAATGGTGCCAACCGGTTGCAAATGCTCCCCGGAAAGGTTTGGCAGTCGAAACAGAAGGCTTTTTATCACAGGACAAGAAATCAGCCCTCAACAACTTAACCGGCGTAAAATATTTTTTTGAAAAAATCTCTAAGCCCCGGGGTCACAATTTCAGCAAAAATCTGACTTTTGGCAATTCACTCAAAAATGGTGCCAACCGGCTGCAAATGCTCCCCTGAAAGGTTTGGCAGTCGAAACAGAAGGCTTTTTATCACAGGACAAGAAATCAGCCCTCAACAACTTAACCGGCGGAAAATATTTTTTTGAAAAAATCTCTAAGCCCCGGGGTCACAATTTCAGCAAAAATCTGACTTTTGGCAATTCACTCAAAAATGGTGCCAGCACGTTGCAAATGCTCCCCTGAAAGGTTTGGCAGTCGAAACAGAAGTCTTTTTATCACAGGACAAGAAATCAGCCCTCAACAACTTAACCGGCAGAAAATATTTTTTTGACAAAATCCCTAAGCCCCGGGGTCACAATTTCAGCAAAAATCTGACTTTTGGCAATTCACTCAAAAATGGTGTCAGCACGTTGCAAATGCTCCCCTGAAAGGTTTGGCGATGGAAACAGAAGTCTTTTTATCACAGGACAAGAAATCAGCCCTCAACAACTTAACCGGCGGAAAATATTTTTTTGAAAAAATCTCTAAGCACCGGGGTCACAATTTCAGCAAAAATCTGACTTTTGGCAATTCACTCAAAAATGGTGCCAACCGGTTGCAAATGCTCCCCGGAAAGGTTTGGCAATCGAAACAGAAGGCTTTTTATCACAGGACAAGAAATCAGCCCTCAACAACTTAACCGGCGGAAAATATTTTTTTGAAAAAATCTCTAAGCCCCGGGGTCACAATTTCAGCAAAAATCTGACTTTTGGCAATTCACTCAAAAATGGTGCCAACCGGCTGCAAATGCTCCCCTGAAAGGTTTGGCAGTCGAAACAGAAGGCTTTTTATCACAGGACAAGAAATCAGCCCTCAACAACTTAACCGGCGGAAAATATTTTTTTGAAAAATTCTCTAAGCCCCGGCGTCACAATTTCAGCAAAAATCTGACTTTTGGCAATTCACTCAAAAATGGTGCCAACCGGCTGCAAATGCTCCCCTGAAAGGTTTGGCAGTCGAAACAGAAGGCTTTTTATCACAGGACAAGAAATCAGCCCTCAACAACTTAACCGGCGGAAAATATTTTTTTGAAAAAATCCCTAAGCCCCGGGGTCACAATTTCAGCAAAAATCTGATTTTTGGCAATTCACTCAAAAATGGTGCCAGCACGTTGCAAGTGCTCCCCTGAAAGGTTTGGCAGTCGAAACAGAAGGCTTTTTATCACAGGACAAGAAATCAGCCCTCAACAACTTAACTGGCGGAAAATATTTTCTTGAAAAAATCCCTAAGCCCCGGGGTCACAATTTCAGCAAAAATCTGACTTTTGGCAATTCACTCAAAAATGGTGCCAGCACGTTGCAAATGCTCCCCTGAAAGGTTTGGCGATGGAAACAGAAGGCTTTTTATCACAGGACAAGAAATCAGCCCTCAACAACTTAACCGGCGGAAAATATTTTTTTGAAAAAATCCCTAAGCCCCGGGGTCACAATTTCAGCAAAAATCTGACTTTTGGCAATTCACTCAAAAATGGTGCCAACCGGTTGCAAATGCTCCCCTGAAAGGTTTGGCAGTCGAAACAGAAGGCTTTTTATCACAGGACAAGAAATCAGCCCTCAACAACTTAACCGGCGGAAAATATTTTTTTGAAAAATTCTCTAAGCCCCGGCGTCACAATTTCAGCAAAAATCTGACTTTTGGCAATTCACTCAAAAATGGTGCCAACCGGCTGCAAATGCTCCCCTGAAAGGTTTGGCAGTCGAAACAGAAGGCTTTTTATCACAGGACAAGAAATCAGCCCTCAACAACTTAACCGGCGGAAAATATTTTTTTGAAAAAATCCCTAAGCCCCGGGGTCACAATTTCAGCAAAAATCTGACTTTTGGCAATTCACTCAAAAATGGTGCCAGCACGTTGCAAGTGCTCCCCTGAAAGGTTTGGCAGTCGAAACAGAAGGCTTTTTATCACAGGACAAGAAATCAGCCCTCAACAACTTAACTGGCGGAAAATATTTTCTTGAAAAAATCCCTAAGCCCCGGGGTCACAATTTCAGCAAAAATCTGACTTTTGGCAATTCACTCAAAAATGGTGCCAGCACGTTGCAAATGCTCCCCTGAAAGGTTTGGCGATGGAAACAGAAGGCTTTTTATCACAGGACAAGAAATCAGCCCTCAACAACTTAACCGGCGGAAAATATTTTTTTGAAAAAATCCCTAAGCCCCGGGGTCACAATTTCAGCAAAAATCTGACTTTTGGCAATTCACTCAAAAATGGTGCCAACCGGTTGCAAATGCTCCCCGGAAAGGTTTGGCAGTCGAAACAGAAGGCTTTTTATCACAGGACAAGAAATCAGCCCTCAATAACTTAACCGGCGGAAAATATTTTTTTTAAAAAATCTCTAAGCCCCGGGGTCACAATTTCAGCAAAAATCTGACTTTTGGCAATTCACTCAAAAATGGTGCCAACCGGCTGCAAATGCTCCCCTGAAAGGTTTGGCGATGGAAACAGAAGGCTTTTTATCACAGGACAAGAAATCAGCCCTCGAATACCTAACCTGCGGAAAATATTTTTTTGAAAAAATCTCTAAGCCCCGGGGTCACAATTTCAGCAAAAATCTGACTTTTGGCAATTCACTCAAAAATGGTGCCAACCGGCTGCAAATGCTCCCCTGAAAGGTTTGGCAGTCGAAACAGAAGGCTTTTTATCAGAGGACAAGAAATCAGCCCTCAACAACTTAACCGGCGGAAAATATTTTTTTTAAAAAATCCCTAAGCCCCGGGGTCACAATTTCAGCAAAAATCTGACTTTTGGCAATTCACTCAAAAATGGTGCCAACCGGTTGGAAATGCTACCCTGAAAGGTTTGGCAGTCGAAACAGAAGGCTTTTTATCACAGGACAAGAAATCAGCCCTCAACAACTTAACCGGCGGAATTTTTTTTTTGAAAAAATCCCTAAGCCCCGGGGTCACAATTTCAGCAAAAATCTGACTTTTGGCAATTCACTCAAAAATGGTGCCAGCACGTTGCAAGTGCTACCCTGAAAGGTTTGGCAGTCGAAACAGAAGGCTTTTTATCACAGGACAAGAAATCAGCCCTCAACAACTTAACCGGAGGAAAATATTTTGTTGAAAAAATCCCTAAGCCCCGGGGTCACAATTTCAGCAAAAATCTGACTTTTGGCAATTCACTCAAAAATGGTGCCAGCACGTTGCAAATGCTCCCCTGAAAGGTTTGGCAGTCGAAACAGAAGGCTTTTTATCACAGGACAAGAAATCAGCCCTCAACAACTTAACCGGCAGAAAATATTTTTTTGACAAAATCCCTAAGCCCTGGGGTCACAATTTCAGCAAAAATCTGACTTTTGGCAATTCACTCAAAAATGGTGCCAGCACGTTGCAAATGCTCCCCTGAAAGGTTTGGCAGTCGAAACAGAAGGCTTTTTATCACAGGACAAGAAATCAGCCCTCAACAACTTAACCGGTGGAAAATATTTTGTTGAAAAAATCCCTAAGCCCCGGGGTCACAATTTCAGCAAAAATCTGACTTTTGGCAATTCACTCAAAAATGGTGCCAGCACGTTGCAAATGCTCCCCTGAAAGGTTTGGCGATGGAAACAGAAGGCTTTTTATCACAGGACAAGAAATCAGCCCTCAACAACTTAACCGGCGGAAAATATTTTTTTGAAAAAATCCCTAAGCCCCGGGGTCACAATTTCAGCAAAAATCTGACTTTTGGCAATTCACTCAAAAATGGTGTCAGCACGTTGCAAATGCTCCCCTGAAAGGTTTGGCGATGGAAACAGAAGGCTTTTTATCACAGGACAAGAAATCAGCCCTCAACAACTTAACCGGCAGAAAATATTTTTTTGACAAAATCCCTAAGCCCTGGGGTCACAATTTCAGCAAAAATCTGACTTTTGGCAATTCACTCAAAAATGGTGCCAGCACGTTGCAAATGCTCCCCTGAAAGGTTTGGCAATCGAAACAGAAGGCTTTTTATCACAGGACAAGAAATCAGCCCTCAACAACTTAACCGGTGGAAAATATTTTGTTGAAAAATTCCCTAAGCCCCGGGGTCACAATTTCAGCAAAAATCTGACTTTTGGCAATTCACTCAAAAATGGTGCCAACCGGCTGCAAATGCTCCCCTGAAAGGTTTGGCGATGGAAACAGAAGGCTTTTTATCACAGGACAAGAAATCAGCCCTCAACAACTTAACCGGCGGAAAATATTTTTTTGAAAAAATCCCTAAGCCCCGGGGTCACAATTTCAGCAAAAATCTGACTTTTGGCAATTCACTCAAAAATGGTGCCAACCGGTTGCAAATGCTCCCCGGAAAGGTTTGGCAGTCGAAACAGAAGGCTTTTTATCACAGGACAAGAAATCAGCCCTCAACAACTTAACCGGCGGAAAATATTTTTTTGAAAAAATCCCTAAGCCCCGGGGTCACAATTTCAGCAAAAATCTGACTTTTGGCAATTCACTCAAAAATGGTGCCAGCACGTTGCAAATGCTCCCCTGAAAGGTTTGGCAGTCGAAACAGAAGGCTTTTTATCACAGGACAAGAAATCAGCCCTCAACAACTTAACCGGCAGAAAATATTTTTTTGACAAAATCCCTAAGCCCCGGGGTCACAATTTCAGCAAAAATCTGACTTTTGGCAATTCACTCAAAAATGGTGCCAACCGGTTGGAAATGCTACCCTGAAAGGTTTGGCAGTCGAAACAGAAGGCTTTTTATCACAGGACAAGAAATCAGCCCTCAACAACTTAACCGGCGGAAATTTTTTTTTTGACAAAATCCCTAAGCCCTGGGGTCACAATTTCAGCAAAAATCTGACTTTTGGCAATTCACTCAAAAATGGTGCCAGCACGTTGCAAATGCTCCCCTGAAAGGTTTGGCAGTCGAAACAGAAGGCTTTTTATCACAGGACAAGAAATCAGCCCTCAACAACTTAACCGGTGGAAAATATTTTGTTGAAAAAATCCCTAAGCCCCGGGGTCACAATTTCAGCAAAAATCTGACTTTTGGCAATTCACTCAAAAATGGTGCCAGCACGTTGCAAATGCTCCCCTGAAAGGTTTGGCGATGGAAACAGAAGGCTTTTTATCACAGGACAAGAAATCAGCCCTCAACAACTTAACCGGCGGAAAATATTTTTTTGAAAAAATCCCTAAGCCCCGGGGTCACAATTTCAGCAAAAATCTGACTTTTGGCAATTCACTCAAAAATGGTGTCAGCACGTTGCAAATGCTCCCCTGAAAGGTTTGGCGATGGAAACAGAAGGCTTTTTATCACAGGACAAGAAATCAGCCCTCAACAACTTAACCGGCAGAAAATATTTTTTTGACAAAATCCCTAAGCCCTGGGGTCACAATTTCAGCAAAAATCTGACTTTTGGCAATTCACTCAAAAATGGTGCCAGCACGTTGCAAATGCTCCCCTGAAAGGTTTGGCAATCGAAACAGAAGGCTTTTTATCACAGGACAAGAAATCAGCCCTCAACAACTTAACCGGTGGAAAATATTTTGTTGAAAAAATCCCTAAGCCCCGGGGTCACAATTTCAGCAAAAATCTGACTTTTGGCAATTCACTCAAAAATGGTGCCAACCGGCTGCAAATGCTCCCCTGAAAGGTTTGGCGATGGAAACAGAAGGCTTTTTATAACAGGACAAGAAATCAGCCCTCAACAACTTAACCGGCGGAAAATATTTTTTTGAAAAAATCCCTAAGCCCCGGGGTCACAATTTCAGCAAAAATCTGACTTTTGGCAATTCACTCAAAAATGGTGCCAACCGGTTGCAAATGCTCCCCGGAAAGGTTTGGCAGTCGAAACAGAAGGCTTTTTATCACAGGACAAGAAATCAGCCCTCAACAACTTAACCGGCGGAAAATATTTTTTTGAAAAAATCTCTAAGCCCCGGGGTCACAATTTCAGCAAAAATCTGACTTTTGGCAATTCACTCAAAAATGGTGCCAGCACGTTGCAAATGCTCCCCTGAAAGGTTTGGCAGTCGAAACAGAAGGCTTTTTATCACAGGACAAGAAATCAGCCCTCAACAACTTAACCGGCAGAAAATATTTTTTTGACAAAATCCCTAAGCCCTGGGGTCACAATTTCAGCAAAAATCTGACTTTTGGCAATTCACTCAAAAATGGTGCCAGCACGTTGCAAATGCTCCCCTGAAAGATTTGGCAGTCGAAACAGAAGGCTTTTTATCACAGGACAAGAAATCAGCCCTCAACAACTTAACCGGTGGAAAATATTTTGTTGAAAAAATCCCTAAGCCCCGGGGTCACAATTTCAGCAAAAATCTGACTTTTGGCAATTCACTCAAAAATGGTGCCAGCACGTTGCAAATGCTCCCCTGAAAGGTTTGGCGATGGAAACAGAAGGCTTTTTATCACAGGACAAGAAATCAGCCCTCAACAACTTAACCGGCGGAAAATATTTTTTTGAAAAAATCCGTAAGCCCGGGGTCACAATTTCAGCAAAAATCTGACTTTTGGCAATTCACTCAGAAATGGTGTCAGCACGTTGCAAATGCTCCCCTGAAAGGTTTGGCGATGGAAACAGAAGTCTTTTTATCACAGGACAAGAAATCAGCCCTCAACAACTTAACCGGCGGAAAATATTTTTCTGAAAAAATCTCTAAGCACCGGGGTCACAATTTCAGCAAAAATCTGACTTTTGGCAATTCACTCAAAAATGGTGCCAACCGGCTGCAAATGCTCCCCTGAAAGGTTTGGCGATGGAAACAGAAGGCTTTTTATCACAGGACAAGAAATCAGCCCTCAACAACTTAACCGGCGGAAAATATTTTGTTGAAAAAATCCCTAAGCCCCGGGGTCACAATTTCAGCAAAAATCTGACTTTTGGCAATTCACTCAAAAATGGTGCCAACCGGCTGCAAATGCTCCCCTGAAAGGTTTGGCGATGGAAACAGAAGGCTTTTTATCACAGGACAAGAAATCAGCCCTCAACAACTTAACCGGCAGAAAATATTTTTTTGACAAAATCCCTAAGCCCTGGGGTCACAATTTCAGCAAAAATCTGACTTTTGGCAATTCACTCAAAAATGGTGCCAGCACGTTGCAAATGCTCCCCTGAAAGATTTGGCAGTCGAAACAGAAGGCTTTTTATCACAGGACAAGAAATCAGCCCTCAACAACTTAACCGGTGGAAAATATTTTGTTGAAAAAATCCCTAAGCCCCGGGGTCACAATTTCAGCAAAAATCTGACTTTTGGCAATTCACTCAAAAATGGTGCCAGCACGTTGCAAATGCTCCCCTGAAAGGTTTGGCGATGGAAACAGAAGGCTTTTTATCACAGGACAAGAAATCAGCCCTCAACAACTTAACCGGCGGAAAATATTTTTTTGAAAAAATCCGTAAGCCCGGGGTCACAATTTCAGCAAAAATCTGACTTTTGGCAATTCACTCAAAAATGGTGTCAGCACGTTGCAAATGCTCCCCTGAAAGGTTTGGCGATGGAAACAGAAGGCTTTTTATCACAGGACAAGAAATCAGCCCTCAACAACTTAACCGGCAGAAAATATTTTTTTGACAAAATCCCTAAGCCCTGGGGTCACAATTTCAGCAAAAATCTGACTTTTGGCAATTCACTCAAAAATGGTGCCAGCACGTTGCAAATGCTCCCCTGAAAGGTTTGGCAATCGAAACAGAAGGCTTTTTATCACAGGACAAGAAATCAGCCCTCAACAACTTAACCGGTGGAAAATATTTTGTTGAAAAAATCCCTAAGCCCCGGGGTCACAATTTCAGCAAAAATCTGACTTTTGGCAATTCACTCAAAAATGGTGCCAACCGGCTGCAAATGCTCCCCTGAAAGGTTTGGCGATGGAAACAGAAGGCTTTTTATAACAGGACAAGAAATCAGCCCTCAACAACTTAACCGGCGGAAAATATTTTTTTGAAAAAATCCCTAAGCCCCGGGGTCACAATTTCAGCAAAAATCTGACTTTTGGCAATTCACTCAAAAATGGTGCCAACCGGTTGCAAATGCTCCCCGGAAAGGTTTGGCAGTCGAAACAGAAGGCTTTTTATCACAGGACAAGAAATCAGCCCTCAACAACTTAACCGGCGGAAAATATTTTTTTGAAAAAATCTCTAAGCCCCGGGGTCACAATTTCAGCAAAAATCTGACTTTTGGCAATTCACTCAAAAATGGTGCCAGCACGTTGCAAATGCTCCCCTGAAAGGTTTGGCAGTCGAAACAGAAGGCTTTTTATCACAGGACAAGAAATCAGCCCTCAACAACTTAACCGGCAGAAAATATTTTTTTGACAAAATCCCTAAGCCCTGGGGTCACAATTTCAGCAAAAATCTGACTTTTGGCAATTCACTCAAAAATGGTGCCAGCACGTTGCAAATGCTCCCCTGAAAGATTTGGCAGTCGAAACAGAAGGCTTTTTATCACAGGACAAGAAATCAGCCCTCAACAACTTAACCGGTGGAAAATATTTTGTTGAAAAAATCCCTAAGCCCCGGGGTCACAATTTCAGCAAAAATCTGACTTTTGGCAATTCACTCAAAAATGGTGCCAGCACGTTGCAAATGCTCCCCTGAAAGGTTTGGCGATGGAAACAGAAGGCTTTTTATCACAGGACAAGAAATCAGCCCTCAACAACTTAACCGGCGGAAAATATTTTTTTGAAAAAATCCGTAAGCCCGGGGTCACAATTTCAGCAAAAATCTGACTTTTGGCAATTCACTCAGAAATGGTGTCAGCACGTTGCAAATGCTCCCCTGAAAGGTTTGGCGATGGAAACAGAAGTCTTTTTATCACAGGACAAGAAATCAGCCCTCAACAACTTAACCGGCGGAAAATATTTTTCTGAAAAAATCTCTAAGCACCGGGGTCACAATTTCAGCAAAAATCTGACTTTTGGCAATTCACTCAAAAATGGTGCCAACCGGCTGCAAATGCTCCCCTGAAAGGTTTGGCGATGGAAACAGAAGGCTTTTTATCACAGGACAAGAAATCAGCCCTCAACAACTTAACCGGCGGAAAATATTTTGTTGAAAAAATCCCTAAGCCCCGGGGTCACAATTTCAGCAAAAATCTGACTTTTGGCAATTCACTCAAAAATGGTGCCAACCGGCTGCAAATGCTCCCCTGAAAGGTTTGGCGATGGAAACAGAAGGCTTTTTATCACAGGACAAGAAATCAGCCCTCAACAACTTAACCGGCAGAAAATATTTTTTTGACAAAATCCCTAAGCCCTGGGGTCACAATTTCAGCAAAAATCTGACTTTTGGCAATTCACTCAAAAATGGTGCCAGCACGTTGCAAATGCTCCCCTGAAAGATTTGGCAGTCGAAACAGAAGGCTTTTTATCACAGGACAAGAAATCAGCCCTCAACAACTTAACCGGTGGAAAATATTTTGTTGAAAAAATCCCTAAGCCCCGGGGTCACAATTTCAGCAAAAATCTGACTTTTGGCAATTCACTCAAAAATGGTGCCAGCACGTTGCAAATGCTCCCCTGAAAGGTTTGGCGATGGAAACAGAAGGCTTTTTATCACAGGACAAGAAATCAGCCCTCAACAACTTAACCGGCGGAAAATATTTTTTTGAAAAAATCCGTAAGCCCGGGGTCACAATTTCAGCAAAAATCTGACTTTTGGCAATTCACTCAGAAATGGTGTCAGCACGTTGCAAATGCTCCCCTGAAAGGTTTGGCGATGGAAACAGAAGTCTTTTTATCACAGGACAAGAAATCAGCCCTCAACAACTTAACCGGCGGAAAATATTTTTCTGAAAAAATCTCTAAGCACCGGGGTCACAATTTCAGCAAAAATCTGACTTTTGGCAATTCACTCAAAAATGGTGCCAACCGGCTGCAAATGCTCCCCTGAAAGGTTTGGCGATGGAAACAGAAGGCTTTTTATCACAGGACAAGAAATCAGCCCTCAACAACTTAACCGGCGGAAAATATTTTGTTGAAAAAATCCCTAAGCCCCGGGGTCACAATTTCAGCAAAAATCTGACTTTTGGCAATTCACTCAAAAATGGTGCCAACCGGCTGCAAATGCTCCCCTGAAAGGTTTGGCGATGGAAACAGAAGGCTTTTTATCACAGGACAAGAAATCAGCCCTCAACAACTTAACCGGCGGAAAATATTTTTTTGAAAAAATCTCTAAGCCCCGGGGTCACAATTTCAGCAAAAATCTGACTTTTGGCAATTCACTCAAAAATGGTGCCAACCGGTTGCAAATGCTCCCCGGAAAGGTTTGGCAGTCGAAACAGAAGGCTTTTTATCACAGGACAAGAAATCAGCCCTCAACAACTTAACCGGCGGAAAATATTTTTTTGAAAAAATCTCTAAGCCCCGGGGTCACAATTTCAGCAAAAATCTGACTTTTGGCAATTCACTCAAAAATGGTGCCAGCACGTTGCAAATGCTCCCCTGAAAGGTTTGGCAGTTGAAACAGAAGGCTTTTTATCACAGGACAAGAAATCAGCCCTCAACAACTTAACCGGCAGAAAATATTTTTTTGACAAAATCCCTAAGCCCTGGGGTCACAATTTCAGCAAAAATCTGACTTTTGGCAATTCACTCAAAAATGGTGCCAGCACGTTGCAAATGCTCCCCTGAAAGGTTTGGCGATGGAAACAGAAGGCTTTTTATCACAGGACAAGAAATCAGCCCTCAACAACTTAACCGGTGGAAAATATTTTGTTGAAAAAATCCCTAAGCCCCGGGGTCACAATTTCAGCAAAAATCTGACTTTTGGCAATTCACTCAAAAATGGTGTCAGCACGTTGCAAATGCTCCCCTGAAAGGTTTGGCGATGGAAACAGTAGGCTTTTTATCACAGGACAAGAAATCAGCCCTCAACAACTTAACCGGCGGAAAATATTTTTTTGAAAAAATCTCTAAGCCCAGGGGTCACAATTTCAGCAAAAATCTGACTTTCGGCAATTCACTCAAAAATGGTGCCAACCGGCTGCAAATGCTCCCCTGAAAGGTTTGGCAGTCGAAACAGAAGGCTTTTTATCACAGGACAAGAAATCAGCCCTCAACAACTTAACCGGCAGAAAATATTTTTTTGACAAAATCCCTAAGCCCTGGGGTCACAATTTCAGCAAAAATCTGACTTTTGGCAATTCACTCAAAAATGGTGCCAGCACGTTGCAAATGCTCCCCTGAAAGGTTTGGCAATCGAAAGAGAAGGCTTTTTATCACAGGACAAGAAATCAGCCCTCAACAACTTAACCGGTGGAAAATATTTTGTTGAAAAAATCCCTAAGCCCCGGGGTCACAATTTCAGCAAAAATCTGACTTTTGGCAATTCACTCAAAAATGGTGCCAGCACGTTGCAAATGCTCCCCTGAAAGGTTTGGCGATGGAAACAGAAGGCTTTTTATCACAGGACAAGAAATCAGCCCTCAACAACTTAACCGGCGGAAAATATTTTTTTGAAAAAATCCCTAAGCCCCGGGGTCACAATTTCAGCAAAAATCTGACTTTTGGCAATTCACTCAAAAATGGAGTCAGCACGTTGCAAATGCTCCCCTGAAAGGTTTGGCGATGGAAACAGAAGTCTTTTTATCACAGGACAAGAAATCAGCCCTCAACAACTTAACTGGCGGAAAATATTTTTTTGAAAAAATCTCTAAGCACCGGGGTCACAATTTCAGCAAAAATCTGACTTTTGGCAATTCACTCAAAAATGGTGCCAACCGGTTGCAAATGCTCCCCAGAAAGGTTTGGCAATCGAAACAGAAGGCTTTTTATCACAGGACAAGAAATCAGCCCTCAACAACTTAACCGGCGGAAAATATTTTTTTGAAAAAATCTCTAAGCTCCGGGGTCACAATTTCAGCAAAAATCTGACTTTTGGCAATTCACTCAAAAATGGTGCCAACCGGCTGCAAATGCTCCCCTGAAAGGTTTGGCAGTCGAAACAGAAGGCTTTTTATCACAGGACAAGAAATCAGCCCTCAACAACTTAACCGGCGGAAAATATTTTTTTGAAAAAATCTCTAAGCCCCGGCGTCACAATTTCAGCAAAAATCTGACTTTTGGCAATTCACTCAAAAATGGTGCCAGCACGTTGCAAATGCTCCCCTGAAAGGTTTGGCGATGGAAACAGAAGGCTTTTTATCACAGGACAAGAAATCAGCCCTCAACAACTTAACCGGCGGAAAATATTTTTTTGAAAAAATCCCTAAGCCCCGGGGTCACAATTTCAGCAAAAATCTAACTTTTGGCAATTCACTCAAAAATGGTGCCAGCACGTTGCAAATGCTCCCCTGAAAGGTTTGGCGATGGAAACAGAAGGCTTTTTATCACAGGACAAGAAATCAGCCCTCAACAACTTAACCGGCGGAAAATATTTTTTTGAAAAAATCTCTAAGCCCCGGGGTCACAATTTCAGCAAAAATCTGACTTTCGGCAATTCACTCAAAAATGGTGCCAACCGGCTGCAAATGCTCCCCTGAAAGGTTTGGCAGTCGAAACAGAAGGCTTTTTATCACAGGACAAGAAATCAGCCCTCAACAACTTAACCGGCAGAAAATATTTTTTTGACAAAATCCCTAAGCCCTGGGGTCACAATTTCAGCAAAAATCTGACTTTTGGCAATTCACTCAAAAATGGTGCCAGCACGTTGCAAATGCTCCCCTGAAAGGTTTGGCAATCGAAACAGAAGGCTTTTTATCACAGGACAAGAAATCAGCCCTCAACAACTTAACCGGTGGAAAATATTTTGTTGAAAAAGTCCCTAAGCCCCGGGGTCACAATTTCAGCAAAAATCTGACTTTTGGCAATTCACTCAAAAATGGTGCCAGCACGTTGCAAATGCTCCCCTGAAAGGTTTGGCGATGGAAACAGAAGGCTTTTTATCACAGGACAAGAAATCAGCCCTCAACAACTTAACCGGCGGAAAATATTTTTTTGAAAAAATCCCTAAGCCCCGGGGTCACAATTTCAGCAAAAATCTAACTTTTGGCAATTCACTCAAAAATGGTGTCAGCACGTTGCAAATGCTCCCCTGAAAGGTTTGGCGATGGAAACAGAAGGCTTTTTATCACAGGACAAGAAATCAGCCCTCAACAACTTAACCGGCGGAAAATATTTTTTTGAAAAAATCTCTAAGCCCCGGGGTCACAATTTCAGCAAAAATCTGACTTTTGGCAATTCACTCAAAAATGGTGCCAACCGGCTGCAAATGCTCCCCTGAAAGGTTTGGCAGTCGAAACAGAAGGCTTTTTATCACAGGACAAGAAATCAGCCCTCAACAACTTAACCGGCAGAAAATATTTTTTTGACAAAATCCCTAAGCCCTGGGGTCACAATTTCAGCAAAAATCTGACTTTTGGCAATTCACTCAAAAATGGTGCCAACCGGCTGCAAATGCTCCCCTGAAAGATTTGGCAGTCGAAACAGAAGGCTTTTTATCACAGGACAAGAAATCAGCCCTCAACAACTTAACCGGTGGAAAATATTTTGTTGAAAAAATCCCTAAGCCCCGGGGTCACAATTTCAGCAAAAATCTGACTTTTGGCAATTCACTCAAAAATGGTGCCAACCGGCTGCAAATGCTCCCCTGAAAGGTTAGGCGATGGAAACAGAAGGCTTTTTATCACAGGACAAGAAATCAGCCCTCAACAACTTAACCGGCGGAAAATATTTTTTTGAAAAAATCTCTAAGCCCCGGGGTCACAATTTCAGCAAAAATCTGACTTTTGGCAATTCACTCAAAAATGGTGCCAACCGGCTGCAAATGCTCCCCTGAAAGGTTTGGCAGTCGAAACAGAAGGCTTTTTATCACAGGACAAGAAATCAGCCCTCAACAACTTAACCGGCGGAAAATATTTTTTTGAAAAAATCTCTAAGCCCCGGGGTCACAATTTCAGCAAAAATCTGACTTTTGGCAATTCACTCAAAAATGGTGCCAGCACGTTGCAAATGCTCCCCTGAAAGGTTTGGCGATGGAAACAGAAGGCTTTTTATCACAGGACAAGAAATCAGCCCTCAACAACTTAACCGGTGGAAAATATTTTGTTGAAAAAATCCCTAAGCCCTGGGGTCACAATTTCAGCAAAAATCTGACTTTTGGCAATTCACTCAAAAATGGTGCCAACCAGCTGCAAATGCTCCCCTGAAAGGTTTGGCAGTCGAAACAGAAGGCTTTTTATCACAGGACAAGAAATCAGCCCTCAACAACTTAACCGGCGGAAAATATTTTTTTGAAAAAATCCCTAAGCCCCGGGGTCACAATTTCAGTAAAAATCTAACTTTTGGCAATTCACTCAAAAATGGTGCCAGCACGTTGCAAATGCTCCCCTGAAAGGTTTGGCGATGGAAACAGAAGGCTTTTTATCACAGGACAAGAAATCAGCCCTCAACAACTTAACCGGCGGAAAATATTTTTTTGAAAAAATCCCTAAGCCCCGGGGTCACAATTTCAGCAAAAATCTGACTTTTGGCAATTCACTCAAAAATGGTGTCAGCACGTTGCAAATGCTCCCCTGAAAGGTTTGGCGATGGAAACAGAAGGCTTTTTATCACAGGACAAGAAATCAGCCCTCAACAACTTAACCGGCGGAAAATATTTTTTTGAAAAAATCTCTAAGCCCAGGGGTCACAATTTCAGCAAAAATCTGACTTTCGGCAATTCACTCAAAAATGGTGCCAACCGGCTGCAAATGCTCCCCTGAAAGGTTTGGCAGTCGAAACAGAAGGCTTTTTATCACAGGACAAGAAATCAGCCCTCAACAACTTAACCGGCAGAAAATATTTTTTTGACAAAATCCCTAAGCCCTGGGGTCACAATTTCAGCAAAAATCTGACTTTTGGCAATTCACTCAAAAATGGTGCCAGCACGTTGCAAATGCTCCCCTGAAAGGTTTGGCGATGGAAACAGAAGGCTTTTTATCACAGGACAAGAAATCAGCCCTCAACAACTTAACCGGTGGAAAATATTTTGTTGAAAAAATCCCTAAGCCCCGGGGTCACAATTTCAGCAAAAATCTGACTTTTGGCAATTCACTCAAAAATGGTGCCAACCGGCTGCAAATGCTCCCCTGAAAGGTTTGGCGATGGAAACAGAAGGCTTTTTATCACAGGACAAGAAATCAGCCCTCAACAACTTAACCGGCGGAAAATATTTTTTTGAAAAAATCCCTAAGCCCCGGGGTCACAATTTCAGCAAAAATCTGACTTTTGGCAATTCACTCAAAAATGGTGCCAACCGGTTGCAAATGCTCCCCAGAAAGGTTTGGCAATCGAAACAGAAGGCTTTTTATCACAGGACAAGAAATCAGCCCTCAACAACTTAACCGGCGGAAAATATTTTGTTGAAAAAATCCCTAAGCCCCGGGGTCACAATTTCAGCAAAAATCTGACTTTTGGCAATTCACTCAAAAATGGTGCCAACCGGTTGGAAATGCTACCCTGAAAGGTTTGGCAGTCGAAACAGAAGGCTTTTTATCACAGGACAAGAAATCAGCCCTCAACAACTTAACCGGCGGATTTTTTTTTTTGAAAAAATCCCTAAGCCCCGGGGTCACAATTTCAGCAAAAATCTTACTTTTGGCAATTCACTCAAAAATGGTGCCAGCACGTTGCAAGTGCTACCCTGAAAGGTTTGGCAGTCGAAACAGAAGGCTTTTTATCACAGGACAAGAAATCAGCCCTCAACAACTTAACCGGCAGAAAATATTTTTTTGACAAAATCCCTAAGCCCTGGGGTCACAATTTCAGCAAAAATCTGACTTTTGGCAATTCACTCAAAAATGGTGCCAGCACGTTGCAAATGCTCCCCTGAAAGGTTTGGCAGTCGAAACAGAAGGCTTTTTATCACAGGACAAGAAATCAGCCCTCAACAACTTAACCGGCAGAAAATATTTTTTTGACAAAATCCCTAAGCCCTGGGGTCACAATTTCAGCAAAAATCTGACTTTTGGCAATTCACTCAAAAATGGTGCCAGCACGTTGCAAATGCTCCCCTGAAAGGTTTGGCAATCGAAACAGAAGGCTTTTTATCACAGGACAAGAAATCAGCCCTCAACAACTTAACCGGTGGAAAATATTTTGTTGAAAAAATCCCTAAGCCCCGGGGTCACAATTTCAGCAAAAATCTGACTTTTGGCAATTCACTCAAAAATGGTGCCAGCACGTTGCAAATGCTCCCCTGAAAGGTTTGGCGATGGAAACAGAAGGCTTTTTATCACAGGACAAGAAATCAGCCCTCAACAACTTAACCGGCGGAAAATATTTTTTTGAAAAAATCCCTAAGCCCCGGGGTCACAATTTCAGCAAAAATCTGACTTTTGGCAATTCACTCAAAAATGGTGCCAACCGGCTGCAAATGCTCCCCTGAAAGGTTTGGCAGTCGAAACAGAAGGCTTTTTATCACAGGACAAGAAATCAGCCCTCAACAACTTAACCGGCGGAAAATATTTTTTTGAAAAAATCTCTAAGCACCGGGGTCACAATTTCAGCAAAAATCTGACTTTTGGCAATTCACTCAAAAATGGTGCCAACCGGTTGCAAATGCTCCCCGGAAAGGTTTGGCAATCGAAACAGAAGGCTTTTTATCACAGGACAAGAAATCAGCCCTCAACAACTTAACCGGCGGAAAATATTTTTTTGAAAAAATCTCTAAGCCCCGGGGTCACAATTTCAGCAAAAATCTGACTTTTGGCAATTCACTCAAAAATGGTGCCAACCGGCTGCAAATGCTCCCCTGAAAGGTTTGGCAGTCGAAACAGAAGGCTTTTTATCACAGGACAAGAAATCAGCCCTCAACAACTTAACCGGCGGAAAATATTTTGTTGAAAAAATCCCTTAGGTCACAATTTCAGCAAAAATCTGACTTTTGGCAATTCACTCAAAAATGGTGCCAGCACGTTGCAAATGCTCCCCTGAAAGGTTTGGCGATGGAAACAGAAGGCTTTTTATCACAGGACAAGAAATCAGCCCTCAACAACTTAACCGGCAGAAAATATTTTTTTGACAAAATCCCTAAGCCCTGGGGTCACAATTTCAGCAAAAATCTGACTTTTGGCAATTCACTCAAAAATGGTGCCAGCACGTTGCAAATGCTCCCCTGAAAGGTTTGGCAATCGAAACAGAAGGCTTTTTATCACAGGACAAGAAATCAGCCCTCAACAACTTAACCGGTGGAAAATATTTTGTTGAAAAAATCCCTAAGCCCCGGGGTCACAATTTCAGCAAAAATCTGACTTTTGGCAATTCACTCAAAAATGGTGCCAGCACGTTGCAAATGCTCCCCTGAAAGGTTTGGCGATGGAAACAGAAGGCTTTTTATCACAGGACAAGAAATCAGCCCTCAACAACTTAACCGGCGGAAAATATTTTTTTGAAAAAATCCCTAAGCCCCGGGGTCACAATTTCAGCAAAAATCTGACTTTTGGCAATTCACTCAAAAATGGTGCCAACCGGCTGCAAATGCTCCCCTGAAAGGTTTGGCAGTCGAAACAGAAGGCTTTTTATCACAGGACAAGAAATCAGCCCTCAACAACTTAACCGGCGGAAAATATTTTTTTGAAAAAATCTCTAAGCACCGGGGTCACAATTTCAGCAAAAATCTGACTTTTGGCAATTCACTCAAAAATGGTGCCAACCGGTTGCAAATGCTCCCCGGAAAGGTTTGGCAATCGAAACAGAAGGCTTTTTATCACAGGACAAGAAATCAGCCCTCAACAACTTAACCGGCGGAAAATATTTTTTTGAAAAAATCTCTAAGCCCCGGGGTCACAATTTCAGCAAAAATCTGACTTTTGGCAATTCACTCAAAAATGGTGCCAACCGGCTGCAAATGCTCCCCTGAAAGGTTTGGCAGTCGAAACAGAAGGCTTTTTATCACAGGACAAGAAATCAGCCCTCAACAACTTAACCGGTGGAAAATATTTTGTTGAAAAAATCCCTAAGGTCACAATTTCAGCAAAAATCTGACTTTTGGCAATTCACTCAAAAATGGTGCCAGCACGTTGCAAATGCTCCCCTGAAAGGTTTGGCGATGGAAACAGAAGGCTTTTTATCACAGGACAAGAAATCAGCCCTCAACAACTTAACCGGCGGAAAATATTTTTTTGAAAAAATCCCTAAGCCCCGGGGTCACAATTTCAGCAAAAATCTGACTTTTGGCAATTCACTCAAAAATGGTGCCAACCGGTTGCAAATGCTCCCCGGAAAGGTTTGGCAGTCGAAACAGAAGGCTTTTTATCACAGTACAAGAAATCAGCCCTCAATAACTTAACCGGCGGAAAATATTTTTTTGAAAAAATCTCTAAGCCCCGGCGTCACAATTTCAGCAAAAATCTGACTTTTGGCAATTCACTCAAAAATGGTGCCAACCGTCTGCAAATGCTCCCCTGAAAGGTTTGGCAGTCGAAACAGAAGGCTTTTTATCACAGGACAAGAAATCAGCCCTCAACAACTTAACCGGCAGAAAATATTTTTTTGACAAAATCCCTAAGCCCTGGGGTCACAATTTCAGCAAAAATCTGACTTTTGGCAATTCACTCAAAAATGGTGCCAGCACGTTGCAAATGCTCCCCTGAAAGATTTGGCAGTCGAAACAGAAGGCTTTTTATCACAGGACAAGAAATCAGCCCTCAACAACTTAACCGGCGGAAAATATTTTGTTGAAAAAATCCCTAAGCCCCAGGGTCACAATTTCAGCAAAAATCTGACTTTTGGCAATTCACTCAAAAATGGTGCCAGCACGTTGCAAATGCTCCCCTGAAAGGTTTGGCGATGGAAACAGAAGGCTTTTTATCACAGGACAAGAAATCAGCCCTCAACAACTTAACCGGCGGAAAATATTTTTTTGAAAAAATCCCTAAGCCCCGGGGTCACAATTTCAGCAAAAATCTGACTTTTGGCAATTCACTCAAAAATGGTGCCAACCGGTTGCAAATGCTCCCCAGAAAGGTTTGGCAATCGAAACAGAAGGCTTTTTATCACAGGACAAGAAATCAGCCCTCAACAACTTAACCGGCGGAAAATATTTTGTTGAAAAAATCCCTAAGCCCCGGGGTCACAATTTCAGCAAAAATCTGACTTTTGGCAATTCACTCAAAAATGGTGCCAACCGGTTGGAAATGCTACCCTGAAAGGTTTGGCAGTCGAAACAGAAGGCTTTTTATCACAGGACAAGAAATCAGCCCTCAACAACTTAACCGGCGGATTTTTTTTTTTGAAAAAATCCCTAAGCCCCGGGGTCACAATTTCAGCAAAAATCTTACTTTTGGCAATTCACTCAAAAATGGTGCCAGCACGTTGCAAGTGCTACCCTGAAAGGTTTGGCAGTCGAAACAGAAGGCTTTTTATCACAGGACAAGAAATCAGCCCTCAACAACTTAACCGGCAGAAAATATTTTTTTGACAAAATCCCTAAGCCCTGGGGTCACAATTTCAGCAAAAATCTGACTTTTGGCAATTCACTCAAAAATGGTGCCAGCACGTTGCAAATGCTCCCCTGAAAGGTTTGGCAGTCGAAACAGAAGGCTTTTTATCACAGGACAAGAAATCAGCCCTCAACAACTTAACCGGCAGAAAATATTTTTTTGACAAAATCCCTAAGCCCTGGGGTCACAATTTCAGCAAAAATCTGACTTTTGGCAATTCACTCAAAAATGGTGCCAGCACGTTGCAAATGCTCCCCTGAAAGGTTTGGCAATCGAAACAGAAGGCTTTTTATCACAGGACAAGAAATCAGCCCTCAACAACTTAACCGGTGGAAAATATTTTGTTGAAAAAATCCCTAAGCCCCGGGGTCACAATTTCAGCAAAAATCTGACTTTTGGCAATTCACTCAAAAATGGTGCCAGCACGTTGCAAATGCTCCCCTGAAAGGTTTGGCGATGGAAACAGAAGGCTTTTTATCACAGGACAAGAAATCAGCCCTCAACAACTTAACCGGCGGAAAATATTTTTTTGAAAAAATCCCTAAGCCCCGGGGTCACAATTTCAGCAAAAATCTGACTTTTGGCAATTCACTCAAAAATGGTGCCAACCGGCTGCAAATGCTCCCCTGAAAGGTTTGGCAGTCGAAACAGAAGGCTTTTTATCACAGGACAAGAAATCAGCCCTCAACAACTTAACCGGCGGAAAATATTTTTTTGAAAAAATCTCTAAGCACCGGGGTCACAATTTCAGCAAAAATCTGACTTTTGGCAATTCACTCAAAAATGGTGCCAACCGGTTGCAAATGCTCCCCGGAAAGGTTTGGCAATCGAAACAGAAGGCTTTTTATCACAGGACAAGAAATCAGCCCTCAACAACTTAACCGGCGGAAAATATTTTTTTGAAAAAATCTCTAAGCCCCGGGGTCACAATTTCAGCAAAAATCTGACTTTTGGCAATTCACTCAAAAATGGTGCCAACCGGCTGCAAATGCTCCCCTGAAAGGTTTGGCAGTCGAAACAGAAGGCTTTTTATCACAGGACAAGAAATCAGCCCTCAACAACTTAACCGGCGGAAAATATTTTGTTGAAAAAATCCCTAAGGTCACAATTTCAGCAAAAATCTGACTTTTGGCAATTCACTCAAAAATGGTGCCAGCACGTTGCAAATGCTCCCCTGAAAGGTTTGGCGATGGAAACAGAAGGCTTTTTATCACAGGACAAGAAATCAGCCCTCAACAACTTAACCGGCAGAAAATATTTTTTTGACAAAATCCCTAAGCCCTGGGGTCACAATTTCAGCAAAAATCTGACTTTTGGCAATTCACTCAAAAATGGTGCCAGCACGTTGCAAATGCTCCCCTGAAAGGTTTGGCAATCGAAACAGAAGGCTTTTTATCACAGGACAAGAAATCAGCCCTCAACAACTTAACCGGTGGAAAATATTTTGTTGAAAAAATCCCTAAGCCCCGGGGTCACAATTTCAGCAAAAATCTGACTTTTGGCAATTCACTCAAAAATGGTGCCAGCACGTTGCAAATGCTCCCCTGAAAGGTTTGGCGATGGAAACAGAAGGCTTTTTATCACAGGACAAGAAATCAGCCCTCAACAACTTAACCGGCGGAAAATATTTTTTTGAAAAAATCCCTAAGCCCCGGGGTCACAATTTCAGCAAAAATCTGACTTTTGGCAATTCACTCAAAAATGGTGCCAACCGGCTGCAAATGCTCCCCTGAAAGGTTTGGCAGTCGAAACAGAAGGCTTTTTATCACAGGACAAGAAATCAGCCCTCAACAACTTAACCGGCGGAAAATATTTTTTTGAAAAAATCTCTAAGCACCGGGGTCACAATTTCAGCAAAAATCTGACTTTTGGCAATTCACTCAAAAATGGTGCCAACCGGTTGCAAATGCTCCCCGGAAAGGTTTGGTAATCGAAACAGAAGGCTTTTTATCACAGGACAAGAAATCAGCCCTCAACAACTTAACCGGCGGAAAATATTTTTTTGAAAAAATCTCTAAGCCCCGGGGTCACAATTTCAGCAAAAATTTGACTTTTGGCAATTCACTCAAAAATGGTGCCAACCGGCTGCAAATGCTCCCCTGAAAGGTTTGGCAGTCGAAACAGAAGGCTTTTTATCACAGGACAAGAAATCAGCCCTCAACAACTTAACCGGTGGAAAATATTTTGTTGAAAAAATCCCTAAGGTCACAATTTCAGCAAAAATCTGACTTTTGGCAATTCACTCAAAAATGGTGCCAGCACGTTGCAAATGCTCCCCTGAAAGGTTTGGCAGTCGAAACAGAAGGGTTTTTATCACAGGACAAGAAATCAGCCCTCAACAACTTAACCGGCGGAATTTTTTTTTTGAAAAAATCCCTAAGCCCCGGGGTCACAATTTCAGCAAAAATCTGACTTTTGGCAATTCACTCAAAAATGGTGCCAGCACGTTGCAAGTGCTACCCTGAAAGGTTTGGCAGTCGAAACAGAAGGCTTTTTATCACAGGACAAGAAATCAGCCCTCAACAACTTAACCGGAGGAAAATATTTTGTTGAAAAAATCCCTAAGCCCCGGGGTCACAATTTCAGCAAAAATCTGACTTTTGGCAATTCACTCAAAAATGGTGCCAGCACGTTGCAAATGCTCCCCTGAAAGGTTTGGCAGTCGAAACAGAAGGCTTTTTATCACAGGACAAGAAATCAGCCCTCAACAACTTAACCGGCAGAAAATATTTTTTTGACAAAATCCCTAAGCCCTGGGGTCACAATTTCAGCAAAAATCTGACTTTTGGCAATTCACTCAAAAATGGTGCCAGCACGTTGCAAATGCTCCCCTGAAAGATTTGGCAGTCGAAACAGAAGGCTTTTTATCACAGGACAAGAAATCAGCCCTCAACAACTTAACCGGTGGAAAATATTTTGTTGAAAAAATCCCTAAGCCCTGGGGTCACAATTTCAGCAAAAATCTGACTTTTGGCAATTCACTCAAAAATGGTGCCAGCACGTTGCAAATGCTCCCCTGAAAGGTTTGGCAGTCGAAACAGAAGGCTTTTTATCACAGGACAAGAAATCAGCCCTCAACAACTTAACCGGCAGAAAATATTTTTTTGACAAAATCCCTAAGCCCTGGGGTCACAATTTCAGCAAAAATCTGACTTTTGGCAATTCACTCAAAAATGGTGCCAGCACGTTGCAAATGCTCCCCTGAAAGGTTTGGCGATGGAAACAGAAGGCTTTTTATCACAGGACAAGAAATCAGCCCTCAACAACTTAACCGGCGGAAAATATTTTTTTGAAAAAATCCCTAAGCCCCGGGGTCACAATTTCAGCAAAAATCTAACTTTTGGCAATTCACTCAAAAATGGTGTCAGCACGTTGCAAATGCTCCCCTGAAAGGTTTGGCGATGGAAACAGAAGGCTTTTTATCACAGGACAAGAAATCAGCCCTCAACAACTTAACCGGCGGAAAATATTTTTTTGAAAAAATCTCTAAGCCCCGGGGTCACAATTTCAGCAAAAATCTGACTTTTGGCAATTCACTCAAAAATGGTGCCAACCGGCTGCAAATGCTCCCCTGAAAGGTTTGGCAGTCGAAACAGAAGGCTTTTTATCACAGGACAAGAAATCAGCCCTCAACAACTTAACCGGCAGAAAATATTTTTTTGACAAAATCCCTAAGCCCTGGGGTCACAATTTCAGCAAAAATCTGACTTTTGGCAATTCACTCAAAAATGGTGCCAGCACGTTGCAAATGCTCCCCTGAAAGGTTTGGCAATCGAAACAGAAGGCTTTTTATCACAGGACAAGAAATCAGCCCTCAACAACTTAACCGGTGGAAAATATTTTGTTGAAAAAATCCCTAAGCCCTGGGGTCACAATTTCAGCAAAAATCTGACTTTTGGCAATTCACTCAAAAATGGTGCCAGCACGTTGCAAATGCTCCCCTGAAAGGTTTGGCGATGGAAACAGAAGGCTTTTTATCACAGGACAAGAAATCAGCCCTCAACAACTTAACCGGCGGAAAATATTTTTTTGAAAAAATCCCTAAGCCCCGGGGTCACAATTTCAGCAAAAATCTAACTTTTGGCAATTCACTCAAAAATGGTGTCAGCACGTTGCAAATGCTCCCCTGAAAGGTTTGGCGATGGAAACAGAAGGCTTTTTATCACAGGACAAGAAATCAGCCCTCAACAACTTAACCGGCGGAAAATATTTTTTTGAAAAAATCTCTAAGCCCCGGGGTCACAATTTCAGCAAAAATCTGACTTTTGGCAATTCACTCAAAAATGGTGCCAACCGGTTGCAAATGCTCCCCGGAAAGGTTTGGCAGTCGAAACAGAAGGCTTTTTATCACAGGACAAGAAATCAGCCCTCAACAACTTAACCAGCGGAAAATATTTTTTTGAAAAAATCTCTAAGCCCCGGGGTCACAATTTCAGCAAAAATCTGACTTTTGGCAATTCACTCAAAAATGGTGCCAACCGGCTGCAAATGCTCCCCTGAAAGGTTTGGCAGTCGAAACAGAAGGCTTTTTATCACAGGACAAGAAATCAGCCCTCAACAACTTAACCGGCGGAAAATATTTTTTTGAAAAAATCTCTAAGCCCCGGGGACACAATTTCAGCAAAAATCTGACTTTTGGCAATTCACTCAAAAATGGTGCCAACCGGCTGCAAATGCTCCCCTGAAAGGTTTGGCAGTCGAAACAGAAGGCTTTTTATCACAGGACAAGAAATCAGCCCTCAACAACTTAACCGGCGGAAAATATTTTGTTGAAAAAATCCCTATGCCCAGGGGTCACAATTTCAGCAAAAATCTGACTTTTGGCAATTCACTCAAAAATGGTGCCAGCACGTTGCAAATGCTCCCCTGAAAGATTTGGCAGTCGAAACAGAAGGCTTTTTATCACAGGACAAGAAATCAGCCCTCAACAACTTAACCGGTGGAAAATATTTTGTTGAAAAAATCCCTAAGCCCCGGGGTCACAATTTCAGCAAAAATCTGACTTTTGGCAATTCACTCAAAAATGGTGCCAGCACGTTGCAAATGCTCCCCTGAAAGGTTTGGCGATGGAAACAGAAGGCTTTTTATCACAGGACAAGAAATCAGCCCTCAACAACTTAACCGGTGGAAAATATTTTTTTGAAAAAATCCCTAAGCCCCGGGGTCACAATTTCAACAAAAATCTGACTTTTGGCAATTCACTCAAAAATGGTGCCAACCGGTTGGAAATGCTCCCCTGAAAGGTTTGGCAGTCGAAAAAGAAGGCTTTTTATCACAGGACAAGAAATCAGCCCTCAACAACTTAACCGGCGGAAAATTTTTTTTTGAAAAAATCCCTAAGCCCTGGGGTCACAATTTCAGCAAAAATCTGACTTTTGGCAATTCACTCAAAAATGGTGCCAGCACGTTGCAAGTGATACCCTGAAAGGTTTGGCAGTCGAAACAGAAGGCTTTTAATCACAGGACAAGAAATCAGCCCTCAACAACTTAACCGGAGGAAAATATTTTTTTGAAAAAATCCCTAAGCCCCGGGGTCACAATTTCAGCAAAAATCTGACTTTTGGCAATTCACTCAAAAATGGTGCCAGCACGTTGCAAATGCTCCCCTGAAAGGTTTGGCGATGGAAACAGAAGGCTTTTTATCACAGGACAAGAAATCAGCCCTCAACAACTTAACCGGCGGAAAATATTTTTTTGAAAAAATCTCTAAGCCCCGGGGTCACAATTTCAGCAAAAATCTGACTTTTGGCAATTCACTCAAAAATGGTGCCAACCGGTTGCAAATGCTCCCCGGAAAGGTTTGGCAGTCGAAACAGAAGGCTTTTTATCACAGGACAAGAAATCAGCCCTCAACAACTTAACCGGCGGAAAATATTTTTTTGAAAAAATCTCTAAGCCCCGGGGTCACAATTTCAGCAAAAATCTGACTTTTGGCAATTCACTCAAAAATGGTGCCAACCGGCTGCAAATGCTCCCCTGAAAGGTTTGGCAGTCGAAACAGAAGGCTTTTTATCACAGGACAAGAAATCAGCCCTCAACAACTTAACCGGCGGAAAATATTTTGTTGAAAAAATCCCTAAGCCCTGGGGTCACAATTTCAGCAAAAATCTGACTTTTGGCAATTCACTCAAAAATGGTGCCAACCTGTTGCAAATGCTCCCCTGAAAGCTTTGGCAATGGATACAGAAGGCTTTTTATCACAGGACAAGAAATCACCCCTGAACAACTTAACCGGCGGAAAATATTTTTTTGAAAAAATCTCTAAGCCCCGGGGTCACAATTTCAGCAAAAATCTGACTTTTGGCAATTCACTCAAAAATGGTGCCAACCGGCTGCAAATGCTCCCCTGAAGGGTTTGGCAGTCGAAACAGAAGGCTTTTTATCACAGGACAAGAAATCAGCCCACAACAACTTAACCGGCGGAAAATATTTTGTTGAAAAAATCCCTAAGCCCTGGGGTCTCAATTTCAGCAAAAATCTGACTTTTGGCAATTCACTCAAAAATGGTGCCAGCACGTTGCAAATGCTCCCCTGAAAGATTTGGCAGTCGAAACAGAAGGCTTTTTATCACAGGACAAGAAATCAGCCCTCAACAACTTAACCGGTGGAAAATATTTTGTTGAAAAAATCCCTAAGCCCCGGGGTCACAATTTCAGCAAAAATCTGACTTTTGGCAATTCACTCAAAAATGGTGCCAGCACGTTGCAAATGCTCCCCTGAAAGGTTTGGCGATGGAAACAGAAGGCTTTTTATCACAGGACAAGAAATCAGCCCTCAACAACTTAACCGGCGGAAAATATTTTTTTGAAAAAATCCCTAAGCCCCGGGGTCACAATTTCAGCAAAAATCTGACTTTTGGCAATTCACTCAAAAATGGTGTCAGCACGTTGCAAATGCTCCCCTGAAAGGTTTGGCGATGGAAACAGAAGTCTTTTTATCACAGGACAAGAAATCAGCCCTCAACAACTTAACCGGCGGAAAATATTTTTTTGAAAAAATCTCTAAGCACCGGGGTCACAATTTCAGCAAAAATCTGACTTTTGGCAATTCACTCAAAAATGGTGCCAACCGGTTGCAAATGCTCCCGGGAAAGGTTTGGCAGTCGAAAGAGAAGGCTTTTTATCACAGGACAAGAAATCAGCCCTCAACAACTTAACCGGCGGAAAATTTTTTTTTGAAAAAATCCCTAAGCCCTGGGGTCACAATTTCAGCAAAAATCTGACTTTTGGCAATTCACTCAAAAATGGTGCCAGCACGTTGCAAGTGATACCCTGAAAGGTTTGGCAGTCGAAACAGAAGGCTTTTAATCACAGGACAAGAAATCAGCCCTCAACAACTTAACCGGAGGAAAATATTTTTTTGAAAAAATCCCTAAGCCCCGGGGTCACAATTTCAGCAAAAATCTGACTTTTGGCAATTCACTCAAAAATGGTGCCAGCACGTTGCAAATGCTCCCCTGAAAGGTTTGGCGATGGAAACAGAAGGCTTTTTATCACAGGACAAGAAATCAGCCCTCAACAACTTAACCGGCGGAAAATATTTTTTTGAAAAAATCTCTAAGCCCCGGGGTCACAATTTCAGCATAAATCTGACTTTTGGCAATTCACTCAAAAATGGTGCCAACCGGTTGCAAATGCTCCCCGGAAAGGTTTGGCAGTCGAAACAGAAGGCTTTTTATCACAGGACAAGAAATCAGCCCTCAACAACTTAACCGGCGGAAAATATTTTTTTGAAAAAATCTCTAAGCCCCGGGGTCACAATTTCAGCAAAAATCTGACTTTTGGCAATTCACTCAAAAATGGTGCCAACCGGCTGCAAATGCTCCCCTGAAAGGTTTGGCAGTCGAAACAGAAGGCTTTTTATCACAGGACAAGAAATCAGCCCTCAACAACTTAACCGGCGGAAAATATTTTGTTGAAAAAATCCCTAAGCCCTGGGGTCACAATTTCAGCAAAAATCTGACTTTTGGCAATTCACTCAAAAATGGTGCCAACCTGTTGCAAATGCTCCCCTGAAAGCTTTGGCAATGGATACAGAAGGCTTTTTATCACAGGACAAGAAATCACCCCTGAACAACTTAACCGGCGGAAAATATTTTTTTGAAAAAATCTCTAAGCCCCGGGGTCACAATTTCAGCAAAAATCTGACTTTTGGCAATTCACTCAAAAATGGTGCCAGCACGTTGCAAATGCTCCCCTGAAAGGTTTGGCAGTCGAAACAGAAGGCTTTTTATCACAGGACAAGAAATCAGCCCTCAACAACTTAACCGGCGGAAAATTTTTTTTTGAAAAAATCCCTAAGCCCTGGGGTCACAATTTCAGCAAAAATCTGACTTTTGGCAATTCACTCAAAAATGGTGCCAGCACGTTGCAAGTGATACCCTGAAAGGTTTGGCAGTCGAAACAGAAGGCTTTTAATCACAGGACAAGAAATCAGCCCTCAACAACTTAACCGGAGGAAAATATTTTTTTGAAAAAATCCCTAAGCCCCGGGGTCACAATTTCAGCAAAAATCTGACTTTTGGCAATTCACTCAAAAATGGTGCCAGCACGTTGCAAATGCTCCCCTGAAAGGTTTGGCGATGGAAACAGAAGGCTTTTTATCACAGGACAAGAAATCAGCCCTCAACAACTTAACCGGCGGAAAATATTTTTTTGAAAAAATCTCTAAGCCCCGGGGTCACAATTTCAGCATAAATCTGACTTTTGGCAATTCACTCAAAAATGGTGCCAACCGGTTGCAAATGCTCCCCGGAAAGGTTTGGCAGTCGAAACAGAAGGCTTTTTATCACAGGACAAGAAATCAGCCCTCAACAACTTAACCGGCGGAAAATATTTTTTTGAAAAAATCTCTAAGCCCCGGGGTCACAATTTCAGCAAAAATCTGACTTTTGGCAATTCACTCAAAAATGGTGCCAACCGGCTGCAAATGCTCCCCTGAAAGGTTTGGCAGTCGAAACAGAAGGCTTTTTATCACAGGACAAGAAATCAGCCCTCAACAACTTAACCGGCGGAAAATATTTTGTTGAAAAAATCCCTAAGCCCTGGGGTCACAATTTCAGCAAAAATCTGACTTTTGGCAATTCACTCAAAAATGGTGCCAACCTGTTGCAAATGCTCCCCTGAAAGCTTTGGCAATGGATACAGAAGGCTTTTTATCACAGGACAAGAAATCACCCCTGAACAACTTAACCGGCGGAAAATATTTTTTTGAAAAAATCTCTAAGCCCCGGGGTCACAATTTCAGCAAAAATCTGACTTTTGGCAATTCACTCAAAAATGGTGCCAACCGGTTGCAAATGCTCCCCGGAAAGGTTTGGCAGTCGAAACAGAAGGCTTTTTATCACAGGACAAGAAATCAGCCCTCAACAACTTAACCGGCGGAAAATATTTTTTTGAAAAAATCTCTAAGCCCCGGGGTCACAATTTCAGCAAAAATCTGACTTTTGGCAATTCACTCAAAAATGGTGCCAACCGGCTGCAAATGCTCCCCTGAAAGGTTTGGCAGTCGAAACAGAAGGCTTTTTATCACAGGACAAGAAATCAGCCCACAACAACTTAACCGGCGGAAAATATTTTGTTGAAAAAATCCCTAAGCCCTGGGGTCACAATTTCAGCAAAAATCTGACTTTTGGCAATTCACTCAAAAATGGTGCCAGCACGTTGCAAATGCTCCCCTGAAAGATTTGGCAGTCGAAACAGAAGGCTTTTTATCACAGGACAAGAAATCAGCCCTCAACAACTTAACCGGTGGAAAATATTTTGTTGAAAAAATCCCTAAGCCCCGGGGTCACAATTTCAGCAAAAATCTGACTTTTGGCAATTCACTCAAAAATGGTGCCAGCACGTTGCAAATGCTCCCCTGAAAGGTTTGGCGATGGAAACAGAAGGCTTTTTATCACAGGACAAGAAATCAGCCCTCAACAACTTAACCGGCGGAAAATATTTTTTTGAAAAAATCCCTAAGCCCCGGGGTCACAATTTCAGCAAAAATCTGACTTTTGGCAATTCACTCAAAAATGGTGTCAGCACGTTGCAAATGCTCCCCTGAAAGGTTTGGCGATGGAAACAGAAGTCTTTTTATCACAGGACAAGAAATCAGCCCTCAACAACTTAACCGGCGGAAAATATTTTTTTGAAAAAATCTCTAAGCACCGGGGTCACAATTTCAGCAAAAATCTGACTTTTGGCAATTCACTCAAAAATGGTGCCAACCGGTTGCAAATGCTCCCCGGAAAGGTTTGGCAGTCGAAACAGAAGGCTTTTTATCACAGGACAAGAAATCAGCCCTCAACAACTTAACCGGTGGAAAATATTTTTTTGAAAAAATCCCTAAGCCCCGGGGTCACAATTTCAGCAAAAATCTGACTTTTGGCAATTCACTCAAAAATGGTGCCAGCACGTTGCAAATGCTCCCCTGAAAGGTTTGGCGATGGAAACAGAAGGCTTTTTATCACAGGACAAGAAATCAGCCCTCAACAACTTAACCGGCGGAAAATATTTTTTTGAAAAAATCCCTAAGCCCCGGGGTCACAATTTCAGCAAAAATCTGACTTTTGGCAATTCACTCAAAAATGGTGCCAACCGGCTGCAAATGCTCCCCTGAAAGGTTTGGCAGTCGAAACAGAAGGCTTTTTATCACAGGACAAGAAATCAGCCCTCAACAACTTAACCGGCGGAAAATATTTTTTTGAAAAAATCTCTAAGCCCCGGGGTCACAATTTCAGCAAAAATCTGACTTTTGGCAATTCACTCAAAAATGGTGCCAACCGGCTGCAAATGCTCCCCTGAAAGGTTTGGCAGTCGAAACAGAAGGCTTTTTATCACAGGACAAGAAATCAGCCCTCAACAACTTAACCGGTGGAAAATATTTTTTTGAAAAAATCCCTAAGCCCCGGGGTCACAATTTCAACAAAAATCTGACTTTTGGCAATTCACTCAAAAATGGTGCCAACCGCTTGGAAATGCTCCCCGGAAAGGTTTGGCAGTCGAAAGAGAAGGCTTTTTATCACAGGACAAGAAATCAGCCCTCAACAACTTAACCGGCGGAAATTTTTTTTTTGAAAAAATCCCTAAGCCCTGGGGTCACAATTTCAGCAAAAATCTGACTTTTGGCAATTCACTCAAAAATGGTGCCAGCACGTTGCAAGTGATACCCTGAAAGGTTTGGCAGTCGAAACAGAAGGCTTTTAATCACAGGACAAGAAATCAGCCCTCAACAACTTAACCGGCGGAAAATATTTTGTTGAAAAAATCCCTAAGCCCTGGGGTCACAATTTCAGCAAAAATCTGACTTTTGGCAATTCACTCAAAAATGGTGCCAACCTGTTGCAAATGCTCCCCTGAAAGCTTTGGCAATGGATACAGAAGGCTTTTTATCACAGGACAAGAAATCACCCCTGAACAACTTAACCGGCGGAAAATATTTTTTTGAAAAAATCTCTAAGCCCCGGGGTCACAATTTCAGCAAAAATCTGACTTTTGGCAATTCACTCAAAAATGGTGCCAACCGGTTGCAAATGCTCCCCGGAAAGGTTTGGCAGTCGAAACAGAAGGCTTTTTATCACAGGACAAGAAATCAGCCCTCAACAACTTAACCGGCGGAAAATATTTTTTTGAAAAAATCTCTAAGCCCCGGGGTCACAATTTCAGCAAAAATCTGACTTTTGGCAATTCACTCAAAAATGGTGCCAACCGGCTGCAAATGCTCCCCTGAAAGGTTTGGCAGTCGAAACAGAAGGCTTTTTATCACAGGACAAGAAATCAGCCCACAACAACTTAACCGGCGGAAAATATTTTGTTGAAAAAATCCCTAAGCCCTGGGGTCACAATTTCAGCAAAAATCTGACTTTTGGCAATTCACTCAAAAATGGTGCCAGCACGTTGCAAATGCTCCCCTGAAAGATTTGGCAGTCGAAACAGAAGGCTTTTTATCACAGGACAAGAAATCAGCCCTCAACAACTTAACCGGTGGAAAATATTTTGTTGAAAAAATCCCTAAGCCCCGGGGTCACAATTTCAGCAAAAATCTGACTTTTGGCAATTCACTCAAAAATGGTGCCAGCACGTTGCAAATGCTCCCCTGAAAGGTTTGGCGATGGAAACAGAAGGCTTTTTATCACAGGACAAGAAATCAGCCCTCAACAACTTAACCGGCGGAAAATATTTTTTTGAAAAAATCCCTAAGCCCCAGGGTCACAATTTCAGCAAAAATCTGACTTTTGGCAATTCACTCAAAAATGGTGTCAGCACGTTGCAAATGCTCCCCTGAAAGGTTTGGCGATGGAAACAGAAGTCTTTTTATCACAGGACAAGAAATCAGCCCTCAACAACTTAACCGGCGGAAAATATTTTTTTGAAAAAATCTCTAAGCACCGGGGTCACAATTTCAGCAAAAATCTGACTTTTGGCAATTCACTCAAAAATGGTGCCAACCGGTTGCAAATGCTCCCCGGAAAGGTTTGGCAGTCGAAAGAGAAGGCTTTTTATCACAGGACAAGAAATCAGCCCTCAACAACTTAACCGGCGGAAAATTTTTTTTTGAAAAAATCCCTAAGCCCTGGGGTCACAATTTCAGCAAAAATCTGACTTTTGGCAATTCACTCAAAAATGGTGCCAGCACGTTGCAAGTGATACCCTGAAAGGTTTGGCAGTCGAAACAGAAGGCTTTTAATCACAGGACAAGAAATCAGCCCTCAACAACTTAACCGGAGGAAAATATTTTTTTGAAAAAATCCCTAAGCCCCGGGGTCACAATTTCAGCAAAAATCTGACTTTTGGCAATTCACTCAAAAATGGTGCCAGCACGTTGCAAATGCTCCCCTGAAAGGTTTGGCGATGGAAACAGAAGGCTTTTTATCACAGGACAAGAAATCAGCCCTCAACAACTTAACCGGCGGAAAATATTTTTTTGAAAAAATCTCTAAGCCCCGGGGTCACAATTTCAGCAAAAATCTGACTTTTGGCAATTCACTCAAAAATGGTGCCAACCGGTTGCAAATGCTCCCCGGAAAGGTTTGGCAGTCGAAACAGAAGGCTTTTTATCACAGGACAAGAAATCAGCCCTCAACAACTTAACCGGCGGAAAATATTTTTTTGAAAAAATCTCTAAGCCCCGGGGTCACAATTTCAGCAAAAATCTGACTTTTGGCAATTCACTCAAAAATGGTGCCAACCGGCTGCAAATGCTCCCCTGAAAGGTTTGGCAGTCGAAACAGAAGGCTTTTTATCACAGGACAAGAAATCAGCCCTCAACAACTTAACCGGCGGAAAATATTTTTTTGAAAAAATCCCTAAGCCCCGGGGTCACAATTTCAGCAAAAATCTGACTTTTGGCAATTCACTCAAAAATGGTGCCAGCACGTTGCAAATGCTCCCCTGAAAGGTTTGGCGATGGAAACAGAAGGCTTTTTATCACAGGACAAGAAATCAGCCCTCAACAACTTAACCGGCGGAAAATATTTTTCTGAAAAAATCTCTAAGCCCCGGGGTCACAATTTCAGCAAAAATCTGACTTTTGGCAATTCACTCAAAAATGGTGCCAACCGGTTGCAAATGCTCCCCGGAAAGGTTTGGCAGTCGAAACAGAAGGCTTTTTATCACAGGACAAGAAATCAGCCCTCAACAACTTAACCGGCGGAAAATATTTTTTTGAAAAAATCTCTAAGCCCCGGGGTCACAATTTCAGCAAAAATCTGACTTTTGGCAATTCACTCAAAAATGGTGCCAACCGGCTGCAAATGCTCCCCTGAAAGGTTTGGCAGTCGAAACAGAAGGCTTTTTATCACAGGACAAGAAATCAGCCCTCAACAACTTAACCGGCGGAAAATATTTTGTTGAAAAAATCCCTAAGCCCTGGGGTCACAATTTCAGCAAAAATCTGACTTTTGGCAATTCACTCAAAAATGGTGCCAACCTGTTGCAAATGCTCCCCTGAAAGCTTTGGCAATGGATACAGAAGGCTTTTTATCACAGGACAAGAAATCACCCCTGAACAACTTAACCGGCGGAAAATATTTTTTTGAAAAAATCTCTAAGCCCCGGGGTCACAATTTCAGCAAAAATCTGACTTTTGGCAATTCACTCAAAAATGGTGCCAACCGGTTGCAAATGCTCCCCGGAAAGGTTTGGCAGTCGAAACAGAAGGCTTTTTATCACAGGACAAGAAATCAGCCCTCAACAACTTAACCGGCGGAAAATATTTTTTTGAAAAAATCTCTAAGCCCCGGGGTCACAATTTCAGCAAAAATCTGACTTTTGGCAATTCACTCAAAAATGGTGCCAACCGGCTGCAAATGCTCCCCTGAAAGGTTTGGCAGTCGAAACAGAAGGCTTTTTATCACAGGACAAGAAATCAGCCCACAACAACTTAACCGGCGGAAAATATTTTGTTGAAAAAATCCCTAAGCCCTGGGGTCACAATTTCAGCAAAAATCTGACTTTTGGCAATTCACTCAAAAATGGTGCCAGCACGTTGCAAATGCTCCCCTGAAAGATTTGGCAGTCGAAACAGAAGGCTTTTTATCACAGGACAAGAAATCAGCCCTCAACAACTTAACCGGTGGAAAATATTTTGTTGAAAAAATCCCTAAGCCCCGGGGTCACAATTTCAGCAAAAATCTGACTTTTGGCAATTCACTCAAAAATGGTGCCAGCACGTTGCAAATGCTCCCCTGAAAGGTTTGGCGATGGAAACAGAAGGCTTTTTATCACAGGACAAGAAATCAGCCCTCAACAACTTAACCGGCGGAAAATATTTTTTTGAAAAAATCCCTAAGCCCCGGGGTCACAATTTCAGCAAAAATCTGACTTTTGGCAATTCACTCAAAAATGGTGTCAGCACGTTGCAAATGCTCCCCTGAAAGGTTTGGCGATGGAAACAGAAGTCTTTTTATCACAGGACAAGAAATCAGCCCTCAACAACTTAACCGGCGGAAAATATTTTTTTGAAAAAATCTCTAAGCACCGGGGTCACAATTATCAAAAATCTGACTTTTGGCAATTCACTCAAAAATGGTGCCAACCGGTTGCAAATGCTCCCCGGAAAGGTTTGGCAGTCGAAACAGAAGGCTTTTTATCACAGGACAAGAAATCAGCCCTCAACAACTTAACCGGTGGAAAATATTTTTTTGAAAAAATCCCTAAGCCACGGGGTCACAATTTCAGCAAAAATCTGACTTTTGGCAATTCACTCAAAAATGGTGCCAGCACGTTGCAAATGCTCCCCTGAAAGGTTTGGCGATGGAAACAGAAGGCTTTTTATCACAGGACAAGAAATCAGCCCTCAACAACTTAACCGGCGGAAAATATTTTTTTGAAAAAATCCCTAAGCCCCGGGGTCACAATTTCAGCAAAAATCTGACTTTTGGCAATTCACTCAAAAATGGTGCCAACCGGCTGCAAATGCTCCCCTGAAAGGTTTGGCAGTCGAAACAGAAGGCTTTTTATCACAGGACAAGAAATCAGCCCTCAACAACTTAACCGGCGGAAAATATTTTTTTGAAAAAATCTCTAAGCCCCGGGGTCACAATTTCAGCAAAAATCTGACTTTTGGCAATTCACTCAAAAATGGTGCCAACCGGCTGCAAATGCTCCCCTGAAAGGTTTGGCAGTCGAAACAGAAGGCTTTTAATCACAGGACAAGAAATCAGCCCTCAACAACTTAACCGGTGGAAAATATTTTTTTGAAAAAATCCCTAAGCCCCGGGGTCACAATTTCAACAAAAATCTGACTTTTGGCAATTCACTCAAAAATGGTGCCAACCGCTTGGAAATGCTCCCCGGAAAGGTTTGGCAGTCGAAAGAGAAGGCTTTTTATCACAGGACAAGAAATCAGCCCTCAACAACTTAACCGGCGGAAATTTTTTTTTTGAAAAAATCCCTAAGCCCTGGGGTCACAATTTCAGCAAAAATCTGACTTTTGGCAATTCACTCAAAAATGGTGCCAGCACGTTGCAAGTGATACCCTGAAAGGTTTGGCAGTCGAAACAGAAGGCTTTTAATCACAGGACAAGAAATCAGCCCTCAACAACTTAACCGGAGGAAAATATTTTTTTGAAAAAATCCCTAAGCCCCGGGGTCACAATTTCAGCAAAAATCTGACTTTTGGCAATTCACTCAAAAATGGTGCCAGCAGGGTGCAAAGGCTCCCCTGAAAGCTTTGGCGATGGAAACAGAAGGTTTTTTATCACAGGACAAGAAATCAGCCCTCAACAACTTAACCGGCGGAAAATATTTTTTTGAAAAAATCCCTAAGCCCCGGGGTCACAATTTCAGCAAAAATCTGACTTTTGGCAATTCACTCAAAAATGGTGCCAACCGGTTGCAAATGCTCCCCGGAAAGGTTTGGCAGTCGAAACAGAAGGCTTTTTATCACAGGACAAGAAATCAGCCCTCAACAACTTAACCGGCGGAAAATATTTTTTTGAAAAAATCCCTAAGCCCCGGGGTCACAATTTCAGCAAAAATCTGACTTTTGGCAATTCACTCAAAAATGGTGCCAACCAGTTGCAAATGCTCCCCTGAAAGGTTTGGCAGTCGAAACAGAAGGCTTTTTATCACAGGACAAGAAATCAGCCCTCAACAACTTAACCGGCAGAAAATATTTTTTTGACAAAATCCCTAAGCCCCGGGGTCACAATTTCAGCAAAAATCTGACTTTTGGCAATTCACTCAAAAATGGTGCCAGCACGTTGCAAGTGCTCCCCTGAAAGGTTTGGCAGTCGAAACAGAAGGCTTTTTATCACAGGACAAGAAATCAGCCCTCAACAACTTAACCGGTGGAAAATATTTTGTTGAAAAAATCCCTAAGCCCCGGGGTCACAATTTCAGCAAAAATCTGACTTTTGGCAATTCACTCAAAAATGGTGCCAGCACGTTGCAAATGCTCCCCTGAAAGGTTTGGCAGTCGAAACAGAAGGCTTTTTATCACAGGACAAGAAATCAGCCCTCAACAACTTAACCGGTGGAAAATATTTTGTTGAAAAAATCCCTAAGCCCCGGGGTCACAATTTCAGCAAAAATCTGACTTTTGGCAATTCACTCAAAAATGGTGCCAGCACGTTGCAAATGCTCCCCTGAAAGGTTTGGTGATGGAAACAGAAGGCTTTTTATCACAGGACAAGAAATCAGCCCTCAACAACTTAACCGGCGGAAAATATTTTTTTGAAAAAATCTCTAAGCCCCGGGGTCACAATTTCAGCAAAAATCTGACTTTTGGCAATTCACTCAAAAATGGTGCCAACCGGTTGCAAATGCTCCCCGGAAAGGTTTGGCAGTCGAAACAGAAGGCTTTTTATCACAGGACAAGAAATCAGCCCTCAACAACTTAACCGGCGGAAAATATTTTTTTGAAAAAATCTCTAAGCCCCGGGGTCACAATTTCAGCAAAAATCTGACTTTTGGCAATTCACTCAAAAATGGTGCCAACCGGCTGCAAATGCTCCCCTGAAAGGTTTGGCAGTCGAAACAGAAGGCTTTTTTATCACAGGACAAGAAATCAGCCCTCAACAACTTAACCGGTGGAAAATATTTTGTTGAAAAAATCCCTAAGCCCCGGGGTCACAATTTCAGAAAAAATCTGACTTTTGGCAATTCACTCAAAAACGGTGCCAGCACGTTGCAAGTGCTCCCCTGAAAGGTTTGGCAGTCGAAACAGAAGGCTTTTTATCAGAGGACAAGAAATCAGCCCTCAACAACTTAACCGGTGGAAAATACTTTGTTGAAAAAATCCCTAAGCCCCGGGGTCACAATTTCAGCAAAAATCTGACTTTTGGCAATTCACTCAAAAATGGTGCCAGCACGTTGCAAATGCTCCCCTGAAAGGTTTGGCGATGGAAACAGAAGCCTTTTTATCACAGGACAAGAAATCAGCCCTCAACAACTTAACCGGCGGAAAATATTTTTTTGAAAAAATCTCTAAGCCCCGGGGTCACAATTTCAGCAAAAATCTGACTTTTGGCAATTCACTCAAAAATGGTGCCAACCGGCTGCAAATGCTCCCCTGAAAGGTTTGGCAGTCCAAACAGAAGGCTTTTTATCACAGGACAAGAAATCAGCCCTCAACAACTTAACCGGCGGAAAATATTTTTTTGAAAAAATCCCTAAGCCCCGGGGTCACAATTTCAACAAAAATCTGACTTTTGGCAATTCACTCAAAAATGGTGCCAACCGGCTGGAAATGCTCCCCTGAAAGGTTTGGCAGTCGAAACAGAAGGCTTTTTATCACAGGACAAGAAATCAGCCCTCAACAACTTAACCGGCGGAAAATTTTTTTTTGAAAAAAATCCCTAAGCCCTGGGGTCACAATTTCAGCAAAAATCTGACTTTTGGCAATTCACTCAAAAATGGTGCCAGCACGTTGCAAGTGCTACCCTTAAAGGTTTGGCAGTCTAAACAGAAGGCATTTAATCACAGGACAAGAAATCAGCCCTCAACAACTTAACCGGAGGAAAATATTTTTTTGAAAAAATCCCTAAGACCCGGGGTCACAATTTCAGCAAAAATCTGACTTTTGGCAATTCACTCAAAAATGGTGCCAGCACGTTGCAAATGCTCCCCTGAAAGGTTTGGCGATGGAAACAGAAGGCTTTTTATCACAGGACAAGAAATCAGCCCTCAACAACTTAACCGGCGGAAAATATTTTTTTGAAAAAATCCCTAAGCCCCGGGGTCACAATTTCAGCAAAAATCTGACTTTTGGCAATTCACTCAAAAATGGTGCCAACCGGTTGCAAATGCTCCCCGGAAAGGTTTGGCAGTCGAAACAGAAGGCTTTTTATCACAGGACAAGAAATCAGCCCTCAATAACTTAACCGGCGGAAAATATTTTTTTGAAAAAATCTCTAAGCCCCGGGGTCACAATTTCAGCAAAAATCTGACTTTTGGCAATTCACTCAAAAATGGTGCCAACCGGCTGCAAATGCTCCCCTGAAAGGTTTGGCAGTCGAAACAGAAGGCTTTTTTATCACAGGACAAGAAATCAGCCCTCAACAACTTAACCGGTGGAAAATATTTTGTTGAAAAAATCCCTAAGCCCCGGGGTCACAATTTCAGCAAAAATCTGACTTTTGGCAATTCACTCAAAAACGGTGCCAGCACGTTGCAAGTGCTCCCCTGAAAGGTTTGGCAGTCGAAACAGAAGGCTTTTTATCAGAGGACAAGAAATCAGCCCTCAACAACTTAACCGGTGGAAAATACTTTGTTGAAAAAATCCCTAAGCCCCGGGGTCACAATTTCAGCAAAAATCTGACTTTTGGCAATTCACTCAAAAATGGTGGCAGCACGTTGCAAGTGCTACCCTTAAAGGTTTGGCAGTCTAAACAGAAGGCTTTTAATCACAGGACAAGAAATCAGCCCTCAACAACTTAACCGGAGGAAAATATTTTTTTGAAAAAATCCCTAAGACCCGGGGTCACAATTTCAGCAAAAATCTGACTTTTGGCAATTCACTCAAAAATGGTGCCAACCGGTTGGAAATGCTCCCCTGAAAGGTTTGGCAGTCGAAAGAGAAGGCTTTTTATCACAGGACAAGAAATCAGCCCTCAACAACTTAACCGGCGGAAAATTTTTTTTTGAAAAAATCCCTAAGCCCTGGGGTCACAATTTCAGCAAAAATCTGACTTTTGGCAATTCACTCAAAAATGGTGGCAGCACGTTGCAAGTGCTACCCTTAAAGGTTTGGCAGTCTAAACAGAAGGCTTTTAATCACAGGACAAGAAATCAGCCCTCAACAACTTAACCGGAGGAAAATATTTTTTTGAAAAAATCCCTAAGACCCGGGGTCACAATTTCAGCAAAAATCTGACTTTTGGCAATTCACTCAAAAATGGTGCCAGCACGTTGCAAATGCTCCCCTGAAAGGTTTGGCGATGGAAACAGAAGGCTTTTTATCACAGGACAAGAAATCAGCCCTCAACAACTTAACCGGCGGAAAATATTTTTTTGAAAAAATCTCTAAGCCCCGGGGTCACAATTTCAGCAAAAATCTGACTTTTGGCAATTCACTCAAAAATGGTGCCAACCGGCTGCAAATGCTCCCCGGAAAGGTTTGGCAGTCGAAACAGAAGGCTTTTTATCACAGGACAAGAAATCAGCCCTCAACAACTTAACCGGCGGAAAATATTTTTTTGAAAAAATCTCTAAGCCCCGGGGTCACAATTTCAGCAAAAATCTGACTTTTGGCAATTCACTCAAAAATGGTGCCAACCGGCTGCAAATGCTCCCCTGAAAGGTTTGGCAGTCGAAACAGAAGGCTTTTTTATCACAGGACAAGAAATCAGCCCTCAACAACTTAACCGGTGGAAAATATTTTGTTGAAAAAATCCCTAAGCCCCGGGGTCACAATTTCAGAAAAAATCTGACTTTTGGCAATTCACTCAAAAACGGTGCCAGCACGTTGCAAGTGCTCCCCTGAAAGGTTTGGCAGTCGAAACAGAAGGCTTTTTATCAGAGGACAAGAAATCAGCCCTCAACAACTTAACCGGTGGAAAATACTTTGTTGAAAAAATCCCTAAGCCCCGGGGTCACAATTTCAGCAAAAATCTGACTTTTGGCAATTCACTCAAAAATGGTGCCAGCACGTTGCAAATGCTCCCCTGAAAGGTTTGGCGATGGAAACAGAAGCCTTTTTATCACAGGACAAGAAATCAGCCCTCAACAACTTAACCGGCGGAAAATATTTTTTTGAAAAAATCTCTAAGCCCCGGGGTCACAATTTCAGCAAAAATCTGACTTTTGGCAATTCACTCAAAAATGGTGCCAACCGGCTGCAAATGCTCCCCTGAAAGGTTTGGCAGTCCAAACAGAAGGCTTTTTATCACAGGACAAGAAATCAGCCCTCAACAACTTAACCGGCGGAAAATATTTTTTTGAAAAAATCCCTAAGCCCCGGGGTCACAATTTCAACAAAAATCTGACTTTTGGCAATTCACTCAAAAATGGTGCCAACCGGTTGGAAATGCTCCCCTGAAAGGTTTGGCAGTCGAAACAGAAGGCTTTTTATCACAGGACAAGAAATCAGCCCTCAACAACTTAACCGGCGGAAAATTTTTTTTTGAAAAAATCCCTAAGCCCTGGGGTCACAATTTCAGCAAAAATCTGACTTTTGGCAATTCACTCAAAAATGGTGCCAGCACGTTGCAAGTGCTACCCTTAAAGGTTTGGCAGTCTAAACAGAAGGCATTTAATCACAGGACAAGAAATCAGCCCTCAACAACTTAACCGGAGGAAAATATTTTTTTGAAAAAATCCCTAAGACCCGGGGTCACAATTTCAGCAAAAATCTGACTTTTGGCAATTCACTCAAAAATGGTGCCAGCACGTTGCAAATGCTCCCCTGAAAGGTTTGGCGATGGAAACAGAAGGCTTTTTATCACAGGACAAGAAATCAGCCCTCAACAACTTAACCGGCGGAAAATATTTTTTTGAAAAAATCCCTAAGCCCCGGGGTCACAATTTCAGCAAAAATCTGACTTTTGGCAATTCACTCAAAAATGGTGCCAACCGGTTGCAAATGCTCCCCGGAAAGGTTTGGCAGTCGAAACAGAAGGCTTTTTATCACAGGACAAGAAATCAGCCCTCAATAACTTAACCGGCGGAAAATATTTTTTTGAAAAAATCTCTAAGCCCCGGGGTCACAATTTCAGCAAAAATCTGACTTTTGGCAATTCACTCAAAAATGGTGCCAACCGGCTGCAAATGCTCCCCTGAAAGGTTTGGCAGTCGAAACAGAAGGCTTTTTTATCACAGGACAAGAAATCAGCCCTCAACAACTTAACCGGTGGAAAATATTTTGTTGAAAAAATCCCTAAGCCCCGGGGTCACAATTTCAGCAAAAATCTGACTTTTGGCAATTCACTCAAAAACGGTGCCAGCACGTTGCAAGTGCTCCCCTGAAAGGTTTGGCAGTCGAAACAGAAGGCTTTTTATCAGAGGACAAGAAATCAGCCCTCAACAACTTAACCGGTGGAAAATACTTTGTTGAAAAAATCCCTAAGCCCCGGGGTCACAATTTCAGCAAAAATCTGACTTTTGGCAATTCACTCAAAAATGGTGCCAGCACGTTGCAAATGCTCCCCTGAAAGGTTTGGCGATGGAAACAGAAGGCTTTTTATCACAGGACAAGAAATCAGCCCTCAACAACTTAACCGGCGGAAAATATTTTTTTGAAAAAATCTCTAAGCCCCGGGGTCACAATTTCAGCAAAAATCTGACTTTTGGCAATTCACTCAAAAATGGTGCCAACCGGCTGCAAATGCTCCCCTGAAAGGTTTGGCAGTCGAAACAGAAGGCTTTTTATCACAGGACAAGAAATCAGCCCTCAACAACTTAACCGGTGGAAAATATTTTTTTGAAAAAATCCCTAAGCCCCGGGGTCACAATTTCAACAAAATTCTGACTTTTGGCAATTCACTCAAAAATGGTGCCAACCGGTTGGAAATGCTCCCCTGAAAGGTTTGGCAGTCGAAAGAGAAGGCTTTTTATCACAGGACAAGAAATCAGCCCTCAACAACTTAACCGGCGGAAAATTTTTTTTTGAAAAAATCCCTAAGCCCTGGGGTCACAATTTCAGCAAAAATCTGACTTTTGGCAATTCACTCAAAAATGGTGGCAGCACGTTGCAAGTGCTACCCTTAAAGGTTTGGCAGTCTAAACAGAAGGCTTTTAATCACAGGACAAGAAATCAGCCCTCAACAACTTAACCGGAGGAAAATATTTTTTTGAAAAAATCCCTAAGACCCGGGGTCACAATTTCAGCAAAAATCTGACTTTTGGCAATTCACTCAAAAATGGTGCCAGCACGTTGCAAATGCTCCCCTGAAAGGTTTGGCGATGGAAACAGAAGGCTTTTTATCACAGGACAAGAAATCAGCCCTCAACAACTTAACCGGCGGAAAATATTTTTTTGAAAAAATCCCTAAGCCCCGGGGTCACAATTTCAGCAAAAATCTGACTTTTGGCAATTCACTCAAAAATGGTGCCAACCGGTTGCAAATGCTCCCCGGAAAGGTTTGGCAGTCGAAACAGAAGGCTTTTTATCACAGGACAAGAAATCAGCCCTCAATAACTTAACCGGCGGAAAATATTTTTTTGAAAAAATCTCTAAGCCCCGGGGTCACAATTTCAGCAAAAATCTGACTTTTGGCAATTCACTCAAAAATGGTGCCAACCGGCTGCAAATGCTCCCCTGAAAGGTTTGGCAGTCGAAACAGAAGGCTTTTTATCACAGGACAAGAAATCAGCCCTCAACAACTTAACCGGCGGAAAATATTTTTTTGAAAAAATCTCTAAGCCCCGGGGTCACAATTTCAACAAAAATCTGACTTTTGGCAATTCACTCAAAAATGGTGCCAACTGGTTGGAAATGCTCCCCTGAAAGGTTTGGCAGTCGAAGCAGAAGGCTTTTTATCACAGGACAAGAAATCAGCCCTCAACAACTTAACCGGCGGAATTTTTTTTTTTGAAAAAATCCCTAAGCCCTGGGGTCACAATTTCAGCAAAAATCTGACTTTTGGCAATTCACTCAAAAATGGTGCCAGCACGTTGCAAGTGCTACCCTGAAAGGTTTGGCAGTCGAAACAGAAGGCTTTTAATCACAGGACAAGAAATCAGCCCTCAATAACTTAACCGGAGGAAAATATTTTTCTGAAAAAACCCCTAAGCCCCGGGGTCACAATTTCAGCAAAAATCTGACTTTTGGCAATTTACTGAAAAATGGTGCCAGCACATTGCAAATGCTCCCCTGAAAGGTTTGGCGATGGAAACAGAAGGCTTTTTATCACAGGACAAGAAATCAGCCCTCAACAACTTAACCGGCGGAAAATATTTTTTTGAAAAAATCCCTAAGCCCCGGGGTCACAATTTCAGCAAAAATCTGACTTTTGGCAATTCACTCAAAAATGGTGCCAACCAGTTGCAAATGCTCCCCTGAAAGCTTTGGCGATGGAAACAGAAGGCTTTTTATCACAGGACAAGAAATCAGCCCTCAACAACTTAACCGGTAGAAAATATTTTTTTGAAAAAATCCCTAAGCCCCGGGGTCACAATTTCAGCAAAAATCTGACTTTTGGCAATTCACTCAAAAATGGTGCCAAACGGTTGGAAATGCTCCCCGGAAAGGTTTGGCAGTCGAAACAGAAGGCTTTTTATCACAGGACAAGAAATCAGCCCTCAACAACTTAACCGGTGGAAAATATTTTTTTGAAAAAATCCCTAAGCCCCGGGGTCACAATTTCAGCAAAAATCTGACTTTTGGCAATTCACTCAAAAATGGTGCCAGCTCGTTGCAAGTGCTCCCCTGAAAGGTTTGGCAGTCGAAATAGAAGGCTTTTTATCACAGGACAAGAAATCAGCCCTCAACAACTTAACCGGTGGAAAATATTTTGTTGAAAAAATCCCTAAGCCCCGGGGTCACAATTTCAGCAAAAATCTGACTTTTGGCAATTCACTCAAAAATGGTGCCAGCACGTTGCAAATGCTCCCCTGAAAGGTTTGGCGATGGAAACAGAAGGCTTTTTATCACAGGACAAGAAATCAGCCCTCAACAACTTAACCGGCGGAAAATATTTTTTTGAAAAAATCCCTAAGCCCCGGGGTCACAATTTCAGCAAAAATCTGACTTTTGGCAATTCACTCAAAAATGGTGCCAACCGGTTGCAAATGCTCCCCGGAAAGGTTTCGCAGTCGAAACAGAAGGCTTTTTATCACAGGACAAGAAATCAGCCCTCAACAACTTAACCGGCGGAAAATATTTTTTTGAAAAAATCTCTAAGCCCCGGGGTCACAATTTCAGCAAAAATATGACTTTTGGCAATTCACTCAAAAATGGTGCCAACCGGCTGCAAATGCTCCCCTGAAAGGTTTGGCAGTCGAAACAGAAGGCTTTTTATCACAGGACAAGAAATCAGCCCTCAACAACTTAACCGGTGGAAAATATTTTTTTGAAAAAATCCCTAAGCCCTGAGGTCACAATTTCAGCAAAAATCTGACTTTTGGCAATTCACTCAAAAATGGTGCCAACCGGTTGGAAATGCTCCCCTGAAAGGTTTGGCAGTCGAAACAGAAGGCTTTTTATCACAGGACAAGAAATCAGCCCTCAACAACTTAACCGGCGGAAATTTTTTTTTTGAAAAAATCCCTAAGCCCTGAGGTCACAATTTCAGCAAAAATCTGACTTTTGGCAATTCACTCAAAAATGGTGCCAGCACGTTGTAAGTGCTACCCTGAAAGGTTTGGCAGTCGAAACAGAAGGCTTTTAATCACAGGACAAGAAATCAGCCCTCAACAACTTAACCGGAGGAAAATATTTTTTTTTTTAAAATCCCTAAGCCCCGGGGTCACAATTTCAGCAAAAATCTGACTTTTGGCAATTCACTCAAAAATGGTGCCAGCACGTTGCAAATGCTCCCCTGAAAGGTTTGGCGATGGAAACAGAAGGCTTTTTATCACAGGACAAGAAATCAGCCCTCAACAACTTAACCGGCGGAAAATATTTTTTTGAAAAAATCCCTAAGCCCCGGGGTCACAATTTCAGCAAAAATCTGACTTTTGGCAATTCACTCAAAAATGGTGCCAACCAGCTGCAAATGCTCCCCTGAAAGCTTTGGCGATGGAAACAGAAGGCTTTTTATCACAGGACAAGAAATCAGCCCTCAACAACTTAACCGGTAGAAAATATTTTTTTGAAAAAATCCCTAAGCCCCGGGGTCACAATTTCAGCAAAAATCTGACTTTTGGCAATTCACTCAAAAATGGTGCCAGCATGTTGCAAATGCTCCCCTGAAAGGTTTGGCGATGGAAACAGAAGGCTTTTTATCACAGGACAAGAAATCAGCCCTCAACAACTTAACCGGCGGAAAATATTTTTTTGAAAAAATCCCTAAGCTCTGGGGTCACAATTTCAGCAAAAATCTGACTTTTGGCAATTCACTCAAAAATGGTGCCAGCACGTTGCAAGTGCTACCCTGAAAAGTTTGGCAGTCGAAACAGACGGCTTTTTATCACAGGACAAGAAATCAGCCCTCAACAACTTAACCGGAGGAAAATATTTTTTTGAAAAAATCCCTAAGCCCCGGGGTCACAATTTCAGCAAAAATCTGACTTTTGGCTATTCACTCAAAAATGGTGCCAGCACGTTACAAATGCTCCCCTGAAAGGTTTGGCAGTTGAAACAGAAGGCTTTTTATCACAGGACAAGAAATCAGCCCTCAACAACTTAACCGGCGGAAAATATTTTTTTGAAAAAATCTCTAAGCCCCGGGGTCACAATTTCAGCAAAAATCTGACTTTTGGCAATTCACTCAAAAATGGTGCCAACCGGTTGGAAATGCTCCCCTGAAAGGTTTGGCAGTCGAAACAGAAGGCTTTTTATCACAGGACAAGAAATCAGCCCTCAACAACTTAACCGGCGGAAAATATTTTTTTGAAAAAATCCCTAAGCCCCGGGGTCACAATTTCAGCAAAAATCTGACTTTTGGCAATTCACTCAAAAATGGTGCTAACCGGTTGGAAATGCTCCCCTGAAAGTTTTGGCAGCCGAAACAGAAGGCTTTTTATCACAGGACAAGAAATCAGCCCTCAACAACTTAACCGGCGGAAAATATTTTTTTGAAAAAATCCCTAAGCCCCGGGGTCACAATTTCAGCAAAAATCTGACTTTTGGCAATTCACTCAAAAATGGTGCCAGCACGTTGCAAATGCTCCCCTGAAAGGTTTGGCGATGGAAACAGAAGGCTTTTTATTACAGGACAAGAAATCAGCCCTCAACAACTTAACCGGCGGAAAATATTTTTTTGAAAAAATCCCTAAGCCCCGGGGTCACAATTTCAGCAAAAATCTGACTTTTGGCAATTCACTCAAAAATGGTGCCAACCAGTTGCAAATGCTCCCCTGAAAGCTTTGGCGATGGAAACAGAAGGCTTTTTATCACAGGACAAGAAATCAGCCCTCAACAACTTAACCGGCGGAAAATATTTTGTTGAAAAAATCCCTAAGCCCCGGGGTCACAATTTCAGCAAAAATCTGACTTTTGGCAATTCACTCAAAAATGATGCCAGCACGTTGCAAATGCTCCCCTGAAAGGTTTGGCGATGGAAACAGAAGGCTTTTTATCACAGGACAAGAAATCAGCCCTCAAAAACTTAACTGGCGGAAAATATTTTTTTGAAAAAATCCCTAAGCCCCGGGGTCACAATTTCAGCAAAAATCTGACTTTTGGCAATTCACTCAAAAATGGTGCCAGCATGTTGCAAATGCTCCCCTGAAAGGTTTGGCGATGGAAACAGAAGGCTTTTTATCACAGGACAAGAAATCAGCCCTCAACAACTTAACCGGCGGAAAATATTTTTTTGAAAAAATCCCTAAGCCCCGGGGTCACAATTTCAGCAAAAATCTGACTTTTGGCAATTCACTCAAAAATGGTGCCAGCACGTTGCAAGTGATACCCTGAAAGGTTTGGCAGTCGAAACAGACGGCTTTTTATCACAGGACAAGAAATCAGCCCTCAACAACTTAATCGGAGGAAAATATTTTTTTGAAAAAATCCCTAAGCCCCGGGGTCACAATTTCAGCAAAAATCTGACTTTTGGCAATTCACTCAAAAATGGTGCCAGCACGTTGCAAATGCTCCCCTGAAAGGTTTGGCGATGGAAACAGAAGGCTTTTTATTACAGGACAAGAAATCAGCCCTCAACAACTTAACTGGCGGAAAATATTTTTTTGAAAAAATCCCTAAGCTCTGGGGTCACAATTTCAGCAAAAATCTGACTTTTGGCAATTCACTCAAAAATGGTGCCAGCACGTTGCAAGTGCTACCCTGAAAAGTTTGGCAGTCGAAACAGACGGCTTTTTATCACAGGACAAGAAATCAGCCCTCAACAACTTAACCGGAGGAAAATATTTTTTTGAAAAAATCCCTAAGCCCCGGGGTCACAATTTCAGCAAAAATCTGACTTTTGGCTATTCACTCAAAAATGGTGCCAGCACGTTGCAAATGCTCCCCTGAAAGGTTTGGCGATGGAAACAGAAGGCTTTTTATCACAGGACAAGAAATCAGCCCTCAACAACTTAACCGGCGGAAAATATTTTTTTGAAAAAAACCCTAAGCCCCGGGGTCACAATTTCAGCAAAAATCTGACTTTTGGCAATTCACTCAAAAATGGTGCCAACTGGTTGCAAATGCTCCCCTGAAAAGTTTGGCAGTCAAAACAGAAGGCTTTTTATCACAGGACAAGAAATCAGCCCTCGAAAACCTAACCAGCGGAAAATATTTTTTTGAAAAAATCCCTAAGCCCCGGGGTCACAATGTCAGCAAAAATCTGACTTTTGGCAATTCACTCAAAAATGGTGCCAACCAGTTGCAAATGCTCCCCTGAAAGCTTTGGCGATGGAAATAGAAGGCTTTTTATCACAGGACAAGGAATCAGCCCTCAAAAACCTAACCTGCGGAAAATATTTTTTTGAAAAAATCCCTAAGCCCCGGGGTCACAATGTCAGCAAAAATCTGACTTTTGGCAATTCACTCAAAAATGGTGCCAGCAGGTTGCAAATGCTCCCCTGAAAGCTTTGGCGATGGAAACAGAAGGCTTTTTATCACAGGACAAGAAATCAGCCCTCGAAAACCTAAGCTGCGGAAAATATTTTTTTGGAAAAAATCCCTAAGCCCCGGGGTCACAATTTCAGCAAAAATCTGACTTTTGGCAATTCACTCAAAAATGGTGCCAGTACGTTGCAAATGCTCCCCTGAAAGGTTTGGCGATGGAAACAGAAGGCTTTTTATCACAGGACAAGAAATCAGCCCTCAACAACTTAACCGGCGGAAAATATTTTTTTGAAAAAATCCCTAAGCCCCGGGGTCACAATTTCAGCAAAAATCTGACTTTTGGCAATTCACTCAAAAATGGTGCCAACCGGTTGCAAATGCTCCCCTGAAAGGTTTGGCAGTCGAAACAGAAGGCTTTTTATCACAGGACAAGAAATCAGCCCTCGAAAACCTAACCGGCGGAAAATATTTTTTTGAAAAAATCCCAAAGCCCCGGGGTCACAATTTCAGCAAAAATCTGACTTTTGGCAATTCACTCAAAAATGGTGCCAACCAGTTGCAAATGCTCCCCTGAAAGGTTGGCGATGGAAACAGAAGGCTTTTTATCACAGGACAAGGAATCAGCCCTCAAAAACCTAACCTGCGGAAAATATTTTTTTGAAAAAATCCCTAAGCCCCGGGGTCACAATTTCAGCAAAAATCTGACTTTTGGCAATTCACTCAAAAATGGTGCCAACCGGTTGCAAATGCTCCCCTGAAAGGTTTGGCAGTCGAAACAGAAGGCTTTTTATCACAGGACAAGAAATCAGCCCTCGAAAACCTAACCGGCGGAAAATATTTTTTTGAAAAAATCCCTAAGCCCCGGGGTCACAATTTCAGCAAAAATCTGACTTTTGGCAATTCACTCAAAAATGGTGCCAACCAGTTGCAAATGCTCCCCTGAAAGCTTTGGCGATGGAAACAGAAGGCTTTTTATCACAGGACAAGAAATCAGCCCTCAAAAACCTAACCTGCGGAAAATATTTTTTTGGAAAAAATCCCTAAGCCCCGGGGTCACAATTTCAGCAAAAATCTGACTTTTGGCAATTCACTCAAAAATGGTGCCAGCACGTTGCAAATGCTCCCCTGAAAGGTTTGGCGATGGAAACAGAAGGCTTTTTATCACAGGACAAGAAATCAGCCCTCAACAACTTAACCGGCGGAAAATATTTTTTTGAAAAAATCCCTAAGCCCCGGGGTCACAATTTCAGCAAAAATCTGACTTTTGGCAATTCACTCAAAAATGGTGCCAGCCGGTTGGAAATGCTCCCCTGAAAGGTTTGGCAGTCGAAACAGAAGGCTTTTTATCACAGGACAAGAAATCAGCCCTCAACAACTTAACCGGCGGAAAATATTTTTTTGAAAAAATCCCTAAGCCCCGGGGTCACAATTTCAGCAAAAATCTGACTTTTGGCAATTCACTCGAAAATGGTGCCAACCGGTTGGAAATGCTCCCCTGAAAGGTTTGGCCGTCGAAACAGAAGGCTTTTTATCACAGGACAAGAAATCAGCCCTCAACAACTTAACCGGCGGAAAATATTTTTTTGAAAAAATCCCTAAGGGGTCACAATTTCAGCAAAAATCTGACTTTTGGCTATTCACTCAAAAATGGTGCCAGCACGTTGCAAATGCTCCCCTGAAAGGTTTGGCAGTTGAAACAGAAGGCTTTTTATCACAGGACAAGAAATCAGCCCTCAACAACTTAACCGGCGGAAAATATTTTTTTGAAAAAATCTCTAAGCCCCGGGGTCACAATTTCAGCAAAAATCTGACTTTTGGCAATTCACTCAAAAATGGTGCCAGCACGTTGCAAATGCTCCCCTGAAAGGTTTGGCGATGGAAACAGAAGGCTTTTTATCACAGGACAAGAAATCAGCCCTCAACAACTTAACCGGCGGAAAATATTTTTTTGAAAAAATCTCTAAGCCCCGGGGTCACAATTTCAGCAAAAATCTGACTTTTGGCAATTCACTCAAAAATGGTGCCAACCGGCTGCAAATGCTCCCCTGAAAGGTTTGGCAGTCGAAACAGAAGGCTTTTTATCACAGGACAAGAAATCAGCCCTCAACAACTTAACCGGTGGAAAATATTTTTTTGAAAAAATCCCTAAGCCCCGGGGTCACAATTTCAGCAAAAATCTGACTTTTGGCAATTCACTCAAAAATGGTGCCAGCACGTTGCAAATGCTCCCCTGAAAGGTTTGGCGATGGAAACAGAAGGCTTTTTATCACAGGACAAGAAATCAGCCCTCAACAACTTAACCGGCGGAAAATATTTTTTTGAAAAAATCCCTAAGCCCCGGGGTCACAATTTCAGCAAAAATCTGACTTTTGGCAATTCACTCAAAAATGGTGCCAGCACGTTGCAAGTGCTCCCCTGAAAGGTTTGGCAGTCGAAACAGAAGGCTTTTTATCACAGGACAAGAAATCAGCCCTCAACAACTTAACCGGCGGAAAATATTTTTTTGAAAAAATCCCTAAGCCCCGGGGTCACAATTTCAGCAAAAATCTGACTTTTGGCAATTCACTCAATATGGTGCCAGCACGTTGCAAATGCTCCCCTGAAAGGTTTGGCGATGGAAACAGAAGGCTTTTTATCACAGGACAAGAAATCAGCCCTCAACAACTTAACCGGCAGAAAATATTTTTTTGAAAAAATCCCTAAGCCCTGGGGTCACAATTTCAGCAAAAATCTGACTTTTGGCAATTCACTCGAAAATGGTGCCAACCGGTTGGAAATGCTCCCCTGAAAGGTTTGGCCGTCGAAACAGAAGGCTTTTTATCACAGGACAAGAAATCAGCCCTCAACAACTTAACCGGCGGAAAATATTTTTTTGAAAAAATCCCTAAGGGGTCACAATTTCAGCAAAAATCTGACTTTTGGCAATTCACTCAAAAATGGTGCCAGCAGGTTGCAAATGCTCCCCTGAAAGCTTTGGCGATGGAAACAGAAGGCTTTTTATCACAGGACAAGAAATCAGCCCTCAACAACTTAACCGGCGGAAAATATTTTTTTGAAAAAATCTCTAAGCCCCGGGGTCACAATTTCAGCAAAAATCTGACTTTTGGCAATTCACTCAAAAATGGTGCCAGCACGTTGCAAATGCTCCCCTGAAAGGTTTGGCGATGGAAACAGAAGGCTTTTTATCACAGGACAAGAAATCAGCCCTCAACAACTTAACCGGCGGAAAATATTTTTTTGAAAAAATCTCTAAGCCCCGGGGTCACAATTTCAGCAAAAATCTGACTTTTGGCAATTCACTCAAAAATGGTGCCAACCGGCTGCAAATGCTCCCCTGAAAGGTTTGGCAGTCGAAACAGAAGGCTTTTTATCACAGGACAAGGTATCAGCCCTCAACAACTTAACCGGTGGAAAATATTTTTTTGAAAAAATCCCTAAGCCCCGGGGTCACAGTTTCAGCAAAAATCTGACTTTTGGCAATTCACTCAAAAATGGTGCCAGCACGTTGCAAGTGCTCCCCTGAAAGGTTTGGCAGTCGAAACAGAAGGCTTTTTATCACAGGACAAGAAATCAGCCCTCAACAACTTAACCGGCGGAAAATATTTTTTTGAAAAAATCCCTAAGCCCCGGGGTCACAATTTCAGCAAAAATCTGACTTTTGGCAATTCACTCAATATGGTGCCAGCACGTTGCAAATGCTCCCCTGAAAGGTTTGGCGATGGAAACAGAAGGCTTTTTATCACAGGACAAGAAATCAGCCCTCAACAACTTAACCGGCGGAAAATATTTTTTTGAAAAAATCCCTAAGCCCCGGGGTCACAATTTCAGCAAAAATCTGACTTTTGGCAATTCACTCAAAAATGGTGCCAGCACGTTGCAAGTGCTCCCCTGAAAGGTTTGGCAGTCGAAACAGAAGGCTTTTTATCACAGGACAAGAAATCAGCCCTCAACAACTTAACCGGCGGAAAATATTTTTTTGAAAAAATCCCTAAGCCCCGGGGTCACAATTTCAGCAAAAATCTGACTTTTGGCAATTCACTCAATATGGTGCCAGCACGTTGCAAATGCTCCCCAGAAAGGTTTGGCGATGGAAACAGAAGGCTTTTTATCACAGGACAAGAAATCAGCCCTCAACAACTTAACCGGCGGAAAATATTTTTTTGAAAAAATCCCTAAGCCCCGGGGTCACAATTTCAGCAAAAATCTGACTTTTGGCAATTCACTCAAAAATGGTGCCAACCGGTTGCAAATGCTCCCCGGAAAGGTTTGGCAGTCGAAACAGAAGGCTTTTTATCACAGGACAAGAAATCAGCCCTCAACAACTTAACCGGTGGAAAATATTTTGTTGAAAAAATCCCTAAGCCCCGGGGTCACAATTTCAGCAAAAATCTGACTTTTGGCAATTCACTCAAAAATGGTGCCAGCACGTTGCAAATGCTCCCCTGAAAGGTTTGGCGATGGAAACAGAAGGCTTTTTATCACAGGACAAGAAATCAGCCCTCAACAACTTAACCGGAGGAAAATATTTTTTTGAAAAAATCCCTAAGCCCCGGGGTCACAATTTCAGCAAAAATCTGACTTTTGGCAATTCACAATTTCAGCAAAAATCTGACTTTTGGCAATTTTCTCAAAAATGGTGCCAGCACGTTGCAAATGCTCCCCTGAAAGGTTTGGCGATGGAAACAGAAGGCTTTTTATCACAGGACAAGAAATCAGCCCTCAACAACTTAACCGGCGGAAAATATTTTTTTGAAAAAATCCCTAAGCCCCGGGGTCACAATTTCAGCAAAAATCTGACTTTTGGCAATTCACTCAAAAATGGTGCCAGCAGGTTGCAAATGCTCCCCTGAAAGCTTTGGCGATGGAAACAGAAGGCTTTTTATTACAGGACAAGAAATCAGCCCTCGAATACCTAACCTGCGGAAAATATTTTTTTGGAAAAAATCCCTAAGCCCCGGGGTCACAATTTCAGCAAAAATCTGACTTTTGGCAATTCACTCAAAAATGGTGCCAACCGGTTGCAAATGCTCCCCTGAAAGCTTTGGCGATGGAAACAGAAGGCTTTTTATCACAGGACAAGAAATCAGCCCTCAACAACTTAACCGGCAGAAAATATTTTTTTGAAAAAATCCCTAAGCCCTGGGGTCACAATTTCAGCAAAAATCTGACTTTTGGCAATTCACTCGAAAATGGTGCCAACCGGTTGGAAATGCTCCCCTGGAAGGTTTGGCCGTCGAAACAGAAGGCTTTTTATCACAGGACAAGAAATCAGCCCTCAACAACTTAACCGGCGGAAAATATTTTTTTGAAAAAATCCCTAAGGGGTCACAATTTCAGCAAAAATCTGACTTTTGGCTATTCACTCAAAAATGGTGCCAGCACGTTGCAAATGCTCCCCTGAAAGGTTTGGCAGTTGAAACAGAAGGCTTTTTATCACAGGACAAGAAATCAGCCCTCAACAACTTAACCGGCGGAAAATATTTTTTTGAAAAAATCTCTAAGCCCCGGGGTCACAATTTCAGCAAAAATCTGACTTTTGGCAATTCACTCAAAAATGGTGCCAGCACGTTGCAAATGCTCCCCTGAAAGGTTTGGCGATGGAAACAGAAGGCTTTTTATCACAGGACAAGAAATCAGCCCTCAACAACTTAACCGGCGGAAAATATTTTTTTGAAAAAATCTCTAAGCCCCGGGGTCACAATTTCAGCAAAAATCTGACTTTTGGCAATTCACTCAAAAATGGTGCCAACCGGCTGCAAATGCTCCCCTGAAAGGTTTGGCAGTCGAAACAGAAGGCTTTTTATCACAGGACAAGAAATCAGCCCTCAACAACTTAACCGGTGGAAAATATTTTTTTGAAAAAATCCCTAAGCCCCGGGGTCACAATTTCAGCAAAAATCTGACTTTTGGCAATTCACTCAAAAATGGTGCCAGCACGTTGCAAATGCTCCCCTGAAAGGTTTGGCGATGGAAACAGAAGGCTTTTTATCACAGGACAAGAAATCAGCCCTCAACAACTTAACCGGCGGAAAATATTTTTTTGAAAAAATCCCTAAGCCCCGGGGTCACAATTTCAGCAAAAATCTGACTTTTGGCAATTCACTCAAAAATGGTGCCAGCACGTTGCAAGTGCTCCCCTGAAAGGTTTGGCAGTCGAAACAGAAGGCTTTTTATCACAGGACAAGAAATCAGCCCTCAACAACTTAACCGGCGGAAAATATTTTTTTGAAAAAATCCCTAAGCCCCGGGGTCACAATTTCAGCAAAAATCTGACTTTTGGCAATTCACTCAATATGGTGCCAGCACGTTGCAAATGCTCCCCTGAAAGGTTTGGCGATGGAAACAGAAGGCTTTTTATCACAGGACAAGAAATCAGCCCTCAACAACTTAACCGGCAGAAAATATTTTTTTGAAAAAATCCCTAAGCCCTGGGGTCACAATTTCAGCAAAAATCTGACTTTTGGCAATTCACTCGAAAATGGTGCCAACCGGTTGGAAATGCTCCCCTGAAAGGTTTGGCCGTCGAAACAGAAGGCTTTTTATCACAGGACAAGAAATCAGCCCTCAACAACTTAACCGGCGGAAAATATTTTTTTGAAAAAATCCCTAAGGGGTCACAATTTCAGCAAAAATCTGACTTTTCGCTATTCACTCAAAAATGGTGCCAGCACGTTGCAAATGCTCCCCTGAAAGGTTTGGCAGTTGAAACAGAAGGCTTTTTATCACAGGACAAGAAATCAGCCCTCAACAACTTAACCGGCGGAAAATATTTTTTTGAAAAAATCTCTAAGCCCCGGGGTCACAATTTCAGCAACAATCTGACTTTTGGCAATTCACTCAAAAATGGTGCCAGCACGTTGCAAATGCTCCCCTGAAAGGTTTGGCGATGGAAACAGAAGGCTTTTTATCACAGGACAAGAAATCAGCCCTCAACAACTTAACCGGCGGAAAATATTTTTTTGAAAAAATCTCTAAGCCCCGGGGTCACAATTTCAGCAAAAATCTGACTTTTGGCAATTCACTCAAAAATGGTGCCAACCGGCTGCAAATGCTCCCCTGAAAGGTTTGGCAGTCGAAACAGAAGGCTTTTTATCACAGGACAAGGTATCAGCCCTCAACAACTTAACCGGTGGAAAATATTTTTTTGAAAAAATCCCTAAGCCCCGGGGTCACAGTTTCAGCAAAAATCTGACTTTTGGCAATTCACTCAAAAATGGTGCCAGCACGTTGCAAGTGCTCCCCTGAAAGGTTTGGCAGTCGAAACAGAAGGCTTTTTATCACAGGACAAGAAATCAGCCCTCAACAACTTAACCGGCGGAAAATATTTTTTTGAAAAAATCCCTAAGCCCCGGGGTCACAATTTCAGCAAAAATCTGACTTTTGGCAATTCACTCAATATGGTGCCAGCACGTTGCAAATGCTCCCCTGAAAGGTTTGGCGATGGAAACAGAAGGCTTTTTATCACAGGACAAGAAATCAGCCCTCAACAACTTAACCGGCGGAAAATATTTTTTTGAAAAAATCCCTAAGCCCCGGGGTCACAATTTCAGCAAAAATCTGACTTTTGGCAATTCACTCAAAAATGGTGCCAACCGGCTGCAAATGCTCCCCTGAAAGGTTTGGCAGTCGAAACAGAAGGCTTTTTATCACAGGACAAGAAATCAGCCCTCAACAACTTAACCGGTGGAAAATATTTTTTTGAAAAAATCCCTAAGCCCCGGGGTCACAATTTCAGCAAAAATCTGACTTTTGGCAATTCACTCAAAAATGGTGCCAGCACGTTGCAAATGCTCCCCTGAAAGGTTTGGCGATGGAAACAGAAGGCTTTTTATCACAGGACAAGAAATCAGCCCTCAACAACTTAACCGGCGGAAAATATTTTTTTGAAAAAATCCCTAAGCCCCGGGGTCACAATTTCAGCAAAAATCTGACTTTTGGCAATTCACTCAAAAATGGTGCCAGCACGTTGCAAGTGCTCCCCTGAAAGGTTTGGCAGTCGAAACAGAAGGCTTTTTATCACAGGACAAGAAATCAGCCCTCAACAACTTAACCGGCGGAAAATATTTTTTTGAAAAAATCCCTAAGCCCCGGGGTCACAATTTCAGCAAAAATCTGACTTTTGGCAATTCACTCAATATGGTGCCAGCACGTTGCAAATGCTCCCCTGAAAGGTTTGGCGATGGAAACAGAAGGCTTTTTATCACAGGACAAGAAATCAGCCCTCAACAACTTAACCGGCAGAAAATATTTTTTTGAAAAAATCCCTAAGCCCTGGGGTCACAATTTCAGCAAAAATCTGACTTTTGGCAATTCACTCGAAAATGGTGCCAACCGGTTGGAAATGCTCCCCTGAAAGGTTTGGCCGTCGAAACAGAAGGCTTTTTATCACAGGACAAGAAATCAGCCCTCAACAACTTAACCGGCGGAAAATATTTTTTTGAAAAAATCCCTAAGGGGTCACAATTTCAGCAAAAATCTGACTTTTCGCTATTCACTCAAAAATGGTGCCAGCACGTTGCAAATGCTCCCCTGAAAGGTTTGGCAGTTGAAACAGAAGGCTTTTTATCACAGGACAAGAAATCAGCCCTCAACAACTTAACCGGCGGAAAATATTTTTTTGAAAAAATCTCTAAGCCCCGGGGTCACAATTTCAGCAACAATCTGACTTTTGGCAATTCACTCAAAAATGGTGCCAGCACGTTGCAAATGCTCCCCTGAAAGGTTTGGCGATGGAAACAGAAGGCTTTTTATCACAGGACAAGAAATCAGCCCTCAACAACTTAACCGGCGGAAAATATTTTTTTGAAAAAATCTCTAAGCCCCGGGGTCACAATTTCAGCAAAAATCTGACTTTTGGCAATTCACTCAAAAATGGTGCCAACCGGCTGCAAATGCTCCCCTGAAAGGTTTGGCAGTCGAAACAGAAGGCTTTTTATCACAGGACAAGGTATCAGCCCTCAACAACTTAACCGGTGGAAAATATTTTTTTGAAAAAATCCCTAAGCCCCGGGGTCACAGTTTCAGCAAAAATCTGACTTTTGGCAATTCACTCAAAAATGGTGCCAGCACGTTGCAAGTGCTCCCCTGAAAGGTTTGGCAGTCGAAACAGAAGGCTTTTTATCACAGGACAAGAAATCAGCCCTCAACAACTTAACCGGCGGAAAATATTTTTTTGAAAAAATCCCTAAGCCCCGGGGTCACAATTTCAGCAAAAATCTGACTTTTGGCAATTCACTCAATATGGTGCCAGCACGTTGCAAATGCTCCCCTGAAAGGTTTGGCGATGGAAACAGAAGGCTTTTTATCACAGGACAAGAAATCAGCCCTCAACAACTTAACCGGCGGAAAATATTTTTTTGAAAAAATCCCTAAGCCCCGGGGTCACAATTTCAGCAAAAATCTGACTTTTGGCAATTCACTCAAAAATGGTGCCAGCACGTTGCAAGTGCTCCCCTGAAAGGTTTGGCAGTCGAAACAGAAGGCTTTTTATCACAGGACAAGAAATCAGCCCTCAACAACTTAACCGGCGGAAAATATTTTTTTGAAAAAATCCCTAAGCCCCGGGGTCACAATTTCAGCAAAAATCTGACTTTTGGCAATTCACTCAATATGGTGCCAGCACGTTGCAAATGCTCCCCTGAAAGGTTTGGCGATGGAAACAGAAGGCTTTTTATCACAGGACAAGAAATCAGCCCTCAACAACTTAACCGGCGGAAAATATTTTTTTGAAAAAATCCCTAAGCCCCGGGGTCACAATTTCAGCAAAAATCTGACTTTTGGCAATTCACTCAAAAATGGTGCCAACCGGTTGCAAATGCTCCCCGGAAAGGTTTGGCAGTCGAAACAGAAGGCTTTTTATCACAGGACAAGAAATCAGCCCTCAACAACTTAACCGGTGGAAAATATTTTGTTGAAAAAATCCCTAAGCCCCGGGGTCACAATTTCAGCAAAAATCTGACTTTTGGCAATTCACTCAAAAATGGTGCCAGCACGTTGCAAATGCTCCCCTGAAAGGTTTGGCGATGGAAACAGAAGGCTTTTTATCACAGGACAAGAAATCAGCCCTCAACAACTTAACCGGAGGAAAATATTTTTTTGAAAAAATCCCTAAGCCCCGGGGTCACAATTTCAGCAAAAATCTGACTTTTGGCAATTCACAATTTCAGCAAAAATCTGACTTTTGGCAATTCACTCAAAAATGGTGCCAGCACGTTGCAAATGCTCCCCTGAAAGGTTTGGCGATGGAAACAGAAGGCTTTTTATCACAGGACAAGAAATCAGCCCTCAACAACTTAACCGGCGGAAAATATTTTTTTGAAAAAATCCCTAAGCCCCGGGGTCACAATTTCAGCAAAAATCTGACTTTTGGCAATTCACTCAAAAATGGTGCCAACCAGTTGCAAATGCTCCCCTGAAAGCTTTGGCGATGGAAACAGAAGGCTTTTTATCACAGGACAAGAAATCAGCCCTCAACAACTTAACCGGTGGAAAATATTTTTTTGAAAAAATCCCTAAGCCCCGGGGTCACAATTTCAGCAAAAATCTGACTTTTGGCAATTCACTCAAAAATGGTGCCAGCACGTTGCAAGTGCTACCCTGAAAGGTTTGGCAGTCGAAACAGAAGGCTTTTTATCACAGGACAAGAAATCAGCCCTCAACAACTTAACCGGAGGAAAATATTTTTTTGAAAAAATCCCTAAGCCCCGGGGTCACAATTTCAGCAAAAATCTGACTTTTGGCAATTCACTCAAAAATGGTGCCAGCACGTTGCAAATGCTCCCCTGAAAGGTTTGGCGATGGAAACAGAAGGCTTTTTATCACAGGACAAGAAATCAGCCCTCAACAACTTAACCGGCGGAAAATATTTTTTGGAAAAAATCCCTAAGCCCCGGGGTCACAATTTCAGCCAAAATCTGACTTTTGGCAATTCACTCAAAAATGGTGCCAACCAGTTGCAAATGCTCCCCTGAAAGCTTTGGCGATGGAAACAGAAGGCTTTTTATCACAGGACAAGAAATCAGCCCTCAACAACTTAACCGGTGGAAAATATTTTTTTGAAAAAATCCCTAAGCCCCGGGGTCACAATTTCAGCAAAAATCTGACTTTTGGCAATTCACTCAAAAATGGTGCCAACCGGTTGCAAATGCTCCCCGGAAAGGTTTGGCAGTCGAAACAGAAGGCTTTTTATCACAGGACAAGAAATCAGCCCTCAACAACTTAACCGGTGGAAAATATTTTTTTGAAAAAAACCCTAAGCCCCGGGGTCACAATTTCAGCAAAAATCTGACTTTTGGCAATTCACTCAAAAATGGTGCCAGCACGTTGTAAATGCTCCCCTGAAAGGTTTGGCGATGGAAACAGAAGGCTTTTTATCACAGGACAAGAAATCAGCCCTCAACAACTTAACCGGCGGAAAATATTTTTTTGAAAAAATCCCTAAGCCCCGGGGTCACAATTTCAGCAAAAATCTGACTTTTGGCAATTCACTCAAAAATGGTGCCAGCACGTTGCAAATGCTCCCCTGAAAGGTTTGGTAGTTGAAACAGAAGGCTTTTTATCACAGGACAAGAAATCAGCCCTCAACAACTTAACCGGCGGAAAATATTTTCTTGAAAAAATCTCTAAGCCCCGGGGTCACAATTTCAGCAAAAATCTGACTTTTGGCAATTCACTCAAAAATGGTGCCAGCACGTTGCAAATGCTCCCCTGAAAGGTTTGGCGATGGAAACAGAAGGCTTTTTATCACAGGACAAGAAATCAGCCCTCAACAACTTAACCGGCGGAAAATATTTTTTTGAAAAAATCTCTAAGCCCCGGGGTCACAATTTCAGCAAAAATCTGACTTTTGGCAATTCACTCAAAAATGGTGCCAGCACGTTGCAAATGCTCCCCTGAAAGGTTTGGCGATGGAAACAGAAGGCTTTTTATCACAGGACAAGAAATCAGCCCTCAACAACTTAACCGGTGGAAAATATTTTTTTGAAAAAATCCCTAAGCCCCGGGGTCACAATTTCAGCAAAAATCTGACTTTTGGCAATTCACTCAAAAATGGTGCCAGCACGTTGCAAGTGCTCCCCTGAAAGGTTTGGCAGTCGAAACAGAAGGCTTTTTATCACAGGACAAGAAATCAGCCCTCAACAACTTAACCGGCGGAAAATATTTTTTTGAAAAAATCCCTAAGCCCCGGGGTCACAATTTCAGCAAAAATCTGACTTTTGGCAATTCACTCAATATGGTGCCAGCACGTTGCAAATGCTCCCCTGAAAGGTTTGGCGATGGAAACAGAAGGCTTTTTATCACAGGACAAGAAATCAGCCCTCAACAACTTAACCGGCGGAAAATATTTTTTTGAAAAAATCCCTAAGCCCCGGGGTCACAATTTCAGCAAAAATCTGACTTTTGGCAATTCACTCAAAAATGGTGCCAACCGGCTGCAAATGCTCCCCTGAAAGGTTTGGCAGTCGAAACAGAAGGCTTTTTATCACAGGACAAGAAATCAGCCCTCAACAACTTAACCGGCGGAAAATATTTTTTTGAAAAAATCTCTAAGCCCCGGGGTCACAATTTCAGCAAAAATCTGACTTTTGGCAATTCACTCAAAAATGGTGCCAACCGGCTGCAAATGCTCCCCTGAAAGGTTTGGCAGTCGAAACAGAAGGCTTTTTATCACAGGACAAGAAATCAGCCCTCAACAACTTAACCGGTGGAAAATATTTTGTTGAAAAAATCCCTAAGCCCCGGGGTCACAATTTCAGCAAAAATCTGACTTTTGGCAATTCACTCAAAAATGGTGCCAGCACGTTGCAAATGCTCCCCTGAAAGGTTTGGCGATGGAAACAGAAGGCTTTTTATCACAGGACAAGAAATCAGCCCTCAACAACTTAACCGGAGGAAAATATTTTTTTGAAAAAATCCCTAAGCGCCGGGTTCACAATTTCAGCAAAAATCTGACTTTTGGCAATTCACAATTTCAGCAAAAATCTGACTTTTGGCAATTCACTCAAAAATGGTGCCAGCACGTTGCAAATGCTCCCCTGAAAGGTTTGGCGATGGAAACAGAAGGCTTTTTATCACAGGACAAGAAATCAGCCCTCAACAACTTAACCGGCGGAAAATATTTTTTTGAAAAAATCCCTAATCCCCGGGGTCACAATTTCAGCCAAAATCTGACTTTTGGCAATTCACTCAAAAATGGTGCCAACCAGTTGCAAATGCTCCCCTGAAAGCTTTGGCGATGGAAACAGAAGGCTTTTTATCACAGGACAAGAAATCAGCCCTCAACAACTTAACCGGTGGAAAATATTTTTTTGAAAAAATCCCTAAGCCCCGGGGTCACAATTTCAGCAAAAATCTGACTTTTGGCAATTCACTCAAAAATGGTGCCAAACGGTTGGAAATGCTCCCCGGAAAGGTTTGGCAGTCGAAACAGAAGGCTTTTTATCACAGGACAAGAAATCAGCCCTCAACAACTTAACCGGCGGAAAATATTTTTTTGAAAAAATCCCTAAGCCCCGGGGTCACAATTTCAGCAAAAATCTGACTTTTGGCAATTCACTCAAAAATGGTGCCAACCGGTTGGAAATGCTCCCCTGAAAGGTTTGGCAGTCGAAACAGAAGGCTTTGTATCACAGGACAAGAAATCAGCCCTCAACAACATAACCGGCGGAAAATATTTTTTTGAAAAAATCCCTAAGCCCCGGGGTCACAATTTCAGCAAAAATCTGACTTTTGGCAATTCACTCAAAAATGGTGCCAGCATGTTGCAAATGCTCCCCTGAAAGGTTTGGCGATGGAAACAGAAGGCTTTTTATCACAGGACAAGAAATCAGCCCTCAACAACTTAACCGGCGGAAAATATTTTTTTGAAAAAATCCCTAAGCCCCGGGGTCACAATTTCAGCAAAAATCTGACTTTTGGCAATTCACTCAAAAATGGTGCCAACCAGTTGCAAATGCTCCCCTGAAAGCTTTGGCGATGGAAACAGAAGGCTTTTTATCACAGGACAAGAAATCAGCCCTCAACAACTTAACCGGTGGAAAATATTTTGTTGAAAAAATCCCTAAGCCCCGGGGTCAAAATTTCAGCAAAAATCTGACTTTTGGCAATTCACTCAAAAATGGTGCCAACCGGCTGCAAACGCTCCCCTGAAAGGTTTGGCAGTCGAAACAGAAGGCTTTTTATCACAGGACAAGAAATCAGCCCTCAACAACTTAACCGGCAGAAAATATTTTTTTGAAAAAATCCCTAAGCCCTGGGGTCACAATTTCAGCAAAAATCTGACTTTTGGCAATTCACTCAAAAATGGTGGCAGCACGTTGCAAATGCTCCCCTGAAAGGTTTGGCAGTCGAAACAGAAGGCTTTTTATCACAGGACAAGAAATCAGCCCTCAACAACTTAACCGGCGGAAAATATTTTTTTGAAAAAATTCCCTAAGCCCCGGGGTCACAATTTCAGCAAAAATCTGACTTTTGGCTATTCACTCAAAAATGGTGCCAGCACGTTGCAAATGCTCCCCTGAAAGGTTTGGCAGTTGAAACAGAAGGCTTTTTATCACAGGACAAGAAATCAGCCCTCAACAACTTAGCCGGCGGAAAATATTTTTTTGAAAAAATCTCTAAGCCCCGGGGTCACAATTTCAGCAAAAATCTGACTTTTGGCAATTCACTCAAAAATGGTGCCAGCACGTTGCAAATGCTCCCCTGAAAGGTTTGGCAGTTGAAACAGAAGGCTTTTTATCACAGGACAAGAAATCAGCCCTCAACAACTTAACCGGCGGAAAATATTTTTTTGAAAAAATCTCTAAGCCCCGGGGTCACAATTTCAGCAAAAATCTGACTTTTGGCAATTCACTCAAAAATGGTGCCAGCACGTTGCAAATGCTCCCCTGAAAGGTTTGGCGATGGAAACAGAAGGCTTTTTATCACAGGACAAGAAATCAGCCCTCAACAACTTAACCGGTGGAAAATATTTTTTTTAAAAAATCCCTAAGCCCCAGGGTCACAATTTCAGCAAAAATCTGACTTTTGGCAATTCACTCAAAAATGGTGCCAGCACGTTGCAAGTGCTCCCCTGAAAGGTTTGGCAGTCGAAACAGAAGGCTTTTTATCACAGGACAAGAAATCAGCCCTCAACAACTTAACCGGCGGAAAATATTTTTTTGAAAAAATCCCTAAGCCCCGGGGTCACAATTTCAGCAAAAATCTGACTTTTGGCAATTCACTCAAAAATGGTGCCAGCACGTTGCAAATGCTCCCCTGAAAGGTTTGGCGATGGAAACAGAAGGCTTTTTATCACAGGACAAGAAATCAGCCCTCAACAACTTAACCGGCGGAAAATATTTTTTTGAAAAAATCCCTAATCCCCGGGGTCACAATTTCAGCCAAAATCTGACTTTTGGCAATTCACTCAAAAATGGTGCCAACCAGTTGCAAATGCTCCCCTGAAAGCTTTGGCGATGGAAACAGAAGGCTTTTTATCACAGGACAAGAAATCAGCCCTCAACAACTTAACCGGTGGAAAATATTTTTTTGAAAAAATCCCTAATCCCCGGGGTCACAATTTCAGCAAAAATCTGACTTTTGGCAATTCACTCAAAAATGGTGCCAACCAGTTGCAAATGCTCCCCTGAAAGCTTTGGCGATGGAAACAGAAGGCTTTTTATCACAGGACAAGAAATCAGCCCTCAACAACTTAACCGGCGGAAAATATTTTTTTGAAAAAATCCCTAAGCCCCGGGGTCACAATTTCAGCAAAAATCTGACTTTTGGCAATTCACTCAAAAATGTTGCCAACCGGTTGGAAATGCTCCCCTGAAAGGTTTGGCAGTCGAAACAGAAGGCTTTGTATCACAGGACAAGAAATCAGCCCTCAACAACTTAACCGGCGGAAAATATTTTTTTGAAAAAATCCCTAAGCCCCGGGGTCACAATTTCAGCAAAAATCTGACTTTTGGCAATTCACTCAAAAATGGTGCCAGCATGTTGCAAATGCTCCCCTGAAAGGTTTGGCGATGGAAACAGAAGGCTTTTTATCACAGGACAAGAAATCAGCCCTCAACAACTTAACCGGCGGAAAATATTTTTTTGAAAAAATCCCTAAGCCCCGGGGTCACAATTTCAGCAAAAATCTGACTTTTGGCAATTCACTCAAAAATGGTGCCAACCAGTTGCAAATGCTCCCCTGAAAGCTTTGGCGATGGAAACAGAAGGCTTTTTATCACAGGACAAGAAATCAGCCCTCAACAACTTAACCGGTGGAAAATATTTTGTTGAAAAAATCCCTAAGCCCCGGGGTCAAAATTTCAGCAAAAATCTGACTTTTGGCAATTCACTCAAAAATGGTGCCAACCGGCTGCAAACGCTCCCCTGAAAGGTTTGGCAGTCGAAACAGAAGGCTTTTTATCACAGGACAAGAAATCAGCCCTCAACAACTTAACCGGCAGAAAATATTTTTTTGAAAAAATCCCTAAGCCCTGGGGTCACAATTTCAGCAAAAATCTGACTTTTGGCAATTCACTCAAAAATGGTGGCAGCACGTTGCAAATGCTCCCCTGAAAGGTTTGGCAGTCGAAACAGAAGGCTTTTTATCACAGGACAAGAAATCAGCCCTCAACAACTTAACCGGCGGAAAATATTTTTTTGAAAAAATTCCCTAAGCCCCGGGGTCACAATTTCAGCAAAAATCTGACTTTTGGCTATTCACTCAAAAATGGTGCCAGCACGTTGCAAATGCTCCCCTGAAAGGTTTGGCAGTTGAAACAGAAGGCTTTTTATCACAGGACAAGAAATCAGCCCTCAACAACTTAGCCGGCGGAAAATATTTTTTTGAAAAAATCTCTAAGCCCCGGGGTCACAATTTCAGCAAAAATCTGACTTTTGGCAATTCACTCAAAAATGGTGCCAGCACGTTGCAAATGCTCCCCTGAAAGGTTTGGCAGTTGAAACAGAAGGCTTTTTATCACAGGACAAGAAATCAGCCCTCAACAACTTAACCGGCGGAAAATATTTTTTTGAAAAAATCTCTAAGCCCCGGGGTCACAATTTCAGCAAAAATCTGACTTTTGGCAATTCACTCAAAAATGGTGCCAGCACGTTGCAAATGCTCCCCTGAAAGGTTTGGCGATGGAAACAGAAGGCTTTTTATCACAGGACAAGAAATCAGCCCTCAACAACTTAACCGGCGGAAAATATTTTTTTGAAAAAATCTCTAAGCCCCGGGGTCACAATTTCAGCAAAAATCTGACTTTTGGCAATTCACTCAAAAATGGTGCCAGCACGTTGCAAATGCTCCCCTGAAAGGTTTGGCGATGGAAACAGAAGGCTTTTTATCACAGGACAAGAAATCAGCCCTCAACAACTTAACCGGTGGAAAATATTTTTTTTAAAAAATCCCTAAGCCCCGGGGTCACAATTTCAGCAAAAATCTGACTTTTGGCAATTCACTCAAAAATGGTGCCAGCACGTTGCAAGTGCTCCCCTGAAAGGTTTGGCAGTCGAAACAGAAGGCTTTTTATCACAGGACAAGAAATCAGCCCTCAACAACTTAACCGGCGGAAAATATTTTTTTGAAAAAATCCCTAAGCCCCGGGGTCACAATTTCAGCAAAAATCTGACTTTTGGCAATTCACTCAATATGGTGCCAGCACGTTGCAAATGCTCCCCTGAAAGGTTTGGCGATGGAAACAGAAGGCTTTTTATCACAGGACAAGAAATCAGCCCTCAACAACTTAACCGGCGGAAAATATTTTTTTGAAAAAATCCCTAAGCCCCGGGGTCACAATTTCAGCAAAAATCTGACTTTTGGCAATTCACTCAAAAATGGTGCCAGCACGTTGCAAGTGCTCCCCTGAAAGGTTTGGCAGTCGAAACAGAAGGCTTTTTATCACAGGACAAGAAATCAGCCCTCAACAACTTAACCGGCGGAAAATATTTTTTTGAAAAAATCCCTAAGCCCCGGGGTCACAATTTCAGCAAAAATCTGACTTTTGGCAATTCACTCAATATGGTGCCAGCACGTTGCAAATGCTCCCCTGAAAGGTTTGGCGATGGAAACAGAAGGCTTTTTACCACAGGACAAGAAATCAGCCCTCAACAACTTAACCGGCGGAAAATATTTTTTTGAAAAAATCCCTAAGCCCCGGGGTCACAATTTCAGCAAAAATCTGACTTTTGGCAATTCACTCAAAAATGGTGCCAACCGGTTGGAAATGCTCCCCGGAAAGGTTTGGCAGTCGAAACAGAAGGCTTTTTATCACAGGACAAGAAATCAGCCCTCAACAACTTAACCGGCGGAAAATATTTTTTTGAAAAAATTCCCTAAGCCCCGGGGTCACAATTTCAGCAAAAATCTGACTTTTGGCTATTCACTCAAAAATGGTGCCAGCACGTTGCAAATGCTCCCCTGAAAGGTTTGGCAGTTGAAACAGAAGGCTTTTTATCACAGGACAAGAAATCAGCCCTCAACAACTTAGCCGGCGGAAAATATTTTTTTGAAAAAATCTCTAAGCCCCGGGGTCACAATTTCAGCAAAAATCTGACTTTTGGCAATTCACTCAAAAATGGTGCCAGCACGTTGCAAATGCTCCCCTGAAAGGTTTGGCAGTTGAAACAGAAGGCTTTTTATCACAGGACAAGAAATCAGCCCTCAACAACTTAACCGGCGGAAAATATTTTTTTGAAAAAATCTCTAAGCCCCGGGGTCACAATTTCAGCAAAAATCTGACTTTTGGCAATTCACTCAAAAATGGTGCCAGCACGTTGCAAATGCTCCCCTGAAAGGTTTGGCTGGAAACAGAAGGCTTTTTATCACAGGACAAGAAATCAGCCCTCAACAACTTAACCGGCGGAAAATATTTTTTTGAAAAAATCTCTAAGCCCCGGGGTCACAATTTCAGCAAAAATCTGACTTTTGGCAATTCACTCAAAAATGGTGCCAGCACGTTGCAAATGCTCCCCTGAAAGGTTTGGCGATGGAAACAGAAGGCTTTTTATCACAGGACAAGAAATCAGCCCTCAACAACTTAACCGGTGGAAAATATTTTTTTTAAAAAATCCCTAAGCCCCGGGGTCACAATTTCAGCAAAAATCTGACTTTTGGCAATTCACTCAAAAATGGTGCCAGCACGTTGCAAGTGCTCCCCTGAAAGGTTTGGCAGTCGAAACAGAAGGCTTTTTATCACAGGACAAGAAATCAGCCCTCAACAACTTAACCGGCGGAAAATATTTTTTTGAAAAAATCCCTAAGCCCCGGGGTCACAATTTCAGCAAAAATCTGACTTTTGGCAATTCACTCAATATGGTGCCAGCACGTTGCAAATGCTCCCCTGAAAGGTTTGGCGATGGAAACAGAAGGCTTTTTATCACAGGACAAGAAATCAGCCCTCAACAACTTAACCGGCGGAAAATATTTTTTTGAAAAAATCCCTAAGCCCCGGGGTCACAATTTCAGCAAAAATCTGACTTTTGGCAATTCACTCAAAAATGGTGCCAGCACGTTGCAAGTGCTCCCCTGAAAGGTTTGGCAGTCGAAACAGAAGGCTTTTTATCACAGGACAAGAAATCAGCCCTCAACAACTTAACCGGCGGAAAATATTTTTTTGAAAAAATCCCTAAGCCCCGGGGTCACAATTTCAGCAAAAATCTGACTTTTGGCAATTCACTCAATATGGTGCCAGCACGTTGCAAATGCTCCCCTGAAAGGTTTGGCGATGGAAACAGAAGGCTTTTTATCACAGGACAAGAAATCAGCCCTCAACAACTTAACCGGCGGAAAATATTTTTTTGAAAAAATCCCTAAGCCCCGGGGTCACAATTTCAGCAAAAATCTGACTTTTGGCAATTCACTCAAAAATGGTGCCAACCGGTTGGAAATGCTCCCCGGAAAGGTTTGGCAGTCGAAACAGAAGGCTTTTTATCACAGGACAAGAAATCAGCCCTCAATAACTTAACCGGCGGAAAATATTTTTTTGAAAAAATCTCTAAGCCCCGGGGTCACAATTTCAGCAAAAATCTGACTTTTGGCAATTCACTCAAAAATGGTGCCAACCGGCTGCAAATGCTCCCCTGAAAGGTTTGGCAGTCGAAACAGAAGGCTTTTTATCACAGGACAAGAAATCAGCCCTCAACAACTTAACCGGCGGAAAATGTTTTTTTGAAAAAATCTCTAAGCCCCGGGGTCACAATTTCAGCAAAAATCTGACTTTTGGCAATTCACTCAAAAATGGTGCCAACCGGCTGCAAATGCTCCCCTGAAAGGTTTGGCAGTCGAAACAGAAGGCTTTTTATCACAGGACAAGAAATCAGCCCTCAACAACTTAACCGGTGGAAAATATTTTGTTGAAAAAATCCCTAAGCCCCGGGGTCACAATTTCAGCAAAAATCTGACTTTTGGCAATTCACTCAAAAATGGTGCCAGCACGTTGCAAATGCTCCCCTGAAAGGTTTGGCGATGGAAACAGAAGGCTTTTTATCACAGGACAAGAAATCAGCCCTCAACAACTTAACCGGCGGAAAATATTTTTTTGAAAAAATCCCTAAGCGCCGAGGTCACAATTTCAGCAAAAATCTGACTTTTGGCAATTCACAATTTCAGCAAAAATCTGACTTTTGGCAATTCACTCAAAAATGGTGCCAGCACGTTGCAAGTGCTACCCTGAAAGGTTTGGCAGTCGAAACAGAAGGCTTTTTATCACAGGACAAGAAATCAGCCCTCAACAACTTAACCGGAGGAAAATATTTTTTTGAAAAAATCCCTAAGCCCCGGGGTCACAATTTCAGCAAAAATCTGACTTTTGGCAATTCACTCAAAAATGGTGCCAGCACGTTGCAAATGCTCCCCTGAAAGGTTTGGCGATGGAAACAGAAGGCTTTTTATCACAGGACAAGAAATCAGCCCTCAACAACTTAACCGGCGGAAAATATTTTTTTGAAAAAATCCCTAAGCCCCGGGGTCACAATTTCAGCCAAAATCTGACTTTTGGCAATTCACTCAAAAATGTTGCCAACCGGTTGGAAATGCTCCCCTGAAAGGTTTGGCAGTCGAAACAGAAGGCTTTGTATCACAGGACAAGAAATCAGCCCTCAACAACTTAACCGGCGGAAAATATTTTTTTGAAAAAATCCCTAAGCCCCGGGGTCACAATTTCAGCAAAAATCTGACTTTTGGCAATTCACTCAAAAATGGTGCCAGCATGTTGCAAATGCTCCCCTGAAAGGTTTGGCGATGGAAACAGAAGGCTTTTTATCACAGGACAAGAAATCAGCCCTCAACAACTTAACCGGCGGAAAATATTTTTTTGAAAAAATCCCTAAGCCCCGGGGTCACAATTTCAGCAAAAATCTGACTTTTGGCAATTCACTCAAAAATGGTGCCAACCAGTTGCAAATGCTCCCCTGAAAGCTTTGGCGATGGAAACAGAAGGCTTTTTATCACAGGACAAGAAATCAGCCCTCAACAACTTAACCGGTGGAAAATATTTTGTTGAAAAAATCCCTAAGCCCCGGGGTCAAAATTTCAGCAAAAATCTGACTTTTGGCAATTCACTCAAAAATGGTGCCAACCGGCTGCAAACGCTCCCCTGAAAGGTTTGGCAGTCGAAACAGAAGGCTTTTTATCACAGGACAAGAAATCAGCCCTCAACAACTTAACCGGCAGAAAATATTTTTTTGAAAAAATCCCTAAGCCCTGGGGTCACAATTTCAGCAAAAATCTGACTTTTGGCAATTCACTCAAAAATGGTGCCAACCGGTTGCAAATGCTCCCCTGAAAGGTTTGGCAGTCGAAACAGAAGGCTTTTTATCACAGGACAAGAAATCAGCCCTCGAAAACGTAACCGGCGGAAAAATATTTTTTTGAAAAAATCCCTAAGCCCCGGGGTCACAATTTCAGCAAAAATCTGACTTTTGGCTATTCACTCAAAAATGGTGCCAGCACGTTGCAAATGCTCCCCTGAAAGGTTTGGCAGTTGAAACAGAAGGCTTTTTATCACAGGACAAGAAATCAGCACTCAACAACTTAGCCGGCGGAAAATATTTTTTTGAAAAAATCTCTAAGCCCCGGGGTCACAATTTCAGCAAAAATCTGACTTTTGGCAATTCACTCAAAAATGGTGCCAGCACGTTGCAAATGCTCCCCTGAAAGGTTTGGCAGTTGAAACAAAAGGCTTTTTATCACAGGACAAGAAATCAGCCCTCAACAACTTAACCGGCGGAAAATATTTTTTTGAAAAAATCTCTAAGCCCCGGGGTCACAATTTCAGCAAAAATCTGACTTTTGGCAATTCACTCAAAAATGGTGCCAGCACGTTGCAAATGCTCCCCTGAAAGGTTTGGCGATGGAAACAGAAGGCTTTTTATCACAGGACAAGAAATCAGCCCTCAACAACTTAACCGGCGGAAAATATTTTTTTGAAAAAATCTCTAAGCCCCGGGGTCACAATTTCAGCAAAAATCTGACTTTTGGCAATTCACTCAAAAATGGTGCCAGCACGTTGCAAATGCTCCCCTGAAAGGTTTGGCGATGGAAACAGAAGGCTTTTTATCACAGGACAAGAAATCAGCCCTCAACAACTTAACCGGTGGAAAATATTTTTTTTAAAAAATCCCTAAGCCCCGGGGTCACAATTTCAGCAAAAATCTGACTTTTGGCAATTCACTCAAAAATGGTGCCAGCACGTTGCAAGTGCTCCCCTGAAAGGTTTGGCAGTCGAAACAGAAGGCTTTTTATCACAGGACAAGAAATCAGCCCTCAACAACTTAACCGGCGGAAAATATTTTTTTGAAAAAATCCCTAAGCCCCGGGGTCACAATTTCAGCAAAAATCTGACTTTTGGCAATTCACTCAATATGGTGCCAGCACGTTGCAAATGCTCCCCTGAAAGGTTTGGCGATGGAAACAGAAGGCTTTTTATCACAGGACAAGAAATCAGCCCTCAACAACTTAACCGGCGGAAAATATTTTTTTGAAAAAATCCCTAAGCCCCGGGGTCACAATTTCAGCAAAAATCTGACTTTTGGCAATTCACTCAAAAATGGTGCCAGCACGTTGCAAGTGCTCCCCTGAAAGGTTTGGCAGTCGAAACAGAAGGCTTTTTATCACAGGACAAGAAATCAGCCCTCAACAACTTAACCGGCGGAAAATATTTTTTTGAAAAAATCCCTAAGCCCCGGGGTCACAATTTCAGCAAAAATCTGACTTTTGGCAATTCACTCAATATGGTGCCAGCACGTTGCAAATGCTCCCCTGAAAGGTTTGGCGATGGAAACAGAAGGCTTTTTATCACAGGACAAGAAATCAGCCCTCAACAACTTAACCGGCGGAAAATATTTTTTTGAAAAAATCCCTAAGCCCCGGGGTCACAATTTCAGCAAAAATCTGACTTTTGGCAATTCACTCAAAAATGGTGCCAACCGGTTGGAAATGCTCCCCGGAAAGGTTTGGCAGTCGAAACAGAAGGCTTTTTATCACAGGACAAGAAATCAGCCCTCAATAACTTAACCGGCGGAAAATATTTTTTTGAAAAAATCTCTAAGCCCCGGGGTCACAATTTCAGCAAAAATCTGACTTTTGGCAATTCACTCAAAAATGGTGCCAACCGGCTGCAAATGCTCCCCTGAAAGGTTTGGCAGTCGAAACAGAAGGCTTTTTATCACAGGACAAGAAATCAGCCCTCAACAACTTAACCGGTGGAAAATATTTTTTTGAAAAAATCCCTAAGCCCCGGGGTCACAATTTCAGCAAAAATCTGACTTTTGGCAATTCACAATTTCAGCAAAAATCTGACTTTTGGCAATTCACTCAAAAATGGTGCCAGCACGTTGCAAGTGCTACCCTGAAAGGTTTGGCAGTCGAAACAGAAGGCTTTTTATCACAGGACAAGAAATCAGCCCTCAACAACTTAACCGGAGGAAAATATTTTTTTGAAAAAATCCCTAAGCCCCGGGGTCACAATTTCAGCAAAAATCTGACTTTTGGCAATTCACTCAAAAATGGTGCCAGCACGTTGCAAATGCTCCCCTGAAAGGTTTGGCGATGGAAACAGAAGGCTTTTTATCACAGGACAAGAAATCAGCCCTCAACAACTTAACCGGCGGAAAATATTTTTTTGAAAAAATCCCTAAGCCCCGGGGTCACAATTTCAGCCAAAATCTGACTTTTGGCAATTCACTCAAAAATGGTGCCAACCAGTTGCAAATGCTCCCCTGAAAGCTTTGGCGATGGAAACAGAAGGCTTTTTATCACAGGACAAGAAATCAGCCCTCAACAACTTAACCGGTGGAAAATATTTTTTTGAAAAAATCCCTAAGCCCCGGCGTCACAATTTCAGCAAAAATCTGACTTTTGGCAATTCACTCAAAAATGGTGCCAGCACGTTGCAAATGCTCCCCTGAAAGGTTTGGCGATGGAAACAGAAGGCTTTTTATCACAGGACAAGAAATCAGCCCTCAACAACTTAACCGGCGGAAAATATTTTTTTGAAAAAATCCCTAATCCCCGGGGTCACAATTTCAGCCAAAATCTGACTTTTGGCAATTCACTCAAAAATGGTGCCAACCAGTTGCAAATGCTCCCCTGAAAGCTTTGGCGATGGAAACAGAAGGCTTTTTATCACAGGACAAGAAATCAGCCCTCAACAACTTAACCGGTGGAAAATATTTTTTTGAAAAAATCCCTAAGCCCCGGGGTCACAATTTCAGCAAAAATCTGACTTTTGGCAATTCACTCAAAAATGGTGCCAAACGGTTGGAAATGCTCCCCGGAAAGGTTTGGCAGTCGAAACAGAAGGCTTTTTATCAAAGGACAAGAAATCAGCCCTCAACAACTTAACCGGTGGAAAATATTTTTTTGAAAAAATCCCTAAGCCCCGGGGTCACAATTTCAGCAAAAATCTGACTTTTGGCAATTCACTCAAAAATGGTGCCAGCACATTGCAAATGCTCCCCTGAAAGGTTTGGCGATGGAAACAGAAGGCTTTTTATCACAGGACAAGAAATCAGCCCTCAACAACTTAACCGGCGGAAAATATTTTTTTGAAAAAATCCCTAAGCCCCGGGGTCACAATTTCAGCAAAAATCTGACTTTTGGCAATTCACTCAAAAATGGTGCCAGCATGTTGCAAATGCTCCCCTGAAAGGTTTGGCGAAGGAAACAGAAGGCTTTTTATCACAGGACAAGAAATCAGCCCTCAACAACTTAACCGGCGGAAAATATTTTTTTGAAAAAATCCCTAAGCCCCGGGGTCACAATTTCAGCAAAAATCTGACTTTTGGCAATTCACTCAAAAATGGTGCCAACCAGTTGCAAATGCTCCCCTGAAAGCTTTGGCGATGGAAACAGAAGGCTTTTTATCACAGGACAAGAAATCAGCCCCCAACAACTTAACCGGTGGAAAATATTTTGTTGAAAAAATCCCTAAGCCCCGGGGTCAAAATTTCAGCAAAAATCTGACTTTTGGCAATTCACTCAAAAATGGTGCCAACCGGCTGCAAACGCTCCCCTGAAAGGTTTGGCAGTCGAAACAGAAGGCTTTTTATCACAGGACAAGAAAACAGCCCTCAACAACTTAACCGGCAGAAAATATTTTTTTGAAAAAATCCCTAAGCCCTGGGGTCACAATTTCAGCAAAAATCTGACTTTTGGCAATTCACTCAAAAATGGTGGCAGCACGTTGCAAATGCTCCCCTGAAAGGTTTGGCAGTCGAAACAGAAGGCTTTTTATCACAGGACAAGAAATCAGCCCTCAACAACTTAACCGGCGGAAAATATTTTTTTGAAAAAATCCCTAAGCCCCGGGGTCACAATTTCAGCAAAAATCTGACTTTTGGCTATTCACTCAAAAATGGTGCCAGCACGTTGCAAATGCTCCCCTGAAAGGTTTGGCAGTTGAAACAGAAGGCTTTTTATCACAGGACAAGAAATCAGCCCTCAACAACTTAGCCGGCGGAAAATATTTTTTTGAAAAAATCTCTAAGCCCCGGGGTCACAATTTCAGCAAAAATCTGACTTTTGGCAATTCACTCAAAAATGGTGCCAACTGGTTGCAAATGCTCCCCTGAAAAGTTTGGCAGTCAAAACAGAAGGCTTTTTATCACAGGACAAGAAATCAGCCCTCGAAAACCTAACCAGCGGAAAATATTTTTTTGAAAAAATCCCTAAGCCCCGGGGTCAAAATTTCAGCAAAAATCTGACTTTTGGCAATTCACTCAAAAATGGTGCCAACCAGTTGCAAATGCTCCCCTGAAAGCTTTGGCGATGGAAATAGAAGGCTTTTTATCACAGGACAAGGAATCAGCCCTCAAAAACCTAACCTGCGGAAAATATTTTTTTGAAAAAATGCCTAAGCCCCGGGGTCACAATGTCAGCAAAAATCTGATTTTTGGCAATTCACTCGAAAATGGTGCCAGCACGTTGCAAATGCTCCCCTGAAAGGTTTGGCGATGGAAACAGAAGGCTTTTTATCACAGGACAAGAAATCAGCCCTCAACAACTTAACCGGCGGAAAATATTTTTTTGAAAAAATCCCTAAGCCCCGGGGTCACAATTTCAGCAAAAATCTGACTTTTGGCAATTCACTCAAAAATGGTGCCAACCAGTTGCAAATGCTCCCCTGAAAGGTTTGGCGATTGTAACAGAAGGCTTTTTATCACAGGACAAGAAATCAGCCCTCAACAACTTAAGCGTAGGAAAATATTTTTTTGAAAAAATCCCTAAGCCCCGGGGTCACAATTTCAGCAAAAATCTGACTTTTGGCAATTCACTCAAAAATGGTGCCAACTGGTTGCAAATGCTGCCCTGAAAGGTTTGGCAGTCGAAACAGAAGGCTTTTTATCACAGGACAAGAAATCAGCCCTCGAAAACCTAACCAGCGGAAAATATTTTTTTGAAAAAATCCCTAAGCCCCGGGGTCAAAATTTCAGCAAAAATCTGACTTTTGGCAATTCACTCAAAAATGGTGCCAACCAGTTGCAAATGCTCCCCTGAAAGCTTTGCCGATGGAAACAGAAGGCTTTTTATCACAGGACAAGAAATCAGCCCTCGAAAACCTAAGCTGCGGAAAATATTTTTTTGGAAAAAATCCCTAAGCCCCGGGGTCACAATTTCAGCAAAAATCTGACTTTTGGCAATTCACTCAAAAATGGTGCCAGCACGTTGTAAATGCTCCCCTGAAAGGTTTGGCGATGGAAACAGAAGGCTTTTTATCACAGGACAAGAAATCAGCCCTCAACAACTTAACCGGCGGAAAATATTTTTTTGAAAAAATCCCTAAGCCCCAGGGTCACAATTTCAGCAAAAATCTGACTTTTGGCAATTCACTCAAAAATGGTGCCAACTGGTTGGAAATGCTCCCCTGAAAGGTTTGGCAGTCGAAACAGAAGGCTTTTTATCACAGGACAAGAAATCAGCACTCGAAAACCTAACCGGCGGAAAATATTTTTTTGAAAAAATCCCTAAGCCCCGGGGTCACAATTTCAGCAAAAATCTGACTTTTGGCAATTCACTCAAAAATGGTGCCAACCAGTTGCAAATGCTCCCCTGAAAGCTTTGGCGATGGAAACAGAAGGCTTTTTATCACAGGACAAGGAATCAGCCCTCAAAAACCTAACCTGCGGAAAATATTTTTTTGAAAAAATCCCTAAGCCCCGGGGTCACAATGTCAGCAAAAATCTGACTTTTGGCAATTCACTCAAAAATGGTGCCAGCAGGTTGCAAATGCTCCCCTGAAAGGTTTGGCGATGGAAACAGAAGGCTTTTTATCACAGGACAAGAAATCAGCCCTCAACAACTTAACCGGCGGAAAATATTTTTTTGAAAAAATCCCTAAGCCCCGGGGTCACAATTTCAGCAAAAATCTGACTTTTGGCAATTCACTCAAAAATGTTGCCAGCCGGTTGGAAATGCTCCCCTGAAAGGTTTGGCAGTCGAAACAGAAGGCTTTTTATCACAGGACAAGAAATCAGCCCTCGAATACCTAACCGGCGGAAAATATTTTTTTGGAAAAAATCCCTAAGCCCCGGGGTCACAATTTCAGCAAAAATCTGACTTTTGGCAATTCACTCAAAAATGGTGCCAGCACGTTGCAAATGCTCCCCTGAAAGGTTTGGCATTCGAAACAGAAGGCTTTTTATCACAGGACAAGAAATCAGCCCTCAACAACTTAACCGGCGGAAAATATTTTTTTGAAAAAATCCCTAAGCCCCGGGGTCACAATTTCAGCAAAAATCTGACTTTTGGCAATTCACTCAAAAATGGTGCCAACTGGTTGCAAATGCTCCCCTGAAAGGTTTGGCAGTCGAAACAGAAGGCTTTTTATCACAGGACAAGAAATCAGCCCTCGAAAACCTAACCAGCGGAAAATATTTTTTTGAAAAAATCCCTAAGCCCCGGGGTCAAAATTTCAGCAAAAATCTGACTTTTGGCAATTCACTCAAAAATGGTGCCAACCAGTTGCAAATGCTCCCCTGAAAGCTTTGGCGATGGAAACAGAAGGCTTTTTATCACAGGACAAGAAATCAGCCCTCGAAAACCTAAGCTGCGGAAAATATTTTTTTGAAAAAATCCCTAAGCCCCGGGGTCAAAATTTCAGCAAAAATCTGACTTTTGGCAATTCACTCAAAAATGGTGCCAACCAGTTGCAAATGCTCCCCTGAAAGCTTTGGCGATGGAAATAGAAGGCTTTTTATCACAGGACAAGGAATCAGCCCTCAAAAACCTAACCTGCGGAAAATATTTTTTTGAAAAAATGCCTAAGCCCCGGGGTCACAATGTCAGTAAAAATTTGATTTTTGGCAATTCACTCGAAAATGGTGCCAGCACGTTGCAAATGCTCCCCTGAAAGGTTTGGCGATGGAAACAGAAGGCTTTTTATCACAGGACAAGAAATCAGCCCTCAACAACTTAACCGGCGGAAAATATTTTTTTGAAAAAATCCCTAAGCCCCGGGGTCACAATTTCAGCAAAAATCTGACTTTTGGCAATTCACTCAAAAATGGTGCCAACCAGTTGCAAATGCTCCCCTGAAAGGTTTGGCGATGGAAACAGAAGGCTTTTTATCACAGGACAAGAAATCAGCCCTCAACAACTTAAGCGTAGGAAAATATTTTTTTGAAAAAATCCCTAAGCCCCGGGGTCACAATTTCAGCAAAAATCTGACTTTTGGCAATTCACTCAAAAATGGTGCCAACTGGTTGCAAATGCTGCCCTGAAAGGTTTGGCAGTCGAAACAGAAGGCTTTTTATCACAGGACAAGAAATCAGCCCTCGAAAACCTAACCAGCGGAAAATATTTTTTTGAAAAAATCCCTAAGCCCCGGGGTCAAAATTTCAGCAAAAATCTGACTTTTGGCAATTCACTCAAAAATGGTGCCAACCAGTTGCAAATGCTCCCCTGAAAGCTTTGGCGATGGAAACAGAAGGCTTTTTATCACAGGACAAGAAATCAGCCCTCGAAAACCTAAGCTGCGGAAAATATTTTTTTGGAAAAAATCCCTAAGCCCCGGGGTCACAATTTCAGCAAAAATCTGACTTTTGGCAATTCACTCAAAAATGGTGCCAGCACGTTGTAAATGCTCCCCTGAAAGGTTTGGCGATGGAAACAGAAGGCTTTTTATCACAGGACAAGAAATCAGCCCTCAACAACTTAACCGGCGGAAAATATTTTTTTGAAAAAATCCCTAAGCCCCGGGGTCACAATTTCAGCAAAAATCTGACTTTTGGCAATTCACTCAAAAATGGTGCCAACTGGTTGGAAATGCTCCCCTGAAAGGTTTGGCAGTCGAAACAGAAGGCTTTTTATCACAGGACAAGAAATCAGCCCTCGAAAACCTAACCGGCGGAAAATATTTTTTTGAAAAAATCCCTAAGCCCCGGGGTCACAATTTCAGCAAAAATCTGACTTTTGGCAATTCACTCAAAAATGGTGCCAACCAGTTGCAAATGCTCCCCTGAAAGCTTTGGCGATGGAAACAGAAGGCTTTTTATCACAGGACAAGGAATCAGCCCTCAAAAACCTAACCTGCGGAAAATATTTTTTTGAAAAAATCCCTAAGCCCCGGGGTCACAATGTCAGCAAAAATCTGACTTTTGGCAATTCACTCAAAAATGGTGCCAGCAGGTTGCAAATGCTCCCCTGAAAGCTTTGGCAGTCGAAACAGAAGGCTTTTTATCACAGGACAAGAAATCAGCCCTCAACAACTTAACCGGCGGAAAATATTTTTTTGAAAAAATCCCTAAGCCCCGGGGTCACAATGTCAGCAAAAATCTGACTTTTGGCAATTCACGCAAAAATGGTGCCAGCAGGTTGCAAATGCTCCCCTGAAAGCTTTGGCGATGAAAACAGAAGGCTTTTTATCACAGGACAAGAAATCAGCCCTCGAATACCTAACCGGCGGAAAATATTTTTTTGGAAAAAATCCCTAAGCCCCGGGGTCACAATTTCAGCAAAAATCTGACTTTTGGCAATTCACTCAAAAATGGTGCCAGCACGTTGCAAATGCTCCCCTGAAAGGTTTGGCATTCGAAACAGAAGGCTTTTTATCACAGGACAAGAAATCAGCCCTCAACAACTTAACCGGTGGAAAATATTTTTTTGAAAAAATCTCTAAGCCCCGGGGTCACAATTTCAGCAAAAATCTGACTTTTGGCAATTCACTAAAAAATGGTGCCAACCGGCTGCAAATGCTCCCCTGAAAGGTTTGGCAGTCGAAACAGAAGGCTTTTTATCACAGGACAAGAAATCAGCCCTCAACAACTTAACTGGCGGAAAATATTTTTTTGAAAAAATCTCTAAGCCCCGGGGTCACAATTTCAGCAAAAATCTGACTTTTGGCAATTCACTCAAAAATGGTGCCAACCGGCTGCAAATGCTCCCCTGAAAGGTTTGGCAGTCGAAACAGAAGGCTTTTTATCACAGGACAAGAAATCAGCCCTCAACAACTTAACCTGCAGAAAGTATTTTTTTGACAAAATCCCTAAGCCCTGGGGTCACAATTTCAGCAAAAATCTGACTTTTGGCAATTCACTCAAAAATGGTGCCAACCAGTTGCAAATGCTCCCCTGAAAGGTTTGGCAGTCGAAACAGAAGGCTTTTTATCACAGGACAAGAAATCAGCCCTCAACAACTTAACCGGTGGAAAATATTTTTTTCAAAATATCCCTAAGCCCCGGGGTCACAATTTCAGCAAAAATCTGACTTTTGGCAATTCACTCAAAAATGGTGCCAACCGGTTGGAAATGCTCCCCTGAAAGGTTTGGCAGTCGAAACAGAAGGCTTTTTATCACAGGACAAGAAATCAGCCCTCAACAACTTAACCGGCGGAAAATATTTTTTTGAAAAAATCCCTAAGCCCTGGGGTCACAATTTCAGCAAAAATCTGACTTTTGGCAATTCACTCAAAAATGGTGCCAACCGGTTGCAAATGCTCCCCTGAAAGGTTTGGCAGTCGAAACAGAAGGCTTTTTATCACAGGACAAGAAATCAGCCCTCGAAAACCTAACCTGCGCAAAATATTTTTTTGAAAAAATCCCTAAGCCCCGGGGCCACAATTTCAGCCAAAATCTGACTTTTGGCAATTCACTCAAAAATGGTGCCAACCGGTTGCAAATGCTCCCCGGAAAGGTTTGGCAGTCGAAACAGAAGGCTTTTTATCACAGGACAAGAAATCAGCCCTCAACAACTTAACCGGTGGAAAATATTTTTTTGACAAAATCCCTAAGCCCTGGGGTCACAATTTTAGCAAAAATCTGACTTTTGGCAATTCACTCAAAAATGGTGCCAACCGGCTGCAAATGCTCCCCTGAAAGGTTTGGCAGTCGAAACAGAAGGCTTTTTATCACAGGACAAGAAATCAGCCCTCAACAACTTAACCGGCAGAAAATATTTTTTTGACAAAATCCCTAAGCCCTGGGGTCACAATTTCAGCAAAAATCTGACTTTTGGTAATTCACTCAAAAATGGTGCCAACCAGTTGCAAATGCTCCCCTGAAAGGTTTGGCAGTCGAAACAGAAGGCTTTTTATCACAGACAAGAAATCAGCCCTCAACAACTTAACCGGTGGAAAATATTTTTTTGAAAATATCCCTAAGCCCCGGGGTCACAATTTCAGCAAAAATCTGACTTTTGGCAATTCACTCAAAAATGGTGCCAACCGGTTGGAAATGCTCCCCTGAAAGGTTTGGCAGTCGAAACAGAAGGCTTTTTATCACAGGACAAGAAATCAGCCCTCAACAACTTAACTGGCGGAAAATATTTTTTTGAAAAAATCCCTAAGCCCCGGGGTCACAATTTCAGCAAAAATCTGACTTTTGGCAATTCACTCAAAAATGGTGCCAACCGGTTGCAAATGCTCCCCTGAAAGGTTTGGCAGTCGAAACAGAAGGCTTTTTATCACAGGACAAGAAATCAGCCCTCGAAAACGTAACCGGCGGAAAAATATTTTTTTGAAAAAATCCCTAAGCCCCGGGGTCACAATTTCAGCAAAAATCTGACTTTTGGCAATTCACTAAAAAAATGGTGCCAACCGGTTGCAAATGCTCCCCGGAAAGGTTTGGCAGTCGAAACAGAAGGCTTTTTATCACAGGACAAGAAATCAGCCCTCGAAAACGTAACCGGCGGAAAAATATTTTTTTGAAAAAATCCCTAAGCCCCGGGGCCACAATTTCAGCCAAAATCTGACTTTTGGCAATTCACTCAAAAATGGTGCCAACCGGTTGCAAATGCTCCCCGGAAAGGTTTGGCAGTCGAAACAGAAGGCTTTTTATCACAGGACAAGAAATCAGCCCTCAACAACTTAACCGGTGGAAAATATTTTTTTGACAAAATCCCTAAGCCCTGGGGTCACAATTTCAGCAAAAATCTGACTTTTGGCAATTCACTCAAAAATGGTGCCAACCGGCTGCAAATGCTCCCCTGAAAGGTTTGGCAGTCGAAACAGAAGGCTTTTTATCACAGGACAAGAAATCAGCCCTCAACAACTTAACCGGCAGAAAATATTTTTTTGACAAAATCCCTAAGCCCTGGGGTCACAATTTCAGCAAAAATCTGACTTTTGGCAATTCACTCAAAAATGGTGCCAACCAGTTGCAAATGCTCCCCTGAAAGGTTTGGCAGTCGAAACAGAAGGCTTTTTATCACAGACAAGAAATCAGCCCTCAACAACTTAACCGGTGGAAAATATTTTTTTGAAAATATCCCTAAGCCCCGGGGTCACAATTTCAGCAAAAATCTGACTTTTGGCAATTCACTCAAAAATGGTGCCAACCGGTTGGAAATGCTCCCCTGAAAGGTTTGGCAGTCGAAACAGAAGGCTTTTTATCACAGGACAAGAAATCAGCCCTCAACAACTTAACTGGCGGAAAATATTTTTTTGAAAAAATCCCTAAGCCCCGGGGTCACAATTTCAGCAAAAATCTGACTTTTGGCAATTCACTCAAAAATGGTGCCAACCGGTTGCAAATGCTCCCCTGAAAGGTTTGGCAGTCGAAACAGAAGGCTTTTTATCACAGGACAAGAAATCAGCCCTCGAAAACGTAACCGGCGGAAAAATATTTTTTTGAAAAAATCCCTAAGCCCCGGGGTCACAATTTCAGCAAAAATCTGACTTTTGGCAATTCACTCAAAAATGTTGCCAGCCGGTTGGAAATGCTCCCCTGAAAGGTTTGGCAGTCGAAACAGAAGGCTTTTTATCACAGGACAAGAAATCAGCCCTCGAATACCTAACCGGCGGAAAATATTTTTTTGGAAAAAATCCCTAAGCCCCGGGGTCACAATTTCAGCAAAAATCTGACTTTTGGCAATTCACTCAAAAATGGTGCCAGCACGTTGCAAATGCTCCCCTGAAAGGTTTGGCATTCGAAACAGAAGGCTTTTTATCACAGGACAAGAAATCAGCCCTCAACAACTTAACCGGCGGAAAATATTTTTTTGAAAAAATCCCTAAGCCCCGGGGTCACAATTTCAGCAAAAATCTGACTTTTGGCAATTCACTCAAAAATGGTGCCAACTGGTTGCAAATGCTCCCCTGAAAGGTTTGGCAGTCGAAACAGAAGGCTTTTTATCACAGGACAAGAAATCAGCCCTCGAAAACCTAACCAGCGGAAAATATTTTTTTGAAAAAATCCCTAAGCCCCGGGGTCAAAATTTCAGCAAAAATCTGACTTTTGGCAATTCACTCAAAAATGGTGCCAACCAGTTGCAAATGCTCCCCTGAAAGCTTTGGCGATGGAAACAGAAGGCTTTTTATCACAGGACAAGAAATCAGCCCTCGAAAACCTAAGCTGCGGAAAATATTTTTTTGAAAAAATCCCTAAGCCCCGGGGTCAAAATTTCAGCAAAAATCTGACTTTTGGCAATTCACTCAAAAATGGTGCCAACCAGTTGCAAATGCTCCCCTGAAAGCTTTGGCGATGGAAATAGAAGGCTTTTTATCACAGGACAAGGAATCAGCCCTCAAAAACCTAACCTGCGGAAAATATTTTTTTGAAAAAATGCCTAAGCCCCGGGGTCACAATGTCAGCAAAAATCTGATTTTTGGCAATTCACTCGAAAATGGTGCCAGCACGTTGCAAATGCTCCCCTGAAAGGTTTGGCGATGGAAACAGAAGGCTTTTTATCACAGGACAAGAAATCAGCCCTCAACAACTTAACCGGCGGAAAATATTTTTTTGAAAAAATCCCTAAGCCCCGGGGTCACAATTTCAGCAAAAATCTGACTTTTGGCAATTCACTCAAAAATGGTGCCAACCAGTTGCAAATGCTCCCCTGAAAGGTTTGGCGATGGAAACAGAAGGCTTTTTATCACAGGACAAGAAATCAGCCCTCAACAACTTAAGCGTAGGAAAATATTTTTTTGAAAAAATCCCTAAGCCCCGGGGTCACAATTTCAGCAAAAATCTGACTTTTGGCAATTCACTCAAAAATGGTGCCAACTGGTTGCAAATGCTGCCCTGAAAGGTTTGGCAGTCGAAACAGAAGGCTTTTTATCACAGGACAAGAAATCAGCCCTCGAAAACCTAACCAGCGGAAAATATTTTTTTGAAAAAATCCCTAAGCCCCGGGGTCAAAATTTCAGCAAAAATCTGACTTTTGGCAATTCACTCAAAAATGGTGCCAACCAGTTGCAAATGCTCCCCTGAAAGCTTTGGCGATGGAAACAGAAGGCTTTTTATCACAGGACAAGAAATCAGCCCTCGAAAACCTAAGCTGCGGAAAATATTTTTTTGGAAAAAATCCCTAAGCCCCGGGGTCACAATTTCAGCAAAAATCTGACTTTTGGCAATTCACTCAAAAATGGTGCCAGCACGTTGTAAATGCTCCCCTGAAAGGTTTGGCGATGGAAACAGAAGGCTTTTTATCACAGGACAAGAAATCAGCCCTCAACAACTTAACCGGCGGAAAATATTTTTTTGAAAAAATCCCTAAGCCCCGGGGTCACAATTTCAGCAAAAATCTGACTTTTGGCAATTCACTCAAAAATGGTGCCAACTGGTTGGAAATGCTCCCCTGAAAGGTTTGGCAGTCGAAACAGAAGGCTTTTTATCACAGGACAAGAAATCAGCCCTCGAAAACCTAACCGGCGGAAAATATTTTTTTGAAAAAATCCCTAAGCCCCGGGGTCACAATTTCAGCAAAAATCTGACTTTTGGCAATTCACTCAAAAATGGTGCCAACCAGTTGCAAATGCTCCCCTGAAAGCTTTGGCGATGGAAACAGAAGGCTTTTTATCACAGGACAAGGAATCAGCCCTCAAAAACCTAACCTGCGGAAAATATTTTTTTGAAAAAATCCCTAAGCCCCGGGGTCACAATGTCAGCAAAAATCTGACTTTTGGCAATTCACTCAAAAATGGTGCCAGCAGGTTGCAAATGCTCCCCTGAAAGCTTTGGCAGTCGAAACAGAAGGCTTTTTATCACAGGACAAGAAATCAGCCCTCAACAACTTAACCGGCGGAAAATATTTTTTTGAAAAAATCCCTAAGCCCCGGGGTCACAATGTCAGCAAAAATCTGACTTTTGGCAATTCACGCAAAAATGGTGCCAGCAGGTTGCAAATGCTCCCCTGAAAGCTTTGGCGATGAAAACAGAAGGCTTTTTATCACAGGACAAGAAATCAGCCCTCGAATACCTAACCGGCGGAAAATATTTTTTTGGAAAAAATCCCTAAGCCCCGGGGTCACAATTTCAGCAAAAATCTGACTTTTGGCAATTCACTCAAAAATGGTGCCAGCACGTTGCAAATGCTCCCCTGAAAGGTTTGGCATTCGAAACAGAAGGCTTTTTATCACAGGACAAGAAATCAGCCCTCAACAACTTAACCGGTGGAAAATATTTTTTTGAAAAAATCTCTAAGCCCCGGGGTCACAATTTCAGCAAAAATCTGACTTTTGGCAATTCACTAAAAAATGGTGCCAACCGGCTGCAAATGCTCCCCTGAAAGGTTTGGCAGTCGAAACAGAAGGCTTTTTATCACAGGACAAGAAATCAGCCCTCAACAACTTAACTGGCGGAAAATATTTTTTTGAAAAAATCTCTAAGCCCCGGGGTCACAATTTCAGCAAAAATCTGACTTTTGGCAATTCACTCAAAAATGGTGCCAACCGGCTGCAAATGCTCCCCTGAAAGGTTTGGCAGTCGAAACAGAAGGCTTTTTATCACAGGACAAGAAATCAGCCCTCAACAACTTAACCTGCAGAAAGTATTTTTTTGACAAAATCCCTAAGCCCTGGGGTCACAATTTCAGCAAAAATCTGACTTTTGGCAATTCACTCAAAAATGGTGCCAACCAGTTGCAAATGCTCCCCTGAAAGGTTTGGCAGTCGAAACAGAAGGCTTTTTATCACAGGACAAGAAATCAGCCCTCAACAACTTAACCGGTGGAAAATATTTTTTTCAAAATATCCCTAAGCCCCGGGGTCACAATTTCAGCAAAAATCTGACTTTTGGCAATTCACTCAAAAATGGTGCCAACCGGTTGGAAATGCTCCCCTGAAAGGTTTGGCAGTCGAAACAGAAGGCTTTTTATCACAGGACAAGAAATCAGCCCTCAACAACTTAACCGGCGGAAAATATTTTTTTGAAAAAATCCCTAAGCCCTGGGGTCACAATTTCAGCAAAAATCTGACTTTTGGCAATTCACTCAAAAATGGTGCCAACCGGTTGCAAATGCTCCCCTGAAAGGTTTGGCAGTCGAAACAGAAGGCTTTTTATCACAGGACAAGAAATCAGCCCTCGAAAACCTAACCTGCGCAAAATATTTTTTTGAAAAAATCCCTAAGCCCCGGGGCCACAATTTCAGCCAAAATCTGACTTTTGGCAATTCACTCAAAAATGGTGCCAACCGGTTGCAAATGCTCCCCGGAAAGGTTTGGCAGTCGAAACAGAAGGCTTTTTATCACAGGACAAGAAATCAGCCCTCAACAACTTAACCGGTGGAAAATATTTTTTTGACAAAATCCCTAAGCCCTGGGGTCACAATTTTAGCAAAAATCTGACTTTTGGCAATTCACTCAAAAATGGTGCCAACCGGCTGCAAATGCTCCCCTGAAAGGTTTGGCAGTCGAAACAGAAGGCTTTTTATCACAGGACAAGAAATCAGCCCTCAACAACTTAACCGGCAGAAAATATTTTTTTGACAAAATCCCTAAGCCCTGGGGTCACAATTTCAGCAAAAATCTGACTTTTGGTAATTCACTCAAAAATGGTGCCAACCAGTTGCAAATGCTCCCCTGAAAGGTTTGGCAGTCGAAACAGAAGGCTTTTTATCACAGACAAGAAATCAGCCCTCAACAACTTAACCGGTGGAAAATATTTTTTTGAAAATATCCCTAAGCCCCGGGGTCACAATTTCAGCAAAAATCTGACTTTTGGCAATTCACTCAAAAATGGTGCCAACCGGTTGGAAATGCTCCCCTGAAAGGTTTGGCAGTCGAAACAGAAGGCTTTTTATCACAGGACAAGAAATCAGCCCTCAACAACTTAACTGGCGGAAAATATTTTTTTGAAAAAATCCCTAAGCCCCGGGGTCACAATTTCAGCAAAAATCTGACTTTTGGCAATTCACTCAAAAATGGTGCCAACCGGTTGCAAATGCTCCCCTGAAAGGTTTGGCAGTCGAAACAGAAGGCTTTTTATCACAGGACAAGAAATCAGCCCTCGAAAACGTAACCGGCGGAAAAATATTTTTTTGAAAAAATCCCTAAGCCCCGGGGTCACAATTTCAGCAAAAATCTGACTTTTGGCAATTCACTAAAAAAATGGTGCCAACCGGTTGCAAATGCTCCCCGGAAAGGTTTGGCAGTCGAAACAGAAGGCTTTTTATCACAGGACAAGAAATCAGCCCTCGAAAACGTAACCGGCGGAAAAATATTTTTTTGAAAAAATCCCTAAGCCCCGGGGCCACAATTTCAGCCAAAATCTGACTTTTGGCAATTCACTCAAAAATGGTGCCAACCGGTTGCAAATGCTCCCCGGAAAGGTTTGGCAGTCGAAACAGAAGGCTTTTTATCACAGGACAAGAAATCAGCCCTCAACAACTTAACCGGTGGAAAATATTTTTTTGACAAAATCCCTAAGCCCTGGGGTCACAATTTCAGCAAAAATCTGACTTTTGGCAATTCACTCAAAAATGGTGCCAACCGGCTGCAAATGCTCCCCTGAAAGGTTTGGCAGTCGAAACAGAAGGCTTTTTATCACAGGACAAGAAATCAGCCCTCAACAACTTAACCGGCAGAAAATATTTTTTTGACAAAATCCCTAAGCCCTGGGGTCACAATTTCAGCAAAAATCTGACTTTTGGCAATTCACTCAAAAATGGTGCCAACCAGTTGCAAATGCTCCCCTGAAAGGTTTGGCAGTCGAAACAGAAGGCTTTTTATCACAGACAAGAAATCAGCCCTCAACAACTTAACCGGTGGAAAATATTTTTTTGAAAATATCCCTAAGCCCCGGGGTCACAATTTCAGCAAAAATCTGACTTTTGGCAATTCACTCAAAAATGGTGCCAACCGGTTGGAAATGCTCCCCTGAAAGGTTTGGCAGTCGAAACAGAAGGCTTTTTATCACAGGACAAGAAATCAGCCCTCAACAACTTAACTGGCGGAAAATATTTTTTTGAAAAAATCCCTAAGCCCCGGGGTCACAATTTCAGCAAAAATCTGACTTTTGGCAATTCACTCAAAAATGGTGCCAACCGGTTGCAAATGCTCCCCTGAAAGGTTTGGCAGTCGAAACAGAAGGCTTTTTATCACAGGACAAGAAATCAGCCCTCGAAAACGTAACCGGCGGAAAAATATTTTTTTGAAAAAATCCCTAAGCCCCGGGGTCACAATTTCAGCAAAAATCTGACTTTTGGCAATTCACTAAAAAATGGTGCCAACCGGCTGCAAATGCTCCCCTGAAAGGTTTGGCAGTCGAAACAGAAGGCTTTTTATCACAGGACAAGAAATCAGCCCTCAACAACTTAACTGGCGGAAAATATTTTTTTGAAAAAATCTCTAGGCCCCGGGGTCACAATTTCAGCAAAAATCTGACTTTTGGCAATTCACTCAAAAATGGTGCCAACCGGCTGCAAATGCTCCCCTGAAAGGTTTGGCAGTCGAAACAGAAGGCTTTTTATCACAGGACAAGAAATCAGCCCTCAACAACTTAACCTGCAGAAAGTATTTTTTTGACAAAATCCCTAAGCCCTGGGGTCACAATTTCAGCAAAAATCTGACTTTTGGCAATTCACTCAAAAATGGTGCCAACCAGTTGCAAATGCTCCCCTGAAAGGTTTGGCAGTCGAAACAGAAGGCTTTTTATCACAGGACAAGAAATCAGCCCTCAACAACTTAACCGGTGGAAAATATTTTTTTGAAAATATCCCAAAGCCCCGGGGTCACAATTTCAGCAAAAATCTGACTTTTGGCAATTCACTCAAAAATGGTGCCAACCGGTTGGAAATGCTCCCCTGAAAGGTTTGGCAGTCGAAACAGAAGGCTTTTTATCACAGGACAAGAAATCAGCCCTCAACAACTTAACCGGCGGAAAATATTTTTTTGAAAAAATCCCTAAGCCCCGGGGTCACAATTTCAGCAAAAATCTGACTTTTGGCAATTCACTCAAAAATGGTGCCAACCGGTTGCAAATGCTCCCCGGAAAGGTTTGGCAGTCGAAACAGAAGGCTTTTTATCACAGGACAAGAAATCAGCCCTCAACAACTTAACCGGTGGAAAATATTTTTTTGACAAAATCCCTAAGCCCTGGGGTCACAATTTCAGCAAAAATCTGACTTTTGGCAATTAACTCAAAAATGGTGCCAACCGGCTGCAAATGCTCCCCTGAAAGGTTTGGCAGTCGAAACAGAAGGCTTTTTATCACAGCACAAGAAATCAGCCCTCAACAACTTAACCGGCAGAAAATATTTTTTTGACAAAATCCCTAAGCCCTGGGGTCACAATTTCAGCAAAAATCTGACTTTTGGCAATTCACTCAAAAATGGTGCCAACCAGTTGCAAATGCTCCCCTGAAAGGTTTGGCAGTCGAAACAGAAGGCTTTTTATCACAGGACAAGAAATCAGCCCTCAACAACTTAACCGGTGGAAAATATTTTTTTGAAAATATCCCTAAGCCCCGGGGTCACAATTTCAGCAAAAATCTCACTTTTGGCAATTCACTCAAAAATGGTGCCAACCGGTTGGAAATGCTCCCCTGAAAGGTTTGGCAGTCGAAACAGAAGGCTTTTTATCACAGGACAAGAAATCAGCCCTCAACAACTTAACCGGCGGAAAATATTTTTTTGAAAAAATCCCTAAGCCCCGGGGTCACAATTTCAGCAAAAATCTGACTTTTGGCAATTCACTCAAAAATGGTGCCAACCGGTTGCAAATGCTCCCCTGAAAGGTTTGGCAGTCGAAACAGAAGGCTTTTTATCACAGGACAAGAAATCAGCCCTCGAAAACGTAACCGGCGGAAAATATTTTTTTGAAAAAATCCCTAAGCCCCGGGGTCACAATTTCAGCAAAAATCTGACTTTTGGCAATTCACTCAAAAATGGTGCCAACCGGCTGCAAATGCTCCCCTGAAAGGTTTGGCGATGGAAACAGAAGGCTTTTTATCACAGGACAAGAAATCAGCCCTCAACAACTTAACTGGCGGAAAATATTTTTTTGAAAAAATCTCTAAGCCCCGGGGTCACAATTTCAGCAAAAATCTGACTTTTGGCAATTCACTCAAAAATGGTGCCAACCGGCTGCAAATGCTCCCCTGAAAGGTTTGGCAGTCGAAACAGAAGGCTTTTTATCACAGGACAAGAAATCAGCCCTCAACAACTTAACCTGCAGAAAGTATTTTTTTGACAAAATCCCTAAGCCCTGGGGTCACAATTTCAGCAAAAATCTGACTTTTGGCAATTCACTCAAAAATGGTGCCAACCAGTTGCAAATGCTCCCCTGAAAGGTTTGGCAGTCGAAACAGAAGGCTTTTTATCACAGGACAAGAAATCAGCCCTCAACAACTTAACCGGTGGAAAATATTTTTTTGAAAATATCCCAAAGCCCCGGGGTCACAATTTCAGCAAAAATCTGACTTTTGGCAATTCACTCAAAAATGGTGCCAACCGGTTGGAAATGCTCCCCTGAAAGGTTTGGCAGTCGAAACAGAAGGCTTTTTATCACAGGACAAGAAATCAGCCCTCAACAACTTAACCGGCGCAAAATATTTTTTTGAAAAAATCCCTAAGCCCCGGGGTCACAATTTCAGCAAAAATCTGACTTTTGGCAATTCACTCAAAAATGGTGCCAACCGGTTGCAAATGCTCCCCGGAAAGGTTTGGCAGTCGAAACAGAAGGCTTTTTATCACAGGACAAGAAATCAGCCCTCAACAACTTAACCGGTGGAAAATATTTTTTTGACAAAATCCCTAAGCCCTGGGGTCACAATTTCAGCAAAAATCTGACTTTTGGCAATTAACTCAAAAATGGTGCCAACCGGCTGCAAATGCTCCCCTGAAAGGTTTGGCAGTCGAAACAGAAGGCTTTTTATCACAGCACAAGAAATCAGCCCTCAACAACTTAACCGGCAGAAAATATTTTTTTGACAAAATCCGTAAGCCCTGGGGTCACAATTTCAGCAAAAATCTGACTTTTGGCAATTCACTCAAAAATGGTGCCAACCAGTTGCAAATGCTCCCCTGAAAGGTTTGGCAGTCGAAACAGAAGGCTTTTTATCACAGGACAAGAAATCAGCCCTCAACAACTTAACCGGCGGAAAATATTTTTTTGAAAAAATCCCTAAGCCCCGGGGTCACAATTTCAGCAAAAATCTGACTTTTGGCAATTCACTCAAAAATGGTGCCAACCGGTTGCAAATGCTCCCCTGAAAGGTTTGGCAGTCGAAACAGAAGGCTTTTTATCACAGGACAAGAAATCAGCCCTCAACAACTTAACCGGTGGAAAATATTTTTTTGACAAAATCCCTAAGCCCTGGGGTCACAATTTCAGCAAAAATCTGACTTTTGGCAATTCACTCAAAAATGGTGCCAACCGGCTGCAAATGCTCCCCTGAAAGGTTTGGCAGTCGAAACAGAAGGCTTTTTATCACAGGACAAGAAATCAGCCCTCAACAACTTAACCGGCAGAAAATATTTTTTTGACAAAATCCCTAAGCCCTGGGGTCACAATTTCAGCAAAAATCTGACTTTTGGCAATTCACTCAAAAATGGTGCCAACCAGTTGCAAATGCTCCCCTGAAAGGTTTGGCAGTCGAAACAGAAGGCTTTTTATCACAGACAAGAAATCAGCCCTCAACAACTTAACCGGTGGAAAATATTTTTTTGAAAATATCCCTAAGCCCCGGGGTCACAATTTCAGCAAAAATCTGACTTTTGGCAATTCACTCAAAAATGGTGCCAACCGGTTGGAAATGCTCCCCTGAAAGGTTTGGCAGTCGAAACAGAAGGCTTTTTATCACAGGACAAGAAATCAGCCCTCAACAACTTAACTGGCGGAAAATATTTTTTTGAAAAAATCCCTAAGCCCCGGGGTCACAATTTCAGCAAAAATCTGACTTTTGGCAATTCACTCAAAAATGGTGCCAACCGGTTGCAAATGCTCCCCTGAAAGGTTTGGCAGTCGAAACAGAAGGCTTTTTATCACAGGACAAGAAATCAGCCCTCGAAAACGTAACCGGCGGAAAAATATTTTTTTGAAAAAATCCCTAAGCCCCGGGGTCACAATTTCAGCAAAAATCTGACTTTTGGCAATTCACTAAAAAATGGTGCCAACCGGCTGCAAATGCTCCCCTGAAAGGTTTGGCAGTCGAAACAGAAGGCTTTTTATCACAGGACAAGAAATCAGCCCTCAACAACTTAACTGGCGGAAAATATTTTTTTGAAAAAATCTCTAGGCCCCGGGGTCACAATTTCAGCAAAAATCTGACTTTTGGCAATTCACTCAAAAATGGTGCCAACCGGCTGCAAATGCTCCCCTGAAAGGTTTGGCAGTCGAAACAGAAGGCTTTTTATCACAGGACAAGAAATCAGCCCTCAACAACTTAACCTGCAGAAAGTATTTTTTTGACAAAATCCCTAAGCCCTGGGGTCACAATTTCAGCAAAAATCTGACTTTTGGCAATTCACTCAAAAATGGTGCCAACCAGTTGCAAATGCTCCCCTGAAAGGTTTGGCAGTCGAAACAGAAGGCTTTTTATCACAGGACAAGAAATCAGCCCTCAACAACTTAACCGGTGGAAAATATTTTTTTGAAAATATCCCAAAGCCCCGGGGTCACAATTTCAGCAAAAATCTGACTTTTGGCAATTCACTCAAAAATGGTGCCAACCGGTTGGAAATGCTCCCCTGAAAGGTTTGGCAGTCGAAACAGAAGGCTTTTTATCACAGGACAAGAAATCAGCCCTCAACAACTTAACCGGCGGAAAATATTTTTTTGAAAAAATCCCTAAGCCCCGGGGTCACAATTTCAGCAAAAATCTGACTTTTGGCAATTCACTCAAAAATGGTGCCAACCGGTTGCAAATGCTCCCCGGAAAGGTTTGGCAGTCGAAACAGAAGGCTTTTTATCACAGGACAAGAAATCAGCCCTCAACAACTTAACCGGTGGAAAATATTTTTTTGACAAAATCCCTAAGCCCTGGGGTCACAATTTCAGCAAAAATCTGACTTTTGGCAATTAACTCAAAAATGGTGCCAACCGGCTGCAAATGCTCCCCTGAAAGGTTTGGCAGTCGAAACAGAAGGCTTTTTATCACAGCACAAGAAATCAGCCCTCAACAACTTAACCGGCAGAAAATATTTTTTTGACAAAATCCCTAAGCCCTGGGGTCACAATTTCAGCAAAAATCTGACTTTTGGCAATTCACTCAAAAATGGTGCCAACCAGTTGCAAATGCTCCCCTGAAAGGTTTGGCAGTCGAAACAGAAGGCTTTTTATCACAGGACAAGAAATCAGCCCTCAACAACTTAACCGGTGGAAAATATTTTTTTGAAAATATCCCTAAGCCCCGGGGTCACAATTTCAGCAAAAATCTCACTTTTGGCAATTCACTCAAAAATGGTGCCAACCGGTTGGAAATGCTCCCCTGAAAGGTTTGGCAGTCGAAACAGAAGGCTTTTTATCACAGGACAAGAAATCAGCCCTCAACAACTTAACCGGCGGAAAATATTTTTTTGAAAAAATCCCTAAGCCCCGGGGTCACAATTTCAGCAAAAATCTGACTTTTGGCAATTCACTCAAAAATGGTGCCAACCGGTTGCAAATGCTCCCCTGAAAGGTTTGGCAGTCGAAACAGAAGGCTTTTTATCACAGGACAAGAAATCAGCCCTCGAAAACGTAACCGGCGGAAAATATTTTTTTGAAAAAATCCCTAAGCCCCGGGGTCACAATTTCAGCAAAAATCTGACTTTTGGCAATTCACTCAAAAATGGTGCCAACCGGCTGCAAATGCTCCCCTGAAAGGTTTGGCGATGGAAACAGAAGGCTTTTTATCACAGGACAAGAAATCAGCCCTCAACAACTTAACTGGCGGAAAATATTTTTTTGAAAAAATCTCTAAGCCCCGGGGTCACAATTTCAGCAAAAATCTGACTTTTGGCAATTCACTCAAAAATGGTGCCAACCGGCTGCAAATGCTCCCCTGAAAGGTTTGGCAGTCGAAACAGAAGGCTTTTTATCACAGGACAAGAAATCAGCCCTCAACAACTTAACCTGCAGAAAGTATTTTTTTGACAAAATCCCTAAGCCCTGGGGTCACAATTTCAGCAAAAATCTGACTTTTGGCAATTCACTCAAAAATGGTGCCAACCAGTTGCAAATGCTCCCCTGAAAGGTTTGGCAGTCGAAACAGAAGGCTTTTTATCACAGGACAAGAAATCAGCCCTCAACAACTTAACCGGTGGAAAATATTTTTTTGAAAATATCCCAAAGCCCCGGGGTCACAATTTCAGCAAAAATCTGACTTTTGGCAATTCACTCAAAAATGGTGCCAACCGGTTGGAAATGCTCCCCTGAAAGGTTTGGCAGTCGAAACAGAAGGCTTTTTATCACAGGACAAGAAATCAGCCCTCAACAACTTAACCGGCGCAAAATATTTTTTTGAAAAAATCCCTAAGCCCCGGGGTCACAATTTCAGCAAAAATCTGACTTTTGGCAATTCACTCAAAAATGGTGCCAACCGGTTGCAAATGCTCCCCGGAAAGGTTTGGCAGTCGAAACAGAAGGCTTTTTATCACAGGACAAGAAATCAGCCCTCAACAACTTAACCGGTGGAAAATATTTTTTTGACAAAATCCCTAAGCCCTGGGGTCACAATTTCAGCAAAAATCTGACTTTTGGCAATTAACTCAAAAATGGTGCCAACCGGCTGCAAATGCTCCCCTGAAAGGTTTGGCAGTCGAAACAGAAGGCTTTTTATCACAGCACAAGAAATCAGCCCTCAACAACTTAACCGGCAGAAAATATTTTTTTGACAAAATCCCTAAGCCCTGGGGTCACAATTTCAGCAAAAATCTCACTTTTGGCAATTCACTCAAAAATGGTGCCAACCAGTTGCAAATGCTCCCCTGAAAGGTTTGGCAGTCGAAACAGAAGGCTTTTTATCACAGGACAAGAAATCAGCCCTCAACAACTTAACCGGCGGAAAATATTTTTTTGAAAAAATCCCTAAGCCCCGGGGTCACAATTTCAGCAAAAATCTGACTTTTGGCAATTCACTCAAAAATGGTGCCAACCGGTTGCAAATGCTCCCCTGAAAGGTTTGGCAGTCGAAACAGAAGGCTTTTTATCACAGGACAAGAAATCAGCCCTCGAAAACGTAACCGGCGGAAAATATTTTTTTGAAAAAATCCCTAAGCCCCGGGGTCACAATTTCAGCAAAAATCTGACTTTTGGCAATTCACTCAAAAATGGTGCCAACCGGCTGCAAATGCTCCCCTGAAAGGTTTGGCGATGGAAACAGAAGGCTTTTTATCACAGGACAAGGAATCAGCCCTCAAAAACCTAACCTGCGGAAAATATTTTTTTGAAAAAATCCCTAAACCCCGGGGTCACAATGTCAGCAAAAATCTGACTTTTGGCAATTCACTCAAAAATGGTGCCAGCAGGTTGCAAATGCTCCCCTGAAAGCTTTGGCGATGGAAACAGAAGGCGTTTTATCACAGGACAAGAAATCAGCCCTCGAAAACCTAACCTGCGGAAAATATTTTTTTGAAAAAACCCCTAAACCCCGGGGTCACAATTTCAGCAAAAATCTGACTTTTGGCAATTCACTCAAAAATGGTGCCAGCACGTTGCAAATGCTCCCCTGAAAGGTTTGGCGATGGAAGCAGAAGGCTTTTTATCACAGGACAAGAAATCAGCCCTCAACAACTTAACCGGCGGAAAATATTTTTTTGAAAAAATCCCTAAGCCCCGGGGTCACAATTTCAGCAAAAATCTGACTTTTGGCAATTCACTCAAAAATGGTGCCAACCGGTTGGAAATGCTCCCCTGAAAGGTTTGGCAGTCGAAACAGAAGGCTTTTTATCACAGGACAAGAAATCAGCCCTCAACAACTTAACCGGCGGAAAATATTTTTTTGGAAAAATCCCTTAAGCCCCGGGGTCACAATGTCAGCAAAAATCTGACTTTTGGCAATTCACTCAAAAATGGTGCCAGCAGGTTGCAAATGCTCACCTGAAAGATTTGGCGATGGAAACAGAAGGCTTTTTATCACAGGACAAGAAATCAGCCCTCGAATACCTAACCTGCGGAAAATATTTTTTTGGAAAAACTCCCTAAGCCCCGGGGTCACAATTTCAGCAAAAATCTGACTTTTGGCAATTCACTCAAAAATGGTGCCAGCACGTTGGAAATGCTCCCCTGAAAGGTTTGGCAGTCGAAACAGAAGGCTTTTTATCACAGGACAAGAAATCAGCCCTCAACAACTTAACCGGCGGAAAATATTTTTTTGAAAAAATCCCTAAGCCCCGGGGTCACAATTTCAGCAAAAATCTGACTTTTGGCAATTCACTCAAAAATGGTGCCAACCGGTTGGAAATGCTCCCCTGAAAGGTTTGGCAGTCGAAATAGAAGGCTTTTTATCACAGGACAAGAAATCAGCCCTCAACAACTTAACCGGCGGAAAATATTTTTTTGAAAAAATCCCTAAGCCCCGGGGTCACAATTTCAGCAAAAATCTGACTTTTGGCAATTCACTCAAAAATGGTGCCAACCGGTTGCAAATGCTCCCCTGAAAGGTTTGGCAGTCGAAACAGAAGGCTTTTTATCACAGGACAAGAAATCAGCCCTCGAAAACGTAACCGGCGGAAAATATTTTTTTGAAAAAATCCCTAAGCCCCGGGGTCACAATTTCAGCAAAAATCTGACTTTTGGCAATTCACTCAAAAATGGTGCCAACCGGCTGCAAATGCTCCCCTGAAAGGTTTGGCGATGGAAACAGAAGGCTTTTTATCACAGGACAAGGAATCAGCCCTCAAAAACCTAACCTGCGGAAAATATTTTTTTGAAAAAATCCCTAAGCCCCGGGGTCACAATGTCAGCAAAAATCTGACTTTTGGCAATTCACTCAAAAATGGTGCCAGCAGGTTGCAAATGCTCCCCTGAAAGGTTTGGCGATGGAAACAGAAGGCTTTTTATCACAGGACAAGAAATCAGCCCTCGAAAACCTAACCTGCGGAAAATATTTTTTTGGAAAAAATCCCTAAGCCCCGGGGTCACAATTTCAGCAAAAATCTGACTTTTGGCAATTCACTCAAAAATGGTGCCAGCACGTTGCAAATGCTCCCCTGAAAGGTTTGGCAGTCGAAACAGAAGGCTTTTTATCACAGGACAAGAAATCAGCCCTCAACAACTTAACCGGTGGAAAATATTTTTTTGAAAATATCCCTAAGCCCCGGGGTCACAATTTCAGCAAAAATCTGACTTTTGGCAATTCACTCAAAAATGGTGCCAACCTGTTGGAAATGCTCCCCTGAAAGGTTTGGCAGTCGAAACAGAAGGCTTTTTATCACAGGACAAGAAATCAGCCCTCAACAACTTAACCGGCGGAAAATATTTTTTTGAAAAAATCCCTAAGCCCTGGGGTCACAATTTCAGCAAAAATCTGACTTTTGGCAATTCACTCAAAAATGGTGCCAACCGGTTGCAAATGCTCCCCTGAAAGGTTTGGCAGTCGAAACAGAAGGCTTTTTATCACAGGACAAGAAATCAGCCCTCGAAAACGTAACCGGCGGAAAATATTTTTTTGAAAAAATCCCTAAGCCCCGGGGTCACAATGTCAGCAAAAATCTGACTTTTGGCAATTCACTCAAAAATGGTGCCAGCAGGTTGCAAATGCTCCCCTGAAAGCTTTGGCGATGGAAACAGAAGGCTTTTTATCACAGGACAAGAAATCAGCCCTCGAAAACCTAACCTGCGGAAAATATTTTTTTGGAAAAAATCCCTAAGCCCCGGGGTCACAATTTCAGCAAAAATCTGACTTTTGGCAATTCACTCAAAAATGGTGCCAGCACGTTGCAAATGCTCCCCTGAAAGGTTTGGCGATGGAAACAGAAGGCTTTTTATCACAGGACAAGAAATCAGCCCTCAACAACTTAACCGGCGGAAAATATTTTTTTGAAAAAATCCCTAAGCCCCGGGGTCACAATGTCAGCAAAAATCTGACTTTTGGCAATTCACTCAAAAATGGTGCCAACCGGTTGCAAATGCTCCCCTGAAAGCTTTGGCAGTCGAAACAGAAGGCTTTTTATCACAGGACAAGAAATCAGCCCTCAACAACTTAACCGGCGGAAAATATTTTTTTGGAAAAATCCCTTAAGCCCCGGGGTCAGAATGTCAGCAAAAATCTGACTTTTGGCAATTCACTCAAAAATGGTGCCAGCAGGTTGCAAATGCTCACCTGAAAGCTTTGGCGATGGAAACAGAAGGCTTTTTATCACAGGACAAGAAATCAGCCCTCAACAACTTAACTGGCGGAAAATATTTTTTTGAAAAAATCTCTAAGCCCCGGGGTCACAATTTCAGCAAAAATCTGACTTTTGGCAATTCACTCAAAAATGGTGCCAGCACGTTGCAAATGCTCCCCTGAAAGGTTTGGCGATGGAAACAGAAGGCTTTTTATCACAGGACAAGAAATCAGCCCTCAACAACTTAACCGGCGGAAAATATTTTTTTGAAAAAATCCCTAAGCCCCGGGGTCACAATTTCAGCAAAAATCTGACTTTTGGCAATTCACTCAAAAATGGTGCCAACCGGTTGGAAATGCTCCCCTGAAAGGTTTGGCAGTCGAAACAGAAGGCTTTTTATCACAGGACAAGTAATCAGCCCTCAACAACTTAACCGGCGGAAAATATTTTTTTGAAAAAATCCCTAAGCCCTGGGGTCACAATTTCAGCAAAAATCTGACTTTTGGCAATTCACTCAAAAATGGTGCCAGCAGGTTGCAAATGCTCACCTGAAAGCTTTGGCGATGGAAACAGAAGGCTTTTTATCACAGGACAAGAAATCAGCCCTCAACAACTTAACTGGCGGAAAATATTTTTTTGACAAAATCCCTAAGCCCTGGGGTCACAATTTCAGCAAAAATCTGACTTTTGGCAATTCACTCAAAAATGGTGCCAACCAGTTGCAAATGCTCCCCTGAAAGGTTTGGCAGTCGAAACAGAAGGCTTTTTATCACAGGACAAGAAATCAGCCCTCAACAACTTAACCGGCGGAAAATATTTTTTTGAAAAAATCCCTAAGCCCCGGGGTCACAATTTCAGCAAAAATCTGACTTTTGGCAATTCACTCAAAAATGGTGCCAACCGGTTGGAAATGCTCCCCTGAAAGGTTTGGCAGTCGAAATAGAAGGCTTTTTATCACAGGACAAGAAATCAGCCCTCAACAACTTAACCGGCGGAAAATATTTTTTTGAAAAAATCCCTAAGCCCCGGGGTCACAATTTCAGCAAAAATCTGACTTTTGGCAATTCACTCAAAAATGGTGCCAACCGGTTGCAAATGCTCCCCTGAAAGGTTTGGCAGTCGAAACAGAAGGCTTTTTATCACAGGACAAGAAATCAGCCCTCGAAAACGTAACCGGCGGAAAATATTTTTTTGAAAAAATCCCTAAGCCCCGGGGTCACAATTTCAGCAAAAATCTGACTTTTGGCAATTCACTCAAAAATGGTGCCAACCGGCTGCAAATGCTCCCCTGAAAGGTTTGGCGATGGAAACAGAAGGCTTTTTATCACAGGACAAGGAATCAGCCCTCAAAAACCTAACCTGCGGAAAATATTTTTTTGAAAAAATCCCTAAGCCCCGGGGTCACAATGTCAGCAAAAATCTGACTTTTGGCAATTCACTCAAAAATGGTGCCAGCAGGTTGCAAATGCTCCCCTGAAAGGTTTGGCGATGGAAACAGAAGGCTTTTTATCACAGGACAAGAAATCAGCCCTCGAAAACCTAACCTGCGGAAAATATTTTTTTGGAAAAAATCCCTAAGCCCCGGGGTCACAATTTCAGCAAAAATCTGACTTTTGGCAATTCACTCAAAAATGGTGCCAGCACGTTGCAAATGCTCCCCTGAAAGGTTTGGCAGTCGAAACAGAAGGCTTTTTATCACAGGACAAGAAATCAGCCCTCAACAACTTAACCGGTGGAAAATATTTTTTTGAAAATATCCCTAAGCCCCGGGGTCACAATTTCAGCAAAAATCTGACTTTTGGCAATTCACTCAAAAATGGTGCCAACCTGTTGGAAATGCTCCCCTGAAAGGTTTGGCAGTCGAAACAGAAGGCTTTTTATCACAGGACAAGAAATCAGCCCTCAACAACTTAACCGGCGGAAAATATTTTTTTGAAAAAATCCCTAAGCCCTGGGGTCACAATTTCAGCAAAAATCTGACTTTTGGCAATTCACTCAAAAATGGTGCCAACCGGTTGCAAATGCTCCCCTGAAAGGTTTGGCAGTCGAAACAGAAGGCTTTTTATCACAGGACAAGAAATCAGCCCTCGAAAACGTAACCGGCGGGAAATATTTTTTTGAAAAAATCCCTAAGCCCCGGGGTCACAATGTCAGCAAAAATCTGACTTTTGGCAATTCACTCAAAAATGGTGCCAGCAGGTTGCAAATGCTCCCCTGAAAGCTTTGGCGATGGAAACAGAAGGCTTTTTATCACAGGACAAGAAATCAGCCCTCGAAAACCTAACCTGCGGAAAATATTTTTTTGGAAAAAATCCCTAAGCCCCGGGGTCACAATTTCAGCAAAAATCTGACTTTTGGCAATTCACTCAAAAATGGTGCCAGCACGTTGCAAATGCTCCCCTGAAAGGTTTGGCGATGGAAACAGAAGGCTTTTTATCACAGGACAAGAAATCAGCCCTCAACAACTTAACTGGCGGAAAATATTTTTTTGAAAAAATCTCTAAGCCCCGGGGTCACAATGTCAGCAAAAATCTGACTTTTGGCAATTCACTCAAAAATGGTGCCAACCGGTTGCAAATGCTCCCCTGAAAGCTTTGGCAGTCGAAACAGAAGGCTTTTTATCACAGGACAAGAAATCAGCCCTCAACAACTTAACCGGCGGAAAATATTTTTTTGGAAAAATCCCTTAAGCCCCGGGGTCAGAATGTCAGCAAAAATCTGACTTTTGGCAATTCACTCAAAAATGGTGCCAGCAGGTTGCAAATGCTCACCTGAAAGCTTTGGCGATGGAAACAGAAGGCTTTTTATCACAGGACAAGAAATCAGCCCTCAACAACTTAACTGGCGGAAAATATTTTTTTGAAAAAATCTCTAAGCCCCGGGGTCACAATTTCAGCAAAAATCTGACTTTTGGCAATTCACTCAAAAATGGTGCCAGCACGTTGCAAATGCTCCCCTGAAAGGTTTGGCGATGGAAACAGAAGGCTTTTTATCACAGGACAAGAAATCAGCCCTCAACAACTTAACCGGCGGAAAATATTTTTTTGAAAAAATCCCTAAGCCCCGGGGTCACAATTTCAGCAAAAATCTGACTTTTGGCAATTCACTCAAAAATGGTGCCAACCGGTTGGAAATGCTCCCCTGAAAGGTTTGGCAGTCGAAACAGAAGGCTTTTTATCACAGGACAAGTAATCAGCCCTCAACAACTTAACCGGCGGAAAATATTTTTTTGAAAAAATCCCTAAGCCCTGGGGTCACAATTTCAGCAAAAATCTGACTTTTGGCAATTCACTCAAAAATGGTGCCAGCAGGTTGCAAATGCTCACCTGAAAGCTTTGGCGATGGAAACAGAAGGCTTTTTATCACAGGACAAGAAATCAGCCCTCAACAACTTAACTGGCGGAAAATATTTTTTTGACAAAATCCCTAAGCCCTGGGGTCACAATTTCAGCAAAAATCTGACTTTTGGCAATTCACTCAAAAATGGTGCCAACCAGTTGCAAATGCTCCCCTGAAAGGTTTGGCAGTCGAAACAGAAGGCTTTTTATCACAGGACAAGAAATCAGCCCTCAACAACTTAACCGGCGGAAAATATTTTTTTGAAAAAATCCCTAAGCCCCGGGGTCACAATTTCAGCAAAAATCTGACTTTTGGCAATTCACTCAAAAATGGTGCCAACCGGTTGCAAATGCTCCCCGGAAAGGTTTGGCAGTCGAAACAGAAGGCTTTTTATCACAGGACAAGAAATCAGCCCTCGAAAACGTAACCGGCGGAAAATATTTTTTTGAAAAAATCCCTAAGCCCCGGGGTCACAATTTCAGCAAAAATCTGACTTTTGGCAATTCACTCAAAAATGGTGCCAACCGGCTGCAAATGCTCCCCTGAAAGGTTTGGCGATGGAAACAGAAGGCTTTTTATCACAGGACAAGGAATCAGCCCTCAAAAACCTAACCTGCGGAAAATATTTTTTTGAAAAAATCCCTAAGCCCCGGGGTCACAATGTCAGCAAAAATCTGACTTTTGGCAATTCACTCAAAAATGGTGCCAGCAGGTTGCAAATGCTCCCCTGAAAGCTTTGGCGATGGAAACAGAAGGCTTTTTATCACAGGACAAGAAATCAGCCCTCGAAAACCTAACCTGCGGAAAATATTTTTTTGGAAAAAATCCCTAAGCCCCGGGGTCACAATTTCAGCAAAAATCTGACTTTTGGCAATTCACTCAAAAATGGTGCCAGCACGTTGCAAATGCTCCCCTGAAAGGTTTGGCGATGGAAACAGAAGGCTTTTTATCACAGGACAAGAAATCAGCCCTCAACAACTTAACCGGCGGAAAATATTTTTTTGAAAAAATCCCTAAGCCCCGGGGTCACAATGTCAGCAAAAATCTGACTTTTGGCAATTCACTCAAAAATGGTGCCAGCAGGTTGCAAATGCTCCCCTGAAAGCTTTGGCGATGGAAACAGAAGGCTTTTTATCACAGGACAAGAAATCAGCCCTCGAAAACCTAACCTGCGGAAAATATTTTTTTGGAAAAAATCCCTAAGCCCCGGGGTCACAATTTCAGCAAAAATCTGACTTTTGGCAATTCACTCAAAAATGGTGCCAGCACGTTGCAAATGCTCCCCTGAAAGGTTTGGCGATGGAAACAGAAGGCTTTTTATCACAGGACAAGAAATCAGCCCTCAACAACTTAACCGGCCGAAAATATTTTTTTGAAAAAATCTCTAAGCCCCGGGGTCACAATGTCAGCAAAAATCTGACTTTTGGCAATTCACTCAAAAATGGTGCCAACCGGTTGCAAATGCTCCCCTGAAAGCTTTGGCAGTCGAAACAGAAGGCTTTTTATCACAGGACAAGAAATCAGCCCTCAACAACTTAACCGGCGGAAAATATTTTTTTGGAAAAATCCCTTAAGCCCCGGGGTCAGAATGTCAGCAAAAATCTGACTTTTGGCAATTCACTCAAAAATGGTGCCAGCAGGTTGCAAATGCTCACCTGAAAGCTTTGGCGATGGAAACAGAAGGCTTTTTATCACAGGACAAGAAATCAGCCCTCAACAACTTAACTGGCGGAAAATATTTTTTTGAAAAAATCTCTAAGCCCCGGGGTCACAATTTCAGCAAAAATCTGACTTTTGGCAATTCACTCAAAAATGGTGCCAGCACGTTGCAAATGCTCCCCTGAAAGGTTTGGCGATGGAAACAGAAGGCTTTTTATCACAGGACAAGAAATCAGCCCTCAACAACTTAACCGGCGGAAAATATTTTTTTGAAAAAATCCCTAAGCCCCGGGGTCACAATTTCAGCAAAAATCTGACTTTTGGCAATTCACTCAAAAATGGTGCCAACCGGTTGGAAATGCTCCCCTGAAAGGTTTGGCAGTCGAAACAGAAGGCTTTTTATCACAGGACAAGTAATCAGCCCTCAACAACTTAACCGGCGGAAAATATTTTTTTGAAAAAATCCCTAAGCCCTGGGGTCACAATTTCAGCAAAAATCTGACTTTTGGCAATTCACTCAAAAATGGTGCCAGCAGGTTGCAAATGCTCACCTGAAAGCTTTGGCGATGGAAACAGAAGGCTTTTTATCACAGGACAAGAAATCAGCCCTCAACAACTTAACTGGCGGAAAATATTTTTTTGACAAAATCCCTAAGCCCTGGGGTCACAATTTCAGCAAAAATCTGACTTTTGGCAATTCACTCAAAAATGGTGCCAACCAGTTGCAAATGCTCCCCTGAAAGGTTTGGCAGTCGAAACAGAAGGCTTTTTATCACAGGACAAGAAATCAGCCCTCAACAACTTAACCGGCGGAAAATATTTTTTTGAAAAAATCCCTAAGCCCCGGGGTCACAATTTCAGCAAAAATCTGACTTTTGGCAATTCACTCAAAAATGGTGCCAACCGGTTGCAAATGCTCCCCGGAAAGGTTTGGCAGTCGAAACAGAAGGCTTTTTATCACAGGACAAGAAATCAGCCCTCGAAAACGTAACCGGCGGAAAATATTTTTTTGAAAAAATCCCTAAGCCCCGGGGTCACAATTTCAGCAAAAATCTGACTTTTGGCAATTCACTCAAAAATGGTGCCAACCGGCTGCAAATGCTCCCCTGAAAGGTTTGGCGATGGAAACAGAAGGCTTTTTATCACAGGACAAGGAATCAGCCCTCAAAAACCTAACCTGCGGAAAATATTTTTTTGAAAAAATCCCTAAGCCCCGGGGTCACAATGTCAGCAAAAATCTGACTTTTGGCAATTCACTCAAAAATGGTGCCAGCAGGTTGCAAATGCTCCCCTGAAAGCTTTGGCGATGGAAACAGAAGGCTTTTTATCACAGGACAAGAAATCAGCCCTCGAAAACCTAACCTGCGGAAAATATTTTTTTGGAAAAAATCCCTAAGCCCCGGGGTCACAATTTCAGCAAAAATCTGACTTTTGGCAATTCACTCAAAAATGGTGCCAGCACGTTGCAAATGCTCCCCTGAAAGGTTTGGCGATGGAAACAGAAGGCTTTTTATCACAGGACAAGAAATCAGCCCTCAACAACTTAACCGGCAGAAAATATTTTTTTGACAAAATCCCTAAGCCCCGGGGTCACAATGTCAGCAAAAATCTGACTTTTGGCAATTCACTCAAAAATGGTGCCAACCGGTTGCAAATGCTCCCCTGAAAGCTTTGGCAGTCGAAACAGAAGGCTTTTTATCACAGGACAAGAAATCAGCCCTCAACAACTTAACCGGCGGAAAATATTTTTTTGGAAAAATCCCTTAAGCCCCGGGGTCACAATGTCAGCAAAAATCTGACTTTTGGCAATTCACTCAAAAATGGTGCCAGCAGGTTGCAAATGCTCACCTGAAAGCTTTGGCGATGGAAACAGAAGGCTTTTTATCACAGGACAAGAAATCAGCCCTCAACAACTTAACTGGCGGAAAATATTTTTTTGAAAAAATCTCTAAGCCCCGGGGTCACAATTTCAGCAAAAATCTGACTTTTGGCAATTCACTCAAAAATGGTGCCAAACGGTTGGAAATGCTCCCCTGAAAGGTTTGGCAGTCGAAACAGAAGGCTTTTTATCACAGGACAAGAAATCAGCCCTCAACAACTTAACCGGCGGAAAATATTTTTTTGAAAAAATCCCTAAGCCCTGGGGTCACAATTTCAGCAAAAATCTGACTTTTGGCAATTCACTCAAAAATGGTGCCAACCGGTTGCAAATGCTCCCCTGAAAGGTTTGGCAGTCGAAACAGAAGGCTTTTTATCACAGGACAAGAAATCAGCCCTCGAAAACCTAACCTGCGCAAAATATTTTTTTGAAAAAATCCCTAAGCCCCGGGGTCACAATTTCAGCAAAAATCTGACTTTTGGCAATTCACTCAAAAATGGTGCCAACCGGTTGCAAATGCTCCCCGGAAATGTTTGGCAGTCGAAACAGAAGGCTTTTTATCACAGGACAAGAAATCAGCCCTCAACAACTTAACCGGTGGAAAATATTTTTTTGACAAAATCCCTAAGCCCTGGGGTCACAATTTCAGCAAAAATCTGACTTTTGGCAATTCACTCAAAAATGGTGCCAACCGGCTGCAAATGCTCCCCTGAAAGGTTTGGCAGTCGAAACAGAAGGCTTTTTATCACAGGACAAGAAATCAGCCCTCAACAACTTAACCGGCAGAAAATATTTTTTTGACAAAATCCCTAAGCCCTGGGGTCACAATTTCAGCAAAAATCTGACTTTTGGCAATTCACTCAAAAATGGTGCCAACCAGTTGCAAATGCTCCCCTGAAAGCTTTGGCGATGGAAACATAAGGCTTTTTATCACAGGACAAGAAATCAGCCCTCAACAACTTAACCGGTGGAAAATATTTTTTTGAAAATATCCCTAAGCCCCGGGGTCACAATGTCAGCAAAAATCTGACTTTTGGCAATTCACTCAAAAATGGTGCCAGAAGGTTGCAAATGCTCACCTGAAAGCTTTGGCGATGGAAACAGAAGGCTTTTTATCACAGGACAAGAAATCAGCCCTCAACAACTTAACTGGCGGAAAATATTTTTTTGAAAAAATCTCTAAGCCCCGGGGTCACAATATCAGCAAAAATCTGACTTTTGGCAATTCACTCAAAAATGGTGCCAACCGGCTACAAATGCTCCCCTGAAAGGTTTGGCAGTCGAAACAGAAGGCTTTTTATCACAGGACAAGAAATCAGCCCTCGAAAACCTAACCTGCGCAAAATATTTTTTTGAAAAAATCCCTAAGCCCCGGGGTCACAATTTCAGCAAAAATCTGACTTTTGGCAATTCACTCAAAAATGGTGCCAACCGGTTGCAAATGCTCCCCTGAAAGGTTTGGCAGTCGAAACAGAAGGCTTTTTATCACAGGACAAGAAATCAGCCCTCAACAACTTAACCGGTGGAAAATATTTTTTTGAAAAAATCCCTAAGCCCCGGGGTCACAATTTCAGCAAAAATCTGACTTTTGGCAATTCACTCAAAAATGGTGCCAAACGGTTGGAAATGCTCCCCTGAAAGGTTTGGCAGTCGAAACAGAAGGCTTTTTATCACAGGACAAGAAATCAGCCCTCAACAACTTAACCGGCGGAAAATATTTTTTTGAAAAAATCCCTAAGCCCTGGGGTCACAATTTCAGCAAAAATCTGACTTTTGGCAATTCACTCAAAAATGGTGCCAACCGGTTGCAAATGCTCCCCTGAAAGGTTTGGCAGTCGAAACAGAAGGCTTTTTATCACAGGACAAGAAATCAGCCCTCGAAAACCTAACCTGCGCAAAATATTTTTTTGAAAAAATCCCTAAGCCCCGGGGTCACAATTTCAGCAAAAATCTGACTTTTGGCAATTCACTCAAAAATGGTGCCAACCGGTTGCAAATGCTCCCCGGAAAGGTTTGGCAGTCGAAACAGAAGGCTTTTTATCACAGGACAAGAAATCAGCCCTCAACAACTTAACCGGTGGAAAATATTTTTTTGACAAAATCCCTAAGCCCTGGGGTCACAATTTCAGCAAAAATCTGACTTTTGGCAATTCACTCAAAAATGGTGCCAACCGGCTGCAAATGCTCCCCTGAAAGGTTTGGCAGTCGAAACAGAAGGCTTTTTATCACAGGACAAGAAATCAGCCCTCAACAACTTAACCGGCAGAAAATATTTTTTTGACAAAATCCCTAAGCCCTGGGGTCACAATTTCAGCAAAAATCTGACTTTTGGCAATTCACTCAAAAATGGTGCCAACCAGTTGCAAATGCTCCCCTGAAAGCTTTGGCGATGGAAACATAAGGCTTTTTATCACAGGACAAGAAATCAGCCCTCAACAACTTAACCGGTGGAAAATATTTTTTTGAAAATATCCCTAAGCCCCGGGGTCACAATTTCAGCAAAAATCTGACTTTTGGCAATTCACTCAAAAATGGTGCCAACCGGTTGGAAATGCTCCCCTGAAAGGTTTGGCAGTCGAAACAGAAGGCTTTTTATCACAGGACAAGAAATCAGCCCTCAACAACTTAACCGGTGGAAAATATTTTTTTGAAAATATCCCTAAGCCCTGGGGTCACAATTTCAGCAAAAATCTGACTTTTGGGAATTCACTCAAAAATGGTGCCAACCGGTTGCAAATGCTCCCCTGAAAGGTTTGGCAGTCGAAACAGAAGGCTTTTTATCACAGGACAAGAAATCAGCCCTCGAAAACCTAACCTGCGGAAAATATTTTTTTGGAAAAAATGCCTAAGCCCCGGGGTCACAATTTCAGCAAAAATCTGACTTTTGGCAATTCACTCAAAAATGGTGCCAGCACGTTGCAAATGCTCCCCTGAAAGGTTTGGCGATGGAAACAGAAGGCTTTTTATCACAGGACAAGAAATCAGCCCTCAACAACTTAACCTGCGCAAAATATTTTTTTGAAAAAATCCCTAAGCCCCGGGGTCACAATTTCAGCAAAAATCTGACTTTTGGCAATTCACTCAAAAATGGTGCCAACCGGTTGCAAATGCTCCCCTGAAAGCTTTGGCAGTCGAAACAGAAGGCTTTTTATCACAGGACAAGAAATCAGCCCTCAACAACTTAACCGGCGGAAAATATTTTTTTGAAAAAATCCCTAAGCCCCGGGGTCACAATTTCAGCAAAAATCTGACTTTTGGCAATTCACTCAAAAATGGTGCCAACCGATTGGAAATGCTCCCCTGAAAGGTTTGGCAGTCGAAACAGAAGGCTTTTTATCACAGGACAAGAAATCAGCCCTCAACAACTTAACCGGCGGAAAATATTTTTTTGAAAAAATCCCTAAGCCCCGGGGTCACAATTTCAGCAAAAATCTGACTTTTGGCAATTCACTCAAAAATGGTGCCAACCGGCTACAAATGCTCCCCTGAAAGGTTTGGCAGTCGAAACAGAAGGCTTTTTATCACAGGACAAGAAATCAGCCCTCAACAACTTAACCTGCAGAAAGTATTTTTTTGACAAAATCCCTAAGCCCTGGGGTCACAATTTCAGCAAAAATCTGACTTTTGGCAATTCACTCAAAAATGGTGCCAACCAGTTGCAAATGCTCCACTGAAAGTGTTGGCTGTCGAAACAGAAGGCTTTTTATCACAGGACAAGAAATCAGCCCTCAACAACTTAACCTGCAGAAAGTATTTTTTTGACAAAATCCCTAAGCCCTGGGGTCACAATTTCAGCAAAAATCTGACTTTTGGCAATTAACTCAAAAATGGTGCCAACCAGTTGCAAATGCTCCCCTGAAAGGTTTGGCAGTCGAAACAGAAGGCTTTTTATCACACGACAAGAAATCAGCCCTCAACAACTTAACCGGTGGAAAATATTTTTTTGAAAATATCCCTAAGCCCCGGGGTTTAAATTTCAGCAAAAATCTGACTTTTGGCAATTCACTCAAAAATGGTGCCAACCGGTTGGAAATGCTCCCCTGAAAGGTTTGGCAGTCGAAACAGAAGGCTTTTTATCACAGGACAAGAAATCAGCCCTCAACAACTTAACCGGCGGAAAATATTTTTTTGAAAAAATCCCTAAGCCCCGGGGTCACAATTTCAGCAAAAATCTGACTTTTGGCAATTCACTCAAAAATGGTGCCAACCGGTTGCAAATGCTCCCCTGAAAGGTTTGGCAGTCGAAACAGAAGGCTTTTTATCACAGGACAAGAAATCAGCCCTCGAAAACCTAACCTGCGCAAAATATTTTTTTGAAAAAATCCCTAAGCCCCGGGGTCACAATTTCAGCAAAAATCTGACTTTTGGCAATTCACTCAAAAATGGTGCCAACCGGTTGCAAATGCTCCCCGGAAAGGTTTGGCAGTCGAAACAGAAGGCTTTTTATCACAGGACAAGAAATCAGCCCTCAACAACTTAACCGGCAGAAAATATTTTTTTGACAAAATCCCTAAGCCCTGGGGTCACAATTTCAGCAAAAATCTGACTTTTGGCAATTCACTCAAAAATGGTGCCAACCAGTTGCAAATGCTCCCCTGAAAGGTTTGGCAGTCGAAACAGAAGGCTTTTTATCACAGGACAAGAAATCAGCCCTCAACAACTTAACCGGTGGAAAATATTTTTTTGAAAATATCCCTAAGCCCCGGGGTCACAATTTCAGCAAAAATCTGACTTTTGGCAATTCACTCAAAAATGGTGCCAACCGGTTGGAAATGCTCCCCTGAAAGGTTTGGCAGTCGAAACAGAAGGCTTTTTATCACAGGACAAGAAATCAGCCCTCAACAACTTAACCGGCGGAAAATATTTTTTTGAAAAAATCCCTAAGCCCCGGGGTCACAATTTCAGCAAAAATCTGACTTTTGGCAATTCACTCAAAAATGGTGCCAACCGGTTGCAAATGCTCCCCTGAAAGGTTTGGCAGTCGAAACAGAAGGCTTTTTATCACAGGACAAGAAATCAGCCCTCGAAAACGAAACCGGCGGAAAATATTTTTTTGAAAAAATCCCTAAGCCCCGGGGTCACAATTTCAGCAAAAATCTGACTTTTGGCAATTCACTCAAAAATGGTGCCAACCGGCTGCAAATGCTCCCCTGAAAGGTTTGGCGATGGAAACAGAAGGCTTTTTATCACAGGACAAGGAATCAGCCCTCAAAAACCTAACCTGCGGAAAATATTTTTTTGAAAAAATCCATAAGCCCCGGGGTCACAATGTCAGCAAAAATCTGACTTTTGGCAATTCACTCAAAAATGGTGCCAGCAGGTTGCAAATGCTCCCCTGAATGCTTTGGCGATGGAAACAGAAGGCTTTTTATCACAGGACAAGAAATCAGCCCTCGAAAACCTAACCTGCGGAAAATATTTTTTTGGAAAAAATCCCTAAGCCCCGGGGTCACAATTTCAGCAAAAATCTGACTTTTGGCAATTCACTCAAAAATGGTGCCAGCACGTTGCAAATGCTCCCCTGAAAGGTTTGGCGATGGAAACAGAAGGCTTTTTATCACAGGACAAGAAATCAGCCCTCAACAACTTAACCGGCGGAAAATATTTTTTTGAAAAAATCCCTAAGCCCCGGGGTCACAATTTCAGCAAAAATCTGACTTTTGGCAATTCACTCAAAAATGGTGCCAACCGGTTGCAAATGCTCCCCTGAAAGCTTTGGCAGTCGAAACAGAAGGCTTTTTTATCACAGGACAAGAAATCAGCCCTCAACAACTTAACCGGCGGAAAATATTTTTTTGGAAAAATCCCTTAAGCCCCGGGGTCACAATGTCAGCAAAAATCTGACTTTTGGCAATTCACTCAAAAATGGTGCCAGCAGGTTACAAATGCTCACCTGAAAGCTTTGGCGATGGAAACAGAAGGCTTTTTATCACAGGACAAGAAATCAGCCCTCGAATACCTAACCTGCGGAAAATATTTTTTTGGAAAAAATCCCTAAGCCCCGGGGTCACAATTTCAGCAAAAATCTGACTTTTGGCAATTCACTCAAAAATGGTGCCAGCACGTTGCAAATGCTCCCCTGAAAGGTTTGGCAGTCGAAACAGAAGGCTTTTTATCACAGGACAAGAAATCAGCCCTCAACAACTTAACCGGCGGAAAATATTTTTTTGAAAAAATCCCTAAGCCCCGGGGTCACAATTTCAGCAAAAATCTGACTTTTGGCAATTCACTCAAAAATGGTGTCAGCACTTTGCAAATGCTCCCCTGAAAGGTTTGGCGATGGAAACAGAAGGCTTTTTATCACAGGACAAGAAATCAGCCCTCAACAACTTAACCGGCAGAAAATATTTTTTTGAAAAAATCCCTAAGCCCCGGGGTCACAATTTCAGCAAAAATCTGACTTTCGGCAATTCACTCAAAAATGGTGCCAACCGGCTGCAAATGCTCCCCTGAAAGGTTTGGCAGTCGAAACAGAAGGCTTTTTATCACAGGACAAGAAATCAGCCCTCAACAACTTAACAGGCAGAAAATATTTTTTTGACAAAATCCCTAAGCCCTGGGGTCACAATTTCAGCAAAAATCTGACTTTTGGCAATTCACTCAAAAATGGTGCCAGCACGTTGCAAATGCTCCCCTGAAAGGTTTGGCAGTCGAAACAGAAGGCTTTTTATCACAGGACAAGAAATCAGCCCTCAACAAATTAACCGGTGGAAAATATTTTGTTGAAAAAATCCCTAAGCCCCGGGGTCACAATTTCAGCAAAAATCTGACTTTTGGCAATTCACTCAAAAATGGTGTCAGCACGTTGCAAATGCTCCCCTGAAAGGTTTGGCGATGGAAACAGAAGGCTTTTTATCACAGGACAAGAAATCAGCCCTCAACAACTTAACCGGCGGAAAATATTTTTTTGAAAAAATCCCTAAGCCCCGGGGTCACAATTTCAGCAAAAATCTGACTTTTGGCGATTCACTCAAAAATGGTGCCAGCACGTTGCAAATGCTCCCCTGAAAGGTTTGGCAGTCGAAACAGAAGGCTTTTTATCACAGGACAAGAAATCAGCCCTCAACAACTTAACCGGTGGAAAATATTTTGTTGAAAAAATCCCTAAGCCCCGGGGTCACAATTTCAGCAAAAATCTGACTTTTGGCAATTCACTCAAAAATGGTGCCAACCGGTTGCAAATGCTCCCCTGAAAGCTTTGGCGATGGAAACAGAAGGCTTTTTATCACAGGACAAGAAATCAGCCCACGAATACCTAACCTGCGGAAAATATTTTTTTGGAAAAAATCCCTAAGCCCCGGGGTCACAATTTCAGCAAAAATCTGACTTTCGGCAATTCACTCAAAAATGGTGCCAACCGGTTGGAAATGCTCCCCTGAAAGGTTTGGCAGTCGAAACAGAAGTCTTTTTATCACAGGACAAGAAATCAGCCCTCAACAACTTAACCGGCGGAAAATATTTTTTTGAAAAAATCCCTAAGCCCCGGGGTCACAATTTCAGCAAAAATCTGACTTTTGGCAATTCACTCAAAAATGGTGCCAGCACGTTGCAAAGACTCCCCTGAAAGGTTTGGCAGTCGAAACAGAAGGCTTTTTATCACAGGACAAGAAATCACCCTCAACAACTTAACCGGCGGAAAATATTTTTTTGAAAAAATCCCTAAGCCCCGGGGTCACAATTTCAGCAAAAATCTGACTTTTGGCAATTCACTCAAAAATGGTGCCAGCATGTTGCACATGCTCCCCTGAAAGGTTTGGCGATGGAAACAGAAGGCTTTTTATCACAGGACAAGAAATCAGCCCTCAACAACTTAACCGGCGGAAAATATTTTTTTGAAAAAATCCTTAAGCCCCGGGGTCACAATGTCAGCAAAAATCTGACTTTTGGCAATTCACTCAAAAATGGTGCCAGCATGTTGCAAATGCTCCCCTGAAAGGTTTGGCGATGGAAAAAGAAGGCTTTTTATCACAGGACAAGAAATCAGCCCTCAACAACTTAACCTGCGCAAAATATTTTTTTGAAAAAATCCCTAAGCCCCGGGGTCACAATTTCAGCAAAAATCTGACTTTTGGCAATTCACTCAAAAATGGTGCCAACCGGTTGCAAATGCTCCCCTGAAAGCTTTGGCAGTCGAAACAGAAGGCTTTTTATCACAGGACAAGAAATCAGCCCTCAACAACTTAACCGGCGGAAAATATTTTTTTGAAAAAATCCCTAAGCCCCGGGGTCACAATTTCAGCAAAAATCTGACTTTTGGCAATTCACTCAAAAATGGTGCCAACCGGTTGCAAATGCTCCCCGGAAAGGTTTGGCAGTCGAAACAGAAGGCTTTTTATCACAGGACAAGAAATCAGCCCTCAACAACTTAACCGGCAGAAAATATTTTTTTGACAAAATCCCTAAGCCCTGGGGTCACAATTTCAGCAAAAATCTGACTTTTGGCAATTCACTCAAAAATGGTGCCAACCAGTTGCAAATGCTCCCCTGAAAGGTTTGGCAGTCGAAACAGAAGGCTTTTTATCACAGGACAAGAAATCAGCCCTCAACAACTTAACCGGTGGAAAATATTTTTTTGAAAATATCCCTAAGCCCCGGGGTCACAATTTCAGCAAAAATCTGACTTTTGGCAATTCACTCAAAAATGGTGCCAACCGGTTGGAAATGCTCCCCTGAAAGGTTTGGCAGTCGAAACAGAAGGCTTTTTATCACAGGACAAGAAATCAGCCCTCAACAACTTAACCGGCGGAAAATATTTTTTTGAAAAAATCCCTAAGCCCCGGGGTCACAATTTCAGCAAAAATCTGACTTTTGGCAATTCACTCAAAAATGGTGCCAACCGGTTGCAAATGCTCCCCTGAAAGGTTTGGCAGTCGAAACAGAAGGCTTTTTATCACAGGACAAGAAATCAGCCCTCGAAAACGTAACCGGCGGAAAATATTTTTTTGAAAAAATCCCTAAGCCCCGGGGTCACAATTTCAGCAAAAATCTGACTTTTGGCAATTCACTCAAAAATGGTGCCAACCGGCTGCAAATGCTCCCCTGAAAGGTTTGGCGATGGAAACAGAAGGCTTTTTATCACAGGACAAGGAATCAGCCCTCAAAAACCTAACCTGCGGAAAATATTTTTTTGAAAAAATCCATAAGCCCCGGGGTCACAATGTCAGCAAAAATCTGACTTTTGGCAATTCACTCAAAAATGGTGCCAACCGGTTGCAAATGCTCCCCTGAAAGCTTTGGCAGTCGAAACAGAAGGCTTTTTTATCACAGGACAAGAAATCAGCCCTCAACAACTTAACCGGCGGAAAATATTTTTTTGGAAAAATCCCTTAAGCCCCGGGGTCACAATGTCAGCAAAAATCTGACTTTTGGCAATTCACTCAAAAATGGTGCCAGCAGGTTACAAATGCTCACCTGAAAGCTTTGGCGATGGAAACAGAAGGCTTTTTATCACAGGACAAGAAATCAGCCCTCGAATACCTAACCTGCGGAAAATATTTTTTTGGAAAAAATCCCTAAGCCCCGGGGTCACAATTTCAGCAAAAATCTGACTTTTGGCAATTCACTCAAAAATGGTGTCAGCACGTTGCAAATGCTCCCCTGAAAGGTTTGGCGATGGAAACAGAAGGCTTTTTATCACAGGACAAGAAATCAGCCCTCAACAACTTAACCGGCAGAAAATATTTTTTTGAAAAAATCCCTAAGCCCCGGGGTCACAATTTCAGCAAAAATCTGACTTTCGGCAATTCACTCAAAAATGGTGCCAACCGGCTGCAAATGCTCCCCTGAAAGGTTTGGCAGTCGAAACAGAAGGCTTTTTATCACAGGACAAGAAATCAGCCCTCAACAACTTAACAGGCAGAAAATATTTTTTTGACAAAATCCCTAAGCCCTGGGGTCACAATTTCAGCAAAAATCTGACTTTTGGCAATTCACTCAAAAATGGTGCCAGCACGTTGCAAATGCTCCCCTGAAAGGTTTGGCAGTCGAAACAGAAGGCTTTTTATCACAGGACAAGAAATCAGCCCTCAACAAATTAACCGGTGGAAAATATTTTGTTGAAAAAATCCCTAAGCCCCGGGGTCACAATTTCAGCAAAAATCTGACTTTTGGCAATTCACTCAAAAACGGTGTCAGCACGTTGCAAATGCTCCCCTGAAAGGTTTGGCGATGGAAACAGAAGGCTTTTTATCACAGGACAAGAAATCAGCCCTCAACAACTTAACCGGCGGAAAATATTTTTTTGAAAAAATCCCTAAGCCCCGGGGTCACAATTTCAGCAAAAATCTGACTTTCGGCAATTCACTCAAAAATGGTGCCAACCGGCTGCAAATGCTCCCCTGAAAGGTTTGGCAGTCGAAACAGAAGGCTTTTTATCACAGGACAAGAAATCAGCCCTCAACAACTTAACAGGCAGAAAATATTTTTTTGACAAAATCCCTAAGCCCTGGGGTCACAATTTCAGCAAAAATCTGACTTTTGGCGATTCACTCAAAAATGGTGCCAGCACGTTGCAAATGCTCCCCTGAAAGGTTTGGCAGTCGAAACAGAAGGCTTTTTATCACAGGACAAGAAATCAGCCCTCAACAACTTAACCGGTGGAAAATATTTTGTTGAAAAAATCCCTAAGCCCCGGGGTCACAATTTCAGCAAAAATCTGACTTTTGGCAATTCACTCAAAAATGGTGCCAACCGGTTGCAAATGCTCCCCTGAAAGCTTTGGCGATGGAAACAGAAGGCTTTTTATCACAGGACAAGAAATCAGCCCACGAATACCTAACCTGCGGAAAATATTTTTTTGGAAAAAATCCCTAAGCCCCGGGGTCACAATTTCAGCAAAAATCTGACTTTCGGCAATTCACTCAAAAATGGTGCCAACCGGTTGGAAATGCTCCCCTGAAAGGTTTGGCAGTAGAAACAGAAGTCTTTTTATCACAGGACAAGAAATCAGCCCTCAACAACTTAACCGGCGGAAAATATTTTTTTGAAAAAATCCCTAAGCCCCGGGGTCACAATTTCAGCAAAAATCTGACTTTTGGCAATTCACTCAAAAATGGTGCCAGCACGTTGCAAAGACTCCCCTGAAAGCTATGGCGATGGAAACAGAAGGCTTTTTATCACAGGACAAGAAATCACCCTCAACAACTTAACCGGCGGAAAATATTTTTTTGAAAAAATCCCTAAGCCCCGGGGTCACAATTTCAGCAAAAATCTGACTTTTGGCAATTCACTCAAAAATGGTGCCAGCATGTTGCACATGCTCCCCTGAAAGGTTTGGCGATGGAAACAGAAGGCTTTTTATCACAGGACAAGAAATCAGCCCTCAACAACTTAACCGGCGGAAAATATTTTTTTGAAAAAATCCTTAAGCCCCGGGGTCACAATGTCAGCAAAAATCTGACTTTTGGCAATTCACTCAAAAATGGTGCCAGCATGTTGCAAATGCTCCCCTGAAAGGTTTGGCGATGGAAAAAGAAGGCTTTTTATCACAGGACAAGAAATCAGCCCTCAACAACTTAACCGGCGGAAAATATTTTTTTGAAAAAATCCCTAAGCCCCGGGGTCACAATTTCAGCAAAAATCTGACTTTTGGCAATTCACTCAAAAATGGTGCCAACCGGTTGCAAATGCTCCCCGGAAAGGTTTGGCAGTCGAAACAGAAGGCTTTTTATCACAGGACAAGAAATCAGCCCTCAACAACTTAACCGGCAGAAAATATTTTTTTGACAAAATCCCTAAGCCCTGGGGTCACAATTTCAGCAAAAATCTGACTTTTGGCAATTCACTCAAAAATGGTGCCAACCAGTTGCAAATGCTCCCCTGAAAGGTTTGGCAGTCGAAACAGAAGGCTTTTTATCACAGGACAAGAAATCAGCCCTCAACAACTTAACCGGTGGAAAATATTTTTTTGAAAATATCCCTAAGCCCCGGGGTCACAATTTCAGCAAAAATCTGACTTTTGGCAATTCACTCAAAAATGGTGCCAACCGGTTGGAAATGCTCCCCTGAAAGGTTTGGCAGTCGAAACAGAAGGCTTTTTATCACAGGACAAGAAATCAGCCCTCAACAACTTAACCGGCGGAAAATATTTTTTTGAAAAAATCCCTAAGCCCCGGGGTCACAATTTCAGCAAAAATCTGACTTTTGGCAATTCACTCAAAAATGGTGCCAACCGGTTGCAAATGCTCCCCTGAAAGGTTTGGCAGTCGAAACAGAAGGCTTTTTATCACAGGACAAGAAATCAGCCCTCGAAAACGTAACCGGCGGAAAATATTTTTTTGAAAAAATCCCTAAGCCCCGGGGTCACAATTTCAGCAAAAATCTGACTTTTGGCAATTCACTCAAAAATGGTGCCAACCGGCTGCAAATGCTCCCCTGAAAGGTTTGGCGATGGAAACAGAAGGCTTTTTATCACAGGACAAGGAATCAGCCCTCAAAAACCTAACCTGCGGAAAATATTTTTTTGAAAAAATCCATAAGCCCCGGGGTCACAATGTCAGCAAAAATCTGACTTTTGGCAATTCACTCAAAAATGGTGCCAACCGGTTGCAAATGCTCCCCTGAAAGCTTTGGCAGTCGAAACAGAAGGCTTTTTTATCACAGGACAAGAAATCAGCCCTCAACAACTTAACCGGCGGAAAATATTTTTTTGGAAAAATCCCTTAAGCCCCGGGGTCACAATGTCAGCAAAAATCTGACTTTTGGCAATTCACTCAAAAATGGTGCCAGCAGGTTACAAATGCTCACCTGAAAGCTTTGGCGATGGAAACAGAAGGCTTTTTATCACAGGACAAGAAATCAGCCCTCGAATACCTAACCTGCGGAAAATATTTTTTTGGAAAAAATCCCTAAGCCCCGGGGTCACAATTTCAGCAAAAATCTGACTTTTGGCAATTCACTCAAAAATGGTGCCAGCACGTTGCAAATGCTCCCCTGAAAGGTTTGGCAGTCGAAACAGAAGGCTTTTTATGACAGGACAAGAAATCAGCCCTCAACAACTTAACCGGCGGAAAATATTTTTTTGAAAAAATCCCTAAGCCCCGGGGTCACAATTTCAGCAAAAATCTGACTTTTGGCAATTCACTCAAAAATGGTGTCAGCACTTTGCAAATGCTCCCCTGAAAGGTTTGGCGATGGAAACAGAAGGCTTTTTATCACAGGACAAGAAATCAGCCCTCAACAACTTAACCGGCAGAAAATATTTTTTTGAAAAAATCCCTAAGCCCCGGGGTCACAATTTCAGCAAAAATCTGACTTTCGGCAATTCACTCAAAAATGGTGCCAACCGGCTGCAAATGCTCCCCTGAAAGGTTTGGCAGTCGAAACAGAAGGCTTTTTATCACAGGACAAGAAATCAGCCCTCAACAACTTAACAGGCAGAAAATATTTTTTTGACAAAATCCCTAAGCCCTGGGGTCACAATTTCAGCAAAAATCTGACTTTTGGCAATTCACTCAAAAATGGTGCCAGCACGTTGCAAATGCTCCCCTGAAAGGTTTGGCAGTCGAAACAGAAGGCTTTTTATCACAGGACAAGAAATCAGCCCTCAACAAATTAACCGGTGGAAAATATTTTGTTGAAAAAATCCCTAAGCCCCGGGGTCACAATTTCAGCAAAAATCTGACTTTTGGCAATTCACTCAAAAATGGTGTCAGCACGTTGCAAATGCTCCCCTGAAAGGTTTGGCGATGGAAACAGAAGGCTTTTTATCACAGGACAAGAAATCAGCCCTCAACAACTTAACCGGCGGAAAATATTTTTTTGAAAAAATCCCTAAGCCCCGGGGTCACAATTTCAGCAAAAATCTGACTTTCGGCAATTCACTCAAAAATGGTGCCAACCGGCTGCAAATGCTCCCCTGAAAGGTTTGGCAGTCGAAACAGAAGGCTTTTTATCACAGGACAAGAAATCAGCCCTCAACAACTTAACAGGCAGAAAATATTTTTTTGACAAAATCCCTAAGCCCTGGGGTCACAATTTCAGCAAAAATCTGACTTTTGGCGATTCACTCAAAAATGGTGCCAGCACGTTGCAAATGCTCCCCTGAAAGGTTTGGCAGTCGAAACAGAAGGCTTTTTATCACAGGACAAGAAATCAGCCCTCAACAACTTAACCGGTGGAAAATATTTTGTTGAAAAAATCCCTAAGCCCCGGGGTCACAATTTCAGCAAAAATCTGACTTTTGGCAATTCACTCAAAAATGGTGCCAACCGGTTGCAAATGCTCCCCTGAAAGCTTTGGCGATGGAAACAGAAGGCTTTTTATCACAGGACAAGAAATCAGCCCACGAATACCTAACCTGCGGAAAATATTTTTTTGGAAAAAATCCCTAAGCCCCGGGGTCACAATTTCAGCAAAAATCTGACTTTCGGCAATTCACTCAAAAATGGTGCCAACCGGTTGGAAATGCTCCCCTGAAAGGTTTGGCAGTCGAAACAGAAGTCTTTTTATCACAGGACAAGAAATCAGCCCTCAACAACTTAACCGGCGGAAAATATTTTTTTGAAAAAATCCCTAAGCCCCGGGGTCACAATTTCAGCAAAAATCTGACTTTTGGCAATTCACTCAAAAATGGTGCCAGCACGTTGCAAAGACTCCCCTGAAAGCTATGGCGATGGAAACAGAAGGCTTTTTATCACAGGACAAGAAATCACCCTCAACAACTTAACCGGCGGAAAATATTTTTTTGAAAAAATCCCTAAGCCCCGGGGTCACAATTTCAGCAAAAATCTGACTTTTGGCAATTCACTCAAAAATGGTGCCAGCATGTTGCACATGCTCCCCTGAAAGGTTTGGCGATGGAAACAGAAGGCTTTTTATCACAGGACAAGAAATCAGCCCTCAACAACTTAACCGGCGGAAAATATTTTTTTGAAAAAATCCTTAAGCCCCGGGGTCACAATGTCAGCAAAAATCTGACTTTTGGCAATTCACTCAAAAATGGTGCCAGCATGTTGCAAATGCTCCCCTGAAAGGTTTGGCGATGGAAAAAGAAGGCTTTTTATCACAGGACAAGAAATCAGCCCTCAACAACTTAACCTGCGCAAAATATTTTTTTGAAAAAATCCCTAAGCCCCGGGGTCACAATTTCAGCAAAAATCTGACTTTTGGCAATTCACTCAAAAATGGTGCCAACCGGTTGCAAATGCTCCCCTGAAAGCTTTGGCAGTCGAAACAGAAGGCTTTTTATCACAGGACAAGAAATCAGCCCTCAACAACTTAACCGGCGGAAAATATTTTTTTGACAAAATCCCTAAGCCCTGGGGTCACAATTTCAGCAAAAATCTGACTTTTGGCAATTCACTCAAAAATGGTGCCAGCACGTTGCAAATGCTCCCCTGAAAGGTTTGGCAGTCGAAACAGAAGGCTTTTTATCACAGGACAAGAAATCAGCCCTCAACAAATTAACCGGTGGAAAATATTTTGTTGAAAAAATCCCTAAGCCCCGGGGTCACAATTTCAGCAAAAATCTGACTTTTGGCAATTCACTCAAAAATGGTGTCAGCACGTTGCAAATGCTCCCCTGAAAGGTTTGGCGATGGAAACAGAAGGCTTTTTATCACAGGACAAGAAATCAGCCCTCAACAACTTAACCGGCGGAAAATATTTTTTTGAAAAAATCCCTAAGCCCCGGGGTCACAATTTCAGCAAAAATCTGACTTTCGGCAATTCACTCAAAAATGGTGCCAACCGGCTGCAAATGCTCCCCTGAAAGGTTTGGCAGTCGAAACAGAAGGCTTTTTATCACAGGACAAGAAATCAGCCCTCAACAACTTAACAGGCAGAAAATATTTTTTTGACAAAATCCCTAAGCCCTGGGGTCACAATTTCAGCAAAAATCTGACTTTTGGCGATTCACTCAAAAATGGTGCCAGCACGTTGCAAATGCTCCCCTGAAAGGTTTGGCAGTCGAAACAGAAGGCTTTTTATCACAGGACAAGAAATCAGCCCTCAACAACTTAACCGGTGGAAAATATTTTGTTGAAAAAATCCCTAAGCCCCGGGGTCACAATTTCAGCAAAAATCTGACTTTTGGCAATTCACTCAAAAATGGTGCCAACCGGTTGCAAATGCTCCCCTGAAAGCTTTGGCGATGGAAACAGAAGGCTTTTTATCACAGGACAAGAAATCAGCCCACGAATACCTAACCTGCGGAAAATATTTTTTTGGAAAAAATCCCTAAGCCCCGGGGTCACAATTTCAGCAAAAATCTGACTTTCGGCAATTCACTCAAAAATGGTGCCAACCGGTTGGAAATGCTCCCCTGAAAGGTTTGGCAGTCGAAACAGAAGTCTTTTTATCACAGGACAAGAAATCAGCCCTCAACAACTTAACCGGCGGAAAATATTTTTTTGAAAAAATCCCTAAGCCCCGGGGTCACAATTTCAGCAAAAATCTGACTTTTGGCAATTCACTCAAAAATGGTGCCAGCACGTTGCAAAGACTCCCCTGAAAGCTATGGCGATGGAAACAGAAGGCTTTTTATCACAGGACAAGAAATCACCCTCAACAACTTAACCGGCGGAAAATATTTTTTTGAAAAAATCCCTAAGCCCCGGGGTCACAATTTCAGCAAAAATCTGACTTTTGGCAATTCACTCAAAAATGGTGCCAGCATGTTGCACATGCTCCCCTGAAAGGTTTGGCGATGGAAACAGAAGGCTTTTTATCACAGGACAAGAAATCAGCCCTCAACAACTTAACCGGCGGAAAATATTTTTTTGAAAAAATCCTTAAGCCCCGGGGTCACAATGTCAGCAAAAATCTGACTTTTGGCAATTCACTCAAAAATGGTGCCAGCATGTTGCAAATGCTCCCCTGAAAGGTTTGGCGATGGAAAAAGAAGGCTTTTTATCACAGGACAAGAAATCAGCCCTCAACAACTTAACCTGCGCAAAATATTTTTTTGAAAAAATCCCTAAGCCCCGGGGTCACAATTTCAGCAAAAATCTGACTTTTGGCAATTCACTCAAAAATGGTGCCAACCGGTTGCAAATGCTCCCCTGAAAGCTTTGGCAGTCGAAACAGAAGGCTTTTTATCACAGGACAAGAAATCAGCCCTCAACAACTTAACCGGCGGAAAATATTTTTTTGAAAAAATCCCTAAGCCCCGGGGTCACAATTTCAGCAAAAATCTGACTTTTGGCAATTCACTCAAAAATGGTGCCAACCGATTGGAAATGCTCCCCTGAAAGGTTTGGCAGTCGAAACAGAAGGCTTTTTATCACAGGACAAGAAATCAGCCCTCAACAACTTAACCGGCGGAAAATATTTTTTTGAAAAAATCCCTAAGCCCCGGGGTCACAATGTCAGCAAAAATCTGACTTTGGGCAATTCACTCAAAAATGCTGCCAGCAGGTTGCAAATGCTCACCTGAAAGCTTTGGCGATGGAAACAGAAGGCTTTTTATCACAGGACAAGAAATCAGCCCTCAACAACTTAACTGGCGGAAAATATTTTTTTGAAAAAATCTCTAAGCCCCGGGGTCACAATTTCAGCAAAAATCTGACTTTTGGCAATTCACTCAAAAATGGTGCCAACCGGCTACAAATGCTCCCCTGAAAGGTTTGGCAGTCGAAACAGAAGGCTTTTTATCACAGGACAAGAAATCAGCCCTCAACAACTTAACCTGCAGAAAGTATTTTTTTGACAAAATCCCTAAGCCCTGGGGTCACAATTTCAGCAAAAATCTGACTTTTGGCAATTCACTCAAAAATGGTGCCAACCAGTTGCAAATGCTCCACTGAAAGTGTTGGCTGTCGAAACAGAAGGCTTTTTATCACAGGACAAGAAATCAGCCCTCAACAACTTAACCTGCAGAAAGTATTTTTTTGACAAAATCCCTAAGCCCTGGGGTCACAATTTCAGCAAAAATCTGACTTTTGGCAATTAACTCAAAAATGGTGCCAACCAGTTGCAAATGCTCCCCTGAAAGGTTTGGCAGTCGAAACAGAAGGCTTTTTATCACACGACAAGAAATCAGCCCTCAACAACTTAACCGGTGGAAAATATTTTTTTGAAAATATCCCTAAGCCCCGGGGTTTAAATTTCAGCAAAAATCTGACTTTTGGCAATTCACTCAAAAATGGTGCCAACCGGTTGGAAATGCTCCCCTGAAAGGTTTGGCAGTCGAAACAGAAGGCTTTTTATCACAGGACAAGAAATCAGCCCTCAACAACTTAACCGGCGGAAAATATTTTTTTGAAAAAATCCCTAAGCCCCGGGGTCACAATTTCAGCAAAAATCTGACTTTTGGCAATTCACTCAAAAATGGTGCCAACCGGTTGCAAATGCTCCCCTGAAAGGTTTGGCAGTCGAAACAGAAGGCTTTTTATCACAGGACAAGAAATCAGCCCTCGAAAACCTAACCTGCGCAAAATATTTTTTTGAAAAAATCCCTAAGCCCCGGGGTCACAATTTCAGCAAAAATCTGACTTTTGGCAATTCACTCAAAAATGGTGCCAACCGGTTGCAAATGCTCCCCGGAAAGGTTTGGCAGTCGAAACAGAAGGCTTTTTATCACAGGACAAGAAATCAGCCCTCAACAACTTAACCGGCAGAAAATATTTTTTTGACAAAATCCCTAAGCCCTGGGGTCACAATTTCAGCAAAAATCTGACTTTTGGCAATTCACTCAAAAATGGTGCCAACCGGCTGCAAATGCTCCCCTGAAAGGTTTGGCAGTCGAAACAGAAGGCTTTTTATCACAGGACAAGAAATCAGCCCTCAACAACTTAACCGGCAGAAAATATTTTTTTGACAAAATCCCTAAGCCCTGGGGTCACAATTTCAGCAAAAATCTGACTTTTGGCAATTCACTCAAAAATGGTGCCAACCAGTTGCAAATGCTCCCCTGAAAGGTTTGGCAGTCGAAACAGAAGGCTTTTTATCACAGGACAAGAAATCAGCCCTCAACAACTTAACCGGTGGAAAATATTTTTTTGAAAATATCCCTAAGCCCCGGGGTCACAATTTCAGCAAAAATCTGACTTTTGGCAATTCACTCAAAAATGGTGCCAACCAGTTGCAAATGCTCCACTGAAAGTGTTGGCTGTCGAAACAGAAGGCTTTTTATCACAGGACAAGAAATCAGCCCTCAACAACTTAACCTGCAGAAAGTATTTTTTTGACAAAATCCCTAAGCCCTGGGGTCACAATTTCAGCAAAAATCTGACTTTTGGCAATTAACTCAAAAATGGTGCCAACCAGTTGCAAATGCTCCCCTGAAAGGTTTGGCAGTCGAAACAGAAGGCTTTTTATCACACGACAAGAAATCAGCCCTCAACAACTTAACCGGTGGAAAATATTTTTTTGAAAATATCCCTAAGCCCCGGGGTTTAAATTTCAGCAAAAATCTGACTTTTGGCAATTCACTCAAAAATGGTGCCAACCGGTTGGAAATGCTCCCCTGAAAGGTTTGGCAGTCGAAACAGAAGGCTTTTTATCACAGGACAAGAAATCAGCCCTCAACAACTTAACCGGCGGAAAATATTTTTTTGAAAAAATCCCTAAGCCCCGGGGTCACAATTTCAGCAAAAATCTGACTTTTGGCAATTCACTCAAAAATGGTGCCAACCGGTTGCAAATGCTCCCCTGAAAGGTTTGGCAGTCGAAACAGAAGGCTTTTTATCACAGGACAAGAAATCAGCCCTCGAAAACCTAACCTGCGCAAAATATTTTTTTGAAAAAATCCCTAAGCCCCGGGGTCACAATTTCAGCAAAAATCTGACTTTTGGCAATTCACTCAAAAATGGTGCCAACCGGTTGCAAATGCTCCCCGGAAAGGTTTGGCAGTCGAAACAGAAGGCTTTTTATCACAGGACAAGAAATCAGCCCTCAACAACTTAACCGGCAGAAAATATTTTTTTGACAAAATCCCTAAGCCCTGGGGTCACAATTTCAGCAAAAATCTGACTTTTGGCAATTCACTCAAAAATGGTGCCAACCGGCTGCAAATGCTCCCCTGAAAGGTTTGGCAGTCGAAACAGAAGGCTTTTTATCACAGGACAAGAAATCAGCCCTCAACAACTTAACCGGCAGAAAATATTTTTTTGACAAAATCCCTAAGCCCTGGGGTCACAATTTCAGCAAAAATCTGACTTTTGGCAATTCACTCAAAAATGGTGCCAACCAGTTGCAAATGCTCCCCTGAAAGGTTTGGCAGTCGAAACAGAAGGCTTTTTATCACAGGACAAGAAATCAGCCCTCAACAACTTAACCGGTGGAAAATATTTTTTTGAAAATATCCCTAAGCCCCGGGGTCACAATTTCAGCAAAAATCTGACTTTTGGCAATTCACTCAAAAATGGTGCCAACCGGTTGGAAATGCTCCCCTGAAAGGTTTGGCAGTCGAAACAGAAGGCTTTTTATCACAGGACAAGAAATCAGCCCTCAACAACTTAACCGGCGGAAAATATTTTTTTGAAAAAATCCCTAAGCCCAGGGGTCACAATTTCAGCAAAAATCTGACTTTTGGCAATTCACTCAAAAATGGTGCCAACCGGTTGCAAATGCTCCCCTGAAAGGTTTGGCAGTCGAAACAGAAGGCTTTTTATCACAGGACAAGAAATCAGCCCTCGAAAACGTAACCGGCGGAAAATATTTTTTTGAAAAAATCCCTAAGCCCCGGGGTCACAATTTCAGCAAAAATCTGACTTTTGGCAATTCACTCAAAAATGGTGCCAACCGGCTGCAAATGCTCCTCTGAAAGGTTTGGCGATGGAAACAGAAGGCTTTTTATCACAGGACAAGGAATCAGCCCTCAAAAACCTAACCTGCGGAAAATATTTTTTTGAAAAAATCCATAAGCCCCGGGGTCACAATGTCAGCAAAAATCTGACTTTTGGCAATTCACTCAAAAATGGTGCCAGCAGGTTGCAAATGCTCCCCTGAATGCTTTGGCGATGGAAACAGAAGGCTTTTTATCACAGGACAAGAAATCAGCCCTCGAAAACCTAACCTGCGGAAAATATTTTTTTGGAAAAAATCCCTAAGCCCCGGGGTCACAATTTCAGCAAAAATCTGACTTTTGGCAATTCACTCAAAAATGGTGCCAGCACGTTGCAAATGCTCCCCTGAAAGGTTTGGCGATGGAAACAGAAGGCTTTTTATCACAGGACAAGAAATCAGCCCTCAACAACTTAACCGGCGGAAAATATTTTTTTGAAAAAATCCCTAAGCCCCGGGGTCACAATTTCAGCAAAAATCTGACTTTTGGCAATTCACTCAAAAATGGTGCCAACCGGTTGCAAATGCTCCCCTGAAAGCTTTGGCAGTCGAAACAGAAGGCTTTTTTATCACAGGACAAGAAATCAGCCCTCAACAACTTAACCGGCGGAAAATATTTTTTTGGAAAAATCCCTTAAGCCCCGGGGTCACAATGTCAGCAAAAATCTGACTTTTGGCAATTCACTCAAAAATGGTGCCAGCAGGTTACAAATGCTCACCTGAAAGCTTTGGCGATGGAAACAGAAGGCTTTTTATCACAGGACAAGAAATCAGCCCTCGAAAAGCTAACCTGCGGAAAATATTTTTTTGGAAAAAATCCCTAAGCCCCGGGGTCACAATTTCAGCAAAAATCTGACTTTTGGCAATTCACTCAAAAATGGTGCCAGCACGTTGCAAATGCTCCCCTGAAAGGTTTGGCAGTCGAAACAGAAGGCTTTTTATCACAGGACAAGAAATCAGCCCTCAACAACTTAACCGGCGGAAAATATTTTTTTGAAAAAATCCCTAAGCCCCGGGGTCACAATTTCAGCAAAAATCTGACTTTTGGCAATTCACTCAAAAATGGTGTCAGCACTTTGCAAATGCTCCCCTGAAAGGTTTGGCGATGGAAACAGAAGGCTTTTTATCACAGGACAAGAAATCAGCCCTCAACAACTTAACCGGCAGAAAATATTTTTTTGAAAAAATCCCTAAGCCCCGGGGTCACAATTTCAGCAAAAATCTGACTTTCGGCAATTCACTCAAAAATGGTGCCAACCGGCTGCAAATGCTCCCCTGAAAGGTTTGGCAGTCGAAACAGAAGGCTTTTTATCACAGGACAAGAAATCAGCCCTCAACAACTTAACAGGCAGAAAATATTTTTTTGACAAAATCCCTAAGCCCTGGGGTCACAATTTCAGCAAAAATCTGACTTTTGGCAATTCACTCAAAAATGGTGCCAGCACGTTGCAAATGCTCCCCTGAAAGGTTTGGCAGTCGAAACAGAAGGCTTTTTATCACAGGACAAGAAATCAGCCCTCAACAAATTAACCGGTGGAAAATATTTTGTTGAAAAAATCCCTAAGCCCCGGGGTCACAATTTCAGCAAAAATCTGACTTTTGGCAATTCACTCAAAAATGGTGTCAGCACGTTGCAAATGCTCCCCTGAAAGGTTTGGCGATGGAAACAGAAGGCTTTTTATCACAGGACAAGAAATCAGCCCTCAACAACTTAACCGGCGGAAAATATTTTTTTGAAAAAATCCCTAAGCCCCGGGGTCACAATTTCAGCAAAAATCTGACTTTCGGCAATTCACTCAAAAATGGTGCCAACCGGCTGCAAATGCTCCCCTGAAAGGTTTGGCAGTCGAAACAGAAGGCTTTTTATCACAGGACAAGAAATCAGCCCTCAACAACTTAACAGGCAGAAAATATTTTTTTGACAAAATCCCTAAGCCCTGGGGTCACAATTTCAGCAAAAATCTGACTTTTGGCGATTCACTCAAAAATGGTGCCAGCACGTTGCAAATGCTCCCCTGAAAGGTTTGGCAGTCGAAACAGAAGGCTTTTTATCACAGGACAAGAAATCAGCCCTCAACAACTTAACCGGTGGAAAATATTTTGTTGAAAAAATCCCTAAGCCCCGGGGTCACAATTTCAGCAAAAATCTGACTTTTGGCAATTCACTCAAAAATGGTGCCAACCGGCTGCAAATGCTCCCCTGAAAGGTTTGGCAGTCGAAACAGAAGGCTTTTTATCACAGGACAAGAATTCAGCCCTCAACAACTTAACCGGCGGAAAATATTTTTTTGAAAAAATCCCTAAGCCCCGGGGTCACAATTTCAGCAAAAATCTGACTTTTGGCAATTCACTCAAAAATGGTGCCAGCATGTTGCAAATGCTCCCCTGAAAGGTTTGGCGATGGAAACAGAAGGCTTTTTATCACAGGACAAGAAATCAGCCCTCAACAACTTAACCGGCGGAAAATATTTTTTTGAAAAAATCCCCAAGCCCCGGGGTCACAATTTCAGCAAAAATCTGACTTTTGGCAATTCACTCAAAAATGGTGCCAACCGGTTGGAAATGCTCCCCTGAAAGGTTTGGCAGTCGAAACAGAAGGCTTTTTATCACAGGACAAGAAATCAGCCCTCAACAACTTAACCAGCAGAAAATATTTTTTTGGAAAAATCCCTTAAGCCCCGGGGTCACAATGTCAGCAAAAATCTGACTTTCGGCAATTCACTCAAAAATGGTGCCAGCACGTTGCAAATGCTCCCCTGAAAGCTTTGGCGATGGAAACAGAAGGCTTTTTATCACAGGACAAGAAATCAGCCCTCGAATACCTAACCTGCGGAAAATATTTTTTTGGAAAAACTCCCTAAGCCCCGGGGTCACAATTTCAGCAAAAATCTGACTTTTGGCAATTCACTCAAAAATGGTGCCAGCACGTTGCAAATGCTCCCCTGAAAGGTTTGGCGATCGAAACAGAAGGCTTTTTATCACAGGACAAGAAATCAGCCCTCAACAACTTAACCGGTGGAAAATATTTTTTTGAAAAAATCCCTAAGCCCCGGGGTCACAATTTCAGCAAAAATCTGTCTTTTGGCAATTCACTCAAAAATGGTGTCAGCACGTTGCAAATGCTCCCCTGAAAGGTTTGGCGATGGAAACAGAAGGCTTTTTATCACAGGACAAGAAATCAGCCCTCAACAACTTAACCGGCGGAAAATATTTTTTTGAAAAAATCCCTAAGCCCCGGGGTCACAATTTCAGCAAAAATCTGACTTTTGGCAATTCACTCAAACATGGTGCCAACCGGCTGCAAATGCTCCCCTGAAAGGTTTGGCAGTCGAAACAGAAGGCTTTTTATCACAGGACAAGAAATCAGCCCTCAACAACTTAACAGGCAGAAAATATTTTTTTGACAAAATCCCTAAGCCCTGGGGTCACAATTTCAGCAAAAATCTGACTTTTGGCAATTCACTCAAAAATGGTGCCAGCACGTTGCAAATGCTCCCCTGAAAGGTTTGGCAGTCGAAACAGAAGGCTTTTTATCACAGGACCAGAAATCAGCCCTCAACAACTTAACCGGTGGAAAATATTTTGTTGAAAAAATCCCTAAGCCCCGGGGTCACAATTTCAGCAAAAATCTGACTTTTGGCAATTCACTCAAAAATGGTGCCAACCGGCTGCAAATGCTCCCCTGAAAGGTTTGGCAGTCGAAACAGAAGGCTTTTTATCACAGGACAAGAATTCAGCCCTCAACAACTTAACCGGCGGAAAATATTTTTTTGAAAAAATCCCTAAGCCCCGGGGTCACAATTTCAGCAAAAATCTGACTTTTGGCAATTCACTCAAAAATGGTGCCAGCATGTTGCAAATGCTCCCCTGAAAGGTTTGGCGATGGAAACAGAAGGCTTTTTATCACAGGACAAGAAATCAGCCCTCAACAACTTAACCGGCGGAAAATATTTTTTTGAAAAAATCCCCAAGCCCCGGGGTCACAATTTCAGCAAAAATCTGACTTTTGGCAATTCACTCAAAAATGGTGCCAACCGGTTGGAAATGCTCCCCTGAAAGGTTTGGCAGTCGAAACAGAAGGCTTTTTATCACAGGACAAGAAATCAGCCCTCAACAACTTAACCAGCAGAAAATATTTTTTTGGAAAAATCCCTTAAGCCCCGGGGTCACAATGTCAGCAAAAATCTGACTTTCGGCAATTCACTCAAAAATGGTGCCAGCACGTTGCAAATGCTCCCCTGAAAGCTTTGGCGATGGAAACAGAAGGCTTTTTATCACAGGACAAGAAATCAGCCCTCGAATACCTAACCTGCGGAAAATATTTTTTTGGAAAAACTCCCTAAGCCCCGGGGTCACAATTTCAGCAAAAATCTGACTTTTGGCAATTCACTCAAAAATGGTGCCAGCACGTTGCAAATGCTCCCCTGAAAGGTTTGGCGATCGAAACAGAAGGCTTTTTATCACAGGACAAGAAATCAGCCCTCAACAACTTAACCGGTGGAAAATATTTTTTTGAAAAAATCCCTAAGCCCCGGGGTCACAATTTCAGCAAAAATCTGTCTTTTGGCAATTCACTCAAAAATGGTGCCAGCACGTTGCAAATGCTCCCCTGAAAGCTTTGGCGATGGAAACAGAAGGCTTTTTATCACAGGACAAGAAATCAGCCCTCGAATACCTAACCTGCGGAAAATATTTTTTTGGAAAAACTCCCTAAGCCCCGGGGTCACAATTTCAGCAAAAATCTGACTTTTGGCAATTCACTCAAAAATGGTGCCAGCACGTTGTAAATGCTCCCCTGAAAGGTTTGGCGATCGAAACAGAAGGCTTTTTATCACAGGACAAGAAATCAGCCCTCAACAACTTAACCGGTGGAAAATATTTTTTTGAAAAAATCCCTAAGCCCCGGGGTCACAATTTCAGCAAAAATCTGTCTTTTGGCAATTCACTCAAAAATGGTGTCAGCACGTTGCAAATGCTCCCCTGAAAGGTTTGGCGATGGAAACAGAAGGCTTTTTATCACAGGACAAGAAATCAGCCCTCAACAACTTAACCGGCGGAAAATATTTTTTTGAAAAAATCCCTAAGCCCCGGGGTCACAATTTCAGCAAAAATCTGACTTTTGGCAATTCACTCAAACATGGTGCCAACCGGCTGCAAATGCTCCCCTGAAAGGTTTGGCAGTCGAAACAGAAGGCTTTTTATCACAGGACAAGAAATCAGCCCTCAACAACTTAACAGGCATAAAATATTTTTTTGACAAAATCCCTAAGCCCTGGGGTCACAATTTCAGCAAAAATCTGACTTTTGGCAATTCACTCAAAAATGGTGCCAGCACGTTGCAAATGCTCCCCTGAAAGGTTTGGCAGTCGAAACAGAAGGCTTTTTATCACAGGACCAGAAATCAGCCCTCAACAACTTAACCGGTGGAAAATATTTTGTTGAAAAAATCCCTAAGCCCCGGGGTCACAATTTCAGCAAAAATCTGACTTTTGGCAATTCACTCAAAAATGGTGCCAACCGGCTGCAAATGCTCCCCTGAAAGGTTTGGCAGTCGAAACAGAAGGCTTTTTATCACAGGACAAGAATTCAGCCCTCAACAACTTAACCGGCGGAAAATATTTTTTTGAAAAAATCCCTAAGCCCCGGGGTCACAATTTCAGCAAAAATCTGACTTTTGGCAATTCACTCAAAAATGGTGCCAGCATGTTGCAAATGCTCCCCTGAAAGGTTTGGCGATGGAAACAGAAGGCTTTTTATCACAGGACAAGAAATCAGCCCTCAACAACTTAACCGGCGGAAAATATTTTTTTGAAAAAATCCCCAAGCCCCGGGGTCACAATTTCAGCAAAAATCTGACTTTTGGCAATTCACTCAAAAATGGTGCCAACCGGTTGGAAATGCTCCCCTGAAAGGTTTGGCAGTCGAAACAGAAGGCTTTTTATCACAGGACAAGAAATCAGCCCTCAACAACTTAACCAGCAGAAAATATTTTTTTGGAAAAATCCCTTAAGCCCCGGGGTCACAATGTCAGCAAAAATCTGACTTTCGGCAATTCACTCAAAAATGGTGCCAGCACGTTGCAAATGCTCCCCTGAAGGCTTTGGCGATGGAAACAGAAGGCTTTTTATCACAGGACAAGAAATCAGCCCTCGAATACCTAACCTGCGGAAAATATTTTTTTGGAAAAACTCCCTAAGCCCCGGGGTCACAATTTCAGCAAAAATCTGACTTTTGGCAATTCACTCAAAAATGGTGCCAGCACGTTGCAAATGCTCCCCTGAAAGGTTTGGCGATCGAAACAGAAGGCTTTTTATCACAGGACAAGAAATCAGCCCTCAACAACTTAACCGGTGGAAAATATTTTTTTGAAAAAATCCCTAAGCCCCGGGGTCACAATTTCAGCAAAAATCTGTCTTTTGGCAATTCACTCAAAAATGGTGTCAGCACGTTGCAAATGCTCCCCTGAAAGGTTTGGCGATGGAAACAGAAGGCTTTTTATCACAGGACAAGAAATCAGCCCTCAACAACTTAACCGGCGGAAAATATTTTTTTGAAAAAATCCCTAAGCCCCGGGGTCACAATTTCAGCAAAAATCTGACTTTTGGCAATTCACTCAAACATGGTGCCAACCGGCTGCAAATGCTCCCCTGAAAGGTTTGGCAGTCGAAACAGAAGGCTTTTTATCACAGGACAAGAAATCAGCCCTCAACAACTTAACAGGCAGAAAATATTTTTTTGACAAAATCCCTAAGCCCTGGGGTCACAATTTCAGCAAAAATCTGACTTTTGGCAATTCACTCAAAAATGGTGCCAGCACGTTGCAAATGCTCCCCTGAAAGGTTTGGCAGTCGAAACAGAAGGCTTTTTATCACAGGACCAGAAATCAGCCCTCAACAACTTAACCGGTGGAAAATATTTTGTTGAAAAAATCCCTAAGCCCCGGGGTCACAATTTCAGCAAAAATCTGACTTTTGGCAATTCACTCAAAAATGGTGCCAGCACGTTGCAAATGCTCCCCTGAAAGGTTTGGCAGTCGAAACAGAAGGCTTTTTATCACAGGACCAGAAATCAGCCCTCAACAACTTAACCGGTGGAAAATATTTTGTTGAAAAAATCCCTAAGCCCCGGGGTCACAATTTCAGCAAAAATCTGACTTTTGGCAATTCACTCAAAAATGGTGCCAACCGGCTGCAAATGCTCCCCTGAAAGGTTTGGCAGTCGAAACAGAAGGCTTTTTATCACAGGACAAGAATTCAGCCCTCAACAACTTAACCGGCGGAAAATATTTTTTTGAAAAAATCCCTAAGCCCCGGGGTCACAATTTCAGCAAAAATCTGACTTTTGGCAATTCACTCAAAAATGGTGCCAGCATGTTGCAAATGCTCCCCTGAAAGGTTTGGCGATGGAAACAGAAGGCTTTTTATCACAGGACAAGAAATCAGCCCTCAACAACTTAACCGGCGGAAAATATTTTTTTGAAAAAATCCCCAAGCCCCGGGGTCACAATTTCAGCAAAAATCTGACTTTTGGCAATTCACTCAAAAATGGTGCCAACCGGTTGGAAATGCTCCCCTGAAAGGTTTGGCAGTCGAAACAGAAGGCTTTTTATCACAGGACAAGAAATCAGCCCTCAACAACTTAACCAGCAGAAAATATTTTTTTGGAAAAATCCCTTAAGCCCCGGGGTCACAATGTCAGCAAAAATCTGACTTTCGGCAATTCACTCAAAAATGGTGCCAGCACGTTGCAAATGCTCCCCTGAAAGCTTTGGCGATGGAAACAGAAGGCTTTTTATCACAGGACAAGAAATCAGCCCTCGAATACCTAACCTGCGGAAAATATTTTTTTGGAAAAACTCCCTAAGCCCCGGGGTCACAATTTCAGCAAAAATCTGACTTTTGGCAATTCACTCAAAAATGGTGCCAGCACGTTGCAAATGCTCCCCTGAAAGGTTTGGCGATCGAAACAGAAGGCTTTTTATCACAGGACAAGAAATCAGCCCTCAACAACTTAACCGGTGGAAAATATTTTTTTGAAAAAATCCCTAAGCCCCGGGGTCACAATTTCAGCAAAAATCTGTCTTTTGGCAATTCACTCAAAAATGGTGTCAGCACGTTGCAAATGCTCCCCTGAAAGGTTTGGCGATGGAAACAGAAGGCTTTTTATCACAGGACAAGAAATCAGCCCTCAACAACTTAACCGGCGGAAAATATTTTTTTGAAAAAATCCCTAAGCCCCGGGGTCACAATTTCAGCAAAAATCTGACTTTTGGCAATTCACTCAAACATGGTGCCAACCGGCTGCAAATGCTCCCCTGAAAGGTTTGGCAGTCGAAACAGAAGGCTTTTTATCACAGGACAAGAAATCAGCCCTCAACAACTTAACAGGCAGAAAATATTTTTTTGACAAAATCCCTAAGCCCTGGGGTCACAATTTCAGCAAAAATCTGACTTTTGGCAATTCACTCAAAAATGGTGCCAGCACGTTGCAAATGCTCCCCTGAAAGGTTTGGCAGTCGAAACAGAAGGCTTTTTATCACAGGACCAGAAATCAGCCCTCAACAACTTAACCGGTGGAAAATATTTTGTTGAAAAAATCCCTAAGCCCCGGGGTCACAATTTCAGCAAAAATCTGACTTTTGGCAATTCACTAAAAAATGGTGCCAGCACGTTGCAAATGCTCCCCTGAAAGGTTTGGCAGTCGAAACAGAAGGCTTTTTATCACAGGACAAGAAATCAGCCCTCAACAACTTAACCGGCGGAAAATATTTTTTTGAAAAAATCCCTAAGCCCCGGGGTCACAATTTCAGCAAAAATCTGACTTTTGGCAATTCACTCAAAAATGGTGTCAGCACGTTGCAAATGCTCCCCTCAAAGGTTTGGCGATGGAAACAGAAGGCTTTTTATCACAGGACAAGAAATCAGCACTCAACAACTTAACCGGCGGAAAATATTTTTTTGAAAAAATCTCTAAGCCCCGGGGTCACAATTTCAGCAAAAATCTGACTTTTGGCAATTCACTCAAAAATGGTGCCAACCGGCTGCAAATGCTCCCCTGAAAGGTTTGGCAGTCGAAACAGAAGGCTTTTTATCACAGGACAAGAAATCAGCCCTCAACAACTTAACCGGCGGAAAATATTTTTTTGAAAAAATCCCTAAGCCCCGGGGTCACAATTTCAGCAAAAATCTGACTTTTGGCAATTCACTCAAAAATGGTGCGAGCATGTTGCAAATGCTCCCCTGAAAGGTTTGGCGATGGAAACAGAAGGCTTTTTATCACAGGACAAGAAATCAGCCCTCAACAACTTAACCGGCGGAAAATATTTTTTTGAAAAAATCCCCAAGCCCCGGGGTCACAATTTCAGCAAAAATCTGACTTTTGGCAATTCACTCAAAAATGGTGCCAACCGGTTGGAAATGCTCCCCTGAAAGGTTTGGCAGTCGAAACAGAAGGCTTTTTATCACAGGACAAGAAATCAGCCCTCAACAACTTAACCGGTGGAAAATATTTTTTTGGAAAAATCCCTTAAGCCCCGGGGTCACAATGTCAGCAAAAATCTGACTTTTGGCAATTCACTCAAAAATGGTGCCAGCACGTTGCAAATGCTCCCCTGAAAGGTTTGGCGATGGAAACAGAAGGCTTTTTATCACAGGACAAGAAATCAGCCCTCGAATACCTAACCTGCGGAAAATATTTTTTTGGAAAAACTCCCTAAGCCCTGGGGTCACAATTTCAGCAAAAATCTGACTTTTGGCAATTCACTCAAAAATGGTGCCAGCACGTTACAAATGCTCCCCTGAAAGGTTTGGCAGTCGAAACAGAAGGCTTTTTATCACAGGACAAGAAATCAGCCCTCAACAACTTAACCGGTGGAAAATATTTTGTTGAAAAAATCCCTAAGCCCCGGGGTCACAATTTCAGCAAAAATCTGACTTTTGGCAATTCACTCAAAAATGGTGCCAACCGGTTGCAAAGGCTCCCCTGAAAGCTTTGGCGATGGAAACAGAAGGCTTTTTATCACAGGACAAGAAATCAGCCCTCAACAACTTAACCGGCGGAAAATATTTTTTTGAAAAAATCCCTAAGCCCCGGGGTCACAATTTCAGCAAAAATCTGACTTTTGGCAATTCACTCAAAAATGGTGTCAACCGGTTGCAAATGCTCCCCTGAAAGGTTTGGCTGTCGAAACAGAAGGCTTTTTATCACAGGACAAGAAATCAGCCCTCAACAACTTAACCGGCAGAAAATATTTTTTTGACAAAATCCCTAAGCCCCGGGGTCACAATTTCAGCAAAAATCTGACTTTTGGCAATTCACTCAAAAATGGTGCCAGCACGTTGCAAATGCTCCCCTGAAAGGTTTGGCAGTCGAAACAGAAGGCTTTTTATCACAGGACAAGAAATCAGCCCTCAACAACTTAACCGGTGGAAAATATTTTGTTGAAAAAATCCCTAAGCCCCGGGGTCACAATTTCAGCAAAAATCTGACTTTTGGCAATTCACTCAAAAATGGTGCCAACCGGTTGCAAATGCTCCCCTGAAAGCTTTGGCGATGGAAACAGAAGGCTTTTTATCACAGGACAAGAAATCAGCCCTCAACAACTTAACCGGCGGAAAATATTTTTTTGAAAAAATCCCCAAGCCCCGGGGTCACAATTTCAGCAAAAATCTGACTTTTGGCAATTCACTCAAAAATGGTGCCAACCGGTGGGAAATGCTCCCCTGAAAGGTTTGGCAGTCGAAACAGAAGGCTTTTTATCACAGGACAAGAAATCAGCCCTCAACAACTTAACCGGCGGAAAATATTTTTTTGGAAAAATCCCTTAAGCCCCGGGGTCACAATGTCAGCAAAAATCTGACTTTTGGCAATTCACTCAAAAATGGTGCCAGCACGTTGCAAATGCTCCCCTGAAAGGTTTGGCGATGGAAATAGAAGGCTTTTTATCACAGGACAAGAAATCAGCCCTCGAATACCTAACCTGCGGAAAATATTTTTTTGGAAAAACTCCCTAAGCCCCGGGGTCACAATTTCAGCAAAAATCTGACTTTTGGCTATTCACTCAAAAATGGTGCCAGCACGTTGCAAATGCTCCCCTGAAAGGTTTGGCAGTCGAAACAGAAGGCTTTTTATCACAGGACAAGAAATCAGCCCTCAACAACTTAACCGGCGGAAAATATTTTTTTCAAAAAATCCCTAAGCCCCGGGGTCACAATTTCAGCAAAAATCTGACTTTCGGCAATTCACTCAAAAATGGTGCCAACCGGCTGCAAATGCTCCCTTGAAAGGTTTGGCAGTCGAAACAGAAGGCTTTTTATCACAGGACAAGAAATCAGCCCTCAACAACTTAACAGGCAGAAAATATTTTTTTGACAAAATCCCTAAGCCCTGGGGTCACAATTTCAGCAAAAATCTGACTTTTGGCAATTCACTCAAAAATTGTGCCAGCACGTTGCAAATGCTCCCCTGAAAGGTTTGGCAGTCGAAACAGAAGGCTTTTTATCACAGGACAAGAAATCAGCCCTCAACAACTTAACCGGTGGAAAATATTTTGTTGAAAAAATCCCTAAGCCCCGGGGTCACAATTTCAGCAAAAATCTGACTTTTGGCAATTCACTCAAAAATGGTGCCAACCGGTTGCAAATGCTCCCCTGAAAGGTTTGGCGATGGAAACAGAAGGCTTTTTATCACAGGACAAGAAATCAGCCCTCAACAACTTAACCGGCGGAAAATATTTTTTTGAAAAAATCCCTAAGCCCCGGGGTCACAATTTCAGCAAAAATCTGACTTTTGGCAATTCACTCAAAAATGGTGCGAACCGGTTGGAAATGCTCCCCGGAAAGGTTTGGCAGTCGAAACAGAAGGCTTTTTATCACAGGACAAGAAATCAGCCCTCAACAACTTAACCGGCGGAAAATATTTTTTTGGAAAAATCCCTTAAGCCCCGGGGTCACAATGTCAGCAAAAATCTGACTTTTGGCAATTCACTCAAAAATGGTGCCAGCACGTTGCAAATGCTCCCCTGAAAGGTTTGGCGATGGAAACAGAAGGCTTTTTATCACAGGACAAGAAATCAGCCCTCGAATACCTAACCTGCGGAAAATATTTTTTTGGAAAAACTCCCTAAGCCCCGGGGTCACAATTTCAGCAAAAATCTGACTTTTGGCTATTCACTCAAAAATGGTGCCAGCACGTTGCAAATGCTCCCCTGAAAGGTTTGGCAGTCGAAACAGAAGGCTTTTTATCACAGGACAAGAAATCAGCCCTCAACAACTTAACCGGCAGAAAATATTTTTTTGAAAAAATCCCTAAGCCCCGGGGTCACAATTTCAGCAAAAATCTGACTTTTGGCAATTCACTCAAAAATGGTGTCAGCACGTTGCAAATGCTCCCCTGAAAGGTTTGGCGATGGAAACAGAAGGCTTTTTATCACAGGACAAGAAATCAGCCCTCAACAACTTAACCGGCGGAAAATATTTTTTTGAAAAAATCTCTAAGCCCCGGGGTCACAATTTCAGCAAAAATCTGACTTTTGGCAATTCACTCAAAAATGGTGCCAACCGGCTGCAAATGCTCCCCTGAAAGGTTTGGCAGTCGAAACAGAAGGCTTTTTATCACAGGACAAGAAATCAGCCCTCAACAACTTAACCGGCGGAATATATTTTTTTGAAAAAATCCCTAAGCCCCGGGGTCACAATTTCAGCAAAAATCTGACTTTTGGCAATTCACTCAAAAATGGTGCGAGCATGTTGCAAATGCTCCCCTGAAAGGTTTGGCGATGGAAACAGAAGGCTTTTTATCACAGGACAAGAAATCAGCCCTCAACAACTTAACCGGCGGAAAATATTTTTTTGAAAATATCCCCAAGCCCCGGGGTCACAATTTCAGCAAAAATCTGACTTTTGGCAATTCACTCAAAAATGGTGCGAGCATGTTGCAAATGCTCCCCTGAAAGGTTTGGCGATGGAAACAGAAGGCTTTTTATCACAGGACAAGAAATCAGCCCTCGAATACCTAACCTGCGGAAAATATTTTTTTGGAAAAACTCCCTAAGCCCCGGGGTCACAATTTCAGCAAAAATCTGACTTTCGGCAATTCACTCAAAAATGGTGCCAACCGGCTGCAAATGCTCCCTTGAAAGGTTTGGCAGTCGAAACAGAAGGCTTTTTATCACAGGACAAGAAATCAGCCCTCAACAACTTAACAGGCAGAAAATATTTTTTTGACAAAATCCCTAAGCCCTGGGGTCACAATTTCAGCAAAAATCTGACTTTTGGCAATTCACTCAAAAATTGTGCCAGCACGTTGCAAATGCTCCCCTGAAAGGTTTGGCAGTCGAAACAGAAGGCTTTTTATCACAGGACAAGAAATCAGCCCTCAACAACTTAACCGGTGGAAAATATTTTGTTGAAAAAATCCCTAAGCCCCGGGGTCACAATTTCAGCAAAAATCTGACTTTTGGCAATTCACTCAAAAATGGTGCCAACCGGTTGCAAATGCTCCCCTGAAAGGTTTGGCGATGGAAACAGAAGGCTTTTTATCACAGGACAAGAAATCAGCCCTCAACAACTTAACCGGCGGAAAATATTTTTTTGAAAAAATCCCTAAGCCCCGGGGTCACAATTTCAGCAAAAATCTGACTTTTGGCAATTCACTCAAAAATGGTGCCAACCGGTTGCAAATGCTCCCCGGAAAGCTTTGGCAGTCGAAACAGAAGGCTTTTTATCACAGGACAAGAAATCAGCCCTCAACAACTTAACCGGCAGAAAATATTTTTTTGACAAAATCCCTAAGCCCCGGGGTCACAATATCAGCAAAAATCTGACTTTTGGCAATTCACTCAAAAATGGTGCCAGCATGTTGCAAATGCTCCCCTGAAAGGTTTGGCGATGGAAACAGAAGGCTTTTTATCACAGGACAAGAAATCAGCCCTCAACAAATTAACCGGTGGAAAATATTTTTTTGAAAAAAACCCTAAGCCCCGGGGTCACAATTTCAGCAAAAATGTGACTTTTGGCAATTCACTCAAAAATGGTGCGAACCGGTTGGAAATGCTCCCCTGAAAGGTTTGGCAGTCGAAACAGAAGGCTTTTTATCACAGGACAAGAAATCAGCCCTCAACAACTTAACCGGCGGAAAATATTTTTTTGGAAAAATCCCTTAAGCCCCGGGGTCACAATGTCAGCAAAAATCTGACTTTTGGCAATTCACTCAAAAATGGTGCCAGCACGTTGCAAATGCTCCCCTGAAAGGTTTGGCGATGGAAACAGAAGGCTTTTTATCACAGGACAAGAAATCAGCCCTCGAATACCTAACCTGCGGAAAATATTTTTTTGGAAAAACTCCCTAAGCCCCGGGGTCACAATTTCAGCAAAAATCTGACTTTTGGCAATTCACTCAATATGGTGCCAGCACGTTGCAAATGCTCCCCTGAAAGGTTTGGCAGTCGAAACAGAAGGCTTTTTATCACAGGACAAGAAATCAGCCCTCAACAACTTAACCGGCGGAAAATATTTTTTTGAAAAAATCCCTAAGCCCCGGGGTCACAATTTCAGCAAAAATCTGACTTTCGGCAATTCACTCAAAAATGGTGCCAACCGGCTGCAAATGCTCCCCTGAAAGGTTTGGCAGTCGAAACAGAAGGCTTTTTATCACAGGACAAGAAATCAGCCCTCAACAACTTAACAGGCAGAAAATATTTTTTTGACAAAATCCCTAAGCCCTGGGGTCACAATTTCAGCAAAAATCTGACTTTTGGCAATTCACTCAAAAATGGTGCCAGCACGTTGCAAATGCTCCCCTGAAAGGTTTGGCAGTCGAAACAGAAGGCTTTTTATCACAGGACAAGAAATCAGCCCTCAACAACTTAACCGGTGGAAAATATTTTGTTGAAAAAATCCCTAAGCCCCGGGGTCACAATTTCAGCAAAAATCTGACTTTTGGCAATTCACTCAAAAATGGTGCCAACCGGTTGCAAAGGCTCCCCTGAAAGCTTTGGCGATGGAAACAGAAGGCTTTTTATCACAGGACAAGAAATCAGCCCTCAACAACTTAACCGGCGGAAAATATTTTTTTGAAAAAATCCCTAAGCCCCGAAGTCACAATTTCAGCAAAAATCTGACTTTTGGCAATTCACTCAAAAATGGTGTCAACCGGTTGCAAATGCTCCCCGGAAAGGTTTGGCAGTCGAAACAGAAGGCTTTTTATCACAGGACAAGAAATCAGCCCTCAACAACTTAACCGGCAGAAAATATTTTTTTGACAAAATCCCTAAGCCCTGGGGTCACAATTTCAGCAAAAATCTGACTTTTGGCAATTCACTCAAAAATGGTGCCAGCACGTTGCAAATGCTCCCCTGAAAGGTTTGGCAGTCGAAACAGAAGGCTTTTCATCACAGGACAAGAAATCAGCCCTCAACAACTTAACCGGCGGAAAATATTTTTTTGAAAAAATCCCTAAGCCCTGGGGTCACAATTTCAGCAAAAATCTGACTTTTGGCAATTCACTCAAAAATGGTGCCAGCATGTTGCAAATGCTCCCCTGAAAGCTTTGGCGATGGAAACAGAAGGCTTTTTATCACAGGACAAGAAATCAGCCCTCAACAACTTAACCGGCGGAAAATATTTTTTTGAAAAAATCCCCAAGCCCCGGGGTCACAATTTCAGCAAAAATCTGACTTTTGGCAATTCACTCAAAAATGGTGCCAACCGGTGGGAAATGCTCCCCTGAAAGGTTTGGCAGTCGAAACAGAAGGCTTTTTATCACAGGACAAGAAATCAGCCCTCAACAACTTAACCGGCGGAAAATATTTTTTGGGAAAAATCCCTTAAGCCCCGGGGTCACAATGTCAGCAAAAATCTGACTTTTGGCAATTCACTCAAAAATGGTGCCAGCACGTTGCAAATGCTCCCCTGAAAGGTTTGGCAGTCGAAACAGAAGGCTTTTTATCACAGGACAAGAAATCAGCCCTCAACAACTTAACCGGCGGAAAATATTTTTTTCAAAAAATCCCTAAGCCCCGGGGTCACAATTTCAGCAAAAATCTGACTTTCGGCAATTCACTCAAAAATGGTGCCAACCGGCTGCAAATGCTCCCTTGAAAGGTTTGGCAGTCGAAACAGAAGGCTTTTTATCACAGGACAAGAAATCAGCCCTCAACAACTTAACAGGCAGAAAATATTTTTTTGACAAAATCCCTAAGCCCTGGGGTCACAATTTCAGCAAAAATCTGACTTTTGGCAATTCACTCAAAAATTGTGCCAGCACGTTGCAAATGCTCCCCTGAAAGGTTTGGCAGTCGAAACAGAAGGCTTTTTATCACAGGACAAGAAATCAGCCCTCAACAACTTAACCGGTGGAAAATATTTTGTTGAAAAAATCCCTAAGCCCCGGGGTCACAATTTCAGCAAAAATCTGACTTTTGGCAATTCACTCAAAAATGGTGCCAACCGGTTGCAAATGCTCCCCTGAAAGGTTTGGCGATGGAAACAGAAGGCTTTTTATGAGAGGACAAGAAATGAGCCCTCAACAACTTAACCGGCGGAAAATATTTTTTTGAAAAAATCTCTAAGCCCCGGGGTCACAATTTCAGCAAAAATCTGACTTTTGGCAATTCACTCAAAAATGGTGCCAACCGGCTGCAAATGCTCCCCTGAAAGGTTTGGCGATGGAAACAGAAGGCTTTTTATCACAGGACAAGAAATCAGCCCTCAACAACTTAACCGGCGGAAAATATTTTTTTGAAAAAAACCCTAAGCCCCGGGGTCACAATTTCAGCAAAAATCTGACTTTTGGCAATTCACTCAAAAATGGTGCGAACCGGTTGGAAATGCTCCCCTGAAAGGTTTGGCAGTCGAAACAGAAGGCTTTTTATCACAGGACAAGAAATCAGCCCTCAACAACTTAACCGGCGGAAAATATTTTTTTGGAAAAATCCCTTAAGCCCCGGGGTCACAATTTCAGCAAAAATCTGACTTTTGGCAATTCACTCAAAAATGGTGCCAGCACGTTGCAAATGCTCCCCTGAAAGGTTTGGCGATGGAAACAGAAGGCTTTTTATCACAGGACAAGAAATCAGCCCTCGAATACCTAACCTGCGGAAAATATTTTTTTGGAAAAACTCCCTAAGCCCCGGGGTCACAATTTCAGCAAAAATCTGACTTTTGGCAATTCACTCAAAAATTGTGCCAGCACGTTGCAAATGCTCCCCTGAAAGGTTTGGCAGTCGAAACAGAAGGCTTTTTATCACAGGACAAGAAATCAGCCCTCAACAACTTAACCGGTGGAAAATATTTTGTTGAAAAAATCCCTAAGCCCCGGGGTCACAATTTCAGCAAAAATCTGACTTTTGGCAATTCACTCAAAAATGGTGCCAACCGGTTGCAAATGCTCCCCTGAAAGGTTTGGCGATGGAAACAGAAGGCTTTTTATCACAGGACAAGAAATCAGCCCTTAACAACTTAACCGGCGGAAAATATTTTTTTGAAAAAATCCCTAAGCCCCGGGGTCACAATTTCAGCAAAAATCTGACTTTTGGCAATTCACTCAAAAATGGTGCCAGCACGTTGCAAATGCTCCCCTGAAAGGTTTGGCAGTCGAAACAGAAGGCTTTTTATCACAGGACAAGAAATCAGCCCTCAACAAATTAACCGGTGGAAAATATTTTGTTGAAAAAATCCCTAAGCCCCGGGGTCACAATTTCAGCAAAAATCTGACTTTTGGCAATTCACTCAAAAATGGTGCCAGCACGTTGCAAATGCTCCCCTGAAAGGTTTGGCGATGGAAACAGAAGGCTTTTTATCACAGGACAAGAAATGAGCCCTCAACAACTTAACCGGCGGAAAATATTTTTTTGAAAAATTCTCTAAGCCCCGGGGTCACAATTTCAGCAAAAATCTGACTTTTGGCAATTCACTCAAAAATGGTGCCAACCGGCTGCAAATGCTCCCCTGAAAGGTTTGGCAGTCAAAACAGAAGGCTTTTTATCACAGGACAAGAAATCAGCCCTCAACAACTTAACCGGCGGAAAATATTTTTTTGGAAAAATCCCTTAAGCCCCGGGGTCACAATGTCAGCAAAAATCTGACTTTTGGCAATTCACTCAAAAATGGTGCCAGCATGTTGCAAATGCTCCCCTGAAAGGTTTGGCGATGGAAACAGAAGGCTTTTTATCACAGGACAAGAAATCAGCCCTCGAATACCTAACCTGCGGAAAATATTTTTTTGGAAAAACTCCCTAAGCCCCGGGGTCACAATTTCAGCAAAAATCTGACTTTTGGCTATTCACTCAAAAATGGTGCCAGCACGTTGCAAATGCTCCCCTGAAAGGTTTGGCAGTCGAAACAGAAGGCTTTTTATCACATGACAAGAAATCAGCCCTCAACAACTTAACCGGCGGAAAATATTTTTTTGAAAAAATCCCTAAGCCCCGGGGTCACAATTTCAGCAAAAATCTGACTTTCGGCAATTCACTCAAAAATGGTGCCAACCGGCTGCAAATGCTCCCCTGAAAGGTTTGGCTGTCGAAACAGAAGGCTTTTTATCACAGGACAAGAAATCAGCCCTCAACAACTTAACAGGCAGAAAATATTTTTTTGACAAAATCCCTAAGCCCCGGGGTCACAATTTCAGCAAAAATCTGACTTTTGGCAATTCACTCAAAAATGGTGCCAGCACGTTGCAAATGCTCCCCTGAAAGGTTTGGCAGTCGAAACAGAAGGCTTTTTATCACAGGACAAGAAATCAGCCCTCAACAACTTAACCGGTGGAAAATATTTTGTTGAAAAAATCCCTAAGCCCCGGGGTCACAATTTCAGCAAAAATCTGACTTTTGGCAATTCACTCAAAAATGGTGCCAACCGGTTGCAAATGCTCCCCTGAAAGCTTTGGCGATGGAAACAGAAGGCTTTTTATCACAGGACAAGAAATCAGCCCTCAACAACTTAACCGGCGGAAAATATTTTTTTGAAAAAATCCCCAAGCCCCGGGGTCACAATTTCAGCAAAAATCTGACTTTTGGCAATTCACTCAAAAATGGTGCCAACCGGTGGGAAATGCTCCCCTGAAAGGTTTGGCAGTCGAAACAGAAGGCTTTTTATCACAGGACAAGAAATCAGCCCTCAACAACTTAACCGGCGGAAAATATTTTTTGGGAAAAATCCCTTAAGCCCCGGGGTCACAATGTCAGCAAAAATCTGACTTTTGGCAATTCACTCAAAAATGGTGCCAGCACGTTGCAAATGCTCCCCTGAAAGGTTTGGCGATGGAAACAGAAGGCTTTTTATCACAGGACAAGAAATCAGCCCTCAACAACTTAACCGGCGGAAAATATTTTTTTGAAAAAAACCCTAAGCCCCGGGGTCACAATTTCAGCAAAAATCTGACTTTTGGCAATTCACTCAAAAATGGTGCGAACCGGTTGGAAATGCTCCCCTGAAAGGTTTGGCAGTCGAAACAGAAGGCTTTTTATCACAGGACAAGAAATCAGCCCTCAACAACTTAACCGGCGGAAAATATTTTTTTGGAAAAATCCCTTAAGCCCCGGGGTCACAATGTCAGCAAAAATCTGACTTTTGGCAATTCACTCAAAAATGGTGCCAGCACGTTGCAAATGCTCCCCTGAAAGGTTTGGCGATGGAAACAGAAGGCTTTTTATCACAGGACAAGAAATCAGCCCTCGAATACCTAACCTGCGGAAAATATTTTTTTGGAAAAACTCCCTAAGCCCCGGGGTCACAATTTCAGCAAAAATCTGACTTTTGGCAATTCACTCAAAAATGGTGCCAGCACGTTGCAAATGCTCCCCTGAAAGGTTTGGCAGTCGAAACAGAAGGCTTTTTATCACAGGACAAGAAATCAGCCCTCAACAACTTAACCGGCGGAAAATATTTTTTTCAAAAAATCCCTAAGCCCCGGGGTCACAATTTCAGCAAAAATCTGACTTTCGGCAATTCACTCAAAAATGGTGCCAACCGGCTGCAAATGCTCCCTTGAAAGGTTTGGCAGTCGAAACAGAAGGCTTTTTATCACAGGACAAGAAATCAGCCCTCAACAACTTAACAGGCAGAAAATATTTTTTTGACAAAATCCCTAAGCCCCGGGGTCACAATTTCAGCAAAAATCTGACTTTTGGCAATTCACTCAAAAATGGTGCCAACCGGTTGCAAAGGCTCCCCTGAAAGGTTTGGCGATGGAAACAGAAGGCTTTTTATCACAGGACAAGAAATCAGCCCTCAACAACTTAACCGGTGGAAAATATTTTGTTGAAAAAATCCCTAAGCCCCGGGGTCACAATTTCAGCAAAAATCTGACTTTTGGCAATTCACTCAAAAATGGTGCCAACCGGTTGCAAATGCTCCCCTGAAAGGTTTGGCGATGGAAACAGAAGGCTTTTTATCACAGGACAAGAAATCAGCCCTCAACAACTTAACCGGCGGAAAATATTTTTTTGAAAAAATCCCTAAGCCCCGGGGTCACAATTTCAGCAAAAATCTGACTTTTGGCAATTCACTCAAAAATGGTGCCAACCGGTTGCAAATGCTCCCCGGAAAGGTTTGGCAGTCGAAACAGAAGGCTTTTTATCACAGGACAAGAAATCAGCCCTCAACAACTTAACCGGTGGAAAATATTTTGTTGAAAAAATCCCTAAGCCCCGGGGTCACAATTTCAGCAAAAATCTGACTTTTGGCAATTCACTCAAAAATGGTGCCAACCGGTTGCAAAGGCTCCCCTGAAAGGTTTGGCAGTCGAAACAGAAGGCTTTTCATCACAGGACAAGAAATCAGCCCTCAACAACTTAACCGGCGGAAAATATTTTTTTGAAAAAATCCCTAAGCCCTGGGGTCACAATTTCAGCAAAAATCTGACTTTTGGCAATTCACTCAAAAATGGTGCCAGCATGTTGCAAATGCTCCCCTGAAAGCTTTGGCGATGGAAACAGAAGGCTTTTTATCACAGGACAAGAAATCAGCCTTCAACAACTTAACCGGCGGAAAATATTTTTTTGAAAAAATCCCCAAGCCCCGGGGTCACAATTTCAGCAAAAATCTGACTTTTGGCAATTCACTCAAAAATGGTGCCAACCGGTGGGAAATGCTCCCCTGAAAGGTTTGGCAGTCGAAACAGAAGGCTTTTTATCACAGGACAAGAAATCAGCCCTCAACAACTTAACCGGCGGAAAATATTTTTTGGGAAAAATCCCTTAAGCCCCGGGGTCACAATGTCAGCAAAAATCTGACTTTTGGCAATTCACTCAAAAATGGTGCCAGCACGTTGCAAATGCTCCCCTGAAAGGTTTGGCGATGGAAACAGAAGGCTTTTTATCACAGGACAAGAAATCAGCCCTCGAATACCTAACCTGCGGAAAATATTTTTTTGGAAAAACTCCCTAAGCCCCGGGGTCACAATTTCAGCAAAAATCTGACTTTTGGCAATTCACTCAAAAATGGTGCCAGCACGTTGCAAATGCTCCCCTGAAAGGTTTGGCAGTCGAAACAGAAGGCTTTTTATCACAGGACAAGAAATCAGCCCTCAACAACTTAACCTGCGGAAAATATTTTTTTCAAAAAATCCCTAAGCCCCGGGGTCACAATTTCAGCAAAAATCTGACTTTCGGCAATTCACTCAAAAATGGTGCCAACCGGCTGCAAATGCTCCCTTGAAAGGTTTGGCAGTCGAAACAGAAGGCTTTTTATCACAGGACAAGAAATCAGCCCTCAACAACTTAACAGGTAGAAAATATTTTTTTGACAAAATCCCTAAGCCCTGGGGTCACAATTTCAGCAAAAATCTGACTTTTGGCAATTCACTCAAAAATTGTGCCAGCACGTTGCAAATGCTCCCCTGAAAGGTTTGGCCGTCGAAACAGAAGGCTTTTTATCACAGGACAAGAAATCAGCCCTCAACAACTTAACTGGTGGAAAATATTTTTTTGAAAAAATCCCTAAGCCCCGGGGTCACAATTTCAGCAAAAATCTGACTTTTGGCAATTCACTCAAAAATGGTGCCAACCGGTTGCAAATGCTCCCCTGAAAGGTTTGGCGATGGAAACAGAAGGCTTTTTATCACAGGACAAGAAATCAGCCCTCAACAACTTAACCGGCGGAAAATATTTTTTTGAAAAAATCCCTAAGCCCCGGGGTCACAATTTCAGCAAAAATCTGACTTTTGGCAATTCACTCAAAAATGGTGCCAACCGGTTGCAAATGCTCCCCGGAAAGGTTTGGCAGTCGAAACAGAAGGCTTTTTATCACAGGACAAGAAATCAGCCCTCAACAACTTAACCGGCAGAAAATATTTTTTTGACAAAATCCCTAAGCCCCGGGGTCACAATTTCAGCAAAAATCTGACTTTTGGCAATTCACTCAAAAATGGTGCCAGCACGTTGCAAATGCTCCCCTGAAAGGTTTGGCAGTCGAAACAGAAGGCTTTTTATCACAGGACAAGAAATCAGCCCTCAACAAATTAACCGGTGGAAAATATTTTGTTGAAAAAATCCCTAAGCCCCGGGGTCACAATTTCAGCAAAAATCTGACTTTTGGCAATTCACTCAAAAATGGTGCCAGCACGTTGCAAATGCTCCCCTGAAAGGTTTGGCGATGGAAACAGAAGGCTTTTTATCACAGGACAAGAAATGAGCCCTCAACAACTTAACCGGCGGAAAATATTTTTTTGAAAAAATCTCTAAGCCCCGGGGTCACAATTTCAGCAAAAATCTGACTTTTGGCAATTCACTCAAAAATGGTGCCAACCGGCTGCAAATGCTCCCCTGAAAGGTTTGGCAGTCAAAACAGAAGGCTTTTTATCACAGGACAAGAAATCAGCCCTCAACAACTTAACCGGCGGAAAATATTTTTTTGAAAAAATCCCTAAGCCCCGGGGTCACAATTTCAGCAAAAATCTGACTTTTGGCAATTCACTCAAAAATGGTGCCAGCATGTTGCAAATGCTCCCCTGAAAGGTTTGGCGATGGAAACAGAAGGCTTTTTATCACAGGACAAGAAATCAGCCCTCAACAACTTAACCGGCGGAAAATATTTTTTTCAAAAAAACCCTAAGCCCCGGGGTCACAATTTCAGCAAAAATCTGACTTTTGGCAATTCACTCAAAAATGGTGCCAACCGGCTGCAAATGCTCCCCTGAAAGGTTTGGCAGTCGAAACAGAAGGCTTTTTATCACAGGACAAGAAATCAGCCCTCAACAACTTAACCGGCGGAAAATATTTTTTTGAAAAAATCCCTAAGCCCCGGGGTCACAATTTCAGCAAAAATCTGACTTTTGGCAATTCACTCAAAAATGGTGCCAGCATGTTGCAAATGCTCCCCTGAAAGGTTTGGCGATGGAAACAGAAGGCTTTTTATCACAGGACAAGAAATCAGCCCTCAACAACTTAACCGGCGGAAAATATTTTTTTGAAAAAATCCCCAAGCCCCGGGGGTCACAATTTCAGCAAAAATCTGACTTTTGGCAATTCACTCAAAAATGGTGTCAGCACGTTGCAAATGCTCCCCTGAAAGGTTTGGCGATGGAAACAGAAGGCTTTTTATCACAGGACAAGAAATCAGCCCTCAACAACTTAACCGGCGGAAAATATTTTTTTGAAAAAATCCCTAAGCACCGGGGTCACAATTTCAGCAAAAATCTGACTTTCGGCAATTCACTCAAAAATGGTGCCAACCGGCGGCAAATGCTCCCCTGAAAGGTTTGGCAGTCGAAACAGAAGGCTTTTTATCACAGGACAAGAAATCAGCCCTCAACAACTTAACCGGCGGAAAATATTTTTTTGAAAAAATCCCTAAGCCCCGGGGTCACAATTTCAGCAAAAATCTGACTTTTGGCAATTCACTCAAAAATGGTGCCAACCGGTTGCAAATGCTCCCCGGAAAGGTTTGGCAGTCGAAACAGAAGGCTTTTTATCACAGGACAAGAAATCAGCCCTCAACAACTTAACCGGCAGAAAATATTTTTTTGACAAAATCCCTAAGCCCCGGGGTCACAATTTCAGCAAAAATCTGACTTTTGGCAATTCACTCAAAAATGGTGCCAGCACGTTGCAAATGCTCCCCTGAAAGGTTTGGCAGTCGAAACAGAAGGCTTTTTATCACAGGACAAGAAATCAGCCCTCAACAAATTAACCGGTGGAAAATATTTTGTTGAAAAAATCCCTAAGCCCCGGGGTCACAATTTCAGCAAAAATCTGACTTTTGGCAATTCACTCAAAAATGGTGCCAGCACGTTGCAAATGCTCCCCTGAAAGGTTTGGCGATGGAAACAGAAGGCTTTTTATCACAGGACAAGAAATGAGCCCTCAACAACTTAACCGGCGGAAAATATTTTTTTGAAAAAATCTCTAAGCCCTGGGGTCACAATTTCAGCAAAAATCTGACTTTTGGCAATTCACTCAAAAATGGTGCCAACCGGCTGCAAATGCTCCCCTGAAAGGTTTGGCAGTCAAAACAGAAGGCTTTTTATCACAGGACAAGAAATCAGCCCTCAACAACTTAACCGGCGGAAAATATTTTTTTGAAAAAATCCCTAAGCCCCGGGGTCACAATTTCAGCAAAAATCTGACTTTTGGCAATTCACTCAAAAATGGTGCCAGCATGTTGCAAATGCTCCCCTGAAAGGTTTGGCGATGGAAACAGAAGGCTTTTTATCACAGGACAAGAAATCAGCCCTCAACAACTTAACCGGCGGAAAATATTTTTTTGAAAAAAACCCTAAGCCCCGGGGTCACAATTTCAGCAAAAATCTGACTTTTGGCAATTCACTCAAAAATGGTGCCAACCGGCTGCAAATGCTCCCCTGAAAGGTTTGGCAGTCGAAACAGAAGGCTTTTTATCACAGGACAAGAAATCAGCCCTCAACAACTTAACCGGCGGAAAATATTTTTTTGAAAAAATCCCTAAGCCCCGGGGTCACAATTTCAGCAAAAATCTGACTTTTGGCAATTCACTCAAAAATGGTGCCAGCATGTTGCAAATGCTCCCCTGAAAGGTTTGGCGATGGAAACAGAAGGCTTTTTATCACAGGACAAGAAATCAGCCCTCAACAACTTAACCGGCGGAAAATATTTTTTTGAAAAAATCCCCAAGCCCCGGGGTCACAATTTCAGCAAAAATCTGACTTTTGGCAATTCACTCAAAAATGGTGTCAGCACGTTGCAAATGCTCCCCTGAAAGGTTTGGCGATGGAAACAGAAGGCTTTTTATCACAGGACAAGAAATCAGCCCTCAACAACTTAACCGGCGGAAAATATTTTTTTGAAAAAATCCCTAAGCCCCGGGGTCACAATTTCAGCAAAAATCTGACTTTCGGCAATTCACTCAAAAATGGTGCCAACCGGCGGCAAATGCTCCCCTGAAAGGTTTGGCAGTCGAAACAGAAGGCTTTTTATCACAGGACAAGAAATCAGCCCTCAACAACTTAACCGGCGGAAAATATTTTTTTGAAAAAATCCCTTAAGCCCCGGGGTCACAATTTCATCAAAAATCTGACTTTTGGCAATTCACTCAAAAATGGTGCCAACCGGTTGCAAATGCTCCCCTGAAAGGTTTGGCAGTCGAAACAGAAGGCTTTTTATCACAGGACAAGAAATCAGCCCTCGAAAACGTAACCGGCGGAAAATATTTTTTTGAAAAAATCCCTAAGCCCCGGGGTCACAATTTCAGCAAAAATCTGACTTTTGGCAATTCACTCAAAAATGGTGCCAACCGGCGGCAAATGCTCCTCTGAAAGGTTTGGCAGTCGAAACAGAAGGCTTTTTATCACAGGACAAGAAATCAGCCCTCAACAACTTAACCGGCGGAAAATATTTTTTTGAAAAAATCCCTAAGCCCCGGGGTCACAATTTCAGCAAAAATCTGACTTTTGGCAATTCACTCAAAAACGGTTCCAACCGGTTGCAAATGCTCCCCTGAAAGGTTTGGCAGTCGAAACAGAAGGCTTTTTATCACAGGACAAGAAATCAGCCCTCGAAAACGTAACCGGCGGAAAATATTTTTTTGAAAAAAATCCCTAAGCCCCGGGGTGACAATTTCAGCAAAAATCTGACTTTTGGCAATTCACTCAAAAATGGTGCCACCACGTTGCAAATGCTCCCCTGAAAGGTTTGGCGATGGAAACAGAAGGCTTTTTATCACAGGACAAGGAATCAGCCCTCAAAAACCTAACCTGCGGAAAATATTTTTTTGAAAAAATCCCTAAGCCCCGGGGTCACAATGTCAGCAAAAATCTGACTTTTGGCAATTCACTCAAAAATGGTGCCAGCAGGTTGCAAATGCTCCCCTGAAAGCTTTGGCGATGGAAACAGAAGGCTTTTTATCACAGGACAAGAAATCAGCCCTCGAAAACTTAACCTGCGGAAAATATTTTTTTGGAAAAAATCCCTAAGCCCCGGGGTCACAATTTCAGCAAAAATCTGACTTTTGGCAATTCACTCAAAAATGGTGCCAACCGGTTGCAAATGCTCCCCTGAAAGGTTTGGCAGTCGAAACAGAAGGCTTTTTATCACAGGACAAGAAATCAGCCCTCGAAAACGTAACCGGCGGAAAATATTTTTTTGAAAAAATCCCTAAGCCCCGGGGTCACAATTTCAGCAAAAATCTGACTTTTGGCAATTCACTCAAAAATGGTGCCAACCGGCGGCAAATGCTCCCCTGAAAGGTTTGGCAGTCGAAACAGAAGGCTTTTTATCACAGGACAAGAAATCAGCCCTCGAAAACGTAACCGGCGGAAAATATTTTTTTGAAAAAATCCCTAAGCCCCGGGGTCACAATTTCAGCAAAAATCTGACTTTTGGCAATTCACTCAAAAATGGTGCCAACCGGTTGCAAATGCTCCCCGGAAAGGTTTGGCAGTCGAAACAGAAGGCTTTTTATCACAGGACAAGAAATCAGCCCTCGAAAACGTAACCGGCGGAAAATATTTTTTTGAAAAAATCCCTAAGCCCCGGGGTCACAATTTCAGCAAAAATCTGACTTTTGGCAATTCACTCAAAAACGGTTCCAACCGGTTGCAAATGCTCCCCTGAAAGGTTTGGCAGTCGAAACAGAAGGCTTTTTATCACAGGACAAGAAATCAGCCCTCGAAAACGTAACCGGCGGAAAATATTTTTTTGAAAAAAATCCCTAAGCCCCGGGGTGACAATTTCAGCAAAAATCTGACTTTTGGCAATTCACTCAAAAATGGTGCCACCACGTTGCAAATGCTCCCCTGAAAGGTTTGGCGATGGAAACAGAAGGCTTTTTATCACAGGACAAGGAATCAGCCCTCAAAAACCTAACCTGCGGAAAATATTTTTTTGAAAAAATCCCTAAGCCCCGGGGTCACAATGTCAGCAAAAATCTGACTTTTGGCAATTCACTCAAAAATGGTGCCAGCAGGTTGCAAATGCTCCCCTGAAAGCTTTGGCGATGGAAACAGAAGGCTTTTTATCACAGGACAAGAAATCAGCCCTCGAAAACTTAACCTGCGGAAAATATTTTTTTGGAAAAAATCCCTAAGCCCCGGGGTCACAATTTCAGCAAAAATCTGACTTTTGGCAATTCACTCAAAAATGGTGCCAACCGGTTGGAAATGCTCCCCTGAAAGGTTTGGCAGTCGAAACAGAAGGCTTTTTATCACAGGACAAGAAATCAGCCCTCAACAACTTAACCGGCGGAAAATATTTTTTTGGAAAAATCCCTTAAGCCCCGGGGTCACAATGTCAGCAAGAATCTGACTTTTGGCAATTCACTCAAAAATGGTGCCAGCAGGCATATCCAAGATGGCGACGGAGATAGCAACACAGTCAGGTTTGCCTGCCTTCAATTAAGGTTTTTTTTAGTCGGTTTTTTAGCTTTCTTGGACTCTAATTTTATAGTTTTATAGTTTTAATGATTTATTGGCTGCCTTAGCACTTCACCATTGCCCCTGTTTTTCCTAGTTAACGTTTTTATTGTTTTACTGGCTTGTTTGATGTGCTACTGACCAGGCTGGCCTCCCCCATCAACAAATGCCTAAAGGAGCGGCTCCTGTGATTGATTGCCTGCTTTGATTCCTGGCTAAAAACTTGGACTAAAATAGAACGAACTCGCGGTGGCGGTGGTGGTAATGTGTGCTTGAGCTGGTGACCTAGATGCTGGAGGAAAATCTTTAAGCTGCACGAAGAGAAACTCCCCTGTTCAAGGTGAGGCCTTTGGGAGTTTCCCTTTCATCCGAGACCGACCCGCGGTGGGCCCTGCGATAAGCTTTGAAGGAGAATCTTATATTAGTTTTAGTCCTGTGGGAACAGGACTTTAAAGGAATGGTCTGTGCTGCTTACCGGTAGTCTCCTTGTAGACCTAAAAAGACCTAAATTGCCGGCCTGTGAGGGTGTAGGTGAAGACGCTGACGTTCATATGAACAGGTAGTGAAATATCCCCCCACTGCAAGTGCTGGTAGGCTAGAAGGAAATATTTATTACCTGGATTGACGTTGAAATACTATCCCCCCTCTTCTCGATATCTGAAATATGGGATATGGGAAACGTCTTAGAGACTCCGAGGAGACAGTTCCCGTTCCCTTTCCGAGATCAAAGCAAACAAGGGTTGAACCATGTCACTTTAAAGAAGGGAGTAATCTACTGGATTGTTCCTACATGGTAGAAACGCAGAACCGTTTCAACCCACTGATTGATTGCGCGTCTGCACTTAAAGATGAAGAGCGAATAATTCCACAAACAACAAGCGATGTGGCCAACAGTAAGAGTGCAGTCTCTCCTCAGAAGGAGGAACTGGTCCTTGGCACGACCAATCATATGACATTTGAACAGTCCCATTTAATAATCAAAACCTTGCACTGTATATTCAAAAGACTAGATGATCTTTCGTCCCAGCTGCACAGCCTCCAACAAAAGCTAGTTACTACTTCCCCAGCATCAGCCAGTGTTAAGTCCCTTGAAGAGAGAAAGGGGACGAGGAGTTTGTCCTTAAATAACAAACGCACCAACAAATTTAAATACAGCCTTAATCTTCAATTAGGTCATCAATCCTTGATCTTAACACCAAGGAAAGTGAGCCTAACTATACAAAATGGGGACCCAAGATGGAGAACTCTGTGTGGTGCCAAGGATCTCCTAAAGATGCTTTTAAATATGGAGGCAACACAAATTGACCTCTGTGCAGTCCTCCCCCTTGTCCATCATCATAAATCCCAGAGAGTCCTGCTTGCGTTCCAATCCACAAAAATTCCCACTATCATACTACGAAAGAAAGCATTTTTGTTTTGCTGTGGGATAGTACCAACAAGAGCCTTTATAGACCCTAAGCCTAAACCCCTACTGTTGGAGGCAACAACCAAAGAGGGCTCAAAATCTGCTAAACCCGATCCACCAGTGGACACCGGAGTGGGTGGTCTACCCCAGGAGAAGAGCCATGTCGTCTCCACTCCCCTAGCAAAGAACAATGGCCATCCGGGAAGTGGCCTGACACCACCAGAAGAGATCGAACTCATTGCCTCCTTCGCAGATTTACCAGTGGTGGAACAAAAAGAAATTATTAAAAGACTGGAATCGCTTAAAACCCAACTTACTAGGAAGCTCAGCACCAGAATACGCACGTACAGCGAATATGCCTCTCTAGAAGAAGAAGATCATATGGATCTCTCAATATCTAATGCTAAATGCATGTCGGCAATGGAGGATAAGATACAACCCCAAGAAGCAACAACCAGTCCTCCCCTCCAAGCAGAACAATCCTCTGTGCTCTTAATAGATTTGCATGACTGTCCATCGAAAAACATACCTGAAGAAAGCAGCACACAACAGGAAAAATCCCCTTCTACACATTCATCGATGCCAGACCTGGAACCTTCCTATAGCACTGACCAATCAAGAGAAGAGGTGCCTTTGCCAACCTCCCCAAATAGTCCTCCCGCCCAGCTTCATCCGTCCTTGCGGAGTATTATGGATTCAACAGCAAGATCCGTGACGGAACTGATTGAAGACCCGACAGGCCACATAAATCATGTAGCTCAAAATACCAGTAGCAGGCTACAGAGAGACCAAACTTCTGACGAGATAGCTGGTCCACCCCGGGTGGCCCACCAAACCCTTTTGGAAAAGGGGTCCGCCCCTGTTCAAGGTCCTACTCCTAGTAGATCGAGTGGCCAAGCTCAACAGTCAGATGACCTTGCAAATCCCACTCAGCCTTTACGAGAGGTTTTTCATCAGAGGAAGATAACTGATTTCTTTATTGGCTCCCCTCTTCCCGTATTAAAGTTGAGCCAATTTTCCGAATGACAGTCAATTGGAGGTACGGGGAAACCCCAGCCTTCAATATTAAGTTGGAACATTGCTGGATGGAAAAGTAAAAAATTAGATCCAGAATTCCAAAAATATATTAATTCCTTTCTTATTATACTATTACAAGAAACTTGGGTGGAGGAGGAAATTGAGTTAAATGGCTTTGAGTTTATATGTCTGCCTGCTAGCCCGTCAACGAATGGTGGCCGCCCTAAAGGTGGCCTTACAATTGGTATCTCTCTTAAACTTCGGGCTAAACTTTCGCTAGTGCATTCATTTCCGCCTTATGCTATTACCGGACTGATCTCTGGTGGTAACTTCTCTTTATTGGTTACAAATGTCTATTTCCCTCCGGGGGGGTTAGCAGCGGATGTTACTTCTAGATGGGAATCCCTAGAGGATTTTTTACTTTCTTGCTATCTTAAATATCCCAATGTCCCCTCCATTACTGGAGGAGATTTTAACGCTCGGATAGCCTCAAATTGGGAGGCTCTTAAAAAGTCTAAGTGGTGGACTGACCCTGGCGCTCAAACTGACGATCTAGCATACACCCCCACTAGAATATCAAAGGATGTAAAAGTCAACAAGGCGGGAGTGATGCTTTATCAGATGACTCTACGCCTCAATTTAATAATATTAAACGGCAGGTGTCCCCCAGACATACCAGGAGAGTTCACCCACCTGGGGTTAAAATCCAACAGTGTTCTCGGTTATGTTTTGGTTTCCCGGGATCTATTTTTGAATGTCACCTCCTTTAAAATTGATAATGCCCAATTTAGTGACCATCTTCCCCTGACAACCAAGTTACGCGTTGACTGGCAGTTGCTCGACCGCTTCCACCCAATCCCGGTGACTGTGGAGTCGTCCACTAAAGTAAAGGGGACTAGATGGTCCCCTGCCCTCGCTCATAGATATATGGATTTTATCGGAGAAAAGTTTTCTGATGATCAGCCAGACGTAGGAATAGTCCCACATGATCCTATTACCTGTTTGAACTCTTTTTCTTGCCTGATAGAAGTTTTAACTCGCCTTTTTACTTCTCCTACCTATGGAGTTAAAAAAGACTATTTTAAATTTGGCGCCCCTTGGTTCAACTCTGCTTGCAAACTAGCCAGACTCCATCTTCATACAATATACAATGATTATAAACTTTCCAGCGCTCCGGCTTTACCTCCATCTTATTCCCTGGCTAAAAAAGCATACAAACAGGCCCAGAAATCGGCCAAACGGGAATGGCATACAAATCGTTGGCAGACTATAATTTCTGCCTCGAAATCTCATAACTCCCGGAAATTTTGGTCCTTAATAAAGGGAAGAAACACGAAGTATCCCTTAACGGTGATCCCGGCCCCTACATGGGAGCAGTTCCTGAGAAAATATTTCTCAGTGACAGAAGCTCCGGCCACTCATTGGAGACCTTCTAATCCCCTTCCCGTCTGGCCCAATACCGACCCTGCTGAAATCCTAGAATTGATAGCTGAGCTGAAAACTGGTAAGGCCCCTGGGCCAGATTTGGTCCCAGTTGAGGCCATAAAGCTTCATTCTGCATGGTGGGCAGGGATCTTAGCTAAAACGTTTGATGCAATAAATGCCACGGGCTTAATACCAGGAACGTGGAAGGAGGCCATTATAATTCCTATCTACAAAAAAGGCCCTCCCGGTGACCCAGGGAATTATCGGAATATCAGTCTGCTATCGTCCATTGGGAAAAAATATGCCCGTTTTTTGCTGACAAGGTTGATGAAGTGGTCAGTTGAGGCTGACCTGATTGGACATGAGCAAGCTGGATTTAGATCAAACCGATCCACAACAGACCAGGCAATTATACTTTATCACTTAGCCCGGAAATACTCGACACCTCGACGGGGCCAACTTTGCGCAGCTTTCATAGATTTGAAAGCTGCGTTTGATAGTATTCCGAGGAAATTGCTATGGGATAAACTTGCCTGTTGGGGAATAGATAGAAGGCTCCTGTGGCTTATCTCCCAACTTCATGCCGGGTCCGTGGCCAGGGTGAGACTATCCCCCGCTGGAGACCTGACTAACCCAGTGCCAGTAAATAAGGGTGTACGCCAGGGTTGTATTTTAGCGCCGCTTCTTTTTAACTTATTTATCAGTGACATGAGGAACCCATTAACCATCGCACAAAAATTTATCCACACCCCTCGCATAGCTGATTACCGTTGCCCTTTACTTCTTTACGCAGATGATGCGGTACTACTCTCTTACTCTAGAGTGGGTTTAAGGAGGGCATTAAAGATTTTCGCGACATATTGCCATTCTAATCATCTGTCTATCAACCACATCAAGTCTAAAGTACTGATATTTTCAAGGAGCCGAAAACTTTATTCATGGAAGCTGGAGGGCACGAAAATCGAACAAGTACATAAATTTAAGTACTTAGGAATTTATTTTCAATATAATTTAGGGTGGAAAGCGCACATTGAATATCTTCAAAATAAGACAAAAGCCCTATCACACTCCCTCCTCCGCTTTTTCTACTCTGAGGGGGCCTTATTCATCCCTGCGGCCTTGAAAGTGTATAGCATCAAAGTGATGGCCACAATGGCCTATGCTGCTCCTTTATGGGCTGCCTTTGCAAACCTCTCACCTTTAGAGACACTTCAAAGCCAATTCTTACGCCGACTTTTAAAATTACCAACATGCGTAAGTAATGCGGCCATTCGCTTAGAAATGAAGATCCCCTCAGTGGAGTTCCTCATATGGAGGAGAGTTTTGATCTATTGGATATCCCTATGGCATAAACTCCCGAACCACTATCTAATTCAATGTATGTGGCGGGATGACTTCACAAATTTGTGGTCAGGAAAAATCCATGCCAAATTGCTGTCCTATGGAATCTCTCCCACAGAATTGCTCAAACTGGATCTAAATGTGGCAAAAAGGTGCATAAATCAAAGGCTGGATGATGCGGAGCTTTACCAAAATTTCGTAGCTGGTGGTGGAGCCTGCTCGCCGTTAACTTTCGGCATAACCCCTATCTACCGTGCTCCGTCTTACTTAACATCGCTTATGACCGCGTCTCACCGTTATGCCTTCATTAGAGCTAGGTTCAATGTTTTTCCAACAAACGTGCTGAGACATAGATTCACTAAGGGCCAAGTCTCTTCAATGTGTGCTTGTGAAATGGAAACATCTGAATCTCTACATCATGTTATGTTTATCTGCCCTTTGTACAGTTCAGCCCGTGCTAGTATACTAAACCCCATAATCCAGCCTACGGCTGACAAACCAGTAGACCTACAGCTTGCCTGGGCACTTCAAGATGTGGATCCTTATATTACCCTACAGGTTGCTAAATTCCTAACAGCCGTCCTCTCGTACAAGAGACGGAACGGAATGTTAGCTGATTATTGATAGTCATAAGAATTTTCTATAATGACATCAGATATTGTTTTTAGTGTAGTGCCAAAAAATTTTAATCTTAATCTTAAACTTTTTATGAATGGCTAATATCTGTCCTTGTGAGTTGTGAACTGTTTTATACTACTTGTGGTTTGTACGAGTCCGCTGTTTTATTTGATTTGTTTTGTTGTGTTGTACTTCATGATGGGCGTAAAGCCGAATAAACAAACATTTGTGTGTGGTGCCAGCAGGTTGCAAATGCTCCCCTGAAAGCTTTGGCGATGGAAACAGAAGGCTTTTTATCACAGGACAAGAAATCAGCCCTCGAATACCTAACCTGCGGAAAATATTTTTTTGGAAAAACTCCCTAAGCCCCGGGGTCACAATTTCAGCAAAAATCTGACTTTTGGCAATTCACTCAAAAATGGTGCCAGCACGTTGCAAATGCTCCCCTGAAAGGTTTGGCAGTCGAAACAGAAGGCTTTTTATCACAGGACAAGAAATCAGCCCTCAACAACTTAACCGGCGGAAAATATTTTGTTGAAAAAATCCCTAAGCCCCGGGGTCACAATTTCAGCAAAAATCTGACTTTTGGCAATTCACTCAAAAATGGTGCCAACAGGCTGCAAATGCTCCCCTGAAAGGTTTGGCAGTCGAAACAGAAGGCTTTTTATCACAGGACAAGAAATCAGCCCTCAACAACTTAACCGGCAGAAAATATTTTTTTGACAAAATCCCTAAGCCCTGGGGTCACAATTTCAGCAAAAATCTGACTTTTGGCAGTTCACTCAAAAATGGTGCCAGCACGTTGCAAATGCTCCCCTGAAAGGTTTGGCAGTCGAAACAGAAGGCTTTTTATCACAGGACAAGAAATCAGCCCTCAACAACTTAACCGGCAGAAAATATTTTGTTGAAAAAATCCCTAAGCCCCGGAGTCACAATTTTAGCAAAAATCTGACTTTTGGCAATTCACTCAAAAATGGTGCCAGCACGTTGCAAATGCTCCCCTGAAAGGTTTGGCGATGGAAACAGAAGGCTTTTTATCACAGGACAAGAAATCAGCCCTCAACAACTTAACCGGCGGAAAATATTTTTTTGAAAAAATCCCTAAGCCCCGGGGTCACAATTTCAGCAAAAAATCTGACTTTTGGCAATTCACTCAAAAATGGTGCCAACCGGTTGCAAATGCTCCCCGGAAAGGTTTGGCAGTCGAAACAGAAGGCATTTTATCACAGGACAAGAAATCAGCCCTCAACAACTTAACCGGCGGAAAATATTTTTTTGAAAAAATCTCTAAGCCCCGGGGTCACAATTTCAGCAAAAATCTGACTTTCGGCAATTCACTCAAAAATGGTGCCAACCGGCTGCAAATGCTCCCCTAAAAGGTTTGGCGATGGAAACAGAAGGCTTTTTATCACAGGACAAGAAATGAGCCCTCAACAACTTAACCGGCGGAAAATATTTTTTTGAAAAAATCTCTAAGCCCCGGGGTCACAATTTCAGCAAAAATCTGACTTTTGGCAATTCACTCAAAAATGGTGCCAACCGGCTGCAAATGCTCCCCTGAAAGGTTTGGCAGTCGAAACAGAAGGCTTTTTATCACAGGACAAGAAATCAGCCCTCAACAACTTAACCGGCGGAAAATATTTTTTTGAAAAAATCCCTAAGCCCCGGGGTCACAATTTCAGCAAAAATCTGACTTTTGGCAATTCACTCAAAAATGGTGCCAGCATGTTGCAAATGCTCCCCTGAAAGCTTTGGCGATGGAAACAGAAGGCTTTTTATCACAGGACAAGAAATCAGCCCACGAATACCTAACCTGCGGAAAATATTTCTTTGGAAAAAATCCCTAAGCCCCGGGGTCACAATGTCAGCAAAAATCTGACTTTTGGCAATTCACTCAAAAATGGTGCCAACCGGTTGCAAATGCTCCCCGGAAAGGTTTGGCAGTCGAAACAGAAGGCTTTTTATCACAGGACAAGAAATCAGCCCACGAATACCTAACCTGCGGAAAATATTTCTTTGGAAAAAATCCCTAAGCCCCGGGGTCACAATTTCAGCAAAAATCTGACTTTTGGCAATTCACTCAAAAATGGTGCCAACCGGTTGCAAATGCTCCCCGGAAAGGTTTGGCAGTCGAAACAGAAGGCTTTTTATCACAGGACAAGAAATCAGCCCTCAACAACTTAACCGGCGGAAAATATTTTTTTGAAAAAATCTCTAAGCCCCGGGGTCACAATTTCAGCAAAAATCTGACTTTTGGCAATTCACTCAAAAATGGTGCCAGCATGTTGCAAATGCTCCCCTGAAAGGTTTGGCGATGGAAACAGAAGGCTGTTTATCACAGGACAAGAAATCAGCCCTCAACAACTTAACCGGCGGAAAATATTTTTTTGAAAAAATCCCTAAGCCCCGGGGTCACAATTTCAGCAAAAATCTGACTTTTGGCAATTCACTCAAAAATGGTGCCAACCGGTTGGAAATGCTCCCCTGAAAGGTTTGGCAGTCGAAACAGAAGGCTTTTTATCACAGGACAAGAAATCAGCCCTCAACAACTTAACCGGCGGAAAATATTTTTTTGGAAAAATCCCTTAAGCCCCGGGGTCACAATTTCAGCCAAAATCTGACTTTTGGCAATTCACTCAAAAATGGTGCCAACCGGTTGCAAATGCTCCCCTGAAAGGTTTGGCAGTCGAAACAGAAGGCTTTTTATCACAGGACAAGAAATCAGCCCTCGAAAACGTAACCGGCGGAAAATATTTTTTTGAAAAAATCCCTAAGCCCCGGGGTCACAATTTCAGCAAAAATCTGACTTTTGGCAATTCACTCAAAAATGGTGCCAACCGGTTGCAAATGCTCCCCGGAAAGGTTTGGCAGTCGAAACAGAAGGCTTTTTATCACAGGACAAGAAATCAGCCCACAAATACCTAACCTGCGGAAAATATTTCTTTGGAAAAAATCCCTAAGCCCCGGGGTCACAATTTCAGCAAAAATCTGACTTTTGGCAATTCACTCAAAAATGGTGCCAACCGGTTGCAAATGCTCCCCGGAAAGGTTTGGCAGTCGAAACAGAAGGCTTTTTATCACAGGACAAGAAATCAGCCCTCAACAACTTAACCGGCGGAAAATATTTTTTTGAAAAAATCTCTAAGCCCCGGGGTCACAATTTCAGCAAAAATCTGACTTTTGGCAATTCACTCAAAAATGGTGCCAGCATGTTGCAAATGCTCCCCTGAAAGGTTTGGCGATGGAAACAGAAGGCTTTTTATCACAGGACAAGAAATCAGCCCTCAACAACTTAACCGGCGGAAAATATTTTTTTGAAAAAATCCCTAAGCCCCGGGGTCACAATTTCAGCAAAAATCTGACTTTTGGCAATTCACTCAAAAATGGTGCCAACCGGTTGGAAATGCTCCCCTGAAAGGTTTGGCAGTCGAAACAGAAGGCTTTTTATCACAGGACAAGAAATCAGCCCTCAACAACTTAACCGGCGGAAAATATTTTTTTGGAAAAATCCCTTAAGCCCCGGGGTCACAATTTCAGCCAAAATCTGACTTTTGGCAATTCACTCAAAAATGGTGCCAACCGGTTGCAAATGCTCCCCTGAAAGGTTTGGCAGTCGAAACAGAAGGCTTTTTATCACAGGACAAGAAATCAGCCCTCGAAAACGTAACCGGCGGAAAATATTTTTTTGAAAAAATCCCTAAGCCCCGGGGTCACAATTTCAGCAAAAATCTGACTTTTGGCAATTCACTCAAAAATGGTGCCAACCGGTTGCAAATGCTCCCCGGAAAGGTTTGGCAGTCGAAACAGAAGGCTTTTTATCACAGGACAAGAAATCAGCCCTCAACAACTTAACCGGCAGAAAATATTTTTTTGACAAAATCCCTAAGCCCTGGGGTCACAATTTCAGCAAAAATCTGACTTTTGGCAATTCACTCAAAAATGGTGCCAACCGGCTGCAAATGCTCCCCTGAAAGGTTTGGCAGTCGAAACAGAAGGCTTTTTATCAAAGGACAAGAAATCAGCCCTCAACAACTTAACCGGCAGAAAATATTTTTTTGACAAAATCCCTAAGCCCTGGGGTCACAATTTCAGCAAAAATCTGACTTTTGGCAATTCACTCAAAAATGGTGCCAACCAGTTGCAAATGCTCCCCTGAAAGGTTTGGCAGTCGAAACAGAAGGCTTTTTATCACAGGACAAGAAATCAGCCCTCAACAACTTAACCGGTGGAAAATATTTTTTTGAAAATATCCCTAAGCCCCGGGGTCACAATTTCAGCAAAAATCTGACTTTTGGCAATTCACTCAAAAATGGTGCCAACCGGTTGGAAATGCTCCCCTGAAAGGTTTGGCAGTCGAAACAGAAGGCTTTTTATCACAGGACAAGAAATCAGCCCTCAACAACTTAACCGGCGGAAAATATTTTTTTGAAAAAATCCCTAAGCCCCGGGGTCACAATTTCAGCAAAAATCTGACTTTTGGCAATTCACTCAAAAATGGTGCCAACCGGTTGCAAATGCTCCCCTGAAAGGTTTGGCAGTCGAAACAGAAGGCTTTTTATCACAGGACAAGAAATCAGCCCTCGAAAACGTAACCGGCGGAAAATATTTTTTTGAAAAAATCCCTAAGCCCCGGGGTCACAATTTCAGCAAAAATCTGACTTTTGGCAATTCACTCAAAAATGGTGCCACCACGTTGCAAATGCTCCCCTGAAAGGTTTGGCGATGGAAACAGAAGGCTTTTTATCACAGGACAAGGAATCAGCCCTCAAAAACCTAACCTGCGGAAAATATTTTTTTGAAAAAATCCCTAAGCCCCGGGGTCACAATGTCAGCAAAAATCTGACTTTTGGCAATTCACTCAAAAATGGTGCCAGCACGTTGCAAATGCTCCCCTGAAAGGTTTGGCAGTCGAAACAGAAGGCTTTTTATCACAGGACAAGAAATCAGCCCTCAACAACTTAACCGGCGGAAAATATTTTGTTGAAAAAATCCCTAAGCCCCGGGGTCACAATTTCAGCAAAAATCTGACTTTTGGCAATTCACTCAAAAATGGTGCCAACAGGCTGCAAATGCTCCCCTGAAAGGTTTGGCAGTCGAAACAGAAGGCTTTTTATCACAGGACAAGAAATCAGCCCTCAACAACTTAACCGGCAGAAAATATTTTTTTGACAAAATCCCTAAGCCCTGGGGTCACAATTTCAGCAAAAATCTGACTTTTGGCAGTTCACTCAAAAATGGTGCCAGCACGTTGCAAATGATCCCCTGAAAGGTTTGGCAGTCGAAACAGAAGGCTTTTTATCACAGGACAAGAAATCAGCCCTCAACAACTTAACCGGCAGAAAATATTTTGTTGAAAAAATCCCTAAGCCCCGGAGTCACAATTTTAGCAAAAATCTGACTTTTGGCAATTCACTCAAAAATGGTGCCAGCACGTTGCAAATGCTCCCCTGAAAGGTTTGGCGATGGAAACAGAAGGCTTTTTATCACAGGACAAGAAATCAGCCCTCAACAACTTAACCGGCGGAAAATATTTTTTTGAAAAAATCCCTAAGCCCCGGGGTCACAATTTCAGCAAAAAATCTGACTTTTGGCAATTCACTCAAAAATGGTGCCAACCGGTTGCAAATGCTCCCCGGAAAGGTTTGGCAGTCGAAACAGAAGGCATTTTATCACAGGACAAGAAATCAGCCCTCAACAACTTAACCGGCGGAAAATATTTTTTTGAAAAAATCTCTAAGCCCCGGGGTCACAATTTCAGCAAAAATCTGACTTTCGGCAATTCACTCAAAAATGGTGCCAACCGGCTGCAAATGCTCCCCTGAAAGGTTTGGCGATGGAAACAGAAGGCTTTTTATCACAGGACAAGAAATGAGCCCTCAACAACTTAACCGGCGGAAAATATTTTTTTGAAAAAATCCCTAAGCCCCGGGGTCACAATGTCAGCAAAAATCTGACTTTTGGCAATTCACTCAAAAATGGTGCCAGCACGTTGCAAATGCTCCCCTGAAAGGTTTGGCAGTCGAAACAGAAGGCTTTTTATCACAGGACAAGAAATCAGCCCTCAACAACTTAACCGGCGGAAAATATTTTGTTGAAAAAATCCCTAAGCCCCGGGGTCACAATTTCAGCAAAAATCTGACTTTTGGCAATTCACTCAAAAATGGTGCCAACAGGCTGCAAATGCTCCCCTGAAAGGTTTGGCAGTCGAAACAGAAGGCTTTTTATCACAGGACAAGAAATCAGCCCTCAACAACTTAACCGGCAGAAAATATTTTTTTGACAAAATCCCTAAGCCCTGGGGTCACAATTTCAGCAAAAATCTGACTTTTGGCAGTTCACTCAAAAATGGTGCCAGCACGTTGCAAATGATCCCCTGAAAGGTTTGGCAGTCGAAACAGAAGGCTTTTTATCACAGGACAAGAAATCAGCCCTCAACAACTTAACCGGCAGAAAATATTTTGTTGAAAAAATCCCTAAGCCCCGGAGTCACAATTTTAGCAAAAATCTGACTTTTGGCAATTCACTCAAAAATGGTGCCAGCACGTTGCAAATGCTCCCCTGAAAGGTTTGGCGATGGAAACAGAAGGCTTTTTATCACAGGACAAGAAATCAGCCCTCAACAACTTAACCGGCGGAAAATATTTTTTTGAAAAAATCCCTAAGCCCCGGGGTCACAATTTCAGCAAAAAATCTGACTTTTGGCAATTCACTCAAAAATGGTGCCAACCGGTTGCAAATGCTCCCCGGAAAGGTTTGGCAGTCGAAACAGAAGGCATTTTATCACAGGACAAGAAATCAGCCCTCAACAACTTAACCGGCGGAAAATATTTTTTTGAAAAAATCTCTAAGCCCCGGGGTCACAATTTCAGCAAAAATCTGACTTTCGGCAATTCACTCAAAAATGGTGCCAACCGGCTGCAAATGCTCCCCTGAAAGGTTTGGCGATGGAAACAGAAGGCTTTTTATCACAGGACAAGAAATGAGCCCTCAACAACTTAACCGGCGGAAAATATTTTTTTGAAAAAATCTCTAAGCCCCGGGGTCACAATTTCAGCAAAAATCTGACTTTTGGCAATTCACTCAAAAATGGTGCCAACCGGCTGCAAATGCTCCCCTGAAAGGTTTGGCAGTCGAAACAGAAGGCTTTTTATCACAGGACAAGAAATCAGCCCTCAACAACTTAACCGGCGGAAAATATTTTTTTGAAAAAATCCCTAAGCCCCGGGGTCACAATTTCAGCAAAAATCTGACTTTTGGCAATTCACTCAAAAATGGTGCCAGCATGTTGCAAATGCTCCCCTGAAAGCTTTGGCGATGGAAACAGAAGGCTTTTTATCACAGGACAAGAAATCAGCCCACGAATACCTAACCTGCGGAAAATATTTCTTTGGAAAAAATCCCTAAGCCCCGGGGTCACAATTTCAGCAAAAATCTGACTTTTGGCAATTCACTCAAAAATGGTGCCAACCGGTTGCAAATGCTCCCCGGAAAGGTTTGGCAGTCGAAACAGAAGGCTTTTTATCACAGGACAAGAAATCAGCCCACGAATACCTAACCTGCGGAAAATATTTCTTTGGAAAAAATCCCTAAGCCCCGGGGTCACAATTTCAGCAAAAATCTGACTTTTGGCAATTCACTCAAAAATGGTGCCAACCGGTTGCAAATGCTCCCCGGAAAGGTTTGGCAGTCGAAACAGAAGGCTTTTTATCACAGGACAAGAAATCAGCCCTCAACAACTTAACCGGCGGAAAATATTTTTTTGAAAAAATCTCTAAGCCCCGGGGTCACAATTTCAGCAAAAATCTGACTTTTGGCAATTCACTCAAAAATGGTGCCAGCATGTTGCAAATGCTCCCCTGAAAGGTTTGGCGATGGAAACAGAAGGCTTTTTATCACAGGACAAGAAATCAGCCCTCAACAACTTAACCGGCGGAAAATATTTTTTTGAAAAAATCCCTAAGCCCCGGGGTCACAATTTCAGCAAAAATCTGACTTTTGGCAATTCACTCAAAAATGGTGCCAACCGGTTGGAAATGCTCCCCTGAAAGGTTTGGCGATGGAAACAGAAGGCTTTTTATCACAGGACAAGAAATCAGCCCTCAACAACTTAACCGGCGGAAAATATTTTTTTGAAAAAATCCCTAAGCCCCGGGGTCACAATTTCAGCAAAAATCTGACTTTTGGCAATTCACTCAAAAATGGTGCCAACCGGTTGGAAATGCTCCCCTGAAAGGTTTGGCAGTCGAAACAGAAGGCTTTTTATCACAGGACAAGAAATCAGCCCTCAACAACTTAACCGGCGGAAAATATTTTTTTGGAAAAATCCCTTAAGCCCCGGGGTCACAATTTCAGCCAAAATCTGACTTTTGGCAATTCACTCAAAAATGGTGCCAACCGGTTGCAAATGCTCTCCTGAAAGGTTTGGCAGTCGAAACAGAAGGCTTTTTATCACAGGACAAGAAATCAGCCCTCGAAAACGTAACCGGCGGAAAATATTTTTTTGAAAAAATCCCTAAGCCCCGGGGTCACAATTTCAGCAAAAATCTGACTTTTGGCAATTCACTCAAAAATGGTGCCAACCGGTTGCAAATGCTCCCCGGAAAGGTTTGGCAGTCGAAACAGAAGGCTTTTTATCACAGGACAAGAAATCAGCCCACGAATACCTAACCTGCGGAAAATATTTCTTTGGAAAAAATCCCTAAGCCCCGGGGTCACAATTTCAGCAAAAATCTGACTTTTGGCAATTCACTCAAAAATGGTGCCAACCGGTTGCAAATGCTCCCCGGAAAGGTTTGGCAGTCGAAACAGAAGGCTTTTTATCACAGGACAAGAAATCAGCCCTCAACAACTTAACCGGCAGAAAATATTTTGTTGAAAAAATCCCTAAGCCCCGGAGTCACAATTTTAGCAAAAATCTGACTTTTGGCAATTCACTCAAAAATGGTGCCAGCACGTTGCAAATGCTCCCCTGAAAGGTTTGGCGATGGAAACAGAAGGCTTTTTATCACAGGACAAGAAATCAGCCCTCAACAACTTAACCGGCGGAAAATATTTTTTTGAAAAAATCCCTAAGCCCCGGGGTCACAATTTCAGCAAAAAATCTGACTTTTGGCAATTCACTCAAAAATGGTGCCAACCGGTTGCAAATGCTCCCCGGAAAGGTTTGGCAGTCGAAACAGAAGGCATTTTATCACAGGACAAGAAATCAGCCCTCAACAACTTAACCGGCGGAAAATATTTTTTTGAAAAAATCTCTAAGCCCCGGGGTCACAATTTCAGCAAAAATCTGACTTTCGGCAATTCACTCAAAAATGGTGCCAACCGGCTGCAAATGCTCCCCTGAAAGGTTTGGCGATGGAAACAGAAGGCTTTTTATCACAGGACAAGAAATGAGCCCTCAACAACTTAACCGGCGGAAAATATTTTTTTGAAAAAATCTCTAAGCCCCGGGGTCACAATTTCAGCAAAAATCTGACTTTTGGCAATTCACTCAAAAATGGTGCCAACCGGCTGCAAATGCTCCCCTGAAAGGTTTGGCAGTCGAAACAGAAGGCTTTTTATCACAGGACAAGAAATCAGCCCTCAACAACTTAACCGGCGGAAAATATTTTTTTGAAAAAATCCCTAAGCCCCGGGGTCACAATTTCAGCAAAAATCTGACTTTTGGCAATTCACTCAAAAATGGTGCCAGCATGTTGCAAATGCTCCCCTGAAAGCTTTGGCGATGGAAACAGAAGGCTTTTTATCACAGGACAAGAAATCAGCCCACGAATACCTAACCTGCGGAAAATATTTCTTTGGAAAAAATCCCTAAGCCCCGGGGTCACAATTTCAGCAAAAATCTGACTTTTGGCAATTCACTCAAAAATGGTGCCAACCGGTTGCAAATGCTCCCCGGAAAGGTTTGGCAGTCGAAACAGAAGGCTTTTTATCACAGGACAAGAAATCAGCCCACGAATACCTAACCTGCGGAAAATATTTCTTTGGAAAAAATCCCTAAGCCCCGGGGTCACAATTTCAGCAAAAATCTGACTTTTGGCAATTCACTCAAAAATGGTGCCAACCGGTTGCAAATGCTCCCCGGAAAGGTTTGGCAGTCGAAACAGAAGGCTTTTTATCACAGGACAAGAAATCAGCCCTCAACAACTTAACCGGCGGAAAATATTTTTTTGAAAAAATCTCTAAGCCCCGGGGTCACAATTTCAGCAAAAATCTGACTTTTGGCAATTCACTCAAAAATGGTGCCAGCATGTTGCAAATGCTCCCCTGAAAGGTTTGGCGATGGAAACAGAAGGCTTTTTATCACAGGACAAGAAATCAGCCCTCAACAACTTAACCGGCGGAAAATATTTTTTTGAAAAAATCCCTAAGCCCCGGGGTCACAATTTCAGCAAAAATCTGACTTTTGGCAATTCACTCAAAAATGGTGCCAACCGGTTGGAAATGCTCCCCTGAAAGGTTTGGCAGTCGAAACAGAAGGCTTTTTATCACAGGACAAGAAATCAGCCCTCAACAACTTAACCGGCGGAAAATATTTTTTTGGAAAAATCCCTTAAGCCCCGGGGTCACAATTTCAGCCAAAATCTGACTTTTGGCAATTCACTCAAAAATGGTGCCAACCGGTTGCAAATGCTCCCCTGAAAGGTTTGGCAGTCGAAACAGAAGGCTTTTTATCACAGGACAAGAAATCAGCCCTCGAAAACGTAACCGGCGGAAAATATTTTTTTGAAAAAATCCCTAAGCCCCGGGGTCACAATTTCAGCAAAAATCTGACTTTTGGCAATTCACTCAAAAATGGTGCCAACCGGTTGCAAATGCTCCCCGGAAAGGTTTGGCAGTCGAAACAGAAGGCTTTTTATCACAGGACAAGAAATCAGCCCACGAATACCTAACCTGCGGAAAATATTTCTTTGGAAAAAATCCCTAAGCCCCGGGGTCACAATTTCAGCAAAAATCTGACTTTTGGCAATTCACTCAAAAATGGTGCCAACCGGTTGCAAATGCTCCCCGGAAAGGTTTGGCAGTCGAAACAGAAGGCTTTTTATCACAGGACAAGAAATCAGCCCTCAACAACTTAACCGGCGGAAAATATTTTTTTGAAAAAATCTCTAAGCCCCGGGGTCACAATTTCAGCAAAAATCTGACTTTTGGCAATTCACTCAAAAATGGTGCCAGCATGTTGCAAATGCTCCCCTGAAAGGTTTGGCGATGGAAACAGAAGGCTTTTTATCACAGGACAAGAAATCAGCCCTCAACAACTTAACCGGCGGAAAATATTTTTTTGAAAAAATCCCTAAGCCCCGGGGTCACAATTTCAGCAAAAATCTGACTTTTGGCAATTCACTCAAAAATGGTGCCAACCGGTTGGAAATGCTCCCCTGAAAGGTTTGGCAGTCGAAACAGAAGTCTTTTTATCACAGGACAAGAAATCAGCCCTCAACAACTTAACCGGCGGAAAATATTTTTTTGGAAAAATCCCTTAAGCCCCGGGGTCACAATTTCAGCCAAAATCTGACTTTTGGCAATTCACTCAAAAATGATGCCAACCGGTTGCAAATGCTCCCCTGAAAGGTTTGGCAGTCGAAACAGAAGGCTTTTTATCACAGGACAAGAAATCAGCCCTCGAAAACGTAACCGGCGGAAAATATTTTTTTGAAAAAATCCCTAAGCCCCGGGGTCACAATTTCAGCAAAAATCTGACTTTTGGCAATTCACTCAAAAATGGTGCCAACCGGTTGCAAATGCTCCCCGGAAAGGTTTGGCAGTCGAAACAGAAGGCTTTTTATCACAGGACAAGAAATCAGCCCTCAACAACTTAACCGGCAGAAAATATTTTTATGACAAAATCCCTAAGCCCTGGGGTCACAATTTCAGCAAAAATCTGACTTTTGGCAATTCACTCAAAAATGGTGCCAACCGGCTGCAAATGCTCCCCTGAAAGGTTTGGCAGTCGAAACAGAAGGCTTTTTATCAAAGGACAAGAAATCAGCCCTCAACAACTTAACCGGCAGAAAATATTTTTTTGACAAAATCCCTAAGCCCTGGGGTCACAATTTCAGCAAAAATCTGACTTTTGGCAATTCACTCAAAAATGGTGCCAACCAGTTGCAAATGCTCCCCTGAAAGGTTTGGCAGTCGAAACAGAAGGCTTTTTATCACAGGACAAGAAATCAGCCCTCAACAACTTAACCGGTGGAAAATATTTTTTTGAAAATATCCCTAAGCCCCGGGGTCACAATTTCAGCAAAAATCTGACTTTTGGCAATTCACTCAAAAATGGTGCCAACCGGTTGGAAATGCTCCCCTGAAAGGTTTGGCAGTCGAAACAGAAGGCTTTTTATCACAGGACAAGAAATCAGCCCTCAACAACTTAACCGGCGGAAAATATTTTTTTGAAAAAATCCCTAAGCCCCGGGGTCACAATTTCAGCAAAAATCTGACTTTTGGCAATTCACTCAAAAATGGTGCCAACCGGTTGCAAATGCTCCCCTGAAAGGTTTGGCAGTCGAAACAGAAGGCTTTTTATCACAGGACAAGAAATCAGCCCTCGAAAACGTAACCGGCGGAAAATATTTTTTTGAAAAAATCCCTAAGCCCCGGGGTCACAATTTCAGCAAAAATCTGACTTTTGGCAATTCACTCAAAAATGGTGCCACCACGTTGCAAATGCTCCCCTGAAAGGTTTGGCGATGGAAACAGAAGGCTTTTTATCACAGGACAAGGAATCAGCCCTCAAAAACCTAACCTGCGGAAAATATTTTTTTGAAAAAATCCCTAAGCCCCGGGGTCACAATGTCAGCAAAAATCTGACTTTTGGCAATTCACTCAAAAATGGTGCCAGCAGGTTGCAAATGCTCCCCTGAAAGCTTTGGCGATGGAAACAGAAGGCTTTTTATCACAGGACAAGAAATCAGCCCTCAACAACTTAACCGGCAGAAAATATTTTTTTGACAAAATCCCTAAGCCCTGGGGTCACAATTTCAGCAAAAATCTGACTTTTGGCAATTCACTCAAAAATGGTGCCAGCACGTTGCAAATGCTCCCCTGAAAGGTTTGGCAGTCGAAACAGAAGGCTTTTTATCACAGGACAAGAAATCAGCCCTCAACAACTTAACCGGCGGAAAATATTTTTTTGGAAAAATCCCTTAAGCCCCGGGGTCACAATTTCAGCAAAAATCTGACTTTTGGCAATTCACTCAAAAATGGTGTCAGCACGTTGCAAATGCTCCCCTGAAAGGTTTGGCGATGGAAACAGAAGGCTTTTTATCACAGGACAAGAAATCAGCCCTCAACAACTTAACCGGCGGAAAATATTTTTTTGAAAAAATCCCTAAGCCCCGGGGTCACAATTTCAGCAAAAATCTGACTTTCGGCAATTCACTCAAAAATGGTGCCAACAGGCTGCAAATGCTCCCCTGAAAGGTTTGGCAGTCGAAACAGAAGGCTTTTTATCACAGGACAAGAAATCAGCCCTCAACAACTTAACCGGCGGAAAATATTTTTTTGAAAAAATCTCTAAGCCCCGGGGTCACAATTTCAGCAAAAAATCTGACTTTTGGCAATTCACTCAAAAATGGTGCCAACCGGTTGCAAATGCTCCCCGGAAAGGTCTGGCAGTCGAAACAGAAGGCTTTTTATCACAGGACAAGAAATCAGCCCTCAACAACTTAACCGGCGGAAAATATTTTTTTGAAAAAATCTCTAAGCCCCGGGGTCACAATTTCAGCAAAAATCTGACTTTCGGCAATTCACTCAAAAATGGTGCCAACCGGCTGCAAATGCTCCCCTGAAAGGTTTGGCGATGGAAACAGAACGCTTTTTATCACAGGACAAGAAATGAGCCCTCAACAACTTAACCGGCGGAAAATATTTTTTTGAAAAAATCTCTAAGCCCCAGGGTCACAATTTCAGCAAAAATCTGACTTTTGGCAATTCACTCAAAAATGGTGCCAACCGGCTGCAAATGCTCCCCTGAAAGGTTTGGCAGTCGAAACAGAAGGCTTTTTATCACAGGACAAGAAATCAGCCCTCAACAACTTAACCGGCGGAAAATATTTTTTTGAAAAAATCCCTAAGCCCCGGGGTCACAATTTCAGCAAAAATCTGACTTTTGGCAATTCACTCAAAAATGGTGCCAGCATGTTGCAAATGCTCCCCTGAAAGCTTTGGCGATGGAAACAGAAGGCTTTTTATCACAGGACAAGAAATCAGCCCACGAATACCGAACCTGCGGAAAATATTTCTTTGGAAAAAATCCCTAAGCCCCGGGGTCACAATTTCAGCAAAAATCTGACTTTTGGCAATTCACTCAAAAATGGTGCCAACCGGTTGGAAATGCTCCCCTGAAAGGTTTGGCAGTCGAAACAGAAGGCTTTTTATCACAGGACAAGAAATCAGCCCTCAACAACTTAACCGGCGGAAAATATTTTTTTGGAAAAATCCCTTAAGCCCCGGGGTCACAATGTCAGCAAAAATCTGACTTTTGGCAATTCACTCAAAAATGGTGCCAACCGGCTGCAAATGCTCCCCTGAAAGGTTTGGCAGTCGAAACAGAAGGCTTTTTATCACAGGACAAGAAATCAGCCCTCAACAACTTAACCGGCAGAAAATATTTTTTTGACAAAATCCCTAAGCCCTGGGCTCACAATTTCAGCAAAAATCTGACTTTTGGCAATTCACTCAAAAATGGTGCCAGCACGTTGCAAATGCTCCCCTGAAAGGTTTGGCAGTCGAAACAGAAGGCTTTTTATCACAGGACAAGAAATCAGCCCTCAACAACTTAACCGGTGGAAAATATTTTGTTGAAAAAATCCCTAAGCCCCGGAGTCACAATTTCAGCAAAAATCTGACTTTTGGCAATTCACTCAAAAATGGTGCCAGCACGTTGCAAATGCTCCCCTGAAAGGTTTGGCGATGGAAACAGAAGGCTTTTTATCACAGGACAAGAAATCAGCCCTCAACAACTTAACCGGCGGAAAATATTTTTTTGAAAAAATCTCTAAGCCCCGGGGTCACAATTTCAGCAAAAAATCTGACTTTTGGCAATTCACTCAAAAATGGTGCCAACCGGTTGCAAATGCTCCCCGGAAAGGTTTGGCAGTCGAAACAGAAGGCTTTTTATCACAGGACAAGAAATCAGCCCTCAACAACTTAACCGGCGGAAAATATTTTTTTGAAAAAATCTCTAAGCCCCGGGGTCACAATTTCAGCAAAAATCTGACTTTCGGCAATTCACTCAAAAATGGTGCCAACCGGCTGCAAATGCTCCCCTGAAAGGTTTGGCGATGGAAACAGAAGGCTTTTTATCACAGGACAAGAAATGAGCCCTCAACAACTTAACCGGCGGAAAATATTTTTTTGAAAAAATCTCTAAGCCCCAGGGTCACAATTTCAGCAAAAATCTGACTTTTGGCAATTCACTCAAAAATGGTGCCAACCGGCTGCAAATGCTCCCCTGAAAGGTTTGGCAGTCGAAACAGAAGGCTTTTTATCACAGGACAAGAAATCAGCCCTCAACAACTTAACCGGCGGAAAATATTTTTTTGAAAAAATCCCTAAGCCCCGGGGTCACAATTTCAGCAAAAATCTGACTTTTGGCAATTCACTCAAAAATGGTGCCAGCATGTTGCAAATGCTCCCCTGAAAGCTTTGGCGATGGAAACAGAAGGCTTTTTATCACAGGACAAGAAATCAGCCCACGAATACCGAACCTGCGGAAAATATTTCTTTGGAAAAAATCCCTAAGCCCCGGGGTCACAATTTCAGCAAAAATCTGACTTTTGGCAATTCACTCAAAAATGGTGCCAACCGGTTGGAAATGCTCCCCTGAAAGGTTTGGCAGTCGAAACAGAAGGCTTTTTATCACAGGACAAGAAATCAGCCCTCAACAACTTAACCGGCGGAAAATATTTTTTTGGAAAAATCCCTTAAGCCCCGGGGTCACAATGTCAGCAAAAATCTGACTTTTGGCAATTCACTCAAAAATGGTGCCAGCAGGTTGCAAATGCTCCCCTGAAAGCTTTGGCTATGGAAACAGAAGGCTTTTTATCACAGGACAAGAAATCAGCCCTCGAATACCTAACCTGCGGAAACTATTTTTTTGGAAAAACTCCCTAAGCCCCGGGGTCACAATTTCAGCAAAAATCTGACTTTTGGCAATTCACTCAAAAATGGTGCCAACCGGTTGGAAATGCTCCCCTGAAAGGTTTGGCAGTCGAAACAGAAGGCTTTTTATCACAGGACAAGAAATCAGCCCTCAACAGCTTAACCGGCGGAAAATATTTTTTTGAAATAATCCCTAATCCCCGGGGTCACAATTTCAGCAAAAATCTGACTTTTGGCAATTCACTCAAAAATGGTGTCACCACGTTGCAAATGCTCCCCTGAAAGGTTTGGCGATGGAAACAGAAGGCTTTTTATCACAGGACAAGAAATCAGCCCTCAACAACTTAACCGGCGGAAAATATTTTTTTGAAAAAATCCCTAAGCCCCGGGGTCACAATTTCAGCAAAAATCTGACTTTCGGCAATTCACTCAAAAATGGTGCCAACCGGTTGGAAATGCTCCCCTGAAAGGTTTGGCAGTCGAAACAGAAGGCTTTTTATCACAGGACAAGAAATCAGCCCTCAACAATTTAACCGGCGGAAAATATTTCTTTGGAAAAATCCCTTAAGCCCCGGGGTCACAATGTCAGCAAAAATCTGACTTTTGGCAATTCACTCAAAAATGGTGCCAGCAGGTTGCAAATGCTCCCCTGAAAGCTTTGGCTATGGAAACAGAAGGCTTTTTATCACAGGACAAGAAATCAGCCCTCGAATACCTAACCTGCGGAAACTATTTTTTTGGAAAAACTCCCTAAGCCCCGGGGTCACAATTTCAGCAAAAATCTGACTTTTGGCAATTCACTCAAAAATGGTGCCAACCGGTTGGAAATGCTCCCCTGAAAGGTTTGGCAGTCGAAACAGAAGGCTTTTTATCACAGGACAAGAAATCAGCCCTCAACAACTTAACCGGCGGAAAATATTTTTTTGAAAAAATCCCTAAGCCCCGGGGTCACAATTTCAGCAAAAATCTGACTTTTGGCAATTCACTCAAAAATGGTGTCAGCACGTTGCAAATGCTCCCCTGAAAGGTTTGGCGATGGAAACAGAAGGCTTTTTATCACAGGACAAGAAATCAGCCCTCAACAACTTAACCGGTGGAAAATATTTTTTTGAAAAAATCCCTAAGCCCCGGGGTCACAATTTCAGCAAAAATCTGACTTTCGGCAATTCACTCAAAAATGGTGCCAACCGGCTGCAAATGCTCCCCTGAAAGGTTTGGCAGTCGAAACAGAAGGCTTTTTATCACAGGACAAGAAATCAGCCCTCAACAACTTAACCGGCAGAAAATATTTTTTTGACAAAATCCCTAAGCCCTGGGGTCACAATTTCAGCAAAAATCTGACTTTTGGCAATTCACTCAAAAATGGTGCCAGCATGTTGCAAATGCTCCCCTGAAAGGTTTGGCAGTCGAAACAGAAGGCTTTTTATCACAGGACAAGAAATCAGCCCTCAACAACTTAACCGGTGGAAAATATTTTTTTGAAAAAATCCCTAAGCCCCGGGGTCACAATTTCAGCAAAAATCTGACTTTTGGCAATTCACTCAAAAATGGTGCCAACCGGTTGCAAATGCTCCCCTGAAAGGTTTGGCAGTCGAAACAGAAGGCTTTTTATCACAGGACAAGAAATCAGCCCTCAACAACTTAACCGGTGGAAAATTTTTTTTTGAAAAAATCCCTAAGCCCCGGGGTCACAATTTCAGCAAAAATCTGACTTTTGGCAATTCACTCAAAAATGGTGCCAACCGGTTGGAAATGCTCCCCTGAAAGGTTTGGCAGTCGAAACAGAAGGCTTTTTATCACAGGACAAGAAATCAGCCCGCAACAACTTAACCGGCGGAAAATATTTTTTTGAAAAAATCTCTAAGCCCCGGGGTCACAATTTCAGCAAAAAATCTGACTTTTGGCAATTCACTCAAAAATGGTGCCAACCGGCTGCAAATGCTCCCCTGAAAGGTTTGGCAGTCGAAACAGAAGGCTTTTTATCACAGGACAAGAAATCAGCCCTCAACAACTTAACCGGCGGAAAATATTTTTTTGAAAAAATCTCTAAGCCCCGGGGTCACAATTTCAGCAAAAATCTGACTTTTGGCAATTCACTCAAAAATGGTGCCAACCGGCTGCAAATGCTCCCCTGAAAGGTTTGGCAGTCGAAACAGAAGGCTTTTTATCACAGGACAAGAAATCAGCCCTCAACAACTTAACCGGTGGAAAATATTTTTTTGAAAAAATCCCTAAGCCCCGGGGTCACAATTTCAGCAAAAATCTGACTTTTGTTTTTTTTTTTATAATAGTTTTTTTATTGCTTTTTTCCAGGGTAAAAAATACATCATCAATAGCACAACAAAAGCGGTTTTACAGAAAAGAAAAAAAATTATAGAAAGAAAAAAAAGTTCACTTTTTCACATCAATTTTCATATTCAACCAGACTTCCCCACGTCCTCCATCCCCTGTTTTCTTTACAATAAAAATAAACAGCAAATTAATACCTTATTTCAAATGTTTTTGTGTTTTCATTTAGTTATATAGTCCACAATTTATACCTTTCTAAGTCTTAACTTGATTTCCAACGTTTACCAATTTCAATACTGAAGCATGTTTTTCCAGAACACTTAGCAAATTCTCAACATTCATATAACTTATAATGTTTTTGTAAATAGTCCTTAAATTTTTTCCAGTCCTCTTCCACTGCATCTTCTCCCAAATCTCGGTTTCTGCCCGTCATTTCAGCTATTTCCATGTAGTCGATCAGCTGCGAATGCCATTCTTCCAGCGTGGGTAGCTCTTGTGCCTTCCAGTATTTGGCTATAAGAATTCTTGCTGCTGTAGTTGCATATAAAAAGAAAGTTCTATCTTTTTTTGGCACTCTCTGGCCCACAATGCCCAGGAGGAAGGCCTCTGGTTTCTTGTGAAAGGTGTATTTAAACACCTTTTTCAACTCGTTATAGATCATTTCCCAAAAAGCCTTCACCCTCGGGCATGTCCACCAGAGGTGAAAAAAAGTTCCTTCAGCCTCCTTACATTTCCAACATTTATTGTCAGACAAATGATATATCTTTGCAAGTTTGACTGGGGTCATGTACCACCTGTATACCATTTTCATGATGTTTTCCTTTAAGGCACTACATGCCGTGAATTTCATACCGGTGGTCCACAACCTTTCCCAGTCCTCAGACATAATGTTGTGCCCAATGTCTTGTGCCCATTTTATCATAGCTGATTTGACTATCTCATCTTGAGTGTTCCACTTAAGCAGCAAGTTATACATTCTTGAAAGCACTTTCGTCTTAGGTTCAAGTAATTCTGTCTCTAATTTTGATTTTTCTACCTGGAAACCAATTTTTTTGTCTTTTTTAAAAGTCTCTAAGATTTGGGCATAATGAAACCAGTCTCGCACCTTTCCTTTCAGTTTCTCAAAACTCTGCAACCTCCAAGTATCACCATCTCTTTCAATTATCTCACAATATTTCAACCAGCCACTCTCCATATTACGTAATTTTATGGCCTTAGCCTCCACCGGTGATAACCACCTCGGGGTCTTACTTTCAAATAAGTCCTTGTATTTAGTCCAGACAATGAATAGAGCTTTCCTGACAATATGGTTTTTAAACAATTTGTGAGACTTTGCCTTGTCGTACCAAAGATATGCATGCCACCCAAAAGCATTACTATGCCCTTCCAGATCTAGGACATCAGTGTTTTCTAACAGAAACCAATCTTTCATCCAGCAGAGAGATGCAGCTTCATAATACAATCTTAGGTCCGGCAGGGCAAACCCCCCTCTTTCCTTTGCATCTGTTAATATTTTAAATTTTATTCGGGGCTTTTTGCCCTGCCAGACAAACTTCGCAATGTCCCTCTGCCACTTTCCAAAACATTCCACTCTGTCCACGATCTGAAGGGTTTGAAACAAAAACAACATTCTTGGCAATACATTCATCTTAACTGCTGCGATTCTACCCGACAAGGTAAGTTTCAATCTTGACCATGTTTCTAGGTCCTTTTTAATTTCCGACCAACATTTTTCATAATTATCTTTGAACAAATTCAAATTTCTCCCAGTCAGATTAACCCCCAGGTATTTTACTTTTGTAACGACATTTAATTCTGTTTCCTTCTGAAACCCATCTATTTCTGAAGGTGTCAAATTTTTTGCCAAAACCTTAGTTTTTTGTTTGTTTAGCTTGAATCCCGCCACCCGACCAAACTCAGAAATTAGTTCTAAAGCTCTTTTTGTGCTAACTTCTGGCTCCTGTAATGTCAAAACCAAATCGTCTGCAAAGGCCTTTAGTTTATATTGTTTTTCTCCGACCTGTATTCCTTCCACCTGCTGGTCCTTCCTAATCATATTCAGCAACACCTCCAGGACAGAAATAAATAACAAGGGTGATAAGGGGCACCCCTGTCGTGTCCCTTTTTCAATTTTAAACTCCTCTGTCACCACATTGTTTACTATCAATTTAGCTTTTTGCTCTGAATAAATTGCTTCAATACCATTTTGGAACGCCCTTCCCACTCCCATCCCTTCCAAATTTTTCTTCATAAATTTCCAAGATATATTATCAAAGGCTTTCTCGGCGTCTATAAAGATCAAAGCTGCCTTCGTGTTCAAATTTGTCTGTAATAACTCCAAAACATCAATGATATTCCTAGTGTTGTCAGACAAATGCCTGCCAGGGAGGAAGCCTGCTTGGTCTTTATGAATTACTTCATTTAAAACTTTTTTCAATCTGTTTGCCAAAATGTCAGCGAAAATTTTGTAATCCACATTTAGGAGTGAGATGGGGCGATAGTTCCTAAGTTGAGTCTTTTCAGATTCCAATTTTGGGATCAGGGTGATGAATGCCTCTTTCCACGATTCGGGTGCCCCCTTCCCTTCCATAATTTGGTTGCATACCTCCATTAATGGCTGGACCAAATATTCCTTCAATGTCTTATAGTATTTGGAGGTAAGTCCATCTGGGCCTGGAGACTTGCCTAATTGCATGTTCTGAATGGCACTTTCAATCTCCTGTTGTGTTATTTTGTAATTCAGGGCTGTTTGCTTGTCTTGTGTTAGTTTTTGCAGGCCATAACTTCTTAGAAAATTATTTATCTCAGTCTCAACTTGGGGTCCTTGAGTAAATAGTTTTTTAAAATATCTCTGGAAACACTTTCTAATATCTTCTGGTTTCTGAATACATTCTCCTTCAACCTCCAGATTGGTAACAAAGTTCAATTTTTGTCTCTTTTTCAGCTGCCATGCCAGCAGCTTCCCACATTTATTTGCAGATTCAAATGATCTTTGTTTCATCTGTTTAATTTTCCATTCGATTTCTTGATTTATCAATTTCACATATTGTGCTTGATGGAATTTTATTTCTCTTAAAACTTCTTTTGATTTTGGGTTTAATCTCAGCTTTTTCTCTCCGTCTCTTATCTTCTCCAAAGTCTTGTCCTTTTTACCATTCCAGAGTTTTTTCTTGATAGAGTTCTGCTGTATCAGGAACCCTCTCATAACAGCTTTACTTGCGTCCCAGATTGTTTTCTTTTCCACCAAAGTATTCAAATTTATTTCGAAATAATCTTTCAGCGTTTTTTGGGCCTTCTTTACAATCTCCTGATCTCTAAACAAATAGTCATTCATTCTCCATCTGAAGGATCCAGCTGGTGTAAGTCTTAAGTCTATTTTCAAGGCGTTATGGTCGGAGCAGGTTTTAGGGCAGATCTCTACTTTTTTTGTCTTAGGTGCCAGTCCTCTAGATGTCCAAATTTGGTCGATTCTTGTCCACGAAAGATGGGCCTCAGAAAAGAATGTTCCTTCTTTACCTAGAGGGTTCTTTGTTCTCCAGATATCAATCAAATCCATATTGTCTGTAAGTTCAAAAAAAGTCTTTGGGAGTCTGCCATCTTTAGTCAAGTTCTGATTTTGTGACTTATCCATGTGTGTGGAGACAACTCCATTCATATCACCCATCAAAATGATGTTAGTATAGTCAATGTAGTCCAACATTGTCTCATGCAGCTTCTTATAAAATTCCGATTTCCCATCGTTTGGTGCATAGATTCCTACAATCAAAAATTTCTCTCCTTGTGCTTGAATTTCAATTGCCAGAATTCTTCCTTGTTCATCTTTGAAGATCAATTTTGGTACTAGGGTCTCCTTTGCATAAATCACTACTCCTCTTTTTTTAACCTTATCTGATGAAATAAATTCTTGGCCTAGTCTCTTGTTGGTTAACACTCTCCTATGGAGCCTAGTCACATGTGTTTCTTGAAGGCAAATAATGTCTAATTGTTCTTTTCTCAAAATATGAAAAATATTTTTCCTTCTTTCGGGAGAATTTGCGCCATTAATGTTCCAACTAAGAAGCTGTAGAGACATCTCGGACTATTTATTGGCCTGCTGGGATGTCTCCTTTGTCGTTTTTGTCTGGAGGTGGAACCGGATTCAATCCAAACGAAGGAGGTGGCCAGACGCCTGCTATTCCTTTCCGAAGGTCTTCCCCGTGGTCGTTTAGGAACTTTTCTTGCTCCTCTGCTGTTCTGATTCTTATCTTCACCCCTTTCAGAGTAAAAGATAGTCCTTGAGGGAATTCCCACCTGTATGGGATTGTGTTGTTTCTCAATAAGCTTGCTAGGTCTTTATATGTGGCTCTTAAATCCAGAAGCTGTTTTGGTATATCTCTAAAGATTTCTGCCTTTTTTCCCTGAATTACCAATGAATTTTTAAAATGCAGGCCGAGTATATTTTCTTTTTCTTGCCTAGATCTCAAAATGATCAGGCAGTCTCTTGGTTTATCCTTCTTAGCCACTCTTCCTAGTCTAAAAGCAGTAACAATTTTAAAGTCTTTCTCTTCTGCCAGACCCCAGAATTTGGATATTTCTGTTGTCAAAAATCCAATCAGGTCCTCTTTTTCTGATTCTGGGATATTTCTAATTCTGAGGTTATTTTCCCTGTTTTTCAGTTCTGCAAGGGACAGGTACACTTGTTGTTCAGTAACCTGTCTACTCAGTGGTCTAACTTCACCTCTTAATTCCTCTATCCTCTTTTTGTTTTCGTCTGCTTTTGTGTTTGCTTCCTGAACTAATTTTCGATTTTCTGTTGTAGTCTTTTCAATGTTACCTATCGCCTGTGTATTTTTAGTGACTTGGTCTGTTAATTTATTAATTGAGGCTGTTACCTGGTCAAATTTGGCAGCTTGTTCATCAAACTTAGCTGCTTGTTCATCAGCTTTCTTATTCAGTGCTGCCAGCTGCTCCAATATTTCTTTAGAGACAGGGTCTATCCCTCCAGCAGCCATCTCTCCAAGAGCAGGCTGTATAGATTGTCCTTCCTGCAGACCTGTCAAAATTGGGACAGATGATCTGCGTAGCTGCTGCACAGGCAGAGTTGATTGCAAGAGTTCAGTTTGTTTTGCTTTCTTTGCAGCCCTTGTTTTTGCTGTACCACTCATTCCACAGCTGTCCCGGTGTCAAGGTCAAATTGTAAGTCCCATGGGAAAAGTAATTCCAAAAAAAGTAAACATCCAAGCAGGAAAATTCCACGACCAGTAGCAGTTCTCAGAGACTAATAATTCCACAATCCAGCAGGGGGAGCTCCCTGAAAGTTAGGGAGAAGGATAGGAAATTTCCACCATAAGTTCCCACAAACAAAAGATATTATCCAAAGCAGGGGGGGAACCCCTCACCTTCCATTTAAACTGCAGAGAATAAAAGTTCTTTGCCAAGGTGCTTGCAACAGTTCCTTTTTCCAACTTACAAAGTAGCCCAATGTATCTTATAACTTTGTCTACAGTTACCGCAGTCTGATGTTACTTGTATCCGGTCAGACCGAGAGCAGGGTTTCAAAACTTTGTAATCCACAGGGGAAAAGAAAGAGGATCATGAACTTAGCTCACTTATAAAACTGTTATGTCCTTTCTTTAACTTTTAGTCAATCAAAGCCGGATTTGCAGAGTAAATTCCAACTCCTTTTAAGTCCTTTCAGCGCTTCAGCTTTAAAGGGATTTTGCTAGATACTTTAAACAGAGCCGGAAGACTGACTTCCTTTTTAGCATCTCCCGCTTTCAGCCAAATATCTCCAGATTAAGATCATATAAAGCTTCAAATTTCTTACTCACGAGTAAGTTGTTTCAGTTCAGTTGTTGAAGGAAGAAAGGTCAGCGCTGATCAGCAGCAGCCGCGCGGCTTCACTTCCGCGGAAAGAGCGATGGATTCACAGCACCGCTACCCCCTCCACGTTCCGATACCCCTTACGGGGTCTCTTCTGCGTTTCAGAGGTCGCTTCTGGTGCCCGCCGAACCCCACGGCCACGAGCTCACTCTACTCGTGGTTTCTCTACCTGGGTCGTCGCTGTGCCGCAGCGCACGACCCTTTTCCGCGGAGCCCCTCTTCAGCAGCTGAAGAGGACCGCCATTGCTGAGCGCGCCGCCTCCGGAAGTCCCTCCTGACTTTTGGCAATTCACTCAAAAATGGTGCCAACCGGTTGGAAATGCTCCCCTGAAAGGTTTGGCAGTCGAAACAGAAGGCTTTTTATCACAGGACAAGAAATCAGCCCTCAACAACTTAACCGGCGGAATTTTTTTTTTTGAAAAAATCCCTAAGCCCCGGGGTCACAATTTCAGCAAAAATCTGACTTTTGGCAATTCACTCAAAAATGGTGCCAGCACGTTGCAAGTGCTCCCCTGAAAGGTTTGGCAGTCGAAACAGAAGGCTTTTTATCACAGGACAAGAAATCAGCCCTCAACAACTTAACCGGTGGAAAATATTTTGTTGAAAAAATCCCTAAGCCCCGGGGTCACAATTTCAGCAAAAATCTGACTTTTGGCAATTCACTCAAAAATGGTGCCAGCACGTTGCAAATGCTCCCCTGAAAGGTTTGGCGATGGAAACAGAAGGCTTTTTATCACAGGACAAGAAATCAGCCCTCAACAACTTAACCGGCGGAAAATATTTTTTTGAAAAAATCCCTAAGCCCCGGGGTCACAATTTCAGCAAAAATCTAACTTTTGGCAATTCACTCAAAAATGGTGCCAACCGGTTGCAAATGCTCCCCGGAAAGGTTTGGCAGTCGAAACAGAAGGCTTTTTATCACAGGACAAGAAATCAGCCCTCAATAACTTAACCGGCGGAAAATATTTTTTTGAAAAAATCTCTAAGCCCCGGGGTCACAATTTCAGCAAAAATCTGACTTTTGGCAATTCACTCAAAAATGGTGCCATCCGGTTGGAAATGCTCCCCTGAAAGGTTTGGCAGTCGAAACAGAAGGCTTTTTATCACAGGACAAGAAATCAGCCCTCAACAACTTAACCGGCGGAAAATATTTTTTTGAAAAAATCTCTAAGCCCCGGGGTCACAATTTCAGCAAAAATCTGACTTTTGGCAATTCACTCAAAAATGGTGCCAACCGGCTGCATATGCTCCCCTGAAAGGTTTGGCAGTCGAAACAGAAGGCTTTTTATCACAGGACAAGAAATCAGCCCTCAACAACTTAACCGGCGGAAAATATTTTTTTGAAAAAATCTCTAAGCCCCGGGGTCACAATTTCAGCAAAAATCTGACTTTTGGCAATTCACTCAAAAATGGTGCCAACCGGCTGCAAATGCTCCCCTGAAAGGTTTGGCAGTCGAAACAGAAGGCTTTTTATCACAGGACAAGAAATCAGCCCTCAACAACTTAACCGGTGGAAAATATTTTTTTGAAAAAATCCCTAAGCCCCGGGGTCACAATTTCAGCAAAAATCTGACTTTTGGCAATTCACTCAAAAATGGTGCCAACCGGTTGGAAATGCTCCCCTGAAAGGTTTGGCAGTCGAAACAGAAGGCTTTTTATCACAGGACAAGAAATCAGCCCTCAACAACTTAACCGGCGGAAAATATTTTTTTGAAAAAATCTCTAAGCCCCGGGGTCACAATTTCAGCAAAAATCTGACTTTTGGCAATTCACTCAAAAATGGTGCCAACCGGCTGCAAATGCTCCCCTGAAAGGTTTGGCAGTCGAAACAGAAGGCTTTTTATCACAGGACAAGAAATCAGCCCTCAACAACTTAACCGGTGGAAAATATTTTTTTGAAAAAATCCCTAAGCCCCGGGGTCACAATTTCAGCAAAAATCTGACTTTTGGCAATTCACTCAAAAATGGTGCCAACCGGTTGGAAATGCTCCCCTGAAAGGTTTGGCAGTCGAAACAGAAGGCTTTTTATCACAGGACAAGAAATCAGCCCTCAACAACTTAACCGGCGGAAATTTTTTTTTTTAAAAAAATCCCTAAGCCCCGGGGTCACAATTTCAGCAAAAATCTGACTTTTGGCAATTCACTCAAAAATGGTGCCAGCACGTTGCAAGTGCTCCCCTGAAAGGTTTGGCGATGGAAACAGAAGGCTTTTTATCACAGGACAAGAAATCAGCCCTCAACAACTTAACCGGCGGAAAATATTTTTTTGAAAAAATCCCTAAGCCCCGGGGTCACAATTTCAGCAAAAATCTAACTTTTGGCAATTCACTCAAAAATGGTGCCAGCACGTTGCAAATGCTCCCCTGAAAGGTTTGGCGATGGAAACAGAAGGCTTTTTATCACAGGACAAGAAATCAGCCCTCAACAAGTTAACCGGCGGAAAATATTTTTTTGAAAAAATCCCTAAGCCCCGGGGTCACAATTTCAGCAAAAATCTAACTTTTGGCAATTCACTCAAAAATGGTGCCAACCGGCTGCAAATGCTCCCCGGAAAGGTTTGGCAGTCGAAACAGAAGGCTTTTTATCACAGGACAAGAAATCAGCCCTCAATAACTTAACCGGCGGAAAATATTTTTTTGAAAAAATCTCTAAGCCCCGGGGTCACAATTTCAGCAAAAATCTGACTTTTGGCAATTCACTCAAAAATGGTGCCAACCGGCTGCAAATGCTCCCCTGAAAGGTTTGGCAGTCGAAACAGAAGGCTTTTTATCACAGGACAAGAAATCAGCCCTCGACAACCTAACCAGCGGAAAATATTTTTTTGAAAAAATCCCTAAGCCCCGGGGTCACAATTTCAGCAAAAATCTGACTTTTGGCAATTCACTCAAAAATGGTGCCATCTGGTTGGAAATGCTCCCCTGAAAGGTTTGGCAGTCGAAACAGAAGGCTTTTTATCACAGGACAAGAAATCAGCCCTCAACAACTTAACCGGCGGAAAATTATTTTTTGAAAAAATCCCTAAGCCCCGGGGTCACAATTTCAGCAAAAATCTGACTTTTGGCAATTCACTCAAAAATGGTGCCAGCAGGTTGCAAATGCTCCCCTGAAAGCTTTGGCGATGGAAACAGAAGGCTTTTTATCACAGGACAAGAAATCAGCCCTCAACAACTTAACCGGTGGAAAATATTTTGTTAAAAAATCCCTAAGCCCCGGGGTCACAATTTCAGCAAAAATCTGACTTTTGGCAATTCACTCAAAAATGGTGCCAGCACGTTGCAAATGCTCCCCTGAAAGGTTTGGCGATGGAAACAGAAGGCTTTTTATCACAGGACAAGAAATCAGCCCTCAACAACTTAACCGGCGGAAAATATTTTTTTGAAAAAATCTCTAAGCCCCGGGGTCACAATTTCAGCAAAAATCTGACTTTTGGCAATTCACTCAAAAATGGTGCCAACCGGCTGCAAATGCTCCCCTGAAAGGTTTGGCAGTCGAAACAGAAGGCTTTTTATCACAGGACAAGAAATCAGCCCTCAACAACTTAACCGGTGGAAAATATTTTTTTGAAAAAATCCCTAAGCCCCGGGGTCACAATTTCAGCAAAAATCTGACTTTTGGCAATTCACTCAAAAATGGTGCGAACCGGTTGGAAATGCTCCCCTGAAAGGTTTGGCAGTCGAAACAGAAGGCTTTTTATCACAGGACAAGAAATCAGCCCTCAACAACTTAACCGGTGGAAAATATTTTTTTGAAAAAATCCCTAAGCCCCGGGGTCACAATTTCAGCAAAAATCTGACTTTTGGCAATTCACTCAAAAATGGTGCCAGCACGTTGCAAATGCTCCCCTGAAAGGTTTGGCGATGGAAACAGAAGGCTTTTTATCACAGGACAAGAAATCAGCCCTCAACAACTTAACCGGCGGAAAATATTTTTTTGAAAAAATCCCTAAGCCCCGGGGTCACAATTTCAGCAAAAATCTGACTTTTGGCAATTCACTCAAAAATGGTGCCAACCGGTTGCAAATGCTCCCCTGAAAGGTTTGGCAGTCGAAACAGAAGGCATTTTATCACAGGACAAGAAATCAGCCCCCAACAACTTAACCGGCGGAAAATATTTTTTTGAAAAAATCCCTAAGCCCCGGGGTCACAATTTCAGCAAAAATCTGACTTTTGGCAATTCACTCAAAAATGGTGCCAACCGGCTGCACATGGTCCCCTGAAAGGTTTGGCAGTCGAAACAGAAGGCTTTTTATCACAGGACAAGAAATCAGCCCTCGAAAACCTAACCGGCGGAAAATATTTTTTTGAAAAAATCTCTAAGCCCCGGGGTCACAATTTCAGCAAAAATCTGACTTTTGGCAATTCACTCAAAAATGATGCCAACCAGTTGCAAATGCTCCCCTGAAAGCTTTGGCGATGGAAACAGAAGGCTTTTTATCACAGGACAAGGAATCAGCCCTCAAAAACCTAACCTGCGGAAAATATTTTTTTGAAAAAATCCCTAAGCCCCGGGGTCACAATTTCAGCAAAAATCTGACTTTTGGCAATTCACTCAAAAATGGTGCCAACCGGTTGGAAATGCTCCCCTGAAAGGTTTGGCGATGGAAACAGAAGGCTGTTTATCACAGGACAAGAAATAAGCCCTCAACAACTTAACCGGCGGAAAATATTTTTTTGAAAAAATCCCTAAGCCCCGGGGTCACAATTTCAGCAAAAATCTGACTTTTGGCAATTCACTCAAAAATGGTGCCAACCAGTTGCAAATGCTCCCCTGAAAGCTTTGGCGATGGAAACAGAAGGCTTTTTATCACAGGACAAGGAATCAGCCCTCAAAAACCTAACCTGCGGAAAATATTTTTTTGAAAAAATCCCTAAGCCCCGGGGTCACAATTTCAGCAAAAATCTGACTTTTGGCAATTCACTCAAAAATGGTGCCAACCGGTTGGAAATGCTCCCCTGAAAGGTTTGGCAGTCGAAACAGAAGGCTTTTTATCACAGGACAAGAAATCAGCCCTCCACAACTTAACCGGCGCAAAATATTTTTTTGAAAAAATCCCTAAGCCCCGGGGTCACAATTTCAGCAAAAATCTGACTTTTGGCAATTCACTCAAAAATGGTGCCAACCGGTTGGAAATGCTCCCCTGAAAGGTTTGGCGATGGAAACAGAAGGCTGTTTATCACAGGACAAGAAATAAGCCCTCAACAACTTAACCGGCGGAAAATATTTTTTTGAAAAAATCCCTAAGCCCCGGGGTCACAATTTCAGCAAAAATCTGACTTTTGGCAATTCACTCAAAAATGGTGCCAACCAGTTGCAAATGCTCCCCTGAAAGCTTTGGCGATGGAAACAGAAGGCTTTTTATCACAGGACAAGGAATCAGCCCTCAAAAACCTAACCTGCGGAAAATATTTTTTTGAAAAAATCCCTAAGCCCCGGGGTCACAATTTCAGCAAAAATCTGACTTTTGGCAATTCACTCAAAAATGGTGCCAACCGGCTGCAAATGCTCCCCTGAAAGCTTTGGCAGTCGAAACAGAAGGCTTTTTATCACAGGACAAGAAATCAGCCCTCGAAAACCTAACCGGCGGAAAATATTTTTTTGAAAAAATCTCTAAGCCCCGGGGTCACAATTTCAGCAAAAATCTGACTTTTGGCAATTCACTCAAAATTGGTGCCAACCGGTTGCAAATGCTCCCCTGAAAGGTTTGGCGATGGAAACAGAAGGCTTTTTATCACAGGACAAGGAATCAGCCCTCAAAAACCTAACCTGCGGAAAATATTTTTTTGAAAAAATCCCTAAGCCCCGGGGTCACAATTTCAGCAAAAATCTGACTTTTGGCAATTCACTCAAAAATGGTGCCAACCGGTTGGAAATGCTCCCCTGAAAGGTTTGGCGATGGAAACAGAAGGCTTTTTATCACAGGACAAGGAATCAGCCCTCAAAAACTTAACCGGCGGAAAATATTTTTTTGAAAAAATCCCTAAGCCCCGGGGTCACAATTTCAGCAAAAATCTGACTTTTGGCAATTCACTCAAAAATGGTGTCACCACGTTGCAAATGCTCCCCTGAAAGGTTTGGCGATGGAAACAGAAGGCTTTTTATCACAGGACAAGAAATCAGCCCTCAACAACTTAACCGGCGGAAAATATTTTTTTGAAAAAATCCCTAAGCCCCGGGGTCACAATTTCAGCAAAAATCTGACTTTTGGCAATTCACTCAAAAATGGTGCCAACCGGCTGCAAATGCTCCCCTGAAAGGTTTGGCAGTCCAAACAGAAGGCTTTTTATCACAGGACAAGAAATCAGCCCTCAACAACTTAACCGGCGGAAAATATTTTTTTGAAAAAATCCCTAAGCCCCGGGGTCACAATTTCAGCAAAAATCTGACTTTTGGCAATTCACTCAAAAATGGTGCCAGCATGTTGCAAATGCTCCCCTGAAAGGTTTGGCGATGGAAACAGAAGGCTTTTTATCACAGGACAAGAAATCAGCCCTCAACAACTTAACCGGCGGAAAATATTTTTTTGAAAAAATCCCTAAGCCCCGGGGTCACAATTTCAGCAAAAATCTGACTTTTGGCAATTCACTCAAAAATGGTGCCAACCGGTTGCAAATGCTCCCCTGAAAGGTTTGGCAGTCGAAACAGAAGGCATTTTATCACAGGACAAGAAATCAGCCCCCAACAACTTAACCGGCGGAAAATATTTTTTTGAAAAAATCCCTAAGCCCCGGGGTCACAATTTCAGCAAAAATCTGACTTTTGGCAATTCACTCAAAAATGGTGCCAACCGGCTGCACATGGTCCCCTGAAAGGTTTGGCAGTCGAAACAGAAGGCTTTTTATCACAGGACAAGAAATCAGCCCTCGAAAACCTAACCGGCGGAAAATATTTTTTTGAAAAAATCCCTAAGCCCCGGGGTCACAATTTCAGCAAAAATCTGACTTTTGGCAATTCACTCAAAATTGGTGCCAACCGGTTGCAAATGCTCCCCCGAAAGGTTTGGCGATGGAAACAGAAGGCTTTTTATCACAGGACAAGAAATCAGCCCTCAACAACTTAACCGGCGGAAAATATTTTTTTGAAAAAATCCCTAAGCCCCGGGGTCACAATTTCAGCAAAAATCTGACTTTTCGCAATTCACTGAAAAATGGTGCCAGCACGTTGCAAATGCTCCCCTGAAAGGTTTGGCGATGGAAACAGAAGGCTTTTTATCACAGGACAAGAAATCAGCCCTCAACAACTTAACCGGCGGAAAATATTTTGTTGAAAAAATCCCTAAGCCCCGGGGTCACAATTTCAGCAAAAATCTGACTTTTGGCAATTCACTCAAAATTGGTGCCAACCGGTTGCAAATGCTCCCCCAAAAGGTTTGGCGATGGAAACAGAAGGCTTTTTATCACAGGACAAGAAATCAGCCCTCAACAACTTAACCGGCGGAAAATATTTTTTTGAAAAAATCCCTAAGCCCCGGGGTCACAATTTCAGCAAAAATCTGACTTTTGGCAATTCACTCAAAAATGGTGCCAGCACGTTGCAAATGCTCCCCTGAAAGGTTTGGCGATGGAAACAGAAGGCTTTTTATCACAGGACAAGAAATCAGCCCTCAACAACTTAACCGGCGGAAAATATTTTGTTGAAAAAATCCCTAAGCCCCGGGGTCACAATTTCAGCAAAAATCTGACTTTTGGCAATTCACTCAAAAATGGTGCCAGCACGTTGCAAATGCTCCCCTGAAAGGTTTGGCGATGGAAACAGAAGGCTTTTTATCACAGGACAAGAAATCAGCCCTCAACAACTTAACCGGCGGAAAATATTTTGTTGAAAAAATCCCTAAGCCCCGGGGTCACAATGTCAGCAAAAATCTGACTTTTGGCAATTCACTCAAAAATGGTGCCAGCAGGTTGCAAATGCTGCCCTGAAAGCTTTGGCGATGGAAACAGAAGGCTTTTTATCACAGGACAAGAAATCAGCCCTCGAAAACCTGACCTGCGGAAAATATTTTTTTGGAAAAAAATCCCTAAGCCCCGGGGTCACAATTTCAGCAAAAATCTGACTTTTGGCAATTCACTCAAAAATGGTGCCAGCACGTTGCAAATGCTCCCCTGAAAGGTTTGGCGATGGAAACAGAAGGCTTTTTATCACAGGACAAGAAATCAGCCCTCAACAACTTAACCGGCGGAAAATATTTTTTTGAAAAAATCCCTAAGCCCCGGGGTCACAATTTCAGCAAAAATCTGACTTTTGGCAATTCACTCAAAAATGGTGCCAGCACGTTGCAAATGCTCCCCTGAAAGGTTTGGCGATGGAAACAGAAGGCTTTTTATCACAGGACAAGAAATAAGCCCTCAACAACTTAACCGGCGGAAAATATTTTTTTGAAAAAATCCCTAAGCCCCGGGGTCACAATTTCAGCAAAAATCTGACTTTTGGCAATTCACTCAAAAATGGTGCCAACCGGCTGCAAATGCTCCCCTGAAAGGTTTGGCAGTCGAAACAGAAGGCATTTTATCACAGGACAAGAAATCAGCCCTCAACAACTTAACCGGCGGAAAATATTTTTTTGAAAAAATCCCTAAGCCCCGGGGTCACAATTTCAGCAAAAATCTGACTTTTGGCAATTCACTCAAAAACGGTGCCAACCGGCTGCAAATGCTCCCCTGAAAGGTTTGGCAGTCGAAACAGAAGGCTTTTTATCACAGGACAAGAAATCAGCCCTCGAAAACCTAACCGGCGGAAAATATTTTTTTGAAAAAATCTCTAAGCCCCGGGGTCACAATTTCAGCAAAAATCTGACTTTTGGCAATTCACTCAAAAATGGTGCCAACCAGTTGCAAATGCTCCCCTGAAAGCTTTGGCAATGGAAACAGAAGGCTTTTTATCACAGGACAAGGAATCAGCCCTCAAAAACCTAACCTGTGGAAAATATTTTTTTGAAAAAATCCCTAAGCCCTGGGGTCACAATTTCAGCAAAAATCTGACTTTTGGCAATTCACTCAAAATTGGTGCCAACCGGTTGCAAATGCTCCCCGGAAAGGTTTGGCGATGGAAACAGAAGGCTTTTTATCACAGGACAAGAAATAAGCCCTCAACAACTTAACCGGTGGAAAATATTTTTTTGAAAAAATCCCTAAGCCCCGGGGTCACAATTTCAGCAAAAATCTGACTTTTGGCAATTCACTCAAAAATGGTGCCAACCGGTTGGAAATGCTCCCCTGAAAGGTTTGGCAGTCGAAACAGAAGGTTTTTTATCACAGGACAAGAAATCAGCCCTCAACAACTTAACCGGCGGAAAATATTTTTTTGAAAAAATCCCTAAGCCCCGGGGTCACAATTTCAGCAAAAATCTGACTTTTGGCAATTCACTCAAAAATGGTGCCAACCGGCTGCAAACGCTCCCCTGAAAGGTTTGGCAGTCGAAACAGAAGGCTTTTTATCACAGGACAAGAAATCAGCCCTCAACAACTTAACCGGCGGAAAATATTTTTTTGAAAAAATCTCTAAGCCCCGGGGTCACAATTTCAGAAAATATGTGACTTTTGGCAATTCACTCAAAAATGGTGCCAACCGGCTGCAAATGCTCCCCTGAAAGGTTTGGCAGTCGAAACAGAAGGCTTTTTATCACAGGACAGGAAATCAGCCCTCAACAACTTAACCGGCGGAAAATATTTTTTTGAAAAAATCCCTAAGCCCCGGGGTCACAATTTCAGCAAAAATCTGACTTTTGGCAATTCACTCAAAAATGGTGCCAGCACGTTGCAAATGCTCCCCTGAAAGGTTTGGCGATGGAAACAGAAGGCTTTTTATCACAGGACAAGAAATCAGCCCTCAACAACTTAACCGGCAGAAAATATTTTTTTGAAAAAATCCCTAAGCCCCGGGGTCACAATTTCAGCAAAAATCTGACTTTTGGCAATTCACTCAAAAATGGTGCCAACCGGTTGGAAATGCTCCCCTGAAAGGTTTGGCAGTCGAAACAGAAGGCTTTTTATCACAGGACAAGAAATCAGCCCTCAACAACTTAACCGGCGGAAAATATTTTTTTGAAAAAATCCCTAAGCCCCGGGGTCACAATTTCAGTAAAAATCTGACTTTTGGCAATTCACTCAAAAATGGTGCCAGCACGTTGCAAGTGCTACCCTGAAAGGTTTGGCAGTCGAAACAGAAGGCTTTTTATCACAGGACAAGAAATCAGCCCTCAACAACTTAACCGGCGGAAAATATTTTTTTGAAAAAATCCCTAAGCCCCGGGGTCACAATTTCAGTAAAAATCTGACTTTTGGCAATTCACTCAAAAATGGTGCCAGCACGTTGCAAGTGCTACCCTGAAAGGTTTGGCAGTCGAAACAGAAGGCTTTTTATCACAGGACAAGAAATCAGCCCTCAACAACTTAACCGGCGGAAAATATTTTTTTGAAAAAATCCCTAAGCCCCGGGGTCACAATGTCAGCAAAAATCTGACTTTTGGCAATTCACTCAAAATTGGTGCCAACCGGTTGCAAATGCTCCCCTGAAAGGTTTGGCGATGGAAACAGAAGGCTTTTTATCACAGGACAAGGAATCAGCCCTCAAAAACCTAACCTGCGGAAAATATTTTTTTGAAAAAATCCCTAAGCCCCGGGGTCACAATGTCAGCAAAAATCTGACTTTTGGCAATTCACTCAAAATTGGTGCCAACCGGTTGCAAATGCTCCCCTGAAAGGTTTGGCGATGGAAACAGAAGGCTTTTTATCACAGGACAAGAAATCAGCCCTCAACAACTTAACCGGCGGAAAATATTTTTTTGAAAAAATCCCTAAGCCCCGGGGTCACAATTTCAGCAAAAATCTGACTTTTGGCAATTCACTCAAAAATGGTGCCAACCGGCTGCACATGGTCCCCTGAAAGGTTTGGCAGTCGAAACAGAAGGCTTTTTATCACAGGACAAGAAATCAGCCCTGAACAACTTAACCGGCGGAAAATATTTTTTTGAAAAAATCTCTAAGCCCCGGGGTCACAATTTCCGCAAATATCTGACTTTTGGCAATTCACTCAAAAATGGTGCCAACCGGCTGCAAATGCTCCCCTGAAAGGTTTGGCAGTCGAAACAGAAGGCTTTTTATCACAGGACAAGAAATCAGCCCTCAACAACTTAACCGGCGGAAAATATTTTTTTGAAAAAATCTCTAAGCCCCGGGGTCACAATTTCAGCAAAAATCTGACTTTTGGCAATTCACTCAAAAATGGTGCCAACCGGCTGCAAATGCTCCCCTGAAAGGTTTGGCAGTCGAAACAGAAGGCTTTTTATCACAGGACAAGAAATCAGCCCTCAACAACTTAACCGGCAGAAAATATTTTTTTGAAAAAATCCCTAAGCCCCGGGGTCACAATTTCAGCAAAAATCTGACTTTTGGCAATTCACTCAAGAATGGTGCCAACCGGTTGGAAATGCTCCCCTGAAAGGTTTGGCAGTCGAAACAGAAGGCTTTTTATCACAGGACAAGAAATCAGCCCTCAACAACTTAACCGGCGGAAAATATTTTTTTGAAAAAATCCCTAAGCCCCGGGGTCACAATTTCAGCAAAAATCTGACTTTTGGCAATTCACTCAAAAATGGTGCCAACCGGTTGGAAATGCTCCCCTGAAAGGTTTGGCAGTCGAAACAGAAGGCTTTTTATCACAGGACAAGAAATCAGCCCTCAACAACTTAACCGGAGGAAAATATTTTTTTGAAAAAATCCCTAAGCCCTGGGGTCACAATTTCAGCAAAAATCTGACTTTTGGCAATTCACTCAAAAATGGTGCCAGCACGTTGCAAATGCTCCCCTGAAAGGTTTGCCAGTCGAAACAGAAGGCTTTTTATCACAGGACAAGAAATCAGCCCTCGAAAACGTAACCGGCGGAAAATATTTTTTTGAAAAAATCCCTAAGCCCCGGGGTCACAATTTCAGCAAAAATCTGACTTTTGGCAATTCACTCAAAAATGGTGCCAGCACGTTGCAAATGCTCCCCTGAAAGGTTTGGCGATGGAAACAGAAGGCTTTTTATCACAGGACAAGGAATCAGCCCTCAAAAACCTAACCTGCGGAAAATATTTTTTTGAAAAAATCCCTAAGCCCCGGGGTCACAATGTCAGCAAAAATCTGACTTTTGGCAATTCACTCAAAAATGGTGCCAGCAGGTTGCAAATGCTCCCCTGAAAGCTTTGGCGATGGAAACAGAAGGCTTTTTATCACAGGACAAGAAATCAGCTCTCGAAAACCTAACCTGCGGAAAATATTTTTTTGGAAAAAATCCCTAAGCCCCGGGGTCACAATTTCAGCAAAAATCTGACTTTTGGCAATTCACTCAAAAATGGTGCCAGCACGTTGCAAATGCTCCCCTGAAAGGTTTGGCGATGGAAACAGAAGGTTTTTTATCACAGGACAAGAAATCAGCCCTCAACAACTTAACCGGCGGAAAATATTTTTTTGAAAAAATCCCTAAGCCCCGGGGTCACAATTTCAGCAAAAATCTGACTTTTGGCAATTCACTCAAAAATGGTGCCAACCGGTTGGAAATGCTCCCCTGAAAGCTTTGGCGATGGAAACAGAAGGTTTTTTATCACAGGACAAGAAATCAGCCCTCAACAACTTAACCGGCGGAAAATATTTTTTTGAAAAAACCCCTAAGCCCCGGGGTCACAATTTCAGCAAAAATCTGACTTTTGGCAATTCACTCAAAAATGGTGCCAACCGGTTGGAAATGCTCCCCTGAAAGGTTTGGCAGTCGAAACAGAAGGCTTTTTATCACAGGACAAGAAATCAGCCCTCAACAACTTAACCGGCGGAAAATATTTTTTTGGAAAAATCCCTTAAGCCCCGGGGTCACAATGTCCGCAAAAATCTGACTTTTGGCAATTCACTCAAAAATAGTGCCAGCAGGTTGCAAATGCTCCCCTGAAAGGTTTGGCAGTCGAAACAGAAGGCTTTTTATCACAGGACAAGAAATCAGCCCTCAACAACTTAACCGGCGGAAAATATTTTTTTGAAAAAATCCCTAAGCCCCGGGGTCACAATTTCAGTAAAAATCTGACTTTTGGCAATTCACTCAAAAATGGTGCCAACCGGTTGAAAATGCTCCCCGGAAAGGTTTGGCAGTCGAAACAGAAGGCTTTTTATAACAGGACAAGAAATCAGCCCTCAACAACTTAACCGGCGGAAAATATTTTTTTGAAAAAATCTCTAAGCCCCGGGGTCACAATTTCAGCAAAAATCTGACTTTTGGCAATTCACTCAAAAATGGTGCCAACCGGCTGCAAATGCTCCCCTGAAAGGTTTGGCAGTCGAAACAGAAGGCTTTTTATCACAGGACAAGAAATCAGCCCTCAAAAACCTAACCTGTGCAAAATATTTTTTTGAAAAAATCCCTAAGCCCCGAGGTCACAATTTCAGCAAAAATCTGACTTTTGGCAATTCACTCAAAAATGGTGCCAACCGGTTGGAAATGCTCCCCTGAAAGGTTTGGCAGTCGAAACAGAAGGCTTTTTATCACAGGACAAGAAATTAGCCCTCAACAACTTAACCGGTGGAAAATATTTTTTTGAAAAAATCCCTAAGCCCCGGGGTCACAATTTCAGCAAAAATCTGACTTTTGGCAATTCACTCAAAATTGGTGCCAACCGGTTGCAAATGCTCCCCGGAAAGGTTTGGCGATGGAAACAGAAGGCTTTTTATCACAGGACAAGAAATAAGCCCTCAACAACTTAACCGGTGGAAAATATTTTTTTGAAAAAATCCCTAAGCCCCGGGGTCACAATTTCAGCAAAAATCTGACTTTTGGCAATTCACTCAAAAATGGTGCCAACCGGTTGGAAATGCTCCCCTGAAAGGTTTGGCAGTCGAAACAGAAGGTTTTTTATCACAGGACAAGAAATCAGCCCTCAACAACTTAACCGGCGGAAAATATTTTTTTGAAAAAATCCCTAAGCCCCGGGGTCACAATTTCAGCAAAAATCTGACTTTTGGCAATTCACTCAAAAATGGTGCCAACCGGCTGCAAACGCTCCCCTGAAAGGTTTGGCAGTCGAAACAGAAGGCTTTTTATCACAGGACAAGAAATCAGCCCTCAACAACTTAACCGGCGGAAAATATTTTGTTGAAAAAATCCCTAAGCCCCAGGGTCACAATTTCAGCAAAAATCTGACTTTTGGCAATTCACTCAAAAATGGTGCCAGCACGTTGCAAATGCTCCCCTGAAAGGTTTGGCGATGGAAACAGAAGGCTTTTTATCACAGGACAAGAAATCAGCCCTCAACAACTTAACCGGCGGAAAATATTTTGTTGAAAAAATCCCTAAGCCCCGGGGTCACAATGTCAGCAAAAATCTGACTTTTGGCAATTCACTCAAAAATGGTGCCAGCAGGTTGCAAATGCTGCCCTGAAAGCTTTGGCGATGGAAACAGAAGGCTTTTTATCACAGGACAAGAAATCAGCCCTCGAAAACCTGACCTGCGGAAAATATTTTTTTGGAAAAAAATCCCTAAGCCCCGGGGTCACAATTTCAGCAAAAATCTGACTTTTGGCAATTCACTCAAAAATGGTGCCAGCACGTTGCAAATGCTCCCCTGAAAGGTTTGGCGATGGAAACAGAAGGCTTTTTATCACAGGACAAGAAATCAGCCCTCAACAACTTAACCGGCGGAAAATATTTTTTTGAAAAAATCCCTAAGCCCCGGGGTCACAATTTCAGCAAAAATCTGACTTTTGGCAATTCACTCAAAAATGGTGCCAGCACGTTGCAAATGCTCCCCTGAAAGGTTTGGCGATGGAAACAGAAGGCTTTTTATCACAGGACAAGAAATAAGCCCTCAACAACTTAACCGGCGGAAAATATTTTTTTGAAAAAATCCCTAAGCCCCGGGGTCACAATTTCAGCAAAAATCTGACTTTTGGCAATTCACTCAAAAATGGTGCCAACCGGCTGCAAATGCTCCCCTGAAAGGTTTGGCAGTCGAAACAGAAGGCATTTTATCACAGGACAAGAAATCAGCCCTCAACAACTTAACCGGCGGAAAATATTTTTTTGAAAAAATCCCTAAGCCCCGGGGTCACAATTTCAGCAAAAATCTGACTTTTGGCAATTCACTCAAAAACGGTGCCAACCGGCTGCAAATGCTCCCCTGAAAGGTTTGGCAGTCGAAACAGAAGGCTTTTTATCACAGGACAAGAAATCAGCCCTCGAAAACCTAACCGGCGGAAAATATTTTTTTGAAAAAATCTCTAAGCCCCGGGGTCACAATTTCAGCAAAAATCTGACTTTTGGCAATTCACTCAAAAATGGTGCCAACCAGTTGCAAATGCTCCCCTGAAAGCTTTGGCGATGGAAACAGAAGGCTTTTTATCACAGGACAAGGAATCAGCCCTCAAAAACCTAACCTGTGGAAAATATTTTTTTGAAAAAATCCCTAAGCCCCGGGGTCACAATTTCAGCAAAAATCTGACTTTTGGCAATTCACTCAAAAATGGTGCCAACCGGTTGGAAATGCTCCCCTGAAAGGTTTGGCAGTCGAAACAGAAGGCTTTTTATCACAGGACAAGAAATCAGCCCTCAACAACTTAACCGGTGGAAAATATTTTTTTGAAAAAATCCCTAAGCCCCGGGGTCACAATTTCAGCAAAAATCTGACTTTTGGCAATTCACTCAAAATTGGTGCCAACCGGTTGCAAATGCTCCCCGGAAAGGTTTGGCGATGGAAACAGAAGGCTTTTTATCACAGGACAAGAAATAAGCCCTCAACAACTTAACCGGCGGAAAATATTTTTTTGAAAAAATCTCTAAGCCCCGGGGTCACAATTTCAGCAAAAATCTGACTTTTGGTAATTCACTCAAAAATGGTGCCAACCGGCTGCAAATGCTCCCCTGAAAGGTTTGGCAGTCGAAACAGAACGCTTTTTATCACAGGACAAGAAATCAGCCCTCAACAACTTAACCGGCAGAAAATATTTTTTTGAAAAAATCCCTAAGCCCCGGGGTCACAATTTCAGCAAAAATCTGACTTTTGGCAATTCACTCAAAAATGGTGCCAACCGGTTGGAAATGCTCCCCTGAAAGGTTTGGCAGTCGAAACAGAAGGCTTTTTATCACAGGACAAGAAATCAGCCCTCAACAACTTAACCGGCGGAAAATATTTTTTTGAAAAAATCCCTAAGCCCCGGGGTCACAATTTCAGTAAAAATCTGACTTTTGGCAATTCACTCAAAAATGGTGCCAGCACGTTGCAAGTGCTACCCTGAAAGGTTTGGCAGTCGAAACAGAAGGCTTTTTATCACAGGACAAGAAATCAGCCCTCAACAACTTAACCGGCGGAAAATATTTTTTTGAAAAAATCCCTAAGCCCCGGGGTCACAATGTCAGCAAAAATCTGACTTTTGGCAATTCACTCAAAATTGGTGCCAACCGGTTGCAAATGCTCCCCTGAAAGGTTTGGCGATGGAAACAGAAGGCTTTTTATCACAGGACAAGGAATCAGCCCTCAAAAACCTAACCTGCGGAAAATATTTTTTTGAAAAAATCCCTAAGCCCCGGGGTCACAATGTCAGCAAAAATCTGACTTTTGGCAATTCACTCAAAATTGGTGCCAACCGGTTGCAAATGCTCCCCTGAAAGGTTTGGCGATGGAAACAGAAGGCTTTTTATCACAGGACAAGAAATCAGCCCTCAACAACTTAACCGGCGGAAAATATTTTTTTGAAAAAATCCCTAAGCCCCGGGGTCACAATTTCAGCAAAAATCTGACTTTTGGCAATTCACTCAAAAATGGTGCCAACCGGCTGCACATGGTCCCCTGAAAGGTTTGGCAGTCGAAACAGAAGGCTTTTTATCACAGGACAAGAAATCAGCCCTCAACAACTTAACCGGCGGAAAATATTTTTTTGAAAAAATCTCTAAGCCCCGGGGTCACAATTTCAGCAAATATCTGACTTTTGGCAATTCACTCAAAAATGGTGCCAACCGGCTGCAAATGCTCCCCTGAAAGGTTTGGCAGTCGAAACAGAAGGCTTTTTATCACAGGACAAGAAATCAGCCCTCAACAACTTAACCGGCGGAAAATATTTTTTTGAAAAAATCTCTAAGCCCCGGGGTCACAATTTCAGCAAAAATCTGACTTTTGGCAATTCACTCAAAAATGGTGCCAACCGGCTGCAAATGCTCCCCTGAAAGGTTTGGCAGTCGAAACAGAAGGCTTTTTATCACAGGACAAGAAATCAGCCCTCAACAACTTAACCGGCAGAAAATATTTTTTTGAAAAAATCCCTAAGCCCCGGGGTCACAATTTCAGCAAAAATCTGACTTTTGGCAATTCACTCAAGAATGGTGCCAACCGGTTGGAAATGCTCCCCTGAAAGGTTTGGCAGTCGAAACAGAAGGCTTTTTATCACAGGACAAGAAATCAGCCCTCAACAACTTAACCGGCGGAAAATATTTTTTTGAAAAAATCCCTAAGCCCCGGGGTCACAATTTCAGCAAAAATCTGACTTTTGGCAATTCACTCAAAAATGGTGCCAACCGGTTGGAAATGCTCCCCTGAAAGGTTTGGCAGTCGAAACAGAAGGCTTTTTATCACAGGACAAGAAATCAGCCCTCAACAACTTAACCGGAGGAAAATATTTTTTTGAAAAAATCCCTAAGCCCTGGGGTCACAATTTCAGCAAAAATCTGACTTTTGGCAATTCACTCAAAAATGGTGCCAGCACGTTGCAAATGCTCCCCTGAAAGGTTTGCCAGTCGAAACAGAAGGCTTTTTATCACAGGACAAGAAATCAGCCCTCGAAAACGTAACCGGCGGAAAATATTTTTTTGAAAAAATCCCTAAGCCCCGGGGTCACAATTTCAGCAAAAATCTGACTTTTGGCAATTCACTCAAAAATGGTGCCAGCACGTTGCAAATGCTCCCCTGAAAGGTTTGGCGATGGAAACAGAAGGCTTTTTATCACAGGACAAGGAATCAGCCCTCAAAAACCTAACCTGCGGAAAATATTTTTTTGAAAAAATCCCTAAGCCCCGGGGTCACAATGTCAGCAAAAATCTGACTTTTGGCAATTCACTCAAAAATGGTGCCAGCAGGTTGCAAATGCTCCCCTGAAAGCTTTGGCGATGGAAACAGAAGGCTTTTTATCACAGGACAAGAAATCAGCTCTCGAAAACCTAACCTGCGGAAAATATTTTTTTGGAAAAAATCCCTAAGCCCCGGGGTCACAATTTCAGCAAAAATCTGACTTTTGGCAATTCACTCAAAAATGGTGCCAGCACGTTGCAAATGCTCCCCTGAAAGGTTTGGCGATGGAAACAGAAGGTTTTTTATCACAGGACAAGAAATCAGCCCTCAACAACTTAACCGGCGGAAAATATTTTTTTGAAAAAATCCCTAAGCCCCGGGGTCACAATTTCAGCAAAAATCTGACTTTTGGCAATTCACTCAAAAATGGTGCCAACCGGTTGGAAATGCTCCCCTGAAAGCTTTGGCGATGGAAACAGAAGGTTTTTTATCACAGGACAAGAAATCAGCCCTCAACAACTTAACCGGCGGAAAATATTTTTTTGAAAAAATCCCTAAGCCCCGGGGTCACAATTTCAGCAAAAATCTGACTTTTCGCAATTCACTCAAAAATGGTGCCAACCGGTTGGAAATGCTCCCCTGAAAGGTTTGGCAGTCGAAACAGAAGGCTTTTTATCACAGGACAAGAAATCAGCCCTCAACAACTTAACCGGCGGAAAATATTTTTTTGGAAAAATCCCTTAAGCCCCGGGGTCACAATGTCAGCAAAAATCTGACTTTTGGCAATTCACTCAAAAATAGTGCCAGCAGGTTGCAAATGCTCCCCTGAAAGGTTTGGCAGTCGAAACAGAAGGCTTTTTATCACAGGACAAGAAATCAGCCCTCAACAACTTAACCGGCGGAAAATATTTTTTTGAAAAAATCCCTAAGCCCCGGGGTCACAATTTCAGTAAAAATCTGACTTTTGGCAATTCACTCAAAAATGGTGCCAACCGGTTGAAAATGCTCCCCGGAAAGGTTTGGCAGTCGAAACAGAAGGCTTTTTATAACAGGACAAGAAATCAGCCCTCAACAACTTAACCGGCGGAAAATATTTTTTTGAAAAAATCTCTAAGCCCCGGGGTCACAATTTCAGCAAAAATCTGACTTTTGGCAATTCACTCAAAAATGGTGCCAACCGGCTGCAAATGCTCCCCTGAAAGGTTTGGCAGTCGAAACAGAAGGCTTTTTATCACAGGACAAGAAATCAGCCCTCAAAAACCTAACCTGTGGAAAATATTTTTTTGAAAAAATCCCTAAGCCCCGAGGTCACAATTTCAGCAAAAATCTGACTTTTGGCAATTCACTCAAAAATGGTGCCAACCGGTTGGAAATGCTCCCCTGAAAGGTTTGGCAGTCGAAACAGAAGGCTTTTTATCACAGGACAAGAAATCAGCCCTCAACAACTTAACCGGTGGAAAATATTTTTTTGAAAAAATCCCTAAGCCCCGGGGTCACAATTTCAGCAAAAATCTGACTTTTGGCAATTCACTCAAAATTGGTGCCAACCGGTTGCAAATGCTCCCCGGAAAGGTTTGGCGATGGAAACAGAAGGCTTTTTATCACAGGACAAGAAATAAGCCCTCAACAACTTAACCGGTGGAAAACATTTTTTTGAAAAAATCCCTAAGCCCCGGGGTCACAATTTCAGCAAAAATCTGACTTTTGGCAATTCACTCAAAAATGGTGCCAACCGGTTGGAAATGCTCCCCTGAAAGGTTTGGCAGTCGAAACAGAAGGTTTTTTATCACAGGACAAGAAATCAGCCCTCAACAACTTAACCGGCGGAAAATATTTTTTTGAAAAAATCCCTAAGCCCCGGGGTCACAATTTCAGCAAAAATCTGACTTTTGGCAATTCACTCAAAAATGGTGCCAACCGGCTGCAAACGCTCCCCTGAAAGGTTTGGCAGTCGAAACAGAAGGCTTTTTAGCACAGGACAAGAAATCAGCCCTCAACAACTTAACCGGCGGAAAATATTTTTTTGAAAAAATCTCTAAGCCCCGGGGTCACAATTTCAGAAAATATGTGACTTTTGGCAATTCACTCAAAAATGGTGCCAACCGGCTGCAAATGCTCCCCTGAAAGGTTTGGCAGTCGAAACAGAAGGCTTTTTATCACAGGACAGGAAATCAGCCCTCAACAACTTAACCGGCGGAAAATATTTTTTTGAAAAAATCTCTAAGCCCCGGGGTCACAATTTCAGCAAAAATCTGACTTTTGGCAATTCACTCAAAATTGGTGCCAACCGGTTGCAAATGCTCCCCGGAAAGGTTTGGCGATGGAAACAGAAGGCTTTTTATCACAGGACAAGAAATAAGCCCTCAACAACTTAACCGGTGGAAAATATTTTTTTGAAAAAATCCCTAAGCCCCGGGGTCACAATTTCAGCAAAAATCTGACTTTTGGCAATTCACTCAAAAATGGTGCCAACCGGTTGGAAATGCTCCCCTGAAAGGTTTGGCAGTCGAAACAGAAGGTTTTTTATCACAGGACAAGAAATCAGCCCTCAACAACTTAACCGGCGGAAAATATTTTTTTGAAAAAATCCCTAAGCCCCGGGGTCACAATTTCAGCAAAAATCTGACTTTTGGCAATTCACTCAAAAATGGTGCCAACCGGCTGCAAACGCTCCCCTGAAAGGTTTGGCAGTCGAAACAGAAGGCTTTTTATCACAGGACAAGAAATAAGCCCTCAACAACTTAACCGGCGGAAAATATTTTTTTGAAAAAATCTCTAAGCCCCGGGGTCACAATTTCAGAAAATATGTGACTTTTGGCAATTCACTCAAAAATGGTGCCAACCGGCTGCAAATGCTCCCCTGAAAGGTTTGGCAGTCGAAACAGAAGGCTTTTTATCACAGGACAGGAAATCAGCCCTCAACAACTTAACCGGCGGAAAATATTTTTTTGAAAAAATCTCTAAGCCCCGGGGTCACAATTTCAGCAAAAATCTGACTTTTGGCAATTCACTCAAAAATGGTGCCAACCGGCTGCAAATGCTCCCCTGAAAGGTTTGGCAGTCGAAACAGAAGGCTTTTTATCACAGGACAAGAAATCAGCCCTCAACAACTTAACCGGCAGAAAATATTTTTTTGAAAAAATCCCTAAGCCCCGGGGTCACAATTTCAGCAAAAATCTGACTTTTGGCAATTCACTCAAAAATGGTGCCAACCGGTTGGAAATGCTCCCCTGAAAGGTTTGGCAGTCGAAACAGAAGGCTTTTTATCACAGGACAAGAAATCAGCCCTCAACAACTTAACCGGCGGAAAATATTTTTTTGAAAAAATCCCTAAGCCCCGGGGTCACAATTTCAGTAAAAATCTGACTTTTGGCAATTCACTCAAAAATGGTGCCAGCACGTTGCAAGTGCTACCCTGAAAGGTTTGGCAGTCGAAACAGAAGGCTTTTTATCACAGGACAAGAAATCAGCCCTCAACAACTTAACCGGCGGAAAATATTTTTTTGAAAAAATCCCTAAGCCCCGGGGTCACAATGTCAGCAAAAATCTGACTTTTGGCAATTCACTCAAAATTGGTGCCAACCGGTTGCAAATGCTCCCCTGAAAGGTTTGGCGATGGAAACAGAAGGCTTTTTATCACAGGACAAGGAATCAGCCCTCAAAAACCTAACCTGCGGAAAATATTTTTTTGAAAAAATCCCTAAGCCCCGGGGTCACAATGTCAGCAAAAATCTGACTTTTGGCAATTCACTCAAAATTGGTGCCAACCGGTTGCAAATGCTCCCCTGAAAGGTTTGGCGATGGAAACAGAAGGCTTTTTATCACAGGACAAGAAATCAGCCCTCAACAACTTAACCGGCGGAAAATATTTTTTTGAAAAAATCCCTAAGCCCCGGGGTCACAATTTCAGCAAAAATCTGACTTTTGGCAATTCACTCAAAAATGGTGCCAACCGGTTGGAAATGCTCCCCTGAAAGGTTTGGCAGTCGAAACAGAAGGCTTTTTATCACAGGACAAGAAATCAGCCCTCAACAACTTAACCGGCGGAAAATATTTTTTTGAAAAAATCTCTAAGCCCCGGGGTCACAATTTCAGCAAATATCTGACTTTTGGCAATTCACTCAAAAATGGTGCCAACCGGCTGCAAATGCTCCCCTGAAAGGTTTGGCAGTCGAAACAGAAGGCTTTTTATCACAGGACAAGAAATCAGCCCTCAACAACTTAACCGGCGGAAAATATTTTTTTGAAAAAATCTCTAAGCCCCGGGGTCACAATTTCAGCAAAAATCTGACTTTTGGCAATTCACTCAAAAATGGTGCCAACCGGCTGCAAATGCTCCCCTGAAAGGTTTGGCAGTCGAAACAGAAGGCTTTTTATCACAGGACAAGAAATCAGCCCTCAACAACTTAACCGGCAGAAAATATTTTTTTGAAAAAATCCCTAAGCCCCGGGGTCACAATTTCAGCAAAAATCTGACTTTTGGCAATTCACTCAAGAATGGTGCCAACCGGTTGGAAATGCTCCCCTGAAAGGTTTGGCAGTCGAAACAGAAGGCTTTTTATCACAGGACAAGAAATCAGCCCTCAACAACTTAACCGGCGGAAAATATTTTTTTGAAAAAATCCCTAAGCCCCGGGGTCACAATTTCAGCAAAAATCTGACTTTTGGCAATTCACTCAAAAATGGTGCCAACCGGTTGGAAATGCTCCCCTGAAAGGTTTGGCAGTCGAAACAGAAGGCTTTTTATCACAGGACAAGAAATCAGCCCTCAACAACTTAACCGGAGGAAAATATTTTTTTGAAAAAATCCCTAAGCCCTGGGGTCACAATTTCAGCAAAAATCTGACTTTTGGCAATTCACTCAAAAATGGTGCCAGCACGTTGCAAATGCTCCCCTGAAAGGTTTGCCAGTCGAAACAGAAGGCTTTTTATCACAGGACAAGAAATCAGCCCTCGAAAACGTAACCGGCGGAAAATATTTTTTTGAAAAAATCCCTAAGCCCCGGGGTCACAATTTCAGCAAAAATCTGACTTTTGGCAATTCACTCAAAAATGGTGCCAGCACGTTGCAAATGCTCCCCTGAAAGTTTTGGCAATGGAAACAGAAGGCTTTTTATCACAGGACAAGGAATCAGCCCTCAAAAACCTAACCTGCGGAAAATATTTTTTTGAAAAAATCCCTAAGCCCCGGGGTCACAATGTCAGCAAAAATCTGACTTTTGGCAATTCACTCAAAAATGGTGCCAGCAGGTTGCAAATGCTCCCCTGAAAGCTTTGGCGATGGAAACAGAAGGCTTTTTATCACAGGACAAGAAATCAGCTCTCGAAAACCTAACCTGCGGAAAATATTTTTTTGGAAAAAATCCCTAAGCCCCGGGGTCACAATTTCAGCAAAAATCTGACTTTTGGCAATTCACTCAAAAATGGTGCCAGCACGTTGCAAATGCTCCCCTGAAAGGTTTGGCGATGGAAACAGAAGGTTTTTTATCACAGGACAAGAAATCAGCCCTCAACAACTTAACCGGCGGAAAATATTTTTTTGAAAAAATCCCTAAGCCCCGGGGTCACAATTTCAGCAAAAATCTGACTTTTGGCAATTCACTCAAAAATGGTGCCAACCGGTTGGAAATGCTCCCCTGAAAGCTTTGGCGATGGAAACAGAAGGTTTTTTATCACAGGACAAGAAATCAGCCCTCAACAACTTAACCGGCGGAAAATATTTTTTTGAAAAAATCCCTAAGCCCCGGGGTCACAATTTCAGCAAAAATCTGACTTTTGGCAATTCACTCAAAAATGGTGCCAACCGGTTGGAAATGCTCCCCTGAAAGGTTTGGCAGTCGAAACAGAAGGCTTTTTATCACAGGACAAGAAATAAGCCCTCAACAACTTAACCGGCGGAAAATATTTTTTTGGAAAAATCCCTTAAGCCCCGGGGTCACAATGTCAGCAAAAATCTGACTTTCGGCAATTCACTCAAAAATGGTGCCAGCAGGTTGCAAATGCTCCCCTGAAAGGTTTGGCAGTCGAAACAGAAGGGTTTTTATCACAGGACAAGAAATCAGCCCTCAACAACTTAACCGGCGGAAAATATTTTTTTGAAAAAATCCCTAAGCCCCGGGGTCACAATTTCAGTAAAAATCTGACTTTTGGCAATTCACTCAAAAATGGTGCCAACCGGTTGAAAATGCTCCCCGGAAAGGTTTGGCAGTCGAAACAGAAGGCTTTTTATAACAGGACAAGAAATCAGCCCTCAACAACTTAACCGGCGGAAAATATTTTTTTGAAAAAATCTCTAAGCCCCGGGGTCACAATTTCAGCAAAAATCAGACTTTTGGCAATTCACTCAAAAATGGTGCCAACCGGCTGCAAATGCTCCCCTGAAAGGTTTGGCAGTCGAAACAGAAGGCTTTTTATCACAGGACAAGAAATCAGCCCTCAACAACTTAACCGGCGGAAAATATTTTTTTGAAAAAATCTCTAAGCCCCGGGGTCACAATTTCAGCAAAAATCTGACTTTTGGCAATTCACTCAAAAATGGTGCCAACCGGCTGCAAATGCTCCCCTGAAAGGTTTGGCAGTCGAAACAGAAGGCTTTTTGTCACAGGACAAGAAATCAGCCCTCAACAACTTAACCGGTGGAAAATATTTTGTTGAAAAAATCCCTAATCCCCGGGGTCACAATTTCAGCAAAAATCTGACTTTTGGCAATTCACTCAAAAATGGTGCCAACCGGTTGGAAATGCTCCCCTGAAAGGTTTGGCAGTCGAAACAGAAGGCTTTTTATCACAGGACAAGAAATCAGCCCTCAACAACTTAACCAGCGGAATTTTTTTTTTTGAAAAAATCCCTAACGCCCGGGGTCACAATTTCAGCAAAAATCTGACTTTTGGCAATTCACTGAAAAATGGTGCCAGCACGTTGCAAGTGCTCCCCTGAAAGGTTTGGCAGTCGAAACAGAAGGCTTTTTATCACAGGACAAGAAATCAGCCCTCAACAACTTAACCGGCGGAAAATATTTTTTTGAAAAAATCTCTAAGCCCCGGGGTCACAATTTCAGCAAAAATCTGACTTTTGGCAATTCACTCAAAAATGGTGCCAACCGGCTGCAAATGCTCCCCTGAAAGGTTTGGCAGTCGAAACAGAAGGCTTTTTATCACAGGACAAGAAATCAGCCCTCAACAACTTAACCGGCGGAAAATATTTTTTTGAAATAATCTCTAAGCCCCGGGGTCACAATTTCAGCAAAAATCTGACTTTTGGCAATTCACTCAAAAATGGTGCCAACCGGCTGCAAATGCTCCCCTGAAAGGTTTGGCAGTCGAAACAGAAGGCTTTTTGTCACAGGACAAGAAATCAGCCCTCAACAACTTAACCGGTGGAAAATATTTTTTTGAAAAAATCCCTAATCCCCGGGGTCACAATTTCAGCAAAAATCTGACTTTTGGCAATTCACTCAAAAATGGTGCCAACCGGTTGGAAATGCTCCCCTGAAAGGTTTGGCAGTCGAAACAGAAGGCTTTTTATCACAGGACAAGAAATCAGCCCTCAACAACTTAACCAGCGGAATTTTTTTTTTTGAAAAAATCCCTAACGCCCGGGGTCACAATTTCAGCAAAAATCTGACTTTTGGCAATTCACTCAAAAATGGTGCCAACCGGCTGCAAATGCTCCCCTGAAAGGTTTGGCAGTCGAAACAGAAGGCTTTTTATCACAGGACAAGAAATCAGCCCTCAACAACTTAACCGGCGGAAAATATTTTTTTGAAAAAATCTCTAAGCCCCGGGGTCACAATTTCAGCAAAAATCTGACTTTTGGCAATTCACTCAAAAATGGTGCCAACCGGCTGCAAATGCTCCCCTGAAAGGTTTGGCAGTCGAAACAGAAGGCTTTTTATCACAGGACAAGAAATCAGCCCTCAACAACTTAACTGGCGGAAAATATTTTTTTGAAATAATCTCTAAGCCCCGGGGTCACAATTTCAGCAAAAATCTGACTTTTGGCAATTCACTCAAAAATGGTGCCAACCGGCTGGAAATGCTCCCCTGAAAGGTTTGGCAGTCGAAACAGAAGGCTTTTTATCACAGGACAAGAAATCAGCCCTCAACAACTTAACCGGCAGAAAATATTTTTTTGAAAAAATCCCTAAGCCCCGGGGTCACAATTTCAGCAAAAATCTGACTTTTGGCAATTCACTCAAAAATGGTGCCAGCACGTTGCAAATGCTCCCCTGAAAGGTTTGGCAGTCAAAACAGAAGGCTTTTTATCACAGGACAGGAAATCAGCCCTCAACAACTTAACCGGTGGAAAATGTTTTGTTGAAAAAATCCCTAACCCCCGGGGTCACAATTTCAGCAAAAATCTGACTTTTGGCAATTCACTCAAAAATGGTGCCAGCACGTTGCAAATGCTCCCCTGAAAGGTTTGGCGATGGAAACAGAAGGCTTTTTATCACAGGACAAGAAATCAGCCCTCAACAACTTAACCGGCGGAAAATATTTTTTTGAAAAAATCCCTAAGCCCCGGGGTCACAATTTCAGCAAAAATCTGACTTTTGGCAATTCACTCAAAAATGGTGCCAACCAGTTGCAAATGCTCCCCTGAAAGCTTTGGCGATGGAAACATAAGGCTTTTTATCACAGGACAAGAAATCAGCCCTCAAATACCTAACCTGCGGAAAATATTTTTTTGGAAAAAATCCCTAAGCCCCGGGGTCACAATTTCAGCAAAAATCTGACTTTTGGCAATTCACTCAATAATGGTGCCAACCGGTTGCAAATGCTCCCCTGAAAGGTTTGGCAGTCGAAACAGAAGGCTTTTTATCACAGGACAAGAAATCAGCCCTCAACAACTTAACCGGCGGAAAATATTTTTTTGAAAAAATCCCTAAGCCCCGGGGTCACAATTTCAGCAAAAATCTGACTTTTGGCAATTCACTCAAATATGGTGCCAGCATGTTGCAAATGCTCCCCTGAAAGGTTTGGCGATGGAAACAGAAGGCTTTGTATCACCGGACAAGAAATCAGCCCTCAACAACTTAACCGGCGGAAAATATTTTTTTGAAAAAATCCCTAAGCCCCGGGGTCACAATTTCAGCAAAAATCTGACTTTTGGCAATTCACTCAAAAATGGTGCCAACCGGCTGCAAATGCTCCCCTGAAAGGTTTGGCAGTCGAAACAGAAGGCTTTTTATCACAGGACAAGAAATCAGCCCTCAACAACTTAACCGGCGGAAAATATTTTTTTGAAATAATCTCTAAGCCCCGGGGTCACAATTTCAGCAAAAATCTGACTTTTGGCAATTCACTCAAAAATGGTGCCAACCGGCTGCAAATGCTCCCCTGAAAGGTTTGGCAGTCGAAACAGAAGGCTTTTTGTCACAGGACAAGAAATCAGCCCTCAACAACTTAACCGGTGGAAAATATTTTTTTGAAAAAATCCCTAATCCCCGGGGTCACAATTTCAGCAAAAATCTGACTTTTGGCAATTCACTCAAAAATGGTGCCAACCGGTTGGAAATGCTCCCCTGAAAGGTTTGGCAGTCGAAACAGAAGGCTTTTTATCACAGGACAAGAAATCAGCCCTCAACAACTTAACCAGCGGAATTTTTTTTTTTGAAAAAATCCCTAACGCCCGGGGTCACAATTTCAGCAAAAATCTGACTTTTGGCAATTCACTCAAAAATGGTGCCAACCGGCTGAAAATGCTCCCCTGAAAGGTTTGGCAGTCGAAACAGAAGGCTTTTTATCACAGGACAAGAAATCAGCCCTCAACAACTTAACCGGCGGAAAATATTTTTTTGAAAAAATCTCTAAGCCCCGGGGTCACAATTTCAGCAAAAATCTGACTTTTGGCAATTCACTCAAAAATGGTGCCAACCGGCTGCAAATGCTCCCCTGAAAGGTTTGGCAGTCGAAACAGAAGGCTTTTTATCACAGGACAAGAAATCAGCCCTCAACAACTTAACCGGCGGAAAATATTTTTTTGAAATAATCTCTAAGCCCCGGGGTCACAATTTCAGCAAAAATCTGACTTTTGGCAATTCACTCAAAAATGGTGCCAACCGGCTGCAAATGCTCCCCTGAAAGGTTTGGCAGTCGAAACAGAAGGCTTTTTATCACAGGACAAGAAATCAGCCCTCAACAACTTAACCGGCAGAAAATATTTTTTTGAAAAAATCCCTAAGCCCCGGGGTCACAATTTCAGCAAAAATCTGACTTTTGGCAATTCACTCAAAAATGGTGCCAGCACGTTGCAAATGCTCCCCTGAAAGGTTTGGCAGTCAAAACAGAAGGCTTTTTATCACAGGACAGGAAATCAGCCCTCAACAACTTAACCGGTGGAAAATGTTTTGTTGAAAAAATCCCTAAGCCCCGGGGTCACAATTTCAGCAAAAATCTGACTTTTGGCAATTCACTCAAAAATGGTGCCAGCACGTTGCAAATGCTCCCCTGAAAGGTTTGGCGATGGAAACAGAAGGCTTTTTATCACAGGACAAGAAATCAGCCCTCAAAAACTTAACCGGCGGAAAATATTTTTTTGAAAAAATCTCTAAGCCCCGGGGTCACAATTTCAGCAAAAATCTGACTTTTGGCAATTCACTCAAAAATGGTGCGAGCAGGTTGCAAATGCTCCCCTGAAAGCTTTGGCGATGGAAACATAAGGCTTTTTATCACAGGACAAGAAATCAGCCCTCAAATACCTAACCTGCGGAAAATATTTTTTTGGAAAAAATCCCTAAGCCCCGGGGTCACAATTTCAGCAAAAATCTGACTTTTGGCAATTCACTCAATAATGGTGCCAACCGGTTGCAAATGCTCCCCTGAAAGGTTTGGCAGTCGAAACAGAAGGCTTTTTATCACAGGACAAGAAATCAGCCCTCAACAACTTAACCGGCGGAAAATATTTTTTTGAAAAAATCCCTAAGCCCCGGGGTCACAATTTCAGCAAAAATCTGACTTTTGGCAATTCACTCAAATATGGTGCCAGCATGTTGCAAATGCTCCCCTGAAAGGTTTGGCGATGGAAACAGAAGGCTTTGTATCACCGGACAAGAAATCAGCCCTCAACAACTTAACCGGCGGAAAATATTTTTTTGAAAAAATCCCTAAGCCCCGGGGTCACAATTTCAGCAAAAATCTGACTTTTGGCAATTCACTCAAAAATGGTGCCAACCGGTTGCAAATGCTCCCCGGAAAGGTTTGGCAGTCGAAACAGACGGCTTTTTATCACAGGACAAGAAATCAGCCCTCAACAACTTAACCGGCGGAAAATATTTTTTTGGAAAAATCTCTAAGCCCCGGGGTCACAATTTCAGCAAAAATCTGACTTTTGGCAATTCACTCAAAAATGGTGCCAACCGGCTGCAAATGCTCCCCTGAAAGGTTTGGCAGTCGAAACAGAAGGCTTTTTATCACAGGACAAGAAATCAGCCCTCAACAACTTAACCGGCGGAAAATATTTTTTTGAAAAAATCTCTAAGCCCCGGGGTCACAATTTCAGCAAAAATCTGACTTTTGGCAATTCACTCAAAAATGGTGCCAACCGGTTGGAAATGCTCCCCTGAAAGGTTTGGCAGTCGAAACAGAAGGCTTTTTATCACAGGACAAGAAATCAGCCCTCAACAACTTAACCGGCGGAATTTTTTTTTTTTGAAAAAATCCCTAAGGCCCGGGGTCACAATTTCAGCAAAAATCTGACTTTTGGCAATTCATTCAAAAATGGTGCCAGCACGTTGCAAGTGCTCCCCTGAAAGGTTTGGCAGTCGAAACAGAAGGCTTTTTATCACAGGACAAGAAATCAGCCCTCAACAACTTAACCGGCGGAAAATATTTTTTTGAAAAAAATCTCTAAGCCCCGGGGTCACAATTTCAGCAAAAATCTGACTTTTGGCAATTCACTCAAAAATGGTGCCAACCGGCTGCAAATGCTCCCCTGAAAGGTTTGGCAGTCGAAACAGAAGGCTTTTTATCACAGGACAAGAAATGAGCCCTCAACAACTTAACCGGCGGAAAATATTTTTTTGAAAAAATCTCTAAGCCCCGGGGTCACAATTTCAGCAAAAATCTGACTTTTGGCAATTCACTCAAAAATGGTGCCAGCACGTTGCAAATGCTCCACTGAAAGGTTTGGCGATGGAAACAGAAGGCTTTTTATCACAGGACAAGAAATCAGCCCTCAACAACTTAACCGGCGGAAAATATTTTTTTGAAAAAATCCCTAAGCCCCGGGGTCACAATTTCAGCAAAAATCTGACTTTTGGCAATTCACTCAAAAATGGTGCCAACCAGTTGCAAATGCTCCCCTGATAGCTTTGGCGATGGAAACAGAAGGCTTTTTATCACAGGACAAGAAATCAGCCCTCAACAACTTAACCGGTGGAAAATATTTTTTTGAAAAAATCCCTAAGCCCCGGGGTCACAATTTCAGCAAAAATCTGACTTTTGGCAATTCACTCAAAAATGGTGCCAGCACGTTGCAAATGCTCCCCTGAAAGCTTTGGCGATGGAAACAGAAGGCTTTTTATCACAGGACAATGAATCAGCCCTCAAAAACCTAACCTGCGGAAAATATTTTTTTGGAAAAAATCCCTAAGCCCCGGGGTCACAATTTCAGCAAAAATCTGACTTTTGGCAATTCACTCAAAAATGGTGCCAGCACGTTGCAAATGCTCCCCTGAAAGGTTTGGCGATGGAAACAGAAGGTTTTTTATCACAGGACAAGAAATCAGCCCTCAACAACTTAACCGGCGGAAAATATTTTTTTGAAAAAATCCCTAAGCCCCGGGGTCACAATTTCAGCAAAAATCTGACTTTTGGCAATTCTCTCCAAAAATGGTGCCAACCGGTTGGAAATGCTCCCCTGAAAGGTTTGGCGATGGAAACAGAAGGTTTTTTATCACAGGACAAGAAATGAGCCCTCAACAACTTAACCGGCGGAAAATATTTTTTTGAAAAAATCCCTAAGCCCCGGGGTCACAATTTCAGCAAAAATCTGACTTTTGGCAATTCACTCAAAAATGGTGCCAACCGGTTGGAAATGCTCCCCTGAAAGGTTTGGCAGTCGAAACAGAAGGCTTTTTATCACAGGACAAGAAATCAGCCCTCAACAACTTAACCGGCGGAAAATATTTTTTTGGAAAAATCCCTTAAGCCCCGGGGTCACGATGTCAGCAAAAATCTGACTTTTGGCAATTCACTCAAAAATGGTGCCAGCAGGTTGCAAATGCTCCCCTGAAAGCTTTGGCGATGGAAACAGAAGGCTTTTTATCACAGGACAAGAAATCAGCCCTCAAATACCTAACCTGCGGAAAATATTTTTTTGGAAAAAATCCCTAAGCCCCGGGGTCACAATTTCAGCAAAAATCTGACTTTTGGCAATTCACTCAAAAATGGTGCCAACCGGCTGCAAATGCTCCCCTGAAAGGTTTGGCAGTCGAAACAGAAGGCTTTTTATCACAGGACAAGAAATCAGCCCTCAACAACTTAACCGGCGGAAAATATTTTTTTGAAAAAATCCCTAAGCCCCGGGGTCACAATTTCAGCAAAAATCTGACTTTTGGCAATTCACTCAAATATGGTGCCAGCATGTTGCAAATGCTCCCCTGAAAGGTTTGGCGATGGAAACAGAAGGCTTTTTATCACAGGACAAGAAATCAGCCCTCAACAACTTAACCGGCGGAAAATATTTTTTTGAAAAAATCCCTAAGCCCCGGGGTCACAATTTCAGCAAAAATCTGACTTTTGGCAATTCACTCAAAAATGGTGCCAACCGGTTGCAAATGCTCCCCGGAAAGGTTTGGCAGTCGAAACAGAAGGCTTTTTATCACAGGACAAGAAATCAGGCCTCAACAACTTAACCGGCGGAAAATATTTTTTTGGAAAAATCTCTAAGCCCCGGGGTCACAATTTCAGCAAAAATCTGACTTTTGGCAATTCACTCAAAAATGGTGCCAACCGGCTGCAAATGCTCCCCTGAAAGGTTTGGCAGTCGAAACAGAAGGCTTTTTGTCACAGGACAAGAAATCAGCCCTCAACAACTTAACCGGTGGAAAATATTTTTTTGAAAAAATCCCTAAGCCCCGGGGTCACAATTTCAGCAAAAATCTGACTTTTGGCAATTCACTCAAAAATGGTGCCAACCGGTTGGAAATGCTCCCCTGAAAGGTTTGGCAGTCGAAACAGAAGGCTTTTTATCACAGGACAAGAAATCAGCCCCCAACAACTTAACCGGCGGAATTTTTTTTTTTGAAAAAATCACTAAGCCCCGGGGTCACAATTTCAGCAAAAATCCTACTTTTGGCAGTTCACTCAAAAATGGTGACAGCACGTTGCAAGTGCTCCCCTGAAAGGTTTGGCAGTCGAAACAGAAGGCTTTTTATCACAGGACAAGAAATCAGCCCTCAAAAACTTAACCGGCGAAAAATATTTTTTTGAAAAAATCTCTAAGCCCCGGGGTCACAATTTCAGCAAAAATCTGACTTTTGGCAATTCACTCAAAAATGGTGCCAACCGGCTGCAAATGCTCCCCTGAAAGGTTTGGCAGTCGAAACAGAAGGCTTTTTATCACAGGACAAGAAATCAGCCCTCAACAACTTAACTGGCGGAAAATATTTTTTTGAAAAAATCTCTAAGCCCCGGGGTCACAATTTCAGCAAAAATCTGACTTTTGGCAATTCACTCAAAAATGGTGCCAGCACGTTGCAAATGCTCCCCTGAAAGGTTTGGCGATGGAAACAGAAGGCTTTTTATCACAGGACAAGAAATCAGCCCTCAACAACTTAACCGGCGGAAAATATTTTTTTGAAAAAATCCCTAAGCCCCGGGGTCACAATTTCAGCAAAAATCTGACTTTTGGCAATTCACTCAAAAATGGTGCCAACCAGTTGCAAATGCTCCCCTGAAAGCTTTGGCGATGGAAACAGAAGGCTTTTTATCACAGGACAAGAAATCAGCCCTCAACAACTTAACCGGTGGAAAATATTTTTTTGAAAAAATCCCTAAGCCCCGGGGTCACAATTTCAGCAAAAATCTGACTTTTGGCAATTCACTCAAAAATGGTGCCAACCGGTTGGAAATGCTCCCCTGAAAGCTTTGGCGATGGAAGGCTTTTTATCACAGGACAAGAAATCAGCCCTCAACAACTTAACCGGCGGAAAATATTTTTTTGAAAAAATCCCTAAGCCCCGGGGTCACAATTTCAGTAAAAATCTGACTTTTGGCAATTCACTCAAAAATGGTGCCAACCGGCTGCAAATGCTCCCCTGAAAGGTTTGGCAGTCGAAACAGAAGGCTTTTTATCACAGGACAAGAAATCAGCCCTCAACAACTTAACCGGCGGAAAATATTTTTCTGAAAAAATCCCTAAGCCCCGGGGTCACAATTTCAGCAAAAATCTGACTTTTGGCAATTCACTCAAAAATGGTGCCAACCAGTTGCAAATGCTCCCCTGAAAGCTTTGGCGATGGAAACAGAAGGCTTTTTATCACAGGACAAGAAATCAGCCCTCAACAACTTAACCGCCGGAAAATATTTTTTTGAAAAAATCCCTAAGCCCCGGGGTCAAAATTTCAGCAAAAATCTGACTTTTGGCAATTCACTCAAAAATGGTGCCAACCAGTTGCAAATGCTCCCCTGAAAGGTTTGGCAGTCGAAACAGAAGGCTTTTTATCACAGGACAAGAAATCAGCCCTCAACAACTTAACCGGCGGAAAATATTTTTTTGAAAAAATCTCTAAGCCCCGGGGTCACAATTTCAGCAAAAATCTGACTTTTGGCAATTCACTCAAAAATGGTGCCAGCACGTTGCAAATGCTCCCCTGAAAGGTTTGGCGATGGAAACAGAAGGTTTTTTATCACAGGACAAGAAATCAGCCCTCAACAACTTAACCGGCGGAAAATATTTTTTTTGAAAAAATCCCTAAGCCCCGGGGTCACAATTTCAGCAAAAATCTGACTTTTGGCAATTCACTCAAAAATGGTGCCAACCGGTTGGAAATGCTCCCCTGAAAGGTTTGGCGATGGAAACAGAAGGTTTTTTATCACAGGACAAGAAATCAGCCCGCAACAACTTAACCGGCGGAAAATATTTTTTTGAAAAAATCCCTAAGCCCCGGGGTCACAATTTCAGCAAAAATCTGACTTTTGGCAATTCACTCAAAAATGGTGCCAACCGGCTGCAAATGCTCCCCTGAAAGGTTTGGCAGTCGAAACAGAAGGCTTTTTGTCACAGGACAAGAAATCAGCCCTCAACAACTTAACCGGTGGAAAATATTTTTTTGAAAAAATCCCTAATCCCCGGGGTCACAATTTCAGCAAAAATCTGACTTTTGGCAATTCACTCAAAAATGGTGCCAACCGGTTGGAAATGCTCCCCTGAAAGGTTTGGCAGTCGAAACAGAAGGCTTTTTATCACAGGACAAGAAATCAGCCCTCAACAACTTAACCGGCGGAAAATATTTTTTTGAAAAAATCACTGAGCCCCGGGGTCACAATTTCAGCAAAAATCTGACTTTTGGCAATTCACTCAAATATGGTGCCAGCATGTTGCAAATGCTCCCCTGAAAGGTTTGGCGATGGAAACAGAAGGCTTTTTATCACAGGACAAGAAATCAGCCCTCAACAACTTAACCGGCGGAAAATATTTTTTTGAAAAAATCCCTAAGCCCCGGGGTCACAATTTCAGCAAAAATCTGACTTTTGGCAATTCACTCAAAAATGGTGCCAACCGGCTGCAAATGCTCCCCTGAAAGGTTTGGCAGTCGAAACAGAAGGCTTTTTGTCACAGGACAAGAAATCAGCCCTCAACAACTTAACCGGTGGAAAATATTTTTTTGAAAAAATCCCTAAGCCCCGGGGTCACAATTTCAGCAAAAATCTGACTTTTGGCAATTCACTCAAAAATGGTGCCAACCGGTTGGAAATGCTCCCCTGAAAGGTTTGGCAGTCGAAACAGAAGGCTTTTTATCACAGGACAAGAAATCAGCCCTCAACAACTTAACTGGCGGAAAATATTTTTTTGAAAAAATCTCTAAGCCCCGGGGTCACAATTTCAGCAAAAATCTGACTTTTGGCAATTCACTCAAAAATGGTGCCAGCACGTTGCAAATGCTCCCCTGAAAGGTTTGGCGATGGAAACAGAAGGCTTTTTATCACAGGACAAGAAATCAGCCCTCAACAACTTAACCGGCGGAAAATATTTTTTTGAAAAAATCCCTAAGCCCCGGGGTCACAATTTCAGCAAAAATCTGACTTTTGGCAATTCACTCAAAAATGGTGCCAACCAGTTGCAAATGCTCCCCTGAAAGCTTTGGCGATGGAAACAGAAGGCTTTTTATCACAGGACAAGAAATCAGCCCTCAACAACTTAACCGGTGGAAAATATTTTTTTGAAAAAATCCCTAAGCCCCGGGGTCACAATTTCAGCAAAAATCTGACTTTTGGCAATTCACTCAAAAATGGTGCCAACCGGTTGGAAATGCTCCCCTGAAAGGTTTGGCAGTCGAAACAGAAGGCTTTTTATCACAGGACAAGAAATCAGCCCTCAACAACTTAACCGGCGGAAAATATTTTTTTGAAAAAATCCCTAAGCCCCGGGGTCACAATTTCAGCAAAAATCTGACTTTTGGCAATTCACTCAAAAATGGTGCCAACCGGCTGCAAATGCTCCCCTGAAAGGTTTGGCAGTCGAAACAGAAGGCTTTTTGTCACAGGACAAGAAATCAGCCCTCAACAACTTAACCGGTGGAAAATATTTTTTTGAAAAAATCCCTAAGCCCCGGGGTCACAATTTCAGCAAAAATCTGACTTTTGGCAATTCACTCAAAAATGGTGCCAACCGGTTGGAAATGCTCCCCTGAAAGGTTTGGCAGTCGAAACAGAAGGCTTTTTGTCACAGGACAAGAAATCAGCCCTCAACAACTTAACTGGCGGAAAATATTTTTTTGAAAAAATCTCTAAGCCCCGGGGTCACAATTTCAGCAAAAATCTGACTTTTGGCAATTCACTCAAAAATGGTGCCAGCACGTTGCAAATGCTCCCCTGAAAGGTTTGGCGATGGAAACAGAAGGCTTTTTATCACAGGACAAGAAATCAGCCCTCAACAACTTAACCGGCGGAAAATATTTTTTTGAAAAAATCCCTAAGCCCCGGGGTCACAATTTCAGCAAAAATCTGACTTTTGGCAATTCACTCAAAAATGGTGCCAACCAGTTGCAAATGCTCCCCTGAAAGCTTTGGCGATGGAAACAGAAGGCTTTTTATCACAGGACAAGAAATCAGCCCTCAACAACTTAACCGGTGGAAAATATTTTTTTGAAAAAATCCCTAAGCCCCAGGGTCACAATTTCAGCAAAAATCTGACTTTTGGCAATTCACTCAAAAATGGTGCCAACCGGTTGGAAATGCTCCCCTGAAAGGTTTGGCAGTCGAAACAGAAGGCTTTTTATCACAGGACAAGAAATCAGCCCTCAACAACTTAACCGGCGGAAAATATTTTTTTGAAAAAATCCCTAAGCCCCGGGGTCACAATTTCAGCAAAAATCTGACTTTTGGCAATTCACTCAAAAATGGTGCCAACCGGCTGCAAATGCTCCCCTGAAAGGTTTGGCAGTCGAAACAGAAGGCTTTTTATCACAGGACAAGAAATCAGCCCTCAACAACTTAACCGGCGGAAAATATTTTTCTGAAAAAATCCCTAAGCCCCGGGGTCACAATTTCAGCAAAAATCTGACTTTTGGCAATTCACTCAAAAATGGTGCCAACCAGTTGCAAATGCTCCCCTGAAAGCTTTGGCGATGGAAACAGAAGGCTTTTTATCACAGGACAAGAAATCAGCCCTCAACAACTTAACCGGCGGAAAATATTTTGTTGAAAAAATCCCTAAGCCCCGGGGTCAAAATTTCAGCAAAAATCTGACTTTTGGCAATTCACTCAAAAATGGTGCCAACCGGCTGCAAATGCTCCCCTGAAAGGTTTGGCAGTCGAAACAGAAGGCTTTTTATCACAGGACAAGAAATCAGCCCTCCACAACTTAACCGGCGCAAAATATTTTTTTGAAAAAATCCCTAAGCCCCGGGGTCACAATTTCAGCAAAAATCTGACTTTTGGCAATTCACTCAAATATGGTGCCAACCGGTTGGAAATGCTCCCCTGAAAGCTTTGGCGATGGAAACAGAAGGCTTTTTATCACAGGACAAGAAATCAGCCCTCAACAACTTAACCGGCGGAAAATATTTTTTTGAAAAAATCCCTAAGCCCCGGGGTCACAATTTCAGCAAAAATCTGACTTTTGGCAATTCACTCAAAAATTGTGCCAACCGGCTGCAAATGCTCCCCTGAAAGGTTTGGCAGTCGAAACAGAAGGCTTTTTATCACAGGACAAGAAATCAGCCCTCAACAACTTAACCGGCGGAAAATATTTTTCTGAAAAAATCCCTAAGCCCCGGGGTCACAATTTCAGCAAAAATCTGACTTTTGGCAATTCACTCAAAAATGGTGCCAACCAGTTGCAAATGCTCCCCTGAAAGCTTTGGCGATGGAAACAGAAGGCTTTTTATCACAGGACAAGAAATCAGCCCTCAACAACTTAACCGGCGGAAAATATTTTTTTGAAAAAATCCCTAAGCCCCGGGGTCACAATTTCAGCAAAAATCTGACTTTTGGCAATTCACTCAAAAATGGTGCCAACCGGCTGCAAATGCTCCCCTGAAAGGTTTGGCAGTCGAAACAGAAGGCTTTTTATCACAGGACAAGAAATCAGCCCTCCACAACTTAACCGGCGCAAAATATTTTTTTGAAAAAATCCCTAAGCCCCGGGGTCACAATTTCAGCAAAAATCTGACTTTTGGCAATTCACTCAAAAATGGTGCCAACCAGTTGCAAATGCTCCCCTGAAAGGTTTGGCAGTCGAAACAGAAGGCTTTTTATCACAGGACAAGAAATCAGCCCTCAACAACTTATCCGGCGGAAAATATTTTTTTGAAAAAATCTCTAAGCCCCGGGGTCACAATTTCAGCAAAAATCTGACTTTTGGCAATTCACTCAAAAATGGTGCCAGCACGTTGCAAATGCTCCCCTGAAAGCTTTGGCGATGGAAACAGAAGGCTTTTTATCACAGGACAAGAAATCAGCCCTCAACAACTTAACCGGTGGAAAATATTTTTTTGAAAAAATCCCTAAGCCCCGGGGTCACAATTTCAGCAAAAATCTGACTTTTGGCAATTCACTCAAAAATGGTGACAACCGGTTGGAAATGATCCCCTGAAAGGTTTGGCAGTCGAAACAGAAGGCTTTTTATCACAGGACAAGAAATCAGCCCTCAACAACTTAACCGGCGGAAAATATTTTTTTGAAAAAATCCCTAAGCCCCGGGGTCACAATTTCAGCAAAAATCTGACTTTTGGCAATTCACTCAAAAATGGTGCCAACCAGTTGCAAATGCTCCCCTGAAAGCTTTGGCGATGGAAGCAGAAGGCTTTTTATCACAGGACAAGAAATCAGCCCTCAACAACTTAACCGGCGGAAAATATTTTTTTGAAAAAATCCCTAAGCCCCGGGGTCAAAATTTCAGCAAAAATCTGACTTTTGGCAATTCACTCAAAAATGGTGCCAACCGGCTGCAAATGCTCCCCTGAAAGGTTTGGCAGTCGAAACAGAAGGCTTTTTATCACAGGACAAGAAATCAGCCCTCCACAACTTAACCGGCGCAAAATATTTTTTTGAAAAAATCCCTAAGCCCCGGGGTCACAATTTCAGCAAAAATCTGACTTTTGGCAATTCACTCAAAAATGGTGCCAACCAGTTGCAAATGCTCCCCTGAAAGGTTTGGCAGTCGAAACAGAAGGCTTTTTATCACAGGACAAGAAATCAGCCCTCAACAACTTATCCGGCGGAAAATATTTTTTTGAAAAAATCTCTAAGCCCCGGGGTCACAATTTCAGCAAAAATCTGACTTTTGGCAATTCACTCAAAAATGGTGCCAGCACGTTGCAAATGCTCCCCAGAAAGCTTTGGCGATGGAAACAGAAGGCTTTTTATCACAGGACAAGAAATCAGCCCTCAACAACTTAACCGGTGGAAAATATTTTTTTGAAAAAATCCCTAAGCCCCGGGGTCACAATTTCAGCAAAAATCTGACTTTTGGCAATTCACTCAAAAATGGTGCCAACCGGCTGCAAATGCTCCCCTGAAAGGTTTGGCAGTCGAAACAGAAGGCTTTTTATCACAGGACAAGAAATCAGCCCTCAACAACTTAACCGGCGGAAAATATTTTTTTGAAAAAATCCCTAAGCCAAAATTTCAGCAAAAATCTGACTTTTGGCAATTCACTCAAAAATGGTTGCAACCGGCTGCAAATGCTCCCCTGAAAGGTTTGGCAGTCGAAACAGAAGGCTTTTTATCACAGGACAAGAAATCAGCCCTCAACAACTTAACCGTCGGAAAATATTTTTTTGAAAAAATCCCTAAGCCCCGGGGTCACAATTTCAGCAAAAATCTGACTTTTGGCAATTCACTCAAAAATGGTGCCAGCACGTTGCAAATGCTCCCCTGAAAGGTTTGGCGATGGAAACAGAAGGCTTTTTATCACAGGACAAGAAATCAGCCCTCAACAACTTAACCGGCGGAAAATATTTTTTTGAAAAAATCCCTAAGCCCCGGGGTCACAATTTCAGCAAAAATCTGACTTTTGGCAATTCACTCAAAAATGGTGCCAACCGGTTGGAAATGCTCCCCTGATAGGTTTGGCAGTCGAAACAGAAGGCTTTTTATCACAGGACAAGAAATCAGCCCTCAAAAACCTAACCTGCGGAAAATATTTTTTTGAAAAAATCCCTAAGCCCCGGGGTCACAATTTCAGCGAAAATCTGACTTCTGGCAATTCACTCAAAAATGGTGCCAACCGGCTGAAAATGCTCCCCTGAAAGCTTTGGCAGTCGAAACAGAAGGCTTTTTATCACAGGACAAGAAATCAGCCCTCAACAACTTAACCGGCGGAAAATATTTTTTTGAAAAAATCTCTAAGCCCCGGGGTCACAATTTCAGCAAATATCTGACTTTTGGCAATTCACTCAAAAATGGTGCCAACCGGCTGCAAATGCTCCCCTGAAAGGTTTGGCAGTCGAAACAGAAGGCTTTTTATCACAGGACAAGAAATCAGCCCTCGAAAACCTAACCGGCGGAAAATATTTTTTTGAAAAAATCCCTAAGCCCCGGGGTCACAATTTCAGCAAAAATCTGACTTTTGGCAATTCACTCAAAAATGGTGCCAACCAGTTGCAAATGCTCCCCTGAAAGCTTTGGCGATGGAAACAGAAGGCTTTTTATCACAGGACAAGGAATCAGCGCTCAAAAACCTAACCTGCGGAAAATATTTTTTTGAAAAAATCCCTAAGCCCCGGGGTCACAATTTCAGCGAAAATCTGACTTCTGGCAATTCACTCAAAAATGGTGCCAACCGGCTGCAAATGCTCCCCTGAAAGCTTTGGCAGTCGAAACAGAAGGCTTTTTATCACAGGACAAGAAATCAGCCCTCAACAACTTAACCGGCGGAAAATATTTTTTAGAAAAAATCTCTAAGCCCCGGGGTCACAATTTCAGCAAATATCTGACTTTTGGCAATTCACTCAAAAATGGTGCCAACCGGCTGCAAATGCTCCCCTGAAAGGTTTGGCAGTCGAAACAGAAGGCTTTTTTTCACAGGACAAGAAATCAGCCCTCAACAACTTAACCGGCGGAAAATATTTTTTTGAAAAAATCTCTAAGCCCCGGGGTCACAATTTCAGCAAAAATCTGACTTTTGGCAATTCACTCAAAAATGGTGCCAACCGGCTGCAAATGCTCCCCTGAAAGGTTTGGCAGTCGAAACAGAAGGCTTTTTATCACAGGACAAGAAATCAGCCCTCAACAACTTAACCGGCAGAAAATATTTTTTTGACAAAATCCGTAAGCCCCGGGGTCACAATTTCAGCAGAAATCTGACTTTTGGCAATTCACTCAAAAATGGTGCCAGCACGTTGCAAATGCTACCCTGAAAGGTTTGGCAGTCGAAACAGAAGGCTTTTTATCACAGGACAAGAAATCAGCCCTCAACAACTTAACCGGCGGAAAATATTTTTTTGAAAAAATCTCTAAGCCCCGGGGTCACAATTTCAGCAAAAATCTGACTTTTGGCAATTCACTCAAAAATGGTGCCAACCGGCTGCAAATGCTCCCCTGAAAGGTTTGGCAGTCGAAACAGAAGGCTTTTTATCACAGGACAAGAAATCAGCCCTCAACAACTTAACCGGCAGAAAATATTATTTTGACAAAATCCCTAAGCCCCGGGGTCACAATTTCAGCAAAAATCTGACTTTTGGCAATTCACTCAAAAATGGTGCCAACTGGTTGCAAATGCTCCCCTGAAAGGTTTGGCGATGGAAACAGAAGGCTTTTTATCACAGGATAAGAAATCAGCCCTCAACAACTTAACCGGCGGAAAATATTTTTTTGAAAAAATCCCTAAGCCCCGGGGTCACAATTTCAGCAAAAATCTGACTTTTGGCAATTCACTCAAAAATGGTGCCAACCGGTTGGAAATGCTCCCCTGAAAGGTTTGGCAGTCGAAACAGAAGGCTTTTTATCACAGGACAAGAAATCAGCCCTCAACAACTTAACCGGCGGAAAATATTTTTTTGAAAAAATCTCTAAGCCCCGGGGTCACAATTTCAGCAAATATCTGACTTTTGGCAATTCACTCAAAAATGGTGCCAACCGGCTGCAAATGCTCCCCTGAAAGGTTTGGCAGTCGAAACAGAAGGCTTTTTATCACAGGACAAGAAATCAGCCCTCAACAACTTAACCGGCGGAAAATATTTTTTTGAAAATATCCCTAAGCCCCGGGGTCACAATTTCAGCAAAAATCTGACTTTTGGCAATTCACTCAAAAATGGTGCCAACCGGTTGGAAATGCTCCCCTGAAAGGTTTGGCAGTCGAAACAGAAGGCTTTTTATCACAGGACAAGAAATCAGCCCTCAACAACTTAACCGGAGGAAAATATTTTTTTGAAAAAATCCCTAAGCCCCGGGGTCACAATTTCAGCAAAAATCTGACTTTTGGCAATTCACTCAAAAATGGTGCCAACTGGTTGCAAATGCTCCCCTGAAAGGTTTGGCGATGGAAACAGAAGGCTTTTTATCACAGGATAAGAAATCAGCCCTCAACAACTTAACCGGCGGAAAATATTTTTTTGAAAAAATCCCTAAGCCCCGGGGTCACAATTTCAGCAAAAATCTGACTTTTGGCAATTCACTCAAAAATGGTGCCAACCGGTTGGAAATGCTCCCCTGAAAGGTTTGGCAGTCGAAACAGAAGGCTTTTTATCACAGGACAAGAAATCAGCCCTCAACAACTTAACCGGCGGAAAATATTTTTTTGAAAAAATCTCTAAGCCCCGGGGTCACAATTTCAGCAAATATCTGACTTTTGGCAATTCACTCAAAAATGGTGCCAACCGGCTGCAAATGCTCCCCTGAAAGGTTTGGCAGTCGAAACAGAAGGCTTTTTATCACAGGACAAGAAATCAGCCCTCAACAACTTAACCGGCGGAAAATATTTTTTTGAAAAAATCCCTAAGCCCCGGGGTCACAATTTCAGCAAAAATCTGACTTTTGGCAATTCACTCAAAAATGGTGCCAACCGGCTGCAAATGCTCCCCTGAAAGGTTTGGCAGTCGAAACAGAAGGCTTTTTATCACAGGACAAGAAATCAGCCCTCAACAACTTAACCGGCAGAAAATATTATTTTGACAAAATCCCTAAGCCCTGGGGTCACAATTTCAGCAAAAATCTGACTTTTGGCAATTCACTCAAAAATGGTGCCAACCGGTTGGAAATGCTCCCCTTAAAGGTTTGGCAGTCGAAACAGAAGACTTTTTATCACAGGACAAGAAATCAGCCCTCAACAACTTAACCGGCGGAAAATATTTTTTTGAAAAAATCTCTAAGCCCCGGGGTCACAATTTCAGCAAATATCTGACTTTTGGCAATTCACTCAAAAATGGTGCCAACCGGCTGCAAATGCTCCCCTGAAAGGTTTGGCAGTCGAAACAGAAGGCTTTTTATCACAGGACAAGAAATCAGCCCTCAACAACTTAACCGGCGGAAAATATTTTTTTGAAAAAATCCCTAAGCCCCGGGGTCACAATTTCAGCAAAAATCTGACTTTTGGCAATTCACTCAAAAATGGTGCCAACCGGCTGCAAATGCTCCCCTGAAAGGTTTGGCAGTCGAAACAGAAGGCTTTTTATCACAGGACAAGAAATCAGCCCTCAACAACTTAACCGGCAGAAAATATTATTTTGACAAAATCCCTAAGCCCTGGGGTCACAATTTCAGCAAAAATCTGACTTTTGGCAATTCACTCAAAAATGGTGCCAACCAGTTGCAAATGCTCCCCTGAAAGGTTTGGCAGTCGAAACAGAAGGCTTTTTATCACAGGACAAGAAATCAGCCCTCAACAACTTAACCGGTGGAAAATATTTTTTTGAAAATATCCCTAAGCCCCGGGGTCACAATTTCAGCAAAAATCTGACTTTTGGCAATTCACTCAAAAATGGTGCCAACCGGTTGGAAATGCTCCCCTGAAAGGTTTGGCAGTCGAAACAGAAGGCTTTTTATCACAGGACAAGAAATCAGCCCTCAACAACTTAACCGGCAGAAAATATTTTTTTGAAAAAATCCCTAAGCCCCGGGGTCACAATTTCAGCAAAAATCTGACTTTTGGCAATTCACTCAAAAATGGTGCCAACTGGTTGCAAATGCTCCCCTGAAAGGTTTGGCGATGGAAACAGAAGGCTTTTTATCACAGGATAAGAAATCAGCCCTCAACAACTTAACCGGCGGAAAATATTTTTTTGAAAAAATCCCTAAGCCCCGGGGTCACAATTTCAGCAAAAATCTGACTTTTGGCAATTCACTCAAAAATGGTGCCAACCGGTTGGAAATGCTCCCCTGAAAGGTTTGGCAGTCGAAACAGAATACTTTTTATCACAGGACAAGAAATCAGCCCTCAACAACTTAACCGGCGGAAAATATTTTTTTGAAAAAATCTCTAAGCCCCGGGGTCACAATTTCAGCAAATATCTGACTTTTGGCAATTCACTCAAAAATGGTGCCAACCAGTTGCAAATGCTCCCCTGAAAGGTTTGGCAGTCGAAACAGAAGGCTTTTTATCACAGGACAAGAAATCAGCCCTCAACAACTTAACCGGTGTAAAATATTTTTTTGAAAATATCCCTAAGCCCCGGGGTCACAATTTCAGCAAAAATCTGACTTTTGGCAATTCACTCAAAAATGGTGCCAACCGGTTGGAAATGCTCCCCTGAAAGGTTTGGCAGTCGAAACAGAAGGCTTTTTATCACAGGACAAGAAATCAGCCCTCAACAACTTAACCGGAGGAAAATATTTTTTTGAAAAAATCCCTAAGCCCCGGGGTCACAATTTCAGCAAAAATCTGACTTTTGGCAATTCCCTCAAAAATGGTGCCAACCGGTTGGAAATGCTCCCCTGAAAGGTTTGGCAGTCGAAACAGAAGGCTTTTTATCACAGGACAAGAAATCAGCCCTCAACAACTTAACCGGCGGAAAATATTTTTTTGAAAAAATCTCTAAGCCCCGGGGTCACAATTTCAGCAAATATCTGACTTTTGGCAATTCACTCAAAAATGGTGCCAACCGGCTGCAAATGCTCTCCTGAAAGGTTTGGCAGTCGAAACAGAAGGCTTTTTATCACAGGACAAGAAATCAGCCCTCAACAACTTAACCGGCGGAAAATATTTTTTTGAAAAAATCCCTAAGCCCCGGGGTCACAATTTCAGCAAAAATCTGACTTTTGGCAATTCACTCAAAAATGGTGCCAACCGGCTGCAAATGCTCCCCTGAAAGGTTTGGCAGTCGAAACAGAAGGCTTTTTATCACAGGACAAGAAATCAGCCCTCAACAACTTAACCGGCAGAAAATATTATTTTGACAAAATCCCTAAGCCCTGGGGTCACAATTTCAGCAAAAATCTGACTTTTGGCAATTCACTCAAAAATGGTGCCAACCAGTTGCAAATGCTCCCCTGAAAGGTTTGGCAGTCGAAACAGAAGGCTTTTTATCACAGGACAAGAAATCAGCCCTCAACAACTTAACCGGTGGAAAATATTTTTTTGAAAATATCTCTAAGCCCCGGGGTCACAATTTCAGCAAAAATCTGACTTTTGGCAATTCACTCAAAAATGGTGCCAACCGGTTGGAAATGCTCCCCTGAAAGGTTTGGCAGTCGAAACAGAAGGCTTTTTATCACAGGACAAGAAATCAGCCCTCAACAACTTAACCGGCAGAAAATATTTTTTTGAAAATATCCCTAAGCCCCGGGGTCACAATTTCAGCAAAAATCTGACTTTTGGCAATTCACTCAAAAATGGTGCCAACCGGTTGGAAATGCTCCCCTGAAAGGTTTGGCGATGGAAACAGAAGGCTTTTTATCACAGGACAAGAAATCAGCCCTCAACAACTTAACCGGCGGAAAATATTTTTTTGAAAAAATCTCTAAGCCCCGGGGTCACAATTTCAGCAAATATCTGACTTTTGGCAATTCACTCAAAAATGGTGCCAACCGGCTGCAAATGCTCCCCTGAAAGGTTTGGCAGTCGAAACAGAAGGCTTTTTATCACAGGACAAGAAATCAGCCCTCAACAAATTAACCGGCGGAAAATATTTTTTTGAAAAAATCCCTAAGCCCCGGGGTCACAATTTCAGCAAAAATCTGACTTTTGGCAATTCACTCAAAAATGGTGCCAACCGGCTGCAAATGCTCCCCTGAAAGGTTTGGCAGTCGAAACAGAAGGCTTTTTATCACAGGACAAGAAATCAGCCCTCAACAACTTAACCGGCAGAAAATATTTTTTTGACAAAATCCGTAAGCCCCGGGGTCACAATTTCAGCAAATATCTGACTTTTGGCAATTCACTCAAAAATGGTGCCAGCACGTTGCAAATGCTCCCCTGAAAGGTTTGGCAGTCGAAACAGAAGGCTTTTTATCACAGGACAAGAAATCAGCCCTCAACAACTTAACCGGCGGAAAATATTTTTTTGAAAAAATCCCTAAGCCCCGGGGTCACAATTTCAGCAAAAATCTGACTTTTGGCAATTCACTCAAAAATGGTGCCAACCGGCTGCAAATGCTCCCCTGAAAGGTTTGGCAGTCGAAACAGAAGGCTTTTTATCACAGGACAAGAAATCAGCCCTCAACAACTTAACCGGCAGAAAATATTATTTTGACAAAATCCCTAAGCCCTGGGGTCACAATTTCAGCAAAAATCTGACTTTTGGCAATTCACTCAAAAATGGTGCCAACCAGTTGCAAATGCTCCCCTGAAAGGTTTGGCAGTCGAAACAGAAGGCTTTTTATCACAGGACAAGAAATCAGCCCTCAACAACTTAACCGGTGGAAAATATTTTTTTGAAAATATCTCTAAGCCCCGGGGTCACAATTTCAGCAAAAATCTGACTTTTGGCAATTCACTCAAAAATGGTGCCAACCGGTTGGAAATGCTCCCCTGAAAGGTTTGGCAGTCGAAACAGAAGGCTTTTTATCACAGGACAAGAAATCAGCCCTCAACAACTTAACCGGCAGAAAATATTTTTTTGAAAAAATCCCTAAGCCCCGGGGTCACAATTTCAGCAAAAATCTGACTTTTGGCAATTCACTCAAAAATGGTGCCAACTGGTTGCAAATGCTCCCCTGAAAGGTTTGGCGATGGAAACAGAAGGCTTTTTATCACAGGATAAGAAATCAGCCCTCAACAACTTAACCGGCGGAAAATATTTTTTTGAAAAAATCCCTAAGCCCCGGGGTCACAATTTCAGCAAAAATCTGACTTTTGGCAATTCACTCAAAAATGGTGCCAACCGGTTGGAAATGCTCCCCTGAAAGGTTTGGCAGTCGAAACAGAATACTTTTTATCACAGGACAAGAAATCAGCCCTCAACAACTTAACCGGCGGAAAATATTTTTTTGAAAAAATCTCTAAGCCCCGGGGTCACAATTTCAGCAAATATCTGACTTTTGGCAATTCACTCAAAAATGGTGCCAACCAGTTGCAAATGCTCCCCTGAAAGGTTTGGCAGTCGAAACAGAAGGCTTTTTATCACAGGACAAGAAATCAGCCCTCAACAACTTAACCGGTGTAAAATATTTTTTTGAAAATATCCCTAAGCCCCGGGGTCACAATTTCAGCAAAAATCTGACTTTTGGCAATTCACTCAAAAATGGTGCCAACCGGTTGGAAATGCTCCCCTGAAAGGTTTGGCAGTCGAAACAGAAGGCTTTTTATCACAGGACAAGAAATCAGCCCTCAACAACTTAACCGGAGGAAAATATTTTTTTGAAAAAATCCCTAAGCCCCGGGGTCACAATTTCAGCAAAAATCTGACTTTTGGCAATTCCCTCAAAAATGGTGCCAACCGGTTGGAAATGCTCCCCTGAAAGGTTTGGCAGTCGAAACAGAAGGCTTTTTATCACAGGACAAGAAATCAGCCCTCAACAACTTAACCGGCGGAAAATATTTTTTTGAAAAAATCTCTAAGCCCCGGGGTCACAATTTCAGCAAATATCTGACTTTTGGCAATTCACTCAAAAATGGTGCCAACCGGCTGCAAATGCTCTCCTGAAAGGTTTGGCAGTCGAAACAGAAGGCTTTTTATCACAGGACAAGAAATCAGCCCTCAACAACTTAACCGGCGGAAAATATTTTTTTGAAAAAATCCCTAAGCCCCGGGGTCACAATTTCAGCAAAAATCTGACTTTTGGCAATTCACTCAAAAATGGTGCCAACCGGCTGCAAATGCTCCCCTGAAAGGTTTGGCAGTCGAAACAGAAGGCTTTTTATCACAGGACAAGAAATCAGCCCTCAACAACTTAACCGGCAGAAAATATTATTTTGACAAAATCCCTAAGCCCTGGGGTCACAATTTCAGCAAAAATCTGACTTTTGGCAATTCACTCAAAAATGGTGCCAACCAGTTGCAAATGCTCCCCTGAAAGGTTTGGCAGTCGAAACAGAAGGCTTTTTATCACAGGACAAGAAATCAGCCCTCAACAACTTAACCGGTGGAAAATATTTTTTTGAAAATATCTCTAAGCCCCGGGGTCACAATTTCAGCAAAAATCTGACTTTTGGCAATTCACTCAAAAATGGTGCCAACCGGTTGGAAATGCTCCCCTGAAAGGTTTGGCAGTCGAAACAGAAGGCTTTTTATCACAGGACAAGAAATCAGCCCTCAACAACTTAACCGGCAGAAAATATTTTTTTGAAAATATCCCTAAGCCCCGGGGTCACAATTTCAGCAAAAATCTGACTTTTGGCAATTCACTCAAAAATGGTGCCAACCGGTTGGAAATGCTCCCCTGAAAGGTTTGGCGATGGAAACAGAAGGCTTTTTATCACAGGACAAGAAATCAGCCCTCAACAACTTAACCGGCGGAAAATATTTTTTTGAAAAAATCTCTAAGCCCCGGGGTCACAATTTCAGCAAATATCTGACTTTTGGCAATTCACTCAAAAATGGTGCCAACCGGCTGCAAATGCTCCCCTGAAAGGTTTGGCAGTCGAAACAGAAGGCTTTTTATCACAGGACAAGAAATCAGCCCTCAACAAATTAACCGGCGGAAAATATTTTTTTGAAAAAATCCCTAAGCCCCGGGGTCACAATTTCAGCAAAAATCTGACTTTTGGCAATTCACTCAAAAATGGTGCCAACCGGCTGCAAATGCTCCCCTGAAAGGTTTGGCAGTCGAAACAGAAGGCTTTTTATCACAGGACAAGAAATCAGCCCTCAACAACTTAACCGGCAGAAAATATTTTTTTGACAAAATCCGTAAGCCCCGGGGTCACAATTTCAGCAAATATCTGACTTTTGGCAATTCACTCAAAAATGGTGCCAGCACGTTGCAAATGCTCCCCTGAAAGGTTTGGCAGTCGAAACAGAAGGCTTTTTATCACAGGACAAGAAATCAGCCCTCAACAACTTAACCGGCGGAAAATATTTTTTTGAAAAAATCCCTAAGCCCCGGGGTCACAATTTCAGCAAAAATCTGACTTTTGGCAATTCACTCAAAAATGGTGCCAACCGGCTGCAAATGCTCCCCTGAAAGGTTTGGCAGTCGAAACAGAAGGCTTTTTATCACAGGACAAGAAATCAGCCCTCAACAACTTAACCGGCAGAAAATATTATTTTGACAAAATCCCTAAGCCCTGGGGTCACAATTTCAGCAAAAATCTGACTTTTGGCAATTCACTCAAAAATGGTGCCAACCAGTTGCAAATGCTCCCCTGAAAGGTTTGGCAGTCGAAACAGAAGGCTTTTTATCACAGGACAAGAAATCAGCCCTCAACAACTTAACCGGTGGAAAATATTTTTTTGAAAATATCTCTAAGCCCCGGGGTCACAATTTCAGCAAAAATCTGACTTTTGGCAATTCACTCAAAAATGGTGCCAACCGGTTGGAAATGCTCCCCTGAAAGGTTTGGCAGTCGAAACAGAAGGCTTTTTATCACAGGACAAGAAATCAGCCCTCAACAACTTAACCGGCAGAAAATATTTTTTTGAAAATATCCCTAAGCCCCGGGGTCACAATTTCAGCAAAAATCTGACTTTTGGCAATTCACTCAAAAATGGTGCCAACCGGTTGGAAATGCTCCCCTGAAAGGTTTGGCAGTCGAAACAGAAGGCTTTTTATCACAGGACAAGAAATCAGCCCTCAACAACTTAACCGGCAGAAAATATTTTTTTGAAAAAATCCCTAAGCCCCGGGGTCACAATTTCAGCAAAAATCTGACTTTTGGCAATTCACTCAAAAATGGTGCCAACTGGTTGCAAATGCTCCCCTGAAAGGTTTGGCGATGGAAACAGAAGGCTTTTTATCACAGGATAAGAAATCAGCCCTCAACAACTTAACCGGCGGAAAATATTTTTTTGAAAAAATCCCTAAGCCCCGGGGTCACAATTTCAGCAAAAATCTGACTTTTGGCAATTCACTCAAAAATGGTGCCAACCGGTTGGAAATGCTCCCCTGAAAGGTTTGGCAGTCGAAACAGAATACTTTTTATCACAGGACAAGAAATCAGCCCTCAACAACTTAACCGGCGGAAAATATTTTTTTGAAAAAATCTCTAAGCCCCGGGGTCACAATTTCAGCAAATATCTGACTTTTGGCAATTCACTCAAAAATGGTGCCAACCAGTTGCAAATGCTCCCCTGAAAGGTTTGGCAGTCGAAACAGAAGGCTTTTTATCACAGGACAAGAAATCAGCCCTCAACAACTTAACCGGCGGAAAATATTTTTTTGAAAAAATCCCTAAGCCCCGGGGTCACAATTTCAGCAAAAATCTGACTTTTGGCAATTCACTCAAAAATGGTGCCAACCGGCTGCAAATGCTCCCCTGAAAGGTTTGGCAGTCGAAACAGAAGGCTTTTTATCACAGGACAAGAAATCAGCCCTCAACAACTTAACCGGCAGAAAATATTATTTTGACAAAATCCCTAAGCCCCGGGGTCACAATTTCAGCAAAAATCTGACTTTTGGCAATTCACTAAAAAATGGTGCCAACCGGCTGCAAATGCTCCCCTGAAAGGTTTGGCAGTCGAAACAGAAGGCTTTTTATCACAGGACAAGAAATCAGCCCTCAACAACTTAACTGGCGGAAAATATTTTTTTGAAAAAATCTCTAAGCCCCGGGGTCGCAATTTCAGCAAAAATCTGACTTTTGGCAATTCACTCAAAAATGGTGCCAACCGGCTGCAAATGCTCCCCTGAAAGGTTTGGCAGTCGAAACAGAAGGCTTTTTATCACAGGACAAGAAATCAGCCCTCAACAACTTAACCGGCAGAAAATATTATTTTGACAAAATCCCTAAGCCCTGGGGTCACAATTTCAGCAAAAATCTGACTTTTGGCAATTCACTCAAAAATGGTGCCAACCAGTTGCAAATGCTACCCTGAAAGGTTTGGCAGTCGAAACAGAAGGCTTTTTATCACAGGACAAGAAATCAGCCCTCAACAACTTAACCGGTGGAAAATATTTTTTTGAAAATATCCCTAAGCCCCGGGGTCACAATTTCAGCAAAAATCTGACTTTTGGCAATTCACTCAAAAATGGTGCCAACCGGTTGGAAATGCTCCCCTGAAAGGTTTGGCAGTCGAAACAGAAGGCTTTTTATCACAGGACAAGAAATCAGCCCTCAACAACTTAACCGGAGGAAAATATTTTTTTGAAAAAATCCCTAAGCCCTGGGGTCACAATTTCAGCAAAAATCTGACTTTTGGCAATTCACTCAAAAATGGTGCCAACTGGTTGCAAATGCTCCCCTGAAAGGTTTGGCAGTCGAAACAGAAGGCTTTTTATCACAGGACAAGAAATCAGCCCTCGAAAACCTAACCGGCGGAAAATATTTTTTTGAAAAAATCCCTAAGCCCCGGGGTCACAATGTCAGTAAAAATCTGACTTTTGGCAATTCACTCAAAAATGGTGCCAGCAGGTTGCAAATGCTCCCGTGAAATCTTTGGCGATGGAAACAGAAGGCTTTTTATCACAGGACAAGAAATCAGCCCTCGGAAACCTAAGCTGCGGAAAATATTTTTTTGGAAAAAAACCCTAAGCCCCGGGGTCACAATTTCAGCAAAAATCTGACTTTTGGCAATTCACTCAAAAATGGTGCCAGCACGTTGCAAATACTCCCCTGAAAGGTTTGGCGATGGAAACAGAAGGCTTTTTATCACAGGACAAGAAATCAGCCCTCAACAACTTAACCGGCGGAAAATATTTTTTTGAAAAAATCTCTAAGCCCCGGGGTCACAATTTCAGCAAATATCTGACTTTTGGCAATTCACTCAAAAATGGTGCCAACCGGCTGCAAATGCTCCCCTGAAAGGTTTGGCAGTCGAAACAGAAGGCTTTTTATCACAGGACAAGAAATCAGCCCTCAACAACTTAACCGGCAGAAAATATTATTTTGACAAAATCCCTAAGCCCTGGGGTCACAATTTCAGCAAAAATCTGACTTTTGGCAATTCACTCAAAAATGGTGCCAACCAGTTGCAAATGCTCCCCTGAAAGGTTTGGCAGTCGAAACAGAAGGCTTTTTATCACAGGACAAGAAATCAGCCCTCAACAACTTAACCGGTGGAAAATATTTTTTTGAAAATATCCCTAAGCCCCGGGGTCACAATTTCAGCAAAAATCTGACTTTTGGCAATTCACTCAAAAATGGTGCCAACCGGTTGGAAATGCTCCCCTGAAAGGTTTGGCAGTCGAAACAGAAGGCTTTTTATCACAGGACAAGAAATCAGCCCTCAACAACTTAACCGGCAGAAAATATTTTTTTGAAAAAATCCCTAAGCCCCGGGGTCACAATTTCAGCAAAAATCTGACTTTTGGCAATTCACTCAAAAATGGTGCCAACTGGTTGCAAATGCTCCCCTGAAAGGTTTGGCGATGGAAACAGAAGGCTTTTTATCACAGGATAAGAAATCAGCCCTCAACAACTTAACCGGCGGAAAATATTTTTTTGAAAAAATCCCTAAGCCCCGGGGTCACAATTTCAGCAAAAATATGACTTTTGGCAATTCACTCAAAAATGGTGCCAACCGGTTGGAAATGCTCCCCTGAAAGGTTTGGCAGTCGAAACAGAAGACTTTTTATCACAGGACAAGAAATCAGCCCTCAACAACTTAACCGGCGGAAAATATTTTTTTGAAAAAATCTCTAAGCCCCGGGGTCACAATTTCAGCAAATATCTGACTTTTGGCAATTCACTCAAAAATGGTGCCAACCGGCTGCAAATGCTCCCCTGAAAGGTTTGGCAGTCGAAACAGAAGGCTTTTTATCACAGGACAAGAAATCAGCCCTCAACAACTTAACCGGCGGAAAATATTTTTTTGAAAAAATCCCTAAGCCCCGGGGTCACAATTTCAGGAAAAATCTGACTTTTGGCAATTCACTCAAAAATGGTGCCAACCGGCTGCAAATGCTCCCCTGAAAGGTTTGGCAGTCAAAACAGAAGGCTTTTTATCACAGGACAAGAAATCAGCCCTCAACAACTTAACCGGCAGAAAATATTTTTTTGACAAAATCCGTAAGCCCTGGGGTCACAATTTCAGCAAATATCTGACTTTTGGCAATTCACTCAAAAATGGTGCCAGCACGTTGCAAATGCTACCCTGAAAGGTTTGGCAGTCGAAATAGAAGGCTTTTTATCACAGGACAAGAAATCAGCCCTCAACAACTTAACCGGCGGAAAATATTTTTTTGAAAAAATCTCTAAGCCCCGGGGTCACAATTTCAGCAAAAATCTGACTTTTGGCAATTCACTCAAAAATGGTGCCAACCGGTTGTAAATGCTCCCCGGAAAGGTTTGGCAGTCGAAACAGAAGGCTTTTTATCACAGGACAAGAAATCAGCCCTCAACAACTTAACCGGCGGAAAATATTTTTTTGAAAAAATCTCTAAGCCCCGGGGTCACAATTTCAGCAAAAATCTGACTTTTGGCAATTCACTAAAAAATGGTGCCAACCGGCTGCAAATGCTCCCCTGAAAGGTTTGGCAGTCGAAACAGAAGGCTTTTTATCACAGGACAAGAAATCAGCCCTCAACAACTTAACCGGCAGAAAATATTATTTTGACAAAATCCCTAAGCCCTGGGGTCACAATTTCAGCAAAAATCTGACTTTTGGCAATTCACTCAAAAATGGTGCCAACCAGTTGCAAATGCTACCCTGAAAGGTTTGGCAGTCGAAACAGAAGGCTTTTTATCACAGGACAAGAAATCAGCCCTCAACAACTTAACCGGTGGAAAATATTTTTTTGAAAATATCCCTAAGCCCCGGGGTCACAATTTCAGCAAAAATCTGACTTTTGGCAATTCACTCAAAAATGGTGCCACCCGGTTGGAAATGCTCCCCTGAAAGGTTTGGCAGTCGAAACAGAAGGCTTTTTATCACAGGACAAGAAATCAGCCCTCAACAACTTAACCGGAGGAAAATATTTTTTTGAAAAAATCCCTAAGCCCCGGGGTCACAATTTCAGCAAATATCTGACTTTTGGCAATTCACTCAAAAATGGTGCCAACTGGTTGCAAATGCTCCCCTGAAAGGTTTGGCAGTCGAAACAGAAGGCTTTTTATCACAGGACAAGAAATCAGCCCTCGAAAACCTAACCGGCGGAAAATATTTTTTTGAAAAAATCCCTAAGCCCCGGGGTCACAATGTCAGTAAAAATCTGACTTTTGGCAATTCACTCAAAAATGGTGCCAGCAGGTTGCAAATGCTCCCGTGAAAGCTTTGGCGATGGAAACAGAAGGCTTTTTATCACAGGACAAGAAATCAGCCCTCGGAAACCTAAGCTGCGGAAAATATTTTTTTGGAAAAAAACCCTAAGCCCCGGGGTCACAATTTCAGCAAAAATCTGACTTTTGGCAATTCACTCAAAAATGGTGCCAGCACGTTGCAAATACTCCCCTGAAAGGTTTGGCGATGGAAACAGAAGGCTTTTTATTACAGGACAAGAAATCAGCCCTCAACAACTTAACCGGCGGAAAATATTTTTTTGAAAAAATCTCTAAGCCCCGGGGTCACAATTTCAGCAAATATCTGACTTTTGGCAATTCACTCAAAAATGGTGCCAACCGGCTGCAAATGCTCCCCTGAAAGGTTTGGCAGTCGAAACAGAAGGCTTTTTATCACAGGACAAGAAATCAGCCCTCAACAACTTAACCGGCGGAAAATATTTTTTTGAAAAAATCCCTAAGCCCCGGGGTCACAATTTCAGCAAAAATCTGACTTTTGGCAATTCACTCAAAAATGGTGCCAACCGGCTGCAAATGCTCCCCTGAAAGGTTTGGCAGTCGAAACAGAAGGCTTTTTATCACAGGACAAGAAATCAGCCCTCAACAACTTAACCGGCAGAAAATATTTTTTTGACAAAATCCGTAAGCCCTGGGGTCACAATTTCAGCAAATATCTGACTTTTGGCAATTCACTCAAAAATGGTGCCAGCACGTTGCAAATGCTACCCTGAAAGGTTTGGCAGTCGAAATAGAAGGCTTTTTATCACAGGACAAGAAATCAGCCCTCAACAACTTAACCGGCGGAAAATATTTTTTTGAAAAAATCCCTAAGCCCCGGGGTCACAATTTCAGCAAAAATCTGACTTTTGGCAATTCACTCAAAAATGGTGCCAACTGGTTGCAAATGCTCCCCTGAAAGGTTTGGCGATGGAAACAGAAGGCTTTTTATCACAGGATAAGAAATCAGCCCTCAACAACTTAACCGGCGGAAAATATTTTTTTGAAAAAATCCCTAAGCCCCGGGGTCACAATTTCAGCAAAAATCTGACTTTTGGCAATTCACTCAAAAATGGTGCCAGCACGTTGCAAATGCTCCCCTGAAAGGTTTGGCGATGGAAACAGAAGGCTTTTTATCACAGGACAAGAAATCAGCCCTCAACAACTTAACCGGCGGAAAATATTTTTTTGAAAAAATCCCTAAGCCCCGGGGTCACAATTTCAGCAAATATCTGACTTTTGGCAATTCACTCAAAAATGGTGCCAACCGGCTGCAAATGCTCCCCTGAAAGGTTTGGCAGTCGAAACAGAAGGCTTTTTATCACAGGACAAGAAATCAGCCCTCAACAACTTAACCGGCGGAAAATATTTTTTTGAAAAAATCCCTAAGCCCCGGGGTCACAATTTCAGCAAAAATCTGACTTTTGGCAATTCACTCAAAAATGGTGCCAACCGGCTGCAAATGCTCCCCTGAAAGGTTTGGCAGTCGAAACAGAAGGCTTTTTATCACAGGACAAGAAATCAGCCCTCAACAACTTAACCGGCAGAAAATATTTTTTTGACAAAATCCGTAAGCCCTGGGGTCACAATTTCAGCAAATATCTGACTTTTGGCAATTCACTCAAAAATGGTGCCAGCACGTTGCAAATGCTACCCTGAAAGGTTTGGCAGTCGAAATAGAAGGCTTTTTATCACAGGACAAGAAATCAGCCCTCAACAACTTAACCGGCGGAAAATATTTTTTTGAAAAAATCTCTAAGCCCCGGGGTCACAATTTCAGCAAAAATCTGACTTTTGGCAATTCACTCAAAAATGGTGCCAACCGGCTGCAAATGCTCCCCTGAAAGGTTTGGCAGTCGAAACAGAAGGCTTTTTATCACAGGACAAGAAATCAGCCCTCAACAACTTAACTGGCGGAAAATATTTTTTTGAAAAAATCTCTAAGCCCCGGGGTCACAATTTCAGCAAAAATCTGACTTTTGGCAATTCACTCAAAAATGGTGCCAACCGGCTGCAAATGCTCCCCTGAAAGGTTTGGCAGTCGAAACAGAAGGCTTTTTATCACAGGACAAGAAATCAGCCCTCAACAACTTAACCGGCAGAAAATATTATTTTGACAAAATCCCTAAGCCCTGGGGTCACAATTTCAGCAAAAATCTGACTTTTGGCAATTCACTCAAAAATGGTGCCAACCAGTTGCAAATGCTACCCTGAAAGGTTTGGCAGTCGAAACAGAAGGCTTTTTATCACAGGACAAGAAATCAGCCCTCAACAACTTAACCGGAGGAAAATATTTTTTTGAAAAAATCCCTAAGCCCCGGGGTCACAATTTCAGCAAAAATCTGACTTTTGGCAATTCACTCAAAAATGGTGCCAACCGGCTGCAAATGCTCCCCTGAAAGGTTTGGCAGTCGAAACACAAGGCTTTTTATCACAGGACAAGAAATCAGCCCTCAACAACTTAACCGGCAGAAAATATTTTTTTGACAAAATCCGTAAGCCCTGGGGTCACAATTTCAGCAAATATCTGACTTTTGGCAATTCACTCAAAAATGGTGCCAGCACGTTGCAAATGCTACCCTGAAAGGTTTGGCAGTCGAAATAGAAGGCTTTTTATCACAGGACAAGAAATCAGCCCTCAACAACTTAACCGGCGGAAAATATTTTTTTGAAAAAATCCCTAAGCCCCGGGGTCACAATTTCAGCAAAAATCTGACTTTTGGCAATTCACTCAAAAATGGTGCCAACTGGTTGCAAATGCTCCCCTGAAAGGTTTGGCGATGGAAACAGAAGGCTTTTTATCACAGGATAAGAAATCAGCCCTCAACAACTTAACCGGCGGAAAATATTTTTTTGAAAAAATCCCTAAGCCCCGGGGTCACAATTTCAGCAAAAATCTGACTTTTGGCAATTCACTCAAAAATGGTGCCAACCGGTTGGAAATGCTCCCCTGAAAGGTGTGGCAGTCGAAACAGAAGACTTTTTATCACAGGACAAGAAATCAGCCCTCAACAACTTAACCGGCGGAAAATATTTTTTTGAAAAAATCTCTAAGCCCCGGGGTCACAATTTCAGCAAATATCTGACTTTTGGCAATTCACTCAAAAATGGTGCCAACCGGCTGCAAATGCTCCCCTGAAAGGTTTGGCAGTCGAAACAGAAGGCTTTTTATCACAGGACAAGAAATCAGCCCTCAACAACTTAACCGGCGGAAAATATTTTTTTGAAAAAATCCCTAAGCCCCGGGGTCACAATTTCAGCAAAAATCTGACTTTTGGCAATTCACTCAAAAATGGTGCCAACCGGCTGCAAATGCTCCCCTGAAAGGTTTGGCAGTCGAAACAGAAGGCTTTTTATCACAGGACAAGAAATCAGCCCTCAACAACTTAACCGGCAGAAAATATTTTTTTGACAAAATCCGTAAGCCCTGGGGTCACAATTTCAGCAAATATCTGACTTTTGGCAATTCACTCAAAAATGGTGCCAGCACGTTGCAAATGCTACCCTGAAAGGTTTGGCAGTCGAAATAGAAGGCTTTTTATCACAGGACAAGAAATCAGCCCTCAACAACTTAACCGGCGGAAAATATTTTTTTGAAAAAATCTCTAAGCCCCGGGGTCACAATTTCAGCAAAAATCTGACTTTTGGCAATTCACTCAAAAATGGTGCCAACCGGCTGCAAATGCTCCCCTGAAAGGTTTGGCAGTCGAAACAGAAGGCTTTTTATCACAGGACAAGAAATCAGCCCTCAACAACTTAACTGGCGGAAAATATTTTTTTGAAAAAATCTCTAAGCCCCGGGGTCACAATTTCAGCAAAAATCTGACTTTTGGCAATTCACTCAAAAATGGTGCCAACCGGCTGCAAATGCTCCCCTGAAAGGTTTGGCAGTCGAAACAGAAGGCTTTTTATCACAGGACAAGAAATCAGCCCTCAACAACTTAACCGGCAGAAAATATTATTTTGACAAAATCCCTAAGCCCTGGGGTCACAATTTCAGCAAAAATCTGACTTTTGGCAATTCACTCAAAAATGGTGCCAACCAGTTGCAAATGCTACCCTGAAAGGTTTGGCAGTCGAAACAGAAGGCTTTTTATCACAGGACAAGAAATCAGCCCTCAACAACTTAACCGGAGGAAAATATTTTTTTGAAAAAATCCCTAAGCCCCGGGGTCACAATTTCAGCAAAAATCTGACTTTTGGCAATTCACTCAAAAATGGTGCCAACTGGTTGCAAATGCTCCCCTGAAAGGTTTGGCAGTCGAAACAGAAGGCTTTTTATCACAGGACAAGAAATCAGCCCTCGAAAACCTAACCGGCGGAAAATATTTTTTTGAAAAAATCCCTAAGCCCCGGGGTCACAATGTCAGTAAAAATCTGACTTTTGGCAATTCACTCAAAAATGGTGCCAGCAGGTTGCAAATGCTCCCGTGAAAGCTTTGGCGATGGAAACAGAAGGCTTTTTATCACAGGACAAGAAATCAGCCCTCGGAAACCTAAGCTGCGGAAAATATTTTTTTGGAAAAAAACCCTAAGCCCCGGGGTCACAATTTCAGCAAAAATCTGACTTTTGGCAATTCACCCAAAAATGGTGCCAGCACGTTGCAAATACTCCCCTGAAAGGTTTGGCGATGGAAACAGAAGGCTTTTTATCACAGGACAAGAAATCAGCCCTCAACAACTTAACCGGCGGAAAATATTTTTTTGAAAAAATCTCTAAGCCCCGGGGTCACAATTTCAGCAAATATCTGACTTTTGGCAATTCACTCAAAAATGGTGCCAACCGGCTGCAAATGCTCCCCTGAAAGCTTTGGCGATGGAAACAGAAGGCTTTTTATCACAGGACAAGAAATCAGCCCTCAACAACTTAACCGGCGGAAAATATTTTTTTGAAAAAATCCCTAAGCCCCGGGGTCACAATTTCAGCAAAAATCTGACTTTTGGCAATTCACTCAAAAATGGTGCCAACCGGCTGCAAATGCTCCCCTGAAAGGTTTGGCAGTCGAAACAGAAGGCTTTTTATCACAGGACAAGAAATCAGCCCTCAACAACTTAACCGGCAGAAAATATTTTTTTGACAAAATCCGTAAGCCCTGGGGTCACAATTTCAGCAAAAATCTGACTTTTGGCAATTCACTCTAAAATGGTGCCAACCGGCTGCAAATGCTCCCCTGAAAGATTTGGCAGTCGAAACAGAAGGCTTTTTATCACAGGACAAGAAATCAGCCCTCAACAACTTAACCGGCAGAAAATATTATTTTGACAAAATCCCTAAGCCCTGGGGTCACAATTTCAGCAAAAATCTGACTTTTGGCAATTCACTCAAAAATGGTGCCAACCAGTTGCAAATGCTACCCTGAAAGGTTTGGCAGTCGAAACAGAAGGCTTTTTATCACAGGACAAGAAATCAGCCCTCAACAACTTAACCGGTGGAAAATATTTTTTTGAAAATATCCCTAAGCCCCGGGGTCACAATTTCAGCAAAAATCTGACTTTTGGCAATTCACTCAAAAATGGTGCCAACCGGTTGGAAATGCTCCCCTGAAAGGTTTGGCAGTCGAAACAGAAGGCTTTTTATCACAGGACAAGAAATCAGCCCTCAACAACTTAACCGGAGGAAAATATTTTTTTGAAAAAATCCCTAAGCCCCGGGGTCACAATTTCAGCAAAAATCTGACTTTTGGCAATTCACTCAAAAATGGTGCCAACTGGTTGCAAATGCTCCCCTGAAAGGTTTGGCAGTCGAAACAGAAGGCTTTTTATCACAGGACAAGAAATCAGCCCTCAAAAACCTAACCGGCGGAAAATATTTTTTTGAAAAAATCCCTAACCCCAGGGTCACAATTTCAGCAAAAATCTGACTTTTGGCAATTCACTCAAAAATGGTGCCAGCACGTTGCAAATGCTCCCCTGAAAGGTTTGGCGATGGAAACAGAAGGCTTTTTATCACAGGACAAGAAATCAGCCCTCAACAACTTAACCGGCGGAAAATATTTTTTTGAAAAAATCCCTAAGCCCCGGGGTCACAATTTCAGCAAAAATCTGACTTTTGGCAATTCACTCAAAAATGGTGCCAGCACGTTGCAAATGCTCCCCTGAAAGGTTTGGCGATGGAAACAGAAGGCTTTTTATCACAGGACAAGAAATCAGCCCTCGAAAACCTAACCTGCGGAAAATATTTTTTTGGAAAAAATCCCTAACCCCGGGGTCACAATTTCAGAAAAAATCTGACTTTTAGCAATTCACTCAAAAATGGTGCCAGCACGTTGCAAATGCTCCCCTGAAAGGTTTGGCGATGGAAACAGAAGGCTTTTTATCACAGGACAAGAAATCAGCCCTCAACAACTTAACCGGCGGAAAATATTTTTTTGGAAAAAATCCCTAAGCCCCGGGGTCACAATTTCAGCAAAAATCTGACTTTTGGCAATTCACTCAAAAATGGTGCCAACCGGTTGCAAATGCTCCCCTGAAAGATTTGGCGATGGAAACAGAAGCCTTTTTATCACAGGACAAGGAATCAGCCCTCAAAAACCTAACCTGCGGAAAATATTTTTTTGAAAAAATCCCTAAACCCCGGGGTCACAATGTCAGCAAAAATCTGACTTTTGGCAATTCACTCAAAAATGGTGCCAGCAGGTTGCAAATGCTCCCGTGAAAGCTTTGGCGATGGAAACAGAAGGCTTTTTATCACAGGACAAGAAATCAGCCCTCGAAAACCTAACCTGCGGAAAATATTTTTTTGGAAAAAATCCCTAACCCCGGGGTCACAATTTCAGAAAAAATCTGACTTTTGGCAATTCACTCAAAAATGGTGCCAGCACGTTGCAAATGCTCCCCTGAAAGGTTTGGCGATGGAAACAGAAGGCTTTTTATCACAGGACAAGAAATCAGCCCTCAACAACTTAACCGGCGGAAAATATTTTTTTGGAAAAAATCCCTAAGCCCCGGGGTCACAATTTCAGCAAAAATCTGACTTTTGGCAATTCACTCAAAAATGGTGCCAACCGGTTGCAAATGCTCCCCTGAAAGGTTTGGCAGTCGAAACAGAAGGCTTTTTAACACAGGACAAGAAATCAGCCCTCAACAACTTAACCGGCGGAAAATATTTTTTTGAAAAAATCCCTAAGCCCCGGGGTCACAATTTCAGCAAAAATCTGACTTTTGGCAATTCACTCAAAAATGGTGCCAACCGGCTGCAAATGCTCCCCTGAAAGGTTTGGCAGTCGAAACAGAAGGCTTTTTATCACAGGACAAGAAATCAGCCCTCAACAACTTAACCGGCAGAAAATATTTTTTTGACAAAATCCCTAAGCCCCGGGGTCACAATTTCAGCAAAAATCTGACTTTTGGCATTCACTCAAAAATGGTGACAACCGGTTGGAAATGCTCCCCTGAAAGGTTTGGCAGTCGAAACAGAAGGCTTTTTATCACAGGACAAGAAATCAGCCCTCAACAACTTAACCGGCGGAAATTTTTTTTTTTGAAAAAATCCCTAAGCCCCGGGGTCACAATTTCAGCAAAAATCTGACTTTTGGCAATTCACTCAAAAATGGTGCCAACCGGCTGCAAATGCTCCCCTGAAATGTTTGGCAGTCGAAACAGAAGGCTTTTTATCACAGGACAAGAAATCAGCCCTCAACAACTTAACCGGCAGAAAATATTTTTTTGACAAAATCCCTAAGCCACGGGGTCACAATTTCAGCAAAAATCTGACTTTTGGCAATTCACTCAAAAATGGTGCCAACCGGTTGGAAATGCTCCCCTGAAAGGTTTGGCAGTCGAAACAGAAGGCTTTTTATCACAGGACAAGAAATCAGCCCTCAACAACTTAACCGGCGGAAAATTTTTTTTTTGAAAAAATCCCTAAGCCCCGGGGTCACAATTTCAGCAAAAATCTGACTTTTGGCAATTCACTCAAAAATGGTGCCAGCAGGTTGCAAATGCTCCCCTGAAAGGTTTGGCGATGGAAACAGAAGGCTTTTTATCACAGGACAAGAAATCAGCCCTCAACAACTTAACCGGTGGAAAATATTTTGTTGAAAAAATCCCTAAGCCCCGGGGTCACAATTTCAGCAAAAATCTGACTTTTGTCAATTCACTCAAAAATGGTGCCAGCACGTTGCAAATGCTCCCCTGAAAGGTTTGGCGATGGAAACAGAAGGCTTTTTATCACAGGACAAGAAATCAGCCCTCAACAACTTAACCGGCGGAAAATTTTTTTTTTGAAAAAATCCCTAAGCCCCGGGGTCACAATTTCAGCAAAAATCTGACTTTTGGCAATTCACTCAAAAATGGTGCCAGCAGGTTGCAAATGCTCCCCTGAAAGGTTTGGCAGTCGAAACAGAAGGCTTTTTATCACAGGACAAGAAATCAGCCCTCAACAACTTAACCGGCAGAAAATATTATTTTGACAAAATCCCTAAGCCCTGGGGTCACAATTTCAGCAAAAATCTGACTTTTGGCAATTCACTCAAAAATGGTGCCAACCAGTTGCAAATGCTACCCTGAAAGGTTTGGCAGTCGAAACAGAAGGCTTTTTATCACAGGACAAGAAATCAGCCCTCAACAACTTAACCGGAGGAAAATATTTTTTTGAAAAAATCCCTAAGCCCCGGGGTCACAATTTCAGCAAAAATCTGACTTTTGGCAATTCACTCAAAAATGGTGCCAACTGGTTGCAAATGCTCCCCTGAAAGGTTTGGCAGTCGAAACAGAAGGCTTTTTATCACAGGACAAGAAATCAGCCCTCGAAAACCTAACCGGCGGAAAATATTTTTTTGAAAAAATCCCTAAGCCCCGGGGTCACAATGTCAGTAAAAATCTGACTTTTGGCAATTCACTCAAAAATGGTGCCAGCAGGTTGCAAATGCTCCCGTGAAAGCTTTGGCGATGGAAACAGAAGGCTTTTTATCACAGGACAAGAAATCAGCCCTCGGAAACCTAAGCTGCGGAAAATATTTTTTTGGAAAAAAACCCTAAGCCCCGGGGTCACAATTTCAGCAAAAATCTGACTTTTGGCAATTCACCCAAAAATGGTGCCAGCACGTTGCAAATACTCCCCTGAAAGGTTTGGCGATGGAAACAGAAGGCTTTTTATCACAGGACAAGAAATCAGCCCTCAACAACTTAACCGGCGGAAAATATTTTTTTGAAAAAATCTCTAAGCCCCGGGGTCACAATTTCAGCAAATATCTGACTTTTGGCAATTCACTCAAAAATGGTGCCAACCGGCTGCAAATGCTCCCCTGAAAGCTTTGGCGATGGAAACAGAAGGCTTTTTATCACAGGACAAGAAATCAGCCCTCAACAACTTAACCGGCGGAAAATATTTTTTTGAAAAAATCCCTAAGCCCCGGGGTCACAATTTCAGCAAAAATCTGACTTTTGGCAATTCACTCAAAAATGGTGCCAACCGGCTGCAAATGCTCCCCTGAAAGGTTTGGCAGTCGAAACAGAAGGCTTTTTATCACAGGACAAGAAATCAGCCCTCAACAACTTAACCGGCAGAAAATATTTTTTTGACAAAATCCGTAAGCCCTGGGGTCACAATTTCAGCAAAAATCTGACTTTTGGCAATTCACTCTAAAATGGTGCCAACCGGCTGCAAATGCTCCCCTGAAAGATTTGGCAGTCGAAACAGAAGGCTTTTTATCACAGGACAAGAAATCAGCCCTCAACAACTTAACCGGCAGAAAATATTATTTTGACAAAATCCCTAAGCCCTGGGGTCACAATTTCAGCAAAAATCTGACTTTTGGCAATTCACTCAAAAATGGTGCCAACCAGTTGCAAATGCTACCCTGAAAGGTTTGGCAGTCGAAACAGAAGGCTTTTTATCACAGGACAAGAAATCAGCCCTCAACAACTTAACCGGTGGAAAATATTTTTTTGAAAATATCCCTAAGCCCCGGGGTCACAATTTCAGCAAAAATCTGACTTTTGGCAATTCACTCAAAAATGGTGCCAACCGGTTGGAAATGCTCCCCTGAAAGGTTTGGCAGTCGAAACAGAAGGCTTTTTATCACAGGACAAGAAATCAGCCCTCAACAACTTAACCGGAGGAAAATATTTTTTTGAAAAAATCCCTAAGCCCCGGGGTCACAATTTCAGCAAAAATCTGACTTTTGGCAATTCACTCAAAAATGGTGCCAACTGGTTGCAAATGCTCCCCTGAAAGGTTTGGCAGTCGAAACAGAAGGCTTTTTATCACAGGACAAGAAATCAGCCCTCAAAAACCTAACCGGCGGAAAATATTTTTTTGAAAAAATCCCTAACCCCAGGGTCACAATTTCAGCAAAAATCTGACTTTTGGCAATTCACTCAAAAATGGTGCCAGCACGTTGCAAATGCTCCCCTGAAAGGTTTGGCGATGGAAACAGAAGGCTTTTTATCACAGGACAAGAAATCAGCCCTCAACAACTTAACCGGCGGAAAATATTTTTTTGAAAAAATCCCTAAGCCCCGGGGTCACAATTTCAGCAAAAATCTGACTTTTGGCAATTCACTCAAAAATGGTGCCAGCACGTTGCAAATGCTCCCCTGAAAGGTTTGGCGATGGAAACAGAAGGCTTTTTATCACAGGACAAGAAATCAGCCCTCGAAAACCTAACCTGCGGAAAATATTTTTTTGGAAAAAATCCCTAACCCCGGGGTCACAATTTCAGAAAAAATCTGACTTTTAGCAATTCACTCAAAAATGGTGCCAGCACGTTGCAAATGCTCCCCTGAAAGGTTTGGCGATGGAAACAGAAGGCTTTTTATCACAGGACAAGAAATCAGCCCTCAACAACTTAACCGGCGGAAAATATTTTTTTGGAAAAAATCCCTAAGCCCCGGGGTCACAATTTCAGCAAAAATCTGACTTTTGGCAATTCACTCAAAAATGGTGCCAACCGGTTGCAAATGCTCCCCTGAAAGATTTGGCGATGGAAACAGAAGCCTTTTTATCACAGGACAAGGAATCAGCCCTCAAAAACCTAACCTGCGGAAAATATTTTTTTGAAAAAATCCCTAAACCCCGGGGTCACAATGTCAGCAAAAATCTGACTTTTGGCAATTCACTCAAAAATGGTGCCAGCAGGTTGCAAATGCTCCCGTGAAAGCTTTGGCGATGGAAACAGAAGGCTTTTTATCACAGGACAAGAAATCAGCCCTCGAAAACCTAACCTGCGGAAAATATTTTTTTGGAAAAAATCCCTAACCCCGGGGTCACAATTTCAGAAAAAATCTGACTTTTGGCAATTCACTCAAAAATGGTGCCAGCACGTTGCAAATGCTCCCCTGAAAGGTTTGGCGATGGAAACAGAAGGCTTTTTATCACAGGACAAGAAATCAGCCCTCAACAACTTAACCGGCGGAAAATATTTTTTTGGAAAAAATCCCTAAGCCCCGGGGTCACAATTTCAGCAAAAATCTGACTTTTGGCAATTCACTCAAAAATGGTGCCAACCGGTTGCAAATGCTCCCCTGAAAGGTTTGGCAGTCGAAACAGAAGGCTTTTTAACACAGGACAAGAAATCAGCCCTCAACAACTTAACCGGCGGAAAATATTTTTTTGAAAAAATCCCTAAGCCCCGGGGTCACAATTTCAGCAAAAATCTGACTTTTGGCAATTCACTCAAAAATGGTGCCAACCGGCTGCAAATGCTCCCCTGAAAGGTTTGGCAGTCGAAACAGAAGGCTTTTTATCACAGGACAAGAAATCAGCCCTCAACAACTTAACCGGCAGAAAATATTTTTTTGACAAAATCCCTAAGCCCCGGGGTCACAATTTCAGCAAAAATCTGACTTTTGGCATTCACTCAAAAATGGTGACAACCGGTTGGAAATGCTCCCCTGAAAGGTTTGGCAGTCGAAACAGAAGGCTTTTTATCACAGGACAAGAAATCAGCCCTCAACAACTTAACCGGCGGAAATTTTTTTTTTTGAAAAAATCCCTAAGCCCCGGGGTCACAATTTCAGCAAAAATCTGACTTTTGGCAATTCACTCAAAAATGGTGCCAACCGGCTGCAAATGCTCCCCTGAAATGTTTGGCAGTCGAAACAGAAGGCTTTTTATCACAGGACAAGAAATCAGCCCTCAACAACTTAACCGGCAGAAAATATTTTTTTGACAAAATCCCTAAGCCACGGGGTCACAATTTCAGCAAAAATCTGACTTTTGGCAATTCACTCAAAAATGGTGCCAACCGGTTGGAAATGCTCCCCTGAAAGGTTTGGCAGTCGAAACAGAAGGCTTTTTATCACAGGACAAGAAATCAGCCCTCAACAACTTAACCGGCGGAAAATTTTTTTTTTGAAAAAATCCCTAAGCCCCGGGGTCACAATTTCAGCAAAAATCTGACTTTTGGCAATTCACTCAAAAATGGTGCCAGCAGGTTGCAAATGCTCCCCTGAAAGGTTTGGCGATGGAAACAGAAGGCTTTTTATCACAGGACAAGAAATCAGCCCTCAACAACTTAACCGGTGGAAAATATTTTGTTGAAAAAATCCCTAAGCCCCGGGGTCACAATTTCAGCAAAAATCTGACTTTTGTCAATTCACTCAAAAATGGTGCCAGCACGTTGCAAATGCTCCCCTGAAAGGTTTGGCGATGGAAACAGAAGGCTTTTTATCACAGGACAAGAAATCAGCCCTCAACAACTTAACCGGCGGAAAATTTTTTTTTTGAAAAAATCCCTAAGCCCCGGGGTCACAATTTCAGCAAAAATCTGACTTTTGGCAATTCACTCAAAAATGGTGCCAGCAGGTTGCAAATGCTCCCCTGAAAGGTTTGGCGATGGAAACAGAAGGCTTTTTATCACAGGACAAGAAATCAGCCCTCAACAACTTAACCGGCAGAAAATATTTTTTTGAAAAAATCCCTAAGCCCCGGGGTCACAATGTCAGCAAAAATCTGACTTTTGGCAATTCACTCAAAAATGGTGCCAACCGGTTGCAAATGCTCCCCGGAAAGGTTTGGCAGTCGAAACAGAAGGCTTTTTATCACAGGACAAGAAATCAGCCCTCAACAACTTAACCGGCGGAAAATATTTTTTTGAAAAAATCCCTAAGCCCCGGGGTCACAATTTCAGCAAAAATCTGACTTTTGGCAATTCACTCAAAAATGGTGCCAACCAGTTGCAAATGCTCCCCTGAAAGGTTTGGCGATGGAAACAGAAGGCTTTTTATCACAGGACAAGAAATCAGCCCTCAACAACTTAACCGGCGGAAAATATTTTTTTGAAAAAATCCCTAAGCCCCGGGGTCACAATTTCAGCAAAAATCTGACTTTTGGCAATTCACTCAAAAATGGTGCCAACCGGTTGGAAATGCTCCCCTGAAAGGTTTGGCAGTCGAAACAGAAGGCTTTTTATCACAGGACAAGAAATCAGCCCTCAACAACTTAACCGGAGGAAAATATTTTTTTGAAAAAATCCCTAAGCCCCGGGGTCACAATTTCAGCAAAAATCTGACTTTTGGCAATTCACTCAAAAATGGTGCCAACTGGTTGCAAATGCTCCCCTGAAAGGTTTGGCAGTCGAAACAGAAGGCTTTTTATCACAGGACAAGAAATCAGCCCTCGAAAACCTAACCGGCGGAAAATATTTTTTTGAAAAAATCCCTAAGCCCCGGGGTCACAATTTCAGCAAAAATCTGACTTTTGGCAATTCACTCAAAAATGGTGCCAACCGGTTGCAAATGCTCCCCGGAAAGGTTTGGCAGTCGAAACAGAAGGCTTTTTATCACAGGACAAGAAATCAGCCCTCAACAACTTAACCGGCGGAAAATATTTTTTTGAAAAAATCTCTAAGCCCCGGGGTCACAATTTCAGCAAAAATCTGACTTTTGGCAATTCACTCAAAAATGGTGCCAACCGGCTGCAAATGCTCCCCTGAAAGGTTTGGCAGTCGAAACAGAAGGCTTTTTATCACAGGACAAGAAATCAGCCCTCAACAACTTAACTGGCGGAAAATATTTTTTTGAAAAAATCTCTAAGCCCCGGGGTCACAATTTCAGCAAAAATCTGACTTTTGGCAATTCACTCAAAAATGGTGCCAACCGGCTGCAAATGCTCCCCTGAAAGGTTTGGCAGTCGAAACAGAAGGCTTTTTATCACAGGACAAGAAATCAGCCCTCAACAACTTAACCGGCAGAAAATATTTTTTTGACAAAATCCGTAAGCCCTGGGGTCACAATTTCAGCAAAAATCTGACTTTTGGCAATTCACTCAAAAATGGTGCCAACCGGTTGCAAATGCTCCCCGGAAAGGTTTGGCAGTCGAAACAGAAGGCTTTTTATCACAGGACAAGAAATCAGCCCTCAACAACTTAACCGGCGGAAAATATTTTTTTGAAAAAATCTCTAAGCCCCGGGGTCACAATTTCAGCAAAAATCTGACTTTTGGCAATTCACTCAAAAATGGTGCCAACCGGCTGCAAATGCTCCCCTGAAAGGTTTGGCAGTCGAAACAGAAGGCTTTTTATCACAGTACAAGAAATCAGCCCTCAACAACTTACCCGGCGGAAAATATTTTTTTGAAAAAATCTCTAAGCCCCGGGGTCACAATTTCAGCAAAAATCTGACTTTTGGCAATTCACTCAAAAATGGTGCCAACCGGCTGCAAATGCTCCCCTGAAAGGTTTGGCAGTCGAAACAGAAGGCTTTTTATCACAGTACAAGAAATCAGCCCTCAACAACTTACCCGGCGGAAAATATTTTTTTGAAAAAATCTCTAACCCCGGGGTCACAATTTCAGCAAAAATCTGACTTTTGGCAATTCACTCAAAAATGGTGCCAGCACGTTGCAAATGCTCCCCTGAAAGGTTTGGCGATGGAAACAGAAGGCTTTTTATCACAGGACAAGAAATCAGCCCTCAACAACTTAACCGGCGGAAAATATTTTTTTGAAAAAATCCCTAAGCCCCGGGGTCACAATTTCAGCAAAAATCTGACTTTTGGCAATTCACTCAAAAATGGTGCCAACCGGCTGCAAATGCTCCCCTGAAAGGTTTGGCAGTCGAAACAGAAGGCTTTTTATCACGGGACAAGAAATCAGCACTCAACAACTTAACCGGCGGAAAATATTTTTTTGAAAAAATCCCTAAGCCCCGGGGTCACAATTTCAGCAAAAATCTGACTTTTGGCAATTCACTCAAAAATGGTGCCAGCACGTTGCAAATGCTCCGCTGAAAGGTTTGGCGATGGAAACAGAAGGCTTTTTATCACAGGACAAGAAATCAGCCCTCAACAACTTAACCGGCGGAAAATATTTTTTTGAAAAAATCCCTAAGCCCCGGGGTCACAATTTCAGCAAAAATCTGACTTTTGGCAATTCACTCAAAAATGGTGCCAGCACGTTGCAAATGCTCCCCTGAAAGGTTTGGCGATGGAAACAGCAGGCTTTTTATCACAGGACAAGAAATCAGCCCTCAACAACTTAACCGGCGGAAAATATTTTTTTGAAAAAATCCCTAAGCCCCGGGGTCACAATTTCAGCAAAAATCTGACTTTTGGCAATTCACTCAAAAATGGTGCCAACCAGTTGCAAATGCTCCCCTGAAAGGTTTGGCGATGGAAACAGAAGGCTTTTTATCACAGGACAAGAAATCAGCCCTCAACAACTTAACCGGCGGAAAATATTTTTTTGAAAAAAATCCCTAAACCCCGGGGTCACAATTTCAGCAAAAATCTGACTTTTGGCAATTCACTCAAAAATGGTGCCAACCGGCTGCAAATGCTCCCCTGAAAGGTTTGGCAGTCGAAACAGAAGGCTTTTTATCACGGGACAAGAAATCAGCACTCAACAACTTAACCGGCGGAAAATATTTTTTTGAAAAAATCCCTAAGCCCCGGGGTCACAATTTCAGCAAAAATCTGACTTTTGGCAATTCACTCAAAAATGGTGCCAGCACGTTGCAAATGCTCCCCTGAAAGGTTTGGCGATGGAAACAGAAGGCTTTTTATCACAGGACAAGAAATCAGCCCTCAACAACTTAACCGGCGGAAAATATTTTTTTGAAAAAAATCCCTAAGCCCCGGGGTCACAATTTCAGCAAAAATCTGACTTTTGGCAATTCACTCAAAAATGGTGCCAACCGGCTGCAAATGCTCCCCTGAAAGGTTTGGTGATGGAAACAGAAGGCTTTTTATCACAGGACAAGAAATCAGCCCTCAACAACTTAACCGGCGGAAAATATTTTTTTGAAAAAATCCCTAAGCCCCGGGGTCACAATTTCAGCAAAAATCTGACTTTTGGCAATTCACTCAAAAATGGTGCCAACCGGCTGCAAATGCTCCCCTGAAAGGTTTGGCAGTCGAAACAGAAGGCTTTTTATCACGGGACAAGAAATCAGCCCTCAACAACTTAACCGGCGGAAAATATTTTTTTGAAAAAATCCCTAAGCCCCGGGGTCACAATTTCAGCAAAAATCTGACTTTTGGCAATTCACTCAAAAATGGTGCCAACCAGTTGCAAATGCTCCCCTGAAAGGTTTGGCGATGGAAACAGAAGGCTTTTTATCACGGGACAAGAAATCAGCACTCAACAACTTAACCGGCGGAAAATATTTTTTTGAAAAAATCCCTAAGCCCCGGGGTCACAATTTCAGCAAAAATCTGACTTTTGGCAATTCACTCAAAAATGGTGCCAGCACGTTGCAAATGCTCCCCTGAAAGGTTTGGCGATGGAAACAGAAGGCTTTTTATCACAGGACAAGAAATCAGCCCTCAACAACTTAACCGGCGGAAAATATTTTTTTGAAAAAATCCCTAAGCCCCGGGGTCACAATTTCAGCAAAAATCTGACTTTTGGCAATTCACTCAAAAATGGTGCCAACCAGTTGCAAATGCTCCCCTGAAAGGTTTGGCGATGGAAACAGAAGGCTTTTTATCACAGGACAAGAAATCAGCCCTCAACAACTTAACCGGCGGAAAATATTTTTTTGAAAAAATCCCTAAGCCCCGGGGTCACAATTTCAGCAAAAATCTGACTTTTGGCAATTCACTCAAAAATGGTGCCAACCAGTTGCAAATGCTCCCCTGAAAGCTTTGGCGATGGAAACAGAAGGCTTTTTATCACAGGACAAGAATTCAGCCCTCAACAACTTAACCGGCGGAAAATATTTTTTTGAAAAAATCTCTAAGCCCCGGGGTCACAATTTCAGCAAAAATCTGACTTTTGGCAATTCACTCAAAAATGGTGCCAACCGGCTGCAAATGCTCCCCTGAAAGGTTTGGCAGTCGAAACAGAAGGCTTTTTATCACAGAACAAGAAATCAGCCATCAACAACTTAAGGGGCAGAAAATATTTTTTTGACAAAATCCCTTAGCCCTGGGGTCACAATTTCAGCAAAAATCTGACTTTTGGCAATTCACTCAAAAATGGTGCCAACCAGTTGCAAATGCTCCCCTGAAAGGTTTGGCGATGGAAACAGAAGGCTTTTTATCACAGGACAAGAAATCAGCCCTCAACAACTTAACCGGCGGAAAATATTTTTTTGAAAAAAATCCCTAAACCCCGGGGTCACAATTTCAGCAAAAATCTGACTTTTGGCAATTCACTCAAAAATGGTGCCAACCGGCTGCAAATGCTCCCCTGAAAGGTTTGGCAGTCGAAACAGAAGGCTTTTTATCACGGGACAAGAAATCAGCACTCAACAACTTAACCGGCGGAAAATATTTTTTTGAAAAAATCCCTAAGCCCCGGGGTCACAATTTCAGCAAAAATCTGACTTTTGGCAATTCACTCAAAAATGGTGCCAGCACGTTGCAAATGCTCCCCTGAAAGGTTTGGCGATGGAAACAGAAGGCTTTTTATCACAGGACAAGAAATCAGCCCTCAACAACTTAACCGGCGGAAAATATTTTTTTGAAAAAATCCCTAAGCCCCGGGGTCACAATTTCAGCAAAAATCTGACTTTTGGCAATTCACTCAAAAATGGTGCCAACCAGTTGCAAATGCTCCCCTGAAAGGTTTGGCGATGGAAACAGAAGGCTTTTTATCACGGGACAAGAAATCAGCACTCAACAACTTAACCGGCGGAAAATATTTTTTTGAAAAAATCCCTAAGCCCCGGGGTCACAATTTCAGCAAAAATCTGACTTTTGGCAATTCACTCAAAAATGGTGCCAGCACGTTGCAAATGCTCCCCTGAAAGGTTTGGCGATGGAAACAGAAGGCTTTTTATCACAGGACAAGAAATCAGCCCTCAACAACTTAACCGGCGGAAAATATTTTTTTGAAAAAATCCCTAAGCCCCGGGGTCACAATTTCAGCAAAAATCTGACTTTTGGCAATTCACTCAAAAATGGTGCCAACCAGTTGCAAATGCTCCCCTGAAAGCTTTGGCGATGGAAACAGAAGGCTTTTTATCACAGGACAAGAATTCAGCCCTCAACAACTTAACCGGCGGAAAATATTTTTTTGAAAAAATCTCTAAGCCCCGGGGTCACAATTTCAGCAAAAATCTGACTTTTGGCAATTCACTCAAAAATGGTGCCAACCGGCTGCAAATGCTCCCCTGAAAGGTTTGGCAGTCGAAACAGAAGGCTTTTTATCACAGAACAAGAAATCAGCCATCAACAACTTAAGGGGCAGAAAATATTTTTTTGACAAAATCCCTTAGCCCTGGGGTCACAATTTCAGCAAAAATCTGACTTTTGGCAATTCACTCAAAAATGGTGCCAACCAGTTGCAAATGCTCCCCTGAAAGGTTTGGCGATGGAAACAGAAGGCTTTTTATCACAGGACAAGAAATCAGCCCTCAACAACTTAACCGGCGGAAAATATTTTTTTGAAAAAAATCCCTAAACCCCGGGGTCACAATTTCAGCAAAAATCTGACTTTTGGCAATTCACTCAAAAATGGTGCCAACCGGCTGCAAATGCTCCCCTGAAAGGTTTGGCAGTCGAAACAGAAGGCTTTTTATCACGGGACAAGAAATCAGCACTCAACAACTTAACCGGCGGAAAATATTTTTTTGAAAAAATCCCTAAGCCCCGGGGTCACAATTTCAGCAAAAATCTGACTTTTGGCAATTCACTCAAAAATGGTGCCAGCACGTTGCAAATGCTCCCCTGAAAGGTTTGGCGATGGAAACAGAAGGCTTTTTATCACAGGACAAGAAATCAGCCCTCAACAACTTAACCGGCGGAAAATATTTTTTTGAAAAAATCCCTAAGCCCCGGGGTCACAATTTCAGCAAAAATCTGACTTTTGGCAATTCACTCAAAAATGGTGCCAACCAGTTGCAAATGCTCCCCTGAAAGGTTTGGCGATGGAAACAGAAGGCTTTTTATCACGGGACAAGAAATCAGCACTCAACAACTTAACCGGCGGAAAATATTTTTTTGAAAAAATCCCTAAGCCCCGGGGTCACAATTTCAGCAAAAATCTGACTTTTGGCAATTCACTCAAAAATGGTGCCAACCAGTTGCAAATGCTCCCCTGAAAGGTTTGGCGATGGAAACAGAAGGCTTTTTATCACAGGACAAGAAATCAGCCCTCAACAACTTAACCGGCGGAAAATATTTTTTTGAAAAAAATCCCTAAACCCCGGGGTCACAATTTCAGCAAAAATCTGACTTTTGGCAATTCACTCAAAAATGGTGCCAACCGGCTGCAAATGCTCCCCTGAAAGGTTTGGTGATGGAAACAGAAGGCTTTTTATCACAGGACAAGAAATCAGCCCTCAACAACTTAACCGGCGGAAAATATTTTTTTGAAAAAATCCCTAAGCCCCGGGGTCACAATTTCAGCAAAAATCTGACTTTTGGCAATTCACTCAAAAATGGTGCCAACCAGTTGCAAATGCTCCCCTGAAAGGTTTGGCGATGGAAACAGAAGGCTTTTTATCACAGGACAAGAAATCAGCCCTCAACAACTTAACCGGCGGAAAATATTTTTTTGAAAAAAATCCCTAAGCCCCGGGGTCACAATTTCAGCAAAAATCTGACTTTTGGCAATTCACTCAAAAATGGTGCCAACCGGCTGCAAATGCTCCCCTGAAAGGTTTGGTGATGGAAACAGAAGGCTTTTTATCACAGGACAAGAAATCAGCCCTCAACAACTTAACCGGCGGAAAATATTTTTTTGAAAAAATCCCTAAGCCCCGGGGTCACAATTTCAGCAAAAATCTGACTTTTGGCAATTCACTCAAAAATGGTGCTAACCAGTTGCAAATGCTCCCCTGAAAGGTTTGGCGATGGAAACAGAAGGCTTTTTATCACAGGACAAGAAATCAGCCCTCAACAACTTAACCGGCGGAAAATATTTTTTTGAAAAAAATCCCTAAGCCCCGGGGTCACAATTTCAGCAAAAATCTGACTTTTGGCAATTCACTCAAAAATGGTGCCAACCAGTTGCAAATGCTCCCCTGAAAGGTTTGGCGATGGAAACAGAAGGCTTTTTATCACAGGACAAGAAATCAGCCCTCAACAACTTAACCGGCGGAAAATATTTTTTTGAAAAAAATCCCTAAGCCCCGGGGTCACAATTTCAGCAAAAATCTGACTTTTGGCAATTCACTCAAAAATGGTGCCAGCACGTTGCAAATGCTCCCCTGAAAGGTTTGGCGATGGAAACAGAAGGCTTTTTATCACAGGACAAGAAATCAGCCCTCAACAACTTAACCGGCGGAAAATATTTTTTTGAAAAAATCCCTAAGCCCCGGGGTCACAATTTCAGCAAAAATCTGACTTTTGGCAATTCACTCAAAAATGGTGCCAACCAGTTGCAAATGCTCCCCTGAAAGGTTTGGCGATGGAAACAGAAGGCTTTTTATCACAGGACAAGAAATCAGCCCTCAACAACTTAACCGGCGGAAAATATTTTTTTGAAAAAAATCCCTAAGCCCCGGGGTCACAATTTCAGCAAAAATCTGACTTTTGGCAATTCACTCAAAAATGGTGCCAACCGGCTGCAAATGCTCCCCTGAAAGGTTTGGTGATGGAAACAGAAGGCTTTTTATCACAGGACAAGAAATCAGCCCTCAACAACTTAACCGGCGGAAAATATTTTTTTGAAAAAATCCCTAAGCCCCGGGGTCACAATTTCAGCAAAAATCTGACTTTTGGCAATTCACTCAAAAATGGTGCCAACCAGTTGCAAATGCTCCCCTGAAAGCTTTGGCGATGGAAACAGAAGGCTTTTTATCACAGGACAAGAATTCAGCCCTCAACAACTTAACCGGCGGAAAATATTTTTTTGAAAAAATCTCTAAGCCCCGGGGTCACAATTTCAGCAAAAATCTGACTTTTGGCAATTCACTCAAAAATGGTGCCAACCGGCTGCAAATGCTCCCCTGAAAGGTTTGGCAGTCGAAACAGAAGGCTTTTTATCACAGAACAAGAAATCAGCCATCAACAACTTAAGGGGCAGAAAATATTTTTTTGACAAAATCCCTTAGCCCTGGGGTCACAATTTCAGCAAAAATCTGACTTTTGGCAATTCACTCAAAAATGGTGCCAACCAGTTGCAAATGCTCCCCTGAAAGGTTTGGCGATGGAAACAGAAGGCTTTTTATCACAGGACAAGAAATCAGCCCTCAACAACTTAACCGGCGGAAAATATTTTTTTGAAAAAAATCCCTAAACCCCGGGGTCACAATTTCAGCAAAAATCTGACTTTTGGCAATTCACTCAAAAATGGTGCCAACCGGCTGCAAATGCTCCCCTGAAAGGTTTGGCAGTCGAAACAGAAGGCTTTTTATCACGGGACAAGAAATCAGCACTCAACAACTTAACCGGCGGAAAATATTTTTTTGAAAAAATCCCTAAGCCCCGGGGTCACAATTTCAGCAAAAATCTGACTTTTGGCAATTCACTCAAAAATGGTGCCAGCACGTTGCAAATGCTCCCCTGAAAGGTTTGGCGATGGAAACAGAAGGCTTTTTATCACAGGACAAGAAATCAGCCCTCAACAACTTAACCGGCGGAAAATATTTTTTTGAAAAAATCCCTAAGCCCCGGGGTCACAATTTCAGCAAAAATCTGACTTTTGGCAATTCACTCAAAAATGGTGCCAACCAGTTGCAAATGCTCCCCTGAAAGGTTTGGCGATGGAAACAGAAGGCTTTTTATCACGGGACAAGAAATCAGCACTCAACAACTTAACCGGCGGAAAATATTTTTTTGAAAAAATCCCTAAGCCCCGGGGTCACAATTTCAGCAAAAATCTGACTTTTGGCAATTCACTCAAAAATGGTGCCAGCACGTTGCAAATGCTCCCCTGAAAGGTTTGGCGATGGAAACAGAAGGCTTTTTATCACAGGACAAGAAATCAGCCCTCAACAACTTAACCGGCGGAAAATATTTTTTTGAAAAAATCCCTAAGCCCCGGGGTCACAATTTCAGCAAAAATCTGACTTTTGGCAATTCACTCAAAAATGGTGCCAACCAGTTGCAAATGCTCCCCTGAAAGGTTTGGCGATGGAAACAGAAGGCTTTTTATCACAGGACAAGAAATCAGCCCTCAACAACTTAACCGGCGGAAAATATTTTTTTGAAAAAAATCCCTAAGCCCCGGGGTCACAATTTCAGCAAAAATGTGACTTTTGGCAATTCACTCAAAAATGGTGCCAACCGGCTGCAAATGCTCCCCTGAAAGGTTTGGTGATGGAAACAGAAGGCTTTTTATCACAGGACAAGAAATCAGCCCTCAACAACTTAACCGGCGGAAAATATTTTTTTGAAAAAATCCCTAAGCCCCGGGGTCACAATTTCAGCAAAAATCTGACTTTTGGCAATTCACTCAAAAATGGTGCCAACCAGTTGCAAATGCTCCCCTGAAAGCTTTGGCGATGGAAACAGAAGGCTTTTTATCACAGGACAAGAATTCAGCCCTCAACAACTTAACCGGCGGAAAATATTTTTTTGAAAAAATCTCTAAGCCCCGGGGTCACAATTTCAGCAAAAATCTGACTTTTGGCAATTCACTCAAAAATGGTGCCAACCGGCTGCAAATGCTCCCCTGAAAGGTTTGGCAGTCGAAACAGAAGGCTTTTTATCACAGAACAAGAAATCAACCCTCAACAACTTAACGGGCAGAAAATATTTTTTTGACAAAATCCCTTAGCCCTGGGGTCACAATTTCAGCAAAAATCTGACTTTTGGCAATTCACTCAAAAATGGTGCCAGCACGTTGCAAATGCTCCCCTGAAAGGTTTGGCGATGGAAACAGAAGGCTTTTTATCACAGGACAAGAAATCAGCCCTCAACAACTTAACCGGCGGAAAATATTTTTTTGAAAAAAATCCCTAAACCCCGGGGTCACAATTTCAGCAAAAATCTGACTTTTGGCAATTCACTCAAAAATGGTGCCAACCGGCTGCAAATGCTCCCCTGAAAGGTTTGGCAGTCGAAACAGAAGGCTTTTTATCACGGGACAAGAAATCAGCACTCAACAACTTAACCGGCGGAAAATATTTTTTTGAAAAAATCCCTAAGCCCCGGGGTCACAATTTCAGCAAAAATCTGACTTTTGGCAATTCACTCAAAAATGGTGCCAGCACGTTGCAAATGCTCCCCTGAAAGCTTTGGCGATGGAAACAGAAGGCTTTTTATCACAGGACAAGAATTCAGCCCTCAACAACTTAACCGGCGGAAAATATTTTTTTGAAAAAATCTCTAAGCCCCGGGGTCACAATTTCAGCAAAAATCTGACTTTTGGCAATTCACTCAAAAATGGTGCCAACCGGCTGCAAATGCTCCCCTGAAAGGTTTGGCAGTCGAAACAGAAGGCTTTTTATCACAGAACAAGAAATCAACCCTCAACAACTTAACGGGCAGAAAATATTTTTTTGACAAAATCCCTTAGCCCTGGGGTCACAATTTCAGCAAAAATCTGACTTTTGGCAATTCACTCAAAAATGGTGCCAACCAGTTGCAAATGCTCCCCTGAAAGGTTTGGCAGTCGAAACAGAAGGCTTTTTATCACAGGACAAGAAATCAGCCCTCAACAACTTAACCGGCGGAAAATATTTTTTTGAAAAAATACCTAAGCCCCGGGGTCACAATTTCAGCAAAAATCTGACTTTTGGCAATTCACTCAAAAATGGTGCCAACCAGTTGCAAATGCTCCCCTGAAAGGTTTGGCGATGGAAACAGAAGGCTTTTTATCACAGGACAAGAAATCAGCCCTCAACAACTTAACCGGCGGAAAATATTTTTTTGAAAAAATCCCTAAGCCCCGGGGTCACAATTTCAGCAAAAATCTGACTTTTGGCAATTCACTCAAAAATGGTGCCAGCACGTTGCAAATGCTCCCTTGAAAGGTTTGACGATGGAAACAGAAGGCTTTTTATCACAGGACAAGAAATCAGCTCTCAACAACTTAACCGGCGGAAAATATTTTTTTGAAAAAATCCCTAAGCCCCGGGGTCACAATTTCAGCAAAAATCTGACTTTTGGCAATTCACTCAAAAATGGTGCCAACCGGTTGCAAATGCTCCCCGGAAAGGTTTGGCAGTCGAAACAGAAGGCTTTTTATCACAGGACAAGAAATCAGCCCTCAACAACTTAACCGGCGGAAAATATTTTTTTGAAAAAATCTCTAAGCCCCGGGGTCACAATTTCAGCAAAAATCTGACTTTTGGCAATTCACTCAAAAATGGTGCCAACCGGCTGCAAATGCTCCCCTGAAAGGTTTGGCAGTCGAAACAGAAGGCTTTTTATCACAGTACAAGAAATCAGCCCTCAACAACTTAAACGGCGGAAAATATTTTTTTGAAAAAATCTCTAAGCCCCGGGGTCACAATTTCAGCAAAAATCTGACTTTTGCCAATTCACTCAAAAATGGTGCCAACCGGCTGCAAATGCTCCCCTGAAAGGTTTGGCAGTCGAAACAGAAGGCTTTTTATCACAGTACAAGAAATCAGCCCTCAACAACTTAAACGGCGGAAAATATTTTTTTGAAAAAATCTCTAAGCCCCGGGGTCACAATTTCAGCAAAAATCTGACTTTTGCCAATTCACTCAAAAATGGTGCCAACCAGCTTCAAATGCTCCCCTGAAAGGTTTGGCAGTCGAAACAGAAGGCTTTTTATCACAGGACAAGAAATCAGCCCTCAATAACTTAACCGGCGGAAAATATTTTTTTGAAAAAATCCATAAGCCCCGGGGTCACAATTTCAGCAAAAATCTGACTTTTGGCAATTCACTCAAAATTGGTGCCAACCGGCTGCAAATGCTCCCCTGAAAGGTTTGGCAGTCGAAACAGAAGGCTTTTTATCACAGGACAAGAAATCAGCACTCAACAACTTAACCGGCGGAAAATATTTTTTTGAAAAAATCCCTAAGCCCCGGGGTCACAATTTCAGCAAAAATCTGACTTTTGGCAATTCACTCAAAAATGGTGCCAACCGGCTGCAAATGCTCCCCTGAAAGGTTTGGCAGTCGAAACAGAAGGCTTTTTATCACAGTACAAGAAATCAGCTCTCAACAACTTAACCGGCGGAAAATATTTTTTTGAAAAAATCCCTAAGCCCCGGGGTCACAATTTCAGCAAAAATCTGACTTTTGGCAATTCACTCAAAAATGGTGCCAACCGGTTGCAAATGCTCCCCGGAAAGGTTTGGCAGTCGAAACAGAAGGCTTTTTATCACAGGACAAGAAATCAGCCCTCAACAACTTAACCGGCGGAAAATATTTTTTTGAAAAAATCTCTAAGCCCCGGGGTCACAATTTCAGCAAAAATCTGACTTTTGGCAATTCACTCAAAAATGGTGCCAACCGGCTGCAAATGCTCCCCTGAAAGGTTTGGCAGTCGAAACAGAAGGCTTTTTATCACAGTACAAGAAATCAGCCCTCAACAACTTAAACGGCGGAAAATATTTTTTTGAAAAAATCTCTAAGCCCCGGGGTCACAATTTCAGCAAAAATCTGACTTTTGGCAATTCACTCAAAAATGGTGCCAACCGGCTGCAAATGCTCCCCTGAAAGGTTTGGCAGTCGAAACAGAAGGCTTTTTATCACAGGACAAGAAATCAGCCCTCAACAACTTAACCGGCGGAAAATATTTTTTTGAAAAAATCCCTAAGCCCCGGGGTCACAATTTCAGCAAAAATCTGACTTTTGGCAATTCACTCAAAATTGGTGCCAACCGGCTGCAAATGCTCCCCTGAAAGGTTTGGCAGTCGAAACAGAAGGCTTTTTATCACAGGACAAGAAATCAGCCCTCAACAACTTAACCGGCGGAAAATATTTTTTTGAAAAAATCCCTAAGCCCCGGGGTCACAATTTCAGCAAAAATCTGACTTTTGGCAATTCACTCAAAAATGGTGCCAACCGGCTGCAAATGCTCCCCTGAAAGGTTTGGCAGTCGAAACAGAAGGCTTTTTATCACAGTACAAGAAATCAGCCCTCAACAACTTAACCGGCGGAAAATATTTTTTTGAAAAAATCTCTAAGCCCCGGGGTCACAATTTCAGCAAAAATCTGACTTTTGGCAATTCACTCAAAAATGGTGCCAACCGGCTGCAAATGCTCCCCTGAAAGGTTTGGCAGTCGAAACAGAAGGCTTTTTATAACAGGACAAGAAATCAGCCCTCAACAACTTAACCGACGGAAAATATTTTTTTGAAAAAATCTCTAACCCCGGGGTCACAATTTCAGCAAAAATCTGACTTTTGGCAATTCACTCAAAAATGGTGCCAACCGGCTGCAAATGATCCCCTGAAAGGTTTGGCAGTCGAAACAGGAGGCTTTTTATCACAGGACAAGAAATCAGCACTCAACAACTTAACCGGCGGAAAATATTTTTTTGAAAAAATCCCTAAGCCCCGGGGTCACAATTTCAGCAAAAATCTGACTTTTGGCAATTCACTCAAAAATGGTGCCAGCACGTTGCAAATGCTCCCCTGAAAGGTTTGGCGATGGAAACAGAAGGCTTTTTATCACAGGACAAGAAATCAGCCCTCAACAACTTAACCGGCGGAAAATATTTTTTTGAAAAAATCCCTAAGCCCCGGGGTCACAATTTCAGCAAAAATCTGACTTTTGGCAATTCACTCAAAAATGGTGCCAACCGGCTGCAAATGCTCCCCTGAAAGGTTTGGTGATGGAAACAGAAGGCTTTTTATCACAGGACAAGAAATCAGCCCTCAACAACTTAACCGGCGGAAAATATTTTTTTGAAAAAATCCCTAAGCCCCGGGGTCACAGTTTCAGCAAAAATCTGACTTTTAGTAATTCACTCAAAAATGGTGCCAACCAGTTGCAAATGCTCCCGTGAAAGCTTTGGCGATGGAAACAGAAGGCTTTTTATCACAGGACAAGAAATCAGCCCTCAACAACTTAACCGGCGGAAAATATTTTTTTGAAAAAATCCCTAAGCCCCGGGGTCACAATTTCAGCAAAAATCTGACTTTTGGCAATTCACTCAAAAATGGTGCCAACCGGCTGCAAATGCTCCCCTGAAAGGTTTGGCAGTCGAAACAGAAGGCTTTTTATCACAGGACAAGAAATCAGCCCTCAACAACTTAACCGGAGGAAAATATTTTTTTGAAAAAATCCCTAAGCCCCGGGGTCACAATTTCAGCAAAAATCTGACTTTTGGCAATTCGCTCAAAAATGGTGCCAGCACGTTGCAAGTGCTCCCCTGAAAGGTTTGGCAGTCGAAACAGAAGGCTTTTTATCACAGGACAAGAAATCAGCCCTCAACAACTTAACCGGTGGAAAATATTTTTTTGAAAAAATCCCTAAGCCCCGGGGTCACAATTTCAGCAAAAATCTGACTTTCGGCAATTCACTCAAAAATGGTGCCAGCACGTTGCAAGTGCTCCCCTGAAAGGTTTGGCAGTCGAAACAGAAGGCTTTTTATCACAGGACAAGAAATCAGCCCTCAACAACTTAACCGGTGGAAAATATTTTTTTGAAAAAATCCCTAAGCCCCGGGGTCACAATTTCAGCAAAAATCTGACTTTTGGCAATTCACTCAAAATTGGTGCCAACCGGTTGCAAATGCTCCCCTGAAAGCTTTGGTGATGGAAACAGAAGGCTTTTTATCACAGGACAAGAAATCAGCCCTCAACAACTTAACCGGCGGAAAATATTTTTTTGAAAAAATCCCTAAGCCCCGGGGTCACAATTTCAGCAAAAATCCTACTTTTGGCAATTCACTCAAAAATGGTGCCAACCGGCTGCAAATGCTCCCCTGAAAGGTTTGGCAGTCGAAACAGAAGGCTTTTTATCACAGGACAAGAAATCAGCTCTCAACAACTTAACCGGCGGAAAATATTTTTTTGAAAAAATCCCTAAGCCCCGGGGTCACAATTTCAGCAAAAATCTGACTTTTGGCAATTCACTCAAAATTGGTGCCAACCGGTTGCAAATGCTCCCCTGAAAGGTTTGGTGATGGAAACAGAAGGCTTTTTATCACAGGACAAGAAATCAGCCCTCAACAACTTAACCGGCGGAAAATATTTTTTTGAAAAAATCCCTAAGCCCCGGGGTCACAATTTCAGCAAAAATCTGACTTTTGGCAATTCACTCAAAAATGGTGCCAACCGGCTGCAAATGCTCCCCTGAAAGGTTTGGCAGTCGAAACAGAAGGCTTTTTATCACAGGACAAGAAATCAGCCCTCAACAACTTAACCGGAGGAAAATATTTTTTTGAAAAAATCCCTAAGCCCCGGGGTCACAATTTCAGCAAAAATCTGACTTTTGGCAATTCACTCAAAAATGGTGCCAGCACGTTGCAAGTGCTCCCCTGAAAGGTTTGGCAGTCGAAACAGAAGGCTTTTTATCACAGGACAAGAAATCAGCCCTCAACAACTTAACCGGTGGAAAATATTTTTTTGAAAAAATCCCTAAGCCCCGGGGTCACAATTTCAGCAAAAATCTGACTTTCGGCAATTCACTCAAAAATGGTGCCAGCACGTTGCAAGTGCTCCCCTGAAAGGTTTGGCAGTCGAAACAGAAGGCTTTTTATCACAGGACAAGAAATCAGCCCTCAACAACTTAACCGGCGGAAAATATTTTTTTGAAAAAATCCCTAAGCCCCGGGGTCACAATTTCAGCAAAAATCTGACTTTTGGCAATTCACTCAAAAATGGTGCCAACCGGCTGCAAATGCTCCCCTGAAAGGTTTGGCAGTCGAAACAGAAGGCTTTTTATCACAGGACAAGAAATCAGCCCTCAACAACTTAACCGGAGGAAAATATTTTTTTGAAAAAATCCCTAAGCCCCGGGGTCACAATTTCAGCAAAAATCTGACTTTTGGCAATTCGCTCAAAAATGGTGCCAGCACGTTGCAAGTGCTCCCCTGAAAGGTTTGGCAGTCGAAACAGAAGGCTTTTTATCACAGGACAAGAAATCAGCCCTCAACAACTTAACCGGTGGAAAATATTTTTTTGAAAAAATCCCTAAGCCCCGGGGTCACAATTTCAGCAAAAATCTGACTTTCGGCAATTCACTCAAAAATGGTGCCAGCACGTTGCAAGTGCTCCCCTGAAAGGTTTGGCAGTCGAAACAGAAGGCTTTTTATCACAGGACAAGAAATCAGCCCTCAACAACTTAACCGGTGGAAAATATTTTTTTGAAAAAATCCCTAAGCCCCGGGGTCACAATTTCAGCAAAAATCTGACTTTTGGCAATTCACTCAAAATTGGTGCCAACCGGTTGCAAATGCTCCCCTGAAAGCTTTGGTGATGGAAACAGAAGGCTTTTTATCACAGGACAAGAAATCAGCCCTCAACAACTTAACCGGCGGAAAATATTTTTTTGAAAAAATCCCTAAGCCCCGGGGTCACAATTTCAGCAAAAATCTGACTTTTGGCAATTCACTCAAAATTGGTGCCAACCGGTTGCAAATGCTCCCCTGAAAGGTTTGGTGATGGAAACAGAAGGCTTTTTATCACAGGACAAGAAATCAGCCCTCAACAACTTAACCGGCGGAAAATATTTTTTTGAAAAAATCCCTAAGCCCCGGGGTCACAATTTCAACAAAAATCTGACTTTTGGCAATTCGCTCAAAAATGGTGCCAGCACGTTGCAAGTGCTCCCCTGAAAGGTTTGGCAGTCGAAACAGAAGGCTTTTTATCACAGGACAAGAAATCAGCCCTCAACAACTTAACCGGTGGAAAATATTTTTTTGAAAAAATCCCTAAGCCCCGGGGTCACAATTTCAGCAAAAATCTGACTTTCGGCAATTCACTCAAAAATGGTGCCAGCACGTTGCAAATGCTCCCCTGAAAGGTTTGGCGATGGAAACAGAAGGCTTTTTATCACAGGACAAGAAATCAGCCCTCAACAACTTAACCGGCGGAAAATATTTTTTTGAAAAAATCCCTAAGCCCCGGGGTCACAATTTCAGCAAAAATCTGACTTTTGGCAATTCACTCAAAATTGGTGCCAACCGGTTGCAAATGCTCCCCTGAAAGCTTTGGCGATGGAAACATAAGGCTTTTTATCACAGGACAAGAAATCAGCCCTCAACAACTTAACCGGCGGAAAATATTTTTTTGAAAAAATCCCTAAGCCCCGGGGTCACAATTTCAGCAAAAATCTGACTTTTGGCAATTCACTCAAAAATGGTGCCAACCGGCTGAAAATGCTCCCCTGAAAGGTTTGGCAGTCGAAACAGAAGGCTTTTTATCACAGGACAAGAAATCAGCCCTCAACAACTTAACTGGAGGAAAATATTTTTTTGAAAAAATCCCTAAGCCCCGGGGTCACAATTTAAGCAAAAATCTGACTTTTGGCAATTCGCTCAAAAATGGTGCCAGCACGTTGCAAGTGCTCCCCTGAAAGGTTTGGCAGTCGAAACAGAAGGCTTTTTATCACAGGACAAGAAATCAGCCCTCAACAACTTAACCGGTGGAAAATATTTTTTTGAAAAAATCCCTAAGCCCCGGGTTCACAATTTCAGCAAAAATCTGACTTTTGGCAATTCACTCAAAAATGGTGCCAGCACGTTGCAAATGCTCCCCTGAAAGGTTTGGCGATGGAAACAGAAGGCTTTTTATCACAGGACAAGAAATCAGCCCTCAACAACTTAACCGGTGGAAAATATTTTTTTGAAAAAATCCCTAAGCCCCGGGGTCACAATTTCAGCAAAAATCTGACTTTTGGCAATTCACTCAAAAATGGTGCCAGCACGTTGCAAATGCTCCCCTGAAAGGTTTGGCGATGGAAACAGAAGGCTTTTTATCACAGGACAAGAAATCAGCCCTCAACAACTTAACCGGCGGAAAATATTTTTTTGAAAAAATCCCTAAGCCCCGGGGTCACAATTTCAGCAAAAATCTGACTTTTGGCAATTCACTCAAAATTGGTGCCAACCGGTTGCAAATGCTCCCCTGAAAGCTTTGGCGATGGAAACATAAGGCTTTTTATCACAGGACAAGAAATCAGCCCTCAACAACTTAACCGGCGGAAAATATTTTTTTGAAAAAATCCCTAAGCCCCGGGGTCACAATTTCAGCAAAAATCTGACTTTTGGCAATTCACTCAAAAATGGTGCCAACCGGCTGAAAATGCTCCCCTGAAAGGTTTGGCAGTCGAAACAGAAGGCTTTTTATCACAGGACAAGAAATCAGCCCTCAACAACTTAACCGGAGGAAAATATTTTTTTGAAAAAATCCCTAAGCCCCGGGGTCACAATTTAAGCAAAAATCTGACTTTTGGCAATTCGCTCAAAAATGGTGCCAGCACGTTGCAAGTGCTCCCCTGAAAGGTTTGGCAGTCGAAACAGAAGGCTTTTTATCACAGGACAAGAAATCAGCCCTCAACAACTTAACCGGTGGAAAATATTTTTTTGAAAAAATCCCTAAGCCCCGGGGTCACAATTTCAGCAAAAATCTGACTTTTGGCAATTCACTCAAAAATGGTGCCAGCACGTTGCAAGTGCTCCCCTGAAAGGTTTGGCAGTCGAAACAGAAGGCTTTTCATCACAGGACAAGAAATCAGCCCTCAACAACTTAACCGGAGGAAAATATTTTTTTGAAAAAATCCCTAAGCCCCGGGGTCACAATTTCAGCAAAAATCTGACTTTTGGCAATTCGCTCAAAAATGGTGCCAGCACGTTGCAAGTGCTCCCCTGAAAGGTTTGGCAGTCGAAACAGAAGGCTTTTTATCACAGGACAAGAAATCAGCCCTCAACAACTTAACCGGTGGAAAATATTTTTTTGAAAAAATCCCTAAGCCCCGGGGTCACAATTTCAGCAAAAATCTGACTTTCGGCAATTCACTCAAAAATGGTGCCAGCACGTTGCAAGTGCTCCCCTGAAAGGTTTGGCAGTCGAAACAGAAGGCTTTTTATCACAGGACAAGAAATCAGCCCTCAACAACTTAACCGGTGGAAAATATTTTTTTGAAAAAATCCCTAAGCCCCGGGGTCACAATTTCAGCAAAAATCCTACTTTTGGCAATTCACTCAAAAATGGTGCCAACCGGCTGCAAATGCTCCCCTGAAAGGTTTGGCAGTCGAAACAGAAGGCTTTTTATCACAGGACAAGAAATCAGCTCTCAACAACTTAACCGGCGGAAAATATTTTTTTGAAAAAATCCCTAAGCCCCGGGGTCACAATTTCAGCAAAAATCTGACTTTTGGCAATTCACTCAAAAATGGTGCCAACCGGCTGAAAATGCTCCCCTGAAAGGTTTGGCAGTCGAAACAGAAGGCTTTTTATCACAGGACAAGAAATCAGCCCTCAACAACTTAACCGGCGGAAAATATTTTTTTGAAAAAATCCCTAAGCCCCGGGGTCACAATTTCAGCAAAAATCTGACTTTTGGCAATTCGCTCAAAAATGGTGCCAGCACGTTGCAAGTGCTCCCCTGAAAGGTTTGGCAGTCGAAACAGAAGGCTTTTTATCACAGGACAAGAAATCAGCCCTCAACAACTTAACCGGTGGAAAATATTTTTTTGAAAAAATCCCTAAGCCCCGGGGTCACAATTTCAGCAAAAATCTGACTTTCGGCAATTCACTCAAAAATGGTGCCAGCACATTGCAAGTGCTCCCCTGAAAGGTTTGGCAGTCGAAACAGAAGGCTTTTTATCACAGGACAAGAAATCAGCCCTCAACAACTTAACCGGTGGAAAATATTTTTTTGAAAAAATCCCTAAGCCCCGGGGTCACAATTTCAGCAAAAATCTGACTTTTGGCAATTCACTCAAAATTGGTGCCAACCGGTTGCAAATGCTACCCTGAAAGGTTTGGTGATGGAAACAGAAGGCTTTTTATCACAGGACAAGAAATCAGCCCTCAACAACTTAACCGGCGGAAAATATTTTTTTGAAAAAATCCCTAAGCCCCGGGGTCACAATTTCAGCAAAAATCTGACTTTTGGCAATTCACTCAAAAATGGTGCCAACCGGCTGAAAATGCTCCCCTGAAAGGTTTGGCAGTCGAAACAGAAGGCTTTTTATCACAGGACAAGAAATCAGCCCTCAACAACTTAACCGGAGGAAAATATTTTTTTGAAAAAATCCCTAAGCCCCGGGGTCACAATTTAAGCAAAAATCTGACTTTTGGCAATTCGCTCAAAAATGGTGCCAGCACGTTGCAAGTGCTCCCCTGAAAGGTTTGGCAGTCGAAACAGAAGGCTTTTCATCACAGGACAAGAAATCAGCCCTCAACAACTTAACCGGAGGAAAATATTTTTTTGAAAAAATCCCTAAGCCCCGGGGTCACAATTTAAGCAAAAATCTGACTTTTGGCAATTCGCTCAAAAATGGTGCCAGCACGTTGCAAGTGCTCCCCTGAAAGGTTTGGCAGTCGAAACAGAAGGCTTTTTATCACAGGACAAGAAATCAGCCCTCAACAACTTAACCGGTGGAAAATATTTTTTTGAAAAAATCCCTAAGCCCCGGGGTCACAATTTCAGCAAAAATCTGACTTTTGGCAATTCACTCAAAAATGGTGCCAGCACGTTGCAAGTGCTCCCCTGAAAGGTTTGGCAGTCGAAACAGAAGGCTTTTTATCACAGGACAAGAAATCAGCCCTCAACAACTTAACCGGTGGAAAATATTTTTTTGAAAAAATCCCTAAGCCCCGGGGTCACAATTTCAGCAAAAATCTGACTTTTGGCAATTCGCTCAAAAATGGTGCCAGCACGTTGCAAGTGCTCCCCTGAAAGGTTTGGCAGTCGAAACAGAAGGCTTTTTATCACAGGACAAGAAATCAGCCCTCAACAACTTAACCGGTGGAAAATATTTTTTTGAAAAAATCCCTAAGCCCCGGGGTCACAATTTCAGCAAAAATCTGACTTTCGGCAATTCACTCAAAAATGGTGCCAGCACGTTGCAAGTGCTCCCCTGAAAGGTTTGGCAGTCGAAACAGAAGGCTTTTTATCACAGGACAAGAAATCAGCCCTCAACAACTTAACCGGTGGAAAATATTTTTTTGAAAAAATCCCTAAGCCCCGGGGTCACAATTTCAGCAAAAATCCTACTTTTGGCAATTCACTCAAAAATGGTGCCAACCGGCTGCAAATGCTCCCCTGAAAGGTTTGGCAGTCGAAACAGAAGGCTTTTTATCACAGGACAAGAAATCAGCTCTCAACAACTTAACCGGCGGAAAATATTTTTTTGAAAAAATCCCTAAGCCCCGGGGTCACAATTTCAGCAAAAATCTGACTTTTGGCAATTCACTCAAAAATGGTGCCAACCGGCTGAAAATGCTCCCCTGAAAGGTTTGGCAGTCGAAACAGAAGGCTTTTTATCACAGGACAAGAAATCAGCCCTCAACAACTTAACCGGAGGAAAATATTTTTTTGAAAAAATCCCTAAGCCCCGTGGTCACAATTTCAGCAAAAATCTGACTTTTGGCAATTCGCTCAAAAATGGTGCCAGCACGTTGCAAGTGCTCCCCTGAAAGGTTTGGCAGTCGAAACAGAAGGCTTTTTATCACAGGACAAGAAATCAGCACTCAACAACTTAACCGGTGGAAAATATTTTTTTGAAAAAATCCCTAAGCCCCGGGGTCACAATTTCAGCAAAAATCTGACTTTCGGCAATTCACTCAAAAATGGTGCCAGCACATTGCAAGTGCTCCCCTGAAAGGTTTGGCAGTCGAAACAGAAGGCTTTTTATCACAGGACAAGAAATCAGCCCTCAACAACTTAACCGGTGGAAAATATTTTTTTGAAAAAATCCCTAAGCCTCGGGGTCACAATTTCAGCAAAAATCTGACTTTTGACAATTCACTCAAAATTGGTGCCAACCGGTTGCAAATGCTACCCTGAAAGGTTTGGTGATGGAAACAGAAGGCTTTTTATCACAGGACAAGAAATCAGCCCTCAACAACTTATCCGGCGGAAAATATTTTTTTGAAAAAATCCCTAAGCCCCGGGGTCACAATTTCAGCAAAAATCCTACTTTTGGCAATTCACTCAAAAATGGTGCCAACCGGCTGCAAATGCTCCCCTGAAAGGTTTGGCAGTCGAAACAGAAGGCTTTTTATCACAGGACAAGAAATCAGCTCTCAACAACTTAACCGGCGGAAAATATTTTTTTGAAAAAATCCCTAAGCCCCGGGGTCACAATTTCAGCAAAAATCTGACTTTTGGCAATTCACTCAAAATTGGTGCCAACCGGTTGCAAATGCTCCCCTGAAAGGTTTGGTGATGGAAACAGAAGGCTTTTTATCACAGGACAAGAAATCAGCCCTCAACAACTTAACCGGCGGAAAATATTTTTTTGAAAAAATCCCTAAGCCCCGGGGTCACAATTTCAACAAAAATCTGACTTTCGGCAATTCGCTCAAAAATGGTGCCAGCACGTTGCAAGTGCTCCCCTGAAAGGTTTGGCAGTCGAAACAGAAGGCTTTTTATCACAGGACAAGAAATCAGCCCTCAACAACTTAACCGGTGGAAAATTTTTTTTTGAAAAAATCCCTAAGCCCCGGGGTCACAATTTCAGCAAAAATCTGACTTTTGGCAATTCACTCAAAAATGGTGCCAGCAGGTTGCAAATGCTCCCCTGAAAGGTTTGGCGATGGAAACAGAAGGCTTTTTATCACAGGACAAGAAATCAGCCCTCAACAACTTAACCGGCGGAAAATATTTTTTTGAAAAAATCCCTAAGCCCCGGGGTCACAATTTCAGCAAAAATCTGACTTTTGGCAATTCACTCAAAATTGGTGCCAACCGGTTGCAAATGCTCGCCTGAAAGGTTTGGCGATGGAAACAGAAGGCTTTTTATCACAGGACAAGAAATCAGCCCTCAACAACTTAACCGGCGGAAAATATTTTTTTGAAAAAATCCCTAAGCCCCGGGGTCACAATTTCAGCAAAAATCTGACTTTTGGCAATTCACTCAAAAATGGTGCCAACCGGCTGAAAATGCTCCCCTGAAAGGTTTGGCAGTCGAAACAGAAGGCTTTTTATCACAGGACAAGAAATCAGCCCTCAACAACTTAACCGGAGGAAAATATTTTTTTGAAAAAATCCCTAAGCCCCGGGGTCACAATTTCAGCAAAAATCTGACTTTTGGCAATTCGCTCAAAAATGGTGCCAGCACGTTGCAAGTGCTCCCCTGAAAGGTTTGGCAGTCGAAACAGAATGCTTTTTATCACAGGACAAGAAATCAGCCGTCAATAACTTAACCGGTGGAAAATATTTTTTTGAAAAAATCCCTAAGCCCCGGGGTCACAATTTCAGCAAAAATCTGACTTTTGGCAATTCACTCAAAAATGGTGCCAGCACGTTGCAAGTGCTCCCCTGAAAGGTTTGGCAGTCGAAACAGAAGGCTTTTCATCACAGGACAAGAAATCAGCCCTCAACAACTTAACCGGAGGAAAATATTTTTTTGAAAAAATCCCTAAGCCCCGGGGTCACAATTTCAGCAAAAATCTGACTTTTGGCAATTCGCTCAAAAATGGTGCCAGCACGTTGCAAGTGCTCCCCTGAAAGGTTTGGCAGTCGAAACAGAAGGCTTTTTATCACAGGACAAGAAATCAGCCCTCAACAACTTAACCGGTGGAAAATATTTTTTTGAAAAAATCCCTAAGCCCCGGGGTCACAATTTCAGCAAAAATCTGACTTTCGGCAATTCACTCAAAAATGGTGCCAGCACGTTGCAAGTGCTCCCCTGAAAGGTTTGGCAGTCGAAACAGAAGGCTTTTTATCACAGGACAAGAAATCAGCCCTTAACAACTTAACCGGTGGAAAATATTTTTTTGAAAAAATCCCTAAGCCCCGGGGTCACAATTTCAGCAAAAATCTGACTTTTGGCAATTCACTCAAAATTGGTGCCAACCGGTTGCAAATGCTCCCCTGAAAGGTTTGGTGATGGAAACAGAAGGCTTTTTATCACAGGACAAGAAATCAGCCCTCAACAACTTAACCGGCGGAAAATATTTTTTTGAAAAAATCCCTAAGCCCCGGGGTCACAATTTCAGCAAAAATCTGACTTTTGGCAATTCGCTCAAAAATGGTGCCAGCACGTTGCAAGTGCTCCCCTGAAAGGTTTGGCAGTCGAAACAGAAGGCTTTTTATCACAGGACAAGAAATCAGCCCTCAACAACTTAACCGGTGGAAAATATTTTTTTGAAAAAATCCCTAAGCCCCGGGGTCACAATTTCAGCAAAAATCTGACTTTCGGCAATTCACTCAAAAATGGTGCCAGCACGTTGCAAGTGCTCCCCTGAAAGGTTTGGCAGTCGAAACAGAAGGCTTTTTATCACAGGACAAGAAATCAGCCCTTAACAACTTAACCGGTGGAAAATATTTTTTTGAAAAAATCCCTAAGCCCCGGGGTCACAATTTCAGCAAAAATCTGACTTTTGGCAATTCACTCAAAATTGGTGCCAACCGGTTGCAAATGCTCCCCTGAAAGGTTTGGTGATGGAAACAGAAGGCTTTTTATCACAGGACAAGAAATCAGCCCTCAACAACTTAACCGGCGGAAAATATTTTTTTGAAAAAATCCCTAAGCCCCGGGGTCACAATTTCAGCAAAAATCCTACTTTTGGCAATTCACTCAAAAATGGTGCCAACCGGCTGCAAATGCTCCCCTGAAAGGTTTGGCAGTCGAAACAGAAGGCTTTTTATCACAGGACAAGAAATCAGCTCTCAACAACTTAACCGGCGGAAAATATTTTTTTGAAAAAATCCCAAAGCCCCGGGGTCACAATTTCAGCAAAAATCTGACTTTTGGCAATTCACTCAAAATTGGTGCCAACCGGTTGCAAATTCTCCCCTGAAAGGTTTGGTGATGGAAACAGAAGGCTTTTTATCACAGGACAAGAAATCAGCCCTCAACAACTTAACCGGCGGAAAATATTTTTTTGAAAAAATCCCTAAGCCCCGGGGTCACAATTTCAGCAAAAATCCTACTTTTGGCAATTCACTCAAAAATGGTGCCAACCGGCTGCAAATGCTCCCCTGAAAGGTTTGGCAGTCGAAACAGAAGGCTTTTTATCACAGGACAAGAAATCAGCCCTCAACAACTTAACCGGCGGAAAATATTTTTTTGAAAAAATCCCTAAGCCCCGGGGTCACAATTTCAGCAAAAATCTGACTTTTGGCAATTCACTCAAAAATGGTGCCAACCGGCTGAAAATGCTCCCCTGAAAGGTTTGGCAGTCGAAACAGAAGGCTTTTTATCACAGGACAAGAAATCAGCCCTCAACAACTTAACCGGAGGAAAATATTTTTTTGAAAAAATCCCTAAGCCCCGGGGTCACAATTTCAGCAAAAATCTGACTTTTGGCAATTCGCTCAAAAATGGTGCCAGCACGTTGCAAGTGCTCCCCTGAAAGGTTTGGCAGTCGAAACAGAAGGCTTTTTATCACAGGAAAAGAAATCAGCCCTCAACAACTTAACCGGTGGAAAATATTTTTTTGAAAATATCCCTAAGCCCCGGGGTCACAATTTCAGCAAAAATCTGACTTTTGGCAATTCGCTCAAAAATGGTGCCAGCACGTTGCAAGTGCTCCCCTGAAAGGTTTGGGAGTCGAAACAGAAGGCTTTTTATCACAGGACAAGAAATCAGCCCTCAACAACTTAACCGGTGGAAAATATTTTTTTGAAAAAATCCCTAAGCCCCGGGGTCACAATTTCAGCAAAAATCTGACTTTCGGCAATTCACTCAAAAATGGTGCCAGCACGTTGCAAGTGCTCCCCTGAAAGGTTTGGCAGTCGAAACAGAAGGCTTTTTATCACAGGACAAGAAATCAGCCCTCAACAACTTAACCGGCGGAAAATATTTTTTTGAAAAAATCCCTAAGCCCCGGGGTCACAATTTCAGCAAAAATCTGACTTTTGGCAATTCACTCAAAAATGGTGCCAACCGGCTGAAAATGCTCCCTGAAAGCTTTGGTGATGGAAACAGAAGGCTTTTTATCACAGTACAAGAAATCAGCCCTCAACAACTTAACCGGAGGAAAATATTTTTTTGAAAAAATCCCTAAGCCCCGGGGTCACAATTTCAGCAAAAATCTGACTTTTGGCAATTCGCTCAAAAATGGTGCCAGCACGTTGCAAGTGCTCCCCTGAAAGGTTTGGCAGTCGAAACAGAAGGCTTTTTATCACAGGACAAGAAATCAGCCCTCAACAACTTAACCGGTGGAAAATATTTTTTTGAAAATATCCCTAAGCCCCGGGGTCACAATTTCAGCAAAAATCTGACTTTTGGCAATTCACTCAAAAATGGTGCCAGCACGTTGCAAGTGCTCCCCTGAAAGGTTTGGCAGTCGAAACAGAAGGCTTTTCATCACAGGACAAGAAATCAGCCCTCAACAACTTAACCGGAGGAAAATATTTTTTTGAAAAAATCCCTAAGCCCCGGGGTCACAATTTCAGCAAAAATCTGACTTTTGGCAATTCGCTCAAAAATGGTGCCAGCACGTTGCAAGTGCTCCCCTGAAAGGTTTGGGAGTCGAAACAGAAGGCTTTTTATCACAGGACAAGAAATCAGCCCTCAACAACTTAACCGGTGGAAAATATTTTTTTGAAAAAATCCCTAAGCCCCGGGGTCACAATTTCAGCAAAAATCTGACTTTCGGCAATTCACTCAAAAATGGTGCCAGCACGTTGCAAGTGCTCCCCTGAAAGGTTTGGCAGTCGAAACAGAAGGCTTTTTATCACAGGACAAGAAATCAGCTCTCAACAACTTAACCGGCGGAAAATATTTTTTTGAAAAAATCCCTAAGCCCCGGGGTCACAATTTCAGCAAAAATCTGACTTTTGGCAATTCACTCAAAATTGGTGCCAACCGGTTGCAAATGCTCCCCTGAAAGGTTTGGTGATGGAAACAGAAGGCTTTTTATCACAGGACAAGAAATCAGCCCTCAACAACTTAACCGGCGGAAAATATTTTTTTGAAAAAATCCCTAAGCCCCGGGGTCACAATTTCAGCAAAAATCCTACTTTTGGCAATTCACTCAAAAATGGTGCCAACCGGTTGCAAATGCTCCCCTGAAAGGTTTGGCAGTCGAAACAGAAGGCTTTTTATCACAGGACAAGAAATCAGCTCTCAACAACTTAACCGGCGGAAAATATTTTTTTGAAAAAATCCCTAAGCCCCGGGGTCAGAATTTCAGCAAAAATCCTACTTTTGGCAATTCACTCAAAAATGGTGCCAACCGGCTGCAAATGCTCCGCTGAAAGGTTTGGCAGTCGAAACAGAAGGCTTTTTATCACAGGACAAGAAATCAGCCCTCAACAACTTAACCGGAGGAAAATATTTTTTTGAAAAAATCCCTAAGCCCCGGGGTCACAATTTCAGCAAAAATCTGACTTTCGGCAATTCACTCAAAAATGGTGCCAGCACGTTGCAAATGCTCCCCTGAAAGGTTTGGCGATGGAAACAGAAGGCTTTTTATCACAGGACAAGAAATCAGCCCTCAACAACTTAACCGGCGGAAAATATTTTTTTGAAAAAATCCCTAAGCCCCGGGGTCACAATTTCAGTAAAAATCTGACTTTTGGCAATTCACTCAAAATTGGTGCCAACCGGTTGCAAATGCTCGCCTGAAAGGTTTGGCGATGGAAACAGAAGGCTTTTTATCACAGGACAAGAAATCAGCCCTCAACAACTTAACCGGCGGAAAATATTTTTTTGAAAAAATCCCTAAGCCCCGGGGTCACAATTTCAGCAAAAATCTGACTTTTGGCAATTCACTCAAAAATGGTGCCAACCGGCTGCAAATGCTCCCCTGAAAGGTTTGGCAGTCGAAACAGAAGGCTTTTTATCACAGGACAAGAAATCAGCCCTCAACAACTTAACCGGAGGAAAATATTTTTTTGAAAAAATCCCTAAGCCCCGGGGTCACAATTTCAGCAAAAATCTGACTTTTGGCAATTCGCTCAAAAATGGTGCCAGCACGTTGCAAGTGCTCCCCTGAAAGGTTTGGCAGTCGAAACAGAAGGCTTTTTATCACAGGACAAGAAATCAGCCCTCAACAACTTAACCGGTGGAAAATATTTTTTTGAAAAAATCCCTAAGCCCCGGGGTCACAATTTCAGCAAAAATCTGAATTTTGGCAATTCACTCAAAAATGGTGCCAGCACGTTGCAAGTGCTCCCCTGAAAGGTTTGGCAGTCGAAACAGAAGGCTTTTCATCACAGGACAAGAAATCAGCCCTCAACAACTTAACCGGTGGAAAATATTTTGTTGAAAAAATCCCTAAGCCCCGGGGTCACAATTTCAGAAAAAATCTAACTTTTGGCAATTCACTCAAAAATGGTGCCAACCGGTTGCAAATGCTCCCCGGAAAGGTTTGGCAGTCGAAACCGAAGGCTTTTTATCACAGAACAAGAAATCAGCCCTCAACAACTTAACCGGCGGAAAATATTTTTTTGAAAAAATCTCTAAGCCCCGGGGTCACAATTTCAGCAAAAATCTGACTTTTGGCAATTCACTTAAAAATGGTGCCAACTGGCCTCAAATGCTCCCCTGAAAGGTTTGGCAGTCGAAACAGAAGGCTTTTTATCACAGGACAAGAAATCAGCCCTCAACAACTTAACCGGCGGAAAATATTTTTTTTGAAAAAATCCCTAAGCCCCGGGGTCACAATTTCAGCAAAAATCTGACTTTTGGCAATTCACTCAAAATTGGTGCCAACCGGCTGCAAATGCTCCCCTGAAAGGTTTGGCAGTCGAAACAGAAGGCTTTTTATCACAGGACAAGAAATCAGCCCTCAACAACTTAACCGGAGGAAAATATTTTTTTGAAAAAATCCCTAAGCCCCGGGGTCACAATTTCAGCAAAAATCTGACTTTTGGCAATTCGCTCAAAAATGGTGCCAGCACGTTGCAAGTGCTCCCCTGAAAGGTTTGGCAGTCGAAACAGAAGGCTTTTTATCACAGGACAAGAAATCAGCCCTCAACAACTTAACCGGTGGAAAATATTTTTTTGAAAAAATCCCTAAGCCCCGGGGTCACAATTTCAGCAAAAACCTGACTTTCGGCAATTCACTCAAAAATGGTGCCAGCACGTTGCAAATGCTCCCCTGAAAGGTTTGGCGATGGAAACAGAAGGCTTTTTATCACAGGACAAGAAATCAGCCCTCAACAACATAACCGGCGGAAAATATTTTTTTGAAAAAATCCCTAAGCCCCGGGGTCACAATTTCAGCAAAAATTTGACTTTTGGCAATTCACTCAAAATTGGTGCCAACCGGTTGCAAATGCTCCTCTGAAAGGTTTGGCGATGGAAACAGAAGGCTTTTTATCACAGGACAAGAAATCAGCCCTCAACAACTTAACCGGCGTAAAATATTTTTTTGAAAAAATCCCTAAGCCCCGGGGTCACAATTTCAGCAAAAATCTGACTTTTGGCAATTCACTCAAAAATGGTGCCAACCGGTTGGAAATGCTCCCCTGAAAGGTTTGGCAGTCGAAACAGAAGGCTTTTTATCACAGGACAAGAAATCAGCCCTCAACAACTTAACCGGAGGAAAATATTTTTTTGAAAAAATCCCTAACCCCGGGGGTCACAATTTCAGCAAAAATATGACTTTTGCCAATTCGATCAAAAATGGTGCCAGCAGGTTGCAAATGCTCCCCTGAAAGCTTTGGCGATGGAAACAGAAGGCTTTTTATCACAGGACAAGAAATCAGCCCTCGGAAACCTAAGCTGCGGAAAATATTTTTTTGGAAAAAATCCCTAAGCCCCGGGGTCACAATTTCAGCAAAAATCTGACTTTTGGCAATTCACTCAAAAATGGTGCCAGCACGTTGCAAGTGCTCCCCTGAAAGGTTTGGCAGTCGAAACAGAAGGCTTTTCATCACAGGACAAGAAATCAGCCCTCAACAACTTAACCGGTGGAAAATATTTTTTTGAAAAAATCCCTAAGCCCCGGGGTCACAATTTCAGCAAAAATCTGACTTTTGGCAATTCACTCAAAAATGGTGCCAACCGGTTGCAAATGCTCCCCGGAAAGGTTTGGCAGTCGAAACAGAAGGCTTTTTATCACAGGACAAGAAATCAGCCCTCAACAACTTAACCGGCGGAAAATATTTTTTTGAAAAAATCTCTAAGCCCCGGGGTCACAATTTCAGCAAAAATCTGACTTTTGGCAATTCACTCAAAAATGGTGCCAACCGGCTGCAAATGCTCCCCTGAAAGGTTTGGCGATAGAAACAGAAGGCTTTTTATCACAGTACAAGAAATCAGCCCTCAACAACTTAACCGGCGGAAAATATTTTTTTGAAAAAATCTCTAAGCCCCGGGGTCACAATTTCAGCAAAAATCTGACTTTTGGCAATTCACTTAAAAATGGTGCCAACCGGCTGCAAATGCTCCCCTGAAAGGTTTGGCAGTCGAAACAGAAGGCTTTTTATCACAGGACAAGAAATCAGCCCTCAACAACTTAACCGGCGGAAAATATTTTTTTGAAAAAATCCCTAAGCCCCGGGGTCACAATTTCAGCAAAAATCTGACTTTTGGCAATTCACTCAAAAATGGTGCCAACCGGCTGCAAATGCTCCCCTGAAAGGTTTGGCAGTCGAAACAGAAGGCTTTTTATCACAGGACAAGAAATCAGCTCTCAACAACTTAACCGGCGGAAAATATTTTTTTGAAAAAATCCCTAAGCCCCGGGGTCACAATTTCAGCAAAAATCCTACTTTTGGCAATTCACTCAAAAATGGTGCCAACCGGCTGCAAATGCTCCCCTGAAAGGTTTGGCAGTCGAAACAGAAGGCTTTTTATCACAGGACAAGAAATCAGCTCTCAACAACTTAACCGGCGGAAAATATTTTTTTGAAAAAATCCCTAAGCCGCGGGGTCACAATTTCAGCAAAAATCTGACTTTTGGCAATTCACTCAAAAATGGTGCCAACCGGCTGCAAATGCTCCCCTGAAAGGTTTGGCAGTCGAAACAGAAGGCTTTTTATCACAGGACAAGAAATCAGCCCTCAACAACTTAACCGGAGGAAAATATTTTTTTGAAAAAATCCCTAAGCCCCGGGGTCACAATTTCAACAAAAATCTGACTTTTGGCAATTCACTCAAAAATGGTGCCAGCACGTTGTAAGTGCTCCCCTGAAAGGTTTGGCAGTCGAAACAGAAGGCTTTTTATCACAGGACAAGAAATCAGCCCTCAACAACTTAACCGGTGGAAAATATTTTTTTGAAAAAATCCCTAAGCCCCGGGGTCACAATTTCAGCAAAAATCTGACTTTCGGCAATTCACTCAAAAATGGTGCCAGCACGTTGCAAATGCTCCCCTGAAAGGTTTGGCGATGGAAACAGAAGGCTTTTTATCACAGGACAAGAAATCAGCCCTCAACAACTTAACCGGCGGAAAATATTTTTTTGAAAAAATCCCTAAGCCCCGGGGTCACAATTTCAGCAAAAATCTGACTTTTGGCAATTCACTCAAAAATGGTGCCAACCGGTTGCAAATGCTCCCCTGAAAGGTTTGGCGATGGAAACAGAAGGCTTTTTATCACAGGACAAGAAATCAGCCCTCAACAACTTAACCGGCGGAAAATATTTTTTTGAAAAAATCCCTAAGCCCCGGGGTCACAATTTCAGCAAAAATCTGACTTTTGGCAATTCACTCAAAAATGGTGCCAACCGGCTGCAAATGCTCCCCTGAAAGGTTTGGCAGTCGAAACAGAAGGCTTTTTATCACAGGACAAGAAATCAGCTCTCAACAACTTAACCGGCGGAAAATATTTTTTTGAAAAAATCCCTAAGCCCCGGGGTCACAATTTCAGCAAAAATCTGACTTTTGGCAATTCACTCAAAATTGGTGCCAACCGGTTGCAAATGCTCCCCTGAAAGGTTTGGTGATGGAAACAGAAGGCTTTTTATCACAGGACAAGAAATCAGCCCTCAACAACTTAATCGGCGGAAAATATTTTTTTGAAAAAATCCCTAAGCCGCGGGGTCACAATTTCAGCAAAAATCCTACTTTTGGCAATTCACTCAAAAATGGTGCCAACCGGCTGCAAATGCTCCCCTGAAAGGTTTGGCAGTCGAAACAGAAGGCTTTTTATCACAGGACAAGAAATCAGCCCTCAACAACTTAACCGGAGGAAAATATTTTTTTGAAAAAATCCCTAAGCCCCGGGGTCACAATTTCAACAAAAATCTGACTTTTGGCAATTCACTCAAAAATGGTGCCAGCACGTTGTAAGTGCTCCCCTGAAAGGTTTGGCAGTCGAAACAGAAGGCTTTTTATCACAGGACAAGAAATCAGCCCTCAACAACTTAACCGGTGGAAAATATTTTTTTGAAAAAATCCCTAAGCCCCGGGGTCACAATTTCAGCAAAAATCTGACTTTCGGCAATTCACTCAAAAATGGTGCCAGCACGTTGCAAATGCTCCCCTGAAAGGTTTGGCGATGGAAACAGAAGGCTTTTTATCACAGGACAAGAAATCAGCCCTCAACAACTTAACCGGCGGAAAATATTTTTTTGAAAAAATCCCTAAGCCCCGGGGTCACAATTTCAGCAAAAATCTGACTTTTGGCAATTCACTCAAAATTGGAGCCAACCGGTTGCAAATGCTCCCCTGAAAGGTTTGGCGATGGAAACAGAAGGCTTTTTATCACAGGACAAGAAATCAGCCCTCAACAACTTAACCGGCGGAAAATATTTTTTTGAAAAAATCCCTAAGCCCCGGGGTCACAATTTCAGCAAAAATCCTACTTTTGGCAATTCACTCAAAAATGGTGCCAACCGGCTGCAAATGCTCCCCTGAAAGGTTTGGCAGTCGAAACAGAAGGCTTTTTATCACAGTACAAGAAATCAGCCCTCAACAACTTAACCGGAGGAAAATATTTTTTTGAAAAAATCCCTAAGCCCCGGGGTCACAATTTCAGCAAAAATCTGACTTTTGGCAATTCGCTCAAAAATGGTGCCAGCACGTTGCAAGTGCTCCCCTGAAAGGTTTGGCAGTCGAAACAGAAGGCTTTTTATCACAGGACAAGAAATCAGCCCTCAACAACTTAACCGGTGGAAAATATTTTTTTGAAAAAATCCCTAAGCCCCGGGGTCACAATTTCAGCAAAAATCTGACTTTTGGCAATTCACTCAAAAATGGTGCCAGCACGTTGCAAGTGCTCCCCTGAAAGGTTTGGCAGTCAAAACAGAAGGCTTTTCATCACAGGACAAGAAATCAGCCCTCAACAACTTAACCGGTGGAAAATATTTTGTTGAAAAAATCCCTAAGCCCCGGGGTCACAATTTCAGCAAAAATCTGACTTTTGGCAATTCACTTAAAATTGGTGCCAACCGGTTGCAAATGCTCCCCTGAAAGGTTTGGTGATGGAAACAGAAGGCTTTTTATCACAGGACAAGAAATCAGCCCTCAACAACTTAATCGGCGGAAAATATTTTTTTGAAAAAATCCCTAAGCCGCGGGGTCACAATTTCAGCAAAAATCCTACTTTTGGCAATTCACTCAAAAATGGTGCCAACCGGCTGCAAATGCTCCCCTGAAAGGTTTGGCAGTCGAAACAGAAGGCTTTTTATCACAGGACAAGAAATCAGCCCTCAACAACTTAACCGGAGGAAAATATTTTTTTGAAAAAATCCCTAAGCCCCGGGGTCACAATTTCAACAAAAATCTGACTTTTGGCAATTCACTCAAAAATGGTGCCAGCACGTTGTAAGTGCTCCCCTGAAAGGTTTGGCAGTCGAAACAGAAGGCTTTTTATCACAGGACAAGAAATCAGCCCTCAACAACTTAACCGGTGGAAAATATTTTTTTGAAAAAATCCCTAAGCCCCGGGGTCACAATTTCAGCAAAAATCTGACTTTCGGCAATTCACTCAAAAATGGTGCCAGCACGTTGCAAATGCTCCCCTGAAAGGTTTGGCGATGGAAACAGAAGGCTTTTTATCACAGGACAAGAAATCAGCCCTCAACAACTTAACCGGCGGAAAATATTTTTTTGAAAAAATCCCTAAGCCCCGGGGTCACAATTTCAGCAAAAATCTGACTTTTGGCAATTCACTCAAAATTGGAGCCAACCGGTTGCAAATGCTCCCCTGAAAGGTTTGGCGATGGAAACAGAAGGCTTTTTATCACAGGACAAGAAATCAGCCCTCAACAACTTAACCGGCGGAAAATATTTTTTTGAAAAAATCCCTAAGCCCCGGGGTCACAATTTCAGCAAAAATCCTACTTTTGGCAATTCACTCAAAAATGGTGCCAACCGGCTGCAAATGCTCCCCTGAAAGGTTTGGCAGTCGAAACAGAAGGCTTTTTATCACAGTACAAGAAATCAGCCCTCAACAACTTAACCGGAGGAAAATATTTTTTTGAAAAAATCCCTAAGCCCCGGGGTCACAATTTCAGCAAAAATCTGACTTTTGGCAATTCGCTCAAAAATGGTGCCAGCACGTTGCAAGTGCTCCCCTGAAAGGTTTGGCAGTCAAAACAGAAGGCTTTTCATCACAGGACAAGAAATCAGCCCTCAACAACTTAACCGGTGGAAAATATTTTGTTGAAAAAATCCCTAAGCCCCGGGGTCACAATTTCAGCAAAAATCTGACTTTTGGCAATTCACTCAAAAATGGTGCCAACCGGTTGCAAATGCTCCCCGGAAAGGTTTGGCAGTCGAAACAGAAGGCTTTTTATCACAGGACAAGAAATCAGCCCTCAACAACTTAACCGGCGGAAAATATTTTTTTGAAAAAATCTCTAAGCCCCGGGGTCACAATTTCAGCAAAAATCTGACTTTTGGCAATTCACTTAAAAATGGTGCCAACCGGCTGCAAATGCTCCCCTGAAAGGTTTGGCAGTCGAAACAGAAGGCTTTTTATCACAGGACAAGAAATCAGCCCTCAACAACTTAACCGGCGGAAAATATTTTTTTGAAAAAATCCCTAAGCCCCGGGGTCACAATTTCAGCAAAAATCTGACTTTTGGCAATTCACTCAAAATTGGTGCCAACCGGCTGCAAATGCTCCCCTGAAAGGTTTGGCAGTCGAAACAGAAGGCTTTTTATCACAGGACAAGAAATCAGCCCTCAACAACTTAACCGGAGGAAAATATTTTTTTGAAAAAATCCCTAAGCCCCAGGGTCACAATTTCAGCAAAAATCTGACTTTTGGCAATTCGCTCAAAAATGGTGCCAGCACGTTGCAAGTGCTCCCCTGAAAGGTTTGGCAGTCGAAACAGAAGGCTTTTCATCACAGGACAAGAAATCAGCCCTCAACAACTTAACCGGTGGAAAATATTTTGTTGAAAAAATCCCTAAGCCCCGGGGTCACAATTTCAGCAAAAATCTGACTTTTGGCAATTCACTCAAAAATGGTGCCAACCGGTTGCAAATGCTCCCCGGAAAGGTTTGGCAGTCGAAACAGAAGGCTTTTTATCACAGGACAAGAAATCAGCCCTCAACAACTTAACCGGCGGAAAATATTTTTTTGAAAAAATCTCTAAGCCCCGGGGTCACAATTTCAGCAAAAATCTGACTTTTGGCAATTCACTTAAAAATGGTGCCAACCGGCTGCAAATGCTCCCCTGAAAGTTTTGGCAGTCGAAACAGAAGGCTTTTTATCACAGGACAAGAAATCAGCCCTCAACAACTTAACCGGCGGAAAATATTTTTTTGAAAAAATCCCTAAGCCCCGGGGTCACAATTTCAGCAAAAATCTGACTTTTGGCAATTCACTCAAAATTATGCCAACCGGCTGCAAATGCTCCCCTGAAAGGTTTGGCAGTCGAAACAGAAGGCTTTTTATCACAGGACAAGAAATCAGCCCTCAACAACTTAACCGGAGGAAAATATTTTTTTGAAAAAATCCCTAAGCCCCGGGGTCACAATTTCAGCAAAAATCTGACTTTTGGCAATTCACTCAAAAATGGTGCCAGCACGTTGCAAGTGCTCCCCTGAAAGGTTTGGCAGTCAAAACAGAAGGCTTTTCATCACAGGACAAGAAATCAGCCCTCAACAACTTAACCGGTGGAAAATATTTTGTTGAAAAAATCCCTAAGCCCCGGGGTCACAATTTCAGCAAAAATCTGACTTTTGGCAATTCACTCAAAAATGGTGCCAGCACGTTGCAAGTGCTCCCCTGAAAGGTTTGGCAGTCAAAACAGAAGGCTTTTCATCACAGGACAAGAAATCAGCCCTCAACAACTTAACCGGTGGAAAATATTTTGTTGAAAAAATCCCTAAGCCCCGGGGTCACAATTTCAGCAAAAATCTGACTTTTGGCAATTCACTCAAAAATGGTGCCAACCGGTTGCAAATGCTCCCCGGAAAGGTTTGGCAGTCGAAACAGAAGGCTTTTTATCACAGGACAAGAAATCAGCCCTCAACAACTTAACCGGCGGAAAATATTTTTTTGAAAAAATCTCTAAGCCCCGGGGTCACAATTTCAGCAAAAATCTGACTTTTGGCAATTCACTCAAAAATGGTGCCAACCGGCTGCAAATGCTCCCCTGAAAGGTTTGGCAGTCGAAACAGAAGGCTTTTTATCACAGTACAAGAAATCAGCCCTCAACAACTTAACCGGCGGAAAATATTTTTTTGAAAAAATCTCTAAGCCCCGGGGTCACAATTTCAGCAAAAATCTGACTTTTGGCAATTCACTTAAAAATGGTGCCAACCGGCTGCAAATGCTCCCCTGAAAGGTTTGGCAGTCGAAACAGAAGGCTTTTTATCACAGGACAAGAAATCAGCCCTCAACAACTTAACCGGCGGAAAATATTTTTTTGAAAAAATCCCTAAGCCCCGGGGTCACAATTTCAGCAAAAATCTGACTTTTGGCAATTCACTCAAAATTGGTGCCAACCGGCTGCAAATGCTCCCCTGAAAGGTTTGGCAGTCGAAACAGAAGGCTTTTTATCACAGGACAAGAAATCAGCCCTCAACAACTTAACCGGAGGAAAATATTTTTTTGAAAAAATCCCTAAGCCCCAGGGTCACAATTTCAGCAAAAATCTGACTTTTGGCAATTCGCTCAAAAATGGTGCCAGCACGTTGCAAGTGCTCCCCTGAAAGGTTTGGCAGTCGAAACAGAAGGCTTTTCATCACAGGACAAGAAATCAGCCCTCAACAACTTAACCGGTGGAAAATATTTTGTTGAAAAAATCCCTAAGCCCCGGGGTCACAATTTCAGCAAAAATCTGACTTTTGGCAATTCACTCAAAAATGGTGCCAACCGGTTGCAAATGCTCCCCGGAAAGGTTTGGCAGTCGAAACAGAAGGTTTTTTATCACAGGACAAGAAATCAGCCCTCAACAACTTAACCGGCGGAAAATATTTTTTTGAAAAAATCTCTAAGCCCCGGGGTCACAATTTCAGCAAAAATCTGACTTTTGGCAATTCACTCAAAAATGGTGCCAACCGGCTGCAAATGCTCCCCTGAAAGGTTTGGCAGTCGAAACAGAAGGCTTTTTATCACAGGACAAGAAATCAGCCCTCAACAACTTAACCGGCGGAAAATATTTTTTTGAAAAAATCCCTAAGCCCCGGGGTCACAATTTCAGCAAAAATCTGACTTTTGGCAATTCACTCAAAATTGGTGCCAACCGGCTGCAAATGCTCCCCTGAAAGGTTTGGCAGTCGAAACAGAAGGCTTTTTATCACAGGACAAGAAATCAGCCCTCAACAACTTAACCGGAGGAAAATATTTTTTTGAAAAAATCCCTAAGCCCCAGGGTCACAATTTCAGCAAAAATCTGACTTTTGGCAATTCGCTCAAAAATGGTGCCAGCACGTTGCAAGTGCTCCCCTGAAAGGTTTGGCAGTCGAAACAGAAGGCTTTTCATCACAGGACAAGAAATCAGCCCTCAACAACTTAACCGGTGGAAAATATTTTGTTGAAAAAATCCCTAAGCCCCGGGGTCACAATTTCAGCAAAAATCTGACTTTTGGCAATTCACTCAAAAATGGTGCCAACCGGTTGCAAATGCTCCCCGGAAAGGTTTGGCAGTCGAAACAGAAGGCTTTTTATCACAGGACAAGAAATCAGCCCTCAACAACTTAACCGGCGGAAAATATTTTTTTGAAAAAATCTCTAAGCCCCGGGGTCACAATTTCAGCAAAAATCTGACTTTTGGCAATTCACTCAAAAATGGTGCCAACCGGCTGCAAATGCTCCCCTGAAAGGTTTGGCAGTCGAAACAGAAGGCTTTTTATCACAGGACAAGAAATCAGCCCTCAACAACTTAACCGGCGGAAAATATTTTTTTGAAAAAATCCCTAAGCCCCGGGGTCACAATTTCAGCAAAAATCTGACTTTTGGCAATTCACTCAAAATTGGTGCCAACCGGCTGCAAATGCTCCCCTGAAAGGTTTGGCAGTCGAAACAGAAGGCTTTTTATCACAGGACAAGAAATCAGCCCTCAACAACTTAACCGGAGGAAAATATTTTTTTGAAAAAATCCCTAAGCCCCAGGGTCACAATTTCAGCAAAAATCTGACTTTTGGCAATTCGCTCAAAAATGGTGCCAGCACGTTGCAAGTGCTCCCCTGAAAGGTTTGGCAGTCGAAACAGAAGGCTTTTCATCACAGGACAAGAAATCAGCCCTCAACAACTTAACCGGTGGAAAATATTTTGTTGAAAAAATCCCTAAGCCCCGGGGTCACAATTTCAGCAAAAATCTGACTTTTGGCAATTCACTCAAAAATGGTGCCAACCGGTTGCAAATGCTCCCCGGAAAGGTTTGGCAGTCGAAACAGAAGGCTTTTTATCACAGGACAAGAAATCAGCCCTCAACAACTTAACCGGCGGAAAATATTTTTTTGAAAAAATCTCTAAGCCCCGGGGTCACAATTTCAGCAAAAATCTGACTTTTGGCAATTCACTCAAAAATGGTGCCAACCGGCTGCAAATGCTCCCCTGAAAGGTTTGGCAGTCGAAACAGAAGGCTTTTTATCACAGTACAAGAAATCAGCCCTCAACAACTTAACCGGCGGAAAATATTTTTTTGAAAAAATCTCTAAGCCCCGGGGTCACAATTTCAGCAAAAATCTGACTTTTGGCAATTCACTTAAAAATGGTGCCAACCGGCTGCAAATGCTCCCCTGAAAGGTTTGGCAGTCGAAACAGAAGGCTTTTTATCACAGGACAAGAAATCAGCCCTCAACAACTTAACCGGCGGAAAATATTTTTTTGAAAAAATCCCTAAGCCCCGGGGTCACAATTTCAGCAAAAATCTGACTTTTGGCAATTCACTCAAAATTGGTGCCAACCGGTTGCAAATGCTCCCCTGAAAGCTTTGGCGATGGAAACATAAGGCTTTTTATCACAGGACAAGAAATCAGCCCTCAACAACTTAACCGGCGGAAAATATTTTTTTGAAAAAATCCCTAAGCCCCGGGGTCACAATTTCAGCAAAAATCTGACTTTTGGCAATTCACTCAAAAATGGTGCCAACCGGCTGAAAATGCTCCCCTGAAAGGTTTGGCAGTCGAAACAGAAGGCTTTTTATCACAGGACAAGAAATCAGCCCTCAACAACTTAACCGGAGGAAAATATTTTTTTGAAAAAATCCCTAAGCCCCGGGGTCACAATTTCAGCAAAAATCTGACTTTTGGCAATTCACTCAAAATTGGTGCCAACCGGTTGCAAATGCTCCCCTGAAAGGTTTGGCGATGGAAACAGAAGGCTTTTTATCACAGGACAAGAAATCAGCCCTCAACAACTTAACCGGAGGAAAATATTTTTTTGAAAAAATCCCTAAGCCCCAGGGTCACAATTTCAGCAAAAATCTGACTTTTGGCAATTCGCTCAAAAATGGTGCCAGCACGTTGCAAGTGCTCCCCTGAAAGGTTTGGCAGTCGAAACAGAAGGCTTTTTATCACAGGACAAGAAATCAGCCCTCAACAACTTAACCGGTGGAAAATATTTTTTTGAAAAAATCCCTAAGCCCCGGGGTCACAATTTCAGCAAAAATCTGACTTTTGGCAATTCACTCAAAATTGGTGCCAACCGGTTGCAAATGCTCCCCTGAAAGGTTTGGCGATGGAAACAGAAGGCTTTTTATCACAGGACAAGAAATCAGCCCTCAACAACTTAACCGGCGGAAAATATTTTTTTTGAAAAAATCCCTAAGCCCCGGGGTCACAATTTCAGCAAAAATCTGACTTTTGGCAATTCACTCAAAATTGGTGCCAACCGGTTGCAAATGCTCCCCTGAAAGGTTTGGCGATGGAAACAGAAGGCTTTTTATCACAGGACAAGAAATCAGCCCTCAACAACTTAACCGGCGGAAAATATTTTTTTTGAAAAAATCCCTAAGCCCCGGGGTCACAATTTCAGCAAAAATATGACTTTTGCCAATTCGCTCAAAAATGGTGCCAGCAGGTTGCAAATGCTCCCCTGAAAGCTTTGGCGATGGAAACAGAAGGCTTTTTATCACAGGACAAGAAATCAGCCCTCGGAAACCTAAGCTGCGGAAAATATTTTTTTGGAAAAAATCCCTAAGCCCCGGGGTCACAATTTCAGCAAAAATCTGACTTTTGGCAATTCACTCAAAAATGGTGCCAGCACGTTGCAAGTGCTCCCCTGAAAGGTTTGGCAGTCGAAACAGAAGGCTTTTCATCACAGGACAAGAAATCAGCCCTCAACAACTTAACCGGTGGAAAATATTTTGTTGAAAAAATCCCTAAGCCCCGGGGTCACAATTTCAGCAAAAATCTGACTTTTGGCAATTCACTCAAAAATGGTGCCAACCGGTTGCAAATGCTCCCCGGAAAGGTTTGGCAGTCGAAACAGAAGGCTTTTTATCACAGGACAAGAAATCAGCCCTCAACAACTTAACCGGCGGAAAATATTTTTTTTGAAAAAATCCCTAAGCCCCGGGGTCACAATTTCAGCAAAAATCTGACTTTTGGCAATTCACTCAAAAATGGTGCCAACCGGCTGAAAATGCTCCCCTGAAAGGTTTGGCAGTCGAAACAGAAGGCTTTTTATCACAGGACAAGAAATCAGCCCTCAACAACTTAACCGGAGGAAAATATTTTTTTGAAAAAATCCCTAAGCCCCGGGGTCACAATTTCAGCAAAAATATGACTTTTGCCAATTCGCTCAAAAATGGTGCCAGCAGGTTGCAAATGCTCCCCTGAAAGCTTTGGCGATGGAAACAGAAGGCTTTTTATCACAGGACAAGAAATCAGCCCTCGGAAACCTAAGCTGCGGAAAATATTTTTTTGGAAAAAATCCCTAAGCCCCGGGGTCACAATTTCAGCAAAAATCTGACTTTTGGCAATTCACTCAAAAATGGTGCCAGCACGTTGCAAATGCTCCCCTGAAAGTTTTGGCAGTCGAAACAGAAGGCTTTTTATCACAGGACAAGAAATCAGCCCTCAACAACTTAACCGGTGGAAAATATTTTTTTGAAAAAATCCCTAAGCCCCGGGGTCACAATTTCAGCAAAAATCTGACTTTTGGCAATTCACTCAAAAATGGTGCCAGCACGTTGCAAATGCTCCCCTGAAAGGTTTGACGATGGAAACAGAAGGCTTTTTATCACAGGACAAGAAATCAGCCGTCAACAACTTAACCGGCGGAAAATATTTTTTTGAAAAAATCCCTAAGCCCCGGGGTCACAATTTCAGCAAAAATCTGACTTTTGGCAATTCACTCAAAAATGGTGCCAACCAGTTGCAAATGCTCCCCTGAAAGCTTTGGCGATGGAAACAGAAGGCTTTTTATCACAGGACAACAAATCAGCCCTCAACAACTTAACCGACGGAAAATATTTTTTTGAAAAAATCTCTAACCCCGGGGTCACAATTTCAGCATAAATCTGACTTTTGGCAATTCACTCAAAAATGGTGCCAACCAGTTGCAAATGCTCCCCTGAAAGGTTTGGCGATGGAAACAGAAGGCTTTTTATCACAGGACAAGAAATCAGCCCTCAACAACTTAACCGGCGGAAATTTTTTTTTGAAAAAATCTCTAAGCCCCGGGGTCACAATTTCAGCAAAAATCTGACTTTTGGCAATTCACTCAAAAATGGTGCCAACCGGCTGCAAATGCTCCCCTGAAAGGTTTGGCAGTCGAAACAGAAGGCTTTTTATCACAGGACAAGAAATCAGCCCTCAACAACTTAACCGGCGGAAAATATTTTTTTGAAAAAATCCCTAAGCCCCGGGGTCACAATTTCAGCAAAAATCTGACTTTTGGCAATTCACTCAAAAATGGTGCCAGCACGTTGCAAATGCTCCCCTGAAAGGTTTGACGATGGAAACAGAAGGCTTTTTATCACAGGACAAGAAATCAGCCCTCAACAACTTAACCAGCGGAAAATATTTTTTTGAAAAAATCCCTAAGCCCCGGGGTCACAATTTCAGCAAAAATCTGACTTTTGGCAATTCACTCAAAAATGGTGCCAACCGGCTGCAAATGCTCCCCTGAAAGGTTTGGCAGTCGAAACAGAAGGCTTTTTATCACAGGACAAGAAATCAGCCCTCAACAACTTAACCGGAGGAAAATATTTTTTTGAAAAAATCCCTAAGCCCCGGGGTCACAATTTCAGCAAAAATCTGACTTTTGGCAATTCGCTCAAAAATGGTGCCAGCACGGTGCAAGTGCTCCCCTGAAAGGTTTGGCAGTCGAAACAGAAGTCTTTTTATCACAGGACAAGAAATCAGCCCTCAACAACTTAACCGGTGGAAAATATTTTTTTGAAAAAAACCCTAAGCCCCGGGGTCACAATTTCAGCAAAAATCTGACTTTTGGTAATTCACTCAAAAATGGTGCCAACCAGTTGCAAATGCTCCCCTGAAAGGTTTGGCGATGGAAACAGAAGGCTTTTTATCACAGGACAAGAAATCAGCCCTCAACAACTTAACCGGCGGAAAATATTTTTTTGAAAAAATCTCTAAGCCCCGGGGTCACAATTTCAGCAAAAATCTGACTTTTGGCAATTCACTCAAAAATGGTGCCAACCGGCTGCAAATGCTCCCCTGAAAGGTTTGGCAGTCGAAACAGAAGGCTTTTTATCACAGGACAAGAAATCAGCCCTCGAAAACCTAACCGGCGGAAAATATTTTTTTGAAAAATTCCCTAAGCCCCGGGGTCACAATTTCAGCAAAAATCTGACTTTTGGCCATTCACTCAAAAATGGTGCCAACCAGTTGGAAATGCTCCCCTGAAAGCTTTGGCGATGGAAACAGAAGGCTTTTTATCACAGGACAAGGAATCAGCCCTCAAAAACCTAACCTGCGGAAAATATTTTTTTGAAAAAATCCCTAAGCCCCGGGGTCACAATGTCAGCAAAAATCTGACTTTTGGCAATTCACTCAAAAATGGTGCCAGCAGGTTGCAAACGCTCCCCTGAAAGGTTTGGCGATGGAAACAGAAGGCTTTTTATCACAGGACAAGAAATCAGCCATCGAAAACCTAACCTGCGGAAAATATTTTTTTGGAAAAAAATCCCTAAGCCCCGGGGTCACAATTTCAGCGAAAATCTGACTTTTGGCAATTCACTCAAAAATGATGCCAGCAGGTTGCAAATGCTCCCCTGAAAGCTTTGGCGATGGAAACAGAAGGCTTTTTATCACAGGACAAGAAATCAGCCATCGAAAACCTAACCTGCGGAAAATATTTTTTTGGAAAAAAATCCCTAAGCCCCGGGGTCACAATTTCAGCAAAAATCTGACTTTTGGCAATTCACTCAAAAATGTTGCCAGCAGGTTGGAAATGCTCCCCGGAAAGGTTTGGGGATGGAAACAGAAGGCTTTTTATCACAGGACAAGAAATCAGCCCTCAACAACTTAACCAGCGGAAAATATTTTTTTGAAAAAATCTCTAAGCCCCGGGGTCACAATTTCAGCAAAAATCTGACTTTTGGCAATTCGCTCAAAAATGGTGCCAGCAGGTTGCAAACGCTCCCCTGAAAGGTTTGGCGATGGAAACAGAAGGCTTTTTATCACAGGACAAGAAATCAGCCATCGAAAACCTAACCTGCGGAAAATATTTTTTTGGAAAAAAATCCCTAAGCCCCGGGGTCACAATTTCAGCAAAAATCTGACTTTTGGCAATTCACTCAAAAATGGTGCCAGCAGGTTGCAAATGCTCCCCTGAAAGGTTTGGGGATGGAAACAGAAGGCTTTTTATCACAGGACAAGAAATCAGCCCTCAACAACTTAACCAGCGGAAAATATTTTTTTGAAAAAATCCCTAAGCCCCGGGGTCACAATTTCAGCAAAAATCTGACTTTTGGCAATTCACTCAAAAATGGTGCCAACCGGTTGGAAATGCTCCCCTGAAAGGTTTGGCAGTCGAAATAGAAGGCTTTTTATCACAGGACAAGAAATCAGCCCTCAACAACTTAACCGGCGGAAAATATTTTTTTGAAAAAATCCCTAAGCCCCGGGGTCACAATGTCAGCAAAAATCTGACTTTTGGCAATTCACTCAAAAATGGTGCCAGCAGGTTGCAAATGCTCCCCTGAAAGCTTTGGCGATGGAAACAGAAGGCTTTTTATCACAGGACAAGAAATCAGCCCTCAACAACTTAACCGGCGGAAAATATTTTTTTGAAAAAATCCCTAAGCCCCGGGTTCACAATTTCAGCAAAAATCTGACTTTTGGCAATTCACTCAAAAATGGTGCCAACCGGTTGCAAGTGCTCCCCGGAAAGGTTTGGCAGTCGAAACAGAAGGCTTTTTATCACAGGACAAGAAATCAGCCCTCAACAACTTAACCGGCGGAAAATATTTTTTTTGAAAAAATCTCTAAGCCCCGGGGTCACAATTTCAGCAAAAATCTGACTTTTGACAATTCACTCAAAAATGGTGCCAACCAGTTGCAAATGCTCCCCTGAAAGCTTTGGCGATGGAAACAGAAGGCTTTTTATCACAGGACAAGGAATCAGCCCTCAAAAACCTAACCTGCGGAAAATATTTTTTTGAAAAAATCCCTAAGCCCCGGGGTCACAATGTCAGCAAAAATCTGACTTTTGGCAATTCACTCAAAAATGGTGCCAGCAGGTTGCAAACGCTCCCCTGAAAGGTTTGGCGATGGAAACAGAAGGCTTTTTATCACAGGACAAGAAATCAGCCATCGAAAACCTAACCTGCGGAAAATATTTTTTTGGAAAAAAATCCCTAAGCCCCGGGGTCACAATTTCAGCAAAAATCTGACTTTTGACAATTCACTCAAAAATGGTGCCAACCAGTTGCAAATGCTCCCCTGAAAGGTTTGGGGGTGGAAACAGAAGGCTTTTTATCACAGGACAAGAAATCAGCCCTCAACAACTTAACCAGCGGAAAATATTTTTTTGAAAAAATCCCTAAGCCCCGGGGTCACAATTTCAGCAAAAATCTGACTTTTGGCAATTCACTCAAAAATGGTGCCAACCGGTTGGAAATGCTCCCCGGAAAGGTTTGGCAGTCGAAACAGAAGGCTTTTTATCACAGGACAAGAAATCAGCCCTCAACAACTTAACCGGCGGAAAATATTTTTTTGAAAAAATCCCTAAGCCCCGGGGTCACAATTTCAGCAAAAATCTGACTTTTGGCAATTCACTCAAAAATGGTGCCAGCAGGTTGCAAATGCTCCCCTGAAAGGTTTGGGGGTGGAAACAGAAGGCTTTTTATCACAGGACAAGAAATCAGCCCTCAACAACTTAACCAGCGGAAAATATTTTTTTGAAAAAATCCCTAAGCCCCGGGGTCACAATTTCAGCAAAAATCTGACTTTTGGCAATTCACTCAAAAATGGTGCCAACCGGTTGGAAATGCTCCCCGGAAAGGTTTGGCAGTCGAAACAGAAGGCTTTTTATCACAGGACAAGAAATCAGCCCTCAACAACTTAACCGGCGGAAAATATTTTTTTGAAAAAATCTCTAAGCCCCGGGGTCACAATTTCAGCAAAAATCTGACTTTTGACAATTCACTCAAAAATGGTGCCAACCAGTTGCAAATGCTCCCCTGAAAGCTTTGGCGATGGAAACAGAAGGCTTTTTATCACAGGACAAGGAATCAGCCCTCAAAAACCTAACCTGCGGAAAATATTTTTTTGAAAAAATCCATAAGCCCCGGGGTCACAATGTCAGCAAAAATCTGACTTTTGGCAATTCACTCAAAAATGGTGCCAGCACGTTGCAAATGCTCCCCGGAAAGTTTTGGCAGTCGAAACAGAAGGCTTTTTATCACAGGACAAGAAATCAGCCCTCAACAACTTAACCGGTGGAAAATATTTTGTTGAAAAAATCCCTAAGCCCCGGGGTCACAATTTAAGCAAAAATCTGACTTTTGGCAATTCACTCAAAAATGGTGCCAGCACGTTGCAAATGCTCCCCTGAAAGGTTTGACGATGGAAACAGAAGGCTTTTTATCACAGGACAAGAAATCAGCCCTCAACAACTTAACCGGCGGAAAATATTTTTTTGAAAAAATCCCTAAGCCCCGGGGTCACAATTTCAGCAAAAATCTGACTTTTGGCAATTCACTCAAAAATGGTGCCAACCAGTTGCAAATGCTCCCTTGAAAGCTTTGGCGATGGAAACAGAAGGCTTTTTATCACAGGACAACAAATCAGCCCTCAACAACTTAACCGACGGAAAATATTTTTTTGAAAAAATCTCTAACCCCGGGGTCACAATTTCAGCAAAAATCTGACTTTTGGCAATTCACTCAAAAATGGTGCCAACCGGCTGCAAATGCTCCCCTGAAAGGTTTGGCAGTCGAAACAGAAGGCTTTTTATCACAGGACAAGAAATCAGCCCTCAACAACTTAACCGGCGGAAAATATTTTTTTGAAAAAATCCCTAAGCCCCGGGGTCACAATTTCAGCAAAAATCTGACTTTTGGCAATTCACTCAAAAATGGTGCCAGCATGTTGCAAATGCTCCCCTGAAAGGTTTGGCGATGGAAACAGAAGGCTTTTTATCACAGGACAAGAAATCAGCCCTCAACAACTTAACCGGCGGAAAATATTTTTTTGAAAAAATCCCTAAGCCCCGGGGTCACAATTTCAGCAAAAATCTGACTTTTGGCAATTCACTCAAAAATGGTGCCAACCAGTTGTAAATGCTCCCCTGAAAGCTTTGGCGATGGAAACAGAAGGCTTTTTATCACAGGACAAGGAATCAGCCCTCAAAAACCTAACCTGCGGAAAATATTTTTTTGAAAAAATCCCTAAGCCCCGGGGTCACAATGTCAGCAAAAATCTGACTTTTGGCAATTCACTCAAAAATGGTGCCAGCAGGTTGCAAATGCTCCCCTGAAAGCTTTGGCGATGGAAACAGAAGGCTTTTTATCACAGGACAAGAAATCAGCCATCGAAAACCTAACCTGCGGAAAATATTTTTTTGGAAAAAAATCCCTAAGCCCCGGGGTCACAATTTCAGCAAAAATCTGACTTTTGGCAATTCACTCAAAAATGGTGCCAGCAGGTTGGAAATGCTCCCCGGAAAGGTTTGGGGATGGAAACAGAAGGCTTTTTATCACAGGACAAGAAATCAGCCCTCAACAACTTAACCAGCGGAAAATATTTTTTTGAAAAAATCTCTAAGCCCCGGGGTCACAATTTCAGCAAAAATCTGACTTTTGGCAATTCGCTCAAAAATGGTGCCAGCACGTTGCAAGTGCTCCCCTGAAAGGTTTGGCAGTCGAAACAGAAGGCTTTTTATCACAGGACAAGAAATCAGCCCTCGAAAACCTAACCGGCGGAAAATATTTTTTTGAAAAATTCCCTAAGCCCCGGGGTCACAATTTCAGCAAAAATCTGACTTTTGGCAATTGACTCAAAAATGGTGCCAGCACGTTGCAAATGCTCCCCTGAAAGTTTTGGCAGTCGAAACAGAAGGCTTTTTATCACAGGACAAGAAATCAGCCCTCAACAACTTAACCGGTGGAAAATATTTTGTTGAAAAAATCCCTAAGCCCCGGGGTCACAATTTCAGCAAAAATCTGACTTTTGGCAATTCACTCAAAAATGGTGCCAGCACGTTGCAAATGCTCCCCTGAAAGGTTTGACGATGGAAACAGAAGGCTTTTTATCACAGGACAAGAAATCAGCCCTCAACAACTTAACCGGCGGAAAATATTTTTTTGAAAAAATCCCTAAGCCCCGGGGTCACAATTTCAGCAAAAATCTGACTTTTGGCAATTTACTCAAAAATGGTGCCAGCACGTTGCAAGTGCTCCCCTGAAAGGTTTGGCAGTCGAAACAGAAGGCTTTTTATCACAGGACAAGAAATCAGCCCTCAACAACTTAACCGGTGGAAAATATTTTTTTGAAAAAATCCCTAAGCCCCGGGGTCACAATTTCAGCAAAAATCTGACTTTCGGCAATTCACTCAAAAATGGTGCCAGCACGTTGCAAATGCTCCCCGGAAAGGTTTGGCGATGGAAACAGAAGGCTTTTTATCACAGGACAAGAAATCAGCCCTCAACAACTTAACCGGCGGAAAATATTTTTTTGAAAAAATCCCTAAGCCCCGGGGTCACAATTTCAGCAAAAATCTGACTTTTGGCAATTCACTCAAAATTGGTGCCAACCGGTTGCAAATGCTCCCCTGAAAGGTTTGGCGATAGAAACAGAAGGCTTTTTATCACAGGACAAGAAATCAGCCCTCAACAACTTAACCGGCGGAAAATATTTTTTTGAAAAAATCCTTAAGCCCCGGGGTCACAATTTCAGCAAAAATCCTACTTTTGGCAATTCACTCAAAAATGGTGCCAACCGGCTGCAAATGCTCCCCTGAAAGGTTTGGCAGTCGAAACAGAAGGCTTTTTATCACAGGACAAGAAATCAGCCCTCAACAACTTAAACGGAGGAAAATATTTTTTTGAAAAAATCCCTAAGCCCCGGGGTCACAATTTCAGCAAAAATCTGACTTTTGGCAATTCACTCCAAAATGGTGCCAACCGCTTGCAAATGGTCCCCAGAAAGCTTTGGCGATGGAAATAGAAGGCTTTTTATCTGAGGACAAGAAATCAGCCTTCAACAACTTAACCGGCAGAAAATATTTTTTTGAAAAAATCCCTAAGCCCCGGGGTTGCAATTTCAGCAAAAATCTCACTTTTGGCAATTCACTCAAAAATGGTGCCAACCGGTTGCAAATGGTCCCCAGAAAGCTTTGGCGATGGAAACAGAAGGCTTTTTATCACAGGACAAGAAATCAGCCTTCAACAACTTAACCGGCAGAAAATATTTTTTTGAAAAAATCCCTAAGCCCCGGGGTCACAATTTCAGCAAAAATTTGACTTTTGGCAATTCACTCAAAAATGGTGCCAGCACGTTGCAAATGCTCCCCTGAAAGTTTTGGCAGTCGAAACAGAAGGCTTTTTATCACAGGACAAGAAATCAGCCCTCAACAACTTAACCGGTGGAAAATATTTTGTTGAAAAAATCCCTAAGCCCCGGGGTCACAATTTCAGCAAAAATCTGACTTTTGGCAATTCACTCAAAAATGGTGCCAGCACGTTGCAAATGCTCCCCGGAAAGTTTTGGCAGTCGAAACAGAAGGCTTTTTATCACAGGACAAGAAATCAGCCCTCAACAACTTAACCGGTGGAAAATATTTTGTTGAAAAAATCCCTAAGCCCCGGGGTCACAATTTCAGCAAAAATCTGACTTTTGGCAATTCACTCAAAAATGGTGCCAGCACGTTGCAAATGCTCCCCTGAAAGGTTTGACGATGGAAACAGAAGGCTTTTTATCACAGGACAAGAAATCAGCCCTCAACAACTTAAGCGGCGGAAAATATTTTTTTGAAAAAATCCCTAAGCCCCGGGGTCACAATTTCAGCAAAAATCTGACTTTTGGCAATTCACTCAAAAATGGTGCCAACCAGTTGCAAATGCTCCCCTGAAAGGTTTGACGATGGAAACAGAAGGCTTTTTATCACAGGACAAGAAATCAGCCCTCAACAACTTAACCGGCGGAAAATATTTTTTTGAAAAAATCCCTAAGCCCCGGGGTCACAATTTCAGCAAAAATCTGACTTTTGGCAATTCACTCAAAAATGGTGCCAGCACGTTGCAAATGCTCCCCGGAAAGTTTTGGCAGTCGAAACAGAAGGCTTTTTATCACAGGACAAGAAATCAGCCCTCAACAACTTAACCGGTGGAAAATATTTTGTTGAAAAAATCCCTAAGCCCCGGGGTCACAATTTCAGCAAAAATCTGACTTTTGGCAATTCACTCAAAAATGGTGCCAACCAGTTGTAAATGCTCCCTGAAAGCTTTGGCGATGGAAACAGAAGGCTTTTTATCACAGGACAAGAAATCAGCCCTCAACAACTTAACCGGCGGAAAATATTTTTTTGAAAAAATCCCTAAGCCCCGGGGTCACAATTTCAGCAAAAATCTGACTTTTGGCAATTCACTCAAAAATGGTGCCAGCACGTTGCAAATGCTCCCCTGAAAGGTTTGGCAGTCGAAACAGAAGGCTTTTTATCACAGGAGAAGAAATCAGCCCTCAACAACTTAACCGGCGGAAAATATTTTTTTGAAAAAATCCCTAAGCCCCGGGGTCACAATTTCAGCAAAAATCTGACTTTTGGCAATTCACTCAAAAATGGTGCCAGCACGTTGCAAATGCTCCCCTGAAAGGTTTGACGATGGAAACAGAAGGCTTTTTATCACAGGATAAGAAATCAGCCCTCAACAACTTAACCGGCGGAAAATATTTTTTTGAAAAAATCCCTAAGCCCCGGGGTCACAATTTCAGCAAAAATCTGACTTTTGGCAATTCACTCAAAAATGGTGCCAACCAGTTGTAAATGCTCCACTGAAAGCTTTGGCGATGGAAACAGAAGGCTTTTTATCACAGGACAAGGAATCAGCCCTCAAAAACCTAACCTGCGGAAAATATTTTTTTGAAAAAATCCCTAAGCCCCGGGGTCACAATTTCAGCAAAAATCTGACTTTTGGCAATTCACTCAAAAATGGTGCCAGCAGGTTGCAAATGCTCCCCGGAAAGGTTTGGGGATGGAAACAGAAGGCTTTTTATCACAGGACAAGAAATCAGCCCTCAACAACTTAACCAGCGGAAAATATTTTTTTGAAAAAATCCCTAAGCCCCGGGGTCACAATTTCAGCAAAAATCTGACTTTTGACAATTCACTCAAAAATGGTGCCAACCAGTTGGAAATGCTCCCCTGAAAGGTTTGGCAGTCGAAACAGAAGGCTTTTTATCACAGGACAAGAAATCAGCCCTCAACAACTTAACCGGCGGAAAATATTTTTTTGAAAAAATCTCTAAGCCCCGGGGTCACAATTTCAGCAAAAATCTGACTTTTGGCAATTCGCTCAAAAATGGTGCCAGCACGTTGCAAGTGCTCCCCTGAAAGGTTTGGCAGTCGAAACAGAAGGCTTTTTATCACAGGACAAGAAATCAGCCCTCGAAAACCTAACCGGCGGAAAATATTTTTTTGAAAAATTCCCTAAGCCCCGGGGTCACAATTTCAGCAAAAATCTGACTTTTGGCAATTCACTCAAAAATGGTGCCAGCACGTTGCAAATGCTCCCCTGAAAGTTTTGGCAGTCGAAACAGAAGGCTTTTTATCACAGGACAAGAAATCAGCCCTCAACAACTTAACCGGTGGAAAATATTTTGTTGAAAAAATCCCTAAGCCCCGGGGTCACAATTTCAGCAAAAATCTGACTTTTGGCAATTCACTCAAAAATGGTGCCAGCACGTTGCAAATGCTCCCCTGAAAGGTTTGACGATGGAAACAGAAGGCTTTTTATCACAGGACAAGAAATCAGCCCTCAACAACTTAACCGGCGGAAAATATTTTTTTGAAAACATCCCTAAGCCCCGGGGTCACAATTTCAGCAAAAATCTGACTTTTGGCAATTCACTCAAAAATGGTGCCAACCAGTTGCAAATGCTCCCCTGAAAGCTTTGGCGATGGAAACAGAAGGCTTTTTATCACAGGACAACAAATCAGCCCTCAACAACTTAACCGACGGAAAATATTTTTTTGAAAAAATCTCTAACCCCGGGGTCACAATTTCAGCAAAAATCTGACTTTTGGCAATTCACTCAAAAATGGTGCCAACCGGCTGCAAATGCTCCCCTGAAAGGTTTGGCAGTCGAAACAGAAGGCTTTTTATCACAGGACAAGAAATCAGCCCTCAACAACTTAACCGGCGGAAAATATTTTTTTGAAAAAATCCCTAAGCCCCGGGGTCACAATTTCAGCAAAAATCTGACTTTTGGCAATTCACTCAAAAATGGTGCCAGCAGGTTGCAAATGCTCCCCTGAAAGGTTTGGGGATGGAAACAGAAGGCTTTTTATCACAGGACAAGAAATCAGCCCTCAACAACTTAACCGGCGGAAAATATTTTTTTGAAAAAATCCCTAAGCCCCGGGGTCACAATTTCAGCAAAAATCTGACTTTTGGCAATTCACTCAAAAATGGTGCCAACCAGTTGTAAATGCTCCCCTGAAAGCTTTGGCGATGGAAACAGAAGGCTTTTTATCACAGGACAAGGAATCAGCCCTCAAAAACCTAACCTGCGGAAAATATTTTTTTGAAAAACTCCCTAAGCCCCGGGGTCACAATGTCAGCAAAAATCTGACTTTTGGCAATTCACTCAAAAATGGTGCCAGCAGGTTGCAAATGCTCCCCTGAAAGGTTTGGCAGTCGAAACAGAAGGCTTTTTATCACAGGACAAGAAATCAGCCCTCAACAACTTAACCGGCGGAAAATATTTTTTTGAAAAAATCCCTAAGCCCCGGGGTCACAATTTCAGCAAATATCTGACTTTTGGCAATTCACTCAAAAATGGTGCCAGCAGGTTGCAAATGCTCCCCTGAAAGGTTTGGCAGTCGAAACAGAAGGCTTTTTATCACAGGACAAGAAATCAGCCCTCAACAACTTAACCGGCGGAAAATATTTTTTTGAAAAAATCCCTAAGCCCCGGGGTCACAATTTCAGCAAATATCTGACTTTTGGCAATTCACTCAAAAATGGTGCCAACCAGTTGCAAATGCTCCCCGGAAAGGTTTGGCGATGGAAACAGAAGGCTTTTTATCACAGGACAAGAAATCAGCCCTCAACAACTTAACCGGCGGAAAATATTTTTTTGAAAAAATCCCTAAGCCCCGGGGTCACAATTTCAGCAAAAATCTGACTTTTGGCAATTCACTCAAAAATGGTGCCAACCGGTTGCAAATGCTCCCCGGAAAGGTTTGGCAGACGAAACAGAAGGCTTTTTATCACAGGACAAGAAATCAGCCCTCAACAACTTAACCGGCGGAAAATATTTTTTTGAAAAAATCTCTAAGCCCCGGGGTCACAATTTCAGCAAAAATCTGACTTTTGACAATTCACTCAAAAATGGTGCCAACCAGTTGCAAATGCTCCCCTGAAAGGTTTGGCAGTCGAAACAGAAGGCTTTTTATCACAGGACAAGAAATCAGCCCTCAACAACTTAACCGGCGGAAAATATTTTTTTGAAAAAATCTCTAAGCCCCGGGGTCACAATTTCAGCAAAAATCTGACTTTTGGCAATTCGCTCAAAAATGGTGCCAGCACGTTGCAAGTGCTCCCTCCCCTGAAAGGTTTGGCAGTCGAAACAGAAGGCTTTTTATCACAGGACAAGAAATCAGCCCTCGAAAACCTAACCGGCGGAAAATATTTTTTTGAAAAATTCCCTAAGCCCCGGGGTCACAATTTCAGCAAAAATCTGACTTTTGGCCATTCACTCAAAAATGGTGCCAACCAGTTGCAAATGCTCCCCTGAAAGCTTTGGCGATGGAAACAGAAGGTTTTTTATCACAGGACAAGGAATCAGCCCTCAAAAACCTAACCTGCGGAAAATATTTTTTTGAAAAAATCCCTAAGCCCCGGGGTCACAATGTCAGCAAAAATCTGACTTTTGGCAATTCACTCAAAAATGGTGCCAGCAGGTTGCAAATGCTCCCCGGAAAGGTTTGGCGATGGAAACAGAAGGCTTTTTATCACAGGACAAGAAATCAGCCCTCAACAACTTAACCGCCGGAAAATATTTTTTTGAAAAAATCCCTAAGCCCCGGGGTCACAATTTCAGCAAAAATCTGACTTTTGGCAATTCACTCAAAATTGGTGCCAACCAGTTGCAAATGCTCCCCTGAAAAGTTTGGCGATAGAAACAGAAGGCTTTTTATCACAGGACAAGAAATCAGCCCTCAACAACTTAACCGGCGGAAAATATTTTTTTGAAAAAATCTCTAAGCCCCGGGGTCACAATTTCAGCAAAAATCTGACTTTTGGCAATTCGCTCAAAAATGGTCCCAGCACGTTGCAAGTGCTCCCCTGAAAGGTTTGGCAGTCGAAACAGAAGGCTTTTTATCACAGGACAAGAAATCAGCCCTCGAAAACCTAACCGGCGGAAAATATTTTTTTGAAAAATTCCCTAAGCCCCGGGGTCACAATTTCAGCAAAAATCTGACTTTTGGCCATTCACTCAAAAATGGTGCCAACCAGTTGCAAATGCTCCCCTGAAAGCTTTGGCGATGGAAACAGAAGGCTTTTTATCACAGGACAAGAAATCAGCCCTCGAAAACCTAACCGGCGGAAAATATTTTTTTGAAAAATTCCCTAAGCCCCAGGGTCACAATTTCAGCAAAAATCTGACTTTTCGCCATTCACTCAAAAATGGTGCCAACCAGTTGCAAATGCTCCCCTGAAAGCTTTGGCGATGGAAACAGAAGGCTTTTTATCACAGGACAAGGAATCAGCCCTCAAAAACCTAACCTGCGGAAAATATTTTTTTGAAAAAATCCCTAAGCCCCGGGGTCACAATGTCAGCAAAAATCTGACTTTTGGCAATTCACTCAAAAATGGTGCCAGCAGGTTGCAAATGCTCCCTTGAAAGGTTTGGCAGTCGAAACAGAAGGCTTTTTATCACAGGACAAGAAATCAGCCCTCGAAAACCTAACCGGCGGAAAATATTTTTTTGAAAAATTCCCTAAGCCCCGGGGTCACTATTTCAGCAAAAATCTGACTTTTGGCCATTCACTCAAAAATGGTGCCAACCAGTTGCAAATGCTCCCCTGAAAGCTTTGGCGATGGAAACAGAAGGCTTTTTATCACAGGACAAGGAATCAGCCCTCAAAAACCTAACCTGCAGAAAATATTTTTTTGAAAACATCCCTAAGCCCCGGGGTCACAATGTCAGCAAAAATCTGACTTTTGGCAATTCACTCAAAAATGGTGCCAGCAGGTTGCAAATGCTCCCCTGAAAGCTTTGGCGATGGAAACAGAAGGCTTTTTATCACAGGACAAGAAATCAGCCCTCAACAACTTAACCGGCGGAAAATATTTTTTTGAAAAAATCTCTAAGCCCCGGGGTCACAATTTCAGCAAAAATCTGACTTTTGGCAATTCACTCAAAAATGGTGCCAACCGGTTGCAAATGCTCCCCGGAAAGCTTTGGCGATGGAAACAGAAGCCTTTTTATCACAGGACAAGAAATCAGCCCTCAACAACTTAACCGGCGGAAAATATTTTTTTGAAAAAATCTCTAAGCCCCGGGGTCACAATTTCAGCAAAAATCTGACTTTTGGCAATTCGCTCAAAAATGGTGCCAGCACGTTGCAAGTGCTCCCCTGAAAGGTTTGGCAGTCGAAACAGAAGGCTTTTTATCACAGGACAAGAAATCAGCCCTCAACAACTTAACCGGTGGAAAATATTTTTTTGAAAAAATCCCTAAGCCCCGGGGTCACAATTTCAGCAAAAATCTGACTTTCGGCAATTCACTCAAAAATGGTGCCAGCACGTTGCAAATGCTCCCAGGAAAGGTTTGGCGATGGAAACAGAAGGCTTTTTATCACAGGACAAAAAATCAGCCCTCAACAACTTAACCGGTGGAAAATATTTTTTTGAAAAAATCCGTAAGCCCTGGGGTCACAATTTCAGCAAAAATCTGACTTTTGGCAATTCACTCAAAAATGGTGCCAGCACGTTGCAAATGCTCCCCTGAAAGTTTTGGCAGTCGAAACAGAAGGCTTTTTATCACAGGACAACAAATCAGCCCTCAACAACTTAACCGGCGGAAAATATTTTTTTGAAAAAATCCCTAAGCCCCGGGGTCACAATTTCAGCAAAAATCTGACTTTTGGCAATTCACTCAAAAATGGTGCCAACCGGCTGCAAATGCTCCCCTGAAAGGTTTGGCAGTCGAAACAGAAGGCTTTTTATCACAGGACAAGAAATCAGCACTCAACAACTTAACCGGCGGAAAATATTTTTTTGAAAAAATCCCTAAGCCCCGGGGTCACAATTTCAGCAAAAATCTGACTTTTGGCAATTCACTCAAAAATGGTGCCAGCACGTTGCAAATGCTCCCCTGAAAGGTTTGGCGATGGAAACAGAAGGCTTTTTATCACAGGACAAGAAAAAAGCCCTCAACAACTTAACCGGCAGAAAATATTTTTTTGAAAAATTCCCTAAGCCCCGGGGTCACAATTTCAGCAAAAATCTGACTTTTGGCAATTCACTCAAAATTGGTGCCAACCAGTTGCAAATGCTCCCCTGAAAAGTTTGGCTATAGAAACAGAAGGCTTTTTATCACAGGACAAGAAATCAGCCCTCAACAACTTAACCGGCGGAAAATATTTTTTTGAAAAAATCTCTAAGCCCCGGGGTCACAATTTAAGCAAAAATCTGACTTTTGGCAATTCGCTCAAAAATGGTGCCAGCACGTTGCAAGTGCTCCCCTGAAAGGTTTGGCAGTCGAAACAGAAGGCTTTTTATCACAGGACAAGAAATCAGCCCTCGAAAACCTAACCGGCGGAAAATATTTTTTTGAAAAATTCCCTAAGCCCCGGGGTCACAATTTCAGCAAAAATCTGACTTTTGGCCATTCACTCAAAAATGGTGCCAACGAGTTGCAAATGCTCCCCTGAAAGCTTTGGCGATGGAAACAGAAGGCTTTTTATCACAGGACAAGAAATCAGCCCTCGAAAACCTAACCGGCGGAAAATATTTTTTTGAAAAATTCCCTAAGCCCCGGGGTCACAATTTCAGCAAAAATCTGACTTTTGGCCATTCACTCAAAAATGGTGCCAACCAGTTGCAAATGCTCCCCTGAAAGCTTTGGCGATGGAAACAGAAGGCTTTTTATCACAGGACAAGGAATCAGCCCTCAAAAACCTAACCTGCGGAAAATATTTTTTTGAAAAAATCCCTAAGCCCCGGGGTCACAATGTCAGCAAAAATCTGACTTTTGGCAATTCACTCAAAAATGGTGCCAGCAGGTTGCAAATGCTCCCCTGAAAGCTTTGGCGATGGAAACAGAAGGCTTTTTATCACAGGACAAGAAATCAGCCCTCAACAACTTAACCGGCGGAAAATATTTTTTTGAAAAAATCTCTAAGCCCCGGGGTCACAATTTCAGCAAAAATCTGACTTTTGGCAATTAACTCAAAAATGGTGCCAACCGGTTGCAAATGCTCCCCGGAAAGCTTTGGCGATGGAAACAGAAGCCTTTTTATAACAGGACAAGAAATCAGCCCTCAACAACTTAACCGGCGGAAAATATTTTTTTGAAAAAATCTCTAAGCCCCGGGGTCACAATTTCAGCAAAAATCTGACTTTTGGCAATTCGCTCAAAAATGGTGCCAGCACGTTGCAAGTGCTCCCCTGAAAGGTTTGGCAGTCGAAACAGAAGGCTTTTTATCACAGGACAAGAAATCAGCCCTCAACAACTTAACCGGTGGAAAATATTTTTTTGAAAAAATCCCTAAGCCCCGGGGTCACAATTTCAGCAAAAATCTGACTTTCGGCAATTCACTCAAAAATGGTGCCAGCACGTTGCAAATGCTCCCCGGAAAGGTTTGGCGATGGAAACAGAAGGCTTTTTATCACAGGACAAAAAATCAGCCCTCAACAACTTAACCGGCGGAAAATATTTTTTTGAAAAAATCCCTAAGCCCCGGGGTCACAATTTCAGCAAAAATCTGACTTTTGGCAATTCACTCAAAAATGGTGCCAACCGGTTGCAAATGCTCCCCGGAAAGGTTTGGCAGACGAAACAGAAGGCTTTTTATCACAGGACAAGAAATCAGCCCTCAACAACTTAACCGGCGGAAAATATTTTTTTGAAAAAATCTCTAAGCCCCGGGGTCACAATTTCAGCAAAAATCTGACTTTTGACAATTCACTCAAAAATGGTGCCAACCAGTTGCAAATGCTCCCCTGAAAGGTTTGGCAGTCGAAACAGAAGGCTTTTTATCACAGGACAAGAAATCAGCCCTCAACAACTTAACCGGCGGAAAATATTTTTTTGAAAAAATCTCTAAGCCCCGGGGTCACAATTTCAGCAAAAATCTGACTTTTGGCAATTCGCTCAAAAATGGTGCCAGCACGTTGCAAGTGCTCCCTCCCCTGAAAGGTTTGGCAGTCGAAACAGAAGGCTTTTTATCACAGGACAAGAAATCAGCCCTCGAAAACCTAACCGGCGGAAAATATTTTTTTGAAAAATTCCCTAAGCCCCGGGGTCACAATTTCAGCAAAAATCTGACTTTTGGCCATTCACTCAAAAATGGTGCCAACCAGTTGCAAATGCTCCCCTGAAAGCTTTGGCGATGGAAACAGAAGGCTTTTTATCACAGGACAAGGAATCAGCCCTCAAAAACCTAACCTGCGGAAAATATTTTTTTGAAAAAATCCCTAAGCCCCGGGGTCACAATGTCAGCAAAAATCTGACTTTTGGCAATTCACTCAAAAATGGTGCCAGCAGGTTGCAAATGCTCCCCGGAAAGGTTTGGCGATGGAAACAGAAGGCTTTTTATCACAGGACAAGAAATCAGCCCTCAACAACTTAACCGGCGGAAAATATTTTTTTGAAAAAATCCCTAAGCCCCGGGGTCACAATTTCAGCAAAAATCTGACTTTTGGCAATTCACTCAAAAATGGTGCCAACCGGTTGCAAATGCTCCCCGGAAAGGTTTGGCAGACGAAACAGAAGGCTTTTTATCACAGGACAAGAAATCAGCCCTCAACAACTTAACCGGCGGAAAATATTTTTTTGAAAAAATCTCTAAGCCCCGGGGTCACAATTTCAGCAAAAATCTGACTTTTGACAATTCACTCAAAAATGGTGCCAACCAGTTGCAAATGCTCCCCTGAAAGGTTTGGCAGTCGAAACAGAAGGCTTTTTATCACAGGACAAGAAATCAGCCCTCAACAACTTAACCGGCGGAAAACATTTTTTTGAAAAAATCTCTAAGCCCCGGGGTCACAATTTCAGCAAAAATCTGACTTTTGGCAATTCGCTCAAAAATGGTCCCAGCACGTTGCAAGTGCTCCCCTGAAAGGTTTGGCAGTCGAAACAGAAGGCTTTTTATCACAGGACAAGAAATCAGCCCTCGAAAACCTAACCGGCGGAAAATATTTTTTTGAAAAATTCCCTAAGCCCCGGGGTCACAATTTCAGCAAAAATCTGACTTTTGGCCATTCACTCAAAAATGGTGCCAACCAGTTGCAAATGCTCCCCTGAAAGCTTTGGCGATGGAAACAGAAGGCTTTTTATCACAGGACAAGAAATCAGCCCTCGAAAACCTAACCGGCGGAAAATATTTTTTTGAAAAATTCCCTAAGCCCCGGGGTCACAATTTCAGCAAAAATCTGACTTTTCGCCATTCACTCAAAAATGGTGCCAACCAGTTGCAAATGCTCCCCTGAAAGCTTTGGCGATGGAAACAGAAGGCTTTTTATCACAGGACAAGGAATCAGCCCTCAAAAACCTAACCTGCGGAAAATATTTTTTTGAAAAAATCCCTAAGCCCCGGGGTCACTATTTCAGCAAAAATCTGACTTTTGGCAATTCACTCAAAAATGGTGCCAGCAGGTTGCAAATGCTCCCCTGAAAGCTTTGGCGATGGAAACAGAAGGCTTTTTATCACAGGACAAGAAATCAGCCCTCAACAACTTAACCGGCGGAAAATATTTTTTTGAAAAAATCTCTAAGCCCCGGGGTCACAATTTCAGCAAAAATCTGACTTTTGGCAATTAACTCAAAAATGGTGCCAACCGGTTGCAAATGCTCCCCGGAAAGCTTTGGCGATGGAAACAGAAGCCTTTTTATCACAGGACAAGAAATCAGCCCTCAACAACTTAACCGGCGGAAAATATTTTTTTGAAAAAATCTCTAAGCCCCGGGGTCACAATTTCAGCAAAAATCGGACTTTTGGCAATTCGCTCAAAAATGGTGCCAGCACGTTGCAAGTGCTCCCCTGAAAGGTTTGGCAGTCGAAACAGAAGGCTTTTTATCACAGGACAAGAAATCAGCCCTCAACAACTTAACCGGTGGAAAATATTTTTTTGAAAAAATCCCGAAGCCCCGGGGTCACAATTTCAGCAAAAATCTGACTTTCGGCAATTCACTCAAAAATGGTGCCAGCACGTTGCAAATGCTCCCCGGAAAGGTTTGGCGATGGAAACAGAAGGCTTTTTATCACAGGACAAAAAATCAGCCCTCAACAACTTAACCGGCGGAAAATATTTTTTTGAAAAAATCCCTAAGCCCCGGGGTCACAATTTCAGCAAAAATCTGACTTTTGGCAATTCACTCAAAAATGGTGCCAACCGGTTGCAAATGCTCCCCGGAAAGGTTTGGCAGACGAAACAGAAGGCTTTTTATCACAGGACAAGAAATCAGCCCTCAACAACTTAACCGGCGGAAAATATTTTTTTGAAAAAATCTCTAAGCCCCGGGGTCACAATTTCAGCAAAAATCTGACTTTTGACAATTCACTCAAAAATGGTGCCAACCAGTTGCAAATGCTCCCCTGAAAGGTTTGGCAGTCGAAACAGAAGGCTTTTTATCACAGGACAAGAAATCAGCCCTCAACAACTTAACCGGCCGAAAATATTTTTTTGAAAAAATCTCTAAGCCCCGGGGTCACAATTTCAGCAAAAATCTGACTTTTGGCAATTCGCTCAAAAATGGTGCCAGCACGTTGCAAGTGCTCCCTCCCCTGAAAGGTTTGGCAGTCGAAACAGAAGGCTTTTTATCACAGGACAAGAAATCAGCCCTCGAAAACCTAACCGGCGGAAAATATTTTTTTGAAAAATTCCCTAAGCCCCGGGGTCACAATTTCAGCAAAAATCTGACTTTTGGCCATTCACTCAAAAATGGTGCCAACCAGTTGCAAATGCTCCCCTGAAAGCTTTGGCGATGGAAACAGAAGGCTTTTTATCACAGGACAAGGAATCAGCCCTCAAAAACCTAACCTGCGGAAAATATTTTTTTGAAAAAATCCCTAAGCCCTGGGGTCACAATGTCAGCAAAAATCTGACTTTTGGCAATTCACTCAAAAATGGTGCCAGCAGGTTGCAAATGCTCCCCGGAAAGGTTTGGCGATGGAAACAGAAGGCTTTTTATCACAGGACAAGAAATCAGCCCTCAACAACTTAACCGGCGGAAAATATTTTTTTGAAAAAATCCCTAAGCCCCGGGGTCACAATTTCAGCAAAAATCTGACTTTTGGCAATTCACTCAAAATTGGTGCCAACCAGTTGCAAATGCTCCCCTGAAAAGTTTGGCGATAGAAACAGAAGGCTTTTTATCACAGGACAAGAAATCAGCCCTCAACAACTTAACCGGCGGAAAATATTTTTTTGAAAAAATCTCTAAGCCCCGGGGTCACAATTTCAGCAAAAATCGGACTTTTGGCAATTCGCTCAAAAATGGTGCCAGCACGTTGCAAGTGCTCCCCTGAAAGGTTTGGCAGTCGAAACAGAAGGCTTTTTATCACAGGACAAGAAATCAGCCCTCGAAAACCTAACCGGCGGAAAATATTTTTTTGAAAAATTCCCTAAGCCCCGGGGTCACAATTTCAGCAAAAATCTGACTTTTGGCCATTCACTCAAAAATGGTGCCAACCAGTTGCAAATGCTCCCCTGAAAGCTTTGGCGATGGAAACAGAAGGCTTTTTATCACAGGACAAGAAATCAGCCCTCGAAAACCTAACCGGCGGAAAATATTTTTTTGAAAAATTCCCTAAGCCCCGGGGTCACAATTTCAGCAAAAATCTGACTTTTCGCCATTCACTCAAAAATGGTGCCAACCAGTTGCAAATGCTCCCCTGAAAGCTTTGGCGATGGAAACAGAAGGCTTTTTATCACAGGACAAGGAATCAGCCCTCAAAAACCTAACCTGCGGAAAATATTTTTTTGAAAAAATCCCTAAGCCCCGGGGTCACAATGTCAGCAAAAATCTGACTTTTGGCAATTCACTCAAAAATGGTGCCAGCAGGTTGCAAATGCTCCCTTGAAAGGTTTGGCAGTCGAAACAGAAGGCTTTTTATCACAGGACAAGAAATCAGCCCTCGAAAACCTAACCGGCGGAAAATATTTTTTTGAAAAATTCCCTAAGCCCCGGGGTCACTATTTCAGCAAAAATCTGACTTTTGGCCATTCACTCAAAAATGGTGCCAACCAGTTGCAAATGCTCCCCTGAAAGCTTTGGCGATGGAAACAGAAGGCTTTTTATCACAGGACAAGGAATCAGCCCTCAAAAACCTAACCTGCGGAAAATATTTTTTTGAAAACATCCCTAAGCCCCGGGGTCACAATGTCAGCAAAAATCTGACTTTTGGCAATTCACTCAAAAATGGTGCCAGCAGGTTGCAAATGCTCCCCTGAAAGCTTTGGCGATGGAAACAGAAGGCTTTTTATCACAGGACAAGAAATCAGCCCTCAACAACTTAACCGGCGGAAAATATTTTTTTGAAAAAATCTCTAAGCCCCGGGGTCACAATTTCAGCAAAAATCTGACTTTTGGCAATTCACTCAAAAATGGTGCCAACCGGTTGGAAATGCTCCCCTGAAAGCTTTGGCGATGGAAACAGAAGCCTTTTTATCACAGGACAAGAAATCAGCCCTCAACAACTTAACCGGCGGAAAATATTTTTTTGAAAAAATCTCTAAGCCCCGGGGTCACAATTTCAGCAAAAATCTGACTTTTGGCAATTCGCTCAAAAATGGTGCCAGCACGTTGCAAGTGCTCCCCTGAAAGGTTTGGCAGTCGAAACAGAAGGCTTTTTATCACAGGACAAGAGATCAGCCCTCAACAACTTAACCGGTGGAAAATATTTTTTTGAAAAAATCCCTAAGCCCCGGGGTCACAATTTCAGCAAAAATCTGACTTTCGGCAATTCACTCAAAAATGGTGCCAGCACGTTGCAAATGCTCCCAGGAAAGGTTTGGCGATGGAAACAGAAGGCTTTTTATCACAGGACAAAAAATCAGCCCTCAACAACTTAACCGGTGGAAAATATTTTTTTGAAAAAATCCGTAAGCCCTGGGGTCACAATTTCAGCAAAAATCTGACTTTTGGCAATTCACTCAAAAATGGTGCCAGCACGTTGCAAATGCTCCCCTGAAAGTTTTGGCAGTCGAAACAGAAGGCTTTTTATCACAGGACAACAAATCAGCCCTCAACAACTTAACCGGCGGAAAATATTTTTTTGAAAAAATCCCTAAGCCCCGGGGTCACAATTTCAGCAAAAATCTGACTTTTGGCAATTCACTCAAAAATGGTGCCAACCGGCTGCAAATGCTCCCCTGAAAGGTTTTGCAGTCGAAACAGAAGGCTTTTTATCACAGGACAAGAAATCAGCACTCAACAACTTAACCGGCGGAAAATATTTTTTTGAAAAAATCCCTAAGCCCCGGGGTCACAATTTCAGCAAAAATCTGACTTTTGGCAATTCACTCAAAAATGGTGCCAGCACGTTGCAAATGCTCCCCTGAAAGGTTTGGCGATGGAAACAGAAGGCTTTTTATCACAGGACAAGAAAAAAGCCCTCAACAACTTAACCGGCAGAAAATATTTTTTTGAAAAATTCCCTAAGCCCCGGGGTCACAATTTCAGCAAAAATCTGACTTTTGGCAATTCACTCAAAATTGGTGCCAACCAGTTGCAAATGCTCCCCTGAAAAGTTTGGCGATAGAAACAGAAGGCTTTTTATCACAGGACAAGAAATCAGCCCTCAACAACTTAACCGGCGGAAAATATTTTTTTGAAAAAATCTCTAAGCCCCGGGGTCACAATTTAAGCAAAAATCTGACTTTTGGCAATTCACTCAAAAATGGTGCCAGCACGTTGCAAGTGCTCCCCTGAAAGGTTTGGCAGTCGAAACAGAAGGCTTTTTATCACAGGACAAGAAATCAGCCCTCGAAAACCTAACCGGCGGAAAATATTTTTTTGAAAAATTCCCTAAGCCCCGGGGTCACAATTTCAGCAAAAATCTGACTTTTGGCCATTCACTCAAAAATGGTGCCAACGAGTTGCAAATGCTCCCCTGAAAGCTTTGGCGATGGAAACAGAAGGCTTTTTATCACAGGACAAGAAATCAGCCCTCGAAAACCTAACCGGCGGAAAATATTTTTTTGAAAAATTCCCTAAGCCCCGGGGTCACAATTTCAGCAAAAATCTGACTTTTGGCCATTCACTCAAAAATGGTGCCAACCAGTTGCAAATGCTCCCCTGAAAGCTTTGGCGATGGAAACAGAAGGCTTTTTATCACAGGACAAGGAATCAGCCCTCAAAAACCTAACCTGCGGAAAATATTTTTTTGAAAAAATCCCTAAGCCCCGGGGTCACAATGTCAGCAAAAATCTGACTTTTGGCAATTCACTCAAAAATGGTGCCAGCAGGTTGCAAATGCTCCCTTGAAAGGTTTGGCAGTCGAAACAGAAGGCTTTTTATCACAGGACAAGAAATCAGCCCTCGAAAACCTAACCGGCGGAAAATATTTTTTTGAAAAATTCCCTAAGCCCCGGGGTCACAATTTCAGCAAAAATCTGACTTTTGGCCATTCACTCAAAAATGGTGCCAACCAGTTGCAAATGCTCCCCTGAAAGCTTTGGCGATGGAAACAGAAGGCTTTTTATCACAGGACAAGGAATCAGCCCTCAAAAACCTAACCTGCGGAAAATATTTTTTTGAAAAAATCCCTAAGCCCCGGGGTCACAATGTCAGCAAAAATCTGACTTTTGGCAATTCACTCAAAAATGGTGCCAGCAGGTTGGAAATGCTCCCCTGAAAGCTTTGGCGATGGAAACAGAAGGCTTTTTATCACAGGACAAGAAATCAGCCCTCAACAACTTAACCGGCGGAAAATATTTTTTTGAAAAAATCTCTAAGCCCCGGGGTCACAATTTCAGCAAAAATCTGACTTTTGGCAATTCACTCAAAAATGGTGCCAACCGGTTGGAAATGCTCCCCTGAAAGCTTTGGCGATGGAAAGAGAAGGCTTTTTATCACAGGACAAGGAATCAGCCGTCAACAACTTAACCTGCGGAAAATATTTTTTTGAAAAAATCTCTAAGCCCCGGGGTCACAATTTCAGCAAAAATCTGACTTTTGGCAATTAACTCAAAAATGGTGCCAACCGGTTGCAAATGCTCCCCGGAAAGCTTTGGCGATGGAAACAGAAGCCTTTTTATCACAGGACAAGAAATCAGCCCTCAACAACTTAACCGGCGGAAAATATTTTTTTGAAAAAATCTCTACGCCCCGGGGTCACAATTTCAGCAAAAATCTGACTTTTGGCAATTCGCTCAAAAATGGTGCCAGCACGTTGCAAGTGCTCCCCTGAAAGGTTTGGCAGTCGAAACAGAAGGCTTTTTATCACAGGACAAGAAATCAGCCCTCAACAACTTAACCGGTGGAAAATATTTTTTTGAAAAAATCCCTAAGCCCCGGGGTCACAATTTCAGCAAAAATCTGACTTTCGGCAATTCACTCAAAAATGGTGCCAGCACGTTGCAAATGCTCCCAGGAAAGGTTTGGCGATGGAAACAGAAGGCTTTTTATCACAGGACAAAAAATCAGCCCTCAACAACTTAACCGGTGGAAAATATTTTTTTGAAAAAATCCGTAAGCCCTGGGGTCACAATTTCAGCAAAAATCTGACTTTTGGCAATTCACTCAAAAATGGTGCCAGCACGTTGCAAATGCTCCCCTGAAAGTTTTGGCAGTCGAAACAGAAGGCTTTTTATCACAGGACAACAAATCAGCCCTCAACAACGTAACCGGCGGAAAATATTTTTTTGAAAAAATCCCTAAGCCCCGGGGTCACAATTTCAGCAAAAATCTGACTTTTGGCAATTCACTCAAAAATGGTGCCAACCGGCTGCAAATGCTCCCCTGAAAGGTTTGGCAGTCGAAACAGAAGGCTTTTTATCACAGGACAACAAATCAGCACTCAACAACTTAACCGGCGGAAAATATTTTTTTGAAAAAATCCCTAAGCCCCGGGGTCACAATTTCAGCAAAAATCTGACTTTTGGCAATTCACTCAAAAATGGTGCCAGCACGTTGCAAATGCTCCCCTGAAAGGTTTGGCGATGGAAACAGAAGGCTTTTTATCACAGGACAAGAAAAAAGCCCTCAACAACTTAACCGGCGGAAAATATTTTTTTGAAAAAAACCCTAAGCCCCGGGGTCACAATTTCAGCAAAAATCTGACTTTTGGTAATTCACTCAAAAATGGTGCCAACCAGTTGCAAATGCTCCCCTGAAAGCTTTGGCGATGGAAACAGAAGGCTTTTTATCACAGGACAAGAAATCAGCCCTCAACAACTTAACCGGCGGAAAATATTTTTTTGAAAAAATCTCTAAGCCCTGGGGTCACAATTTCAGCAAAAATCTGACTTTTGGCAATTCACTCAAAAATGGTGCCAACCGGCTGCAAATGCTCCCCTGAAAGGTTTGGCAGTCGAAACAGAAGGCTTTTTATCACAGGACAAGAAATCAGCCCTCAACAACTTAACCGGCAGAAAATATTTTTTTGAAAAAATCTCTAAGCCCCGGGGTCACAATTTCAGCAAAAATCTGACTTTTGGCAATTCGCTCAAAAATGGTGCCAGCACGTTGCAAATGCTCCCTTGAAAGGTTTGGCAGTCGAAACAGAAGGCTTTTTATCACAGGACAAGAAATCAGCCCTCGAAAACCTAACCGGCGGAAAATATTTTTTTGAAAAATTCCCTAAGCCCCGGGGTCACTATTTCAGCAAAAATCTGACTTTTGGCCATTCACTCAAAAATGGTGCCAACCAGTTGCAAATGCTCCCCTGAAAGCTTTGGCGATGGAAACAGAAGGCTTTTTATCACAGGACAAGGAATCAGCCCTCAAAAACCTAACCTGCGGAAAATATTTTTTTGAAAACATCCCTAAGCCCCGGGGTCACAATGTCAGCAAAAATCTGACTTTTGGCAATTCACTCAAAAATGGTGCCAGCACGTTGCAAATGCTCCCCGGAAAGCTTTGGCGATGGAAACAGAAGGCTTTTTATCACAGGACAAGAAATCAGCCCTCAACAACTTAACCGGCGGAAAATATTTTTTTGAAAAAATCTCTAAGCCCCGGGGTCACAATTTCAGCAAAAATCTGACTTTTGGCAATTCACTCAAAAATGGTGCCAACCGGTTGCAAATGCTCCCCGGAAAGCTTTGGCGATGGAAACAGAAGCCTTTTTATCACAGGACAAGAAATCAGCCCTCAACAACTTAACCGGCGGAAAATATTTTTTTGAAAAAATCTCTACGCCCCGGGGTCACAATTTCAGCAAAAATCTGACTTTTGGCAATTCGCTCAAAAATGGTGCCAGCACGTTGCAAGTGCTCCCCTGAAAGGTTTGGCAGTCGAAACAGAAGGCTTTTTATCACAGGACAAGAAATCAGCCCTCAACAACTTAACCGGTGGAAAATATTTTTTTGAAAAAATCCCTAAGCCCCGGGGTCACAATTTCAGCAAAAATCTGACTTTCGGCAATTCACTCAAAAATGGTGCCAGCACGTTGCAAATGCTCCCAGGAAAGGTTTGGCGATGGAAACAGAAGGCTTTTTATCACAGGACAAAAAATCAGCCCTCAACAACTTAACCGGTGGAAAATATTTTTTTGAAAAAATCCGTAAGCCCTGGGGTCACAATTTCAGCAAAAATCTGACTTTTGGCAATTCACTCAAAAATGGTGCCAGCACGTTGCAAATGCTCCCCTGAAAGTTTTGGCAGTCGAAACAGAAGGCTTTTTATCACAGGACAACAAATCAGCCCTCAACAACGTAACCGGCGGAAAATATTTTTTTGAAAAAATCCCTAAGCCCCGGGGTCACAATTTCAGCAAAAATCTGACTTTTGGCAATTCACTCAAAAATGGTGCCAACCGGCTGCAAATGCTCCCCTGAAAGGTTTGGCAGTCGAAACAGAAGGCTTTTTATCACAGGACAACAAATCAGCACTCAACAACTTAACCGGCGGAAAATATTTTTTTGAAAAAATCCCTAAGCCCCGGGGTCACAATTTCAGCAAAAATCTGACTTTTGGCAATTCACTCAAAAATGGTGCCAGCACGTTGCAAATGCTCCCCTGAAAGGTTTGGCGATGGAAACAGAAGGCTTTTTATCACAGGACAAGAAAAAAGCCCTCAACAACTTAACCGGCGGAAAATATTTTTTTGAAAAAAACCCTAAGCCCCGGGGTCACAATTTCAGCAAAAATCTGACTTTTGGTAATTCACTCAAAAATGGTGCCAACCAGTTGCAAATGCTCCCCTGAAAGCTTTGGCGATGGAAACAGAAGGCTTTTTATCACAGGACAAGAAATCAGCCCTCAACAACTTAACCGGCGGAAAATATTTTTTTGAAAAAATCTCTAAGCCCTGGGGTCACAATTTCAGCAAAAATCTGACTTTTGGCAATTCACTCAAAAATGGTGCCAACCGGCTGCAAATGCTCCCCTGAAAGGTTTGGCAGTCGAAACAGAAGGCTTTTTATCACAGGACAAGAAATCAGCCCTCAACAACTTAACCGGCAGAAAATATTTTTTTGAAAAAATCTCTAAGCCCCGGGGTCACAATTTCAGCAAAAATCTGACTTTTGGCAATTCGCTCAAAAATGGTGCCAGCACGTTGCAAATGCTCCCTTGAAAGGTTTGGCAGTCGAAACAGAAGGCTTTTTATCACAGGACAAGAAATCAGCCCTCGAAAACCTAACCGGCGGAAAATATTTTTTTGAAAAATTCCCTAAGCCCCGGGGTCACTATTTCAGCAAAAATCTGACTTTTGGCCATTCACTCAAAAATGGTGCCAACCAGTTGCAAATGCTCCCCTGAAAGCTTTGGCGATGGAAACAGAAGGCTTTTTATCACAGGACAAGGAATCAGCCCTCAAAAACCTAACCTGCGGAAAATATTTTTTTGAAAACATCCCTAAGCCCCGGGGTCACAATGTCAGCAAAAATCTGACTTTTGGCAATTCACTCAAAAATGGTGCCAGCACGTTGCAAATGCTCCCCGGAAAGCTTTGGCGATGGAAACAGAAGGCTTTTTATCACAGGACAAGAAATCAGCCCTCAACAACTTAACCGGCGGAAAATATTTTTTTGAAAAAATCTCTAAGCCCCGGGGTCACAATTTCAGCAAAAATCTGACTTTTGGCAATTCACTCAAAAATGGTGCCAACCGGTTGCAAATGCTCCCCGGAAAGCTTTGGCGATGGAAACAGAAGCCTTTTTATCACAGGACAAGAAATCAGCCCTCAACAACTTAACCGGCGGAAAATATTTTTTTGAAAAAATCTCTAAGCCCCGGGGTCACAATTTCAGCAAAAATCTGACTTTTGGCAATTCGCTCAAAAATGGTGCCAGCACGTTGCAAGTGCTCCCCTGAAAGGTTTGGCAGTCGAAACAGAAGGCTTTTTATCACAGGACAAGAAATCAGCCCTCAACAACTTAACCGGTGGAAAATATTTTTTTGAAAAAATCCCTAAGCCCCGGGGTCACAATTTCAGCAAAAATCTGACTTTCGGCAATTCACTCAAAAATGGTGCCAGCACGTTGCAAATGCTCCCAGGAAAGGTTTGGCGATGGAAACAGAAGGCTTTTTATCACAGGACAAAAAATCAGCCCTCAACAACTTAACCGGTGGAAAATATTTTTTTGAAAAAATCCGTAAGCCCTGGGGTCACAATTTCAGCAAAAATCTGACTTTTGGCAATTCACTCAAAAATGGTGCCAGCACGTTGCAAATGCTCCCCTGAAAGTTTTGGCAGTCGAAACAGAAGGCTTTTTATCACAGGACAAGAAATCAGCCCTCAACAACTTAACCGGCGGAAAATATTTTTTTGAAAAAATCCCTAAGCCCCGGGGTCACAATTTCAGCAAAAATCTGACTTTTGGCAATTCACTCAAAAATGGTGCCAACCGGCTGCAAATGCTCCCCTGAAAGGTTTGGCAGTCGAAACAGAAGGCTTTTTATCACAGGACAAGAAATCAGCACTCAACAACTTAACCGGCGGAAAATATTTTTTTGAAAAAATCCCTAAGCCCCGGGGTCACAATTTCAGCAAAAATCTGACTTTTGGCAATTCACTCAAAAATGGTGCCAGCACGTTGCAAATGCTCCCCTGAAAGGTTTGGCGATGGAAACAGAAGGCTTTTTATCACAGGACAAGAAAAAAGCCCTCAACAACTTAACCGGCAGAAAATATTTTTTTGAAAAATTCCCTAAGCCCCGGGGTCACAATTTCAGCAAAAATCTGACTTTTGGCAATTCACTCAAAATTGGTGCCAACCAGTTGCAAATGCTCCCCTGAAAAGTTTGGCGATAGAAACAGAAGGCTTTTTATCACAGGACAAGAAATCAGCCCTCAACAACTTAACCGGCGGAAAATATTTTTTTGAAAAAATCTCTAAGCCCCGGGGTCACAATTTAAGCAAAAATCTGACTTTTGGCAATTCGCTCAAAAATGGTGCCAGCACGTTGCAAGTGCTCCCCTGAAAGGTTTGGCAGTCGAAACAGAAGGCTTTTTATCACAGGACAAGAAATCAGCCCTCGAAAACCTAACCGGCGGAAAATATTTTTTTGAAAAATTCCCTAAGCCCCGGGGTCACAATTTCAGCAAAAATCTGACTTTTGGCCATTCACTCAAAAATGGTGCCAACGAGTTGCAAATGCTCCCCTGAAAGCTTTGGCGATGGAAACAGAAGGCTTTTTATCACAGGACAAGAAATCAGCCCTCGAAAACCTAACCGGCGGAAAATATTTTTTTGAAAAATTCCCTAAGCCCCGGGGTCACAATTTCAGCAAAAATCTGACTTTTGGCCATTCACTCAAAAATGGTGCCAACCAGTTGCAAATGCTCCCCTGAAAGCTTTGGCGATGGAAACAGAAGGCTTTTTATCACAGGACAAGGAATCAGCCCTCAAAAACCTAACCTGCGGAAAATATTTTTTTGAAAAAATCCCTAAGCCCCGGGGTCACAATGTCAGCAAAAATCTGACTTTTGGCAATTCACTCAAAAATGGTGCCAGCAGGTTGCAAATGCTCCCCTGAAAGCTTTGGCGATGGAAACAGAAGGCTTTTTATCACAGGACAAGAAATCAGCCCTCAACAACTTAACCGGCGGAAAATATTTTTTTGAAAAAATCTCTAAGCCCCGGGGTCACAATTTCAGCAAAAATCTGACTTTTGGCAATTCACTCAAAAATGGTGCCAACCGGTTGGAAATGCTCCCCTGAAAGCTTTGGCGATGGAAAGAGAAGGCTTTTTATCACAGGACAAGGAATCAGCCCTCAACAACTTAACCGGTGGAAAATATTTTTTTGAAAAAATCCCTAAGCCCCGGGGTCACAATTTCAGCAAAAATCTGACTTTCGGCAATTCACTCAAAAATGGTGCCAGCACGTTGCAAATGCTCCCAGGAAAGGTTTGGCGATGGAAACAGAAGGCTTTTTATCACAGGACAAAAAATCAGCCCTCAACAACTTAACCGGTGGAAAATATTTTTTTGAAAAAATCCGTAAGCCCTGGGGTCACAATTTCAGCAAAAATCTGACTTTTGGCAATTCACTCAAAAATGGTGCCAGCACGTTGCAAATGCTCCCCTGAAAGTTTTGGCAGTCGAAACAGAAGGCTTTTTATCACAGGACAACAAATCAGCCCTCAACAACTTAACCGGCGGAAAATATTTTTTTGAAAAAATCCCTAAGCCCCGGGGTCACAATTTCAGCAAAAATCTGAGTTTTGGCAATTCACTCAAAAATGGTGCCAACCGGCTGCAAATGCTCCCCTGAAAGGTTTGGCAGTCGAAACAGAAGGCTTTTTATCACAGGACAACAAATCAGCACTCAACAACTTAACCGGCGGAAAATATTTTTTTGAAAATATCTCTAAGCCCCGGGGTCACAATTTCAGCAAAAATCTGACTTTTGGCAATTCACTCAAAAATGGTGCCAGCACGTTGCAAATGCTCCCCTGAAAGGTTTGGCGATGGAAACAGAAGGCTTTTTATCACAGGACAAGAAAAAAGCCCTCAACAACTTAACCGGCGGAAAATATTTTTTTGAAAAAAACCCTAAGCCCCGGGGTCACAATTTCAGCAAAAATCTGACTTTTGGTAATTCACTCAAAAATGGTGCCAACCAGTTGCAAATGCTCCCCTGAAAGCTTTGGCGATGGAAACAGAAGGCTTTTTATCACAGGACAAGAAATCAGCCCTCAACAACTTAACCGGCGGAAAATATTTTTTTGAAAAAATCTCTAAGCCCTGGGGTCACAATTTCAGCAAAAATCTGACTTTTGGCAATTCACTCAAAAATGGTGCCAACCGGCTGCAAATGCTCCCCTGAAAGGTTTGGCAGTCGAAACAGAAGGCTTTTTATCACAGGACAAGAAATCAGCCCTCAACAACTTAACCGGCGGAAAATATTTTTTTGAAAAAATCTCTAAGCCCCGGGGTCACAATTTCAGCAAAAATCTGACTTTTGGCAATTCGCTCAAAAATGGTGCCAGCACGTTGCAAGTGCTCCCCTGAAAGGTTTGGCAGTCGAAACAGAAGGCTTTTTATCACAGGACAAGAAATCAGCCCTCAACAACTTAACCGGTGGAAAATATTTTTTTGAAAAAATCCCTAAGCCCCGGGGTCACAATTTCAGCAAAAATCTGACTTTCGGCAATTCACTCAAAAATGGTGCCAGCACGTTGCAAATGCTCCCAGGAAAGGTTTGGCGATGGAAACAGAAGGCTTTTTATCACAGGACAAAAAATCAGCCATCAACAACTTAACCGGTGGAAAATATTTTTTTGAAAAAATCCGTAAGCCCTGGGGTCACAATTTCAGCAAAAATCTGACTTTTGGCAATTCACTCAAAAATGGTGCCAGCACGTTGCAAATGCTCCCCTGAAAGTTTTGGCAGTCGAAACAGAAGGCTTTTTATCACAGGACAACAAATCAGCCCTCAACAACTTAACGGGCGAAAAATATTTTTTTGAAAAAATCCCTAAGCCCCAGGGTCACAATTTCAGCAAAAATCTGACTTTTGGCAATTCACTCAAAAATGGTGCCAACCGGCTGCAAATGCTCCCCTGAAAGGTTTGGCAGTCGAAACAGAAGGCTTTTTATCACAGGACAACAAATCAGCACTCAACAACTTAACCGGCGGAAAATATTTTTTTGAAAAAATCCCTAAGCCCCGGGGTCACAATTTCAGCAAAAATCTGACTTTTGGCAATTCACTCAAAAATGGTGCCAGCACGTTGCAAATGCTCCCCTGAAAGGTTTGGCGATGGAAACAGAAGGCTTTTTATCACAGGACAAGAAAAAAGCCCTCAACAACTTAACCGGCGGAAAATATTTTTTTGAAAAAATCCCTAAGCCCCGGGGTCACAATTTCAGCAAAAATCTGACTTTTGGTAATTCACTCAAAAATGGTGCCAACCAGTTGCAAATGCTCCCCTGAAAGCTTTGGCGATGGAAACAGAAGGCTTTTTATCACAGGACAAGAAATCAGCCCTCAACAACTTAACCGGCGGAAAATATTTTTTTGAAAAAATCTCTAAGCCCTGGGGTCACAATGTCAGCAAAAATCTGACTTTTGGCAATTCACTCAAAAATGGTGCCAACCAGTTGCAAATGCTCCCCTGAAAGCTTTGGCGATGGAAACAGAAGGCTTTTTATCACAGGACAAGGAATCAGCCCTCAAAAACCAAACCTGCGGAAAATATTTTTTTGAAAAAATCCCTAAGCCCCGGGGTCACAATTTCTGCAAAAATCTGACTTTTGGCAATTCACTCAAAAATGGTGCCAACCAGTTGCAAATGCTCCCCTGAAAGCTTTGGCGATGGAAACAGAAGGCTTTTTATCACAGGACAAGAAATCAGCCCTCAACAACTTAACCGGCGGAAAATATTTTTTTGAAAAAATCCCTAAGCCCCGGGGTCACAATTTCAGCAAAAATCTGACTTTTGGCAATTCACTCAAAAATGGTGCCAACCGGCTGCAAATGCTCCCCTGAAAGGTTTGGCAGTCGAAACAGAAGGCTTTTTATCACAGGACAACAAATCAGCACTCAACAACTTAACCGGCGGAAAATATTTTTTTGAAAAAATCCCTAAGCCCCGGGGTCACAATTTCAGCAAAAATCTGACTTTTGGCAATTCACTCAAAAATGGTGCCAGCAGGTTGCAAATGCTCCCCTGAAAGGTTTGGCGATGGAAACAGAAGGCTTTTTATCACAGGACAAGAAAAAAGCCCTCAACAACTTAACCGGCGGAAAATATTTTTTTGAAAAAATCCCTAAGCCCCGGGGTCACAATTTCAGCAAAAATCTGACTTTTGGTAATTCACTCAAAAATGGTGCCAACCAGTTGCAAATGCTCCCCTGAAAGCTTTGGCGATGGAAACAGAAGGCTTTTTATCACAGGACAAGAAATCAGCCCTCAACAACTTAACCGGCGGAAAATATTTTTTTGAAAAAATCTCTAAGCCCTGGGGTCACAATTTCAGCAAAAATCTGACTTTTGGCAATTCACTCAAAAATGGTGCCAACCGGCTGCAAATGCTCCCCTGAAAGGTTTGGCAGTCGAAACAGAAGGCTTTTTATCACAGGACAAGAAATCAGCCCTCAACAACTTAACCGGCGGAAAATATTTTTTTGAAAAAATCTCTAAGCCCCGGGGTCACAATTTCAGCAAAAATCTGACTTTTGGCAATTCGCTCAAAAATGGTGCCAGCACGTTGCAAGTGCTCCCCTGAAAGGTTTGGCAGTCGAAACAGAAGGCTTTTTATCACAGGACAAGAAATCAGCCCTCGAAAACCTAACCGGCGGAAAATATTTTTTTGAAAAATTCCCTAAGCCCCGGGGTCACAATTTCAGCAAAAATCTGACTTTTGGCCATTCACTCAAAAATGGTGCCAACCAGTTGGAAATGCTCCCCTGAAAGCTTTGGCGATGGAAACAGAAGGCTTTTTATCACAGGACAAGGAATCAGCCCTCAAAAACCTAACCTGCGGAAAATATTTTTTTGAAAAAATCCCTAAGCCCCGGGGTCACAATGTCAGCAAAAATCTGACTTTTGGCAATTCACTCAAAAATGGTGCCAGCAGGTTGCAAATGCTCCCCTGAAAGCTTTGGCGATGGAAACAGAAGGCTTTTTATCACAGGACAAGAAATCAGCCATCGAAAACCTAACCTGCGGAAAATATTTTTTGGGAAAAAAATGCCTAAGCCCCGGGGTCACAATTTCAGCAAAAATCTGACTTTTGGCAATTCACTCAAAAATGGTGCCAGCAGGTTGCAAATGCTCCCCTGAAAAGTTTGGGGATGGAAACAGAAGGCTTTTTATCACAGGACAAGAAATCAGCCCTCAACAACTTAACCAGCGGAAAATATTTTTTTGAAAAAATCCCTAAGCCCCGGGGTCACAATTTCAGCAAAAATCTGCCTTTTCGCAATTCACTCAAAAATGGTGCCAACCGGTTGGAAATGCTCCCCTGAAAGGTTTGGCAGTCGAAACAGAAGGCTTTTTATCACAGGACAAGAAATCAGCCCTCAACAACTTAACCGGCGGAAAATATTTTTTTGAAAAAATCTCTAAGCCCCGGGGTCACAATTTCAGCAAAAATCTGACTTTTGGCAATTCGCTCAAAAATGGTGCCAGCACGTTGCAAGTGCTCCCCTGAAAGGTTTGGCAGTCGAAACAGAAGGCTTTTTATCACAGGACAAGAAATCAGCCCTCGAAAACCTAACCGGCGGAAAATATTTTTTTGAAAAATTCCCTAAGCCCCGGGGTCACAATTTCAGCAAAAATCTGACTTTTGGCCATTCACTCAAAAATGGTGCCAACCAGTTGCAAATGCTCCCCTGAAAGCTTTGGCGATGGAAACAGAAGGCTTTTTATCACAGGACAAGGAATCAGCCCTCAAAAACCTAACCTGCGGAAAATATTTTTTTGAAAAAATCCCTAAGCCCCGGGGTCACAATGTCAGCAAAAATCTGACTTTTGGCAATTCACTCAAAAATGGTGCCAGCAGGTTGCAAATGCTCCCCTGAAAGCTTTGGCGATGGAAACAGAAGGCTTTTTATCACAGGACAAGAAATCAGCCCTCAACAACTTAACCAGCGGAAAATATTTTTTTGAAAAAATCCCTAAGCCCCGGGGTCACAATTTCAGCAAAAATCTGCCTTTTCGCAATTCACTCAAAAATGGTGCCAACCGGTTGGAAATGCTCCCCTGAAAGGTTTGGCAGTCGAAACAGAAGGCTTTTTATCACAGGACAAGAAATCAGCCCTCAACAACTTAACCGGCGGAAAATATTTTTTTGAAAAAATCTCTAAGCCCCGGGGTCACAATTTCAGCAAAAATCTGACTTTTGACAATTCACTCAAAAATGGTGCCAACCAGTTGCAAATGCTCCCCTGAAAGCTTTGGCGATGGAAACAGAAGGCTTTTTATCACAGGACAAGGAATCAGCCCTCAAAAACCTAACCTGCGGAAAATATTTTTTTGAAAAAATCCCTAAGCCCCGGGGTCACAATGTCAGCAAAAATCTGACTTTTGGCAATTCACTCAAAAATGGTGCCAGCAGGTTGCAAATGCTCCCCTGAAAGCTTTGGCGATGGAAACAGAAGGCTTTTTATCACAGGACAAGAAATCAGCCCTCAACAACTTAACCGGCGGAAAATATTTTTTTGAAAAAATCCCTAAGCCCCGGGGTCACAATTTCAGCAAAAATCTGACTTTTGGCAATTCACTCAAAAATGGTGCCAACCGGCTGCAAATGCTCCCCTGAAAGGTTTGGCAGTCGAAACAGAAGGCTTTTTATCACAGGACAAGAAATCAGCCCTCAACAACTTAACCGGAGGAAAATATTTTTTTGAAAAAATCCCTAAGCCCCGGGGTCACAATTTCAGCAAAAATCTGACTTTTGGCAATTCGCTCAAAAATGGTGCCAGCACGTTGCAAGTGCTCCCCTGAAAGGTTTGGCAGTCGAAACAGAAGGCTTTTTATCACAGGACAAGAAATCAGCCCTCAACAACTTAACCGGAGGAAAATATTTTTTTGAAAAAATCCCTAAGCCCCGGGGTCACAATTTCAGCAAAAATCTGACTTTTGGCAATTCGCTCAAAAATGGTGCCAGCACGTTGCAAGTGCTCCCCTGAAAGGTTTGGCAGTCGAAACAGAAGGCTTTTTATCACAGGACAAGAAATCAGCCCTCAACAACTTAACCGGTGGAAAATATTTTTTTGAAAAAATCCCTAAGCCCCGGGGTCACAATTTCAGCAAAAATCTGACTTTCGGCAATTCACTCAAAAATGTTGCCAGCACGTTGCAAATGCTCCCCGGAAAGGTTTGGCGATGGAAACAGAAGGCTTTTTATCACAGGACAAGAAATCAGCCCTCAACAACTTAACCGGCGGAAAATATTTTTTTGAAAAAATCCCTAAGCCCCGGTGTCACATTTTCAGCAAAACCCTGACTTTTGGCAATTCACTCAAAATTGGTGCCAACCGGTTGCAAATGCTCCCCTGAAAGGTTTGGCGATAGAAACAGAAGGCTTTTTATCACAGGACAAGAAATCAGCCCTCAACAACTTAACCGGCGGAAAATATTTTTTTGAAAAAATCCCTAAGCCCCGGGGTCACAATTTCAGCAAAAATCCTACTTTTGGCAATTCACTCAAAAATGGTGCCAACCGGCTGCAAATGCTCCCCTGAAAGGTTTGGCAGTCGAAACAGAAGGCTTTTTTTCACAGGACAAGAAATCAGCCCTCAACAACTTAACCGGAGGAAAATATTTTTTTGAAAAAATCCCTAAGCCCCCGGGGTCACAATTTCAGCAAAAATCTGACTTTTGGCAATTCGCTCAAAAATGGTGCCAGCACGTTGCAAGTGCTCCCCTGAAAGGTTTGGCAGTTGAAACAGAATGCTTTTTATCACAGGACAAGAAATCAGCCCTCGAAAACCTAACCGGCGGAAAATATTTTTTTGAAAAATTCCCTAAGCCCCGGGGTCACAATTTCAGCAAAAATCTGACTTTTGGCCATTCACTCAAAAATGGTGCCAACCAGTTGCAAATGCTCCCCTGAAAGCTTTGGCGATGGAAACAGAAGGCTTTTTATCACAGGACAAGGAATCAGCCCTCAAAAACCTAACCTGCGGAAAATATTTTTTTGAAAAAATCCCTAAGCCCCGGGGTCACAATGTCAGCAAAAATCTGACTTTTGGCAATTCACTCAAAAATGGTGCCAGCAGGTTGCAAATGCTCCCCTGAAAGCTTTGGCGATGGAAACAGAAGGCTTTTTATCACAGGACAAGAAATCAGCCATCGAAAACCTAACCTGCGGAAAATATTTTTTGGGAAAAAAATCCCTAAGCCCCGGGGTCACAATTTCAGCAAAAATCTGACTTTTGGCAATTCACTCAAAAATGGTGCCAGCAGGTTGCAAATGCTCCCCTGAAAAGTTTGGGGATGGAAACAGAAGGCTTTTTATCACAGGACAAGAAATCAGCCCTCAACAACTTAACCAGCGGAAAATATTTTTTTGAAAAAATCCCTAAGCCCCGGGGTCACAATTTCAGCATAAATCTGCCTTTTCGCAATTCACTCAAAAATGGTGCCAACCGGTTGGAAATGCTCCCCTGAAAGGTTTGGCAGTCGAAACAGAAGGCTTTTTATCACAGGACAAGAAATCAGCCCTCAACAACTTAACCGGCGGAAAATATTTTTTTGAAAAAATCTCTAAGCCCCGGGGTCACAATTTCAGCAAAAATCTGACTTTTGACAATTCACTCAAAAATGGTGCCAACCAGTTGCAAATGCTCCCCTGAAAGCTTTGGCGATGGAAACAGAAGGCTTTTTATCACAGGACAAGGAATCAGCCCTCAAAAACCTAACCTGCGGAAAATATTTTTTTGAAAAAATCCCTAAGCCCCGGGGTCACAATGTCAGCAAAAATCTGACTTTTGGCAATTCACTCAAAAATGGTGCCAGCAGGTTGCAAATGCTCCCCTGAAAGCTTTGGCGATGGAAACAGAAGGCTTTTTATCACAGGACAAGAAATCAGCCCTCAACAACTTAACCGGCGGAAAATATTTTTTTGAAAAAATCTCTAAGCCCCGGGGTCACAATTTCAGCAAAAATCTGACTTTCGGCAATTCACTCAAAAATGGTGCCAGCACGTTGCAAATGCTCCCCGGAAAGGTTTGGCGATGGAAACAGAAGGCTTTTTATCACAGGACAAGAAATCAGCCCTCAACAACTTAACCGGCGGAAAATATTTTTTTGAAAAAATCCCTAAGCCCCGGGGTCACAATTTCAGCAAAAATCTGACTTTTGGCAATTCACTCAAAATTGGTGCCAACCGGTTGCAATTGCTCCCCTGAAAGCTTTGGCGATGGAAACAGAAGGCTTTTTATCACAGGACAAGGAATCAGCCCTCAAAAACCTAACCTGCGGAAAATATTTTTTTGAAAAAATCCCTAAGCCCCGGGGTCACAATGTCAGCAAAAATCTGACTTTTGGCAATTCACTCAAAAATGGTGCCAGCAGGTTGCAAATGCTCCCCTGAAAGCTTTGGCGATGGAAACAGAAGGCTTTTTATCACAGGGCAAGAAATCAGCCATCGAAAACCTAACCTGCGGAAAATATTTTTTGGGAAAAAAATCCCTAAGCCCCGGGGTCACAATTTCAGCAAAAATCTGACTTTTGGCAATTCACTCAAAAATGGTGCCAGCAGGTTGCAAATGCTCCCCTGAAAAGTTTGGGGATGGAAACAGAAGGCTTTTTATCACAGGACAAGAAATCAGCCCTCAACAACTTAACCAGCGGAAAATATTTTTTTGAAAAAATCCCTAAGCCCCGGGGTCACAATTTCAGCATAAATCTGCCTTTTCGCAATTCACTCAAAAATGGTGCCAACCGGTTGGAAATGCTCCCCTGAAAGGTTTGGCAGTCGAAACAGAAGGCTTTTTATCACAGGACAAGAAATCAGCCCTCAACAACTTAACCGGAGGAAAATATTTTTTTGAAAAAATCTCTAAGCCCCGGGGTCACAATTTCAGCAAAAATCTGACTTTTGACAATTCACTCAAAAATGGTGCCAACCAGTTGCAAATGCTCCCCTGAAAGCTTTGGCGATGGAAACAGAAGGCTTTTTATCACAGGACAAGGAATCAGCCCTCAAAAACCTAACCTGCGGAAAATATTTTTTTGAAAAAATCCCTAAGCCCCGGGGTCACAATGTCAGCAAAAATCTGACTTTTGGCAATTCACTCAAAAATGGTGCCAGCAGGTTGCAAATGCTCCCCTGAAAGCTTTGGCGATGGAAACAGAAGGCTTTTTATCACAGGACAAGAAATCAGCCCTCAACAACTTAACCGGCGGAAAATATTTTTTTGAAAAAATCTCTAAGCCCCGGGGTCACAATTTCAGCAAAAATCTGACTTTCGGCAATTCACTCAAAAATGGTGCCAGCACGTTGCAAATGCTCCCCGGAAAGGTTTGGCGATGGAAACAGAAGGCTTTTTATCACAGGACAAGAAATCAGCCCTCAACAACTTAACCGGCGGAAAATATTTTTTTGAAAAAATCCCTAAGCCCCGGGGTCACAATTTCAGCAAAAATCTGCCTTTTCGCAATTCACTCAAAAATGGTGCCAACCGGTTGGAAATGCTCCCCTGAAAGGTTTGGCAGTCGAAACAGAAGGCTTTTTATCACAGGACAAGAAATCAGCCCTCAACAACTTAACCGGCGGAAAATATTTTTTTGAAAAAATCTCTAAGCCCCGGGGTCACAATTTCAGCAAAAATCTGACTTTTGACAATTCACTCAAAAATGGTGCCAACCAGTTGCAAATGCTCCCCTGAAAGCTTTGGCGATGGAAACAGAAGGCTTTTTATCACAGGACAAGGAATCAGCCCTCAAAAACCTAACCTGCGGAAAATATTTTTTTGAAAAAATCCCTAAGCCCCGGGGTCACAATGTCAGCAAAAATCTGACTTTTGGCAATTCACTCAAAAATGGTGCCAGCAGGTTGCAAATGCTCCCCTGAAAGCTTTGGCGATGGAAACAGAAGGCTTTTTATCACAGGACAAGAAATCAGCCCTCAACAACTTAACCGGCGGAAAATATTTTTTTGAAAAAATCTCTAAGCCCCGGGGTCACAATTTCAGCAAAAATCTGACTTTCGGCAATTCACTCAAAAATGGTGCCAGCACGTTGCAAATGCTCCCCGGAAAGGTTTGGCGATGGAAACAGAAGGCTTTTTATCACAGGACAAGAAATCAGCCCTCAACAACTTAACCGGCGGAAAATATTTTTTTGAAAAAATCCCTAAGCCCCGGGGTCACAATTTCAGCAAAAATCTGACTTTTGGCAATTCACTCAAAATTGGTGCCAACCGGTTGCAATTGCTCCCCTGAAAGCTTTGGCGATGGAAACAGAAGGCTTTTTATCACAGGACAAGGAATCAGCCCTCAAAAACCTAACCTGCGGAAAATATTTTTTTGAAAAAATCCCTAAGCCCCGGGGTCACAATGTCAGCAAAAATCTGACTTTTGGCAATTCACTCAAAAATGGTGCCAGCAGGTTGCAAATGCTCCCCTGAAAGCTTTGGCGATGGAAACAGAAGGCTTTTTATCACAGGACAAGAAATCAGCCATCGAAAACCTAACCTGCGGAAAATATTTTTTGGGAAAAAAATCCCTAAGCCCCGGGGTCACAATTTCAGCAAAAATCTGACTTTTGGCAATTCACTCAAAAATGGTGCCAGCAGGTTGCAAATGCTCCCCTGAAAAGTTTGGGGATGGAAACAGAAGGCTTTTTATCACAGGACAAGAAATCAGCCCTCAACAACTTAACCAGCGGAAAATATTTTTTTGAAAAAATCCCTAAGCCCCGGGGTCACAATTTCAGCATAAATCTGCCTTTTCGCAATTCACTCAAAAATGGTGCCAACCGGTTGGAAATGCTCCCCTGAAAGGTTTGGCAGTCGAAACAGAAGGCTTTTTATCACAGGACAAGAAATCAGCCCTCAACAACTTAACCGGCGGAAAATATTTTTTTGAAAAAATCTCTAAGCCCCGGGGTCACAATTTCAGCAAAAATCTGACTTTTGACAATTCACTCAAAAATGGTGCCAACCAGTTGCAAATGCTCCCCTGAAAGCTTTGGCGATGGAAACAGAAGGCTTTTTATCACAGGACAAGGAATCAGCCCTCAAAAACCTAACCTGCGGAAAATATTTTTTTGAAAAAATCCCTAAGCCCCGGGGTCACAATGTCAGCAAAAATCTGACTTTTGGCAATTCACTCAAAAATGGTGCCAGCAGGTTGCAAATGCTCCCCTGAAAGCTTTGGCGATGGAAACAGAAGGCTTTTTATCACAGGACAAGAAATCAGCCCTCAACAACTTAACCGGCGGAAAATATTTTTTTGAAAAAATCTCTAAGCCCCGGGGTCACAATTTCAGCAAAAATCTGACTTTCGGCAATTCACTCAAAAATGGTGCCAGCACGTTGCAAATGCTCCCCGGAAAGGTTTGGCGATGGAAACAGAAGGCTTTTTATCACAGGACAAGAAATCAGCCCTCAACAACTTAACCGGCGGAAAATATTTTTTTGAAAAAATCCCTAAGCCCCGGGGTCACAATTTCAGCAAAAATCTGACTTTTGGCAATTCACTCAAAATTGGTGCCAACCGGTTGCAATTGCTCCCCTGAAAGGTTTGGCGATAGAAACAGAAGGCTTTTTATCACAGGACAAGAAATCAGCCCTCAACAACTTAACCGGCGGAAAATATTTTTTTGAAAAAATCCCTAAGCCCCGGGGTCACAATTTCAGCAAAAATCCTACTTTTGGCAATTCACTCAAAAATGGTGCCAACCGGCTGCAAATGCTCCCCTGAAAGGTTTGGCAGTCGAAACAGAAGGCTTTTTATCACAGGACAAGAAATCAGCCCTCAACAACTTAACCGGAGGAAAATATTTTTTTGAAAAAATCCCTAAGCCCCGGGGTCACAATTTCAGCAAAAATCTGACTTTTGGCAATTCGCTCAAAAATGGTGCCAGCACGTTGCAAGTGCTCCCCTGAAAGGTTTGGCAGTCGAAACAGAAGGCTTTTTATCACAGGACAAGAAATCAGCCCTCAACAACTTAACCGGTGGAAAATATTTTTTTGAAAAAATCCCTAAGCCCCGGGGTCACAATTTCAGCAAAAATCTGACTTTCGGCAATTCACTCAAAAATGGTGCCAGCACGTTGCAAATGCTCCCCGGAAAGGTTTGGCGATGGAAACAGAAGGCTTTTTATCACAGGACAAGAAATCAGCCCTCAACAACTTAACCGGCGGAAAATATTTTTTTGAAAAAATCCCTAAGCCCCGGTGTCACATTTTCAGCAAAAACCTGACTTTTGGCAATTCACTCAAAATTGGTGCCAACCGGTTGCAAATGCTCCCCTGAAAGGTTTGGCGATAGAAACAGAAGGCTTTTTATCACAGGACAAGAAATCAGCCCTCAACAACTTAACCGGCGGAAAATATTTTTTTGAAAAAATCCCTAAGCCCCGGGGTCACAATTTCAGCAAAAATCCTACTTTTGGCAATTCACTCAAAAATGGTGCCAACCGGCTGCAAATGCTCCCCTGAAAGGTTTGGCAGTCGAAACAGAAGGCTTTTTATCACAGGACAAGAAATCAGCCCTCAACAACTTAACCGGAGGAAAATATTTTTTTGAAAAAATCCCTAAGCCCCGGGGTCACAATTTCAGCAAAAATCTGACTTTTGGCAATTCGCTCAAAAATGGTGCCAGCACGTTGCAAGTGCTCCCCTGAAAGGTTTGGCAGTCGAAACAGAAGGCTTTTTATCACAGGACAAGAAATCAGCCCTCGAAAACCTAACCGGCGGAAAATATTTTTTTGAAAAATTCCCTAAGCCCCGGGGTCACAATTTCAGCAAAAATCTGACTTTTGGCCATTCACTCAAAAATGGTGCCAACCAGTTGCAAATGCTCCCCTGAAAGCTTTGGCGATGGAAACAGAAGGCTTTTTATCACAGGACAAGAAATCAGCCATCGAAAACCTAACCTGCGGAAAATATTTTTTGGGAAAAAAATCCCTGAGCCCCGGGGTCACAATTTCAGCAAAAATCTGACTTTTGGCAATTCACTCAAAAATGGTGCCAGCAGGTTGCAAATGCTCCCCTGAAAAGTTTGGGGATGGAAACAGAAGGCTTTTTATCACAGGACAAGAAATCAGCCCTCAACAACTTAACCAGCGGAAAATATTTTTTTGAAAAAATCCCTAAGCCCCGGGGTCACAATTTCAGCAAAAATCTGACTTTTGGCAATTCACTCAAAAATGGTGCCAACCGGTTGGAAATGCTCCCCTGAAAGGTTTGGCAGTCGAAACAGAAGGCTTTTTATCACAGGACAAGAAATCAGCCCTCAACAACTTAACCAGCGGAAAATATTTTTTTGAAAAAATCTCTAAGCCCCGGGGTCACAATTTCAGCAAAAATCTGACTTTTGGCAATTCACTCAAAAATGGTGCCAACCGGTTGGAAATGCTCCCCTGAAAGGTTTGGCAGTCGAAACAGAAGGCTTTTTATCACAGGACAAGAAATGAGCCCTCAACAACTTAACCGGCGGAAAATATTTTTTTGAAAAAATCTCTAAGCCCCGGGGTCACAATTTCAGCAAAAATCTGACTTTTGGCAATTCACTCAAAAATGGTGCCAGCACGTTGCAAATGCTCCCCTGAAAGGTTTGACGATGGAAACAGAAGGCTTTTTATCACAGGACAAGAAATCAGCCCTCAACAACTTAACCGGCGGAAAATATTTTTTTGAAAAAATCCCTAAGCCCCGGGGTCACAATTTCAGCAAAAATCTGACTTTTGGCAATTCACTCAAAAATGGTGCCAACCAGTTGCAAATGCTCCCCTGAAAGCTTTGGCGATGGAAACAGAAGGCTTTTTATCACAGGACAAGGAATCAGCCCTCAAAAACCTAACCTGCGGAAAATATTTTTTTGAAAAAATCCCTAAGCCCCTGGGTCACAATGTCAGCAAAAATCTGACTTTTGGCAATTCACTCAAAAATGGTGCCAGCAGGTTGCAAATGCTCCCCTGAAAGCTTTGGCGATGGAAACAGAAGGCTTTTTATCACAGGACAAGAAATCAGCCATCGAAAACCTAACTTGCGGAAAATATTTTTTTGGAAAAAAATCCCTAAGCCCCGGGGTCACAATTTCAGCAAAAATCTGACTTTTGGCAATTCACTCAAAAATGGTGCCAGCAGGTTGCAAATGCTCCCCTGAAAGGTTTGGGGATGGAAACAGAAGGCTTTTTATCACAGGACAAGAAATCAGCCCTCAACAACTTAACCAGCGGAAAATATTTTTTTGAAAAAATCCCTAAGCCCCGGGGTCACAATTTCAGCAAAAATCTGACTTTTGGCAATTCACTCAAAAATGGTGCCAACCGGTTGGAAATGCTCCCCTGAAAGGTTTGGCAGTCGAAACAGAAGGCTTTTTATCACAGGACAAGAAATCAGCCCTCAACAACTTAACCGGCGGAAAATATTTTTTTGAAAAAATCCCTAAGCCCCGGGGTCACAATGTCAGCAAAAATCTGACTTTTGGCAATTCACTCAAAAATGGTGCCAGCAGGTTGCAAATGCTCCCCTGAAAGGTTTGGCAGTCGAAACAGAAGGCTTTTTATCACAGGACAAGAAATCAGCCCTCAACAACTTAACCTGCGGAAAATATTTTTTTGAAAAAATCTCTAAGCCCCGGGGTCACAATTTCAGCAAAAATCTGACTTTTGGCAATTCGCTCAAAAATGGTGCCAGCACGTTGCAAGTGCTCCCCTGAAAGGTTTGGCAGTCGAAACAGAAGGCTTTTTATCACAGGACAAGAAATCAGCCCTCGAAAACCTAACCGGCGGAAAATATTTTTTTGAAAAATTCCCTAAGCCCCGGGGTCACAATTTCAGCAAAAATCTGACTTTTGGCCATTCACTCAAAAATGGTGCCAACCAGTTGCAAATACTCCCCTGAAAGCTTTGGCGATGGAAACAGAAGGCTTTTTATCACAGGACAAGGAATCAGCCCTCAAAAACCTAACCTGCGGAAAATATTTTTTTGAAAAAATCCCTAAGCCCCGGGGTCACAATGTCAGCAAAAATCTGACTTTTGGCAATTCACTCAAAAATGGTGCCAGCACGTTGCAAAGACTCCCCTGAAAGCTTTGGCGATGGAAACAGAAGGCTTTTTATCACAGGACAAGAAATCAGCCCTCAACAACTTAACCAGCGGAAAATATTTTTTTGAAAAAATCTCTAAGCCCCGGGGTCACAATTTCAGCAAAAATCTGACTTTTGGCAATTCACTCAAAAATGGTGCCAGCAGGTTGCAAATGCTCCCCGGAAAGGTTTGGCGATGGAAACAGAAGGCTTTTTATCACAGGACAAGAAATCAGCCCTCAACAACTTAACCGGCGGAAAATATTTTTTTGAAAAAATCCCTAAGCCCCGGGGTCACAATTTCAGCAAAAATCTGACTTTTGGCAATTCACTCAAAATTGGTGCCAACCGGTTGCAATTGCTCCCCTGAAAGGTTTGGCGATAGAAACAGAAGGCTTTTTATCACAGGACAAGAAATCAGCCCTCAACAACTTAACCGGCGGAAAATATTTTTTTGAAAAAATCTCTAAGCCCCGGGGTCACAATTTCAGCAAAAATCTGACTTTTGGCAATTCGCTCAAAAATGGTGCCAGCACGTTGCAAGTGCTCCCCTGAAAGGTTTGGCAGTCGAAACAGAAGGCTTTTTATCACAGGACAAGAAATCAGCCCTCGAAAACCTAACCGGCGGAAAATATTTTTTTGAAAAATTCCCTAAGCCCCGGGGTCACAATTTCAGCAAAAATCTGACTTTTGGCCATTCACTCAAAAATGGTGCCAACCAGTTGCAAATGCTCTTCTGAAAGCTTTGGCGATGGAAACAGAAGGCTTTTTATCACAGGACAAGGAATCAGCCCTCAAAAACATAACCTGCGGAAAATTTTTTTTTGAAAAAATCCCTAAGCCCCGGGGTCACAATGTCAGCAAAAATCTGACTTTTGGCAATTCACTCAAAAATGGTGCCAGCAGGTTGCAAATGCTCCCCTGAAAGCTTTGGCGATGGAAACAGAAGGCTTTTTATCACAGGACAAGAAATCAGCCCTCAACAACTTAACCAGCGGAAAATATTTTTTTGAAAAAATCTCTAAGCCCCGGGGTCACAATTTCAGCAAAAATCTGACTTTCGGCAATTCACTCAAAAATGGTGCCAGCACGTTGCAAATGCTCCCCGGAAAGGTTTGGCGATGGAAACAGAAGGCTTTTTATCACAGGACAAGAAATCAGCCCTCAACAACTTAACCGGCGGAAAATATTTTTTTGAAAAAATCCCTAAGCCCCGGGGTCACAATTTCAGCAAAAATCTGACTTTTGGCAATTCACTCAAAATTGGTGCCAACCGGTTGCAATTGCTCCCCTGAAAGGTTTGGCGATAGAAACAGAAGGCTTTTTATCACAGGACAAGAAATCAGCCCTCAACAACTTAACCGGCGGAAAATATTTTTTTGAAAAAATCCCTAAGCCCCGGGGTCACAATTTCAGCAAAAATCCTACTTTTGGCAATTCACTCAAAAATGGTGCCAACCGGCTGCAAATGCTCCCCTGAAAGGTTTGGCAGTCGAAACAGAAGGCTTTTTATCACAGGACAAGAAATCAGCCCTCAACAACTTAACCGGAGGAAAATATTTTTTTGAAAAAATCCCTAAGCCCCGGGGTCACAATTTCAGCAAAAATCTGACTTTTGGCCATTCACTCAAAAATGGTGCCAACCAGTTGCAAATGCTCTTCTGAAAGCTTTGGCGATGGAAACAGAAGGCTTTTTATCACAGGACAAGGAATCAGCCCTCAAAAACCTAACCTGCGGAAAATATTTTTTTGAAAAAATCCCTAAGCCCCGGGGTCACAATGTCAGCAAAAATCTGACTTTTGGCAATTCACTCAAAAATGGTGCCAGCAGGTTGCAAATGCTCCCCTGAAAGCTTTGGCGATGGAAACAGAAGGCTTTTTATCACAGGACAAGAAATCAGCCCTCGAAAACCTAACCTGCGGAAAATATTTTTTTCGAAAAAAATCCCTAAGCCCCGGGGTCACAATTTCAGCAAAAATCTGACTTTTGGCAATTCACTCAAAAATGGTGCCAACCGGTTGGAAATGCTCCCCTGAAAGGTTTGGCAGTCCAAACAGAAGGCTTTTTATCACAGGACAAGAAATCAGCACTCAACAACTTAACCGGCGGAAAATATTTTTTTGAAAAAATCCCTAAGCCCCGGGGTCACAATTTCAGCAAAAATCTGACTTTTGGCAATTCACTCAAAAATGGTGCCAACCGGTTGCAATTGCTCCCCTGAAAGGGTTGGCGATGGAAACAGAAGGCTTTTTATCACAGGACAAGAAATCAGACCTCAACAACTTAACCGGCGGAAAATATTTTTTTGAAAAAATCCCTAAGCCCCGGGGTCACAATTTCAGCAAAAATCTGACTTTTGGCAATTCACTCAAAAATGGTGCCAACCGGTTGCAAATGCTCCCCTGAAAGGTTTGGCAGTCGAAACAGAAGTCTTTTTATCACAGGACAAGAAATCAGCCCTCGAAAACCTAACCGGCGGAAAATATTTTTTTGAAAAATTCCCTATGCCCCGGGGTCACAATTTCAGCAAAAATCTGACTTTTGGCCATTCACTCAAAAATGGTGCCAACCAGTTGCAAATGCTCCCCTGAAAGCTTTGGCGATGGAAACAGAAGGCTTTTTATCACAGGACAAGGAATCAGCCCTCAAAAACCTAACCTGCGGAAAATATTTTTTTGAAAAAATCCCTAAGCCCCGGGGTCACAAGTTCAGCAAAAATCTGACTTTTGGCAATTCACTCAAAAATGGTGCCAGCAGGTTGCAAATGCTCCCCTGAAAGGTTTGGGGATGGAAACAGAAGGCTTTTTATCACAGGACAAGAAATCAGCCCTCAACAACTTAACCAGCGGAAAATATTTTTTTGAAAAAATCCCTAAGCCCCGGGGTCACAATTTCAGCAAAAATCTGACTTTTGGCAATTCACTCAAAAATGGTGCCAACCGGTTGGAAATGCTCCCCTGAAAGGTTTGGCGATGGAAACAGAAGGCTTTTTATCACAGGACAAGAAATCAGCCCTCAACAACTTAAACGGCGGAAAATATTTTTTTGAAAAAATCCCTAAGCCCCGGGGTCACAATGTCAGCAAAAATCTGACTTTTGGCAATTCACTCAAAAATGGTGCCAACCAGTTGCAAATGCTCCCCTGAAAGCTTTGGCGATGGAAACAGAAGGCTTTTTATCACAGGACAAGAAATCAGCCCTCAACAACTTAACCGGTGGAAAATATTTTTTTGAAAAAATCCCTAAGCCCCGGGGTCACAATTTCAGCAAAAATCTGACTTTTGGCAATTCACTCAAAAATGGTGCCAACCGGTTGGAAATGCTCCCCGGAAAGGTTTGGCAGTCCAAACAGAAGGCTTTTTATCACAGGACAAGAAATCAGCCCTCAACAACTTAACCGGCGGAAAATATTTTTTTGAAAAAATCTCTAAGCCCCGGGGTCACAATTTCTGCAAAAATCTGACTTTTGACAATTCACTCAAAAATGGTGCCAACCATTTGCAAATGCTCCCCTGAAAGCTTTGGCGATGGAAACAGAAGGCTTTTTATCACAGGACAAGGAATCAGCCCTCAAAAACCTAACCTGCGGAAAATATTTTTTTGAAAAAATCCCTAAGCCCCGGGGTCACAATTTCAGCAAAAATCTGACTTTTGGCAATTCGCTCAAAAATGGTGCCAGCACGTTGCAAGTGCTCCCCTGAAAGGTTTGGCAGTCGAAACAGAAGGCTTTTTATCACAGGACAAGAAATCAGCCCTCGAAAACCTAACCGGCGGAAAATATTTTTTTGAAAAATTCCCTAAGCCCCGGGGTCACAATTTCAGCAAAAATCTGACTTTTGGCCATTCACTCAAAAATGGTGCCAACCAGTTGCAAATGCTCCCCTGAAAGCTTTGGCGATGGAAACAGAAGGCTTTTTATCACAGGACAAGGAATCAGCCCTCAAAAACCTAACCTGCGGAAAATATTTTTTTGAAAAAATCCCTAAGCCCCGGGGTCACAATGTCAGCAAAAATCTGACTTTTGGCAATTCACTCAAAAATGGTGCCAGCAGGTTGCAAATGCTCCCCTGAAAGCTTTGGCGATGGAAACAGAAGGCTTTTTATCACAGGACAAGAAATCAGCCCTCGAAAACCTAACCTGCGGAAAATATTTTTTTGGAAAAAAATCCCTAAGCCCCGGGGTCACAATTTCAGCAAAAATCTGACTTTTGGCAATTCACTCAAAAATGGTGCCAACCGGTTGGAAATGCTCCCCTGAAAGGTTTGGCAGTCGAAACAGAAGGCTTTTTATCACAGGACAAGAAATCAGCACTCAACAACTTAACCGGCGGAAAATATTTTTTTGAAAAAATCTCTAAGCCCCGGGGTCACAATTTCAGCAAAAATCTGACTTTTGGCAATTCACTCAAAAATGGTGCCAACCGGTCGGAAATGCTCCCCTGAAAGGTTTGGCAGTCGAAACAGAAGGCTTTTTATCACACGACAAGAAATCAGCACTCAACAACTTAACCGGCGGAAAATATTTTTTTGAAAAAATCCCTAAGCCCCGGGGTCACAATTTCAGCAAAAATCTGACTTTTGGCAATTCACTCAAAAATGGTGCCAACCGGTTGCAATTGCTCCCCTGAAAGGTTTGGCGATGGAAACAGAAGGCTTTTTATCACAGGACAAGAAATCAGCCCTCAACAACTTAACCGGCGGAAAATATTTTTTTGAAAAAATCCCTAAGCCCCGGGGTCACAATTTCAGCAAAAATCTGACTTTTGGCAATTCACTCAAAAATGGTGCCAACCGGCTGCAAATGCTCCCCTGAAAGGTTTGGCAGTCGAAACAGAAGGCTTTTTATCACAAGACAAGAAATCAGCCCTCAACAACTTAACGGCAGAAAATATTTTTTTGAAAAAATCCCTAAGCCCCGGGGTCACAATGTCAGCAAAAATCTGACTTTTGGCAAATCACTCAAAAATGGTGCCAACCAGTTGCAAATGCTCCCCTGAAAGCTTTGGCGATGGAAAGAGAAGGCTTTTTATCACAGGACAAGGAATCAGCCCTCAAAAACCTAACCTGCGGAAAATATTTTTTTGAAAAAATCCCTAAGCCCCGGGGTCACAATGTCAGCAAAAATCTGACTTTTGGCAATTCACTCAAAAATGGTGCCAACCGGTTGCAATTGCTCCCCTGAAAGGTTTGGCAGTCGAAACAGAAGGCTTTTTATCACAGGACAAGAAATCAGCCCTCAACAACTTAACCGGCGGAAAATATTTTTTTGAAAAAATCCCTAAGCCCCGGGGTCACAATTTCAGCAAAAATCTGACTTTTGGCAATTCACTCAAAAATGGTGCCAACCGGCTGCAAATGCTCCCCTGAAAGGTTTGGCAGTCGAAACAGAAGGCTTTTTATCACAAGACAAGAAATCAGCCCTCAACAACTTAACGGCAGAAAATATTTTTTTGAAAAAATCCCTAAGCCCCGGGGTCACAATGTCAGCAAAAATCTGACTTTTGGCAATTCACTCAAAAATGGTGCCAGCAGGTTGCAAATGCTCCCCTGAAAGCTTTGGCGATGGAAAGAGAAGGCTTTTTATCACAGGACAAGGAATCAGCCCTCAAAAACCTAACCTGCGGAAAATATTTTTTTGAAAAAATCCCTAAGCCCCGGGGTCACAATGTCAGCAAAAATCTGACTTTTGGCAATTCACTCAAAAATGGTGCCAACCGGTTGCAAATGCTCCCCTGAAAGGTTTGGCAGTCGAAAAAGAAGGCTTTTTATCACAGGACAAGAAAACAGCACTCAAAAACCTAACCTGCGGAAAATATTTTTTTGAAAAAATCCCTAAGCCCCGGGGTCACAATTTCAGCAAAAATCTGACTTTTGGCAATTCACTCAAAAATGGTGCCAACCGGCTGCAAATGCTCCCCTGCAAGGTTTGGCAGTCGAAACAGAAGGCTTTTTATCACAAGACAAGAAATCAGCCCTCAACAACTTAACGGCAGAAAATATTTTTTTGAAAAATTCCCTAAGCCCCGGGGTCACAATGTCAGCAAAAATCTGACTTTTGGCAATTCACTCAAAAATGGTGCCAGCAGGTTGCAAATGCTCCCCTGAAAGCTTTGGCGATGGAAACAGAAGGCTTTTTATCACAGGACAAGAAATCAGTCCTCAACAACTTAACCGGCGGAAAATATTTTTTTGAAAAAATCCCTAAGCCCCGGGGTCACAATTTCAGCAAAAATCTGACTTTTGGCAATTCACTCAAAAATGGTGCCAACCGGTTGCAAATGCTCCCCTGAAAGCTTTGGCGATGGAAACAGAAGGCTTTTTATCACAGGACAAGAAATCAGCCCTCAACAACTTAACCGGCGGAAAATATTTTTTTGAAAAAATCTCTAAGCCCCGGGGTCACAATTTCAGCAAAAATCTGACTTTTGGCAATTCACTCAAAAATATTGCCAACCAGTTGCAAATGCTCCCCTGAAAGCTTTGGCGATGGAAAGAGAAGTCTTTTTATCACAGGACAAGGAATCAGCCCTCAAAAACCTAACCTGCGGAAAATATTTTTTTGAAAAAATCCCTAAGCCCCGGGGTCACAATGTCAGCAAAAATCTGACTTTTGGCAATTCACTCAAAAATGGTGCCAACCGGTTGCAAATGCTCCCCTGAAAGGTTTGGCAGTCGAAACAGAAGGCTTTTTATCACAGGACAAGAAATCAGCCCTCGAAAACCTAACCGGCGGAAAATATTTTTTTGAAAAATTCCCTAAGCCCCGGGGTCACAATTTCAGCAAAAATCTGACTTTTGGCCATTCACTCAAAAATGGTGCCAACCAGTTGCAAATGCTCCCCTGAAAGCTTTGGCGATGGAAACAGAAGGCTTTTTATCACAGGACAAGGAATCAGCCCTCAAAAACCTAACCTGCGGAAAATATTTTTTTGAAAAAATCCCTAAGCCCCGGGGTCACAATTTCAGCAAAAATCTGACTTTTGGCAATTCACTCAAAAATGGGGCCAGCAGGTTGCAAAGGCTCCCCTGAAAGCTTTGGCGATGGAAACAGAAGGCTTTTTATCACAGGACAAGAAATCAGCCCTCAACAACTTAACGGCAGAAAATATTTTTTTGAAAAAATCCCTAAGCCCCGGGGTCACAATGTCAGCAAAAATCTGACTTTTGGCAATTCACTCAAAAATGGTGCCAACCGGTTGGAAATGCTCCCCGGAAAGGTTTGGCAGTCGAAACAGAAGGCTTTTTATCACAGGACAAGAAATCAGCCATCAACAACTTAACCGGCGGAAAATATTTTTTTGAAAAAATCTCTAAGCCCCGGGGTCACAATTTCAGCAAAAATCTGACTTTTGGCAAATCACTCAAAAATGGTGCCAACCAGTTGCAAATGCTCCCCTGAAAGCTTTGGCGATGGAAACAGAAGGCTTTTTATCACAGGACAAGGAATCAGCCCTCAAAAACCTAACCTGCGGAAAATATTTTTTTGAAAAAATCCCTAAGCCCCGGGGTCACAATGTCAGCAAAAATCTGACTTTTGGCAATTCACTCAAAAATGGTGCCAGCAGGTTGCAAAAACTCCCCTGAAAGCTTTGGCGATGGAAACAGAAGGCTTTTTATCACAGGACAAGAAATCAGCCCTCAACAACTTAACCGGCGGAAAATATTTTTTTGAAAAAATCTCTAAGCCCCGGGGTCACAATTTCAGCAAAAATCTGACTTTTGGCAATTCACTCAAAAATGGTGCCAACCAGTTGCAAATGCTCCCCTGAAAGCTTTGGCGATGGAAAGAGAAGGCTTTTTATCACAGGACAAGAAATCAGTCCTCAACAACTTAACCGGCGGAAAATATTTTTTTGAAAAAATCCCTAAGCCCCGGGGTCACAATTTCAGCAAAAATCTGACTTTTGGCAATTCACTCAAAAATGGTGCCAACCGGTTGCAAATGCTCCCCTGAAAGCTTTGGCGATGGAAACAGAAGGCTTTTTATAACAGGACAAGAAATCAGCCCTCAACAACTTAACCGGCGGAAAATATTTTTTTGAAAAAATCCCTAAGCCCCGGGGTCACAATTTCAGCAAAAATCTGACTTTTGGCAATTCACTCAAAAATGGTGCCAACCGGTTGCAAATGCTCCCCGGAAAGGTTTGGCAGTCGAAACAGAAGGCTTTTTATCACAGGACAAGAAATCAGCCCTCAACAACTTAACCGGCGGAAAATATTTTTTTGAAAAAATCTCTAAGCCCCGGGGTCACAATTTCAGCAAAAATCTGACTTTTGACAATTCACTCAAAAATGGTGCCAGCAGGTTGCAAATGCTCCCCTGAAAGCTTTGGCGATGGAAACAGAAGGCTTTTTATCACAGGACAAGGAATCAGCCCTCAAAAACATAACCTGTGGAAAATATTTTTTTGAAAAAATCCCTAAGCCCCGGGGTCACAATTTCAGCAAAAATCTGACTTTTGGCAATTCACTCAAAAATGGTGCCAGCAGGTTGCAAATGCTCCCCTGAAAGCTTTGGCGATGGAAACAGAAGGCTTTTTATCACAGGACAAGAAATCAGCCCTCAACAACTTAACCGGCGGAAAATATTTTTTTGAAAAAATCTCTAAGCCCCGGGGTCACAATTTCAGCAAAAATCTGACTTTTGGCAATTCACTCAAAAATGGTGCCAACCAGTTGCAAATGCTCCCCTGAAAGCTTTGGCGATGGAAAGAGAAGTCTTTTTATCACAGGACAAGGAATCAGCCCTCAAAAACCTAACCTGCGGAAAATATTTTTTTGAAAAAATCCCTAAGCCCCGGGGTCACAATGTCAGCAAAAATCTGACTTTTGGCAATTCACTCAAAAATGGTGCCAACCGGTTGCAAATGCTCCCCTGAAAGGTTTGGCAGTCGAAACAGAAGGCTTTTTATCACAGGACAAGAAATCAGCCCTCGAAAACCTAACCGGCGGAAAATATTTTTTTGAAAAATTCCCTAAGCCCCGGGGTCACAATTTCAGCAAAAATCTGACTTTTGGCCATTCACTCAAAAATGGTGCCAACCAGTTGCAAATGCTCCCCTGAAAGCTTTGGCGATGGAAACAGAAGGCTTTTTATCACAGGACAAGGAATCAGCCCTCAAAAACCTAACCTGCGGAAAATATTTTTTTGAAAAAATCCCTAAGCCCCGGGGTCACAATTTCAGCAAAAATCTGACTTTTGGCAATTCACTCAAAAATGGGGCCAGCAGGTTGCAAAGGCTCCCCTGAAAGCTTTGGCGATGGAAACAGAAGGCTTTTTATCACAGGACAAGAAATCAGCCCTCAACAACTTAACGGCAGAAAATATTTTTTTGAAAAAATCCCTAAGCCCCGGGGTCACAATGTCAGCAAAAATCTGACTTTTGGCAATTCACTCAAAAATGGTGCCAACCGGTTGGAAATGCTCCCCGGAAAGGTTTGGCAGTCGAAACAGAAGGCTTTTTATCACAGGACAAGAAATCAGCCATCAACAACTTAACCGGCGGAAAATATTTTTTTGAAAAAATCTCTAAGCCCCGGGGTCACAATTTCAGCAAAAATCTGACTTTTGGCAAATCACTCAAAAATGGTGCCAACCAGTTGCAAATGCTCCCCTGAAAGCTTTGGCGATGGAAACAGAAGGCTTTTTATCACAGGACAAGGAATCAGCCCTCAAAAACCTAACCTGCGGAAAATATTTTTTTGAAAAAATCCCTAAGCCCCGGGGTCACAATGTCAGCAAAAATCTGACTTTTGGCAATTCACTCAAAAATGGTGCCAGCAGGTTGCAAAAACTCCCCTGAAAGCTTTGGCGATGGAAACAGAAGGCTTTTTATCACAGGACAAGAAATCAGCCCTCAACAACTTAACCGGCGGAAAATATTTTTTTGAAAAAATCTCTAAGCCCCGGGGTCACAATTTCAGCAAAAATCTGACTTTTGGCAATTCACTCAAAAATGGTGCCAACCAGTTGCAAATGCTCCCCTGAAAGCTTTGGCGATGGAAAGAGAAGGCTTTTTATCACAGGACAAGGAATCAGCCCTCAAAAACCTAACCTGCGGAAAATATTTTTTTGAAAAAATCCCTAAGCCCCGGGGTCACAATGTCAGCAAAAATCTGACTTTTGGCAATTCACTCAAAAATGGTGCCAACCGGTTGCAAATGCTCCCCTGAAAGGTTTGGCAGTCGAAACAGAAGGCTTTTTATCACAGGACAAGAAATCAGCCCTCAACAACTTAACCGGCGGAAAATATTTTTTTGAAAAAATCCCTAAGCCCCGGGGTCACAATTTCAGCAAAAATCTGACTTTTGGCAATTCACTCAAAAATGGTGCCAACCGGCTGCAAATGCTCCCCTGAAAGGTTTGGCAGTCGAAACAGAAGGCTTTTTATCACAAGACAAGAAATCAGCCCTCAACAACTTAACGGCAGAAAATATTTTTTTGAAAAAATCCCTAAGCCCCGGGGTCACAATGTCAGCAAAAATCTGACTTTTGGCAATTCACTCAAAAATGGTGCCAACCGGTTGGAAATGCTCCCCGGAAAGGTTTGGCAGTCGAAACAGAAGGCTTTTTATCACAGGACAAGAAATCAGCCATCAACAACTTAACCGGCGGAAAATATTTTTTTGAAAAATTCCCTAAGCCCCGGGGTCACAATTTCAGCAAAAATCTGACTTTTGGCCATTCACTCAAAAATGGTGCCAACCAGTTGCAAATGCTCCCCTGAAAGCTTTGGCGATGGAAACAGAAGGCTTTTTATCACAGGACAAGGAATCAGCCCTCAAAAACCTAACCTGCGGAAAATATTTTTTTGAAAAAATCCCTAAGCCCCGGGGTCACAATTTCAGCAAAAATCTGACTTTTGGCAATTCACTCAAAAATGGGGCCAGCAGGTTGCAAAGGCTCCCCTGAAAGCTTTGGCGATGGAAACAGAAGGCTTTTTATCACAGGACAAGAAATCAGCCCTCAACAACTTAACGGCAGAAAATATTTTTTTGAAAAAATCCCTAAGCCCCGGGGTCACAATGTCAGCAAAAATCTGACTTTTGGCAATTCACTCAAAAATGGTGCCAACCGGTTGGAAATGCTCCCCGGAAAGGTTTGGCAGTCGAAACAGAAGGCTTTTTATCACAGGACAAGAAATCAGCCATCAACAACTTAACCGGCGGAAAATATTTTTTTGAAAAAATCTCTAAGCCCCGGGGTCACAATTTCAGCAAAAATCTGACTTTTGGCAAATCACTCAAAAATGGTGCCAACCAGTTGCAAATGCTCCCCTGAAAGCTTTGGCGATGGAAACAGAAGGCTTTTTATCACAGGACAAGGAATCAGCCCTCAAAAACCTAACCTGCGGAAAATATTTTTTTGAAAAAATCCCTAAGCCCCGGGGTCACAATGTCAGCAAAAATCTGACTTTTGGCAATTCACTCAAAAATGGTGCCAGCAGGTTGCAAAAACTCCCCTGAAAGCTTTGGCGATGGAAACAGAAGGCTTTTTATCACAGGACAAGAAATCAGCCCTCAACAACTTAACCGGCGGAAAATATTTTTTTGAAAAAATCTCTAAGCCCCGGGGTCACAATTTCAGCAAAAATCTGACTTTTGGCAATTCACTCAAAAATGGTGCCAACCAGTTGCAAATGCTCCCCTGAAAGCTTTGGCGATGGAAAGAGAAGGCTTTTTATCACAGGACAAGGAATCAGCCCTCAAAAACCTAACCTGCGGAAAATATTTTTTTGAAAAAATCCCTAAGCCCCGGGGTCACAATGTCAGCAAAAATCTGACTTTTGGCAATTCACTCAAAAATGGTGCCAACCGGTTGCAAATGCTCCCCTGAAAGGTTTGGCAGTCGAAACAGAAGGCTTTTTATCACAGGACAAGAAATCAGCCCTCAACAACTTAACCGGCGGAAAATATTTTTTTGAAAAAATCCCTAAGCCCCGGGGTCACAATTTCAGCAAAAATCTGACTTTTGGCAATTCACTCAAAAATGGTGCCAACCGGCTGCAAATGCTCCCGTGAAAGGTTTGGCAGTCGAAACAGAAGGCTTTTTATCACAAGACAAGAAATCAGCCCTCAACAACTTAACGGCAGAAAATATTTTTTTGAAAAAATCCCTAAGCCCCGGGGTCACAATGTCAGCAAAAATCTGACTTTTGGCAATTCACTCAAAAATGGTGCCAACCGGTTGGAAATGCTCCCCGGAAAGGTTTGGCAGTCGAAACAGAAGGCTTTTTATCACAGGACAAGAAATCAGCCATCAACAACTTAACCGGCGGAAAATATTTTTTTGAAAAAATCTCTAAGCCCCGGGGTCACAATTTCAGCAAAAATCTGACTTTTGGCAAATCACTCAAAAATGGTGCCAACCAGTTGCAAATGCTCCCCTGAAAGCTTTGGCGATGGAAACAGAAGGCTTTTTATCACAGGACAAGGAATCAGCCCTCAAAAACCTAACCTGCGGAAAATATTTTTTTGAAAAAATCCCTAAGCCCCGGGGTCACAATGTCAGCAAAAATCTGACTTTTGGCAATTCACTCAAAAATGGTGCCAGCAGGTTGCAAAAACTCCCCTGAAAGCTTTGGCGATGGAAACAGAAGGCTTTTTATCACAGGACAAGAAATCAGCCCTCAACAACTTAACCGGCGGAAAATATTTTTTTGAAAAAATCTCTAAGCCCCGGGGTCACAATTTCAGCAAAAATCTGACTTTTGGCAATTCACTCAAAAATGGTGCCAACCAGTTGCAAATGCTCCCCTGAAAGCTTTGGCGATGGAAAGAGAAGGCTTTTTATCACAGGACAAGGAATCAGCCCTCAAAAACCTAACCTGCGGAAAATATTTTTTTGAAAAAATCCCTAAGCCCCGGGGTCACAATGTCAGCAAAAATCTGACTTTTGGCAATTCACTCAAAAATGGTGCCAACCGGTTGCAAATGCTCCCCTGAAAGGTTTGGCAGTCGAAACAGAAGGCTTTTTATCACAGGACAAGAAATCAGCCCTCAACAACTTAACCGGCGGAAAATATTTTTTTGAAAAAATCCCTAAGCCCCGGGGTCACAATTTCAGCAAAAATCTGACTTTTGGCAATTCACTCAAAAATGGTGCCAACCGGCTGCAAATGCTCCCCTGAAAGGTTTGGCAGTCGAAACAGAAGGCTTTTTATCACAAGACAAGAAATCAGCCCTCAACAACTTAACGGCAGAAAATATTTTTTTGAAAAAATCCCTAAGCCCCGGGGTCACAATGTCAGCAAAAATCTGACTTTTGGCAATTCACTCAAAAATGGTGCCAACCGGTTGGAAATGCTCCCCGGAAAGGTTTGGCAGTCGAAACAGAAGGCTTTTTATCACAGGACAAGAAATCAGCCATCAACAACTTAACCGGCGGAAAATATTTTTTTGAAAAAATCTCTAAGCCCCGGGGTCACAATTTCAGCAAAAATCTGACTTTTGGCAAATCACTCAAAAATGGTGCCAACCAGTTGCAAATGCTCCCCTGAAAGCTTTGGCGATGGAAACAGAAGGCTTTTTATCACAGGACAAGGAATCAGCCCTCAAAAACCTAACCTGCGGAAAATATTTTTTTGAAAAAATCCCTAAGCCCCGGGGTCACAATGTCAGCAAAAATCTGACTTTTGGCAATTCACTCAAAAATGGTGCCAGCAGGTTGCAAAAACTCCCCTGAAAGCTTTGGCGATGGAAACAGAAGGCTTTTTATCACAGGACAAGAAATCAGCCCTCAACAACTTAACCGGCGGAAAATATTTTTTTGAAAAAATCTCTAAGCCCCGGGGTCACAATTTCAGCAAAAATCTGACTTTTGGCAATTCACTCAAAAATGGTGCCAACCAGTTGCAAATGCTCCCCTGAAAGCTTTGGCGATGGAAAGAGAAGGCTTTTTATCACAGGACAAGGAATCAGCCCTCAAAAACCTAACCTGCGGAAAATATTTTTTTGAAAAAATCCCTAAGCCCCGGGGTCACAATGTCAGCAAAAATCTGACTTTTGGCAATTCACTCAAAAATGGTGCCAACCGGTTGCAAATGCTCCCCTGAAAGGTTTGGCAGTCGAAACAGAAGGCTTTTTATCACAGGACAAGAAATCAGCCCTCAACAACTTAACCGGCGGAAAATATTTTTTTGAAAAAATCCCTAAGCCCCGGGGTCACAATTTCAGCAAAAATCTGACTTTTGGCAATTCACTCAAAAATGGTGCCAACCGGCTGCAAATGCTCCCCTGAAAGGTTTGGCAGTCGAAACAGAAGGCTTTTTATCACAAGACAAGAAATCAGCCCTCAACAACTTAACGGCAGAAAATATTTTTTTGAAAAAATCCCTAAGCCCCGGGGTCACAATGTCAGCAAAAATCTGACTTTTGGCAATTCACTCAAAAATGGTGCCAACCGGTTGGAAATGCTCCCCGGAAAGGTTTGGCAGTCGAAACAGAAGGCTTTTTATCACAGGACAAGAAATCAGCCATCAACAACTTAACCGGCGGAAAATATTTTTTTAAAAAAATCTCTAAGCCCCGGGGTCACAATTTCAGCAAAAATCTGACTTTTGGCAAATCACTCAAAAATGGTGCCAACCAGTTGCAAATGCTCCCCTGAAAGCTTTGGCGATGGAAACAGAAGGCTTTTTATCACAGGACAAGGAATCAGCCCTCAAAAACCTAACCTGCGGAAAATATTTTTTTGAAAAAATCCCTAAGCCCCGGGGTCACAATGTCAGCAAAAATCTGACTTTTGGCAATTCACTCAAAAATGGTGCCAACCGGTTGCAAATGCTCCCCTGAAAGGTTTGGCAGTCGAAACAGAAGGCTTTTTATCACAGGACAAGAAATCAGCCCTCAACAACTTAACCGGCGGAAAATATTTTTTTGAAAAAATCCCTAAGCCCCGGGGTCACAATTTCAGCAAAAATCTGACTTTTGGCAATTCACTCAAAAATGGTGCCAACCGGCTGCAAATGCTCCCCTGAAAGGTTTGGCAGTCGAAACAGAAGGCTTTTTATCACAAGACAAGAAATCAGCCCTCAACAACTTAACGGCAGAAAATATTTTTTTGAAAAAATCCCTAAGCCCCGGGGTCACAATGTCAGCAAAAATCTGACTTTTGGCAATTCACTCAAAAATGGTGCCAACCGGTTGGAAATGCTCCCCGGAAAGGTTTGGCAGTCGAAACAGAAGGCTTTTTATCACAGGACAAGAAATCAGCCATCAACAACTTAACCGGCGGAAAATATTTTTTTGAAAAAATCTCTAAGCCCCGGGGTCACAATTTCAGCAAAAATCTGACTTTTGGCAAATCACTCAAAAATGGTGCCAACCAGTTGCAAATGCTCCCCTGAAAGCTTTGGCGATGGAAACAGAAGGCTTTTTATCACAGGACAAGGAATCAGCCCTCAAAAACCTAACCTGCGGAAAATATTTTTTTGAAAAAATCCCTAAGCCCCGGGGTCACAATGTCAGCAAAAATCTGACTTTTGGCAATTCACTCAAAAATGGTGCCAGCAGGTTGCAAAAACTCCCCTGAAAGCTTTGGCGATGGAAACAGAAGGCTTTTTATCACAGGACAAGAAATCAGCCCTCAACAACTTAACCGGCGGAAAATATTTTTTTGAAAAAATCTCTAAGCCCCGGGGTCACAATTTCAGCAAAAATCTGACTTTTGGCAATTCACTCAAAAATGGTGCCAACCAGTTGCAAATGCTCCCCTGAAAGCTTTGGCGATGGAAAGAGAAGGCTTTTTATCACAGGACAAGGAATCAGCCCTCAAAAACCTAACCTGCGGAAAATGTTTTTTTGAAAAAATCCCTAAGCCCCGGGGTCACAATGTCAGCAAAAATCTGACTTTTGGCAATTCACTCAAAAATGGTGCCAACCGGTTGCAAATGCTCCCCTGAAAGGTTTGGCAGTCGAAACAGAAGGCTTTTTATCACAGGACAAGAAATCAGCCCTCAACAACTTAACCGGCGGAAAATATTTTTTTGAAAAAATCCCTAAGCCCCGGGGTCACAATTTCAGCAAAAATCTGACTTTTGGCAATTCACTCAAAAATGGTGCCAACCGGTTGGAAATGCTCCCCGGAAAGGTTTGGCAGTCGAAACAGAAGGCTTTTTATCACAGGACAAGAAATCAGCCATCAACAACTTAACCGGCGGAAAATATTTTTTTGAAAAAATCTCTAAGCCCCGGGGTCACAATTTCAGCAAAAATCTGACTTTTGGCAAATCACTCAAAAATGGTGCCAACCAGTTGCAAATGCTCCCCTGAAAGCTTTGGCGATGGAAACAGAAGGCTTTTTATCACAGGACAAGGAATCAGCCCTCAAAAACCTAACCTGCGGAAAATGTTTTTTTGAAAAAATCCCTAAGCCCCGGGGTCACAATGTCAGCAAAAATCTGACTTTTGGCAATTCACTCAAAAATGGTGCCAACCGGTTGCAAATGCTCCCCTGAAAGGTTTGGCAGTCGAAACAGAAGGCTTTTTATCACAGGACAAGAAATCAGCCCTCAACAACTTAACCGGCGGAAAATATTTTTTTGAAAAAATCCCTAAGCCCCGGGGTCACAATTTCAGCAAAAATCTGACTTTTGGCAATTCACTCAAAAATGGTGCCAACCGGCTGCAAATGCTCCCCTGAAAGGTTTGGCAGTCGAAACAGAAGGCTTTTTATTCCAAAACAAGAAATCAGCCCTCAACAACTTAACGGCAGAAAATATTTTTTTGAAAAAATCCCTAAGCCCCGGGGTCACAATGTCAGCAAAAATCTGACTTTTGGCAATTCACTCAAAAATGGTGCCAACCGGTTGGAAATGCTCCCCGGAAAGGTTTGGCAGTCGAAACAGAAGGCTTTTTATCACAGGACAAGAAATCAGCCATCAACAACTTAACCGGCGGAAAATATTTTTTTGAAAAAATCTCTAAGCCCCGGGGTCACAATTTCAGCAAAAATCTGACTTTTGGCAATTCACTCAAAAATGGTGCCAACCAGTTGCAAATGCTCCCCTGAAAGCTTTGGCGATGGAAAGAGAAGGCTTTTTATCACAGGACAAGGAATCAGCCCTCAAAAACCTAACCTGCGGAAAATATTTTTTTGAAAAAATCCCTAAGCCCCGGGGTCACAATGTCAGCAAAAATCTGACTTTTGGCAATTCACTCAAAAATGGTGCCAACCGGTTGCAAATGCTCCCCTGAAAGGTTTGGCAGTCGAAACAGAAGGCTTTTTATCACAGGACAAGAAATCAGCCCTCAACAACTTAACCGGCGGAAAATATTTTTTTGAAAAAATCCCTAAGCCCCGGGGTCACAATTTCAGCAAAAATCTGACTTTTGGCAATTCACTCAAAAATGGTGCCAACCGGCTGCAAATGCTCCCCTGAAAGGTTTGGCAGTCGAAACAGAAGGCTTTTTATCACAAGACAAGAAATCAGCCCTCAACAACTTAACGGCAGAAAATATTTTTTTGAAAAAATCCCTAAGCCCCGGGGTCACAATGTCAGCAAAAATCTGACTTTTGGCAATTCACTCAAAAATGGTGCCAGCAGGTTGGAAATGCTCCCCTGAAAGCTTTGGCGATGGAAAGAGAAGGCTTTTTATCACAGGACAAGGAATCAGCCCTCAAAAACCTAACCTGCGGAAAATATTTTTTTGAAAAAATCCCTAAGCCCCGGGGTCACAATGTCAGCAAAAATCTGACTTTTGGCAATTCACTCAAAAATGGTGCCAACCGGTTGCAAATGCTCCCCTGAAAGGTTTGGCAGTCGAAAAAGAAGGCTTTTTATCACAGGACAAGAAAACAGCACTCAAAAACCTAACCTGCGGAAAATATTTTTTTGAAAAAATCCCTAAGCCCCGGGGTCACAATTTCAGCAAAAATCTGACTTTTGGCAATTCACTCGAAAATGGTGCCAACCGGCTGCAAATGCTCCCCTGAAAGGTTTGGCAGTCGAAACAGAAGGCTTTTTATCACAAGACAAGAAATCAGCCCTCAACAACTTAACGGCAGAAAATATTTTTTTGAAAAATTCCCTAAGCCCCGGGGTCACAATGTCAGCAAAAATCTGACTTTTGGCAATTCACTCAAAAATGGTGCCAGCAGGTTGCAAATGCTCCCCTGAAAGCTTTGGCGATGGAAACAGAAGGCTTTTTATCACAGGACAAGAAATCAGTCCTCAACAACTTAACCGGCGGAAAATATTTTTTTGAAAAAATCCCTAAGCCCCGGGGTCACAATTTCAGCAAAAATCTGACTTTTGGCAATTCACTCAAAAATGGTGCCAACCGGTTGCAAATGCTCCCCTGAAAGCTTTGGCGATGGAAACAGAAGGCTTTTTATAACAGGACAAGAAATCAGCCCTCAACAACTTAACCGGCGGAAAATATTTTTTTGAAAAAAACCCTAAGCCCCGGGGTCACAATTTCAGCAAAAATCTGACTTTTGGCAATTCACTCAAAAATGGTGCCAACCGGTTGCAAATGCTCCCCGGAAAGGTTTGGCAGTCGAAACAGAAGGCTTTTTATCACAGGACAAGAAATCAGCCCTCAACAACTTAACCGGCGGAAAATATTTTTTTGAAAAAATCTCTAAGCCCCGGGGTCACAATTTCAGCAAAAATCTGACTTTTGGCAATTCACTCAAAAATGGTGCCAGCAGGTTGCAAATGCTCCCCTGAAAGCTTTGGCGATGGAAACAGAAGGCTTTTTATCACAGGACAAGAAATCAGCCCTCAACAACTTAACCGGCGGAAAATATTTTTTTGAAAAAATCTCTAAGCCCCGGGGTCACAATTTCAGCAAAAATCTGACTTTTGGCAATTCACTCAAAAATGGTGCCAACCAGTTGCAAATGCTCCCCTGAAAGCTTTGGCGATGGAAAGAGAAGCCTTTTTATCACAGGACAAGGAATCAGCCCTCAAAAACCTAACCTGCGGAAAATATTTTTTTGAAAAAATCCCTAAGCCCCGGGGTCACAATGTCAGCAAAAATCTGACTTTTGGCAATTCACTCAAAAATGGTGCCAGCAGGTTGCAAATGCTCCCCTGAAAGCTTTGGTGATGGAAACAGAAGGCTTTTTATCACAGGACAAGAAATCAGCCCTCAACAACTTAACCGGCGGAAAATATTTTTTTGAAAAAATCCCTAAGCCCCGGGGTCACAATTTCAGCAAAAATCTGAATTTTGGCAATTCACTCAAAAATGGTGCCAACCGGTTGCAAATGCTCCCCTGAAAGGTTTGGCAGTCGAAACAGAAGGCTTTTTATCACAGGACAAGAAATCAGCCCTCAACAACTTAACCGGCGGAAAATATTTTTTTGAAAAAATCTCTAAGCCCCGGGGTCACAATTTCAGCAAAAATCTGACTTTTGGCAATTCACTTAAAAATGGTGCCAACCGGCTGCAAATGCTCCCCTGAAAGGTTTGGCAGTCGAAACAGAAGGCTTTTTATCACAGGACAAGAAATCATCCCTCAACAACTTAACCGGCGGAAAATATTTTTTTGAAAAAATCTCTAAGCCCCGGGGTCACAATTTCAGCAAAAATCTGACTTTTGGCAATTCACTCAAAAATGGTGCCAACCGGCTGCAAATGCTCCCCTGAAAGGTTTGGCAGTCGAAACAGAAGGCTTTTTATCACAGGACAAGAAATCAGCCCTCAACAACTTAACGGCAGAAAATATTTTTTTGGAAAAAATCTCTAGGCCCCGGGGTCACAATTTCAGCAAAAATCTGACTTTTGGCAATTCACTGAAAAATGGTGCCAGCACGTTGCAAACGCTCCCCTGAAAGGTTTGGCGATGGAAACAGAAGGCTTTTTATCACAGGACAAGAAATCAGCCCTCAACAACTTAACCGGTGGAAAATATTTTTTTGAAAAAATCCCTAAGCCCCGGGGTCACAATTTCAGCAAATATCTGACTTTTGGCAATTCACTCAAAAATGGTGCCAACCAGTTGCAAATGCTCCCCTGAAAGGTTTGGCGATGGAAAGAGAAGGCTTTTTATCACAGGACAAGAAATCAGCCCTCAACAACTTAACCGGCGGAAAATATTTTTTTGAAAAAATCCCTAAGCCCCGGGGTCACAATTTCAGCAAAATCTGACTTTTGGCAATTCACTCAAAAATGGTGCCAGCACGTTGCAAGTGATCCCCTGAAAGGTTTGGCGATGGAAACAGAAGGCTTTTTATCACAGGACAAGAAATCAGCCCTCAACAACTTAACCGGCGGAAAATATTTTTTTGAAAGAATCCCTAATCCCCGGGGTCACAATTTCAGCAAAAGTCTGACTTTTGGCAATTCTCTCAAGAATGGTGCCAACCAGTTGCAAATGCTCCCCTGAAAGCTTTGGTGATGGAAACAGAAGGCTTTTTATCACAGGACAAGGAATCAGCCCTCAAAAACCTAACCTGCGGAAAATATTTTTTTGAAAAAATCACTAAGCCCCGGGGTCACAATTTCAGCAAAAATCTGACTTTTGGCAATTCACTCAAAAATGGTGCCAGCAGGTTGCAAATGCTCCCCTGAAAGCTTTGGCGATGGAAAAAGAAGGCTTTTTATCACAGGACAAGAAATCAGCCCTCGAAAACCTAAGCTGCGGAAAAAAAATTTTTGGAAAAAATCCCTAAGCCCTGGGGTCACAATTTCAGCAAAAATCTGACTTTTGGCAATTCACTCAAAAATGGTGCCAGCACGTTGCAAATGCTCCCCTGAAAGGTTTGGCGATGGAAACAGAAGGCTTTTTATCACAGGACAAGAAATCAGCCCTCAACAACTTAACCGGCGGAAAATATTTTTTTGAAAAAATCCCTAAGCCCCGGGGTCACAATTTCAGCAAAAATCTGACTTTTGGCAATTCAGTCAAAAATGGTGCCAACCGGTTGGAAATGCTCCCCTGAAAGGTTTGGCGATGGAAACAGAAGGCTTTTTATCACAGGACAAGAAATCAGACCTCAACAACTTAACCGGCGGAAAATATTTTTTTGAAAAAATCCCTAAGCCCAGGGGTCACAATTTCAGCAAAAATCTGACTTTTGGCAATTCACTCAAAAATGGTGCCAACCAGTTGCAAATGCTCCCCTGAAAGCTTTGGCGATGGAAACAGAAGGCTTTTTATCACAGGACAAGGAATCAGCCCTCAAAAACCTAACCTGCGGAAAATTTTTTTTTGAAAAAATCCCTAAGCCCCGGGGTCACAATGTCAGCAAAAATCTGACTTTTGGCAATTCACTCAAAAATGGTGCCAGCAGGTTGCAAATGCTCCCCTGAAAGCTTTGGCGATGGAAACAGAAGGCTTTTTATCACAGGACAAGAAATCAGCCCTCGAAAACCTAACCTGCGGAAAATATTTTTTTGGAAAAAATCCCTAAGCCCCGGGGTCACAATTTCAACAAAAATCTGACTTTTGGCAATTCACTCAAAAATGGTGCCAGCAGGTTGCAAATGCTCCCCTGAAAGGTTTGGCGATGGAAACAGAAGGCTTTTTATCACAGGACAAGAAATCAGCCCTCAACAACTTAACGGCAGAAAATATTTTTTTGACAAAATCCCTAAGCCCTGGGGTCACAATTTCAGCAAAAATCTGACTTTTGGCAATTCACTCAAAAATGGTGCCAGCAGGTTGCAAATGCTCCCCTGAAAGCTTTGGCGATGGAAACAGAAGGCTTTTTATCACAGGACAAGAAATCAGCCCTCAACAACTTAACCGGCGGAAAATATTTTTTTGAAAAAATCCCTAAGCCCTGGGGTCACAATTTCAGCAAAAATCTGACTTTTGGCAATTCACTCAAAAATGGTGCCATCCGGTTTGAAATGCTCCCCTGAAAGCTTTGGCAGTCGAAACAGAAGGCTTTTTATCACAGGACAAGAAATCAGCCCTCAACAACTTAACCGGTGGAAAATATTTTTTTGAAAAAATCCCTAAGCCCCGGGGTCACAATTTCAGCAAATATCTGACTTTTGGCAATTCACTCAAAAATGGTGCCAACCAGTTGCAAATGCTCCCCTGAAAGGTTTGGCGATGGAAAGAGAAGGCTTTTTATCACAGGACAAGAAATCAGCCCTCAACAACTTAACCGGCAGAAAATATTTTTTTGAAAAAATCCCTAAGCCCCGGGGTCACAATTTCAGCAAAATCTGACTTTTGGCAATTCACTCAAAAATGGTGCCAGCACGTTGCAAGTGATCCCCTGAAAGGTTTGGCGATGGAAACAGAAGGCTTTTTATCACAGGACAAGAAATCAGCCCTCAACAACTTAACCGGCGGAAAATATTTTTTTGAAAGAATCCCTAAGCCCCGGGGTCACAATTTCAGCAAAAGTCTGACTTTTGGCAATTCTCTCAAGAATGGTGCCAACCAGTTGCAAATGCTCCCCTGAAAGCTTTGCTGATGGAAACAGAAGGCTTTTTATCACAGGACAAGGAATCAGCCCTCAAAAACCTAACCTGCGGAAAATATTTTTTTGAAAAAAATCACTAAGCCCCGGGGTCACAATTTCAGCAAAAATCTGACTTTTGGCAATTCACTCAAAAATGGTGCCAGCAGGTTGCAAATGCTCCCCTGAAAGCTTTGGCGATGGAAAAAGAAGGCTTTTTATCACAGGACAAGAAATCAGCCCTCGAAAACCTAAGCTGCGGAAAAATTTTTTTTGGAAAAAATCCCTAAGCCCTGGGGTCACAATTTCAGCAAAAATCTGACTTTTGGCAATTCACTCAAAAATGGTGCCAGCACGTTGCAAATGCTCCCCTGAAAGGTTTGGCGATGGAAACAGAAGGCTTTTTATCACAGGACAAGAAATCAGCCCTCAACAACTTAACCGGCGGAAAATATTTTTTTGAAAAAATCCCTAAGCCCCGGGGTCACAATTTCAGCAAAAATCTGACTTTTGGCAATTCAGTCAAAAATGGTGCCAACCGGTTGGAAATGCTCCCCTGAAAGGTTTGGCGATGGAAACAGAAGGCTTTTTATCACAGGACAAGAAATCAGACCTCAACAACTTAACCGGCGGAAAATATTTTTTTGAAAAAATCCCTAAGCCCAGGGGTCACAATTTCAGCAAAAATCTGACTTTTGGCAATTCACTCAAAAATGGTGCCAACCGGTTGGAAATGCTCCCCTGAAAGGTTTGGCAGTCGAAACAGAAGGCTTTTTATCACAGGACAAGAAATCAGCCCTCAACAACTTAACCAGCGGAATTTTTTTTTTTGAAAAAATCCCTAACGCCCGGGGTCACAATTTCAGCAAAAATCTGACTTTTGGCAATTCACTCAAAAATGGTGCCAACCGGCTGAAAATGCTCCCCTGAAAGGTTTGGCAGTCGAAACAGAAGGCTTTTTATCACAGGACAAGAAATCAGCCCTCAACAACTTAACCGGCGGAAAATATTTTTTTGAAAAAATCTCTAAGCCCCGGGGTCACAATTTCAGCAAAAATCTGACTTTTGGCAATTCACTCAAAAATGGTGCCAACCGGCTGCAAATGCTCCCCTGAAAGGTTTGGCAGTCGAAACAGAAGGCTTTTTATCACAGGACAAGAAATCAGCCCTCAACAACTTAACCGGCGGAAAATATTTTTTTGAAAAAATCCCTAAGCCCTGGGGTCACAATTTCAGCAAAAATCTGACTTTTGGCAATTCACTCAAAAATGGTGCCATCCGGTTTGAAATGCTCCCCTGAAAGCTTTGGCAGTCGAAACAGAAGGCTTTTTATCACAGGACAAGAAATCAGCCCTCAACAACTTAACCGGCGGAAAATATTTTTTTGGAAAAAATCTCTAAGCCCCGGGGTCACAATTTCAGCAAAAATCTGACTTTTGGCAATTCACTGAAAAATGGTGCCAGCACGTTGCAAATGCTCCCCGGAAAGGTTTGGCGATGGAAACAGAAGGCTTTTTATCACAGGACAAGAAATCAGCCCTCAACAACTTAACCGGTGGAAAATATTTTTTTGAAAAAATCCCTAAGCCCCGGGGTCACAATTTCAGCAAATATCTGACTTTTGGCAATTCACTCAAAAATGGTGCCAACCAGTTGCAAATGCTCCCCTGAAAGGTTTGGCGATGGAAAGAGAAGGCTTTTTATCACAGGATAAGAAATCAGCCCTCAACAACTTAACCGGCGGAAAATTTTTTTTTGAAAAAATCCCTAAGCTCCGGGGTCACAATTTCAGCAAAATCTGACTTTTGGCAATTCACTCAAAAATGGTGCCAGCACGTTGCAAGTGATCCCCTGAAAGGTTTGGCGATGGAAACAAAAGGCTTTTTATCACAGGACAAGAAATCAGCCCTCAACAACTTAACCGGCGGAAAATATTTTTTTGAAAGAATCCCTAAGCCCCGGGGTCACAATTTCAGCAAAAATCTGACTTTTGGCAATTCACTCAAAAATGGTGCCAACCGGTTGCAAATGCTCCCCGGAAAGGTTTGGCAGTCGAAACAGAAGGCTTTTTATCACAGGACAAGAAATCAGCCCTCAACAACTTAACCGGAGGAAAATATTTTTTTGAAAAAATCTCTAAGCCCCGGGGTCACAATTTCAGCAAAAATCTGACTTTTGGCAATTCACTCAAGAATGGTGCCAACCAGTTGCAAATGCTCCCCTGAAAGCTTTGGTGATGGAAACAGAAGGCTTTTTATCACAGGACAAGGAATCAGCCCTCGAAAACCTAAGCTGCGGAAAATATTTTTTTGGAAAAAAATCCCTAAGCCCCGGGGTCACAATTTCAGCAAAAATCTGACTTTTGGCAATTCACTCAAAAATGGTGCCAGCACGTTGCAAATGCTCCCATGAAAGGTTTGGCGATGGAAGCAGAAGGCTTTTTATCACAGGACAAGAAATCAGCCCTCAACAACTTAACCGGCTGTAAATATTTTTTTGAAAAAATCCCTAAGCCCCGGGGTCACAATTTCAGCAAAAATCTGACTTTTGGCAATTCACTCAAAAATGGTGCCAACCGGTTGAAAATGCTCCCCTGAAAGGTTTGGCGATGGAAACAGAAGGCTTTTTATCACAGGACAAGAAATCAGACCTCAACAACTTAACCGGCGGAAAATATTTTTTTGAAAAAATCCCTAAGCCCAGGGGTCACAATTTCAGCAAAAATCTGACTTTTGGCAATTCACTCAAAAATGGTGCCAACCAGTTGCAAATGCTCCCCTGAAAGCTTTGGCGATGGAAACAGAAGGCTTTTTATCACAGGACAAGGAATCAGCCCTCAAAAACCTAACCTGCGGAAAATATTTTTTTGAAAAAATCCCTAAGCCCCGGGATCACAATGTCAGCAAAAATCTGACTTTTGGCAATTCACTCAAAAATGGTGCCAGCAGGTTGCAAATGCTCCCCTGAAAGCTTTGGTGATGGAAACAGAAGGCTTTTTATCACAGGACAAGAAATCAGCCCTCAACAACTTAACCGGCGGAAAATATTTTTTTGAAAAAATCCCTAAGCCCCGGGGTCACAATTTCAGCAAAAATCTGACTTTTGGCAATTCACTCAAACATGGTGCCAACCGGTTGCAAATGCTCCCCTGAAAGGTTTGGCAGTTGAAACAGAAGGCTTTTTATCACAGGACAAGAAATCAGCCCTCAACAACTTAACCGGCGGAAAATATTTTTTTGAAAAAATCTCTAAGCCCCGGGGTCACAATTTCAGCAAAAATCTGACTTTTGGCAATTCACTTAAAAATGGTGCCAACCGGCTGCAAATGCTCCCCTGAAAGGTTTGGCAGTCGAAACAGAAGGCTTTTTATCACAGGACAAGAAATCAGCCCTCAACAACTTAACCGGCGGAAAATATTTTTTTGAAAAAATCTCTAAGCCCCGGGGTCACAATTTCAGCAAAAATCTGACTTTTGGCAATTCACTCAAAAATGGTGCCAACCGGCTGCAAATGCTCCCCTGAAAGGTTTGGCAGTTGAAACAGAAGGCTTTTTATCACAGGACAAGAAATCAGCCCTCAACAACTTAACGGCAGAAAATATTTTTTTGACAAAATCCCTAAGCCCTGGGGTCACAATTTCAGCAAAAATCTGACTTTTGGCAATTCACTCAAAAATGGTGCCAGCAGGTTGCAAATGCTCCCCTGAAAGCTTTGGCGATGGAAACAGAAGGCTTTTTAGCACAGGACAAGAAATCAGCCCTCAACAACTTAACCGGCGGAAAATATTTTTTTGAAAAAATCCCTAAGCCCCGGGGTCACAATTTCAGCAAAAATCTGACTTTTGGCAATTCACTCAAAAATGGTGCCAACCGGTTTGAAATGCTCCCCTGAAAGCTTTGGCAGTCGAAACAGAAGGCTTTTTATCACAGGACAAGAAATCAGCCCTCAACAACTTAACCGGCGGAAAATATTTTTTTGGAAAAAATCTCTAAGCCCCGGGGTCACAATTTCAGCAAAAATCTGACTTTTGGCAATTCACTGAAAAATGGTGCCAGCACGTTGCAAACGCTCCCCTGAAAGGTTTGGCGATGGAAACAGAAGGCTTTTTATCACAGGACAAGAAATCAGCCCTCACCAACTTAACCGGTGGAAAATATTTTTTTGAAAAAATCCCTAAGCCCCGGGGTCACAATTTCAGCAAATATCTGACTTTTGGCAATTCACTCAAAAATGGTGCCAACCAGTTGCAAATGCTCCCCTGAAAGGTTTGGCGATGGAAAGAGAAGGCTTTTTATCACAGGACAAGAAATCAGCCCTCAACAACTTAACCGGCGGAAAATATTTTTTTGAAAAAATCCCTAAGCCCCGGGGTCACAATTTCAGCAAAATCTGACTTTTGGCAATTCACTCAAAAATGGTGCCAGCAGGTTGCAAATGCTCCCCTGAAAGCTTTGGTGATGGAAACAGAAGGCTTTTTATCACAGGACAAGAAATCAGCCCTCAACAACATAACCGGCGGAAAATATTTTTTTGAAAAAATCCCTAAGCCCCGGGGTCAAAATTTCAGCAAAAATCTGACTTTTGGCAATTCACTCAAACATGGTGCCAACCGGTTGCAAATGCTCCCCTGAAAGGTTTGGCAGTTGAAACAGAAGGCTTTTTATCACAGGACAAGAAATCAGCCCTCAACAACTTAACCGGCGGAAAATATTTTTTTGAAAAAATCTCTAAGCCCCGGGGTCACAATTTCAGCAAAAATCTGACTTTTGGCAATTCACTTAAAAATGGTGCCAACCGGCTGCAAATGCTCCCCTGAAAGGTTTGGCAGTCGAAACAGAAGGCTTTTTATCACAGGACAAGAAATCAGCCCTCAACAACTTAACGGCAGAAAATATTTTTTTGACAAAATCCCTAAGCCCCGGGGTCACAATTTCAGCAAAAGTCTGACTTTTGGCAATTCTCTCAAGAATGGTGCCAACCAGTTGCAAATGCTCCCCTGAAAGCTTTGGTGATGGAAACAGAAGGCTTTTTATCACAGGACAAGGAATCAGCCCTCAAAAACCTAACCTGCGGAAAATATTTTTTTGAAAAAATCACTAAGCCCCGGGGTCACAATTTCAGCAAAAATCTGACTTTTGGCAATTCACTCAAAAATGGTGCCAGCAGGTTGCAAATGCTCCCCTGAAAGCTTTGGCGATGGAAAAAGAAGGCTTTTTATCACAGGACAAGAAATCAGCCCTCGAAAACCTAAGCTGCGGAAAAAATTTTTTTGGAAAAAATCCCTAAGCCCTGGGGTCACAATTTCAGCAAAAATCTGACTTTTGGCAATTCACTCAAAAATGGTGCCAGCACGTTGCAAATGCTCCCCTGAAAGGTTTGGCGATGGAAACAGAAGGCTTTTTATCACAGGACAAGAAATCAGCCCTCAACAACTTAACCGGCGGAAAATATTTTTTTGAAAAAATCCCTAAGCCCCGGGGTCACAATTTCAGCAAAAATCTGACTTTTGGCAATTCAGTCAAAAATGGTGCCAACCGGTTGGAAATGCTCCCCTGAAAGGTTTGGCGATGGAAACAGAAGGCTTTTTATCACAGGACAAGAAATCAGACCTCAACAACTTAACCGGCGGAAAATATTTTTTTGAAAAAATCCCTAAGCCCAGGGGTCACAATTTCAGCAAAAATCTGACTTTTGGCAATTCACTCAAAAATGGTGCCAACCAGTTGCAAATGCTCCCCTGAAAGCTTTGGCGATGGAAACAGAAGGCTTTTTATCACAGGACAAGGAATCAGCCCTCAAAAACCTAACCTGCGGAAATTTTTTTTTTGAAAAAATCCCTAAGCCCCGGGGTCACAATGTCAGCAAAAATCTGACTTTTGGCAATTCACTCAAAAATGGTGCCAGCAGGTTGCAAATGCTCCCCTGAAAGCTTTGGCGATGGAAACAGAAGGCTTTTTATCACAGGACAAGAAATCAGCCCTCGGAAACCTAACCTGCGGAAAATATTTTTTTGGAAAAAATCCCTAAGCCCCGGGGTCACAATTTCAGCAAAAATCTGACTTTTGGCAATTCACTCAAAAATGGTGCCAGCAGGTTGCAAATGCTCCCCTGAAAGGTTTGGCGATGGAAACAGAAGGCTTTTTATCACAGGACAAGAAATCAGCCCTCAACAACTTAACGGCAGAAAATATTTTTTTGACAAAATCCCTAAGCCCTGGGGTCACAATTTCAGCAAAAATCTGACTTTTGGCAATTCACTCAAAAATGGTGCCAGCAGGTTGCAAATGCTCCCCTGAAAGCTTTGGCGATGGAAACAGAAGGCTTTTTATCACAGGACAAGAAATCAGCCCTCGAAAACCTAAGCTGCGGAAAAAATTTTTTTGGAAAAAATCCCTAAGCCCTGGGGTCACAATTTCAGCAAAAATCTGACTTTTGGCAATTCACTCAAAAATGGTGCCAGCACGTTGCAAATGCTCCCCTGAAAGGTTTGGCGATGGAAACAGAAGGCTTTTTATCACAGGACAAGAAATCAGCCCTCAACAACTTAACCGGCGGAAAATATTTTTTTGAAAAAATCCCTAAGCCCCGGGGTCACAATTTCAGCAAAAATCTGACTTTTGGCAATTCAGTCAAAAATGGTGCCAACCGGTTGGAAATGCTCCCCTGAAAGGTTTGGCGATGGAAACAGAAGGCTTTTTATCACAGGACAAGAAATCAGACCTCAACAACTTAACCGGCGGAAAATATTTTTTTGAAAAAATCCCTAAGCCCAGGGGTCACAATTTCAGCAAAAATCTGACTTTTGGCAATTCACTCAAAAATGGTGCCAACCAGTTGCAAATGCTCCCCTGAAAGCTTTGGCGATAGAAACAGAAGGCTTTTTATCACAGGACAAGGAATCAGCCCTCAAAAACCTAACCTGCGGAAATTTTTTTTTTGAAAAAATCCCTAAGCCCCGGGGTCACAATGTCAGCAAAAATCTGACTTTTGGCAATTCACTCAAAAATGGTGCCAGCAGGTTGCAAATGCTCCCCTGAAAGGTTTGGCGATGGAAACAGAAGGCTTTTTATCACAGGACAAGAAATCAGCCCTCAACAACTTAACGGCAGAAAATATTTTTTTGACAAAATCCCTAAGCCCTGGGGTCACAATTTCAGCAAAAATCTGACTTTTGGCAATTCACTCAAAAATGGTGCCAGCAGGTTGCAAATGCTCCCCTGAAAGCTTTGGCGATGGAAACAGAAGGCTTTTTATCACAGGACAAGAAATCAGCCCTCAACAACTTAACCGGCGGAAAATATTTTTTTGAAAAAATCCCTAAGCCCCGGGGTCACAATTTCAGCAAAAATCTGACTTTTGGCAATTCACTCAAAAATGGTGCCAACCGGTTTGAAATGCTCCCCTGAAAGCTTTGGCAGTCGAAACAGAAGGCTTTTTATCACAGGACAAGAAATCAGCCCTCAACAACTTAACCGGCGGAAAATATTTTTTTGGAAAAAATCTCTAAGCCCCGGGGTCACAATTTCAGCAAAAATCTGACTTTTGGCAATTCACTGAAAAATGGTGCCAGCACGTTGCAAACGCTCCCCTGAAAGGTTTGGCGATGGAAACAGAAGGCTTTTTATCACAGGACAAGAAATCAGCCCTCACCAACTTAACCGGTGGAAAATATTTTTTTGAAAAAATCCCTAAGCCCCGGGGTCACAATTTCAGCAAATATCTGACTTTTGGCAATTCACTCAAAAATGGTGCCAACCAGTTGCAAATGCTCCCCTGAAAGGTTTGGCGATGGAAAGAGAAGGCTTTTTATCACAGGACAAGAAATCAGCCCTCAACAACTTAACCGGCGGAAAATATTTTTTTGAAAAAATCCCTAAGCCCCGGGGTCACAATTTCAGCAAAATCTGACTTTTGGCAATTCACTCAAAAATGGTGCCAGCAGGTTGCAAATGCTCCCCTGAAAGGTTTGGCGATGGAAACAGAAGGCTTTTTATCACAGGACAAGAAATCAGCCCTCAACAACTTAACGGCAGAAAATATTTTTTTGACAAAATCCCTAAGCCCTGGGGTCACAATTTCAGCAAAAATCTGACTTTTGGCAATTCACTCAAAAATGGTGCCAGCAGGTTGCAAATGCTCCCCTGAAAGCTTTGGCGATGGAAACAGAAGGCTTTTTATCACAGGACAAGAAATCAGCCCTCAACAACTTAACCGGCGGAAAATATTTTTTTGAAAAAATCCCTAAGCCCAGGGGTCACAATTTCAGCAAAAATCTGACTTTTGGCAATTCACTCAAAAATGGTGCCAACCGGTTGGAAATGCTCCCCTGAAAGGTTTGGCGATGGAAACAGAAGGCTTTTTATCACAGGACAAGAAATCAGACCTCAACAACTTAACCGGCGGAAAATATTTTTTTGAAAAAATCCCTAAGCCCAGGGGTCACAATTTCAGCAAAAATCTGACTTTTGGCAATTCACTCAAAAATGGTGCCAACCAGTTGCAAATGCTCCCCTGAAAGCTTTGGCGATGGAAACAGAAGGCTTTTTATCACAGGACAAGAAATCAGCCCTCGAAAACCTAACCTGCGGAATAATTTTTTTGGAAAAAATCCCTAAGCCCCGGGGTCACAATTTCAGCAAAAATCTGACTTTTGGCAATTCACTCAAAAATGGTGCCAGCAGGTTGCAAATGCTCCCCTGAAAGGTTTGGCGATGGAAACAGAAGGCTTTTTATCACAGGACAAGAAATCAGCCCTCAACAACTTAACGGCAGAAAATATTTTTTTGACAAAATCCCTAAGCCCTGGGGTCACAATTTCAGCAAAAATCTGACTTTTGGCAATTCACTCAAAAATGGTGCCAGCAGGTTGCAAATGCTCCCCTGAAAGCTTTGGCGATGGAAACAGAAGGCTTTTTATCACAGGACAAGAAATCAGCCCTCAACAACTTAACCGGCGGAAAATATTTTTTTGAAAAAATCCCTAAGCCCTGGGGTCACAATTTCAGCAAAAATCTGACTTTTGGCAATTCACTCAAAAATGGTGCCATCCGGTTTGAAATGCTACCCTGAAAGCTTTGGCAGTCGAAACAGAAGGCTTTTTATCACAGGACAAGAAATCAGCCCTCAACAACTTAACCGGCGGAAAATATTTTTTTGGAAAAAATCTCTAAGCCCCGGGGTCACAATTTCAGCAAAAATCTGACTTTTGGCAATTCACTGAAAAATGGTGCCAGCACGTTGCAAATGCTCCCCGGAAAGGTTTGGCGATGGAAACAGAAGGCTTTTTATCACAGGACAAGAAATCAGCCCTCAACAACTTAACCGGTGGAAAATATTTTTTTGAAAAAATCCCTAAGCCCCGGGGTCACAATTTCAGCAAATATCTGACTTTTGGCAATTCACTCAAAAATGGTGCCAACCAGTTGCAAATGCTCCCCTGAAAGGTTTGGCGATGGAAAGAGAAGGCTTTTTATCACAGGACAAGAAATCAGCCCTCAACAACTTAACCGGCGGAAAATTTTTTTTTGAAAAAATCCCTAAGCCCCGGGGTCACAATTTCAGCAAAATCTGACTTTTGGCAATTCACTCAAAAATGGTGCCAGCACGTTGCAAGTGATCCCCTGAAAGGTTTGGCGATGGAAACAAAAGGCTTTTTATCACAGGACAAGAAATCAGCCCTCAACAACTTAACCGGCGGAAAATATTTTTTTGAAAGAATCCCTAAGCCCCGGGGTCACAATTTCAGCAAAAATCTGACTTTTGGCAATTCACTCAAAAATGGTGCCAACCGGTTGCAAATGCTCCCCGGAAAGGTTTGGCAGTCGAAACAGAAGGCTTTTTATCACAGGACAAGAAATCAGCCCTCAACAACTTAACCGGAGGAAAATATTTTTTTGAAAAAATCTCTAAGCCCCGGGGTCACAATTTCAGCAAAAATCTGACTTTTGGCAATTCACTCAAGAATGGTGCCAACCAGTTGCAAATGCTCCCCTGAAAGCTTTGGTGATGGAAACAGAAGGCTTTTTATCACAGGACAAGGAATCAGCCCTCGAAAACCTAAGCTGCGGAAAATATTTTTTTGGAAAAAATCCCTAAGCCCCGGGGTCACAATTTCAGCAAAAATCTGACTTTTGGCAATTCACTCAAAAATGGTGCCAGCACGTTGCAATGCTCCCCTGAAAGGTTTGGCGATGGAAGCAGAAGGCTTTTTATCACAGGACAAGAAATCAGCCCTCAACAACTTAACCGGCTGTAAATATTTTTTTGAAAAAATCCCTAAGCCCCGGGGTCACAATTTCAGCAAAAATCTGACTTTTGGCAATTCACTCAAAAATGGTGCCAACCGGTTGGAAATGCTCCCCTGAAAGGTTTGGCGATGGAAACAGAAGGCTTTTTATCACAGGACAAGGAATCAGCCCTCAAAAACCTAACCTGCGGAAATTTTTTTTTTGAAAAAATCCCTAAGCCCCGGGGTCACAATGTCAGCAAAAATCTGACTTTTGGCAATTCACTCAAAAATGGTGCCAGCAGGTTGCAAATGCTCCCCTGAAAGCTTTGGCGATGGAAACAGAAGGCTTTTTATCACAGGACAAGAAATCAGCCCTCGAAAACCTAACCTGCGGAAAATATTTTTTTGGAAAAAATCCCTAAGCCCCGGGGTCACAATTTCAGCAAAAATCTGACTTTTGGCAATTCACTCAAAAATGGTGCCAGCACGTTGCAAATGCTCCCCTGAAAGGTTTGGCGATGGAAACAGAAGGCTTTTTATCACAGGACAAGAAATCAGCCCTCAACAACTTAACGGCAGAAAATATTTTTTTGACAAAATCCCTAAGCCCTGGGGTCACAATTTCAGCAAAAATCTGACTTTTGGCAATTCACTCAAAAATGGTGCCAGCAGGTTGCAAATGCTCCCCTGAAAGCTTTGGCGATGGAAACAGAAGGCTTTTTATCACAGGACAAGAAATCAGCCCTCAACAACTTAACCGGCGGAAAATATTTTTTTGAAAAAATCCCTAAGCCCCGGGGTCACAATTTCAGCAAAAATCTGACTTTTGGCAATTCACTCAAAAATGGTGCCAACCGGTTTGAAATGCTCCCCTGAAAGCTTTGGCAGTCGAAACAGAAGGCTTTTTATCACAGGACAAGAAATCAGCCCTCAACAACTTAACCGGCGGAAAATATTTTTTTGGAAAAAATCTCTAAGCCCCGGGGTCACAATTTCAGCAAAAATCTGACTTTTGGCAATTCACTGAAAAATGGTGCCAGCACGTTGCAAACGCTCCCCTGAAAGGTTTGGCGATGGAAACAGAAGGCTTTTTATCACAGGACAAGAAATCAGCCCTCACCAACTTAACCGGTGGAAAATATTTTTTTGAAAAAATCCCTAAGCCCCGGGGTCACAATTTCAGCAAATATCTGACTTTTGGCAATTCACTCAAAAATGGTGCCAACCAGTTGCAAATGCTCCCCTGAAAGGTTTGGCGATGGAAAGAGAAGGCTTTTTATCACAGGACAAGAAATCAGCCCTCAACAACTTAACCGGCGGAAAATATTTTTTTGAAAAAATCCCTAAGCCCCGGGGTCACAATTTCAGCAAAATCTGACTTTTGGCAATTCACTCAAAAATGGTGCCAGCAGGTTGCAAATGCTCCCCTGAAAGGTTTGGCGATGGAAACAGAAGGCTTTTTATCACAGGACAAGAAATCAGCCCTCAACAACTTAACGGCAGAAAATATTTTTTTGACAAAATCCCTAAGCCCTGGGGTCACAATTTCAGCAAAAATCTGACTTTTGGCAATTCACTCAAAAATGGTGCCAGCAGGTTGCAAATGCTCCCCTGAAAGCTTTGGCGATGGAAACAGAAGGCTTTTTATCACAGGACAAGAAATCAGCCCTCAACAACTTAACCGGCGGAAAATATTTTTTTGAAAAAATCCCTAAGCCCAGGGGTCACAATTTCAGCAAAAATCTGACTTTTGGCAATTCACTCAAAAATGGTGCCAACCGGTTGGAAATGCTCCCCTGAAAGGTTTGGCGATGGAAACAGAAGGCTTTTTATCACAGGACAAGAAATCAGACCTCAACAACTTAACCGGCGGAAAATATTTTTTTGAAAAAATCCCTAAGCCCAGGGGTCACAATTTCAGCAAAAATCTGACTTTTGGCAATTCACTCAAAAATGGTGCCAACCAGTTGCAAATGCTCCCCTGAAAGCTTTGGCGATGGAAACAGAAGGCTTTTTATCACAGGACAAGAAATCAGCCCTCGAAAACCTAACCTGCGGAATAATTTTTTTGGAAAAAATCCCTAAGCCCCGGGGTCACAATTTCAGCAAAAATCTGACTTTTGGCAATTCACTCAAAAATGGTGCCAGCAGGTTGCAAATGCTCCCCTGAAAGGTTTGGCGATGGAAACAGAAGGCTTTTTATCACAGGACAAGAAATCAGCCCTCAACAACTTAACGGCAGAAAATATTTTTTTGACAAAATCCCTAAGCCCTGGGGTCACAATTTCAGCAAAAATCTGACTTTTGGCAATTCACTCAAAAATGGTGCCAGCAGGTTGCAAATGCTCCCCTGAAAGCTTTGGCGATGGAAACAGAAGGCTTTTTATCACAGGACAAGAAATCAGCCCTCAACAACTTAACCGGCGGAAAATATTTTTTTGAAAAAATCCCTAAGCCCTGGGGTCACAATTTCAGCAAAAATCTGACTTTTGGCAATTCACTCAAAAATGGTGCCATCCGGTTTGAAATGCTACCCTGAAAGCTTTGGCAGTCGAAACAGAAGGCTTTTTATCACAGGACAAGAAATCAGCCCTCAACAACTTAACCGGCGGAAAATATTTTTTTGGAAAAAATCTCTAAGCCCCGGGGTCACAATTTCAGCAAAAATCTGACTTTTGGCAATTCACTGAAAAATGGTGCCAGCACGTTGCAAATGCTCCCCGGAAAGGTTTGGCGATGGAAACAGAAGGCTTTTTATCACAGGACAAGAAATCAGCCCTCAACAACTTAACCGGTGGAAAATATTTTTTTGAAAAAATCCCTAAGCCCCGGGGTCACAATTTCAGCAAATATCTGACTTTTGGCAATTCACTCAAAAATGGTGCCAACCAGTTGCAAATGCTCCCCTGAAAGGTTTGGCGATGGAAAGAGAAGGCTTTTTATCACAGGACAAGAAATCAGCCCTCAACAACTTAACCGGCGGAAAATTTTTTTTTGAAAAAATCCCTAAGCCCCGGGGTCACAATTTCAGCAAAATCTGACTTTTGGCAATTCACTCAAAAATGGTGCCAGCACGTTGCAAGTGATCCCCTGAAAGGTTTGGCGATGGAAACAAAAGGCTTTTTATCACAGGACAAGAAATCAGCCCTCAACAACTTAACCGGCGGAAAATATTTTTTTGAAAGAATCCCTAAGCCCCGGGGTCACAATTTCAGCAAAAATCTGACTTTTGGCAATTCACTCAAAAATTGTGCCAACCGGTTGCAAATGCTCCCCGGAAAGGTTTGGCAGTCGAAACAGAAGGCTTTTTATCACAGGACAAGAAATCAGCCCTCAACAACTTAACCGGAGGAAAATATTTTTTTGAAAAAATCTCTAAGCCCCGGGGTCACAATTTCAGCAAAAATCTGACTTTTGGCAATTCACTCAAGAATGGTGCCAACCAGTTGCAAATGCTCCCCTGAAAGCTTTGGTGATGGAAACAGAAGGCTTTTTATCACAGGACAAGAAATCAGCCCTCGAAAACCTAACCTGCGGAATAATTTTTTTGGAAAAAATCCCTAAGCCCCGGGGTCACAATTTCAGCAAAAATCTGACTTTTGGCAATTCACTCAAAAATGGTGCCAGCAGGTTGCAAATGCTCCCCTGAAAGGTTTGGCGATGGAAACAGAAGGCTTTTTATCACAGGACAAGAAATCAGCCCTCAACAACTTAACGGCAGAAAATATTTTTTTGACAAAATCCCTAAGCCCTGGGGTCACAATTTCAGCAAAAATCTGACTTTTGGCAATTCACTCAAAAATGGTGCCAGCAGGTTGCAAATGCTCCCCTGAAAGCTTTGGCGATGGAAACAGAAGGCTTTTTATCACAGGACAAGAAATCAGCCCTCAACAACTTAACCGGCGGAAAATATTTTTTTGAAAAAATCCCTAAGCCCTGGGGTCACAATTTCAGCAAAAATCTGACTTTTGGCAATTCACTCAAAAATGGTGCCATCCGGTTTGAAATGCTACCCTGAAAGCTTTGGCAGTCGAAACAGAAGGCTTTTTATCACAGGACAAGAAATCAGCCCTCAACAACTTAACCGGCGGAAAATATTTTTTTGGAAAAAATCTCTAAGCCCCGGGGTCACAATTTCAGCAAAAATCTGACTTTTGGCAATTCACTGAAAAATGGTGCCAGCACGTTGCAAATGCTCCCCGGAAAGGTTTGGCGATGGAAACAGAAGGCTTTTTATCACAGGACAAGAAATCAGCCCTCAACAACTTAACCGGTGGAAAATATTTTTTTGAAAAAATCCCTAAGCCCCGGGGTCACAATTTCAGCAAATATCTGACTTTTGGCAATTCACTCAAAAATGGTGCCAACCAGTTGCAAATGCTCCCCTGAAAGGTTTGGCGATGGAAAGAGAAGGCTTTTTATCACAGGACAAGAAATCAGCCCTCAACAACTTAACCGGCGGAAAATTTTTTTTTGAAAAAATCCCTAAGCCCCGGGGTCACAATTTCAGCAAAATCTGACTTTTGGCAATTCACTCAAAAATGGTGCCAGCACGTTGCAAGTGATCCCCTGAAAGGTTTGGCGATGGAAACAAAAGGCTTTTTATCACAGGACAAGAAATCAGCCCTCAACAACTTAACCGGCGGAAAATATTTTTTTGAAAGAATCCCTAAGCCCCGGGGTCACAATTTCAGCAAAAATCTGACTTTTGGCAATTCACTCAAAAATGGTGCCAACCGGTTGCAAATGCTCCCCGGAAAGGTTTGGCAGTCGAAACAGAAGGCTTTTTATCACAGGACAAGAAATCAGCCCTCAACAACTTAACCGGAGGAAAATATTTTTTTGAAAAAATCTCTAAGCCCCGGGGTCACAATTTCAGCAAAAATCTGACTTTTGGCAATTCACTCAAGAATGGTGCCAACCAGTTGCAAATGCTCCCCTGAAAGCTTTGGTGATGGAAACAGAAGGCTTTTTATCAGAGGACAAGGAATCAGCCCTCGAAAACCTAAGCTGCGGAAAATATTTTTTTGGAAAAAATCCCTAAGCCCCGGGGTCACAATTTCAGCAAAAATCTGACTTTTGGCAATTCACTCAAAAATGGTGCCAGCACGTTGCAATGCTCCCCTGAAAGGTTTGGCGATGGAAGCAGAAGGCTTTTTATCACAGGACAAGAAATCAGCCCTCAACAACTTAACCGGCTGTAAATATTTTTTTGAAAAAATCCCTAAGCCCCGGGGTCACAATTTCAGCAAAAATCTGACTTTTGGCAATTCACTCAAAAATGGTGCCAACCGGTTGGAAATGCTCCCCTGAAAGGTTTGGCGATGGAAACAGAAGGCTTTTTATCACAGGACAAGAAATCAGACCTCAACAACTTAACCGGCGGAAAATATTTTTTTGAAAAAATCCCTAAGCCCTGGGGTCACAATTTCAGCAAAAATCTGACTTTTGGCAATTCACTCAAAAATGGTGCCATCCGGTTTGAAATGCTACCCTGAAAGCTTTGGCAGTCGAAACAGAAGGCTTTTTATCACAGGACAAGAAATCAGCCCTCAACAACTTAACCGGCGGAAAATATTTTTTTGGAAAAAATCTCTAAGCCCCGGGGTCACAATTTCAGCAAAAATCTGACTTTTGGCAATTCACTGAAAAATGGTGCCAGCACGTTGCAAATGCTCCCCGGAAAGGTTTGGCGATGGAAACAGAAGGCTTTTTATCACAGGACAAGAAATCAGCCCTCAACAACTTAACCGGTGGAAAATATTTTTTTGAAAAAATCCCTAAGCCCCGGGGTCACAATTTCAGCAAATATCTGACTTTTGGCAATTCACTCAAAAATGGTGCCAACCAGTTGCAAATGCTCCCCTGAAAGGTTTGGCGATGGAAAGAGAAGGCTTTTTATCACAGGACAAGAAATCAGCCCTCAACAACTTAACCGGCGGAAAATTTTTTTTTGAAAAAATCCCTAAGCCCCGGGGTCACAATTTCAGCAAAATCTGACTTTTGGCAATTCACTCAAAAATGGTGCCAGCACGTTGCAAGTGATCCCCTGAAAGGTTTGGCGATGGAAACAAAAGGCTTTTTATCACAGGACAAGAAATCAGCCCTCAACAACTTAACCGGCGGAAAATATTTTTTTGAAAGAATCCCTAAGCCCCGGGGTCACAATTTCAGCAAAAATCTGACTTTTGGCAATTCACTCAAAAATGGTGCCAACCGGTTGCAAATGCTCCCCGGAAAGGTTTGGCAGTCGAAACAGAAGGCTTTTTATCACAGGACAAGAAATCAGCCCTCAACAACTTAACCGGAGGAAAATATTTTTTTGAAAAAATCTCTAAGCCCCGGGGTCACAATTTCAGCAAAAATCTGACTTTTGGCAATTCACTCAAGAATGGTGCCAACCAGTTGCAAATGCTCCCCTGAAAGCTTTGGTGATGGAAACAGAAGGCTTTTTATCACAGGACAAGGAATCAGCCCTCGAAAACCTAAGCTGCGGAAAATATTTTTTTGGAAAAAATCCCTAAGCCCCGGGGTCACAATTTCAGCAAAAATCTGACTTTTGGCAATTCACTCAAAAATGGTGCCAGCACGTTGCAATGCTCCCCTGAAAGGTTTGGCGATGGAAGCAGAAGGCTTTTTATCACAGGACAAGAAATCAGCCCTCAACAACTTAACCGGCTGTAAATATTTTTTTGAAAAAATCCCTAAGCCCCGGGATCACAATGTCAGCAAAAATCTGACTTTTGGCAATTCACTCAAAAATGGTGCCAGCAGGTTGCAAATGCTCCCCTGAAAGCTTTGGCGATGGAAACAGAAGGCTTTTTATCACAGGACAAGAAATCAGCCCTCGAAAACCTAACCTGCGGAAAATATTTTTTTGGAAAAAATCCCTAAGCCCCGGGGTCACAATTTCAGCAAAAATCTGACTTTTGGCAATTCACTCAAAAATGGTGCCAGCAGGTTGCAAATGCTCCCCTGAAAGGTTTGGCGATGGAAACAGAAGGCTTTTTATAACAGGACAAGAAATCAGCCCTCAACAACTTAACCGGCGGAAAATATTTTTTTGAAAAAATCCCTAAGCCCCGGGGTCACAATTTCAGCAAAAATCTGACTTTTGGCAATTCACTCAAAAATGGTGCCAACCGGTTGGAAATGCTCCCCTGAAAGGTTTGGCAGTCGAAACAGAAGGCTTTTTATCACAGGACAAGAAATCAGCCCTCAACAACTTAACCGGCGGAAAATATTTTTTTGAAAAAATCCCTAAGCCCCGGGGTCACAATTTCAGCAAAAATCTGACTTTTGGCAATTCACTCAAAAATGGTGCCAACCGGTTGGAAATGCTCCCCTGAAAGGTTTGGCAGTCGAAACAGAAGGCTTTTTATCACAGGACAAGAAATCAGCCCTCAACAACTTAACCGGCGGAAAATATTTTTTTGAAAAAATCCCTTAGCCCCAGGGTCACAATGTCAGCAAAAATCTGACTTTTGGCAATTCACTCAAAAATGGTGCCAGCAGGTTGCAAATGCTCCCCTGAAAGCTTTGGCGATGGAAACAGAAGGCTTTTTATCACAGGACAAGAAATCAGCCCTCAACAACTTAACCGGCGGAAAATATTTTTTTGAAAAAATCCCTAAGCCCCGGGGTCACAATTTCAGCAAAAATCTGACTTTTGGCAATTCACTCAAAAATGGTGCCAGCACGTTGCAAATGCTCCCCTGAAAGGTTTGGCAGTCGAAACAGAAGGCTTTTTATCACAGGACAAGAAATCAGCCCTCAACAACTTAACCGGCGGAAAATATTTTTTTGAAAAAATCTCTAAGCCCCGGGGTCACAATGTCAGCAAAAATCTGACTTTTGGCAATTCACTCAAAAATGGTGCCAGCACGTTGCAAATGCTCCCCTGAAAGCTTTGGCGATGGAAACAGAAGGCTTTTTATCACAGGACAAGAAATCAGCCCTCAACAACTTAACCGGCGGAAAATATTTTTTTGAAAAAATCCCTAAGCCCCGGGGTCACAATTTCAGCAAAAATCTGACTTTTGGCAATTCACTCAAAAATGGTGCCAGCAGGTTGCAAATGCTCCCCTGAAAGGTTTGGCGATGGAAACAGAAGGCTTTTTATAACAGGACAAGAAATCAGCCCTCAACAACTTAACCGGCGGAAAATATTTTTTTGAAAAAATCCCTAAGCCCCGGGGTCACAATTTCAGCAAAAATCTGACTTTTGGCAATTCACTCAAAAATGGTGCCAACCGGTTGGAAATGCTCCCCTGAAAGGTTTGGCAGTCGAAACAGAAGGCTTTTTATCACAGGACAAGAAATCAGCCCACAACAACTTAACCGGCGGAAAATATTTTTTTGAAAAAATCCCTAAGCCCCGGGGTCACAATTTCAGCAAAAATCTGACTTTTGGCAATTCACTCAAAAATGGTGCCAACCGGTTGGAAATGCTCCCCTGAAAGGTTTGGCAGTCGAAACAGAAGGCTTTTTATCACAGGACAAGAAATCAGCCCTCAACAACTTAACCGGCGGAAAATATTTTTTTGAAAAAATCCCTTAGCCCCAGGGTCACAATGTCAGCAAAAATCTGACTTTTGGCAATTCACTCAAAAATGGTGCCAGCAGGTTGCAAATGCTCCCCTGAAAGCTTTGGCGATGGAAACAGAAGGCTTTTTATCACAGGACAAGAAATCAGCCCTCAACAACTTAACCGGCGGAAAATATTTTTTTGAAAAAATCCCTAAGCCCCGGGGTCACAATTTCAGCAAAAATCTGACTTTTGGCAATTCACTCAAAAATGGTGCCAGCACGTTGCAAATGCTCCCCTGAAAGGTTTGGCAGTCGAAACAGAAGGCTTTTTATCACAGGACAAGAAATCAGCCCTCAACAACTTAACCGGCGGAAAATATTTTTTTGAAAAAATCTCTAAGCCCCGGGGTCACAATGTCAGCAAAAATCTGACTTTTGGCAATTCACTCAAAAATGGTGCCAGCACGTTGCAAATGCTCCCCTGAAAGGTTTGGCGATGGAAACAGAAGGCTTTTTATCACAGGACAAGAAATCAGCCCTCAACAACTTAAGCGGCGGAAAATATTTTTTTGAAAAAATCCCTAAGCCCCGGGGTCACAATTTCAGCAAAAATCTGACTTTTGGCAATTCACTCAAAAATGGTGCCAACCGGTTGCAAATGCTCCCCGGAAAGGTTTGGCAGTCGAAACAGAAGGCTTTTTATCACAGGACAAGAAATCAGCCCTCAACCACTTAACCGGCGGAAAATATTTTTTTGAAAAAATCTCTAAGCCCCGGGGTCACAATTTCAGCAAAAATCTGACTTTTGGCAATTCACTCAAGAATGGTGCCAACCAGTTGCAAATGCTCCCCTGAAAGCTTTGGTGATGGAAACAGAAGGCTTTTTATCACAGGACAAGGAATCAGCCCTCAAAAACCTAACCTGCGGAAAATATTTTTTTGAAAAAATCCCTAAGCCCCGGGGTCACAATTTCAGCAAAAATCTGACTTTTGGCAATTCACTCAAAAATGGTGCCAGCAGGTTGCAAATGCTCCCCTGAAAGCTTTGGCGATGGAAAAAGAAGGCTTTTTATCACAGGACAAGAAATCAGCCCTCGAAAACCTAAGCTGCAGAAAATATTTTTTTGGAAAAAATCCCTAAGCCCCGGGGTCACAATTTCAGCAAAAATCTGACTTTTGGCAATTCACTCAAAAATGGTGCCAGCACGTTGCAAATGCTCCACTGAAAGGTTTGGCGATGGAAACAGAAGGCATTTTATCACAGGACAAGAAATCAGCCCTCAACAACTTAACCGGCGGAAAATATTTTTTTGAAAAAATCCCTAAGCCCCGGGGTCACAATTTCAGCAAAAATCTGACTTTTGGCAATTCACTCAAAAATGGTGCCAACCGGTTGGAAATGCTCCCCTGAAAGGTTTGGCGATGGAAACAGAAGGCTTTTTATCACAGGACAAGAAATCAGACCTCAACAACTTAACCGACGGAAAATATTTTTTTGAAAAAATCCCTAAGCCCCGGGGTCACAATTTCAGCAAAATCTGACTTTTGGCAATTCACTCAAAAATGGTGCCAGCACGTTGCAAGTGATCCCCTGAAAGGTTTGGCGATGGAAACAGAAGGCTTTTTATCACAGGACAAGAAATCAGCCCTCAACAACTTAACCGGCGGAAAATATTTTTTTGAAAGAATCCCTAAGCCCCGGGGTCACAATTTCAGCAAAAGTCTGACTTTTGGCAATTCTCTCAAGAATGGTGCCAACCAGTTGCAAATGCTCCCCTGAAAGCTTTGGTGATGGAAACAGAAGGCTTTTTATCACAGGACAAGGAATCAGCCCTCAAAAACCTAACCTGCGGAAAATATTTTTTTGAAAAAATCACTAAGCCCCGGGGTCACAATTTCAGCAAAAATCTGACTTTTGGCAATTCACTCAAAAATGGTGCCAGCAGGTTGCAAATGCTCCCCTGAAAGCTTTGGCGATGGAAAAAGAAGGCTTTTTATCACAGGACAAGAAATCAGCCCTCGAAAACCTAAGCTGTGGAAAATTTTTTTTTGGAAAAAATCCCTAAGCCCTGGGGTCACAATTTCAGCAAAAATCTGACTTTTGGCAATTCACTCAAAAATGGTGCCAGCACGTTGCAAATGCTCCCCTGAAAGGTTTGGCGATGGAAACAGAAGGCTTTTTATCACAGGACAAGAAATCAGCCCTCAACAACTTAACCGGCGGAAAATATTTTTTTGAAAAAATCCCTAAGCCCCGGGGTCACAATTTCAGCAAAAATCTGACTTTTGGCAATTCAGTCAAAAATGGTGCCAACCGGTTGGAAATGCTCCCCTGAAAGGTTTGGCGATGGAAACAGAAAGCTTTTTATCACAGGACAAGAAATCAGACCTCAACAACTTAACCGGCGGAAAATATTTTTTTGAAAAAATCCCTAAGCCCAGGGGTCACAATTTCAGCAAAAATCTGACTTTTGGCAATTCACTCAAAAATGGTGCCAACCAGTTGCAAATGCTCCCCTGAAAGCTTTGGCGATGGAAACAGAAGGCTTTTTATCACAGGACAAGAAATCAGCCCTCGAAAACCTAACCTGCGGAAAATATTTTTTTGGAAAAAATCCCTAAGCCCCGGGGTCACAATTTCAGCAAAAATCTGACTTTTGGCAATTCATTCAAAAATGGTGCCAGCAGGTTGCAAATGCTCCCCTGAAAGGTTTGGCGATGGAAACAGAAGGCTTTTTATCACAGGACAAGAAATCAGCCCTCAACAACTTAACCGGCAGAAAATATTTTTTTGACAAAATCCCTAAGCCCTGGGGTCACAATTTCAGCAAAAATCTGACTTTTGGCAATTCACTCAAAAATGGTGCCAGCAGGTTGCAAATGCTCCCCTGAAAGCTTTGGCGATGGAAACAGAAGGCTTTTTATCACAGGACAAGAAATCAGCCCTCAACAACTTAACCGGCGGAAAATATTTTTTTGAAAAAATCCCTAAGCCCTGGGGTCACAATTTCAGCAAAAATCTGACTTTTGGCAATTCACTCAAAAATGGTGCCATCCGGTTTGAAATGCTACCCTGAAAGCTTTGGCAGTCGAAACAGAAGGCTTTTTATCACAGGACAAGAAATCAGCCCTCAACAACTTAACCGGCGGAAAATATTTTTTTGGAAAAAATCTCTAAGCCCCGGGGTCACAATTTCAGCAAAAATCTGACTTTTGGCAATTCACTGAAAAATGGTGCCAGCACGTTGCAAATGCTCCCCGGAAAGGTTTGGCGATGGAAACAGAAGGCTTTTTATCACAGGGCAAGAAATCAGCCCTCAACAACTTAACCGGTGGAAAATATTTTTTTGAAAAAATCCCTAAGCCCCGGGGTCACAATTTCAGCAAATATCTGACTTTTGGCAATTCACTCAAAAATGGTGCCAACCAGTTGCAAATGCTCCCCTGAAAGGTTTGGCGATGGAAAGAGAAGGCTTTTTATCACAGGACAAGAAATCAGCCCTCAACAACTTAACCGGCGGAAAATTTTTTTTTGAAAAAATCCCTAAGCCCCGGGGTCACAATTTCAGCAAAATCTGACTTTTGGCAATTCACTCAAAAATGGTGCCAGCACGTTGCAAGTGATCCCCTGAAAGGTTTGGCGATGGAAACAAAAGGCTTTTTATCACAGGACAAGAAATCAGCCCTCAACAACTTAACCGGCGGAAAATATTTTTTTGAAAGAATCCCTAAGCCCCGGGGTCACAATTTCAGCAAAAATCTGACTTTTGGCAATTCACTCAAAAATGGTGCCAACCGGTTGCAAATGCTCCCCGGAAAGGTTTGGCAGTCGAAACAGAAGGCTTTTTATCACAGGACAAGAAATCAGCCCTCAACAACTTAACCGGAGGAAAATATTTTTTTGAAAAAATCTCTAAGCCCCGGGGTCACAATTTCAGCAAAAATCTGACTTTTGGCAATTCACTCAAGAATGGTGCCAACCAGTTGCAAATGCTCCCCTGAAAGCTTTGGTGATGGAAACAGAAGGCTTTTTATCACAGGACAAGGAATCAGCCCTCGAAAACCTAAGCTGCGGAAAATATTTTTTTGGAAAAAATCCCTAAGCCCCGGGGTCACAATTTCAGCAAAAATCTGACTTTTGGCAATTCACTCAAAAATGGTGCCAGCACGTTGCAATGCTCCCCTGAAAGGTTTGGCGATGGAAGCAGAAGGCTTTTTATCACAGGACAAGAAATCAGCCCTCAACAACTTAACCGGCTGTAAATATTTTTTTGAAAAAATCCCTAAGCCCCGGGATCACAATGTCAGCAAAAATCTGACTTTTGGCAATTCACTCAAAAATGGTGCCAGCAGGTTGCAAATGCTCCCCTGAAAGCTTTGGCGATGGAAACAGAAGGCTTTTTATCACAGGACAAGAAATCAGCCCTCGAAAACCTAACCTGCGGAAAATATTTTTTTGGAAAAAATCCCTAAGCCCCGGGGTCACAATTTCAGCAAAAATCTGACTTTTGGCAATTCACTCAAAAATGGTGCCAGCAGGTTGCAAATGCTCCCCTGAAAGGTTTGGCGATGGAAACAGAAGGCTTTTTATAACAGGACAAGAAATCAGCCCTCAACAACTTAACCGGCGGAAAATATTTTTTTGAAAAAATCCCTAAGCCCCGGGGTCACAATTTCAGCAAAAATCTGACTTTTGGCAATTCACTCAAAAATGGTGCCAACCGGTTGGAAATGCTCCCCTGAAAGGTTTGGCAGTCGAAACAGAAGGCTTTTTATCACAGGACAAGAAATCAGCCCTCAACAACTTAACCGGCGGAAAATATTTTTTTGAAAAAATCCCTAAGCCCCGGGGTCACAATTTCAGCAAAAATCTGACTTTTGGCAATTCACTCAAAAATGGTGCCAACCGGTTGGAAATGCTCCCCTGAAAGGTTTGGCAGTCGAAACAGAAGGCTTTTTATCACAGGACAAGAAATCAGCCCTCAACAACTTAACCGGCGGAAAATATTTTTTTGAAAAAATCCCTTAGCCCCAGGGTCACAATGTCAGCAAAAATCTGACTTTTGGCAATTCACTCAAAAATGGTGCCAGCAGGTTGCAAATGCTCCCCTGAAAGCTTTGGCGATGGAAACAGAAGGCTTTTTATCACAGGACAAGAAATCAGCCCTCAACAACTTAACCGGCGGAAAATATTTTTTTGAAAAAATCCCTAAGCCCCGGGGTCACAATTTCAGCAAAAATCTGACTTTTGGCAATTCACTCAAAAATGGTGCCAGCACGTTGCAAATGCTCCCCTGAAAGGTTTGGCAGTCGAAACAGAAGGCTTTTTATCACAGGACAAGAAATCAGCCCTCAACAACTTAACCGGCGTAAAATATTTTTTTGAAAAAATCTCTAAGCCCCGGGGTCACAATGTCAGCAAAAATCTGACTTTTGGCAATTCACTCAAAAATGGTGCCAGCACGTTGCAAATGCTCCCCTGAAAGGTTTGGCGATGGAAACAGAAGGCTTTTTATCACAGGACAAGAAATCAGCCCTCAACAACTTAAGCGGCGGAAAATATTTTTTTGAAAAAATCCCTAAGCCCCGGGGTCACAATTTCAGCAAAAATCTGACTTTTGGCAATTCACTCAAAAATGGTGCCAACCGGTTGCAAATGCTCCCCGGAAAGGTTTGGCAGTCGAAACAGAAGGCTTTTTATCACAGGACAAGAAATCAGCCCTCAACCACTTAACCGGCGGAAAATATTTTTTTGAAAAAATCTCTAAGCCCCGGGGTCACAATTTCAGCAAAAATCTGACTTTTGGCAATTCACTCAAGAATGGTGCCAACCAGTTGCAAATGCTCCCCTGAAAGCTTTGGTGATGGAAACAGAAGGCTTTTTATCACAGGACAAGGAATCAGCCCTCAAAAACCTAACCTGCGGAAAATATTTTTTTGAAAAAATCCCTAAGCCCCGGGGTCACAATTTCAGCAAAAATCTGACTTTTGGCAATTCACTCAAAAATGGTGCCAGCAGGTTGCAAATGCTCCCCTGAAAGCTTTGGCGATGGAAAAAGAAGGCTTTTTATCACAGGACAAGAAATCAGCCCTCGAAAACCTAAGCTGCAGAAAATATTTTTTTGGAAAAAATCCCTAAGCCCCGGGGTCACAATTTCAGCAAAAATCTGACTTTTGGCAATTCACTCAAAAATGGTGCCAGCACGTTGCAAATGCTCCCCTGAAAGGTTTGGCGATGGAAACAGAAGGCTTTTTATCACAGGACAAGAAATCAGCCCTCAACAACTTAACCGGCGGAAAATATTTTTTTGAAAAAATCCCTAAGCCCCGGGGTCACAATTTCAGCAAAAATCTGACTTTTGGCAATTCACTCAAAAATGGTGCCAACCGGTTGGAAATGCTCCCCTGAAAGGTTTGGCGATGGAAACAGAAGGCTTTTTATCACAGGACAAGAAATCAGACCTCAACAACTTAACCGACGGAAAATATTTTTTTGAAAAAATCCCTAAGCCCCGGGGTCACAATTTCAGCAAAATCTGACTTTTGGCAATTCACTCAAAAATGGTGCCAGCACGTTGCAAGTGATCCCCTGAAAGGTTTGGCGATGGAAACAGAAGGCTTTTTATCACAGGACAAGAAATCAGCCCTCAACAACTTAACCGGCGGAAAATATTTTTTTGAAAGAATCCCTAAGCCCCGGGGTCACAATTTCAGCAAAAGTCTGACTTTTGGCAATTCTCTCAAGAATGGTGCCAACCAGTTGCAAATGCTCCCCTGAAAGCTTTGGTGATGGAAACAGAAGGCTTTTTATCACAGGACAAGGAATCAGCCCTCAACAACCTAACCTGCGGAAAATATTTTTTTGAAAAAATCACTAAGCCCCGGGGTCACAATTTCAGCAAAAATCTGACTTTTGGCAATTCACTCAAAAATGGTGCCAGCAGGTTGCAAATGCTCCCCTGAAAGCTTTGGCGATGGAAAAAGAAGGCTTTTTATCACAGGACAAGAAATCAGCCCTCGAAAACCTAAGCTGTGGAAAAATTTTTTTTGGAAAAAATCCCTAAGCCCCAGGGTCACAATTTCAGCAAAAATCTGACTTTTGGCAATTCACTCAAAAATGGTGCCAGCACGTTGCAAATGCTCCCCTGAAAGGTTTGGCGATGGAAACAGAAGGCTTTTTATCACAGGACAAGAAATCAGCCCTCAACAACTTAACCGGCGGAAAATATTTTTTTGAAAAAATCCCTAAGCCCCGGGGTCACAATTTCAGCAAAAATCTGACTTTTGGCAATTCAGTCAAAAATGGTGCCAGCACGTTGCAAATGCTCCCCTGAAAGGTTTGGCGATGGAAACAGAAAGCTTTTTATCACAGGACAAGAAATCAGACCTCAACAACTTAACCGGCGGAAAATATTTTTTTGAAAAAATCCCTAAGCCCAGGGGTCACAATTTCAGCAAAAATCTGACTTTTGGCAATTCACTCAAAAATGGTGCCAGCACGTTGCAAATGCTCCCCTGAAAGCTTTGGCGATGGAAACAGAAGGCTTTTTATCACAGGACAAGAAATCAGCCCTCAACAACTTAAGCGGCGGAAAATATTTTTTTGAAAAAATCCCTAAGCCCCGGGGTCACAATTTCAGCAAAAATCTGACTTTTGGCAATTCACTCAAAAATGGTGCCAACCGGTTGCAAATGCTCCCCGGAAAGGTTTGGCAGTCGAAACAGAAGGCTTTTTATCACAGGACAAGAAATCAGCCCTCAACCACTTAACCGGCGGAAAATATTTTTTTGAAAAAATCTCTAAGCCCCGGGGTCACAATTTCAGCAAAAATCTGACTTTTGGCAATTCACTCAAGAATGGTGCCAACCAGTTGCAAATGCTCCCCTGAAAGCTTTGGTGATGGAAACAGAAGGCTTTTTATCACAGGACAAGGAATCAGCCCTCAAAAACCTAACCTGCGGAAAATATTTTTTTGAAAAAATCCCTAAGCCCCGGGGTCACAATTTCAGCAAAAATCTGACTTTTGGCAATTCACTCAAAAATGGTGCCAGCAGGTTGCAAATGCTCCCCTGAAAGCTTTGGCGATGGAAAAAGAAGGCTTTTTATCACAGGACAAGAAATCAGCCCTCGAAAACCTAAGCTGCAGAAAATATTTTTTTGGAAAAAATCCCTAAGCCCCGGGGTCACAATTTCAGCAAAAATCTGACTTTTGGCAATTCACTCAAAAATGGTGCCAGCACGTTGCAAATGCTCCCCTGAAAGGTTTGGCGATGGAAACAGAAGGCTTTTTATCACAGGACAAGAAATCAGCCCTCAACAACTTAACCGGCGGAAAATATTTTTTTGAAAAAATCCCTAAGCCCCGGGGTCACAATGTCAGCAAAAATCTGACTTTTGGCAATTCACTCAAAAATGGTGCCAACCGGTTGGAAATGCTCCCCTGAAAGGTTTGGCGATGGAAACAGAAGGCTTTTTATCACAGGACAAGAAATCAGACCTCAACAACTTAACCGACGGAAAATATTTTTTTGAAAAAATCCCTAAGCCCCGGGGTCACAATTTCAGCAAAATCTGACTTTTGGCAATTCACTCAAAAATGGTGCCAGCACGTTGCAAGTGATCCCCTGAAAGGTTTGGCGATGGAAACAGAAGGCTTTTTATCACAGGACAAGAAATCAGCCCTCAACAACTTAACCGGCGGAAAATATTTTTTTGAAAGAATCCCTAAGCCCCGGGGTCACAATTTCAGCAAAAGTCTGACTTTTGGCAATTCTCTCAAGAATGGTGCCAACCAGTTGCAAATGCTCCCCTGAAAGCTTTGGTGATGGAAACAGAAGGCTTTTTATCACAGGACAAGGAATCAGCCCTCAACAACCTAACCTGCGGAAAATATTTTTTTGAAAAAATCACTAAGCCCCGGGGTCACAATTTCAGCAAAAATCTGACTTTTGGCAATTCACTCAAAAATGGTGCCAGCAGGTTGCAAATGCTCCCCTGAAAGCTTTGGCGATGGAAAAAGAAGGCTTTTTATCACAGGACAAGAAATCAGCCCTCGAAAACCTAAGCTGTGGAAAAATTTTTTTTGGAAAAAATCCCTAAGCCCCAGGGTCACAATTTCAGCAAAAATCTGACTTTTGGCAATTCACTCAAAAATGGTGCCAGCACGTTGCAAATGCTCCCCTGAAAGGTTTGGCGATGGAAACAGAAGGCTTTTTATCACAGGACAAGAAATCAGCCCTCAACAACTTAACCGGCGGAAAATATTTTTTTGAAAAAATCCCTAAGCCCCGGGGTCACAATTTCAGCAAAAATCTGACTTTTGGCAATTCAGTCAAAAATGGTGCCAGCACGTTGCAAATGCTCCCCTGAAAGGTTTGGCGATGGAAACAGAAAGCTTTTTATCACAGGACAAGAAATCAGACCTCAACAACTTAACCGGCGGAAAATATTTTTTTGAAAAAATCCCTAAGCCCAGGGGTCACAATTTCAGCAAAAATCTGACTTTTGGCAATTCACTCAAAAATGGTGCCAGCACGTTGCAAATGCTCCCCTGAAAGCTTTGGCGATGGAAACAGAAGGCTTTTTATCACAGGACAAGAAATCAGCCCTCAACAACTTAAGCGGCGGAAAATATTTTTTTGAAAAAATCCCTAAGCCCCGGGGTCACAATTTCAGCAAAAATCTGACTTTTGGCAATTCACTCAAAAATGGTGCCAACCGGTTGCAAATGCTCCCCGGAAAGGTTTGGCAGTCGAAACAGAAGGCTTTTTATCACAGGACAAGAAATCAGCCCTCAACCACTTAACCGGCGGAAAATATTTTTTTGAAAAAATCTCTAAGCCCCGGGGTCACAATTTCAGCAAAAATCTGACTTTTGGCAATTCACTCAAGAATGGTGCCAACCAGTTGCAAATGCTCCCCTGAAAGCTTTGGTGATGGAAACAGAAGGCTTTTTATCACAGGACAAGGAATCAGCCCTCAAAAACCTAACCTGCGGAAAATATTTTTTTGAAAAAATCCCTAAGCCCCGGGGTCACAATTTCAGCAAAAATCTGACTTTTGGCAATTCACTCAAAAATGGTGCCAGCAGGTTGCAAATGCTCCCCTGAAAGCTTTGGCGATGGAAAAAGAAGGCTTTTTATCACAGGACAAGAAATCAGCCCTCGAAAACCTAAGCTGCAGAAAATATTTTTTTGGAAAAAATCCCTAAGCCCCGGGGTCACAATTTCAGCAAAAATCTGACTTTTGGCAATTCACTCAAAAATGGTGCCAGCACGTTGCAAATGCTCCCCTGAAAGGTTTGGCGATGGAAACAGAAGGCTTTTTATCACAGGACAAGAAATCAGCCCTCAACAACTTAACCGGCGGAAAATATTTTTTTGAAAAAATCCCTAAGCCCCGGGGTCACAATTTCAGCAAAAATCTGACTTTTGGCAATTCACTCAAAAATGGTGCCAACCGGTTGGAAATGCTCCCCTGAAAGGTTTGGCGATGGAAACAGAAGGCTTTTTATCACAGGACAAGAAATCAGACCTCAACAACTTAACCGACGGAAAATATTTTTTTGAAAAAATCCCTAAGCCCCGGGGTCACAATTTCAGCAAAATCTGACTTTTGGCAATTCACTCAAAAATGGTGCCAGCACGTTGCAAGTGATCCCCTGAAAGGTTTGGCGATGGAAACAGAAGGCTTTTTATCACAGGACAAGAAATCAGCCCTCAACAACTTAACCGGCGGAAAATATTTTTTTGAAAGAATCCCTAAGCCCCGGGGTCACAATTTCAGCAAAAGTCTGACTTTTGGCAATTCTCTCAAGAATGGTGCCAACCAGTTGCAAATGCTCCCCTGAAAGCTTTGGTGATGGAAACAGAAGGCTTTTTATCACAGGACAAGGAATCAGCCCTCAAAAACCTAACCTGCGGAAAATATTTTTTTGAAAAAATCACTAAGCCCCGGGGTCACAATTTCAGCAAAAATCTGACTTTTGGCAATTCACTCAAAAATGGTGCCAGCAGGTTGCAAATGCTCCCCTGAAAGCTTTGGCGATGGAAAAAGAAGGCTTTTTATCACAGGACAAGAAATCAGCCCTCGAAAACCTAAGCTGTGGAAAATTTTTTTTTGGAAAAAATCCCTAAGCCCTGGGGTCACAATTTCAGCAAAAATCTGACTTTTGGCAATTCACTCAAAAATGGTGCCAGCACGTTGCAAATGCTCCCCTGAAAGGTTTGGCGATGGAAACAGAAGGCTTTTTATCACAGGACAAGAAATCAGCCCTCAACAACTTAACCGGCGGAAAATATTTTTTTGAAAAAATCCCTAAGCCCCGGGGTCACAATTTCAGCAAAAATCTGACTTTTGGCAATTCAGTCAAAAATGGTGCCAACCGGTTGGAAATGCTCCCCTGAAAGGTTTGGCGATGGAAACAGAAAGCTTTTTATCACAGGACAAGAAATCAGACCTCAACAACTTAACCGGCGGAAAATATTTTTTTGAAAAAATCCCTAAGCCCAGGGGTCACAATTTCAGCAAAAATCTGACTTTTGGCAATTCACTCAAAAATGGTGCCAACCAGTTGCAAATGCTCCCCTGAAAGCTTTGGCGATGGAAACAGAAGGCTTTTTATCACAGGACAAGAAATCAGCCCTCGAAAACCTAACCTGCGGAAAATATTTTTTTGAAAAAATCCCTAAGCCCCGGGGTCACAATTTCAGCAAAAATCTGACTTTTGGCAATTCACTCAAAAATGGTGCCAACCGGTTGCAAATGCTCCCCGGAAAGGTTTGGCAGTCGAAACAGAAGGCTTTTTATCACAGGACAAGAAATCAGCCCTCAACCACTTAACCGGCGGAAAATATTTTTTTGAAAAAATCTCTAAGCCCCGGGGTCACAATTTCAGCAAAAATCTGACTTTTGGCAATTCACTCAAGAATGGTGCCAACCAGTTGCAAATGCTCCCCTGAAAGCTTTGGTGATGGAAACAGAAGGCTTTTTATCACAGGACAAGGAATCAGCCCTCAAAAACCTAACCTGCGGAAAATATTTTTTTGAAAAAATCCCTAAGCCCCGGGGTCACAATTTCAGCAAAAATCTGACTTTTGGCAATTCACTCAAAAATGGTGCCAGCAGGTTGCAAATGCTCCCCTGAAAGCTTTGGCGATGGAAAAAGAAGGCTTTTTATCACAGGACAAGAAATCAGCCCTCGAAAACCTAAGCTGCAGAAAATATTTTTTTGGAAAAAATCCCTAAGCCCCGGGGTCACAATTTCAGCAAAAATCTGACTTTTGGCAATTCACTCAAAAATGGTGCCAGCACGTTGCAAATGCTCCCCTGAAAGGTTTGGCGATGGAAACAGAAGGCTTTTTATCACAGGACAAGAAATCAGCCCTCAACAACTTAACCGGCGGAAAATATTTTTTTGAAAAAATCCCTAAGCCCCGGGGTCACAATTTCAGCAAAAATCTGACTTTTGGCAATTCACTCAAAAATGGTGCCAACCGGTTGGAAATGCTCCCCTGAAAGGTTTGGCGATGGAAACAGAAGGCTTTTTATCACAGGACAAGAAATCAGACCTCAACAACTTAACCGACGGAAAATATTTTTTTGAAAAAATCCCTAAGCCCCGGGGTCACAATTTCAGCAAAATCTGACTTTTGGCAATTCACTCAAAAATGGTGCCAGCACGTTGCAAGTGATCCCCTGAAAGGTTTGGCGATGGAAACAGAAGGCTTTTTATCACAGGACAAGAAATCAGCCCTCAACAACTTAACCGGCGGAAAATATTTTTTTGAAAGAATCCCTAAGCCCCGGGGTCACAATTTCAGCAAAAGTCTGACTTTTGGCAATTCTCTCAAGAATGGTGCCAACCAGTTGCAAATGCTCCCCTGAAAGCTTTGGTGATGGAAACAGAAGGCTTTTTATCACAGGACAAGGAATCAGCCCTCAAAAACCTAACCTGCGGAAAATATTTTTTTGAAAAAATCACTAAGCCCCGGGGTCACAATTTCAGCAAAAATCTGACTTTTGGCAATTCACTCAAAAATGGTGCCAGCAGGTTGCAAATGCTCCCCTGAAAGCTTTGGCGATGGAAAAAGAAGGCTTTTTATCACAGGACAAGAAATCAGCCCTCGAAAACCTAAGCTGTGGAAAATTTTTTTTTGGAAAAAATCCCTAAGCCCTGGGGTCACAATTTCAGCAAAAATCTGACTTTTGGCAATTCACTCAAAAATGGTGCCAGCACGTTGCAAATGCTCCCCTGAAAGGTTTGGCGATGGAAACAGAAGGCTTTTTATCACAGGACAAGAAATCAGCCCTCAACAACTTAACCGGCGGAAAATATTTTTTTGAAAAAATCCCTAAGCCCCGGGGTCACAATTTCAGCAAAAATCTGACTTTTGGCAATTCAGTCAAAAATGGTGCCAACCGGTTGGAAATGCTCCCCTGAAAGGTTTGGCGATGGAAACAGAAAGCTTTTTATCACAGGACAAGAAATCAGACCTCAACAACTTAACCGGCGGAAAATATTTTTTTGAAAAAATCCCTAAGCCCAGGGGTCACAATTTCAGCAAAAATCTGACTTTTGGCAATTCACTCAAAAATGGTGCCAACCAGTTGCAAATGCTCCCCTGAAAGCTTTGGCGATGGAAACAGAAGGCTTTTTATCACAGGACAAGAAATCAGCCCTCGAAAACCTAACCTGCGGAAAATATTTTTTTGGAAAAAATCCCTAAGCCCCGGGGTCACAATTTCAGCAAAAATCTGACTTTTGGCAATTCATTCAAAAATGGTGCCAGCAGGTTGCAAATGCTCCCCTGAAAGGTTTGGCGATGGAAACAGAAGGCTTTTTATCACAGGACAAGAAATCAGCCCTCAACAACTTAACCGGCAGAAAATATTTTTTTGACAAAATCCCTAAGCCCTGGGGTCACAATTTCAGCAAAAATCTGACTTTTGGCAATTCACTCAAAAATGGTGCCAGCAGGTTGCAAATGCTCCCCTGAAAGCTTTGGCGATGGAAACAGAAGGCTTTTTATCACAGGACAAGAAATCAGCCCTCAACAACTTAACCGGCGGAAAATATTTTTTTGAAAAAATCCCTAAGCCCTGGGGTCACAATTTCAGCAAAAATCTGACTTTTGGCAATTCACTCAAAAATGGTGCCATCCGGTTTGAAATGCTCCCCTGAAAGCTTTGGCAGTCGAAACAGAAGGCTTTTTATCACAGGACAAGAAATCAGCCCTCAACAACTTAACCGGCGGAAAATATTTTTTTGAAAAAATCTCTAAGCCCCGGGGTCACAATTTCAGCAAAAATCTGACTTTTGGCAATTCACTGAAAAATGGTGCCAGCACGTTGCAAATGCTCCCCGGAAAGGTTTGGCGATGGAAACAGAAGGCTTTTTATCACAGGACAAGAAATCAGCCCTCAACAACTTAACCGGTGGAAAATATTTTTTTGAAAAAATCCCTAAGCCCCGGGGTCACAATTTCAGCAAATATCTGACTTTTGGCAATTCACTCAAAAATGGTGCCAACCAGTTGCAAATGCTCCCCTGAAAGGTTTGGCGATGGAAAGAGAAGGCTTTTTATCACAGGACAAGAAATCAGCCCTCAACAACTTAACCGGCGGAAAATTTTTTTTTGAAAAAATCCCTAAGCCCCGGGGTCACAATTTCAGCAAAATCTGACTTTTGGCAATTCACTCAAAAATGGTGCCAGCACGTTGCAAGTGATCCCCTGAAAGGTTTGGCGATGGAAACAAAAGGCTTTTTATCACAGGACAAGAAATCAGCCCTCAACAACTTAACCGGCGGAAAATATTTTTTTGAAAGAATCCCTAAGCCCCGGGGTCACAATTTCAGCAAAAATATGACTTTTGGCAATTCACTCAAAAATGGTGCCAACCGGTTGCAAATGCTCCCCAGAAAGGTTTGGCAGTCGAAACAGAAGGCTTTTTATCACAGGACAAGAAATCAGCCCTCAACAACTTAACCGGAGGAAAATATTTTTTTGAAAAAATCCCTAAGCCCCGGGGTCACAATTTCAGCAAAAATCTGACTTTTGGCAATTCACTCAAAAATGGTGCCAACCGGTTGGAAATGCTCCCCTGAAAGGTTTGGCGATGGAAACAGAAGGCTTTTTATCACAGGACAAGAAATCAGACCTCAACAACTTAACCGGCGGAAAATATTTTTTTGAAAAAATCCCTAAGCCCAGGGGTCACAATTTCAGCAAAAATCTGACTTTTGGCAATTCACTCAAAAATGGTGCCAACCAGTTGCAAATGCTCCCCTGAAAGCTTTGGCGATGGAAACAGAAGGCTTTTTATCACAGGACAAGGAATCAGCCCTCAAAAACCTAACCTGCGGAAAATATTTTTTTGAAAAAATCCCTAAGCCCCGGGATCACAATGTCAGCAAAAATCTGACTTTTGGCAATTCACTCAAAAATGGTGCCAGCAGGTTGCAAATGCTCCCCTGAAAGCTTTGGCGATGGAAACAGAAGGCTTTTTATCACAGGACAAGAAATCAGCCCTCGAAAACCTAACCTGCGGAAAATATTTTTTTGGAAAAAATCCCTAAGCCCCGGGGTCACAATTTCAGCAAAAATCTGACTTTTGGCAATTCACTCAAAAATGGTGCCAGCAGGTTGCAAATGCTCCCCTGAAAGGTTTGGCGATGGAAACAGAAGGCTTTTTATAACAGGACAAGAAATCAGCCCTCAACAACTTAACCGGCGGAAAATATTTTTTTGGAAAAAATCCCTAACCCCCGGGGTCACAATTTCAGCAAAAATCTGACTTTTGGCAATTCACTCAAAAATGGTGCCAACCGGTTGGAAATGCTCCCCTGAAAGGTTTGGCAGTCGAAACAGAAGGCTTTTTATCACAGGACAAGAAATCAGCCCTCAACAACTTAACCGGCGGAAAATATTTTTTTGAAAAAATCCCTAAGCCCCGGGGTCACAATTTCAGCAAAAATCTGACTTTTGGCAATTCACTCAAAAATGGTGCCAATCGGTTGGAAATGCTCCCCTGAAAGGTTTGGCAGTCGAAACAGAAGGCTTTTTATCACAGGACAAGAAATCAGCCCTCAACAACTTAACCGGCGGAAAATATTTTTTTGAAAAAATCCCTAAGCCCCAGGGTCACAATGTCAGCAAAAATCTGACTTTTGGCAATTCACTCAAAAATGGTGCCAGCAGGTTGCAAATGCTCCCCTGAAAGCTTTGGCGATGGAAACAGAAGGCTTTTTATCACAGGACAAGAAATCAGCCCTCAACAACTTAACCGGCGGAAAATATTTTTTTGAAAAAATCCCTAAGCCCCGGGGTCACAATTTCAGCAAAAATCTGACTTTTGGCAATTCACTCAAAAATGGTGCCAGCACGTTGCAAATGCTCCCCTGAAAGTTTGGCAGTCGAAACAGAAGGCTTTTTATCACAGGACAAGAAATCAGCCCTCAACAACTTAACCGGCGGAAAATATTTTTTTGAAAAAATCTCTAAGCCCCGGGGTCACAATGTCAGCAAAAATCTGACTTTTGGCAATTCACTCAAAAATGGTGCCAGCACGTTGCAAATGCTCCCCTGAAAGGTTTGGCGATGGAAACAGAAGGCTTTTTATCACAGGACAAGAAATCAGCCCTCAACAACTTAAGCGGCGGAAAATATTTTTTTGAAAAAATCCCTAAGCCCCAGGGTCACAATTTCAGCAAAAATCTGACTTTTGGCAATTCACTCAAAAATGGTGCCAACCGGTTGCAAATGCTCCCCTGAAAGGTTTGGCAGTCGAAACAGAAGGCTTTTTATCACAGGACAAGAAATCAGCCCTCAACCACTTAACCGGCGGAAAATATTTTTTTGAAAAAATCTCTAAGCCCCGGGGTCACAATTTCAGCAAAAATCTGACTTTTGGCAATTCACTCAAAAATGGTGCCAACCGGTTGCAAATGCTCCCCGGAAAGGTTTGGCAGTCGAAACAGAAGGCTTTTTATCACAGGACAAGAAATCAGCCCTCAACCACTTAACCGGCGGAAAATATTTTTTTGAAAAAATCTCTAAGCCCCGGGGTCACAATTTCAGCAAAAATCTGACTTTTGGCAATTCACTCAAGAATGGTGCCAACCAGTTGCAAATGCTCCCCTGAAAGCTTTGGTGATGGAAACAGAAGGCTTTTTATCACAGGACAAGGAATCAGCCCTCAAAAACCTAACCTGCGGAAAATATTTTTTTGAAAAAATCCCTAAGCCCCGGGGTCACAATTTCAGCAAAAATCTGACTTTTGGCAAATCACTCAAAAATGGTGCCAGCAGGTTGCAAATGCTCCCCTGAAAGCTTTGGCGATGGAAAAAGAAGGCTTTTTATCACAGGACAAGAAATCAGCCCTCGAAAACCTAAGCTGCAGAAAATATTTTTTTGGAAAAAATCCCTAAGCCCCGGGGTCACAATTTCAGCAAAAATCTGACTTTTGGCAATTCACTCAAAAATGGTGCCAGCACGTTGCAAATGCTCCCCTGAAAGGTTTGGCGATGGAAACAGAAGGCTTTTTATCACAGGACAAGAAATCAGCCCTCAACATCTTAACCTGCGGAAAATATTTTTTTGAAAAAATCCCAAAGCCCCGGGGTCACAATTTCAGCAAAAATCTGACTTTTGGCAATTCACTCAAAAATGGTGCCAACCGGTTGGAAATGCTCCCCTGAAAGGTTTGGCGATGGAAACAGAAGGCTTTTTATCACAGGACAAGAAATCAGACCTCAACAACTTAACCGACGGAAAATATTTTTTTGAAAAAATCCCTAAGCCCCGGGGTCACAATTTCAGCAAAAATCTGACTTTTGGCAATTCACTCAAAAATGGTGCCAACCAGTTGCAAATGCTCCCCTGAAAGCTTTGGCGATGGAAACAGAAGGCTTTTTATCACAGGACAAGGAATCAGCCCTCAACCACTTAACCGGCGGAAAATATTTTTTTGAAAAAATCCCTAAGCCCCGGGGTCACAATGTCAGCAAAAATCTGACTTTTGGCAATTCACTCAAAAATGGTGCCAGCAGGTTGCAAATGCTCCCCTGAAAGCTTTGGCGATGGAAACAGAAGGCTTTTTATCACAGGACAAGAAATCAGCCCTCAACAACTTAACGGCAGAAAATATTTTTTTGACAAAATCCCTAAGCCCCGGGGTCACAATTTCAGCAAAAATCTGACTTTTGGCAATTCACTCAAAAATGGTGCCAGCAGGTTGCACATGCTCCCCTGAAAGCTTTGGCGATGGAAACAGAAGGCTTTTTATCACAGGACAAGAAATCAGCCCTCAACAACTTAACCGGCGGAAAATATTTTTTTGAAAAAATCCCTAAGCCCCGGGGTCACAATTTCAGCAAAAATCTGACTTTTGGCAATTCACTCAAAAATGGTGCCAACCGGTTGGAAATGCTCCCCTGAAAGCTTTGGCAGTCGAAACAGAAGGCTTTTTATCACAGGACAAGAAATCAGCCCCTCAACACCTTAACCGGCGGAAAATATTTTTTTGGAAAAAATCCCTAAGCCCCGGGGTCACAATTTCAGCAAAAATCTGACTTTTGGCAATTCACTCAAAAATGGTGCCAACCGGTTGCAAATGCTCCCCTGAAAGGTTTGGCAGTCGAAACAGAAGGCTTTTTATCACAGGACAAGAAATCAGCCCTCAACAACTTAACCGGTGGAAAATATTTTTCTGAAAAAATCCCTAAGCCCCGGGGTCACAATTTCAGAAAAATCTGACTTTTGGCAATTCACTCAAAACTGATGCCAACCAGTTGCAAATGCTCCCCTGAAAGCTTTGGCGATGGAAACAGAAGGCTTTTTATCACAGGACAAGAATTCAGCCCTCAACAACTTAACCGGCGGAAAATATTTTTTTGAAAAAATCCCTAAGCCCCGGGGTCACAATTTCAGCAAAAATCTGACTTTTGGCAATTCACTCAAAAATGGTGCCAACCAGTTGCAAATGCTCCCCTGAAAGCTTTGGCGATGGAAACAGAAGGCTTTTTATCACAGGACAAGAAATCAGCCCTCAACAACTTAACCGACGGAAAATATTTTTTTGAAAAAATCTCTAACCCCGGGGTCACAATTTCAGCAAAAATCTGACTTTTGGCAATTCACTCAAAAATGGTGCCAACCGGCTGCAAATGCTCCCGTGAAAGGTTTGGCAGTCGAAACAGAAGGCTTTTTATCACAGGACAAGAAATCAGCCCTCAACAACTTAACGGCAGAAAATATTTTTTTGACAAAATCCCTAAGCCCTGGAGTCACAATTTCAGCAAAAATCTGACTTTTGGCAATTCACTCAAAAATGGTGCCAGCAGGTTGCAAATGCTCCACTGAAAGTTTTGGCGATGGAAACAGAAGGCTTTTTATCACAGGACAAGAAATCAGCCCTCAACAACTTAACCGGTGGAAAATATTTTTTGGGAAAAAATCCCTAAGCCCCGGGGTCACAATTTCAGCAAAAATCTGACTTTTGGCAATTCACTCAAAAATGGTGCCAACCGGTTGGAAATGCTCCCCTGAAAGCTTTGGCAGTCGAAACAGAAGGCTTTTTATCACAGGACAAGAAATCAGCCCTCAACACCTTAACCGGCGGAAAATATTTTTTTGGAAAAAATCTCTAAGCCCCGGGGTCACAATGTCAGCAAAAATCTTACTTTTGGCAATTCACTCAAAAATGGTGCCAGTAGGTTGCATATGCTCCCCTGAAAGCTTTGGCGATGGAAACAGAAGGCTTTTTATCACAGGACAAGAAATCAGCCCTCAACCACTTAACCGGCGGAAAATATTTTTTTGAAAAAATCCCTAAGCCCCGGGGTCACAATTTCAGCAAAAATCAGACTTTTGGCAATTCACTCAAAAATGGTGCCAGCACGTTGCAAATGCTCGCCTGAAAGGTTTGGCAGTCGAATCAGAAGGCTTTTTATCACAGGACAAGAAATCAGCCCTCAACAACTTAATCGACAGAAAATATTTTTTTGAAAAAATCTCTAACCCCGGGGTCACAATTTCAGCAAAAATCTGACTTTTGGCAATTCACTCAAAAATGGTGCCAACCGGCTGCAAATGCTCCCCTGAAAGGTTTGGCAGTCGAAAGTGAAGGCTTTTTATCACAGGACAAGAAATCAGAACTCAACAACTTAACCTGCGGAAAATATTTTTTTGAAAAAATCCCTAAGCCCCGGGGTCACAATGTCAGCAAAAATCTGACTTTTGGCAATTCACTCAAAAATGGTGCCAGCAGGTTGCAAATGCTCCCCTGAAAGCTTTGGCGATGGAAACAGAAGGCTTTTTATCACAGGACAAGAAATCAACCCTCGAAAACCTAACCTGCGGAAAATATTTTTTTGGAAAAAATCCCTAAGCCCCGGGGTCACAATTTCAGCAAAAATCTGACTTTTGGCAATTCACTCAAAAATGGTGCCAGCAGGTTGCAAATGCTCCCCTGAAAGGTTTGGCGATGGAAACAGAAGGCTTTTTATCACAGGACAAGAAATCAGCCCTCAACAACTTAACCAGCGGAAAATATTTTTTTGAAAAAATCCCTAAGCCCCGGGGTCACAATTTCAGCAAAAATCTGACTTTTGGCAATTCACTCAAAAATGCTGCCAACCGGTTGCAAATGCTCCCCTGAAAGGTTTGGCAGTCGAAACAGAAGGCTTTTTATCACAGGACAAGAAATCAGCCCTCAACAACTTAACCGGTGGAAAATATTTTTTTGAAAAAATCCCTAAGCCCCGGGGTCACAATTTCAGCAAAAATCTGACTTTTGGCAATTCACTCAAAAATGGTGCCAACCGGTTGGAAATGCTCCCCTGAAAGCTTTGGCAGTCGAAACAGAAGGCTTTTTATCACAGGACAAGAAATCAGCCCTCAACACCTTAACCGGCGGAAAATATTTTTTTGGAAAAAATCTCTAAGCCCCGGGGTCACAATGTCAGCAAAAATCTGACTTTTGGCAATTCACTCAAAAATGGTGCCAACCGGCTGCAAATGCTCCCCTGAAAGGTTTGGCAGTCGAAACAGAAGGCTTTTTATCACAGGACAAGAAATCAGCCCTCAACCACTTAACCGGCGGAAAATATTTTTTTGAAAAAATCTCTAAGCCCCGGGGTCACAATTTCAGCAAAAATCTGACTTTTGGCAATTCACTCAAAAATGGTGCCAACCGGCTGCAAATGCTCCCCTGAAAGGTTTGGCAGTCGAAACAGAAGGCTTTTTATCACAGGACAAGAAATCAGCCCTCAACAACTTAACGGCAGAAAATATTTTTTTGACAAAATCCCTAAGCCCTGGGGTCACAATTTCAGCAAAAATCTGACTTTTGGCAATTCACTCAAAAATGGTGCCAGCAGGTTGCACATGCTCCCCTGAAAGCTTTGGCGATGGAAACAGAAGGCTTTTTATCACAGGACAAGAAATCAGCCCTCAACAACTTAACCGGCGGAAAATATTTTTTTGAAAAAATCCCTAAGCCCCGGGGTCACAATTTCAGCAAAAATCTGACTTTTGGCAATTCACTCAAAAATGGTGCCAACCGGTTGGAAATGCTCCCCTGAAAGCTTTGGCAGTCGAAACAGAAGGCTTTTTATCACAGGACAAGAAATCAGCCCTCAACACCTTAACCGGCGGAAAATATTTTTTTGGAAAAAATCCCTAAGCCCCGGGGTCACAATTTCAGCAACAATCTGACTTTTGGAAATTCACTCAAAAATGGTGCCAACCGGTTGCAAAAGCTCCCCTGAAAGGTTTGGCAGTCGAAACAGAAGGCTTTTTATCACAGGACAAGAAATCAGCCCTCAACCACTTAACCGGCGGAAAATATTTTTTTGAAAAAATCTCTAAGCCCCGGGGTCACAATTTCAGCAAAAATCTGACTTTTGGCAATTCACTCAAAAATGGTGCCAACCGGCTGCAAATGCTCCCCTGAAAGGTTTGGCAGTCGAAACAGAAGGCTTTTTATCACAGGACAAGAAATCAGCCCTCAACAACTTAACGGCAGAAAATATTTTTTTGACAAAATCCCTAAGCCCTGGGGTCACAATTTCAGCAAAAATCTGACTTTTGGCAATTCACTCAAAAATGGTGCCAGCAGGTTGCAAATGCTCCCCTGAAAGCTTTGGCGATGGAAACAGAAGGCTTTTTATCACAGGACAAGAAATCAGCCCTCAACAACTTAACCGGTGGCAAATATTTTTTTGAAAAAATCCCTAAGCCCCGGGGTCACAATTTCAGCAAAAATCTGACTTTTGGCAATTCACTCAAAAATGGTGCCAGCACGTTGCAAATGCTACCCTGAAAGGCTTGGCAGTCAAAACAGAAGGCTTTTTATCACAGGACAAGAAATCAGCCCTCAACAACTTAACCGGCGGAAAATATTTTTTTGAAAAAATCCCTAAGCCCCGGGGTCACAATTTCAGCAAAAATCTGACTTTTGGCAATTCACTCAAAAATGGTGCCAACCAGTTGGAAATGCTCCCCTGAAAGGTTTGGCGATGGAAACAGAAGGGTTTTTATCACAGGACAAGAAATCAGCCCTCAACAACTTACCCGGCGGAAAATATTTTTCTGAAAAAATCCCTAAGCCCCGGGGTCACAATTTCAGAAAAATCTGACTTTTGGCAATTCACTCAAAACTGGTGCCAACCAGTTGCAAATGCTCCCCTGAAAGCTTTGGCGATGGAAACAGAAGGCTTTTTATCACAGGACAAGAATTCAGCCCTCAACAACTTAACCGGCGGAAAATATTTTTTTGAAAAAATCCCTAAGCCCCGGGGTCACAATTTCAGCAAAAATCTGACTTTTGGCAATTCACTCAAAAATGGTGCCAACCAGTTGCAAATGCTCCCCTGAAAGCTTTGGCGATGGAAACAGACAGCTTTTTATCACAGGACAAGGAATCAGCCCTCAACAACTTAACCGACGGAAAATATTTTTTTGAAAAAATCTCTAACCCCGGGGTCACAATTTCAGCAAAAATCTGACTTTTGGCAATTCACTCAAAAATGGTGCCAACCGGCTGCAAATGCTCCCCTGAAAGGTTTGGCAGTCGAAACCGAAGGCTTTTTATCACAGGACAAGAAATCAGCCCTCAACAACTTAACGGCAGAAAATATTTTTTTGACAAAATCCCTAAGCCCTGGAGTCACAATTTCAGCAAAAATCTGACTTTTGGCAATTCACTCAAAAATGGTGCCAGCAGGTTGCAAATGCTCCACTGAAAGCTTTGGCGATGGAAACAGAAGGCTTTTTATCACAGGACAAGAAATCAGCCCTCAACAACTTAACCGGTGGAAAATATTTTTTTGAAAAAATCCCTAAGCCCCGGGGTCACAATTTCAGCAAAAATCTGACTTTTGGCAATTCACTCAAAAATGGTGCCAACCGGTTGGAAATGCTCCCCTGAAAGCTTGGGCAGTCGAAACAGAAGGCTTTTTATCACAGGACAAGAAATCAGCCCTCAACACCTTAACCGGCGGAAAATATTTTTTTGAAAAAATCCCTAAGCCCCGGGGTCACAATTTCAGCAAAAATCTGACTTTTGGCAATTCACTCAAAAATGGTGCCAACCAGTTGCAAATGCTCCCCTGAAAGCTTTGGCGATGGAAACAGAAGGCTTTTTATCACAGGACAAGGAATCAGCCCTCAACAACTTAACCGACGGAAAATATTTTTTTGAAAAAATCTCTAACCCCGGGGTCACAATTTCAGCAAAAATCTGACTTTTGGCAATTCACTCAAAAATGGTGCCAACCGGCTGCAAATGCTCCCCTGAAAGGTTTGGCAGTCGAAACCGAAGGCTTTTTATCACAGGACAAGAAATCAGCCCTCAACAACTTAACGGCAGAAAATATTTTTTTGACAAAATCCCTAAGCCCTGGAGTCACAATTTCAGCAAAAATCTGACTTTTGGCAATTCACTCAAAAATTGTGCCAGCAGGTTGCAAATGCTCCACTGAAAGCTTTGGCGATGGAAACAGAAGGCTTTTTATCACAGGACAAGAAATCAGCCCTCAACAACTTAACCGGTGGAAAATATTTTTTTGAAAAAATCCCTAAGCCCCGGGGTCACAATTTCAGCAAAAATCAGACTTTTGGCAATTCACTCAAAAATGGTGCCAGCAGGTTGCAAATGCTCCCCTGAAAGCTTTGGCGATGGAAACAGAAGGCTTTTTATCACAGGACAAGAAATCAGCCCTCGAAAACCTAACCTGCGGAAAATATTTTTTTGGAAAAAATCCCTAAGCCCCGGGGTCACAATTTCAGCAAAAATCTGACTTTTGGCAATTCACTCAAAAATGGTGCCAGCAGGTTGCAAATGCTCCCCTGAAAGGTTTGGCGATGGAAACAGAAGGCTTTTTATCACAGGACAAGAAATCAGCCCTCAACAACTTAACCAGCGGAAAATATTTTTTTGAAAAAATCCCTAAGCCCCGGGGTCACAATTTCAGCAGAAATCTGACTTTTGGCAATTCACTCAAAAATGGTGCCAACCGGTTGGAAATGCTCCCCTGAAAGCTTTGGCAGTCGAAACAGAAGGCTTTTTATCACAGGACAAGAAATCAGCCCTCAACACCTTAACCGGCGGAAAATATTTTTTTGGAAAAAATCTCTAAGCCCCGGGGTCACAATGTCAGCGAAAATCTGACTTTTCGCAATTCACTCAAAAATGGTGCCAGCACGTTGCAAATGCTCCCCTGAAAGGTTTGGCAGTCGAATCAGAAGGCTTTTTATCACAGGAAAAGAAATCAGCCCTCAACAACTTACCCGGCGGAAAATATTTTTTTGAAAAAATCCCTAAGCCCCGGGGTCACAATTTCAGCAAAAATCTGACTTTTGGCAATTCACTCAAAACTGGTGCCAACCAGTTGCAAATGCTCCCCTGAAAGCTTTGGCGATGGAAACAGAAGGCTTTTTATCACAGGACAAGAATTCAGCCCTCAACAACTTAACCGGCGGAAAATATTTTTTTGAAAAAATCCCTAAGCCCCGGGGTCACAATTTCAGCAAAAATCTGACTTTTGGCAATTCACTCAAAAATGGTGCCAACCAGTTGCAAATGCTCCCCTGAAAGGTTTGGCGATGGAAACAGAAGGCTTTTTATCACAGGACAAGAAATCAGCCCTCAACAACTTAACCGGCGGAAAATATTTTTTTGAAAAAATCCCTAAGCCCCGGGGTCACAATTTCAGCAAAAATCTGACTTTTGGCAATTCACTCAAAAATGGTGCCAACCGGTTGGAAATGCTCCCCTGAAAGCTTTGGCAGTCGAAACAGAAGGCTTTTTATCACAGGACAAGAAATCAGCCCTCAACACCTTAACCGGCGGAAAATATTTTTTTGGAAAAAATCTCTAAGCTCCGGGGTCACAATTTCAGCAAAAATCTGACTTTTGGCAATTCACTGAAAAATGGTGCCAGCACGTTGCAAAAGCTCCCCTGAAAGGTTTGGCGATGGAAAGAGAAGTCTTTTTATCACAGGACAAGAAATCAGCCCTCAACAACTTAACCGGCGGAAAATATTTTTTTGAAAAAATCCCTAAGCCCCGGGGTCACAATTTCAGCAAATATCTGACTTTTGGCAATTCACTCAAAAATGGTGCCAGCACGTTGCAAATGCTCCCCTGAAAGGTTTGGCAGTCGAAACAGAAGGCTTTTTATCACAGGACAAGAAATCAGCCCTCAACAACTTAACCGGCGGAAAATATTTTTTTGAAAAAATCCCTAAGCCCCGGGGTCACAATTTCAGCAAAAATCTGACTTTTGGCCATTCACTCAAAAATGGTGCCAACCAGTTGCAAATGCTCTTCTGAAAGCTTTGGCGATGGAAACAGAAGGCTTTTTATCACAGGACAAGGAATCAGCCCTCAAAAACCTAACCTGCGGAAAATATTTTTTTGAAAAAATCCCTAAGCCCCGGGGTCACAATGTCACCAAAAATCTGACTTTTGGCAATTCACTCAAAAATGGTGCCAGCAGGTTGCAAATGCTCCCCTGAAAGCTTTGGCGATGGAAACAGAAGGCTTTTTATCACAGGACAAGAAATCAGCCCTCGAAAACCTAACCTGCGGAAAATATTTTTTTCGAAAAAAATCCCTAAGCCCCGGGGTCACAATTTCAGCAAAAATCTGACTTTTGGCAATTCACTCAAAAATGGTGCCAACCGGTTGGAAATGCTCCCCTGAAAGGTTTGGCAGTCCAAACAGAAGGCTTTTTATCACAGGACAAGAAATCAGAACTCAACAACTTAACCGGCGGAAAATATTTTTTTGAAAAAATCCCTAAGCCCCGGGGTCACAATTTCAGCAAAAATCTTACTTTTGGCAATTCACTCAAAAATGGTGCCAGTAGGTTGCAAATGCTCCCCTGAAAGCTTTGGCGATGGAAACAGAAGGCTTTTTATCACAGGACAAGAAATCAGCCCTCAACCACTTAACCGGCGGAAAATATTTTTTTGAAAAAATCCCTAAGCCCCGGGGTCACAATTTCAGCAAAAATCAGACTTTTGGCAATTCACTCAAAAATGGTGCCAGCACGTTGCAAATGCTCCCCTGAAAGGTTTGGCAGTCGAATCAGAAGGCTTTTTATCACAGGACAAGAAATCAGCCCTCAACAACTTAACCGACAGAAAATATTTTTTTGAAAAAATCTCTAACCCCGGGGTCACAATTTCAGCAAAAATCTGACTTTTGGCAATTCACTCAAAAATGGTGCCAACCGGCTGCAAATGCTCCCCTGAAAGGTTTGGCAGTCGAAAGAGAAGGCTTTTTATCACAGGACAAGAAATCAGAACTCAACAACTTAACCTGCGGAAAATATTTTTTTGAAAAAATCCCTAAGCCCCGGGGTCACAATGTCAGCAAAAATCTGACTTTTGGCAATTCACTCAAAAATGGTGCCAGCAGGTTGCAAATGCTCCCCTGAAAGCTTTGGCGATGGAAACAGAAGGCTTTTTATCACAGGACAAGAAATCAGCCCTCGAAAACCTAACCTGCGGAAAATATTTTTTTGGAAAAAATCCCTAAGCCCCGGGGTCACAATTTCAGCAAAAATCTGACTTTTGGCAATTCACTCAAAAATGGTGCCAGCAGGTTGCAAATGCTCCCCTGAAAGGTTTGGCGATGGAAACAGAAGGCTTTTTATCACAGGACAAGAAATCAGAACTCAACAACTTAACCAGCGGAAAATATTTTTTTGAAAAAATCCCTAAGCCCCGGGGTCACAATTTCAGCAGAAATCTGACTTTTGGCAATTCACTCAAAAATGGTGCCAACCGGTTGGAAATGCTCCCCTGAAAGCTTTGGCAGTCGAAACAGAAGGCTTTTTATCACAGGACAAGAAATCAGCCCTCAACACCTTAACCGGCGGAAAATATTTTTTTGGAAAAAATCTCTAAGCCCGGCGGGGTCACAATGTCAGCGAAAATCTGACTTTTGGCAATTCACTCAAAAATGGTGCCAGCAGGTTGCAAATGCTCCCCTGAAAGCTTTGGCGATGGAAACAGAAGGCTTTTTATCACAGGACAAGAATTCAGCCCTCAACAACTTAACCGGCGGAAAATATTTTTTTGAAAAAATCCCTAAGCCCCGGGGTCACAATTTCAGAACAAATCAGACTTTTGGCAATTCACTCAAAAATGGTGCCAGCACGTTGCAAATCCTCCCCTGAAAGGTTTGGCAGTCGAATCAGAAGGCTTTTTATCACAGGAAAAGAAATCAGCCCTCAACAACTTACCCGGCGGAAAATATTTTTCTGAAAAAATCCCTAAGCCCCGGGGTCACAATTTCAGCAAAAATCTGACTTTTGGCAATTCACTCAAAACTGGTGCCAACCAGTTGCAAATGCTCCCCTGAAAGCTTTGGCGATGGAAACAGAAGGCTTTTTATCACAGGACAAGAATTCAGCCCTCAACAACTTAACCGGCGGAAAATATTTTTTTGAAAAAAATCCCTAAGCCCCGGGGTCACAATTTCAGCAAAAATCTGACTTTTGGCAATTCACTCAAAAATGGTGCCAACCGGTTGGAAATGCTCCCCTGAAAGCTTTGGCAGTCGAAACAGAAGGCTTTTTATCACAGGACAAGAAATCAGCCCTCAACACCTTAACCGGCGGAAAATATTTTTTTGGAAAAAATCTCTAAGCCCGGCGGGGTCACAATGTCAGCGAAAATCTGACTTTTGGCAATTCACTCAAAAATGGTGCCAGCAGGTTGCAAATGCTCCCCTGAAAGCTTTGGCGATGGAAACAGAAGGCTTTTTATCACAGGACAAGAATTCAGCCCTCAACAACTTAACCGGCGGAAAATATTTTTTTGAAAAAATCCCTAAGCCCCGGGGTCACAATTTCAGAACAAATCAGACTTTTGGCAATTCACTCAAAAATGGTGCCAGCACGTTGCAAATCCTCCCCTGAAAGGTTTGGCAGTCGAATCAGAAGGCTTTTTATCACAGGAAAAGAAATCAGCCCTCAACAACTTACCCGGCGGAAAATATTTTTCTGAAAAAATCCCTAAGCCCCGGGGTCACAATTTCAGCAAAAATCTGACTTTTGGCAATTCACTCAAAACTGATGCCAACCAGTTGCAAATGCTCCCCTGAAAGCTTTGGCGATGGAAACAGAAGGCTTTTTATCACAGGACAAGAATTCAGCCCTCAACAACTTAACCGGCGGAAAATATTTTTTTGAAAAAAATCCCTAAGCCCCGGGGTCACAATTTCAGCAAAAATCTGACTTTTGGCAATTCACTCAAAAATGGTGCCAACCGGTTGGAAATGCTCCCCTGAAAGCTTTGGCAGTCGAAACAGAAGGCTTTTTATCACAGGACAAGAAATCAGCCCTCAACACCTTAACCGGCGGAAAATATTTTTTTGGAAAAAATCTCTAAGCTCCGGGGTCACAATTTCAGCAAAAATCTGACTTTTGGCAATTCCCTGAAAAATGGTGCCAGCACGTTGCAAAAGCTCCCCTGAAAGGTTTGGCGATGGAAAGAGAAGTCTTTTTATCACAGGACAAGAAATCAGCCCTCAACAACTTAACCGGCGGAAAATATTTTTTTGAAAAAATCCCTAAGCCCCGGGGTCACAATTTCAGCAAATATCTGACTTTTGGCAATTCACTCAAAAATGGTGCCAGCACGTTGCAAATGCTCCCCTGAAAGGTTTGGCAGTCGAAACAGAAGGCTTTTTATCACAGGACAAGAAATCAGCCCTCAACAACTTAACCGGCGGAAAATATTTTTTTGAAAAAATCCCTAAGCCCCGGGGTCACAATTTCAGCAAAAATCTGACTTTTGGCAATTCACTCAAAAATGGTGCCAACCAGTTGCAAATGCTCCCCTGAAAGCTTTGGCGATGGAAACAGAAGGCTTTTTATCACAGGACAAGAAATCAGCCCTCAACAACTTAACCGACGGAAAATATTTTTTTGAAAAAATCTCTAACCCCGGGGTCACAATTTCAGCAAAAATCTGACTTTTGGCCATTCACTCAAAAATGGTGCCAACCAGTTGCAAATGCTCTTCTGAAAGCTTTGGCGATGGAAACAGAAGGCTTTTTATCACAGGACAAGGAATCAGCCCTCAAAAACCTAACCTGCGGAAAATATTTTTTTGAAAAAATCCCTAAGCCCCGGGGTCACAATGTCACCAAAAATCTGACTTTTGGCAATTCACTCAAAAATGGTGCCAGCAGGTTGCAAATGCTCCCCTGAAAGCTTTGGCGATGGAAACAGAAGGCTTTTTATCACAGGACAAGAAATCAACCCTCGAAAACCTAACCTGCGGAAAATATTTTTTTCGAAAAAAATCCCTAAGCCCCGGGGTCACAATTTCAGCAAAAATCTGACTTTTGGCAATTCACTCAAAAATGGTGCCAACCGGTTGGAAATGCTCCCCTGAAAGGTTTGGCAGTCCAAACAGAAGGCTTTTTATCACAGGACAAGAAATCAGCACTCAACAACTTAACCGGCGGAAAATATTTTTTTGAAAAAATCCCTAAGCCCCGGGGTCACAATTTCAGCAAAAATCTGACTTTTGGCAATTCACTCAAAAATGGTGCCAACCGGTTGCCATTGCTCCCCTGAAAGGTTTGGCGATGGAAACAGAAGGCTTTTTATCACAGGACAAGAAATCAGACCTCAACAACTTAACCGGCGGAAAATATTTTTTTGAAAAAATCCCTAAGCCCCGGGGTCACAATTTCAGCAAAAATCTGACTTTTGGCAATTCACTCAAAAATGGTGCCAACCGGTTGCAAATGCTCCCCTGAAAGGTTTGGCAGTCGAAACAGAAGTCTTTTTATCACAGGACAAGAAATCAGCCCTCGAAAACCTAACCGGCGGAAAATATTTTTTTGAAAAATTCCCTAAGCCCCGGGGTCACAATTTCAGCAAAAATCTGACTTTTGGCCATTCACTCAAAAATGGTGCCAACCAGTTGCAAATGCTCCCCTGAAAGCTTTGGCGATGGAAACAGAAGGCTTTTTATCACAGGACAAGGAATCAGCCCTCAAAAACCTAACCTGCGGAAAATATTTTTTTGGAAAAAATCCCTAAGCCCCGGGGTCACAAGTTCAGCAAAAATCTGACTTTTGGCAATTCACTCAAAAATGGTGCCAGCAGGTTGCAAATGCTCCCCTGAAAGGTTTGGGGATGGAAACAGAAGGCTTTTTATCACAGGACAAGAAATCAGCCCTCAACAACTTAACCAGCGGAAAATATTTTTTTGAAAAAATCCCTAAGCCCCGGGGTCACAATTTCAGCAAAAATCTGACTTTTGGCAATTCACTCAAAAATGGTGCCAACCGGTTGGAAATGCTCCACTGAAAGGTTTGGCGATGGAAACAGAAGGCTTTTTATCACAGGACAAGAAATCAGCCCTCAACAACTTAAACGGCGGAAAATATTTTTTTGAAAAAATCCCTAAGCCCCGGGGTCACAATGTCAGCAAAAATCTGACTTTTGGCAATTCACTCAAAAATGGTGCCAACCAGTTGCAAATGCTCCCCTGAAAGCTTTGGCGATGGAAACAGAAGGCTTTTTATCACAGGACAAGGAATCAGCCCTCAAAAACCTAACCTGCGGAAAATATTTTTTTGAAAAAATCCCTAAGCCCCGGGGTCACAATTTCAGCAAAAATCTGACTTTTGGAAATTCGCTCAAAAATGGTGCCAGCACGTTGCAAGTGCTCCCCTGAAAGGTTTGGCAGTCGAAACAGAAGGCTTTTTATCACAGGACAAGAAATCAGCCCTCGAAAACCTAACCGGCGGAAAATATTTTTTTGAAAAATTCCCTAAGCCCCGGGGTCACAATTTCAGCAAAAATCTGACTTTTGGCCATTCACTCAAAAATGGTGCCAACCAGTTGCAAATGCTCCCCTGAAAGCTTTTGCGATGGAAACAGAAGGCTTTTTATCACAGGACAAGGAATCAGCCCTCAAAAACGTAACCTGCGGAAAATATTTTTTTGAAAAAATCCCTAAGCCCCGGGGTCACAATGTCAGCAAAAATCTGACTTTTGGCAATTCACTCAAAAATGGTGCCAGCAGGTTGCAAATGCTCCCCTGAAAGCTTTGGCGATGGAAACAGAAGGCTTTTTATCACAGGACAAGAAATCAGCCCTCGAAAACCTAACCTGCGGAAAATATTTTTTTGGAAAAAAATCCCTAAGCCCCGGGGTCACAATTTCAGCAAAAATCTGACTTTTGGCAATTCACTCAAAAATGGTGCCAACCGGTTGGAAATGCTCCCCTGAAAGGTTTGGCAGTCGAAACAGAAGGCTTTTTATCACAGGACAAGAAATCAGCACTCAACAACTTAACCGGCGGAAAATATTTTTTTGAAAAAATCTCTAAGCCCCGGGGTCACAATTTCAGCAAAAATCTGACTTTTGGCAATTCACTCAAAAATGGTGCCAACCGGTTGGAAATGCTCCCCTGAAAGGTTTGGCAGTCGAAACAGAAGGCTTTTTATCACAGGACAAGAAATCAGCACTCAACAACTTAACCGGCGGAAAATATTTTTTTGAAAAAATCCCAAAGCCCCGGGGTCACAATTTCAGCAAAAATCTGACTTTTGGCAATTCACTCAAAAATGGTGCCAACCGGTTGCAATTGCTCCCCTGAAAGGTTTGGCGATGGAAACAGAAGGCTTTTTATCACAGGACAAGAAATCAGACCTCAACAACTTAACCGGCGGAAAATATTTTTTTGAAAAAATCCCTAAGCCCCGGGGTCACAATTTCAGCAAAGATCTGACTTTTGGCAATTCACTCAAAAATGGTGCCAACCGGTTGGAAATGCTCCCCTGAAAGGTTTGGCAGTCGAAACAGAAGGCTTTTTATCACAGGACAAGAAATCAGCCCTCAACAACTTAACCAGCGGAAAATATTTTTTTGAAAAAATCCCTAAGCCCCGGGGTCACAATTTCAGCAAAAATCTGACTTTTGGCAATTCACTCAAAAATGGTGCCAACCGGTTGGAAATGCTCCCCTGAAAGGTTTGGCGATGGAAACAGAAGGCTTTTTATCACAGGACAAGAAATCAGCCCTCAACAACTTAAACGGCGGAAAATATTTTTTTGAAAAAATCCCTAAGCCCCGGGGTCACAATGTCAGCAAAAATCTGACTTTTGGCAATTCACTCAAAAATGGTGCCAACCAGTTGCAAATGCTCCCCTGAAAGCTTTGGCGATGGAAACAGAAGGCTTTTTATCACAGGACAAGGAATCAGCCCTCAAAAACCTAACCTGCGGAAAATATTTTTTTGAAAAAATCCCTAAGCCCCGGGGTCACAATTTCAGCAAAAATCTGACTTTTGGCAATTCGCTCAAAAATGGTGCCAGCACGTTGCAAGTGCTCCCCTGAAAGGTTTGGCAGTCGAAACAGAAGGCTTTTTATCACAGGACAAGAAATCAGCCCTCGAAAACCTAACCGGCGGAAAATATTTTTTTGAAAAATTCCCTAAGCCCCGGGGTCACAATTTCAGCAAAAATCTGACTTTTGGCCATTCACTCAAAAATGGTGCCAACCAGTTGCAAATGCTCCCCTGAAAGCTTTTGCGATGGAAACAGAAGGCTTTTTATCACAGGACAAGGAATCAGCCCTCAAAAACCTAACCTGCGGAAAATATTTTTTTGAAAAAATCCCTAAGCCCCGGGGTCACAATGTCAGCAAAAATCTGACTTTTGGCAATTCACTCAAAAATGGTGCCAGCAGGTTGCAAATGCTCCCCTGAAAGCTTTGGCGATGGAAACAGAAGGCTTTTTATCACAGGACAAGAAATCAGCCCTCGAAAACCTAACCTGCGGAAAATATTTTTTTGGAAAAAAATCCCTAAGCCCCGGGGTCACAATTTCAGCAAAAATCTGACTTTTGGCAATTCACTCAAAAATGGTGCCAACCGGTTGGAAATGCTCCCCTGAAAGGTTTGGCAGTCGAAACAGAAGGCTTTTTATCACAGGACAAGAAATCAGCACTCAACAACTTAACCGGCGGAAAATATTTTTTTGAAAAAATCTCTAAGCCCCGGGGTCACAATTTCAGCAAAAATCTGACTTTTGGCAATTCACTCAAAAATGGTGCCAACCGGTTGGAAATGCTCCCCTGAAAGGTTTGGCAGTCGAAACAGAAGGCTTTTTATCACAGGACAAGAAATCAGCACTCAACAACTTAACCGGCGGAAAATATTTTTTTGAAAAAATCCCTAAGCCCCGGGGTCACAATTTCAGCAAAAATCTGACTTTTGGCAATTCACTCAAAAATGGTGCCAACCGGTTGCAATTGCTCCCCTGAAAGGTTTGGCGATGGAAACAGAAGGCTTTTTATCACAGGACAAGAAATCAGACCTCAACAACTTAACCGGCGGAAAATATTTTTTTGAAAAAAATCCCTAAGCCCCGGGGTCACAATTTCAGCAAAGATCTGACTTTTGGCAATTCACTCAAAAATGGTGCCAACCGGTTGCAATTGCTCCCCTGAAAGGTTTGGCGATGGAAACAGAAGGCTTTTTATCACAGGACAAGAAATCAGCCCTCGAAAACCTAACCGGCGGAAAATATTTTTTTGAAACATTCCCTAAGCCCCGGGGTCACAATTTCAGCAAAAATCTGACTTTTGGCCATTCACTCAAAAATGGTGCCAACCAGTTGCAAATGCTCCCCTGAAAGCTTTGGCGATGGAAACAGAAGGCTTTTTATCACAGGACAAGGAATCAGCCCTCAAAAACCTAACCTGCGGAAAATATTTTTTTGAAAAAATCACTAAGCCCCGGGGTCACAATTTCAGCAAAAATCTGACTTTTGGCAATTCACTCAAAAATGGTGCCAGCAGGTTGCAAATGCTCCCCTGAAAGGTTTGGGGATGGAAACAGAAGGCTTTTTATCACAGGACAAGAAATCAGCCCTCAACAACTTAACCAGCGGAAAATATTTTTTTGAAAAAATCCCTAAGCCCCGGGGTCACAATTTCAGCAAAAATCTGACTTTTGGCAATTCACTCAAAAATGGTGCCAACCGGTTGGAAATGCTCCCCTGAAAGGTTTGGCAGTCGAAACAGAAGGCTTTTTATCACAGGACAAGAAATCAGCCCTCAACAACTTAACCGGCGGAAAATATTTTTTTGAAAAAATCCCTAAGCCCCGGGGTCACAATGTCAGCAAAAATCTGACTTTTGGCAATTCACTCAAAAATGGGGCCAGCAGGTTGCAAAGGCTCCCCTGAAAGCTTTGGCGATGGAAACAGAAGGCTTTTTATCACAGGACAAGAAATCAGCCCTCAACAACTTAACCGGCGAAAAATATTTTTTTGAAAAAATCCCTAAGCCCCGGGGTCACAATTTCAGCAAAAATCTGACTTTTGGCAATTCACTCAAAAATGGTGCCAACCGGTTGGAAATGCTCCCCTGAAAGGTTTGGCAGTCGAAACAGAAGGCTTTTTATCACAGGACAAGAAATCAGCCCTCAACAACTTAACCGGCGGAAAATATTTTTTTGAAAAATCTGACTTTTGGCAATTCACTCAAAAATGGTGCCAACCGGCTGCAAATGCTCCCCTGAAAGGTTTGTCAGTCGAAACAGAAGGCTTTTTATCACAAGACAAGAAATCAGCCCTCAACAACTTAACGGCAGAAAATATTTTTTTGAAAAAATCCCTAAGCCCCGGGGTCACAATGTCAGCAAAAATCTGACTTTTGGCAATTCACTCAAAAATGGTGCCAGCAGGTTGCAAATGCTCCCCTGAAAGCTTTGGCGATGGAAAGAGAAGGCTTTTTATCACAGGACAAGGAATCAGCCCTCAAAAACCTAACCTGCGGAAAATATTTTTTTGAAAAAATCCCTAAGCCCCGGGGTCACAATGTCAGCAAAAATCTGACTTTTGGCAATTCACTCAAAAATGGTGCCAACCGGTTGCAAATGCTCCCCTGAAAGGTTTGGCAGTCGAAAAAGAAGGCTTTTTATCACAGGACAAGAAATCAGCACTCAAAAACCTAACCTGCGGAAAATATTTTTTTGAAAAAATCCCTAAGCCCCGGGGTCACAATTTCAGCAAAAATCTGACTTTTGGCAATTCACTCAAAAATGGTGCCAACCGGCTGCAAATGCTCCCCTGAAAGGTTTGGCAGTCGAAACAGAAGGCTTTTTATCACAAGACAAGAAATCAGCCCTCAACAACTTAACGGCAGAAAATATTTTTTTGAAAAAATCCCTAAGCCCCGGGGTCACAATGTCAGCAAAAATCTGACTTTTGGCAATTCACTCAAAAATGGTGCCAGCAGGTTGCAAATGCTCCCCTGAAAGCTTTGGCGATGGAAACAGAAGGCTTTTTATCACAGGACAAGAAATCAGTCCTCAACAACTTAACCGGCGGAAAATATTTTTTTGAAAAAATCCCTAAGCCCCGGGGTCACAATTTCAGCAAAAATCTGACTTTTGGCAATTCACTCAAAAATGGTGCCAACCGGTTGCAAATGCTCCCCTGAAAGCTTTGGCGATGGAAACAGAAGGCTTTTTATCACAGGACAAGAAATCAGCCCTCAACAACTTAACCGGCGGAAAATATTTTTTTGAAAAAATCCCTAAGCCCCGGGGTCACAATTTCAGCAAAAATCTGACTTTTGGCAATTCACTCAAAAATGGTGCCAACCGGTTGCAAATGCTCCCCGGAAAGGTTTGGCAGTCGAAACAGAAGGCTTTTTATCACAGGACAAGAAATCAGCCCTCAACAACTTAACCGGCGGAAAATATTTTTTTGAAAAAATCTCTAAGCCCCGGGGTCACAATTTCAGCAAAAATCTGACTTTTGACAATTCACTCAAAAATGGTGCCAACCAGTTGCAAATGCTCCCCTGAAAGCTTTGGCGATGGAAACAGAAGGCTTTTTATCACAGGACAAGGAATCAGCCCTCAAAAACCTAACCTACGGAAAATATTTTTTTGAAAAAATCCCTAAGCCCCGGGGTCACAATGTCAGCAAAAATCTGACTTTTGGCAATTCACTCAAAAATGGTGCCAGCAGGTTGCAAATGCTCCCCTGAAAGCTTTGGCGATGGAAACAGAAGGCTTTTTATCACAGGACAAGAAATCAGCCCTCAACAACTTAACCGGCGGAAAATATTTTTTTGAAAAAATCTCTAAGCCCCGGGGTCACAATTTCAGCAAAAATCTGACTTTTGGCAAATCACTCAAAAATGGTGCCAACCAGTTGCAAATGCTCCCCTGAAAGCTTTGGCGATGGAAAGAGAAGGCTTTTTATCACAGGACAAGGAATCAGCCCTCAAAAACCTAACCTGCGGAAAATATTTTTTTGAAAAAATCCCTAAGCCCCGGGGTCACAATGTCAGCAAAAATCTGACTTTTGGCAATTCACTCAAAAATGGTGCCAGCACGTTGCAAGTGATCCCCTGAAAGGTTTGGCGATGGAAACAGAAGGCTTTTTATCACAGGACAAGAAATCAGCCCTCAACAACTTAACCGGCGGAAAATATTTTTTTGAAAAAATCCCTAAGCCCCGGGGTCACAATTTCAGCAAAAATCTGACTTTTGGCAATTCACTCAAAAATGGTGCCAACCGGTTTGAAATGCTCCCCGGAAAGGTTTGGCAGTCGAAACAGAAGGCTTTTTATCACAGGACAAGAAATCAGCCCTCAACAACTTAACCGGAGGAAAATATTTTTTTGAAAAAATCTCTAAGCCCCGGGGTCACAATTTCAGCAAAAATCTGACTTTTGGCAATTCACTCAAGAATGGTGCCAACCAGTTGCAAATGCTCCCCTGAAAGCTTTGGTGATGGAAAAAGAAGGCTTTTTATCACAGGACAAGAAATCAGCCCTCGAAAACCTAAGCTGCGGAAAATATTTTTTTGGAAAAAATCCCTAAGCCCCGGGGTCACAATTTCAGCAAAAATCTGACTTTTGGCAATTCACTCAAAAATGGTGCCAGCACGTTGCAAATGCTCCCCTGAAAGGTTTGGCGATGGAAACAGAAGGCTTTTTATCACAGGACAAGAAATCAGCCCTCAACAACTTAACCGGCGGAAAATATTTTTTTGAAAAAATCCCTAAGCCCCGGGGTCACAATTTCAGCAAAAATCTGACTTTTGGCAATTCACTCAAAAATGGTGCCAACCGGTTGGAAATGCTCCCCTGAAAGGTTTGGCGATGGAAACAGAAGGCTTTTTATCACAGGACAAGAAATCAGACCTCAACAACTTAACCGGCGGAAAATATTTTTTTGAAAAAATCCCTAAGCCCAGGGGTCACAATTTCAGCAAAAATCTGACTTTTGGCAATTCACTCAAAAATGGTGCCAACCAGTTGCAAATGCTCCCCTGAAAGCTTTGGCGATGGAAACAGAAGGCTTTTTATCACAGGACAAGGAATCAGCCCTCAAAAACCTAACCTGCGGAAAATATTTTTTTGAAAAAATCCCTAAGCCCCGGGGTCACAATGTCAGCAAAAATCTGACTTTTGGCAATTCACTCAAAAATGGTGCCAGCAGGTTGCAAATGCTCCCCTGAAAGCTTTGGCGATGGAAACAGAAGGCTTTTTATCACAGGACAAGAAATCAGCCCTCGAAAACCTAACCTGCGGAAAATATTTTTTTGGAAAAAATCCCTAAGCCCCGGGGTCACAATTTCAGCAAAAATCTGACTTTTGGCAATTCACTCAAAAATGGTGCCAGCAGGTTGCAAATGCTCCCCTGAAAGGTTTGGCGATGGAAACAGAAGGCTTTTTATCACAGGACAAGAAATCAGCCCTCAACAACTTAACCGGCGGAAAATATTTTTTTGAAAAAATCCCTAAGCCCCGGGGTCACAATTTCAGCAAAAATCTGACTTTTGGCAATTCACTCAAAAATGGTGCCAACCGGTTGGAAATGCTCCCCTGAAAGGTTTGGCAGTCGAAACAGAAGGCTTTTTATCACAGGACAAGAAATCAGCCCTCAACAACTTAACCGGCGGAAAATATTTTTTTGAAAAAATCCCTAAGCCCCGGGGTCACAATTTCAGCAAAAATCTGACTTTTGGCAATTCACTCAAAAATGGTGCCAACCGGTTGGAAATGCTCCCCTGAAAGGTTTGGCAGTCGAAACAGAAGGCTTTTTATCACAGGACAAGAAATCAGCCCTCAACAACTTAACCGGCGGAAAATATTTTTTTGAAAAAATCCCTAAGCCCCAGGGTCACAATGTCAGCAAAAATCTGACTTTTGGCAATTCACTCAAAAATGGTGCCAGCAGGTTGCAAATGCTCCCCTGAAAGCTTTGGCGATGGAAACAGAAGGCTTTTTATCACAGGACAAGAAATCAGCCCTCAACAACTTAACCGGCGGAAAATATTTTTTTGAAAAAATCCCTAAGCCCCGGGGTCACAATTTCAGCAAAAATCTGACTTTTGGCAATTCACTCAAAAATGGTGCCAGCACGTTGCAAATGCTCCCCTGAAAGGTTTGGCAGTCGAAACAGAAGGCTTTTTATCACAGGACAAGAAATCAGCCCTCAACAACTTAACCGGCGGAAAATATTTTTTTGAAAAAATCTCTAAGCCCCGGGGTCACAATGTCAGCAAAAATCTGACTTTTGGCAATTCACTCAAAAATGGTGCCAGCACGTTGCAAATGCTCCCCTGAAAGGTTTGGCGATGGAAACAGAAGGCTTTTTATCACAGGACAAGAAATCAGCCCTCAACAACTTAAGCGGCGGAAAATATTTTTTTGAAAAAATCCCTAAGCCCCGGGGTCACAATTTCAGCAAAAATCTGACTTTTGGCAATTCACTCAAAAATGGTGCCAACCGGTTGCAAATGCTCCCCGGAAAGGTTTGGCAGTCGAAACAGAAGGCTTTTTATCACAGGACAAGAAATCAGCCCTCAACAACTTAACCGGAGGAAAATATTTTTTTGAAAAAATCTCTAAGCCCCGGGGTCACAATTTCAGCAAAAATCTGACTTTTGGCAATTCACTCAAGAATGGTGCCAACCAGTTGCAAATGCTCCCCTGAAAGCTTTGGTGATGGAAACAGAAGGCTTTTTATCACAGGACAAGGAATCAGCCCTCAAAAACCTAACCTGCGGAAAATATTTTTTTGAAAAAATCCCTAAGCCCCGGGGTCACAATTTCAGCAAAAATCTGACTTTTGGCAATTCACTCAAAAATGGTGCCAGCAGGTTGCAAATGCTCCCCTGAAAGCTTTGGCGATGGAAAAAGAAGGCTTTTTATTACAGGACAAGAAATCAGCCCTCGAAAACCTAAGCTGCAGAAAATATTTTTTTGGAAAAAATCCCTAAGCCCCGGGGTCACAATTTCAGCAAAAATCTGACTTTTGGCAATTCACTCAAAAATGGTGCCAGCACGTTGCAAATGCTCCCCTGAAAGGTTTGGCGATGGAAACAGAAGGCTTTTTATCACAGGACAAGAAATCAGCCCTCAACAACTTAACCGGCGGAAAATATTTTTTTGAAAAAATCCCTAAGCCCCGGGGTCACAATTTCAGCAAAAATCTGACTTTTGGCAATTCACTCAAAAATGGTGCCAACCAGTTGGAAATGCTCCCCTGAAAGGTTTGGCGATGGAAACAGAAGGGTTTTTATCACAGGACAAGAAATCAGACCTCAACAACTTAACCGACGGAAAATATTTTTTTGAAAAAATCCCTAAGCCCAGGGGTCACAATTTCAGCAAAAATCTGACTTTTGGCAATTCACTCAAAAATGGTGCCAACCAGTTGCAAATGCTCCCCTGAAAGCTTTGGCGATGGAAACAGAAGGCTTTTTATCACAGGACAAGGAATCAGCCCTCAAAAACCTAACCTGCGGAAAATATTTTTTTGGAAAAAATCCCTAAGCCCCGGGGTCACAATTTCAGCAAAAATCTGACTTTTGGCAATTCACTCAAAAATGGTGCCAGCAGGTTGCAAAAGCTCCCCTGAAAGGTTTGGCGATGGAAACAGAAGGCTTTTTATCACAGGACAAGAAATCAGCCCTCAACAACTTAACCGGCGGAAAATATTTTTTTGAAAAAATCCCTAAGCCCCGGGGTCACAATTTCAGCAAAAATCTGACTTTTGGCAATTCACTCAAAAATGGTGCCAACCGGTTGGAAATGCTCCCCTGAAAGGTTTGGCAGTCGAAACAGAAGGCTTTTTATCACAGGACAAGAAATCAGCCCTCAACAACTTAACCGGCGGAAAATATTTTTTTGAAAAAATCCCAAAGCCCCGGGGTCACAATTTCAGCAAAAATCTGACTTTTGGCAATTCACTCAAAAATGGTGCCAACCGGTTGGAAATGCTCCCCTGAAAGGTTTGGCAGTCGAAACAGAAGGCTTTTTATCACAGGACAAGAAATCAGCCCTCAACAACTTAACCGGCGGAAAATATTTTTTTGAAAAAATCCCTAAGCCCCAGGGTCACAATGTCAGCAAAAATCTGACTTTTGGCAATTCACTCAAAAATGGTGCCAGCAGGTTGCAAATGCTCCCCTGAAAGCTTTGGCGATGGAAACAGAAGGCTTTTTATCACAGGACAAGAAATCAGCCCTCAACAACTTAACCGGCGGAAAATATTTTTTTGAAAAAATCCCTAAGCCCCGGGGTCACAATTTCAGCAAAAATCTGACTTTTGGCAATTCACTCAAAAATGGTGCCAGCACGTTGCAAATGCTCCCCTGAAAGGTTTGGCAGTCGAAACAGAAGGCTTTTTATCACAGGACAAGAAATCAGCCCTCAACAACTTAACCGGCGGAAAATATTTTTTTGAAAAAATCTCTAAGCCCCGGGGTCACAATGTCAGCAAAAATCTGACTTTTGGCAATTCACTCAAAAATGGTGCCAACCGGTTGCAAATGCTCCCCGGAAAGGTTTGGCAGTCGAAACAGAAGGCTTTTTATCACAGGACAAGAAATCAGCCCTCAACAACTTAACCGGAGGAAAATATTTTTTTGAAAAAATCTCTAAGCCCCGGGGTCACAATTTCAGCAAAAATCTGACTTTTGGCAATTCACTCAAGAATGGTGCCAACCAGTTGCAAATGCTCCCCTGAAAGCTTTGGTGATGGAAACAGAAGGCTTTTTATCACAGGACAAGGAATCAGCCCTCAAAAACCTAACCTGCGGAAAATATTTTTTTGAAAAAATCCCTAAGCCCCGGGGTCACAATTTCAGCAAAAATCTGACTTTTGGCAATTCACTCAAAAATGGTGCCAGCAGGTTGCAAATGCTCCCCTGAAAGCTTTGGCGATGGAAAAAGAAGGCTTTTTATTACAGGACAAGAAATCAGCCCTCGAAAACCTAAGCTGCAGAAAATATTTTTTTGGAAAAAATCCCTAAGCCCCGGGGTCACAATTTCAGCAAAAATCTGACTTTTGGCAATTCACTCAAAAATGGTGCCAGCACGTTGCAAATGCTCCCCTGAAAGGTTTGGCGATGGAAACAGAAGGCTTTTTATCACAGGACAAGAAATCAGCCCTCAACAACTTAACCGGCGGAAAATATTTTTTTGAAAAAATCCCTAAGCCCCGGGGTCACAATTTCAGCAAAAATCTGACTTTTGGCAATTCACTCAAAAATGGTGCCAACCAGTTGGAAATGCTCCCCTGAAAGGTTTGGCGATGGAAACAGAAGGGTTTTTATCACAGGACAAGAAATCAGACCTCAATAACTTAACCGACGGAAAATATTTTTTTGAAAAAATCCCTAAGCCCAGGGGTCACAATTTCAGCAAAAATCTGACTTTTGGCAATTCACTCAAAAATGGTGCCAACCAGTTGCAAATGCTCCCCTGTAAGCTTTGGCGATGGAAACAGAAGGCTTTTTATCACAGGACAAGGAATCAGCCCTCAAAAACCTAACCTGCGGAAAATATTTTTTTGGAAAAAATCCCTAAGCCCCGGGGTCACAATTTCAGCAAAAATCTGACTTTTGGCAATTCACTCAAAAATGGTGCCAGCAGGTTGCAAAAGCTCCCCTGAAAGGTTTGGCGATGGAAACAGAAGGCTTTTTATCACAGGACAAGAAATCAGCCCTCAACAACTTAACCGGCGGAAAATATTTTTTTGAAAAAATCCCTAAGCCCCGGGGTCACAATTTCAGCAAAAATCTGACTTTTGGCAATTCACTCAAAAATGGTGCCAACCGGTTGGAAATGCTCCCCTGAAAGGTTTGGCAGTCGAAACAGAAGGCTTTTTATCACAGGACAAGAAATCAGCCCTCAACAACTTAACCGGCGGAAAATATTTTTTTGGAAAAATCCCAAAGCCCCGGGGTCACAATTTCAGCAAAAATCTGACTTTTGGCAATTCACTCAAAAATGGTGCCAACCGGTTGGAAATGCTCCCCTGAAAGGTTTGGCAGTCGAAACAGAAGGCTTTTTATCACAGGACAAGAAATCAGCCCTCAACAACTTAACCGGCGGAAAATATTTTTTTGAAAAAATCCCTAAGCCCCAGGGTCACAATGTCAGCAAAAATCTGACTTTTGGCAATTCACTCAAAAATGGTGCCAGCAGGTTGCAAATGCTCCCCTGAAAGCTTTGGCGATGGAAACAGAAGGCTTTTTATCACAGGACAAGAAATCAGCCCTCAACAATTTAACCGGCGGAAAATATTTTTTTGAAAAAATCCCTAAGCCCCGGGGTCACAATTTCAGCAAAAATCTGACTTTTGGCAATTCACTCAAAAATGGTGCCAACCGGTTGCAAATGCTCCCCTGAAAGGTTTGGCAGTCGAAACAGAAGGCTTTTTATCACAGGACAAGAAATCAGCCCTCAACCACTTAACCGGCGGAAAATATTTTTTTGAAAAAATCTGTAAGCCCCGGGGTCACAATTTCAGCAAAAATCTGACTTTTGGCAATTCACTCAAAAATGGTGCCAACCGGCTGCAGATGCTCCCCTGAAAGGTTTGGCAGTCGAAACAGAAGGCTTTTTATCACAGGACAAGAAATCAGCCCTCAACAACTTAACGGCAGAAAATATTTTTTTGACAAAATCCCTAAGCCCTGGGGTCACAATTTCAGCAAAAATCTGACTTTTGGCAATTCACTCAAAAATGGTGCCAGCAGGTTGCAAATGCTCCCCTGAAAGCTTTGGCGATGGAAACAGAAGGCTTTTTATCACAGGACAAGAAATCAGCCCTCAACAACTTAACCGGTGGAAAATATTTTTTTGAAAAAAACCCTAAGCCCCGGGGTCACAATTTCAGCAAAAATCTGACTTTTGGCAATTGACTCAAAAATGGTGCCAACCGGTTGGAAATGGTCCCTTGAAAGCTTTGGCAGTCGAAACAGAAGGCTTTTTATCACAGGACAAGAAATCAGCCCTCAACACCTTAACCGGCGGAAAATATTTTTTTGGAAAAAATCTCTAAGCCCCGGGGTCACAATGTCAGCAAAAATCTGACTTTTGGCAATTCACTCAAAAATGGTGCCAGCAGGTTGCAAATGCTCCCCTGAAAGCTTTGGCGATGGAAACAGAAGGCTTTTTATCACAGGACAAGAAATCAGCCCTCAACAACTTAACCGGCGGAAAATATTTTTTTGAAAAAATCCCTAAGCCCCGGGGTCACAATTTCAGCAAAAATCTGACTTTTGGCAATTCACTCAAAAATGGTGCCAGCACGTTGCAAATGCTCCCCTGAAAGGCTTGGCAGTCGAAACAGAAGGCTTTTTATCACAGGACAAGAAATCAGCCCTCAACAACTTAACCGGCGGAAAATATTTTTTTGAAAAAATCCCTAAGCCCCGGGGTCACAATTTCAGCAAAAATCTGACTTTTGGCAATTCACTCAAAAATGGTGCCAGCAGGTTGCAAATGCTCCCCTGAAAACTTTGGCGATGGAAACAGAAGGCTTTTTATCACAGGAAAAGAAATCAGCCCTCAACAACTTACCCGGTGGAAAATATTTTTCTGAAAAAATCCCTAAGCCCCGGGGTCACAATTTCAGCAAAAATCTGACTTTTGGCAATTCACTCAAAACTGGTGCCAACCAGTTGCAAATGCTCCCCTGAAAGCTTTGGCGATGGAAACAGAAGGCTTTTTATCACAGGACAAGAATTCAGCCCTCAACCACTTAACCGGTGGAAAATATTTTTTTGAAAAAATCTCTAAGCCCCGGGGTCAAAATTTCAGCAAAAATCTGACTTTTGGCAATTCACTCAAAAATGGTGCCAGCACGTTGCAAATGCTCCCCTGAAAGGTTTGGCGATGGAAACAGAAGGCTTTTTATCACAGGACAAGAAATCAGCCCTCAACAACTTAACCGGCGGAAATTTTTTTTGGAAAAAATCTCTAAGCCCCGGGGTCACAATGTCAGCAAAAATCTGACTTTTGGCAATTCACTCAAAAATGGTGCCAGCAGGTTGCAAATGCTCCCCTGAAAGCTTTGGCAATGGAAACAGAAGGCTTTTTATCACAGGACAAGAAATCAGCCCTCAACAACTTAACCGGCGGAAAATATTTTTTTGAAAAAATCCCTAAGCCCCGGGGTCACAATTTCAGCAAAAATCTGACTTTTGGCAATTCACTCAAAAATGGTGCCAACCGGTTGCAAAGGCTCCCCTGAAAGGTTTGGCAGTCGAAACAGAAGGCTTTTTATCACAGGACAAGAAATCAGCCCTCAACCACTTAACCGGCGGAAAATATTTTTTTGAAAAAATCTGTAAGCCCCGGGGTCACAATTTCAGCAAAAATCTGACTTTTGGCAATTCACTCAAAAATGGTGCCAACCGGCTGCAAATGCTCCCCTGAAAGGTTTGGCAGTCGAAACAGAAGGCTTTTTATCACAGGACAAGAAATCAGCCCTCAACAACTTAACGGCAGAAAATATTTTTTTGACAAAATCCCTAAGCCCTGGGGTCACAATTTCAGCAAAAATCTAACTTTTGGCAATTCACTCAAAAATGGTGCCAGCAGGTTGCAAATGCTCCCCTGAAAACTTTGGCGATGGAAACAGAAGGCTTTTTATCACAGGACAAGAAATCAGCCCTCAACAACTTAACCGGTGGAAAATATTTTTTTGAAAAAAACCCTAAGCCCCGGGGTCACAATTTCAGCAAAAATCTGACTTTTGGCAATTCACTCAAAAATGGTGCCAACCGGTTGGAAATGCTCCCTTGAAAGCTTTGGCAGTCGAAACAGAAGGCTTTTTATCACAGGACAAGAAATCAGCCCTCAACACCTTAACCGGCGGAAAATATTTTTTTGGAAAAAATCTCTAAGCCCCGGGGTCACAATGTCAGCAAAAATCTGACTTTTGGCAATTCACTCAAAAATGGTGCCAGCAGGTTGCAAATGCTCCCCTGAAAGCTTTGGCGATGGAAACAGAAGGCTTTTTATCACAGGACAAGAAATCAGCCCTCAACAACTTAACCGGCGGAAAATATTTTTTTGAAAAAATCCCTAAGCCCCGGGGTCACAATTTCAGCAAAAATCTGACTTTTGGCAATTCACTCAAAAATGGTGCCAGCACGTTGCAAATGCTCCCCTGAAAGGCTTGGCAGTCGAAACAGAAGGCTTTTTATCACAGGACAAGAAATCAGCCCTCAACAACTTAACCGGCGGAAAATATTTTTTTGAAAAAAATCCCTAAGCCCCGGGGTCACAATTTCAGCAAAAATCTGACTTTTGGCAATTCACTCAAAAATGGTGCCAGCACGTTGCAAATGCTCCCCTGAAAGGTTTGGCAGTCGAATCAGAAGGCTTTTTATCACAGGAAAAGAAATCAGCCCTCAACAACTTACCCGGCGGAAAATATTTTTCTGAAAAAATCCCTAAGCCCCGGGGTCACAATTTCAGCAAAAATCTGACTTTTGGCAATTCACTCAAAACTGGTGCCAACCAGTTGCAAATGCTCCCCTGAAAGCTTTGGCGATGGAAACAGAAGGCTTTTTATCACAGGACAAGAATTCAGCCCTCAACCACTTAACCGGCGGAAAATATTTTTTTGAAAAAATCTCTAAGCCCCGGGGTCAAAATTTCAGCAAAAATCTGACTTTTGGCAATTCACTCAAAAATGGTGCCAGCACGTTGCAAATGCTCCCCTGAAAGGTTTGGCGATGGAAACAGAAGGCTTTTTATCACAGGACAAGAAATCAGCCCTCAACAACGTAACCGGCGGAAATTTTTTTTTTGAAAAAATCCCTAAGCCCCTGGGTCACAATTTCATCAAAAATCTGACTTTTGGCAATTCACTCAAAAATGGTGCCAACCAGCTGCAAATGCTCCCCTGAAAGGTTTGGTGATGGAAACAGAAGGCTTTTTATCACAGGACAAGAAATCAGCCCTCAACAACTTAACCGGCGGAAAATATTTTTTTGAAAAAATCTCTAACCCCGGGGTCACAATTTCAGCAAAAATCTGACTTTTGGCAATTCACTCAAAAATGGTGCCAACCGGCTGCAAATGCTCCCCTGAAAGGTTTGGCAGTCGAAAGAGAAGGCTTTTTATCACAGGACAAGAAATCAGAACTCAACAACTTAACCTGCGAAAAAATTTTTTTTGAAAAAATCCCTAAGCCCCGGGGTCACAATGTCAGCAAAAATCTGACTTTTGGCAATTCACTCAAAAATGGTGCCAGCAGGTTGCAAATGCTCCCCTGAAAGCTTTGGCGATGGAAACAGAAGGCTTTTTATCACAGGACAAGAAATCAGCCCTCGAAAACCTAACCTGCGGAAAATATTTTTTTGGAAAAAATCCCTAAGCCCCGGGGTCACAATTTCAGCAAAAATCTGACTTTTGGCAATTCACTCAAAAATGGTTTCAGCAGGTTGCAAATGCTCCCCTGAAAGGTTTGGCGATGGAAACAGAAGGCTTTTTATCACAGGACAAGAAATCAGCCCTCAACAACTTAACCGGCGGAAAATATTTTTTTGAAAAAATCCCTAAGCCCCGGGGTCACAATTTCAGCAAAAATCTGACTTTTGGCAATTCACTCAAAAATGGTGCCAACCGGTTGCAAATGCTCCCCTGAAAGGTTTGGCAGTCGAAACAGAAGGCTTTTTATCACAGGACAAGAATTCAGCCCTCAACCACTTAACCGGCGGAAAATATTTTTTTGAAAAAATCTCTAAGCCCCGGGGTCAAAATTTCAGCAAAAATCTGACTTTTGGCAATTCACTCAAAAATGGTGCCAGCACGTTGCAAATGCTCCCCTGAAAGGTTTGGCGATGGAAACAGAAGGCTTTTTATCACAGGACAAGAAATCAGCCCTCAACAACGTAACCGGCGGAAATTTTTTTTTTGAAAAAATCCCTAAGCCCCTGGGTCACAATTTCATCAAAAATCTGACTTTTGGCAATTCACTCAAAAATGGTGCCAACCAGCTGCAAATGCTCCCCTGAAAGGTTTGGTGATGGAAACAGAAGGCTTTTTATCACAGGACAAGAAATCAGCCCTCAACAACTTAACCGGCGGAAAATATTTTTTTGAAAAAATCTCTAACCCCGGGGTCACAATTTCAGCAAAAATCTGACTTTTGGCAATTCACTCAAAAATGGTGCCAACCGGCTGCAAATGCTCCCCTGAAAGGTTTGGCAGTCGAAAGAGAAGGCTTTTTATCACAGGACAAGAAATCAGAACTCAACAACTTAACCTGCGAAAAAATTTTTTTTGAAAAAATCCCTAAGCCCCGGGGTCACAATGTCAGCAAAAATCTGACTTTTGGCAATTCACTCAAAAATGGTGCCAGCAGGTTGCAAATGCTCCCCTGAAAGCTTTGGCGATGGAAACAGAAGGCTTTTTATCACAGGACAAGAAATCAGCCCTCGAAAACCTAACCTGCGGAAAATATTTTTTTGGAAAAAATCCCTAAGCCCCGGGGTCACAATTTCAGCAAAAATCTGACTTTTGGCAATTCACTCAAAAATGGTTTCAGCAGGTTGCAAATGCTCCCCTGAAAGGTTTGGCGATGGAAACAGAAGGCTTTTTATCACAGGACAAGAAATCAGCCCTCAACAACTTAACCGGCGGAAAATATTTTTTTGAAAAAATCCCTAAGCCCCGGGGTCACAATTTCAGCAAAAATCTGACTTTTGGCAATTCACTCAAAAATGGTGCCAACCGGTTGCAAATGCTCCCCTGAAAGGTTTGGCAGTCGAAACAGAAGGCTTTTTATCACAGGACAAGAAATCAGCCCTCAACCACTTAACTGGCGGAAAATATTTTTTTGAAAAAATCCCTAAGCCCCGGGGTCACAATTTCAGCAAAAATCTGACTTTTGGCAATTCACTCAAAAATGGTGCCAACCGGCTGCAAATGCTCCCCTGAAAGTTTTGGCAGTCGAAAGAGAAGGCTTTTTATCACAGGACAAGAAATCAGCCCTCAACAACTTAACGGCAGAAAATATTTTTTTGACAAAATCCCTAAGCCCTGGGGTCACAATTTCAGCAAAAATCTGACTTTTGGCAATTCACTCAAAAATGGTGCCAGCAGGTTGCAAATGCTCCCCTGAAAGCTTTGGCAGTCGAAACAGAAGGCTTTTTATCACAGGACAAGAAATCAGCCCTCAACACCTTAACCGGCGGAAAATATTTTTTTGGAAAAAATCTCTAAGCCCCGGGGTCACAATTTCAGCAAAAATCTGACTTTTGGCAATTCACTCAAAAATGGTGCCAGCACGTTGCAAATGCTCCCCTGAAAGGTTTGGCAGTCGAATCAGAAGGCTTTTTATCACAGGAAAAGAAATCAGCCCTCAACAACTTACCCGGCGGAAAATAATTTTCTGAAAAAATCCCTAAGCCCCGGGGTCACAATTTCAGAAAAATCTGACTTTTGGCAATTCACTCAAAACTGGTGCCAACCAGTTGCAAATGCTCCCCTGAAAGCTTTGGCGATGGAAACAGAAGGCTTTTTATCACAGGACAAGAATTCAGCCCTCAACAACTTAACCGGCGGAAAATATTTTTTTGAAAAAATCCCTAAGCCCCGGGGTCACAATTTCAGCAAAAATCTGACTTTTCGCAATTCACTCAAAAATGGTGCCAGCACGTTGCAAATGCTCCCCTGAAAGGCTTGGCAGTCGAAACAGAAGGCTTTTTATCACAGGACAAGAAATCAGCCCTCAACAACTTAACCGGCGGAAAATATTTTTTGGAAAAAAATCCCTAAGCCCCGGGGTCACAATTTCAGCAAAAATCTGACTTTTGGCAATTCACTCAAAAATGGTGCCAGCACGTTGCAAATGCTCCCCTGAAAGGTTTGGCAGTCGAATCAGAAGGCTTTTTATCACAGGAAAAGAAATCAGCCCTCAACAACTTACCCGGCGGAAAATATTTTTCTGAAAAAATCCCTAAGCCCCGGGGTCACAATTTCAGCAAAAATCTGACTTTTGGCAATTCACTCAAAAATGGTGCCAACCAGCTGCAAATGCTCCCCTGAAAGGTTTGGTGATGGAAACAGAAGGCTTTTTATCACAGGACAAGAAATCAGCCCTCAACAACTTAACCGACGGAAAATATTTTTTTGAAAAAATCTCTAACCCCGGGGTCACAATTTCAGCAAAAATCTGACTTTTGGCAATTCACTCAAAAATGGTGCCAACCGGCTGCAAATGCTCCCCTGAAAGGTTTGGCAGTCGAAACAGAAGGCTTTTTATCACAGGACAAGAAATCAGAACTCAACAACTTAACCTGCGGAAAATATTTTTTTGAAAAAATCCCTAAGCCCCGGGGTCACAATGTCAGCAAAAATCTGACTTTTGGCAATTCACTCAAAAATGGTGCCAGCAGGTTGCAAATGCTCCCCTGAAAGCTTTGGCGATGGAAACAGAAGGCTTTTTATCACAGGACAAGAAATCAGCCCTCGAAAACCTAACCTGCGGAAAATATTTTTTTGGAAAAAATCCCTAAGCCCCGGGGTCACAATTTCAGCAAAAATCTGACTTTTGGCAAATCACTCAAAAATGGTTCCAGCAGGTTGCAAATGCTCCCCTGAAAGGTTTGGCGATGGAAACAGAAGGCTTTTTATCACAGGACAAGAAATCAGCCCTCAACAACTTAACCGGCGGAAAATATTTTTTTGAAAAAATCCCTCAGCCCCGGGGTCACAATTTCAGCAAAAATCTGACTTTTGGCAATTCACTCAAAAATGGTGCCAACCGGTTGCAAATGCTCCCCTGAAAGGTTTGGCAGTCGAAACAGAAGGCTTTTTATCACAGGACAAGAAATCAGCCCTCAACCACTTAACCGGCGGAAAATATTTTTTTGAAAAAATCTCTAAGCCCCGGGGTCACAATTTCAGCAAAAATCTGACTTTTGGCAATTCACTCAAAAATGGTGCCAACCGGCTGCAAATGCTCCCCTGAAAGGTTTGGCAGTCGAAACAGAAGGCTTTTTATCACAGGACAAGAAATCAGCCCTCAACAACTTAACGGCAGAAAATATTTTTTTGACAAAATCCCTAAGCCCTGGGGTCACAATTTCAGCAAAAATCTGACTTTTGGCAATTCACTCAAAAATGGTGCCAGCAGGTTGCACATGCTCCCCTGAAAGCTTTGGCGATGGAAACAGAAGGCTTTTTATCACAGGACAAGAAATCAGCCCTCAACCACTTAACCGGCGGAAAATATTTTTTTGAAAAAATCTCTAAGCCCCGGGGTCACAATTTCAGCAAAAATCTGACTTTTGGCAATTCACTCAAAAATGGTGCCAACCGGCTGCAAATGCTCCCCTGAAAGGTTTGGCAGTCGAAACAGAAGGCTTTTTATCACAGGACAAGAAATCAGCCCTCAACAACTTAACGGCAGAAAATATTTTTTTGACAAAATCCCTAAGCCCTGGGGTCACAATTTCAGCAAAAATCTGACTTTTGGCAATTCACTCAAAAATGGTGCCAGCAGGTTGCACATGCTCCCCTGAAAGCTTTGGCGATGGAAACAGAAGGCTTTTTATCACAGGACAAGAAATCAGCCCTCAACAACTTAACCGGCGGAAAATATTTTTTTGAAAAAATCCCTAAGCCCCGGGGTCACAATTTCAGCAAAAATCTGACTTTTGGCAATTCACTCAAAAATGGTGCCAACCGGTTGGAAATGCTCCCCTGAAAGCTTTGGCAGTCGAAACAGAAGGCTTTTTATCACAGGACAAGAAATCAGCCCTCAACACCTTAACCGGCGTAAAATATTTTTTTGGAAAAAATCCCTAAGCCCCAGGGTCACAATTTCAGCAAAAATCTGACTTTTGGCAATTCACTCAAAAATGGTGCCAACCGGTTGCAAATGCTCCCCTGAAAGGTTTGGCAGTCGAAACAGAAGGCTTTTTATCACAGGACAAGAAATCAGCCCTCAACCACTTAACCGGCGGAAAATATTTTTTTGAAAAAATCTCTAAGCCCCGGGGTCACAATTTCAGCAAAAATCTGACTTTTGGCAATTCACTCAAAAATGGTGCCAACCGGCTGCAAATGCTCCCCTGAAAGGTTTGGCAGTCGAAACAGAAGGCTTTTTATCACAGGACAAGAAATCAGCCCTCAACAACTTAACGGCAGAAAATATTTTTTTGACAAAATCCCTAAGCCCTGGGGTCACAATTTCAGCAAAAATCTGACTTTTGGCAATTCACTCAAAAATGGTGCCAGCAGGTTGCAAATGCTCCCCTGAAAGCTTTGGCGATGGAAACAGAAGGCTTTTTATCACAGGACAAGAAATCAGCCCTCAACAACTTAACCGGTGGAAAATATTTTTTTGAAAAAATCCCTAAGCCCCGGGGTCACAATTTCAGCAAAAATCTGACTTTTGGCAATTCACTCAAAAATGGTGCCAACCGGTTGGAAATGCTCCCCTGAAAGCTTTGGCAGTCGAAACAGAAGGCTTTTTATCGCAGGACAAGAAATCAGCCCTCAACACCTTAACCGGCGGAAAATATTTTTTTGGAAAAAATCTCTAAGCCCCGGGGTCACAATGTCAGCAAAAATCTGACTTTTGGCAATTCACTCAAAAATGGTGCCAGCAGGTTGCAAATGCTCCCCTGAAAGCTTTGGCGATGGAAACAGAAGGCTTTTTATCACAGGACAAGAAATCAGCCCTCAACAACTTAACCGGCGGAAAATATTTTTTTCAAAAAATCCCTAAGCCCCGGGGTCACAATTTCAGCAAAAATCTGACTTTTGGCAATTCACTCAAAAATGGTGCCAGCACGTTGCAAATGCTACCCTGAAAGGCTTGGCAGTCGAAACAGAAGGCTTTTTATCACAGGACAAGAAATCAGCCCTCAACAACTTAACCGGTGGAAAATATTTTTTTGAAAAAATCCCTAAGCCCCGGGGTCACAATTTCAGCAAAAATCTGACTTTTGGCAATTCACTCAAAAATGGTGCCAACCGGTTGGAAATGCTCCCCTGAAAGCTTTGGCAGTCGAAACAGAAGGCTTTTTATCACAGGACAAGAAATCAGCCCTCAACACCTTAACCGGCGGAAAATATTTTTTTGGAAAAAATCTCTAAGCCCCGGGGTCACAATTTCAGCAAAAATCTGACTTTTGGCAATTCACTCAAAAATGGTGCCAGCACGTTGCAAATGCTCCCCTGAAAGGTTTGGCAGTCGAATCAGAAGGCTTTTTATCACAGGAAAAGAAATCAGCCCTCAACAACTTACCCGGCGGAAAATAATTTTCTGAAAAAATCCCTAAGCCCCGGGGTCACAATTTCAGAAAAATCTGACTTTTGGCAATTCACTCAAAACTGGTGCCAACCAGTTGCAAATGCTCCCCTGAAAGCTTTGGCGATGGAAACAGAAGGCTTTTTATCACAGGACAAGAATTCAGCCCTCAACAACTTAACCGGCGGAAAATATTTTTTTGAAAAAATCCCTAAGCCCCGGGGTCACAATTTCAGCAAAAATCTGACTTTTCGCAATTCACTCAAAAATGGTGCCAGCACGTTGCAAATGCTCCCCTGAAAGGCTTGGCAGTCGAAACAGAAGGCTTTTTATCACAGGACAAGAAATCAGCCCTCAACAACTTAACCGGCGGAAAATATTTTTTTGAAAAAAATCCCTAAGCCCCGGGGTCACAATTTCAGCAAAAATCTGACTTTTGGCAATTCACTCAAAAATGGTGCCAGCACGTTGCAAATGCTCCCCTGAAAGGTTTGGCAGTCGAATCAGAAGGCTTTTTATCACAGGAAAAGAAATCAGCCCTCAACAACTTACCCGGCGGAAAATATTTTTCTGAAAAAATCCCTAAGCCCCGGGGTCACAATTTCAGCAAAAATCTGACTTTTGGCAATTCACTCAAAAATGGTGCCAACCAGCTGCAAATGCTCCCCTGAAAGGTTTGGTGATGGAAACAGAAGGCTTTTTATCACAGGACAAGAAATCAGCCCTCAACAACTTAACCGACGGAAAATATTTTTTTGAAAAAATCTCTAACCCCGGGGTCACAATTTCAGCAAAAATCTGACTTTTGGCAATTCACTCAAAAATGGTGCCAACCGGCTGCAAATGCTCCCCTGAAAGGTTTGGCAGTCGAAACAGAAGGCTTTTTATCACAGGACAAGAAATCAGAACTCAACAACTTAACCTGCGGAAAATATTTTTTTGAAAAAATCCCTAAGCCCCGGGGTCACAATGTCAGCAAAAATCTGACTTTTGGCAATTCACTCAAAAATGGTGCCAGCAGGTTGCAAATGCTCCCCTGAAAGCTTTGGCGATGGAAACAGAAGGCTTTTTATCACAGGACAAGAAATCAGCCCTCGAAAACCTAACCTGCGGAAAATATTTTTTTGGAAAAAATCCCTAAGCCCCGGGGTCACAATTTCAGCAAAAATCTGACTTTTGGCAAATCACTCAAAAATGGTTCCAGCAGGTTGCAAATGCTCCCCTGAAAGGTTTGGCGATGGAAACAGAAGGCTTTTTATCACAGGACAAGAAATCAGCCCTCAACAACTTAACCGGCGGAAAATATTTTTTTGAAAAAATCCCTCAGCCCCGGGGTCACAATTTCAGCAAAAATCTGACTTTTGGCAATTCACTCAAAAATGGTGCCAACCGGTTGCAAATGCTCCCCTGAAAGGTTTGGCAGTCGAAACAGAAGGCTTTTTATCACAGGACAAGAAATCAGCCCTCAACCACTTAACCGGCGGAAAATATTTTTTTGAAAAAATCTCTAAGCCCCGGGGTCACAATTTCAGCAAAAATCTGACTTTTGGCAATTCACTCAAAAATGGTGCCAACCGGCTGCAAATGCTCCCCTGAAAGGTTTGGCAGTCGAAACAGAAGGCTTTTTATCACAGGACAAGAAATCAGCCCTCAACAACTTAACGGCAGAAAATATTTTTTTGACAAAATCCCTAAGCCCTGGGGTCACAATTTCAGCAAAAATCTGACTTTTGGCAATTCACTCAAAAATGGTGCCAGCAGGTTGCACATGCTCCCCTGAAAGCTTTGGCGATGGAAACAGAAGGCTTTTTATCACAGGACAAGAAATCAGCCCTCAACCACTTAACCGGCGGAAAATATTTTTTTGAAAAAATCTCTAAGCCCCGGGGTCACAATTTCAGCAAAAATCTGACTTTTGGCAATTCACTCAAAAATGGTGCCAACCGGCTGCAAATGCTCCCCTGAAAGGTTTGGCAGTCGAAACAGAAGGCTTTTTATCACAGGACAAGAAATCAGCCCTCAACAACTTAACGGCAGAAAATATTTTTTTGACAAAATCCCTAAGCCCTGGGGTCACAATTTCAGCAAAAATCTGACTTTTGGCAATTCACTCAAAAATGGTGCCAGCAGGTTGCACATGCTCCCCTGAAAGCTTTGGCGATGGAAACAGAAGGCTTTTTATCACAGGACAAGAAATCAGCCCTCAACAACTTAACCGGCGGAAAATATTTTTTTGAAAAAATCCCTAAGCCCCGGGGTCACAATTTCAGCAAAAATCTGACTTTTGGCAATTCACTCAAAAATGGTGCCAACCGGTTGGAAATGCTCCCCTGAAAGCTTTGGCAGTCGAAACAGAAGGCTTTTTATCACAGGACAAGAAATCAGCCCTCAACACCTTAACCGGCGTAAAATATTTTTTTGGAAAAAATCCCTAAGCCCCAGGGTCACAATTTCAGCAAAAATCTGACTTTTGGCAATTCACTCAAAAATGGTGCCAACCGGTTGCAAATGCTCCCCTGAAAGGTTTGGCAGTCGAAACAGAAGGCTTTTTATCACAGGACAAGAAATCAGCCCTCAACCACTTAACCGGCGGAAAATATTTTTTTGAAAAAATCTCTAAGCCCCGGGGTCACAATTTCAGCAAAAATCTGACTTTTGGCAATTCACTCAAAAATGGTGCCAACCGGCTGCAAATGCTCCCCTGAAAGGTTTGGCAGTCGAAACAGAAGGCTTTTTATCACAGGACAAGAAATCAGCCCTCAACAACTTAACGGCAGAAAATATTTTTTTGACAAAATCCCTAAGCCCTGGGGTCACAATTTCAGCAAAAATCTGACTTTTGGCAATTCACTCAAAAATGGTGCCAGCAGGTTGCAAATGCTCCCCTGAAAGCTTTGGCGATGGAAACAGAAGGCTTTTTATCACAGGACAAGAAATCAGCCCTCAACAACTTAACCGGTGGAAAATATTTTTTTGAAAAAATCCCTAAGCCCCGGGGTCACAATTTCAGCAAAAATCTGACTTTTGGCAATTCACTCAAAAATGGTGCCAACCGGTTGGAAATGCTCCCCTGAAAGCTTTGGCAGTCGAAACAGAAGGCTTTTTATCGCAGGACAAGAAATCAGCCCTCTACACCTTAACCGGCGGAAAATATTTTTTTGGAAAAAATCTCTAAGCCCCGGGGTCACAATGTCAGCAAAAATCTGACTTTTGGCAATTCACTCAAAAATGGTGCCAGCAGGTTGCAAATGCTCCCCTGAAAGCTTTGGCGATGGAAACAGAAGGCTTTTTATCACAGGACAAGAAATCAGCCCTCAACAACTTAACCGGCGGAAAATATTTTTTTCAAAAAATCCCTAAGCCCCGGGGTCACAATTTCAGCAAAAATCTGACTTTTGGCAATTCACTCAAAAATGGTGCCAGCACGTTGCAAATGCTACCCTGAAAGGCTTGGCAGTCGAAACAGAAGGCTTTTTATCACAGGACAAGAAATCAGCCCTCAACAACTTAACCGGCGGAAAATATTTTTTTGAAAAAATCCCTAAGCCCCGGGGTCACAATTTCAGCAAAAATCTGACTTTTGGCAATTCACTCAAAAATGGTGCCAGCACGTTGCAAATGCTCCCCTGAAAGGTTTGGCAGTCGAATCAGAAGGCTTTTTATCACAGGAAAAGAAATCAGCCCTCAACAACTTACCCGGCGGAAAATATTTTTCTGAAAAAATCCCTAAGCCCCGGGGTCACAATTTCAGAAAAATCTGACTTTTGGCAATTCACTCAAAACTGGTGCCAACCAGTTGCAAATGCTCCCCTGAAAGCTTTGGCGATGGAAACAGAAGGCTTTTTATCACAGGACAAGAATTCAGCCCTCAACAACTTAACCGGCGGAAAATATTTTTTTGAAAAAATCCCTAAGCCCCGGGGTCACAATTTCAGCAAAAATCTGACTTTTGGCAATTCACTCAAAAATGGTGCCAACCAGTTGCAAATGCTCGCCTGAAAGCTTTGGCGATGGAAACAGAAGGCTTTTTATCACAGGACAAGAATTCAGCCCTCAACAACTTACCAGGCGGAAAATATTTTTCTGAAAAAATCCCTAAGCCCCGGGGTCACAATTTCAGAAAAATCTGACTTTTGGCAATTCACTCAAAACTGGTGCCAACCAGTTGCAAATGCTCCCCTGAAAGCTTTGGCGATGGAAACAGAAGGCTTTTTATCACAGGACAAGAATTCAGCCCTCAACAACTTAACCGGCGGAAAATATTTTTTTGAAAAAATCCCTAAGCCCCGGGGTCACAATTTCAGCAAAAATCTGGCTTTTGGCAATTCACTCAAAAATGGTGCCAACCAGTTGCAAATGCTCCCCTGAAAGCTTTGGCGATGGAAACAGAAGGCTTTTTATCACAGGACAAGAAATCAGCCCTCAACAACTTAACCGACGGAAAATATTTTTTTGAAAAAATCTCTAACCCCGGGGTCACAATTTCAGCAAAAATCTGACTTTTGGCAATTCACTCAAAAATGGTGCCAACCGGCTGCAAATGCTCCCCTGAAAGGTTTGGCAGTCGAAACAGAAGGCTTTTTATCACAGGACAAGAAATCAGCCCTCAACAACTTAACGGCAGAAAATATTTTTTTGACAAAATCCCTAAGCCCTGGAGTCACAATTTCAGCAAAAATCTGACTTTTGGCAATTCACTCAAAAATGGTGCCAGCAGGTTGCAAATGCTCCACTGAAAGCTTTGGCGATGGAAACAGAAGGCTTTTTATCACAGGACAAGAAATCAGCCCTCAACAACTTAACCGGTGGAAAATATTTTTTTGAAAAAATCCCTAAGCCCCGGGGTCACAATTTCAGCAAAAATCTGACTTTTGGCAATTCACTCAAAAATGGTGACAACCGGTTGGAAATGCTCCCCTGAAAGCTTTGGCAGTCGAAACAGAAGGCTTTTTATCACAGGACAAGAAATCAGCCCTCAACACCTTAACCGGCGGAAAATATTTTTTTGGAAAAAATCTCTAAGCCCCGGGGTCACAATGTCAGCAAAAATCTTACTTTTGGCAATTCACTCAAAAATGGTGCCAGTAGGTTGCAAATGCTCCCCTGAAAGCTTTGGCGATGGAAACAGAAGGCTTTTTATCACAGGACAAGAAATCAGCCCTCAACCACTTAACCGGCGGAAAATATTTTTTTGAAAAAATCCCTAAGCCCCGGGGTCACAATTTCAGCAAAAATCTGACTTTTGGCAATTCACTCAAAAATGGTGCCAGCACGTTGCAAATGCTCCCCTGAAAGGTTTGGCAGTCGAATCAGAAGGCTTTTTATCACAGGACAAGAAATCAGAACTCAACAACTTAACCTGCGGAAAATATTTTTTTGAAAAAATCCCTAAGCCCCGGGGTCACAATGTCAGCAAAAATCTGACTTTTGGCAATTCACTCAAAAATGGTGCCAGCACGTTGCAAATGCTCCCCTCAAAGGTTTGGCAGTCGAAACAGAAGGCTTTTTATCACAGGACAAGAAATCAGCCCTCAACAACTTAACCGGTGGAAAATATTTTTTTGAAAAAATCCCTAAGCCCCGGGGTCACAATTTCAGCAAAAATCTGACTTTTGGCAATTCACTCAAAAATGGTGCCAGCACGTTGCAAATGCTCCCCTCAAAGGTTTGGCAATCGAAACAGAAGGCTTTTTATCACAGGACAAGAAATCAGCCCTCAACAACTTAACCGGTGGAAAATATTTTTTTGAAAAAATCCCTAAGCCCCGGGGTCACAATTTCAGCAAAAATCTGACTTTTGGCAATTCACTCAAAAAGGGTGCCAACCGGTTGGAAATGCTCCCCTGAAAGGTTTGGCAGTCGAAACAGAAGGCTTTTTATCACAGGACAAGAAATCAGCCCTCAACAACTTAACCGGCGGAAAATATTTTTTTGAAAAAATCCCTAAGCCCCGGGGTCACAATTTCAGCAAAAATCTGACTTTTGGCAATTCACTCAAAAATGGTGCCAACCGGTTGGAAATGCTCCCCTGAAAGGTTTGGCAGTCGAAACAGAAGGCTTTTTATCACAGGACTAGAAATCAGCCCTCAACAACTTAACGGCAGAAAATATTTTTTTGACAAAATCCCTAAGCCCTGGGGTCACAATTTCAGCAAAAATCTGACTTTTGGCAATTCACTCAAAAATGGTGCCAACCGGTTGGAAATGCTCCCCTGAAAGCTTTGGCAGTCGAAACAGAAGGCTTTTTATCACAGGACAAGAAATCAGCCCTCAACACCTTAACCGGCGGAAAATATTTTTTTGGAAAAAATCTCTAAGCCCCGGGGTCACAATGTCAGCAAAAATCTGACTTTTGGCAATTCACTCAAAAATGGTGCCAGCAGGTTGCAAATGCTCCCCTGAAAGCTTTGGCGATGGAAACAGAAAGCTTTTTATCACAGGACAAGAAATCAGCCCTCGAAAACCTAACCTGCGGAAAATATTTTTTTGGAAAAAATCCCTAAGCCCCGGGGTCACAATTTCAGCAAAAATCTGACTTTTGGCAATTCACTCAAAAATGGTTCCAGCAGGTTGCAAATGCTCCCCTGAAAGGTTTGGCGATGGAAACAGAAGGCTTTTTATCACAGGACAAGAAATCAGCCCTCAACAACTTAACCGGCGGAAAATATTTTTTTGAAAAAATCCCTAAGCCCCGGGGTCACAATTTCAGCAAAAATCTGACTTTTGGCAATTCACTCAAAAATGGTGCCAACCGGTTGCAAATGCTCCCCTGAAAGGTTTGGCAGTCGAAACAGAAGGCTTTTTATCACAGGACAAGAAATCAGCCCTCAACCACTTAACCGGCGGAAAATATTTTTTTGAAAAAATCTCTAAGCCCCGGGGTCACAATTTCAGCAAAAATCTGACTTTTGGCAATTCACTCAAAAATGGTGCCAACCGGCTGCAAATGCTCCCCTGAAAGGTTTGGCAGTCGAAACAGAAGGCTTTTTATCACAGGACAAGAAATCAGCCCTCAACCACTTAACCGGCGGAAAATATTTTTTTGAAAAAATCCCTAAGCCCCGGGGTCACAATTTCAGCAAAAATCTGACTTTTGGCAATTCACTCAAAAATGGTGCCAGCAGGTTGCAAATGCTCCCCTGAAAGCTTTGGCGATGGAAACAGAAGGCTTTTTATCACAGGACAAGAAATCAGCCCTCGAAAACCTAACCTGCGGAAAATATTTTTTTGGAAAAAATCCCTAAGCCCCGGGGTCACAATTTCAGCAAAAATCTGACTTTTGGCAATTCACTCAAAAATGGTGCCAGCAGGTTGCAAATGCTCCACTGAAAGCTTTGGCGATGGAAACAGAAGGCTTTTTATCACAGGACAAGAAATCAGCCCTCAACAACTTAACCGGTGGAAAATATTTTTTTGAAAAAATCCCTAAGCCCCGGGGTCACAATTTCAGCAAAAATCTGACTTTTGGCAATTCACTCAAAAATGGTGCCAACCGGTTGGAAATGCTCCCCTGAAAGCTTTGGCAGTCGAAACAGAAGGCTTTTTATCACAGGACAAGAAATCAGCCCTCAACACCTTAACCGGAGGAAAATATTTTTTTGGAAAAAATCTCTAAGCCCCGGGGTCACAATGTCAGCAAAAATCTTACTTTTGGCAATTCACTCAAAAATGGTGCCAGTAGGTTGCAAATGCTCCCCTGAAAGCTTTGGCGATGGAAACAGAAGGCTTTAAATCACAGGACAAGAAATCAGCCCTCAACCACTTAACCGGCGGAAAATATTTTTTTGAAAAAATCCCTAAGCCCCGGGGTCACAATTTCAGCAAAAATCAGACTTTTGGCAATTCACTCAAAAATGGTGCCAGCACGTTGCAAATGCTCCCCTGAAAGGTTTGGCAGTCGAATCAGAAGGCTTTTTATCACAGGACAAGAAATCAGCCCTCAACAACTTACCCGGCGGAAAATATTTTTCTGAAAAAATCCCTAAGCCCCGGGGTCACAATTTCAGAAAAATCTGACTTTTGGCAATTCACTCAAAACTGGTGCCAACCAGTTGCAAATGCTCCCCTGAAAGCTTTGGCGATGGAAACAGAAGGCTTTTTATCACAGGACAAGAATTCAGCCCTCAACAACTTAACCGGTGGAAAATATTTTTTTGAAAAAATCCCTAAGCCCCGGGGTCACAATTTCAGCAAAAATCTGACTTTTGGCAATTCACTCAAAAATGGTGCCAACCGGTTGGAAATGCTCCCCTGAAAGCTTTGGCAGTCGAAACAGAAGGCTTTTTATCACAGGACAAGAAATCAGCCCTCAACACCTTAACCGGCGGAAAATATTTTTTTGGAAAAAATCTCTAAGCCCCGGGGTCACAATGTCAGCAAAAATCTGACTTTTGGCAATTCACTCAAAAATGGTGCCAGCAGGTTGCAAATGCTCCCCTGAAAGCTTTGGCGATGGAAACAGAAGGCTTTTTATCACAGGACAAGAAATCAGCCCTCAACAACTTAACCGGCGGAAAATATTTTTTTGAAAAAATCCCTAAGCCCCGGGGTCACAATTTCAGCAAAAATCTGACTTTTGGCAATTCACTCAAAAATGGTGCCAGCACGTTGCAAATGCTCCCCTCAAAGGTTTGGCAGTCGAAACAGAAGGCTTTTTATCACAGGACAAGAAATCAGCCCTCAACAACTTAACCGGTGGAAAATATTTTTTTGAAAAAATCCCTAAGCCCCGGGGTCACAATTTCAGCAAAAATCTGACTTTTGGCAATTCACTCAAAAAGGGTGCCAACCGGTTGGAAATGCTCCCCTGAAAGGTTTGGCAGTCGAAACAGAAGGCTTTTTATCACAGGACAAGAAATCAGCCCTCAACAACTTAACCGGCGGAAAATATTTTTTTGAAAAAATCCCTAAGCCCCGGGGTCACAATTTCAGCAAAAATCTGACTTTTGGCAATTCACTCAAAAATGGTGCCAACCGGTTGGAAATGCTCCCCTGAAAGGTTTGGCAGTCGAAACAGAAGGCTTTTTATCACAGGACTAGAAATCAGCCCTCAACAACTTAACGGCAGAAAATATTTTTTTGACAAAATCCCTAAGCCCTGGGGTCACAATTTCAGCAAAAATCTGACTTTTGGCAATTCACTCAAAAATGGTGCCAACCGGTTGGAAATGCTCCCCTGAAAGCTTTGGCAGTCGAAACAGAAGGCTTTTTATCACAGGACAAGAAATCAGCCCTCAACACCTTAACCGGCGGAAAATATTTTTTTGGAAAAAATCTCTAAGCCCCGGGGTCACAATGTCAGCAAAAATCTGACTTTTGGCAATTCACTCAAAAATGGTGCCAGCAGGTTGCAAATGCTCCCCTGAAAGCTTTGGCGATGGAAACAGAAAGCTTTTTATCACAGGACAAGAAATCAGCCCTCGAAAACCTAACCTGCGGAAAATATTTTTTTGGAAAAAATCCCTAAGCCCCGGGGTCACAATTTCAGCAAAAATCTGACTTTTGGCAATTCACTCAAAAATGGTTCCAGCAGGTTGCAAATGCTCCCCTGAAAGGTTTGGCGATGGAAACAGAAGGCTTTTTATCACAGGACAAGAAATCAGCCCTCAACAACTTAACCGGCGGAAAATATTTTTTTGAAAAAATCCCTAAGCCCCGGGGTCACAATTTCAGCAAAAATCTGACTTTTGGCAATTCACTCAAAAATGGTGCCAACCGGTTGCAAATGCTCCCCTGAAAGGTTTGGCAGTCGAAACAGAAGGCTTTTTATCACAGGACAAGAAATCAGCCCTCAACCACTTAACCGGCGGAAAATATTTTTTTGAAAAAATCTCTAAGCCCCGGGGTCACAATTTCAGCAAAAATCTGACTTTTGGCAATTCACTCAAAAATGGTGCCAACCGGCTGCAAATGCTCCCCTGAAAGGTTTGGCAGTCGAAACAGAAGGCTTTTTATCACAGGACAAGAAATCAGCCCTCAACCACTTAACCGGCGGAAAATATTTTTTTGAAAAAATCCCTAAGCCCCGGGGTCACAATTTCAGCAAAAATCTGACTTTTGGCAATTCACTCAAAAATGGTGCCAGCAGGTTGCAAATGCTCCCCTGAAAGCTTTGGCGATGGAAACAGAAGGCTTTTTATCACAGGACAAGAAATCAGCCCTCGAAAACCTAACCTGCGGAAAATATTTTTTTGGAAAAAATCCCTAAGCCCCGGGGTCACAATTTCAGCAAAAATCTGACTTTTGGCAATTCACTCAAAAATGGTGCCAGCAGGTTGCAAATGCTCCACTGAAAGCTTTGGCGATGGAAACAGAAGGCTTTTTATCACAGGACAAGAAATCAGCCCTCAACAACTTAACCGGTGGAAAATATTTTTTTGAAAAAATCCCTAAGCCCCGGGGTCACAATTTCAGCAAAAATCTGACTTTTGGCAATTCACTCAAAAATGGTGCCAACCGGTTGGAAATGCTCCCCTGAAAGCTTTGGCAGTCGAAACAGAAGGCTTTTTATCACAGGACAAGAAATCAGCCCTCAACACCTTAACCGGAGGAAAATATTTTTTTGGAAAAAATCTCTAAGCCCCGGGGTCACAATGTCAGCAAAAATCTTACTTTTGGCAATTCACTCAAAAATGGTGCCAGTAGGTTGCAAATGCTCCCCTGAAAGCTTTGGCGATGGAAACAGAAGGCTTTAAATCACAGGACAAGAAATCAGCCCTCAACCACTTAACCGGCGGAAAATATTTTTTTGAAAAAATCCCTAAGCCCCGGGGTCACAATTTCAGCAAAAATCAGACTTTTGGCAATTCACTCAAAAATGGTGCCAGCACGTTGCAAATGCTCCCCTGAAAGGTTTGGCAGTCGAATCAGAAGGCTTTTTATCACAGGACAAGAAATCAGCCCTCAACAACTTACCCGGCGGAAAATATTTTTCTGAAAAAATCCCTAAGCCCCGGGGTCACAATTTCAGAAAAATCTGACTTTTGGCAATTCACTCAAAACTGGTGCCAACCAGTTGCAAATGCTCCCCTGAAAGCTTTGGCGATGGAAACAGAAGGCTTTTTATCACAGGACAAGAATTCAGCCCTCAACAACTTAACCGGTGGAAAATATTTTTTTGAAAAAATCCCTAAGCCCCGGGGTCACAATTTCAGCAAAAATCTGACTTTTGGCAATTCACTCAAAAATGGTGCCAACCGGTTGGAAATGCTCCCCTGAAAGCTTTGGCAGTCGAAACAGAAGGCTTTTTATCACAGGACAAGAAATCAGCCCTCAACACCTTAACCGGCGGAAAATATTTTTTTGGAAAAAATCTCTAAGCCCCGGGGTCACAATGTCAGCAAAAATCTGACTTTTGGCAATTCACTCAAAAATGGTGCCAGCAGGTTGCAAATGCTCCCCTGAAAGCTTTGGCGATGGAAACAGAAGGCTTTTTATCACAGGACAAGAAATCAGCCCTCAACAACTTAACCGGCGGAAAATATTTTTTTGAAAAAATCCCTAAGCCCCGGGGTCACAATTTCAGCAAAAATCTGACTTTTGGCAATTCACTCAAAAATGGTGCCAGCAGGTTGCAAATGCTCCCCTGAGAGGTTTGGCGATGGAAACAGAAGGCTTTTTATCACAGGACAAGAAATCAGCCCTCAACAACTTAACCAGCGGAAAATATTTTTTTGAAAAAATCCCTAAGCCCCGGGGTCACAATTTCAGCAAAAATCTGACTTTTGGCAATTCACTCAAAAATGCTGCCAACCGGTTGCAAATGCTCCCCTGAAAGGTTTGGCAGTCGAAAAAGAAGGCTTTTTATCACAGGACAAGAATTCAGCCCTCAACAACTTACCCGGCGGAAAATATTTTTCTGAAAAAATCCCTAAGCCCCGGGGTCACAATTTCAGAAAAATCTGACTTTTGGCAATTCACTCAAAAATGGTGCCAACCGGTTGGAAATGCTCCCCTGAAAGCTTTGGCGATGGAAACAGAAGCCTTTTTATCACAGGACAAGAAATCAGCCCTCAACAACTTAACGGCAGAAAATATTTTTTTGACAAAATCCCTAAGCCCTGGAGTCACAATTTCAGCAAAAATCTGACTTTTGGCAATTCACTCAAAAATGGTGCCAGCAGGTTGCAAATGCTCCACTGAAAGCTTTGGCGATGGAAACAGAAGGCTTTTTATCACAGGACAAGAAATCAGCCCTCAACAACTTAACCGGTGGAAAATATTTTTTTGAAAAAATCCCTAAGCCCCGGGGTCACAATTTCAGCAAAAATCTGACTTTTGGCAATTCACTCAAAAATGGTGCCAACCGGTTGGAAATGCTCCCCTGAAAGCTTTGGCAGTCGAAACAGAAGGCTTTTTATCACAGGACAAGAAATCAGCCCTCAACACCTTAACCGGAGGAAAATATTTTTTTGGAAAAAATCTCTAAGCCCCGGGGTCACAATGTCAGCAAAAATCTTACTTTTGGCAATTCACTCAAAAATGGTGCCAGTAGGTTGCAAATGCTCCCCTGAAAGCTTTGGCGATGGAAACAGAAGGCTTTAAATCACAGGACAAGAAATCAGCCCTCAACCACTTAACCGGCGGAAAATATTTTTTTGAAAAAATCCCTAAGCCCCGGGGTCACAATTTCAGCAAAAATCAGACTTTTGGCAATTCACTCAAAAATGGTGCCAGCACGTTGCAAATGCTCCCCTGAAAGGTTTGGCAGTCGAATCAGAAGGCTTTTTATCACAGGACAAGAAATCAGCCCTCAACAACTTAACCGACAGAAAATATTTTTTTGAAAAAATCTCTAACCCCGGGGTCACAATTTCAGCAAAAATCTGACTTTTGGCAATTCACTCAAAAATGGTGCCAACCGGCTGCAAATGCTCCCCTGAAAGGTTTGGCAGTCGAAAGAGAAGGCTTTTTATCACAGGACAAGAAATCAGAACTCAACAACTTAACCTGCGGAAAATATTTTTTTGAAAAAATCCCTAAGCCCCGGGGTCACAATTTCAGAAAAATCTGACTTTTGGCAATTCACTCAAAAATGGTGCCAACCGGTTGGAAATGCTCCCCTGAAAGCTTTGGCGATGGAAACAGAAGCCTTTTTATCACAGGACAAGAAATCAGCCCTCAACAACTTAACGGCAGAAAATATTTTTTTGACAAAATCCCTAAGCCCTGGAGTCACAATTTCAGCAAAAATCTGACTTTTGGCAATTCACTCAAAAATGGTGCCAGCAGGTTGCAAATGCTCCACTGAAAGCTTTGGCGATGGAAACAGAAGGCTTTTTATCACAGGACAAGAAATCAGCCCTCAACAACTTAACCGGTGGAAAATATTTTTTTGAAAAAATCCCTAAGCCCCGGGGTCACAATTTCAGCAAAAATCTGACTTTTGGCAATTCACTCAAAAATGGTGCCAACCGGTTGGAAATGCTCCCCTGAAAGCTTTGGCAGTCGAAACAGAAGGCTTTTTATCACAGGACAAGAAATCAGCCCTCAACACCTTAACCGGAGGAAAATATTTTTTTGGAAAAAATCTCTAAGCCCCGGGGTCACAATGTCAGCAAAAATCTTACTTTTGGCAATTCACTCAAAAATGGTGCCAGTAGGTTGCAAATGCTCCCCTGAAAGCTTTGGCGATGGAAACAGAAGGCTTTAAATCACAGGACAAGAAATCAGCCCTCAACCACTTAACCGGCGGAAAATATTTTTTTGAAAAAATCCCTAAGCCCCGGGGTCACAATTTCAGCAAAAATCAGACTTTTGGCAATTCACTCAAAAATGGTGCCAGCACGTTGCAAATGCTCCCCTGAAAGGTTTGGCAGTCGAATCAGAAGGCTTTTTATCACAGGACAAGAAATCAGCCCTCAACAACTTAACCGACAGAAAATATTTTTTTGAAAAAATCTCTAACCCCGGGGTCACAATTTCAGCAAAAATCTGACTTTTGGCAATTCACTCAAAAATGGTGCCAAACGGCTGCAAATGCTCCCCTGAAAGGTTTGGCAGTCGAAAGAGAAGGCTTTTTATCACAGGACAAGAAATCAGAACTCAACAACTTAACCTGCGGAAAATATTTTTTTGAAAAAATCCCTAAGCCCCGGGGTCACAATGTCAGCAAAAATCTGACTTTTGGCAATTCACTCAAAAATGGTGCCAGCAGGTTGCAAATGCTCCCCTGAAAGCTTTGGCGATGGAAACAGAAGGCTTTTTATCACAGGACAAGAAATCAGCCCTCGAAAACCTAACCTGCGGAAAATATTTTTTTGGAAAAAATCCCTAAGCCCCGGGGTCACAATTTCAGCAAAAATCTGACTTTTGGCAATTCACTCAAAAATGGTGCCAGCAGGTTGCAAATGCTCCCCTGAAAGGTTTGGCGATGGAAACAGAAGGCTTTTTATCACAGGACAAGAAATCAGCCCTCAACAACTTAACCAGCGGAAAATATTTTTTTGAAAAAATCCCTAAGCCCCGGGGTCACAATTTCAGCAAAAATCTGACTTTTGGCAATTCACTCAAAAATGGTGCCAACCGGTTGCAAATGCTCCCCTGAAAGGTTTGGCAGTCGAAACAGAAGGCTTTTTATCACAGGACAAGAAATCAGCCCTCAACAACTTAACCGGCGGAAAATATTTTTTTGAAAAAATCCCTAAGCCCCGGGGTCACAATTTCAGCAAAAATCTGACTTTTGGCAATTCACTCAAAAATGGTGCCAACCGGTTGGAAATGCTCCCCTGAAAGGTTTGGCAGTCGAATCAGAAGGCTTTTTATCACAGGAAAAGATATCAGCCCTCAACACCTTAACCGGAGGAAAATATTTTTCTGAAAAAATCCCTAAGCCCTGGGGTCACAATGTCAGCAAAAATCTGACTTTTGGCAATTCACTCAAAAATGGTGCCAGCAGGTTGCAAATGCTCCCCTGAAAGCTTTGGCGATGGAAACAGAAAGCTTTTTATCACAGGACAAGAAATCAGCCCTCGAAAACCTAACCTGCGGAAAATATTTTTTTGGAAAAAATCCCTAAGCCCCGGGGTCACAATTTCAGCAAAAATCTGACTTTTGGCAATTCACTCAAAAATGGTTCCAGCAGGTTGCAAATGCTCCCCTGAAAGGTTTGGCGATGGAAACAGAAGGCTTTTTATCACAGGACAAGAAATCAGCCCTCAACAACTTAACCGGCGGAAAATATTTTTTTGAAAAAATCCCTAAGCCCCGGGGTCACAATTTCAGCAAAAATCTGACTTTTGGCAATTCACTCAAAAATGGTGCCAACCGGTTGCAAATGCTCCCCTGAAAGGTTTGGCAGTCGAAACAGAAGGCTTTTTATCACAGGACAAGAAATCAGCCCTCAACCACTTAACCGGCGGAAAATATTTTTTTGAAAAAATCCCTAAGCCCCGGGGTCACAATTTCAGCAAAAATCTGACTTTTGGCAATTCACTCAAAAATGGTGCCAACCGGCTGCAAATGGTCCCCTGAAAGGTTTGGCAGTCGAAACAGAAGGCTTTTTATCACAGGACAAAAAATCAGCCCTCAAAAACTTAACGGCAGAAAATATTTTTTTGACAAAATCCCTAAGCCCTGGGGTCACAATTTCAGCAAAAATCTGACTTTTGGCAATTCACTCAAAAATGGTGCCAGCAGGTTGCACATGCTCCCCTGAAAGCTTTGGCGATGGAAACAGAAGGCTTTTTATCACAGGACAAGAAATCAGCCCTCAACAACTTAATCGGCGGAAAATATTTTTTTGAAAAAATCCCTAAGCCCCGGGGTCACAATTTCAGCAAAAATCTGACTTTTGGCAATTCACTCAAAAATGGTGCCAACCGGTTGGAAATGCTCCCCTGAAAGCTTTGGCAGTCGAAACAGAAGGCTTTTTATCACAGGACAAGAAATCAGCCCTCAACACCTTAACCGGCGGAAAATATTTTTTTGGAAAAAATCCCTAAGCCCCGGGTCACAATTTCAGCAAAAATCTGACTTTTGGCAATTCACTCAAAAATGGTGCCAACCGGCTGCAAATGCTCCCCTGAAAGGTTTGGCAGTCGAAAGAGAAGGCTTTTTATCACAGGACAAGAAATCAGCCCTCAACCACTTAACCGGCGGAAAATATTTTTTTGAAAAAATCCCTAAGCCCCGGGGTCACAATGTCAGCAAAAATCTGACTTTTGGCAATTCACTCAAAAATGGTGCCAGCAGGTTGCAAATGCTCCCCTGAAAGCTTTGGCGATGGAAACAGAAGGCTTTTTATCACAGGACAAGAAATCAGCCCTCGAAAACCTAACCTGCGGAAAATATTTTTTTGGAAAAAATCCCTAAGCCCCGGGGTCACAATTTCAGCAAAAATCTGACTTTTGGCAATTCACTCAAAAATGGTTCCAGCAGGTTGCAAATGCTCCCCTGAAAGGTTTGGCGATGGAAACAGAAGGCTTTTTATCACAGGACAAGAAATCAGCCCTCAACAACTTAACCGGCGGAAAATATTTTTTTGAAAAAATCCCTAAGCCCCGGGGTCACAATTTCAGCAAAAATCTGACTTTTGGCAATTCACTCAAAAATGGTGCCAACCGGTTGCAAATGCTCCCCTGAAAGGTTTGGCAGTCGAAACAGAAGGCTTTTTATCACAGGACAAGTAATCAGCCCTCAACCACTTAACCGGCGGAAAATATTTTTTTGAAAAAATCTCTAAGCCCCGGGGTCACAATTTCAGCAAAAATCTGACTTTTGGCAATTCACTCAAAAATGGTGCCAACCGGCTGCAAATGCTCCCCTGAAAGGTTTGGCAGTCGAAACAGAAGGCTTTTTATCACAGGACTAGAAATCAGCCCTCAACAACTTAACGGCAGAAAATATTTTTTTGACAAAATCCCTAAGCCCTGGGGTCACAATTTCAGCAAAAATCTGACTTTTGGCAATTCACTCAAAAATGGTGCCAGCAGGTTGCACATGCTCCCCTGAAAGCTTTGGCGATGGAAACAGAAGGCTTTTTATCACAGGACAAGAAATCAGCCCTCAACAACTTAACCGGCGGAAAATATTTTTTTGAAAAAATCCCTAAGCCCCGGGGTCACAATTTCAGCAAAAATCTGACTTTTGGCAATTCACTCAAAAATGGTGCCAACCGGTTGGAAATGCTCCCCTGAAAGGTTTGGCAGTCGAAACAGAAGGCTTTTTATCACAGGACAAGAAATCAGCCCTCAACCACTTAACCGGCGGAAAATATTTTTTTGAAAAAATCTCTAAGCCCCGGGGTCACAATTTCAGCAAAAATCTGACTTTTGGCAATTCACTCAAAAATGGTGCCAACCGGCTGCAAATGCTCCCCTGAAAGGTTTGGCAGTCGAAACAGAAGGCTTTTTATCACAGGACAAGAAATCAGCCCTCAACAACTTAACGGCAGAAAATATTTTTTTGACAAAATCCCTAAGCCCTGGGGTCACAATTTCAGCAAAAATCTGACTTTTGGCAATTCACTCAAAAATGGTGCCAGCAGGTTGCACATGCTCCCCTGAAAGCTTTGGCGATGGAAACAGAAGGCTTTTTATCACAGGACAAGAAATCAGCCCTCAACAACTTAACCGGCGGAAAATATTTTTTTGAAAAAATCCCTAAGCCCCGGGGTCACAATTTCAGCAAAAATCTGACTTTTGGCAATTCACTCAAAAATGGGGCCAACCGGTTGGAAATGCTCCCCTGAAAGCTTTGGCAGTCGAAACAGAAGGCTTTTTATCACAGGACAAGAAATCAGCCCTCAACACCTTAACCGGCGTAAAATATTTTTTTGGAAAAAATCCCTAAGCCCCGGGGTCACAATTTCAGCAAAAATATGACTTTTGGCAATTCACTCAAAAATGGTGCCAACCGGTTGCAAATGCTCCCCTGAAAGGTTTGGCAGTCGAAACAGAAGGCTTTTTATCACAGGACAAGAAATCAGCCCTCAACAACTTAACGGCAGAAAATATTTTTTTGACAAAATCCCTAAGCCCTGGGGTCACAATTTCAGCAAAAATCTGACTTTTGGCAATTCACTCAAAAATGGTGCCAACAGGTTGCAAATGCTCCCCTGAAAGCTTTGGCGATGGAAACAGAAGGCTTTTTATCACAGGACAAGAAATCAGCCCTCAACAACTTAACCGGTGGAAAATATTTTTTTGAAAAAATCCCTAAGCCCCGGGGTCACAATTTCAGCAAAAATCTGACTTTTGGCAATTCACTCAAAAATGGTGCCAACCGGTTGGAAATGCTCCCCTGAAAGCTTTGGCAGTCGAAACAGAAGGCTTTTTATCACAGGACAAGAAATCAGCCCTCAACACCTTAACCGGCGGAAAATATTTTTTTGGAAAAAATCTCTAAGCCCCGGGGTCACAATGTCAGCAAAAATCTGACTTTTGGCAATTCACTCAAAAATGGTGCCAGCAGGTTGCAAATGCTCCCCTGAAAGCTTTGGCGATGGAAACAGAAGGCTTTTTATCACAGGACAAGAAATCAGCCCTCAACAACTTAACCGGCGGAAAATATTTTTTTGAAAAAATCCCTAAGCCCCGGGGTCACAATTTCAGCAAAAATCTGACTTTTGGCAATTCACTCAAAAATGGTGCCAGCACGTTGCAAATGCTACCCTGAAAGGCTTGGCAGTCGAAACAGAAGGCTTTTTATCACAGGACAAGAAATCAGCCCTCAACAACTTAACCGGCGGAAAATATTTTTTTGAAAAAATCCCTAAGCCCCGGGGTCACAATTTCAGCAAAAATCTGACTTTTGGCAATTCACTCAAAAATGGTGCCAGCACGTTGCAAATGCTCCCCTGAAAGGTTTGGCAGTCGAATCAGAAGGCTTTTTATCACAGGAAAAGAAATCAGCCCTCAACAACTTACCCGGCGGAAAATATTTTTCTGAAAAAATCCCTAAGCCCCGGGGTCACAATTTCAGCAAAAATCTGACTTTTGGCAATTCACTCAAAACTGGTGCCAACCAGTTGCAAATGCTCCCCTGAAAGCTTTGGCGATGGAAACAGAAGGCTTTTTATCACAGGACAAGAATTCAGCCCTCAACAACTTAACCGGCAGAAAATATTTTTTTGAAAAAATCCCTAAGCCCCGGGGTCACAATTTCAGCAAAAATCTGACTTTTGGCAATTCACTCAAAAATGGTGCCAACCAGTTGCAAATGCTCGCCTGAAAGCTTTGGCGATGGAAACAGAAGGCTTTTTATCACAGGACAAGAATTCAGCCCTCAACAACTTACCCGGCGGAAAATATTTTTCTGAAAAAATCCCTAAGCCCCGGGGTCACAATTTCAGAAAAATCTGACTTTTGGCAATTCACTCAAAAATGGTGCCAACCAGTTGCAAATGCTCCCCTGAAAGCTTTGGCGATGGAAACAGAAGGCTTTTTATCACAGGACAAGAATTCAGCCCTCAACAACTTAACCGGTGGAAAATATTTTTTTGAAAAAATCCCTAAGCCCCGGGGTCACAATTTCAGCAAAAATCTGACTTTTGGCAATTCACTCAAAAATGGTGCCAACCGGTTGGAAATGCTCCCCTGAAAGCTTTGGCAGTCGAAACAGAAGGCTTTTTATCACAGGACAAGAAATCAGCCCTCAACACCTTAACCGGCGGAAAATATTTTTTTGGAAAAAATCTCTAAGCCCCGGGGTCACAATGTCAGCAAAAATCTGACTTTTGGCAATTCACTCAAAAATGGTGCCAACCGGTTGCAAATGCTCCCCTGAAAGGTTTGGCGATGGAAACAGAAGGCTTTTTATGAGAGGACAAGAAATGAGCCCTCAACAACTTAACCGGCGGAAAATATTTTTTTGAAAAAATCTCTAAGCCCCGGGGTCACAATTTCAGCAAAAATCTGACTTTTGGCAATTCACTCAAAAATGGTGCCAACCGGCTGCAAATGCTCCCCTGAAAGCTTTGGCGATGGAAACAGAAGGCTTTTTATCACAGGACAAGAAATCAGCCCTCAACAACTTAACCGGCGGAAAATATTTTTTTGAAAAAATCCCTAAGCCCCGGGGTCACAATTTCAGCAAAAATCTGACTTTTGGCAATTCACTCAAAAATGGTGCCAGCACGTTGCAAATGCTACCCTGAAAGGCTTGGCAGTCGAAACAGAAGGCTTTTTATCACAGGACAAGAAATCAGCCCTCAACAACTTACCCGGCGGAAAATATTTTTCTGAAAAAATCCCTAAGCCCCGGGGTCACAATTTCAGAAAAATCTGACTTTTGGCAATTCACTCAAAACTGGTGCCAACCAGTTGCAAATGCTCCCCTGAAAGCTTTGGCGATGGAAACAGAAGGCTTTTTATCACAGGACAAGAATTCAGCCCTCAACAACTTAACCGGCGGAAAATATTTTTTTGGAAAAAATCTCTAAGCCCCGGGGTCACAATGTCAGCAAAAATCTGACTTTTGGCAATTCACTCAAAAATGGTGCCAGCAGGTTGCAAATGCTCCCCTGAAAGCTTTGGCGATGGAAACAGAAGGCTTTTTATCACAGGACAAGAAATCAGCCCTCAACAACTTAACCGGCGGAAAATATTTTTTTGAAAAAATCCCTAAGCCCCGGGGTCACAATTTCAGCAAAAATCTGACTTTTGGCAATTCACTCAAAAATGGTGCCAGCACGTTGCAAATGCTACCCTGAAAGGCTTGGCAGTCGAAACAGAAGGCTTTTTATCACAGGACAAGAAATCAGCCCTCAACAACTTACCCGGCGGAAAATATTTTTCTGAAAAAATCCCTAAGCCCCGGGGTCACAATTTCAGAAAAATCTGACTTTTGGCAATTCACTCAAAACTGGTGCCAACCAGTTGCAAATGCTCCCCTGAAAGCTTTGGCGATGGAAACAGAAGGCTTTTTATCACAGGACAAGAATTCAGCCCTCAACAACTTAACCGGCGGAAAATATTTTTTTGAAAAAATCCCTAAGCCCCGGGGTCACAATTTCAGCAAAAATCTGACTTTTGGCAATTCACTCAAAAATGGTGCCAACCGGCTGCAAATGCTCCCCTGAAAGGTTTGGCAGTCCAAACAGAAGGCTTTTTATCACAGGACAAGAAATCAGCCCTCGAAAACCTAACCTGCGGAAAATATTTTTTGGGAAAAAATCCCTAAGCCCCGGGGTCACAATTTCAGCAAAAATCTGACTTTTGGCAATTCACTCAAAAATGGTGCCAACCAGTTGCAAATGCTCCCCTGAAAGCTTTGGCGATGGAAACAGAAGGCTTTTTATCACAGGACAAGAATTCAGCCCTCAACAACTTAACCGGCGGAAAATATTTTTTTGAAAAAATCCCTAAGCCCCGGGGTCACAATTTCAGCAAAAATCTGACTTTTGGCAATTCACTCAAAAATGGTGCCAACCAGTTGCAAATGCTCCCCTGAAAGCTTTGGCGATGGAAACAGAAGGCTTTTTATCACAGGACAAGAAATCAGCCCTCAACAACTTAACCGACGGAAAATATTTTTTTGAAAAAATCTCTAACCCCGGGGTCACAATTTCAGCAAAAATCTGACTTTTGGCAATTCACTCAAAAATGGTGCCAACCGGCTGCAAATGCTCCCCTGAAAGGTTTGGCAGTCGAAACAGAAGGCTTTTTATCACAGGACAAGAAATCAGCCCTCAACAACTTAACGGCAGAAAATATTTTTTTGACAAAATCCCTAAGCCCTGGAGTCACAATTTCAGCAAAAATCTGACTTTTGGCAATTCACTCAAAAATGGTGCCAGCAGGTTGCAAATGCTCCACTGAAAGCTTTGGCGATGGAAACAGAAGGCTTTTTATCACAGGACAAGAAATCAGCCCTCAACAACTTAACCGGTGGAAAATATTTTTTTGAAAAAATCCCTAAGCCCCGGGGTCACAATTTCAGCAAATATCTGACTTTTGGCAATTCACTCAAAAATGGTGCCAACCGGTTGGAAATGCTCCCCTGAAAGCTTTGGCAGTCGAAACAGAAGGCTTTTTATCACAGGACAAGAAATCAGCCCTCAACACCTTAACCGGCGGAAAATATTTTTTTGGAAAAAATCTCTAAGCCCCGGGGTCACAATGTCAGCAAAAATCTTACTTTTGGCAATTCACTCAAAAATGGTGCCAGTAGGTTGCAAATGCTCCCCTGAAAGCTTTGGCGATGGAAACAGAAGGCTTTTTATCACAGGACAAGAAATCAGCCCTCAACCACTTAACCGGCGGAAAATATTTTTTTGAAAAAATCCCTAAGCCCCGGGGTCACAATTTCAGCAAAAATCTGACTTTTGGCAATTCACTCAAAAATGGTGCCAGCACGTTGCAAATGCTCCCCTGAAAGGTTTGGCAGTCGAATCAGAAGGCTTTTTATCACAGGACAAGAAATCAGAACTCAACAACTTAACCTGCGGAAAATATTTTTTTGAAAAAATCCCTAAGCCCCGGGGTCACAATGTCAGCAAAAATCTGACTTTTGGCAATTCACTCAAAAATGGTGCCAGCAGGTTGCAAATGCTCCCCTGAAAGCTTTGGCGATGGAAACAGAAGGCTTTTTATCACAGGACAAGAAATCAGCCCTCGAAAACCTAACCTGCGGAAAATATTTTTTTGGAAAAAATCCCTAAGCCCCGGGGTCACAATTTCAGCAAAAATCTGACTTTTGGCAATTCACTCAAAAATGGTGCCAGCAGGTTGCAAATGCTCCCCTGAAAGGTTTGGCGATGGAAACAGAAGGCTTTTTATCACAGGACAAGAAATCAGCCCTCAACAACTTAACCAGCGGAAAATATTTTTTTGAAAAAATCCCTAAGCCCCGGGGTCACAATTTCAGCAAAAATCTGACTTTTGGCAATTCACTCAAAAATGCTGCCAACCGGTTGCAAATGCTCCCCTGAAAGGTTTGGCAGTCGAAACAGAAGGCTTTTTATCACAGGACAAGAAATCAGCCCTCAACAACTTAACCGGCGGAAAATATTTTTTTGAAAAAATCCCTAAGCCCCGGGGTCACAATTTCAGCAAAAATCTGACTTTTGGCAATTCACTCAAAAATGGTGCCAACCGGTTGGAAATGCTCCCCTGAAAGGTTTGGCAGTCGAAACAGAAGGCTTTTTATCACAGGACAAGAAATCAGCCCTCAACAACTTAACCGGCGGAAAATATTTTTTTGAAAAAATCCCTAAGCCCTGGGGTCACAATTTCAGCAAAAATCTGACTTTTGGCAATTCACTCAAAAATGGTGCCAGCAGGTTGCAAATGCTCCACTGAAAGCTTTGGCGATGGAAACAGAAGGCTTTTTATCACAGGACAAGAAATCAGCCCTCAACAACTTAACCGGTGGAAAATATTTTTTTGAAAAAATCCCTAAGCCCCGGGGTCACAATTTCAGCAAAAATCTGACTTTTGGCAATTCACTCAAAAATGGTGCCAACCGGTTGGAAATGCTCCCCTGAAAGCTTTGGCAGTCGAAACAGAAGGCTTTTTATCACAGGACAAGAAATCAGCCCTCAACACCTTAACCGGCGGAAAATATTTTTTTGGAAAAAATCTCTAAGCCCCAGGGTCACAATGTCAGCAAAAATCTGACTTTTGGCAATTCACTCAAAAATGGTGCCAGCAGGTTGCAAATGCTCCCCTGAAAGCTTTGGCGATGGAAACAGAAAGCTTTTTATCACAGGACAAGAAATCAGCCCTCGAAAACCTAACCTGCGGAAAATATTTTTTTGGAAAAAATCCCTAACCCCCGGGGTCACAATTTCAGCAAAAATCTGACTTTTGGCAATTCACTCAAAAATGGTTCCAGCAGGTTGCAAATGCTCCCCTGAAAGCTTTGGCGATGGAAACAGAAGGCTTTTTATCACAGGACAAGAAATCAGCCCTCAACAACTTAACCGGCGGAAAATATTTTTTTGAAAAAATCCCTAAGCCCCGGGGTCACAATTTCAGCAAAAATCTGACTTTTGGCAATTCACTCAAAAATGGTGCCAACCGGTTGCAAATGTTCCCCGGAAAGGTTTGGCAGTCGAAACATAAGGCTTTTTATCACAGGACAAGAAATCAGCCCTCAACCACTTAACCGGCGGAAAATATTTTTTTGAAAAAATCTCTAAGCCCCGGGGTCACAATTTCAGCAAAAATCTGACTTTTGGCAATTCACTCAAAAATGGTGCCAACAGGCTGCAAATGCTCCCCTGAAAGGTTTGGCAGTCGAAACAGAAGGCTTTTTATCACAGGACAAAAAATCAGCCCTCAACAACTTGACCGGCACAAAATATTTTTTTGAAAAAATCCCTAAGCCCCGGGGTCACAATTTCAGCAAAAATCTGACTTTTGGCAATTTACTCAAAAATGGTGCCAGCACGATGCAAATGCTCCCCTGAAAGGTTTGGCGATGGAAACAGAAGGCTTTTTATCACAGGACAAGAAATCAGCCCTCAACAACTTAACCGGTGGAAAATATTTTTTTGAAAAAATCCCTAAGCCCCGGGGTCACAATTTCAGCAAAAATCTGACTTTTGGCAATTCACTCAAAAATGGTGCCAACCGGTTGCAAATGCTCCCCTGAAAGGTTTGGCAGTCGAAACAGAAGGCTTTTTATCACAGGACAAGAAATCAGCCCTCAACAACTTAACCGGCGGAAAATATTTTTTTGAAAAAATCCCTAAGCCCCGGTGTCACAATTTCAGCAAAAATCTGACTTTTGGCAATTCACTCAAAAATGGTGCCAGCACGTTGCAAATGCTCCCCTGAAAGGTTTGGCAATGGAAACAGAAGGCTTTTTATCACAGGAAAAGAAATCAGCCCTCAACAACTTAACCGGCGGAAAATATTTTTTTGAAAAAATATCTAAGCCCCGGGGTCACAATTTCAGCAAAAATCTGACTTTTGGCAATTCACTCAAAAATGGTGCCAACCGGCTGCAAATGCTCCCCTGAAAGGTTTGGCAGTCGAAACAGAAGGCTTTTTATCACAGGACAAGAAATCAGCCCTCAACAACTTAACCGGCGGAAAATATTTTTTTGAAAAAAATCTCTAAGCCCCGGGGTCACAATTTCAGCAAAAATCTGACTTTTGGCAATTCACTCAAAAATGGTGCCAACCGGCTGCAAATGCTCCCCTGAAAGGTTTGGCAGTCGAAACAGAAGGCTTTTTATCACAGGACAAAAAATCAGCCCTCAACAACTTGACCGGCACAAAATATTTTTTTGACAAAATCCCTAAGCCCCGGGGTCACAATTTCAGCAAAAATCTGACTTTTGGCAATTCACTCAAAAATGGTGCCAACCGGCTGCAAATGCTCCCCTGAAAGGTTTGGCAATCGAAACAGAAGGCTTTTTATCACAGGACAAGAAACCAGCCCTCAACAACTTAACCGGCGGAAAATATTTTTTTGAAAAAATCTCTAAGCCCCGGGGTCACAATTTCAGCAAAAATCTGACTTTTGGCAATTCACTCAAAAATGGTGCCAGCACGTTGCAAGTGCTCCCCTGAAAGGTTTGGCAGTCGAAACAGAAGGCTTTTTATCACAGGACAAGAAATCAGCCCTCAACAACTTAACCGGTGGAAAATATTTTTTTGAAAAAATCCCTAAGCCCCGGGGTCACAATTTCAGCAAAAATCTGACTTTCGGCAATTCACTCAAAAATGGTGCCAGCACGTTGCAAATGCTCCCCTGAAAGGCTTGGCAGTCGAAACAGAAGGCTTTTTATCACAGGACAAGAAATCAGCCCTCAACAACTTAACCGGTGGAAAATATTTTTTTGAAAAAATCCCTAAGCCCCGGGGTCACAATTTCAGCAAAAATCTGACTTTTGGCAATTCACTCAAAAAGGGTGCCAACCGGTTGCAAATGCTCCCCTGAAAGGTTTGGCAGTCGAAACAGAAGGCTTTTTATCACAGGACAAGAAATCAGCCCTCAACAACTTAACCGGCGGAAAATATTTTTTTGAAAAAATCCCTAAGCCCTGGGGTCACAATTTCAGCAAAAATCTGACTTTCGGCAATTCACTCAAAAATGGTGCCAGCACGTTGCAAAGACTCCCCTGAAAGCTTTGGCGATGGAAACAGAAGGCTTTTTATCACAGGACAAGAAATCAGCCCTCAACAACTTAACCGGCGGAAAATATTTTTTTGAAAGAATCCCTAGGCCCCGGGGTCACAAATTCAGCAAAAATCTGACTTTTGGCAATTCACTCAAAAATGGTGCCAACCGGTTGCAAATGCTCCCCTGAAAGGTTTGGCAGTCGAAACAGAAGGCTTTTTATCACAGGACAAGAAATCAGCCCTCAACAACTTAACCGGCGGAAAATATTTTTTTGAAAAAATCTCTAAGCCCCGGGGTCACAATTTCAGCAAAAATCTGACTTTTGGCAATTCACTCAAAAATGGTGCCAACCGGTTGCAAATGCTCCCCGGAAAGGTTTGGCAGTAGAAACAGAAGGATTTTTATCACAGGACAAGAAATCAGCCCTCAACAACTTAACCGGCGGAAAATATTTTTTTGAAAAAATCCCTAAGCCCCGGGGTCACAATTTCAGCAAAAATCTGACTTTTGGCAATTCACTCAAAAATGGTGCCAACCGGTTGCAAATGTTCCCCGGAAAGGTTTGGCAGTCGAAACATAAGGCTTTTTATCACAGGACAAGAAATCAGCCCTCAACCACTTAACCGGCGGAAAATATTTTTTTGAAAAAATCTCTAAGCCCCGGGGTCACAATTTCAGCAAAAATCTGACTTTTGGCAATTCACTCAAAAATGGTGCCAACAGGCTGCAAATGCTCCCCTGAAAGGTTTGGCAGTCGAAACAGAAGGCTTTTTATCACAGGACAAAAAATCAGCCCTCAACAACTTGACCGGCACAAAATATTTTTTTGAAAAAATCCCTAAGCCCCGGGGTCACAATTTCAGCAAAAATCTGACTTTTGGCAATTTACTCAAAAATGGTGCCAGCACGATGCAAATGCTCCCCTGAAAGGTTTGGCGATGGAAACAGAAGGCTTTTTATCACAGGACAAGAAATCAGCCCTCAACAACTTAACCGGTGGAAAATATTTTTTTGAAAAAATCCCTAAGCCCCGGGGTCACAATTTCAGCAAAAATCTGACTTTTGGCAATTCACTCAAAAATGGTGCCAACCGGTTGCAAATGCTCCCCTGAAAGGTTTGGCAGTCGAAACAGAAGGCTTTTTATCACAGGACAAGAAATCAGCCCTCAACAACTTAACCGGCGGAAAATATTTTTTTGAAAAAATCCCTAAGCCCCGGTGTCACAATTTCAGCAAAAATCTGACTTTTGGCAATTCACTCAAAAATGGTGCCAGCACGTTGCAAATGCTCCCCTGAAAGGTTTGGCAATGGAAACAGAAGGCTTTTTATCACAGGAAAAGAAATCAGCCCTCAACAACTTAACCGGCGGAAAATATTTTTTTGAAAAAATATCTAAGCCCCGGGGTCACAATTTCAGCAAAAATCTGACTTTTGGCAATTCACTCAAAAATGGTGCCAACCGGCTGCAAATGCTCCCCTGAAAGGTTTGGCAGTCGAAACAGAAGGCTTTTTATCACAGGACAAGAAATCAGCCCTCAACAACTTAACCGGCGGAAAATATTTTTTTGAAAAAAATCTCTAAGCCCCGGGGTCACAATTTCAGCAAAAATCTGACTTTTGGCAATTCACTCAAAAATGGTGCCAACCGGCTGCAAATGCTCCCCTGAAAGGTTTGGCAGTCGAAACAGAAGGCTTTTTATCACAGGACAAAAAATCAGCCCTCAACAACTTGACCGGCACAAAATATTTTTTTGACAAAATCCCTAAGCCCCGGGGTCACAATTTCAGCAAAAATCTGACTTTTGGCAATTCACTCAAAAATGGTGCCAACCGGCTGCAAATGCTCCCCTGAAAGGTTTGGCAATCGAAACAGAAGGCTTTTTATCACAGGACAAGAAACCAGCCCTCAACAACTTAACCGGCGGAAAATATTTTTTTGAAAAAATCTCTAAGCCCCGGGGTCACAATTTCAGCAAAAATCTGACTTTTGGCAATTCACTCAAAAATGGTGCCAGCACGTTGCAAGTGCTCCCCTGAAAGGTTTGGCAGTCGAAACAGAAGGCTTTTTATCACAGGACAAGAAATCAGCCCTCAACAACTTAACCGGTGGAAAATATTTTTTTGAAAAAATCCCTAAGCCCCGGGGTCACAATTTCAGCAAAAATCTGACTTTCGGCAATTCACTCAAAAATGGTGCCAGCACGTTGCAAATGCTCCCCTGAAAGGCTTGGCAGTCGAAACAGAAGGCTTTTTATCACAGGACAAGAAATCAGCCCTCAACAACTTAACCGGTGGAAAATATTTTTTTGAAAAAATCCCTAAGCCCCGGGGTCACAATTTCAGCAAAAATCTGACTTTTGGCAATTCACTCAAAAAGGGTGCCAACCGGTTGCAAATGCTCCCCTGAAAGGTTTGGCAGTCGAAACAGAAGGCTTTTTATCACAGGACAAGAAATCAGCCCTCAACAACTTAACCGGCGGAAAATATTTTTTTGAAAAAATCCCTAAGCCCTGGGGTCACAATTTCAGCAAAAATCTGACTTTCGGCAATTCACTCAAAAATGGTGCCAGCACGTTGCAAAGACTCCCCTGAAAGCTTTGGCGATGGAAACAGAAGGCTTTTTATCACAGGACAAGAAATCAGCCCTCAACAACTTAACCGGCGGAAAATATTTTTTTGAAAGAATCCCTAGGCCCCGGGGTCACAAATTCAGCAAAAATCTGACTTTTGGCAATTCACTCAAAAATGGTGCCAACCGGTTGCAAATGCTCCCCTGAAAGGTTTGGCAGTCGAAACAGAAGGCTTTTTATCACAGGACAAGAAATCAGCCCTCAACAACTTAACCGGCGGAAAATATTTTTTTGAAAAAATCTCTAAGCCCCGGGGTCACAATTTCAGCAAAAATCTGACTTTTGGCAATTCACTCAAAAATGGTGCCAACCGGTTGCAAATGCTCCCCGGAAAGGTTTGGCAGTAGAAACAGAAGGATTTTTATCACAGGACAAGAAATCAGCCCTCAACAACTTAACCGGCGGAAAATATTTTTTTGAAAAAATCCCTAAGCCCTGGGGTCACAATTTCAGCAAAAATCTGACTTTTGGCAATTCACTCAAAAATGGTGCCAACCGGTTGCAAATGCTCCCTGGAAAGTTTTGGCAATCGAAACAGAAGGCTTTTTATCACAGGACAAGAAATCAGCCCTCAACAACTTAACCGGCGGAAAATATTTTTTTGAAAAAATCCCTAAGCCCCGGGTTCACAATTTCAGCAAAAATCTGACTTTTGGCAATTCACTCAAAAATGGTGCCAGCACGTTGCAAATGCTCCCCTGAAAGGTTTGGCAGTCGAAACAGAAGGCTTTTTATCACAGGACAAGAAATCCGCCCTCAACAACTTAACCGGCGGAAAATATTTTTTTGAAAAAATCTCTAAGCCCCGGGGGGTTCACAATTTCAGCAAAAATCTGACTTTTGGCAATTCACTCAAAAATGGTGCCAACCAGTTGCAAATGCTCCCCGGAAAGGTTTGGCGATGGAAACAGAAGGCTTTTTATCACAGGACAAGAAATCAGCCCTCAACAACTTAACCGGCGGAAAATATTTTTTTGAAAAAATCCCTAAGCCCCGGGGTCACAATTTCAGCAAAAATCTGACTTTTGGCAATTCACTCAAAAATGTTGCCAGCACGTTGCAAATGCTCCCCTGAAAGGTTTGGCAGTCGAAACAGAAGGCTTTTTATCACAGGACAAGAAATCAGCCCTCAACAACTTAACCGGCGGAAAATATTTTTTTGAAAAAATCCCTAAGCCCTGGGGTCACAATTTCAGCAAAAATCTGACTTTTGGCAATTCACTCAAAAATGGTGCCAACCGGTTGCAAATGCTCCCTGGAAAGTTTTGGCAATCGAAACAGAAGGCTTTTTATCACAGGACAAGAAATCAGCCCTCAACAACTTAACCGGCGGAAAATATTTTTTTGAAAAAATCCCTAAGCCCCGGGGTCACAATTTCAGCAAAAATCTGACTTTTGGCAATTCACTCAAAAATGGTGCCAGCACGTTGCAAATGCTCCCCTGAAAGGTTTGGCAGTCGAAACAGAAGGCTTTTTATCACAGGACAAGAAATCCGCCCTCAACAACTTAACCGGCGGAAAATATTTTTTTGAAAAAATCCCTAAGCCCTGGGGTCACAATTTCAGCAAAAATCTGACTTTTGGCAATTCACTCAAAAATCGTGCCAGCACGTTGCAAAGACTCCCCTGAAAGGTTTGGCGATGGAAACAGAAGGCTTTTTATCACAGGACAAGAAATCAGCACTCAACAACTTAACAGGCGGAAAATATTTTTTTGGAAGAATCCCTAGGCCCCGGGGTCACAATTTCAGCAAAAATCTGACTTTTGGCAATTCACTCAAAAATGGTGCCAGCACGTTGCAAATGCTCCCCTGAAAGGTTTGGCAGTCGAAACAGAAGGCTTTTTATCACAGGACAAGAAATCAGCCCTCAACAACTTAACCGGCGGAAAATATTTTTTTGAAAAAATCCCTAAGCCCTGGGGTCACAATTTCAGCAAAAATCTGACTTTTGGCAATTCACTCAAAAATGGTGCCAACCGGTTGCAAATGCTCCCTGGAAAGTTTTGGCAATCGAAACAGAAGGCTTTTTATCACAGGACAAGAAACCAGCCCTCAACAACTTAACCGGCGGAAAATATTTTTTTGAAAAAATCTCTAAGCCCCGGGGTCACAATTTCAGCAAAAATCTGACTTTTGGCAATTCACTCAAAAATGGTGCCAGCACGTTGCAAGTGCTCCCCTGAAAGGTTTGGCAGTCGAAACAGAAGGCTTTTTATCACAGGACAAGAAATCAGCCCTCAACAACTTAACCGGTGGAAAATATTTTTTTGAAAAAATCCCTAAGCCCCGGGGTCACAATTTCAGCAAAAATCTGACTTTCGGCAATTCACTCAAAAATGGTGCCAGCACGTTGCAAATGCTCCCCTGAAAGGCTTGGCAGTCGAAACAGAAGGCTTTTTATCACAGGACAAGAAATCAGCCCTCAACAACTTAACCGGTGGAAAATATTTTTTTGAAAAAATCCCTAAGCCCCGGGGTCACAATTTCAGCAAAAATCTGACTTTTGGCAATTCACTCAAAAAGGGTGCCAACCGGTTGCAAATGCTCCCCTGAAAGGTTTGGCAGTCGAAACAGAAGGCTTTTTATCACAGGACAAGAAATCAGCCCTCAACAACTTAACCGGCGGAAAATATTTTTTTGAAAAAATCCCTAAGCCCTGGGGTCACAATTTCAGCAAAAATCTGACTTTCGGCAATTCACTCAAAAATGGTGCCAGCACGTTGCAAAGACTCCCCTGAAAGCTTTGGCGATGGAAACAGAAGGCTTTTTATCACAGGACAAGAAATCAGCCCTCAACAACTTAACCGGCGGAAAATATTTTTTTGAAAGAATCCCTAGGCCCCGGGGTCACAAATTCAGCAAAAATCTGACTTTCGGCAATTCACTCAAAAATGTTGCCAGCACGTTGCAAATGCTCCCCTGAAAGGTTTGGCAGTCGAAACAGAAGGCTTTTTATCACAGGACAAGAAATCAGCCCTCAACAACATAACCGGCGGAAAATATTTTTTTGAAAAAATCCCTAAGCCCTGGGGTCACAATTTCAGCAAAAATCTGACTTTTGGCAATTCACTCAAAAATCGTGCCAGCACGTTGCAAAGACTCCCCTGAAAGGTTTGGCGATGGAAACAGAAGGCTTTTTATCACAGGACAAGAAATCAGCCCTCAACAACTTAACCGGCGGAAAATATTTTTTTGAAAGAATCCCTAGGCCCCGGGGTCACAATTTCAGCAAAAATCTGACTTTTGGCAATTCACTCAAAAATGGTGCCAACCGGTTGCAAATGCTCCCCGGAAAGGTTTGGCAATCGAAACAGAAGGCTTTTAATCACAGGACAAGAAATCAGCCCTCAACAACTTAACCGGCGGAAAATATTTTTTTGAAAAAATATCTAAGCCCCGGGGTCACAATTTCAGCAAAAATCTGACTTTTGGCAATTCACTCAAAAATGGTGCCAACCGGTTGCAAATGCTCTCTGGAAAGGTTTGGCAATCGAAACAGAAGGCTTTTTATCACAGGACAAGAAATCAGCCCTCAACAACTTAACCGGCGGAAAATATTTTTTCGAAAAAATCTCTAAGCCCCGGGGAAACAATTTCAGCAAAAATCTGACTTTTGGCAATTCACTCAAAAATGGTGCCAACCGGCTGCAAATGCCCCCCTGAAAGGTTTGGCAGTCCAAACAGAAGGCTTTTTATCACAGGACAAGAAATCAGCCCTCAACAACTTAACCGGCGGAAAATATTTTTTTGAAATAATCCCTGAGCCCCGGGGTCACAATTTCAGCAAAAATCTGACTTTTGGCAATTCACTCAAAAATGGTGCCAGCACGTTGCAAATGCTCCCCTGAAAGCTTTGGCGATGGAAACAGAAGGCTTTTTATCACAGGACAAGAAATCAGCACTCAACAACTTGACCAGCGGAAAATATTTTTTTGAAAAAATCCCTAAGCCCCGGGGTCACAATTTCAGCAAAAACCTGACTTTTGGCAATTCACTCAAAAATGGTGCCAACCGGTTGCAAATGTTCCCCGGAAAGGTTTGGCAGTCGAAACATAAGGCTTTTTATCACAGGACAAGAAATCAGCCCTCAACAACTTAACCGGCGGAAAATATTTTTTTGAAAAAATCTCAAAGCCCCGGGGTCACAATTTCAGCAAAAATCTGACTTTTGGCAATTCACTCAAAAATGGTGCCAACCGGCTGCAAATGCTCCCCTGAAAGGTTTGGCAGTCGAAACAGAAGGCTTTTTATCACAGGACAAAAAATCAGCCCTCAACAACTTGACCGGCACAAAATATTTTTTTGACAAAATCCCTAAGCCCTGGGGTCACAATTTCAGCAAAAAACAGACTTTTGGCAATTCACTCAAAAATGGTGCCAGCACGTTGCAAATGCTCCCCTGAAAGGTTTGGTGATGGAAACAGAAGGCTTTTTATCACAGGACAAGAAATCAGCCCTCAACAACTTAACCGGCGGAAAATATTTTTTTGAAAAAATCCCTAAGCCCCGGGGTCACAATTTCAGCAAAAATCTGACTTTTGGCAATTCACTCAAAAAGGGTGCCAACCGGTTGGAAATGCTCCCCTGAAAGGTTTGGCAGTCGAAACAGAAGGCTTTTTATCACAGGACAAGAAATCAGCCCTCAACAACTTAACCGGCGGAAAATATTTTTTTGACAAAATCCCTAAGCCCCGGGGTCACAATTTCAGCAAAAATCTGACTTTTGGCAATTCACTCAAAAATGGTGCCAGCACGTTGCAAATGCTCCCCTGAAAGGTTTGGCGATGGAAACAGAAGGCTTTTTATCACAGGACAAGAAATAAGCCCTCAACAACTTAACCGGCGGAAAATATTTTTTTGAAAAAATATCTAAGCCCCGGGGTCACAATTTCAGCAAAAATCTGACTTTTGGCAATTCACTCAAAAATGGTGCCAACCGGCTGCAAATGCTCCCCTGAAAGGTTTGGCAGTCGAAACAGAAGGCTTTTTATCACAGGACAAGAAATCAGCCCTCAACAACTTAACCGGCGGAAAATATTTTTTTGAAAGAATCCCTAAGCCCCGGGGTCACAATTTCAGCAAAAATCTGACTTTTGGCAATTCACTCAAAAATGGTGCCAACCGGCTGCAAATGCTCCCCTGAAAGGTTTGGCAATCGAAACAGAAGGCTTTTTATCACAGGACAAGAAACCAGCCCTCAACAACTTAACCGGCGGAAAATATTTTTTTGAAAAAATCTCTAAGCCCCGGGGTCACAATTTCAGCAAAAATCTGACTTTTGGCAATTCACTCAAAAATGGTGCCAGCACGTTGCAAGTGCTCCCCTGAAAGGTTTGGCAGTCGAAACAGAAGGCTTTTTATCACAGGACAAGAAATCAGCCCTCAACAACTTAACCGGTGGAAAATATTTTTTTGAAAAAATCCCTAAGCCCCGGGGTCACAATTTCAGCAAAAATCTGACTTTCGGCAATTCACTCAAAAAGGGTGCCAACCGGTTGCAAATGCTCCCCTGAAAGGTTTGGCAGTCGAAACAGAAGGCTTTTTATCACAGGACAAGAAATCAGCCCTCAACAACTTAACCGGCGGAAAATATTTTTTTGACAAAATCCCTAAGCCCCGGGGTCACAATTTCAGCAAAAATCTGACTTTTGGCAATTCACTCAAAAATGGTGCCAGCACGTTGCAAATGCTCCCCTGAAAGGTTTGGCGATGGAAACAGAAGGCTTTTTATCACAGGACAAGAAATAAGCCCTCAACAACTTAACCGGCGGAAAATATTTTTTTGAAAAAATATCTAAGCCCCGGGGTCACAATTTCAGCAAAAATCTGACTTTTGGCAATTCACTCAAAAATGGTGCCAACCGGCTGCAAATGCTCCCCTGAAAGGTTTGGCAGTCGAAACAGAAGGCTTTTTATCACAGGACAAGAAATCAGCCCTCAACAACTTAACCGGCGGAAAATATTTTTTTGAAAAAATCTCTAAGCCCCGGGGTCACAATTTCAGCAAAAATCTGACTTTTGGCAATTCACTCAAAAATGGTGCCAACTGGCTGCAAATGCTCCCCTGAAAGGTTTGGCAGTCGAAACAGAAGGCTTTTTATCACAGGACAAAAAATCAGCCCTCAACAACTTGACCGGCACAAAATATTTTTTTGACAAAATCCCTAAGCCCTGGGGTCACAATTTCAGCAAAAAACTGACTTTTGGCAATTCACTCAAAAATGGTGCCAGCACGTTGCAAATGCTCCCCTGAAAGGTTTGGCGATGGAAACAGAAGGCTTTTTATCACAGGACAAGAAATCAGCCCTCAACAACTTAACCGGTGGAAAATATTTTTTTGAAAAAATCCCTAAGCCCCGGGGTCACAATTTCAGCAAAAATCTGACTTTTGGCAATTCACTCAAAAAGGGTGCCAACCGGTTGGAAATGCTCCCCTGAAAGGTTTGGCAGTCGAAACAGAAGGCTTTTTATCACAGGACAAGAAATCAGCCCTCAACAACTTAACCGGCGAAAAATATTTTTTTGAAAAAATCCCTAAGCCCCGGGGTCACAATTTCAGCAAAAATCTGACTTTTGGCAATTCACTCAAAAATGGTGCCAGCACGTTGCAAATGCTCCCCTGAAAGGTTTGGCAATGGAAACAGAAGGCTTTTTATCACAGGACAAGAAATCAGCCCTCAACAACTTAACCGGCGGAAAATATTTTTTTGAAAAAATCCCTAAGCCCCGGGGTCACAATTTCAGCAAAAATCTGACTTTTGGCAATTCACTCAAAAATGGTGCCAACCAGTTGCAAATGCTCCCCTGAAAGCTTTGGCGATGGAAACAGAAGGCTTTTTATCACAGGAAAAGAAATCAGCCCTCAACAACTTAACCGGCGGAAAATATTTTTTTGAAAAAATCTCTAAGCCCCGGGGTCACAATTTCAGCAAAAATCTGACTTTTGGCAATTCACTCAAAAATGGTGCCAACCGGCTGCAAATGCTCCCCTGAAAGGTTTGGCAGTCGAAACAGAAGGCTTTTTATCACAGGACAAGAAATCAGCCCTCAACAACTTAACCGGCGGAAAATATTTTTTTGAAAGAATCCCTAAGCCCCGGGGTCACAATTTCAGCAAAAATCTGACTTTTGGCAATTCACTCAAAAATGGTGCCAACCGGCTGCAAATGCTCCCCTGAAAGGTTTGGCAATCGAAACAGAAGGCTTTTTATCACAGGACAAGAAACCAGCCCTCAACAACTTAACCGGCGGAAAATATTTTTTTGAAAAAATCTCTAAGCCCCGGGGTCACAATTTCAGCAAAAATCTGACTTTTGGCAATTCACTCAAAAATGGTGCCAGCACGTTGCAAGTGCTCCCCTGAAAGGTTTGGCAGTCGAAACAGAAGGCTTTTTATCACAGGACAAGAAATCAGCCCTCAACAACTTAACCGGTGGAAAATATTTTTTTGAAAAAATCCCTAAGCCCCGGGGTCACAATTTCAGCAAAAATCTGACTTTCGGCAATTCACTCAAAAAGGGTGCCAACCGGTTGCAAATGCTCCCCTGAAAGGTTTGGCAGTCGAAACAGAAGGCTTTTTATCACAGGACAAGAAATCAGCCCTCAACAACTTAACCGGCGGAAAATATTTTTTTGAAAAAATCCCTAAGCCCTGGGGTCACAATTTCAGCAAAAATCTGACTTTTGGCAATTCACTCAAAAATGGTGCCAGCACGTTGCAAAGACTCCCCTGAAAGCTTTGGCGATGGAAACAGAAGGCTTTTTATCACAGGACAAGAAATCAGCCCTCAACAACTTAACCGGCGGAAAATATTTTTTTGAAAGAATCCCTAGGCCCCGGGGTCACAATTTCAGCAAAAATCTGACTTTTGGCAATTCACTCAAAAATGGTGCCAACTGGCTGCAAATGCTCCCCTGAAAGGTTTGGCAGTCGAAACAGAAGGCTTTTTATCACAGGACAAAAAATCAGCCCTCAACAACTTGACCGGCACAAAATATTTTTTTGACAAAATCCCTAAGCCCTGGGGTCACAATTTCAGCAAAAAACTGACTTTTGGCAATTCACTCAAAAATGGTGCCAGCACGTTGCAAATGCTCCCCTGAAAGGTTTGGCGATGGAAACAGAAGGCTTTTTATCACAGGACAAGAAATCAGCCCTCAACAACTTAACCGGTGGAAAATATTTTTTTGAAAAAATCCCTAAGCCCCGGGGTCACAATTTCAGCAAAAATCTGACTTTTGGCAATTCACTCAAAAAGGGTGCCAACCGGTTGGAAATGCTCCCCTGAAAGGTTTGGCAGTCGAAACAGAAGGCTTTTTATCACAGGACAAGAAATCAGCCCTCAACAACTTAACCGGCGAAAAATATTTTTTTGAAAAAATCCCTAAGCCCCGGGGTCACAATTTCAGCAAAAATCTGACTTTTGGCAATTCACTCAAAAATGGTGCCAGCACGTTGCAAATGCTCCCCTGAAAGGTTTGGCAATGGAAACAGAAGGCTTTTTATCACAGGACAAGAAATCAGCCCTCAACAACTTAACCGGCGGAAAATATTTTTTTGAAAAAATCCCTAAGCCCCGGGGTCACAATTTCAGCAAAAATCTGACTTTTGGCAATTCACTCAAAAATGGTGCCAACCAGTTGCAAATGCTCCCCTGAAAGCTTTGGCGATGGAAACAGAAGGCTTTTTATCACAGGAAAAGAAATCAGCCCTCAACAACTTAACCGGCGGAAAATATTTTTTTGAAAAAATCTCTAAGCCCCGGGGTCACAATTTCAGCAAAAATCTGACTTTTGGGAATTCACTCAAAAATGGTGCCAACCGGCTGCAAATGCTCCCCTGAAAGGTTTGGCAGTCGAAACAGAAGGCTTTTTATCACAGGACAAGAAATCAGCCCTCAACAACTTAACCGGCGGAAAATATTTTTTTGAAAAAATCCCTAAGCCCCGGGGTCACAATTTCAGCAAAAATCTGACTTTTGGCAATTCACTCAAAAATGGTGCCAACCGGCTGCAAATGCTCCCCTGAAAGGTTTGGCAATCGAAACAGAAGGCTTTTTATCACAGGACAAGAAACCAGCCCTCAACAACTTAACCGGCGGAAAATATTTTTTTGAAAAAATCTCTAAGCCCCGGGGTCACAATTTCAGCAAAAATCTGACTTTTGGCAATTCACTCAAAAATGGTGCCAGCACGTTGCAAGTGCTCCCCTGAAAGGTTTGGCAGTCGAAACAGAAGGCTTTTTATCACAGGACAAGAAATCAGCCCTCAACAACTTAACCGGTGGAAAATATTTTTTTGAAAAAATCCCTAAGCCCCGGGGTCACAATTTCAGCAAAAATCTGACTTTCGGCAATTCACTCAAAAAGGGTGCCAACCGGTTGCAAATGCTCCCCTGAAAGGTTTGGCAGTCGAAACAGAAGGCTTTTTATCACAGGACAAGAAATCAGCCCTCAACAACTTAACCGGCGGAAAATATTTTTTTGAAAAAATCCCTAAGCCCTGGGGTCACAATTTCAGCAAAAATCTGACTTTTGGCAATTCACTCAAAAATGGTGCCAGCACGTTGCAAAGACTCCCCTGAAAGCTTTGGCGATGGAAACAGAAGGCTTTTTATCACAGGACAAGAAATCAGCCCTCAACAACTTAACCGGCGGAAAATATTTTTTTGAAAGAATCCCTAGGCCCCGGGGTCACAATTTCAGCAAAAATCTGACTTTTGGCAATTCACTCAAAAATGGTGCCAACCGGTTGCAAATGCTCCCTGGAAAGTTTTGGCAATCGAAACAGAAGGCTTTTTATCACAGGACAAGAAATCAGCCCTCAACAACTTAACCGGCGGAAAATATTTTTTTGAAAAAATCCCTAAGCCCCGGGTTCACAATTTCAGCAAAAATCTGACTTTTGGCAATTCACTCAAAAATGGTGCCAGCACGTTGCAAATGCTCCCCTGAAAGGTTTGGCAGTCGAAACAGAAGGCTTTTTATCACAGGACAAGAAATCCGCCCTCAACAACTTAACCGGCGGAAAATATTTTTTTGAAAAAATCTCTAAGCCCCGGGGGGTTCACAATTTCAGCAAAAATCTGACTTTTGGCAATTCACTCAAAAATGGTGCCAACCAGTTGCAAATGCTCCCCGGAAAGGTTTGGCGATGGAAACAGAAGGCTTTTTATCACAGGACAAGAAATCAGCCCTCAACAACTTAACCGGCGGAAAATATTTTTTTGAAAAAATCCCTAAGCCCCGGGGTCACAATTTCAGCAAAAATCTGACTTTTGGCAATTCACTCAAAAATGTTGCCAGCACGTTGCAAATGCTCCCCTGAAAGGTTTGGCAGTCGAAACAGAAGGCTTTTTATCACAGGACAAGAAATCAGCCCTCAACAACTTAACCGGCGGAAAATATTTTTTTGAAAAAATCCCTAAGCCCTGGGGTCACAATTTCAGCAAAAATCTGACTTTTGGCAATTCACTCAAAAATCGTGCCAGCACGTTGCAAAGACTCCCCTGAAAGGTTTGGCGATGGAAACAAAAGGCTTTTTATCACAGGACAAGAAATCAGCCCTCAACAACTTAACCGGCGGAAAATATTTTTTTGAAAAAATCCCTAAGCCCCGGGGTCACAATTTCAGCAAAAATCTGACTTTTGGCAATTCACTCAAAAATGGTGCCAGCACGTTGCAAATGCTCCCCTGAAAGGTTTGGCAGTCGAAACCAAAGGCTTTTTATCACAGGACAAGAAATCAGCCCTCAACAACTTAACCGGCGGAAAATATTTTTTTGAAAGAATCTCTAAGCCCCGGGGTCACAATTTCAGCAAAAATCTGACTTTTGGCAATTCACTCAAAAAGGGTGCCAACCGGCTGCAAATGCTCCCCTGAAAGGTTTGGCAGTCCAAACAGAAGGCTTTTTATCACAGGACAAGAAATCAGCCCTCAACAACTTAACCGGCGGAAAATATTTTTTTGAAAGAATCCCTAAGCCCCGGGGTCACAATTTCAGCAAAAATCTGACTTTTGGCAATTCACTCAAAAATGGTGCCAACTGGCTGCAAATGCTCCCCTGAAAGGTTTGGCAATCGAAACAGAAGGCTTTTTATCACAGGACAAGAAATCAGCCCTCAACAACTTAACCGGCGGAAAATATTTTTTTGAAAAAATGCCTAAGCCCCGGGGTCACAATTTCAGCAAAAATCTGACTTTTGGCAATTCACTCAAAAATGGTGCCAGCACGTTGCAAGTGCTCCCCTGAAAGGTTTGGCAGTCGAAACAGAAGGCTTTTTATCACAGGACAAGAAATCAGCCCTCAACAACTTAACCGGTGGAAAATATTTTTTTGAAAAAATCCCTAAGCCCCGGGGTCACAATTTCAGCAAAAATCTGACTTTTGGCAATTCACTCAAAAATGGTGCCAGCACGTTGCAAATGCTCCCCTGAAAGGTTTGGCGATGGAAACAGAAGGCTTTTTATCACAGGACAAGAAATCAGCCCTCAACAACTTAACCGGCGGAAAATATTTTTTTGAAAGAATCCCTAGGCCCCGGGGTCACAATCTCAGCAAAAATCTGACTTTTGGCAATTCACTCAAAAATGGTGCCAACCGGGTGCAAATGCTCCCCGGAAAGGTTTGGCAGTCGAAACAGAAGGCTTTTTATCACAGGACAAGAAATCAGCCCTCAACAACGTAACCGGCGGAAAATATTTTTTTGAAAAAATCTCTAAGCCCCGGGTTCACAATTTCAGCAAAAATCTGACTTTTGGCAATTCACTCAAAAATGGTGCCAGCACGTTGCAAATGCTCCCCTGAAAGGTTTGGCAGTCGAAACAGAAGGCTTTTTATCACAGGACAAGAAATCAGCCCTCAACAACTTAACCGGTGGAAAATATTTTTTTGAAAAAATCCCTAAGCCCCGGGGTCACAATTTCAGCAAAAATCTGACTTTTGGCAATTCACTCAAAAAGGGTGCCAACCGGCTGCAAATGCTCCCCTGAAAGGTTTGGCAGTCCAAACAGAAGGCTTTTTATCACAGGACAAGAAATCAGCCCTCAACAACTTAACCGGCGGAAAATATTTTTTTGAAAGAATCCCTAAGCCCCGGGGTCACAATTTCAGCAAAAATCTGACTTTTGGCAATTCACTCAAAAATGGTGCCAACCGGCTGCAAATGCTCCCCTGAAAGGTTTGGCAATCGAAACAGAAGGCTTTTTATCACAGGACAAGAAATCAGCCCTCAACAACGTAACCGGCGGAAAATATTTTTTTGAAAAAATGCCTAAGCCCCGGGGTCACAATTTCAGCAAAAATCTGACTTTTGGCAATTCACTCAAAAATGATGCCAGCACGTTGCAAGTGCTCCCCTGAAAGGTTTGGCAGTCGAAACAGAAGGCTTTTTATCACAGGACAAGAGATCAGCCCTCAACAACTTAACCGGTGGAAAATATTTTTTTGAAAAAATCCCTAAGCCCCGGGGTCACAATTTCAGCAAAAATCTGACTTTCGGCAATTCACTCAAAAATGGTGCCAGCACGTTGCAAATGCTCCCCTGAAAGGTTTGGCGATGGAAACAGAAGGCTTTTTATCACAGGACAAGAAATCAGCCCTCAACAACTTAACCGGCGGAAAATATTTTTTTGAAAGAATCCCTAGGCCCCGGGGTCACAATCTCAGCAAAAATCTGACTTTTGGCAATTCACTCAAAAATGGTGCCAACCGGTTGCAAATGCTCCCCGGAAAGGTTTGGCAGTCGAAACAGAAGGCTTTTTATCACAGGACAAGAAATCAGCCCTCAACAACGTAACCGGCGGAAAATATTTTTTTGAAAAAATCTCTAAGCCCCGGGTTCACAATTTCAGCAAAAATCTGACTTTTGGCAATTCACTCAAAAATGGTGCCAGCACGTTGCAAATGCTCCCCTGAAAGGTTTGGCAGTCGAAACAGAAGGCTTTTTATCACAGGACAAGAAATCAGCCCTCAACAACTTAACCGGTGGAAAATATTTTTTTGAAAAAATCCCTAAGCCCCGGGGTCACAATTTCAGCAAAAATCTGACTTTTGGCAATTCACTCAAAAAGGGTGCCAACCGGTTGCAAATGCTCCCCTGAAAGGTTTGGCAGTCGAAACAGAAGGCTTTTTATCACAGGACAAGAAATCAGCCCTCAACAACTTAACCGGCGGAAAATATTTTTTTGAAAAAATCCCTAAGCCCTGGGGTCACAATTTCAGCAAAAATCTGACTTTTGGCAATTCACTCAAAAATGGTGCCAGCACGTTGCAAAGACTCCCCTGAAAGCTTTGGCGATGGAAACAGAAGGCTTTTTATCACAGGACAGGCAATCAGCCCTCAACAACTTAACCGGCGGAAAATATTTTTTTGAAAGAATCCCTAGGCCCCGGGGTCACAATTTCAGGAAAAATCTGACTTTTGGCAATTCAGTCAAAAATGGTGCCAACCGGTTGCAAATGCTCCCCTGAAAGGTTTGGCAGTCGAAACAGAAGGCTTTTTATCACAGGACAAGAAATCAGCCCTCAACAACTTAACCGGCGGAAAATATTTTTTTGAAAAAATCTCTAAGCCCCGGGGTCACAATTTCAGCAAAAATCTGACTTTTGGCAATTCACTCAAAAATGGTGCCAACCGGTTACAAATGCTCCCCTGAAAGGTTTGGCAGTCGAAACAGAAGGCTTTTTATCACAGGACAAGAAATCAGCCCTCAACAACTTAACCGGCGGAAAATATTTTTTTGAAAAAATCCCTAAGCCCCGGGGTCACAATTTCAGCAAAAATCTGACTTTCGGCAATTCACTCAAAAAGGGTGCCAACCGGTTGCAAATGCTCCCCTGAAAGGTTTGGCAGTCGAAACAGAAGGCTTTTTATCACAGGACAAGAAATCAGCCCTCAACAACTTAACCGGCGGAAAATATTTTTTTGAAAAAATCCCTAAGCCCTGGGGTCACAATTTCAGCAAAAATCTGACTTTTGGCAATTCACTCAAAAATGGTGCCAGCACGTTGCAAAGACTCCCCTGAAAGCTTTGGCGATGGAAACAGAAGGCTTTTTATCACAGGACAAGAAATCAGCCCTCAACAACTTAACCGGCGGAAAATATTTTTTTGAAAGAATCCCTAGGCCCCGGGGTCACAATTTCAGCAAAAATCTGACTTTTGGCAATTCACTCAAAAATGGTGCCAACCTGTTGCAAATGCTCCCTGGAAAGTTTTGGCAATCGAAACAGAAGGCTTTTTATCACAGGACAAGAAATCAGCCCTCAACAACTTAACCGGCGGAAAATATTTTTTTGAAAAAATCCCTAAGCCCCGGGGTCACAATTTCAGCAAAAATCTGACTTTTGGCAATTCACTCAAAAATGGTGCCAACCGGTTGCAAATGCTCCCCGGAAAGGTTTGGCAATCGAAACAGAAGGCTTTTAATCACAGGACAAGAAATCAGCCCTCAACAACTTAACCGGCGGAAAATATTTTTTTGAAAAAATATCTAAGCCCCGGGGTCACAATTTCAGCAAAAATCTGACTTTTGGCAATTCACTCAAAAATGGTGCCAACCGGTTGCAAATGCTCTCCGGAAAGGTTTGGCAATCGAAACAGAAGGCTTTTTATCACAGGACAAGAAATCAGCCCTCAACAACTTAACCGGCGGAAAATATTTTTTTGAAAAAATCTCTAAGCCCCGGGGTAACAATTTCAGCAAAAATCTGACTTTTGGCAATTCACTCAAAAATGTTGCCAGCACGTTGCAAATGCTCCCCTGAAAGGTTTGGCAGTCGAAACAGAAGGCTTTTTATCACAGGACAAGAAATCAGCCCTCAACAACTTAACCGGCGGAAAATATTTTTTTGAAAAAATCCCTAAGCCCTGGGGTCACAATTTCAGCAAAAATCTGACTTTTGGCAATTCACTCAAAAATCGTGCCAGCACGTTGCAAAGACTCCCCTGAAAGGTTTGGCGATGGAAACAGAAGGCTTTTTATCACAGGGCAAGAAATCAGCCCTCAACAACTTAACCGGCGGAAAATATTTTTTTGAAAAAATCCCTAAGCCCCGGGGTCACAATTTCAGCAAAAATCTGACTTTTGGCAATTCACTCAAAAATGGTGCCAACCGGTTGCAAATGCTCCCCGGAAAGGTTTGGCAATCGAAACAGAAGGCTTTTAATCACAGGACAAGAAATCAGCCCTCAACAACTTAACCGGCGGAAAATATTTTTTTGAAAAAATATCTAAGCCCCGGGGTCACAATTTCAGCAAAAATCTGACTTTTGGCAATTCACTCAAAAATGGTGCCAACCGGTTGCAAATGCTCTCCGGAAAGGTTTGGCAATCGAAACAGAAGGCTTTTTATCACAGGACAAGAAATCAGCCCTCAACAACTTAACCGGCGGAAAATATTTTTTTGAAAAAATCCCTAAGCCCCGGGGTCACAATTTCAGCAAAAATCTGACTTTTGGCAATTCACTCAAAAATGGTGCCAACTGGCTGCAAATGCTCCCCTGAAAGGTTTGGCAATCGAAACAGAAGGCTTTTTATCACAGGACAAGAAATCAGCCCTCAACAACTTAACCGGCGGAAAATATTTTTTTGAAAAAATGCCTAAGCCCCGGGGTCACAATTTCAGCAAAAATCTGACTTTTGGCAATTCACTCAAAAACGGTGCCAGCACGTTGCAAGTGCTCCCCTGAAAGGTTTGGCAGTCGAAACAGAAGGCTTTTTATCACAGGACAAGAAATCAGCCCTCAACAACTTAACCGGTGGAAAATATTTTTTTGAAAAAATCCCTAAGCCCCGGGGTCACAATTTCAGCAAAAATCTGACTTTCGGCAATTCACTCAAAAATGGTGCCAGCACGTTGCAAATGCTCCCCTGAAAGGTTTGGCGATGGAAACAGAAGGCTTTTTATCACAGGACAAGAAATCAGCCCTCAACAACTTAACCGGCGGAAAATATTTTTTTGGAAGAATCCCTAGGCCCCGGGGTCACAATCTCAGCAAAAATCTGACTTTTGGCAATTCACTCAAAAATGGTGCCAACCGGGTGCAAATGCTCCCCGGAAAGGTTTGGCAGTCGAAACAGAAGGCTTTTTATCACAGGACAAGAAATCAGCCCTCAACAACGTAACCGGCGGAAAATATTTTTTTGAAAAAATCTCTAAGCCCCGGGTTCACAATTTCAGCAAAAATCTGACTTTTGGCAATTCACTCAAAAATGGTGCCAGCACGTTGCAAATGCTCCCCTGAAAGGTTTGGCTGTCGAAACAGAAGGCTTTTTATCACAGGACAAGAAATCAGCCCTCAACAACTTAACCGGTGGAAAATATTTTTTTGAAAAAATCCCTAAGCCCCGGGGTCACAATTTCAGCAAAAATCTGACTTTTGGCAATTCACTCAAAAAGGGTGCCAACCGGCTGCAAATGCTCCCCTGAAAGGTTTGGCAGTCCAAACAGAAGGCTTTTTATCACAGGACAAGAAATCAGCCCTCAACAACTTAACCGGCGGAAAATATTTTTTTGAAAGAATCCCTAAGCCCCGGGGTCACAATTTCAGCAAAAATCTGACTTTTGGCAATTCACTCAAAAATGGTGCCAACCGGCTGCAAATGCTCCCCTGAAAGGTTTGGCAATCGAAACAGAAGGCTTTTTATCACAGGACAAGAAATCAGCCCTCAACAACTTAACCGGCGGAAAATATTTTTTTGAAAAAATGCCTAAGCCCCGGGGTCACAATTTCAGCAAAAATCTGACTTTTGGCAATTCACTCAAAAATGGTGCCAGCACGTTGCAAGTGCTCCCCTGAAAGGTTTGGCAGTCGAAACAGAAGGCTTTTTATCACAGGACAAGAAATCAGCCCTCAACAACTTAACCGGTGGAAAATATTTTTTTGAAAAAATCCCTAAGCCCCGGGGTCACAATTTCAGCAAAAATCTGACTTTCGGCAATTCACTCAAAAATGTTGCCAGCACGTTGCAAATGCTCCCCTGAAAGGTTTGGCGATGGAAACAGAAGGCTTTTTATCACAGGACAAGAAATCAGCCCTCAACAACTTAACCGGCGGAAAATATTTTTTTGAAAGAATCCCTAGGCCCCGGGGTCACAATCTCAGCAAAAATCTGACTTTTGGCAATTCACTCAAAAATGGTGCCAACCGGTTGCAAATGCTCCCCGGAAAGGTTTGGCAGTCGAAACAGAAGGCTTTTTATCACAGGACAAGAAATCAGCCCTCAACAACGTAACCGGCGGAAAATATTTTTTTGAAAAAATCTCTAAGCCCCGGGTTCACAATTTCAGCAAAAATCTGACTTTTGGCAATTCACTCAAAAATGGTGCCAGCACGTTGCAAATGCTCCCCTGAAAGGTTTGGCAGTCGAAACAGAAGGCTTTTTATCACAGGACAAGAAATCAGCCCTCAACAACTTAACCGGTGGAAAAAATTTTTTTGAAAAAATCCCTAAGCCCCGGGGTCACAATTTCAGCAAAAATCTGACTTTTGGCAATTCACTCAAAAAGGGTGCCAACCGGTTGCAAATGCTCCCCTGAAAGGTTTGGCAGTCGAAACAGAAGGCTTTTTATCACAGGACAAGAAATCAGCCCTCAACAACTTAACCGGCGGAAAATATTTTTTTGAAAAAATCCCTAAGCCCTGGGGTCACAATTTCAGCAAAAATCTGACTTTTGGCAATTCACTCAAAAATGGTGCCAGCACGTTGCAAAGACTCCCCTGAAAGCTTTGGCGATGGAAACAGAAGGCTTTTTATCACAGGACAAGAAATCAGCCCTCAACAACTTAACCGGCGGAAAATATTTTTTTGAAAGAATCCCTAGGCCCCGGGGTCACAATTTCAGCAAAAATCTGACTTTTGGCAATTCAGTCAAAAATGGTGCCAACCGGTTGCAAATGCTCCCCTGAAAGGTTTGGCAGTCGAAACAGAAGGCTTTTTATCACAGGACAAGAAATCAGCCCTCAACAACTTAACCGGCGGAAAATATTTTTTTGAAAAAATCTCTAAGCCCCGGGGTCACAATTTCAGCAAAAATCTGACTTTTGGCAATTCACTCAAAAATGGTGCCAACCGGTTGCAAATGCTCCCCTGAAAGGTTTGGCAGTCGAAACAGAAGGCTTTTTATCACAGGACAAGAAATCAGCCCTCAACAACTTAACCGGCGGAAAATATTTTTTTGAAAAAATCCCTAAGCCCCGGGGTCACAATTTCAGCAAAAATCTGACTTTTGGCAATTCACTCAAAAATGGTGCCAACCGGTTGCAAATGCTCCCCTGAAAGGTTTGGCAGTAGAAACAGAAGGCTTTTTATCACAGGACAAGAAATCAGCCCTCAACAACTTAACCGGCGGAAAATATTTTTTTGAAAAAATCCCTAAGCCCTGGGGTCACAATTTCAGCAAAAATCTGACTTTTGGCAATTCACTCAAAAATGGTGCCAACCGGTTGCAAATGCTCCCTGGAAAGGTTTGGCAATCGAAACAGAAGGCTTTTTATCACAGGACAAGAAATCAGCCCTCAACAACTTAACCGGCGGAAAATATTTTTTTGAAAAAATCCCTAAGCCCCGGGGTCACAATTTCAGCAAAAATCTGACTTTTGGCAATTCACTCAAAAATGGTGCCAGCACGTTGCAAATGCTCCCCTGAAAGGTTTGGCAATCGAAACAGAAGGCTTTTTATCACAGGACAAGAAATCAGCCCTCAACAACTTAACCGGCGGAAAATATTTTTTTGAAAAAATATCTAAGCCCCGGGGTCACAATTTCAGCAAAAATCTGACTTTTGGCAATTCACTCAAAAATGGTGCCAACCAGTTGCAAATGCTCTCCGGAAAGGTTTGGCAATGGAAACAGAAGGCTTTTTATCACAGGACAAGAAATCAGCCCTCAACAACTTAACCGGCGGAAAATATTTTTTTGAAAAAATCTCTAAGCCCCGGCGTAACAATTTCAGCAAAAATCTGACTTTTGGCAATTCACTCAAAAATGGTGCCAACCGGCTGCAAATGCTCCCCTGAAAGGTTTGGCAGTCCAAACAGAAGGCTTTTTATCACAGGACAAGAAATCAGCCCTCAACAACTTAACCGGCGGAAAATATTTTTTTGAAAAAATCCCTGAGCCCCGGGGTCACAATTTCAGCAAAAATCTGACTTTTGGCAATTCACTCAAAAATGGTGCCAGCACGTTGCAAATGCTCCCCTGAAAGGTTTGGCAGTCGAAACAGAAGGCTTTTTATCACAGGACAAGAAATCAGCCCTCAACAACTTAACCGGCAGAAAATATTTTTTTTGAAAAAATCCCTAAGCCCTGGGGTCACAATTTCAGCAAAAATCTGACTTTTGGCAATTCACTCAAAAATGGTGCCAACCGGTTGCAAATGCTCCCCTGAAAGGTTTGGCAGTCGAAACCGAAGGCTTTTTATCACAGGACAAGAAATCAGCCCTCAACAACTTAACCGGCGGAAAATATTTTTTTGAAAAAATCCCTAAGCCACGGGGTCACAATTTCAGCAAAAATCTGACTTTCGGCAATTCACTCAAAAATGGTGCCAGCACGTTGCAAATGCTCCCCTGAAAGGTTTGGCGATGGAAACAGAAGGCTTTTTATCACAGGACAAGAAATCAGCCCTCAACAACTTAACCGGCGGAAAATATTTTTTTGAAAGAATCCCTAGGCCCCGGGGTCACAATCTCAGCAAAAATCTGACTTTTGGCAATTCACTCAAAAATGGTGCCAACCGGTTGCAAATGCTCCCCGGAAAGGTTTGGCAGTCGAAACAGAAGGCTTTTTATCACAGGACAAGAAATCAGCCCTCAACAACGTAACCGGCGGAAAATATTTTTTTGAAAAAATCTCTAAGCCCCGGGTTCACAATTTCAGCAAAAATCTGACTTTTGGCAATTCACTCAAAAATGGTGCCAGCACGTTGCAAATGCTCCCCTGAAAGGTTTGGCAGTCGAAACAGAAGGCTTTTTATCACAGGACAAGAAATCAGCCCTCAACAACTTAACCGGTGGAAAATATTTTTTTGAAAAAATCCCTAAGCCCCGGGGTCACAATTTCAGCAAAAATCTGACTTTTGGCAATTCACTCAAAAAGGGTGTCAACCGGTTGCAAATGCTCCCCTGAAAGGTTTGGCAGTCGAAACAGAAGGCTTTTTATCACAGGACAAGAAATCAGCCCTCAACAACTTAACCGGCGGAAAATATTTTTTTGAAAAAATCCCTAAGCCCTGGGGTCACAATTTCAGCAAAAATCTGACTTTTGGCAATTCACTCAAAAATGGTGCCAGCACGTTGCAAAGACTCCCCTGAAAGCTTTGGCGATGGAAACAGAAGGCTTTTTATCACAGGACAAGAAATCAGCCCTCAACAACTTAACCGGCGGAAAATATTTTTTGGAAAGAATCCCTAGGCCCCGGGGTCACAATTTCAGCAAAAATCTGACTTTTGGCAATTCACTCAAAAATGGTGCCAACCGGTTGCAAATGCTCCCCTGAAAGGTTTGGCAGTCGAAACAGAAGGCTTTTTATCACAGGACAAGAAATCAGCCCTCAACAACTTAACCGGCGGAAAATATTTTTTTGAAAAAATCTCTAAGCCCCGGGGTCACAATTTCAGCAAAAATCTGACTTTTGGCAATTCACTCAAAAATGGTGCCAACCGGTTGCAAATGCTCCCCTGAAAGGTTTGGCAGTCGAAACAGAAGGCTTTTTATCACAGGACAAGAAATCAGCCCTCAACAACTTAACCGGCGGAAAATATTTTTTTGAAAAAATCCCTAAGCCCCGGGGTCACAATTTCAGCAAAAATCTGACTTTTGGCAATTCACTCAAAAATGGTGCCAACCGGTTGCAAATGCTCCCCTGAAAGGTTTGGCAGTAGAAACAGAAGGCTTTTTATCACAGGACAAGAAATCAGCCCTCAACAACTTAACCGGCGGAAAATATTTTTTTGAAAAAATCCCTAAGCCCTGGGGTCACAATTTCAGCAAAAATCTGACTTTTGGCAATTCACTCAAAAATGGTGCCAACCAGTTGCAAATGCTCCCCGGAAAGGTTTGGCGATGGAAACAGAAGGCTTTTTACCACAGGACAAGAAATCAGCCCTCAACAACTTAACCGGCGGAAAATATTTTTTTGAAAAAATCCCTAAGCCCCGGGGTCACAATTTCAGCAAAAATCTGACTTTTGGCAATTCACTCAAAAATGTTGCCAGCACGTTGCAAATGCTCCCCTGAAAGGTTTGGCAGTCGAAACAGAAGGCTTTTTATCACAGGACAAGAAATCAGCCCTCAACAACTTAACCGGCGGAAAATATTTTTTTGAAAAAATCCCTAAGCCCTGGGGTCACAATTTCAGCAAAAATCTGACTTTTGGCAATTCACTCAAAAATCGTGCCAGCACGTTGCAAAGACTCCCCTGAAAGCTTTGGCGATGGAAACAGAAGGCTTTTTATCACAGGACAAGAAATCAGCCCTCAACAACTTAACCGGCGGAAAATATTTTTTTGAAAAAATCCCTAAGCCCCGGGGTCACAATTTCAGCAAAAATCTGACTTTTGGCAATTCACTCAAAAATGTTGCCAGCACGTTGCAAATGCTCCCCTGAAAGGTTTGGCAGTCGAAACAGAAGGCTTTTTATCACAGGACAAGAAATCAGCCCTCAACAACTTAACCGGCGGAAAATATTTTTTTGAAAAAATCCCTAAGCCCTGGGGTCACAATTTCAGCAAAAATCTGACTTTTGGCAATTCACTCAAAAATCGTGCCAGCACGTTGCAAAGACTCCCCTGAAAGCTTTGGCGATGGAAACAGAAGGCTTTTTATCACAGGACAAGAAATCAGCCCTCAACAACTTAACCGGCGGAAAATATTTTTTTGAAAGTATCCCTAGGCCCGGGGTCACAATTTCAACAAAAATCTGACTTTTGGCAATTCACTCAAAAATGGTGCCAACCGGTTGCAAATGCTCTCCGGAAAGGTTTGGCAATCGAAACAGAAGGCTTTTTATCACAGGACAAGAAATCAGCCCTCAACAACTTAACCGGCGGAAAATATTTTTTTGAAAAAATCTCTAAGCCCCGGCGTAACAATTTCAGCAAAAATCTGACTTTTGGCAATTCACTCAAAAATGGTGCCAACCGGCTGCAAATGCTCCCCTGAAAGGTTTGGCAGTCCAAACAGAAGGCTTTTTATCACAGGACAAGAAATCAGCCCTCAACAACTTAACCGGCGGAAAATATTTTTTTGAAAAAATCCCTGAGCCCCGGGGTCACAATTTCAGCAAAAATCTGACTTTTGGCAATTCACTCAAAAATGGTGCCAACCGGTTGCAAATGCTCCCCTGAAAGGTTTGGCAGTCGAAACCGAAGGCTTTTTATCACAGGACAAGAAATCAGCCCTCAACAACTTAACCGGCGGAAAATATTTTTTTGAAAGAATCTCTAAGCCCCGGGGTCACAATTTCAGCAAAAATCTGACTTTTGGCAATTCACTCAAAAATGGTGCCAACCGGCTGCAAATGCTCCCCTGAAAGGTTTGGCAGTCCAAACAGAAGGCTTTTTATCACAGGACAAGAAATCAGCCCTCAACAACTTAACCGGCAGAAAATATTTTTTTGAAAAAATCCCTAAGCCCTGGGGTCACAATTTCAGCAAAAATCTGACTTTTGGCAATTCACTCAAAAATGGTGCCAGCACGTTGCAAATGCTCCCTTGAAAGGTTTGGCAGTCGAAACAGAAGGCTTTTTATCACAGGACAAGAAATCAGCCCTCAACAACTTAACCGGTGGAAAATATTTTTTTGAAAAAATCCCTAAGCCCCGGGGTCACAATTTCAGCAAAAATCTGACTTTTGGCAATTCACTCAAAAAGGGTGCCAACCGGTTGGAAATGCTCCCCTGAAAGGTTTGGCAGTCGAAACAGAAGGCTTTTTATCACAGGACAAGAAATCAGCCCTCGAAAACCTAACCTGCGGAAAATATTTTTTGGGAAAAAATCCCTAAGCCCCGGGGTCACAATTTCAGCAAAAATCTGACTTTTGGCAATTCACTCAAAAATGGTGCGAACCGGTTGGAAATGTTCCCCTGAAAGGTTTGGCAGTCGAAACAGAAGGCTTTTTATCACAGGACAAGAAATCAGCGCTCAACAACTTAACCGGCGGAAAATATTTTTTTGAAAAAATCTCTAAGCCCCGGGGTCACAATTTCAGCAAAAATCTGACTTTTGGCAATTCACTCAAAAATGGTGCCAACCGGCTGCAAATGCTCCCCTGAAAGGTTTGGCAGTCCAAACAGAAGGCTTTTTATCACAGGACAAGAAATCAGCCCTCAACAACTTAACCGGCAGAAAATATTTTTTTGAAAAAATCCCTAAGCCCTGGGGTCACAATTTCAGCAAAAATCTGACTTTTGGCAATTCACTCAAAAATGGTGCCAACCGGCTGCAAATGCTCCCCTGAAAGGTTTGGCAGTCGAAACAGAAGGCTTTTTATCACAGGACAAGAAATCAGCCCTCAACAACTTAACCGGAGGAAAATATTTTTTTGAAAAAATCCCTAAGCCCCGGGGTCACAATTTCAGCAAAAATCTGACTTTTGGCAATTCACTCAAAAAGGGTTCCAACCGGTTAGAAATGCTCCCCGGAAAGGTTTGGCAGTCGAAACAGCAGGATTTTTATCACAGGACAAGAAATCAGCCCTCAACAACTTAACCGGCGGAAAATATTTTTTTGAAAAAATCCCTAAGCCCCGGGGTCACAATTTCAGCAAAAATCTGACTTTTGGCAATTCACTCAAAAATGGTGCCAACCGGCTGCAAATGCTCCCCTGAAAGGTTTGGCAGTCCAAACAGAAGGCTTTTTATCACAGGACAAGAAATCAGCCCTCAACAACTTAACCGGCAGAAAATATTTTTTTGAAAAAATCCCTAAGCCCTGGGGTCACAATTTCAGCAAAAATCTGACTTTTGGCAATTCACTCAAAAATGGTGCCAGCACGTTGCAAATGCTCCCCTGAAAGGTTTGGCAGTCGAAACAGAAGGATTTTTATCACAGGACAAGAAATCAGCCCTCAACAACTTAACCAGTGGAAAATATTTTTTTGAAAAAATCCCTAAGCCCCGGGGTCATAATTTCAGCAAAAATCTGACTTTTGGCAATTCACTCAAAAAGGGTGCCAACCGGTTGGAAATGCTCCCCTGAAAGGTTTGGCAGTCGAAACAGAAGGCTTTTTATCACAGGACAAGAAATCAGCCCTCAACAACTTAACCGGCGGAAAATATTTTTTTGAAAAAATCCCTAAGCCCCGGGGTCACAATTTCAGCAAAAATCTGACTTTTGGCAATTCACTCAAAAATGGTGCCAGCACGTTGCAAATGCTCCCCTCAAAGGTTTGGCAGTCGAAACAGAAGGCTTTTTATCACAGGACAAGAAATCAGCACTCAACAACTTAACCGGCGGAAAATATTTTTTTGAAAAAATCCCTAAGCCCCGGGGTCACAATTTCAGCAAAAATCTGACTTTTGGCAATTCACTCAAAAATGGTGCCAACCGGCTGCAAATGCTCCCCTGAAAGGTTTGGCAGTCCAAACAGAAGGCTTTTTATCACAGGACAAGAAATCAGCCCTCGAAAACCTAACCTGCGGAAAATATTTTTTGGGAAAAAATCTCTAAGCCCCGGGGTCACAATTTCAGCAAAAATCTGACTTTTGGCAATTCACTCAAAAATGGTGCGAACCGGTTGGAAATGTTCCCCTGAAAGGTTTGGCAGTCGAAACAGAAGGCTTTTTATCACAGGACAAGAAATCAGCGCTCAACAACTTAACCGGCGGAAAATATTTTTTTGAAAAAATCTCTAAGCCCCGGGGTCACAATTTCAGCAAAAACCTGACTTTTGGCAATTCACTCAAAAATGGTGCCAACCGGCTGCAAATGCTCCCCTGAAAGGTTTGGCAGTCCAAACAGAAGGCTTTTTATCACAGGACAAGAAATCAGCCCTCAACAACTTAACCGGCAGAAAATATTTTTTTGAAAAAATCCCTAAGCCCTGGGGTCACAATTTCAGCAAAAATCTGACTTTTGGCAATTCACTCAAAAATGGTGCCAGCACGTTGCAAATGCTCCCCTGAAAGGTTTGGCAGTCGAAACAGAAGGCTTTTTATCACAGGACAAGAAATCAGCCCTCAACAACTTAACCGGCGGAAAATATTTTTTTGAAAAAATCCCTAAGCCGCGGGGTCACAATTTCAGCAAAAATCTGACTTTTGGCAATTCACTCAAAAAGGGTGCCAACCGGTTGGAAATGCTCCCCTGAAAGGTTTGGCAGTCGAAACAGAAGGCTTTTTATCACAGGACAAGAAATCAGCCCTCAACAACTTAACCGGCGGAAAATATTTTTTTGAAAAAATCTCTAAGCCCCGGGGTCACAATTTCAGCAAAAATCTGACTTTTGGCAATTCACTCAAAAATGGTGCCAGCACGTTGCAAATGCTCCCCTGAAAGGTTTGGCAGTCGAAACAGAAGGCTTTTTATCACAGGACAAGAAATCAGCCCTCAACAACTTAACCGGTGGAAAATATTTTTTTGAAAAAATCCCTAAGCCCCGGGGTCACAATTTCAGCAAAAATCTGACTTTTGGCAATTCACTCAAAAATGGTGCCAACCGGCTGCAAATGCTCCCCTGAAAGGTTTGGCAGTCGAAACAGAAGGCTTTTTATCACAGGACAAGAAACCAGCCCTCAACAACTTAACCGGTGGAAAATATTTTTTTGAAAAAATCCCTAAGCCCCGGGGTCACAATTTCAGCAAAAATCTGACTTTTGGCAATTCACTCAAAAAGGGTTCCAACCGGTTAGAAATGCTCCCCGGAAAGGTTTGGCAGTCGAAACAGCAGGATTTTTATCACAGGACAAGAAATCAGCCCTCAACAACTTAACCGGCGGAAAATATTTTTTTGAAAAAATCCCTAAGCCCCGGGGTCACAATTTCAGCAAAAATCTGACTTTTGGCAATTCACTCAAAAATGGTGCCAACCGGCTGCAAATGCTCCCCTGAAAGGTTTGGCAGTCCAAACAGAAGGCTTTTTATCACAGGACAAGAAATCAGCCCTCAACAACTTAACCGGCAGAAAATATTTTTTTGAAAAAATCCCTAAGCCCTGGGGTCACAATTTCAGCAAAAATCTGACTTTTGGCAATTCACTCAAAAATGGTGCCAGCACGTTGCAAATGCTCCCCTGAAAGGTTTGGCAGTCGAAACAGAAGGCTTTTTATCACAGGACAAGAAATCAGCCCTCAACAACTTAACCAGTGGAAAATATTTTTTTGAAAAAATCCCTAAGCCCCGGGGTCATAATTTCAGCAAAAATCTGACTTTTGGCAATTCACTCAAAAAGGGTGCCAACCGGTTGGAAATGCTCCCCTGAAAGGTTTGGCAGTCGAAACAGAAGGCTTTTTATCACAGGACAAGAAATCAGCCCTCAACAACTTAACCGGCGGAAAATATTTTTTTGAAAAAATCCCTAAGCCCCGGGGTCACAATTTCAGCAAAAATCTGACTTTTGGCAATTCACTCAAAAATGGTGCCAGCACGTTGCAAATGCTCCCCTCAAAGGTTTGGCAGTCGAAACAGAAGGCTTTTTATCACAGGACAAGAAATCAGCACTCAACAACTTAACCGGCGGAAAATATTTTTTTGAAAAAATCCCTAAGCCCCGGGGTCACAATTTCAGCAAAAATCTGACTTTTGGCAATTCACTCAAAAATGGTGCCAACCGGCTGCAAATGCTCCCCTGAAAGGTTTGGCAGTCCAAACAGAAGGCTTTTTATCACAGGACAAGAAATCAGCCCTCGAAAACCTAACCTGCGGAAAATATTTTTTGGGAAAAAATCTCTAAGCCCCGGGGTCACAATTTCAGCAAAAATCTGACTTTTGGCAATTCACTCAAAAATGGTGCGAACCGGTTGGAAATGTTCCCCTGAAAGGTTTGGCAGTCGAAACAGAAGGCTTTTTATCACAGGACAAGAAATCAGCGCTCAACAACTTAACCGGCGGAAAATATTTTTTTGAAAAAATCTCTAAGCCCCGGGGTCACAATTTCAGCAAAAACCTGACTTTTGGCAATTCACTCAAAAATGGTGCCAACCGGCTGCAAATGCTCCCCTGAAAGGTTTGGCAGTCCAAACAGAAGGCTTTTTATCACAGGACAAGAAATCAGCCCTCAACAACTTAACCGGCAGAAAATATTTTTTTGAAAAAATCCCTAAGCCCTGGGGTCACAATTTCAGCAAAAATCTGACTTTTGGCAATTCACTCAAAAATGGTGCCAGCACGTTGCAAATGCTCCCCTGAAAGGTTTGGCAGTCGAAACAGAAGGCTTTTTATCACAGGACAAGAAATCAGCCCTCAACAACTTAACCGGCGGAAAATATTTTTTGGGAAAAAATCCCTAAGCCGCGGGGTCACAATTTCAGCAAAAATCTGACTTTTGGCAATTCACTCAAAAAGGGTGCCAACCGGTTGGAAATGCTCCCCTGAAAGGTTTGGCAGTCGAAACAGAAGGCTTTTTATCACAGGACAAGAAATCAGCCCTCAACAACTTAACCGGCGGAAAATATTTTTTTGAAAAAATCTCTAAGCCCCGGGGTCACAATTTCAGCAAAAATCTGACTTTTGGCAATTCACTCAAAAATGGTGCCAGCACGTTGCAAATGCTCCCCTGAAAGGTTTGGCAGTCGAAACAGAAGGCTTTTTATCACAGGACAAGAAATCAGCCCTCAACAACTTAACCGGTGGAAAATATTTTTTTGAAAAAATCCCTAAGCCCCGGGGTCACAATTTCAGCAAAAATCTGACTTTTGGCAATTCACTCAAAAAGGGTGCCAACCGGTTGGAAATGCTCCCCTGAAAGGTTTGGCAGTCGAAACAGAAGGCTTTTTATCACAGGACAAGAAATCAGCCCTCAACAACTTAACCGGTGGAAAATATTTTTTTGAAAAAATCCCTAAGCCCCGGGGTCACAATTTCAGCAAAAATCTGACTTTTGGCAATTCACTCAAAAAGGGTTCCAACCGGTTAGAAATGCTCCCCGGAAAGGTTTGGCAGTCGAAACAGCAGGATTTTTATCACAGGACAAGAAATCAGCCCTCAACAACTTAACCGGCGGAAAATATTTTTTTGAAAATATCCCTAAGCCCCGGGGTCACAATTTCAGCAAAAATCTGACTTTTGGCAATTCACTCAAAAATGGTGCCAACCGGCTGCAAATGCTCCCCTGAAAGGTTTGGCAGTCCAAACAGAAGGCTTTTTATCACAGGACAAGAAATCAGCCCTCAACAACTTAACCGGCAGAAAATATTTTTTTGAAAAAATCCCTAAGCCCTGGGGTCACAATTTCAGCAAAAATCTGACTTTTGGCAATTCACTCAAAAATGGTGCCAGCACGTTGCAAATGCTCCCCTGAAAGGTTTGGCAGTCGAAACAGAAGGCTTTTTATCACAGGACAAGAAATCAGCCCTCAACAACTTAACCAGTGGAAAATATTTTTTTGAAAAAATCCCTAAGCCCCGGGGTCATAATTTCAGCAAAAATCTGACTTTTGGCAATTCACTCAAAAAGGGTGCCAACCGGTTGGAAATGCTCCCCTGAAAGGTTTGGCAGTCGAAACAGAAGGCTTTTTATCACAGGACAAGAAATCAGCCCTCAACAACTTAACCGGCGGAAAATATTTTTTTGAAAAAATCCCTAAGCCCCGGGGTCACAATTTCAGCAAAAATCTGACTTTTGGCAATTCACTCAAAAATGGTGCCAGCACGTTGCAAATGCTCCCCTCAAAGGTTTGGCAGTCGAAACAGAAGGCTTTTTATCACAGGACAAGAAATCAGCACTCAACAACTTAACCGGCGGAAAATATTTTTTTGAAAAAATCCCTAAGCCCCGGGGTCACAATTTCAGCAAAAATCTGACTTTTGGCAATTCACTCAAAAATGGTGCCAACCGGCTGCAAATGCTCCCCTGAAAGGTTTGGCAGTCCAAACAGAAGGCTTTTTATCACAGGAAAAGAAATCAGCCCTCGAAAACCTAACCTGCGGAAAATATTTATTGGGAAAAAATCTCTAAGCCCCGGGGTCACAATTTCAGCAAAAATCTGACTTTTGGCAATTCACTCAAAAATGGTGCGAACCGGTTGGAAATGTTCCCCTGAAAGGTTTGGCAGTCGAAACAGAAGGCTTTTTATCACAGGACAAGAAATCAGCGCTCAACAACTTAACCGGCGGAAAATATTTTTTTGAAAAAATCTCTAAGCCCCGGGGTCACAATTTCAGCAAAAACCTGACTTTTGGCAATTCACTCAAAAATGGTGCCAACCGGCTGCAAATGCTCCCCTGAAAGGTTTGGCAGTCCAAACAGAAGGCTTTTTATCACAGGACAAGAAATCAGCCCTCAACAACTTAACCGGCAGAAAATATTTTTTTGAAAAAATCCCTAAGCCCTGGGGTCACAATTTCAGCAAAAATCTGACTTTTGGCAATTCACTCAAAAATGGTGCCAGCACGTTGCAAATGCTCCCCTGAAAGGTTTGGCAGTCGAAACAGAAGGCTTTTTATCACAGGACAAGAAATCAGCCCTCAACAACTTAACCGGCGGAAAATATTTTTTTGAAAAAATCCCTAAGCCGCGGGGTCACAATTTCAGCAAAAATCTGACTTTTGGCAATTCACTCAAAAAGGGTGCCAACCGGTTGGAAATGCTCCCCTGAAAGGTTTGGCAGTCGAAACAGAAGGCTTTTTATCACAGGACAAGAAATCAGCCCTCAACAACTTAACCGGCGGAAAATATTTTTTTGAAAAAATCTCTAAGCCCCGGGGTCACAATTTCAGCAAAAATCTGACTTTTGGCAATTCACTCAAAAATGGTGCCAGCACGTTGCAAATGCTCCCCTGAAAGGTTTGGCAGTCGAAACAGAAGGCTTTTTATCACAGGACAAGAAATCAGCCCTCAACAACTTAACCGGTGGAAAATATTTTTTTGAAAAAATCCCTAAGCCCCGGGGTCACAATTTCAGCAAAAATCTGACTTTTGGCAATTCACTCAAAAAGGGTGCCAACCGGTTGGAAATGCTCCCCTGAAAGGTTTGGCAGTCGAAACAGAAGGCTTTTTATCACAGGACAAGAAATCAGCCCTCAACAACTTAACCGGCGGAAAATATTTTTTTTGAAAAAATCCCTAAGCCCCGGGGTCACAATTTCAGCAAAAATCTGACTTTTGGCAATTCACTCAAAAATGGTGCCAGCACGTTGCAAATGCTCCCCTCAAAGGTTTGGCAGTCGAAACAGAAGGCTTTTTATCACAGGACAAGAAATCAGCACTCAACAACTTAACCGGCGGAAAATATTTTTTTGAAAAAATCCCTAAGCCCCGGGGTCACAATTTCAGCAAAAATCTGACTTTTGGCAATTCACTCAAAAATGGTGCCAACCGGCTGCAAATGCTCCCCTGAAAGGTTTGGCAGTCCAAACAGAAGGCTTTTTATCACAGGACAAGAAATCAGCCCTCGAAAACCTAACCTGCGGAAAATATTTTTTGGGAAAAAATCCCTAAGCCCCGGGGTCACAATTTCAGCAAAAATCTGACTTTTGGCAATTCACTCAAAAATGGTGCCAACCGGCTGCAAATGCTCCCCTGAAAGGTTTGGAAGTCCAAACAGAAGGCTTTTTATCACAGGACAAGAAATCAGCCCTCAACAACTTAACCGGCAGAAAATATTTTTTTGAAAAAATCCCTAAGCCCTGGGGTCACAATTTCAGCAAAAATCTGACTTTTGGCAATTCACTCAAAAATGGTGCCAGCACGTTGCAAATGCTCCCCTGAAAGGTTTGGCAGTCGAAACAGAAGGCTTTTTATCACAGGACAAGAAATCAGCCCTCAACAACTTAACCGGTGGAAAATATTTTTTTGAAAAAATCCCTAAGCCCCGGGGTCACAATTTCAGCAAAAATCTGACTTTTGGCAATTCACTCAAAAAGGGTGCCAACCGGTTGGAAATGCTCCCCTGAAAGGTTTGGCAGTCGAAACAGAAGGCTTTTTATCACAGGACAAGAAATCAGCCCTCAACAACTTAACCGGTGGAAAATATTTTTTTGAAAAAATCCCTAAGCCCCGGGGTCACAATTTCAGCAAAAATCTGACTTTTGGCAATTCACTCAAAAATGGTGCCAGCACGTTGCAAATGCTCCCCTCAAAGGTTTGGCAGTCGAAACAGAAGGCTTTTTATCACAGGACAAGAAATCAGCACTCAACAACTTAACCGGCGGAAAATATTTTTTTGAAAAAATCCCTAAGCCCCGGGGTCACAATTTCAGCAAAAATCTGACTTTTGGCAATTCACTCAAAAATGGTGCCAACCGGCTGCAAATGCTCCCCTGAAAGGTTTGGCAGTCCAAACAGAAGGCTTTTTATCACAGGACAAGAAATCAGCCCTCGAAAACCTAACCTGCGGAAAATATTTTTTGGGAAAAAATCCCTAAGCCCCGGGGTCACAATTTCAGCAAAAATCTGACTTTTGGCAATTCACTCAAAAATGGTGCGAACCGGTTGGAAATGTTCCCCTGAAAGGTTTGGCAGTCGAAACAGAAGGCTTTTTATCACAGGACAAGAAATCAGCGCTCAACAACTTAACCGGCGGAAAATATTTTTTTGAAAAAATCTCTAAGCCCCGGGGTCACAATTTCAGCAAAAATCTGACTTTTGGCAATTCACTCAAAAATGGTGCCAACCGGCTGCAAATGCTCCCCTGAAAGGTTTCGCAGTCCAAACAGAAGGCTTTTTATCACAGGACAAGAAATCAGCCCTCAACAACTTAACTGGCGGAAAATATTTTTTTGAAAAAATCCCTAAGCCCTGGGGTCAAAATTTCAGCAAAAATCTGACTTTTGGCAATTCACTCAAAAATGGTGCCAGCACGTTGCAAATGCTCCCCTGAAAGGTTTGGCAGTCGAAACAGAAGGCTTTTTATCACAGGACAAGAAATCAGCCCTCAACAACTTAACCGGTGGAAAATATTTTTTTGAAAAAATCCCTAAGCCCCGGGGTCACAATTTCAGCAAAAATCTGACTTTTGGCAATTCACTCAAAAAGGGTGCCAACCGGTTGGAAATGCTCCCCTGAAAGGTTTGGCAGTCGAAACAGAAGGCTTTTTATCACAGGACAAGAAATCAGCCCTCAACAACTTAACCGGCGGAAAATATTTTTTTGAAAAAATCTCTAAGCCCCGGGGTCACAATTTCAGCAAAAATCTGACTTTTGGCAATTCACTCAAAAATGGTGCCAGCACGTTGCAAATGCTCCCCTGAAAGGTTTGGCAGTCGAAACAGAAGGCTTTTTATCACAGGACAAGAAATCAGCCCTCAACAACTTAACCGGTGGAAAATATTTTTTTGAAAAAATCCCTAAGCCCCGGGGTCACAATTTCAGCAAAAATCTGACTTTTGGCAATTCACTCAAAAAGGGTGCCAACCGGTTGGAAATGCTCCCCTGAAAGGTTTGGCAGTCGAAACAGAAGGCTTTTTATCACAGGACAAGAAATCTGCCCTCAACAACTTAACCGGCGGAAAATATTTTTTTGAAAAAATCCCTAAGCCCCGGGGTCACAATTTCAGCAAAAATCTGACTTTTGGCAATTCACTCAAAAATGGTGCCAGCCGGCTGCAAATGCTCCCCTGAAAGGTTTGGCAGTCCAAACAGAAGGCTTTTTATCACAGGACAAGAAATCAGCCGTCGAAAACCTAACCGGCGGAAAATATTTTTTTGAAAAAATCCCTAAGCCCCGGGGTCACAATTTCAGCAAAAATCTGACTTTTGGCAATTCACTCAAAAATGGTGCCAACCGGCTGCAAATGCTCCCCTGAAAGGTTTGGCAGTCCAAACAGAAGGCTTTTTATCACAGGACAAGAAATCAGCCCTCAACAACTTAACCGGCAGAAAATATTTTTTTGAAAAAATCCCTAAGCCCTGGGGTCACAATTTCAGCAAAAATCTGACTTTTGGCAATTCACTCAAAAATGGTGCCAACCGGCTGCAAATGCTCCCCTGAAAGGTTTGGCAGTCCAAACAGAAGGCTTTTTATCACAGGACAAGAAATCAGCCCTCGAAAACCTAACCTGCGGAAAATATTTTTTGGGAAAAAATCCCTAAGCCCCGGGGTCACAATTTCAGCAAAAATCTGACTTTTGGCAATTCACTCAAAAATGGTGCCAGCACGTTGCAAATGCTCCCCTGAAAGGTTTGGCAGTCGAAACAGAAGGCTTTTTATCACAGGACAAGAAATCAGCCCTCAACAACTTAACCGGTGGAAAATATTTTTTTGAAAAAATCCCTAAGCCCCGGGGTCACAATTTCAGCAAAAATCTGACTATTGGCAATTCACTCAAAAATGGTGCCAACCGGTTGGAAATGCTCCCCTGAAAGGTTTGGCAGTCGAAACAGAAGGCTTTTTATCACAGGACAAGAAATCAGCCCTCAACAACTTAACCGGCGGAAAATATTTTTTTGAAAAAATCCCTAAGCCCCGGGGTCACAATTTCAGCAAAAATCTGACTTTTGGCAATTCACTCAAAAATGGTGCCAGCACGTTGCAAATGCTCCCCTCAAAGGTTTGGCAGTCGAAACAGAAGGCTTTTTATCACAGGACAAGAAATCAGCACTCAACAACTTAACCGGCGGAAAATATTTTTTTGAAAAAATCCCTAAGCCCCGGGGTCACAATTTCAGCAAAAATCTGACTTTTGGCAATTCACTCAAAAATGGTGCCAACCGGCTGCAAATGCTCCCCTGAAAGGTTTGGCAGTCCAAACAGAAGGCTTTTTATCACAGGACAAGAAATCAGCCCTCAACAACTTAACTGGCGGAAAATATTTTTTTGAAAAAATCCCTAAGCCCTGGGGTCACAATTTCAGCAAAAATCTGACTTTTGGCAATTCACTCAAAAATGGTGCCAGCACGTTGCAAATGCTCCCCTGAAAGGTTTGGCAGTCGAAACAGAAGGCTTTTTATCACAGGACAAGAAATCAGCCCTCAACAACTTAACCGATGGAAAATATTTTTTTGAAAAAATCCCTAAGCCGCGGGGTCACAATTTCAGCAAAAATCTGACTTTTGGCAATTCACTCAAAAAGGGTGCCAACCGGTTGGAAATGCTCCCCTGAAAGGTTTGGCAGTCGAAACAGAAGGCTTTTTATCACAGGACAAGAAATCAGCCCTCAACAACTTAACCGGCGGAAAATATTTTTTTGAAAAAATCTCTAAGCCCCGGGGTCACAATTTCAGCAAAAATCTGACTTTTGGCAATTCACTCAAAAATGGTGCCAGCACGTTGCAAATGCTCCCCTGAAAGGTTTGGCAGTCGAAACAGAAGGCTTTTTATTGCAGGACAAGAAATCAGCCCTCAACAACTTAACCGGTGGAAAATATTTTTTTGAAAAAATCCCTAAGCCCCGGGGTCACAATTTCAGCAAAAATCTGACTTTTGGCAATTCACTCAAAAAGGGTGCCAACCGGTTGGAAATGCTCCCCTGAAAGGTTTGGCAGTCGAAACAGAAGGCTTTTTATCACAGGACAAGAAATCAGCCCTCAACAACTTAACCGGCGGAAAATATTTTTTTGAAAAAATCCCTAAGCCCTGGGGTCACAATTTCAGCAAAAATCTGACTTTTGGCAATTCACTCAAAAATGGTGCCAGCACGTTGCAAATGCTCCCCTGAAAGGTTTGGCAGTCGAAACAGAAGGCTTTTTATCACAGGACAAGAAATCAGCCCTCAACAACTTAACCGGTGGAAAATATTTTTTTGAAAAAATCCCTAAGCCGCGGGGTCACAATTTCAGCAAAAATCTGACTTTTGGCAATTCACTCAAAAAGGGTGCCAACCGGTTGGAAATGCTCCCCTGAAAGGTTTGGCAGTCGAAACAGAAGGCTTTTTATCACAGGACAAGAAATCAGCCCTCAACAACTTAACCGGCGGAAAATATTTTTTTGAAAAAATCTCTAAGCCCCGGGGTCACAATTTCAGCAAAAATCTGACTTTTGGCAATTCACTCAAAAATGGTGCCAGCACGTTGCAAATGCTCCCCTGAAAGGTTTGGCAGTCGAAACAGAAGGCTTTTTATCACAGGACAAGAAATCAGCCCTCAACAACTTAACCGGTGGAAAATATTTTTTTGAAAAAATCCCTAAGCCCCGGGGTCACAATTTCAGCAAAAATCTGACTTTTGGCAATTCACTCAAAAAGGGTGCCAACCGGTTGGAAATGCTCCCCTGAAAGGTTTGGCAGTCGAAACAGAAGGCTTTTTATCACAGGACAAGAAATCAGCCCTCAACAACTTAACCGGCGGAAAATATTTTTTTGAAAAAATCTCTAAGCCCCGGGGTCACAATTTCAGCAAAAATCTGACTTTTGGCAATTCACTCAAAAATGGTGCCAGCACGTTGCAAATGCTCCCCTGAAAGGTTTGGCAGTCGAAACAGAAGGCTTTTTATCACAGGACAAGAAATCAGCCCTCAACAACTTAACCGGTGGAAAATATTTTTTTGAAAAAATCCCTAAGCCCCGGGGTCACAATTTCAGCAAAAATCTGACTTTTGGCAATTCACTCAAAAAGGGTGCCAACCGGTTGGAAATGCTCCCCTGAAAGGTTTGGCAGTCGAAACAGAAGGCTTTTTATCACAGGACAAGAAATCAGCCCTCAACAACTTAACCGGCGGAAAATATTTTTTTGAAAAAATCCCTAAGCCCCGGGGTCACAATTTCAGCAAAAATCTGACTTTTGGCAATTCACTCAAAAATGGTGCCAGCACGTTGCAAATGCTCCCCTCAAAGGTTTGGCAGTCGAAACAGAAGGCTTTTTATCACAGGACAAGAAATCAGCACTCAACAACTTAACCGGCGAAAAATATTTTTTTGAAAAAATCCCTAAGCCCCGGGGTCACAATTTCAGCAAAAATCTGACTTTTGGCAATTCACTCAAAAATGGTGCCAACCGGCTGCAAATGCTCCCCTGAAAGGTTTGGCAGTCCAAACAGAAGGCTTTTTATCACAGGACAAGAAATCAGCCCTCGAAAACCTAACCTGCGGAAAATATTTTTTGGGAAAAAATCCCTAAGCCCCGGGGTCACAATTTCAGCAAAAATCTGACTTTTGGCAATTCACTCAAAAATGGTGCCAACCGGCTGCAAATGCTCCCCTGAAAGGTTTGGAAGTCCAAACAGAAGGCTTTTTATCACAGGACAAGAAATCAGCCCTCAACAACTTAACCGGCAGAAAATATTTTTTTGAAAAAATCCCTAAGCCCTGGGGTCACAATTTCAGCAAAAATCTGACTTTTGGCAATTCACTCAAAAATGGTGCCAGCACGTTGCAAATGCTCCCCTGAAAGGTTTGGCAGTCGAAACAGAAGGCTTTTTATCACAGGACAAGAAATCAGCCCTCAACAACTTAACCGGTGGAAAATATTTTTTTGAAAAAATCCCTAAGCCCCGGGGTCACAATTTCAGCAAAAATCTGACTTTTGGCAATTCACTCAAAAAGGGTGCCAACCGGTTGGAAATGCTCCCCTGAAAGGTTTGGCAGTCGAAACAGAAGGCTTTTTATCACAGGACAAGAAATCAGCCCTCAACAACTTAACCGGCGGAAAATATTTTTTTGAAAAAATCCCTAAGCCCCGGGGTCACAATTTCAGCAAAAATCTGACTTTTGGCAATTCACTCAAAAATGGTGCCAGCACGTTGCAAATGCTCCCCTCAAAGGTTTGGCAGTCGAAACAGAAGGCTTTTTATCACAGGACAAGAAATCAGCACTCAACAACTTAACCGGCGGAAAATATTTTTTTGAAAAAATCCCTAAGCCCCGGGGTCACAATTTCAGCAAAAATCTGACTTTTGGCAATTCACTCAAAAATGGTGCCAACCGGCTGCAAATGCTCCCCTGAAAGGTTTGGCAGTCCAAACAGAAGGCTTTTTATCACAGGACAAGAAATCAGCCCTCGAAAACCTAACCTGCGGAAAATATTTTTTGGGAAAAAATCCCTAAGCCCCGGGGTCACAATTTCAGCAAAAATCTGACTTTTGGCAATTCACTCAAAAATGGTGCGAACCGGTTGGAAATGTTCCCCTGAAAGGTTTGGCAGTCGAAACAGAAGGCTTTTTATCACAGGACAAGAAATCAGCGCTCAACAACTTAACCGGCGGAAAATATTTTTTTGAAAAAATCCCTAAGCCCCGGGGTCACAATTTCAGCAAAAATCTGACTTTTGGCAATTCACTCAAAAAGGGTGCCAACCGGTTGGAAATGCTCCCCTGAAAGGTTTGGCAGTCGAAACAGAAGGCTTTTTATCACAGGACAAGAAATCAGCCCTCAACAACTTAACCGGCGGAAAATATTTTTTTGAAAAAATCCCTAAGCCCTGGGGTCACAATTTCAGCAAAAATCTGACTTTTGGCAATTCACTCAAAAATGGTGCCAGCACGTTGCAAATGCTCCCCTGAAAGGTTTGGCAGTCGAAACAGAAGGCTTTTTATCACAGGACAAGAAATCAGCCCTCAACAACTTAACCGGTGGAAAATATTTTTTTGAAAAAATCCCTAAGCCGCGGGGTCACAATTTCAGCAAAAATCTGACTTTTGGCAATTCACTCAAAAAGGGTGCCAACCGGTTGGAAATGCTCCCCTGAAAGGTTTGGCAGTCGAAACAGAAGGCTTTTTATCACAGGACAAGAAATCAGCCCTCAACAACTTAACCGGCGGAAAATATTTTTTTGAAAAAATCTCTAAGCCCCGGGGTCACAATTTCAGCAAAAATCTGACTTTTGGCAATTCACTCAAAAATGGTGCCAGCACGTTGCAAATGCTCCCCTGAAAGGTTTGGCAGTCGAAACAGAAGGCTTTTTATCACAGGACAAGAAATCAGCCCTCAACAACTTAACCGGTGGAAAATATTTTTTTGAAAAAATCCCTAAGCCCCGGGGTCACAATTTCAGCAAAAATCTGACTTTTGGCAATTCACTCAAAAAGGGTGCCAACCGGTTGGAAATGCTCCCCTGAAAGGTTTGGCAGTCGAAACAGAAGGCTTTTTATCACAGGACAAGAAATCAGCCCTCAACAACTTAACCGGCGGAAAATATTTTTTTGAAAAAATCTCTAAGCCCCGGGGTCACAATTTCAGCAAAAATCTGACTTTTGGCAATTCACTCAAAAATGGTGCCAGCACGTTGCAAATGCTCCCCTGAAAGGTTTGGCAGTCGAAACAGAAGGCTTTTTATCACAGGACAAGAAATCAGCCCTCAACAACTTAACCGGTGGAAAATATTTTTTTGAAAAAATCCCTAAGCCCCGGGGTCACAATTTCAGCAAAAATCTGACTTTTGGCAATTCACTCAAAAAGGGTGCCAACCGGTTGGAAATGCTCCCCTGAAAGGTTTGGCAGTCGAAACAGAAGGCTTTTTATCACAGGACAAGAAATCAGCACTCAACAACTTAACCGGCGAAAAATATTTTTTTGAAAAAATCCCTAAGCCCCGGGGTCACAATTTCAGCAAAAATCTGACTTTTGGCAATTCACTCAAAAATGGTGCCAACCGGCTGCAAATGCTCCCCTGAAAGGTTTGGCAGTCCAAACAGAAGGCTTTTTATCACAGGACAAGAAATCAGCCCTCGAAAACCTAACCTGCGGAAAATATTTTTTGGGAAAAAATCCCTAAGCCCCGGGGTCACAATTTCAGCAAAAATCTGACTTTTGGCAATTCACTCAAAAATGGTGCCAACCGGCTGCAAATGCTCCCCTGAAAGGTTTGGAAGTCCAAACAGAAGGCTTTTTATCACAGGACAAGAAATCAGCCCTCAACAACTTAACCGGCAGAAAATATTTTTTTGAAAAAATCCCTAAGCCCTGGGGTCACAATTTCAGCAAAAATCTGACTTTTGGCAATTCACTCAAAAATGGTGCCAGCACGTTGCAAATGCTCCCCTGAAAGGTTTGGCAGTCGAAACAGAAGGCTTTTTATCACAGGACAAGAAATCAGCCCTCAACAACTTAACCGGTGGAAAATATTTTTTTGAAAAAATCCCTAAGCCCCGGGGTCACAATTTCAGCAAAAATCTGACTTTTGGCAATTCACTCAAAAAGGGTGCCAACCGGTTGGAAATGCTCCCCTGAAAGGTTTGGCAGTCGAAACAGAAGGCTTTTTATCACAGGACAAGAAATCAGCCCTCAACAACTTAACCGGCGGAAAATATTTTTTTGAAAAAATCCCTAAGCCCCGGGGTCACAATTTCAGCAAAAATCTGACTTTTGGCAATTCACTCAAAAATGGTGCCAGCACGTTGCAAATGCTCCCCTCAAAGGTTTGGCAGTCGAAACAGAAGGCTTTTTATCACAGGACAAGAAATCAGCACTCAACAACTTAACCGGCGGAAAATATTTTTTTGAAAAAATCCCTAAGCCCCGGGGTCACAATTTCAGCAAAAATCTGACTTTTGGCAATTCACTCAAAAATGGTGCCAACCGGCTGCAAATGCTCCCCTGAAAGGTTTGGCAGTCCAAACAGAAGGCTTTTTATCACAGGACAAGAAATCAGCCCTCGAAAACCTAACCTGCGGAAAATATTTTTTGGGAAAAAATCCCTAAGCCCCGGGGTCACAATTTCAGCAAAAATCTGACTTTTGGCAATTCACTCAAAAATGGTGCGAACCGGTTGGAAATGTTCCCCTGAAAGGTTTGGCAGTCGAAACAGAAGGCTTTTTATCACAGGACAAGAAATCAGCGCTCAACAACTTAACCGGCGGAAAATATTTTTTTGAAAAAATCTCTAAGCCCCGGGGTCACAATTTCAGCAAAAATCTGACTTTTGGCAATTCACTCAAAAATGGTGCCAACCGGCTGCAAATGCTCCCCTGAAAGGTTTCGCAGTCCAAACAGAAGGCTTTTTATCACAGGACAAGAAATCAGCCCTCAACAACTTAACTGGCGGAAAATATTTTTTTGAAAAAATCCCTAAGCCCTGGGGTCACAATTTCAGCAAAAATCTGACTTTTGGCAATTCACTCAAAAATGGTGCCAGCACGTTGCAAATGCTCCCCTGAAAGGTTTGGCAGTCGAAACAGAAGGCTTTTTATCACAGGACAAGAAATCAGCCCTCAACAACTTAACCGGTGGAAAATATTTTTTTGAAAAAATCCCTAAGCCGCGGGGTCACAATTTCAGCAAAAATCTGACTTTTGGCAATTCACTCAAAAAGGGTGCCAACCGGTTGGAAATGCTCCCCTGAAAGGTTTGGCAGTCGAAACAGAAGGCTTTTTATCACAGGACAAGAAATCAGCCCTCAACAACTTAACCGGCGGAAAATATTTTTTTGAAAAAATCTCTAAGCCCCGGGGTCACAATTTCAGCAAAAATCTGACTTTTGGCAATTCACTCAAAAATGGTGCCAGCACGTTGCAAATGCTCCCCTGAAAGGTTTGGCAGTCGAAACAGAAGGCTTTTTATCACAGGACAAGAAATCAGCCCTCAACAACTTAACCGGTGGAAAATATTTTTTTGAAAAAATCCCTAAGCCCCGGGGTCACAATTTCAGCAAAAATCTGACTTTTGGCAATTCACTCAAAAAGGGTGCCAACCGGTTGGAAATGCTCCCCTGAAAGGTTTGGCAGTCGAAACAGAAGGCTTTTTATCACAGGACAAGAAATCAGCCCTCAACAACTTAACCGGCGGAAAATATTTTTTTGAAAAAATCCCTAAGCCCCGGGGTCACAATTTCAGCAAAAATCTGACTTTTGGCAATTCACTCAAAAATGGTGCCAACCGGCTGCAAATGCTCCCCTGAAAGGTTTGGCAGTCCAAACAGAAGGCTTTTTATCACAGGACAAGAAATCAGCCCTCGAAAACCTAACCGGCGGAAAATATTTTTTTGAAAAAATCCCTAAGCCCCGGGGTCACAATTTCAGCAAAAATCTGACTTTTGGCAATTCACTCAAAAATGGTGCCAACCGGCTGCAAATGCTCCCCTGAAAGGTTTGGCAGTCCAAACAGAAGGCTTTTTATCACAGGACAAGAAATCAGCCCTCAACAACTTAACCGGCAGAAAATATTTTTTTGAAAAAATCCCTAAGCCCTGGGGTCACAATTTCAGCAAAAATCTGACTTTTGGCAATTCACTCAAAAATGGTGCCAACCGGCTGCAAATGCTCCCCTGAAAGGTTTGGCAGTCCAAACAGAAGGCTTTTTATCACAGGACAAGAAATCAGCCCTCAACAACTTAACTGGCGGAAAATATTTTTTTGAAAAAATCCCTAAGCCCTGGGGTCACAATTTCAGCAAAAATCTGACTTTTGGCAATTCACTCAAAAATGGTGCCAGCACGTTGCAAATGCTCCCCTCAAAGGTTTGGCAGTCGAAACAGAAGGCTTTTTATCACAGGACAAGAAATCAGCACTCAACAACTTAACCGGCGGAAAATATTTTTTTGAAAAAATCCCTAAGCCCCGGGGTCACAATTTCAGCAAAAATCTGACTTTTGGCAATTCACTCAAAAATGGTGCCAACCGGCTGCAAATGCTCCCCTGAAAGGTTTGGCAGTCCAAACAGAAGGCTTTTTATCACAGGACAAGAAATCAGCCCTCGAAAACCTAACCTGCGGAAAATATTTTTTGGGAAAAAATCCCTAAGCCCCGGGGTCACAATTTCAGCAAAAATCTGACTTTTGGCAATTCACTCAAAAATGGTGCCAGCACGTTGCAAATGCTCCCCTGAAAGGTTTGGCAGTCGAAACAGAAGGCTTTTTATCACAGGACAAGAAATCAGCCCTCAACAACTTAACCGGTGGAAAATATTTTTTTGAAAAAATCCCTAAGCCCCGGGGTCACAATTTCAGCAAAAATCTGACTTTTGGCAATTCACTCAAAAAGGGTGCCAACCGGTTGGAAATGCTCCCCTGAAAGGTTTGGCAGTCGAAACAGAAGGCTTTTTATCACAGGACAAGAAATCAGCCCTCAACAACTTAACCGGCGGAAAATATTTTTTTGAAAAAATCCCTAAGCCCCGGGGTCACAATTTCAGCAAAAATCTGACTTTTGGCAATTCACTCAAAAATGGTGCCAGCACGTTGCAAATGCTCCCCTCAAAGGTTTGGCAGTCGAAACAGAAGGCTTTTTATCACAGGACAAGAAATCAGCACTCAACAACTTAACCGGCGGAAAATATTTTTTTGAAAAAATCCCTAAGCCCCGGGGTCACAATTTCAGCAAAAATCTGACTTTTGGCAATTCACTCAAAAATGGTGCCAACCGGCTGCAAATGCTCCCCTGAAAGGTTTGGCAGTCCAAACAGAAGGCTTTTTATCACAGGACAAGAAATCAGCCCTCGAAAACCTAACCTGCGGAAAATATTTTTTGGGAAAAAATCCCTAAGCCCCGGGGTCACAATTTCAGCAAAAATCTGACTTTTGGCAATTCACTCAAAAATGGTGCGAACCGGTTGGAAATGTTCCCCTGAAAGGTTTGGCAGTCGAAACAGAAGGCTTTTTATCACAGGACAAGAAATCAGCGCTCAACAACTTAACCGGCGGAAAATATTTTTTTGAAAAAATCTCTAAGCCCTGGGGTCACAATTTCAGCAAAAATCTGACTTTTGGCAATTCACTCAAAAATGGTGCCAACCGGCTGCAAATGCTCCCCTGAAAGGTTTGGCAGTCCAAACAGAAGGCTTTTTATCACAGGACAAGAAATCAGCCCTCAACAACTTAACTGGCGGAAAATATTTTTTTGAAAAAATCCCTAAGCCCTGGGGTCACAATTTCAGCAAAAATCTGACTTTTGGCAATTCACTCAAAAATGGTGCCAGCACGTTGCAAATGCTCCCCTGAAAGGTTTGGCAGTCGAAACAGAAGGCTTTTTATCACAGGACAAGAAATCAGCCCTCAACAACTTAACCGGTGGAAAATATTTTTTTGAAAAAATCCCTAAGCCGCGGGGTCACAATTTCAGCAAAAATCTAACTTTTGGCAATTCACTCAAAAAGGGTGCCAACCGGTTGGAAATGCTCCCCTGAAAGGTTTGGCAGTCGAAACAGAAGGCTTTTTATCACAGGACAAGAAATCAGCCCTCAACAACTTAACCGGCGGAAAATATTTTTTTGAAAAAATCTCTAAGCCCCGGGGTCACAATTTCAGCAAAAATCTGACTTTTGGCAATTCACTCAAAAATGGTGCCAGCACGTTGCAAATGCTCCCCTGAAAGGTTTGGCAGTCGAAACAGAAGGCTTTTTATCACAGGACAAGAAATCAGCCCTCAACAACTTAACCGGTGGAAAATATTTTTTTGAAAAAATCCCTAAGCCCCGGGGTCACAATTTCAGCAAAAATCTGACTTTTGGCAATTCACTCAAAAAGGGTGCCAACCGGTTGGAAATGCTCCCCTGAAAGGTTTGGCAGTCGAAACAGAAGGCTTTTTATCACAGGACAAGAAATCAGCCCTCAACAACTTAACCGGCGGAAAATATTTTTTTGAAAAAATCCCTAAGCCCCGGGGTCACAATTTCAGCAAAAATCTGACTTTTGGCAATTCACTCAAAAATGTGCCAGCACGTTGCAAATGCTCCCCTCAAAGGTTTGGCAGTCGAAACAGAAGGCTTTTTATCACAGGACAAGAAATCAGCACTCAACAACTTAACCGGCGGAAAATATTTTTTTGAAAAAATCCCTAAGCCCCGGGGTCACAATTTCAGCAAAAATCTGACTTTTGGCAATTCACTCAAAAATGGTGCCAACCGGCTGCAAATGCTCCCCTGAAAGGTTTGGCAGTCCAAACAGAAGGCTTTTTATCACAGGACAAGAAATCAGCCCTCGAAAACCTAACCTGCGGAAAATATTTTTTGGGAAAAAATCCCTAAGCCCCGGGGTCACAATTTCAGCAAAAATCTGACTTTTGGCAATTCACTCAAAAATGGTGCCAACCGGCTGCAAATGCTCCCCTGAAAGGTTTGGCAGTCCAAACAGAAGGCTTTTTATCACAGGACAAGAAATCAGCCCTCAACAACTTAACCGGCAGAAAATATTTTTTTGAAAAAATCCCTAAGCCCTGGGGTCACAATTTCAGCAAAAATCTGACTTTTGGCAATTCACTCAAAAATGGTGCCAGCACGTTGCAAATGCTCCCCTGAAAGGTTTGGCAGTCGAAACAGAAGGCTTTTTATCACAGGACAAGAAATCAGCCCTCAACAACTTAACCGGTGGAAAATATTTTTTTGAAAAAATCCCTAAGCCGCGGGGTCACAATTTCAGCAAAAATCTGACTTTTGGCAATTCACTCAAAAAGGGTGCCAACCGGTTGGAAATGCTCCCCTGAAAGGTTTGGCAGTCGAAACAGAAGGCTTTTTATCACAGGACAAGAAATCAGCCCTCAACAACTTAACCGGCGGAAAATATTTTTTTGAAAAAATCTCTAAGCCCCGGGGTCACAATTTCAGCAAAAATCTGACTTTTGGCAATTCACTCAAAAATGGTGCCAGCACGTTGCAAATGCTCCCCTGAAAGGTTTGGCAGTCGAAACAGAAGGCTTTTTATCACAGGACAAGAAATCAGCCCTCAACAACTTAACCGGCGGAAAATATTTTTTTGAAAAAATCTCTAAGCCCCGGGGTCACAATTTCAGCAAAAATCTGACTTTTGGCAATTCACTCAAAAATGGTGCCAGCACGTTGCAAATGCTCCCCTGAAAGGTTTGGCAGTCGAAACAGAAGGCTTTTTATCACAGGACAAGAAATCAGCCCTCAACAACTTAACCGGTGGAAAATATTTTTTTGAAAAAATCCCTAAGCCCCGGGGTCACAATTTCAGCAAAAATCTGACTTTTGGCAATTCACTCAAAAAGGGTGCCAACCGGTTGGAAATGCTCCCCTGAAAGGTTTGGCAGTCGAAACAGAAGGCTTTTTATCACAGGACAAGAAATCAGCCCTCAACAACTTAACCGGCGGAAAATATTTTTTTGAAAAAATCCCTAAGCCCCGGGGTCACAATTTCAGCAAAAATCTGACTTTTGGCAATTCACTCAAAAATGGTGCCAACCGGCTGCAAATGCTCCCCTGAAAGGTTTGGCAGTCCAAACAGAAGGCTTTTTATCACAGGACAAGAAATCAGCCCTCGAAAACCTAACCGGCGGAAAATATTTTTTTGAAAAAATCCCTAAGCCCCGGGGTCACAATTTCAGCAAAAATCTGACTTTTGGCAATTCACTCAAAAATGGTGCCAACCGGCTGCAAATGCTCCCCTGAAAGGTTTGGCAGTCCAAACAGAAGGCTTTTTATCACAGGACAAGAAATCAGCCCTCAACAACTTAACCGGCAGAAAATATTTTTTTGAAAAAATCCCTAAGCCCTGGGGTCACAATTTCAGCAAAAATCTGACTTTTGGCAATTCACTCAAAAATGGTGCCAACCGGCTGCAAATGCTCCCCTGAAAGGTTTGGCAGTCCAAACAGAAGGCTTTTTATCACAGGACAAGAAATCAGCCCTCAACAACTTAACTGGCGGAAAATATTTTTTTGAAAAAATCCCTAAGCCCTGGGGTCACAATTTCAGCAAAAATCTGACTTTTGGCAATTCACTCAAAAATGGTGCCAGCACGTTGCAAATGCTCCCCTCAAAGGCTTGGCAGTCGAAACAGAAGGCTTTTTATCACAGGACAAGAAATCAGCACTCAACAACTTAACCGGCGGAAAATATTTTTTTGAAAAAATCCCTAAGCCCCGGGGTCACAATTTCAGCAAAAATCTGACTTTTGGCAATTCACTCAAAAATGGTGCCAACCGGCTGCAAATGCTCCCCTGAAAGGTTTGGCAGTCCAAACAGAAGGCTTTTTATCACAGGACAAGAAATCAGCCCTCGAAAACCTAACCTGCGGAAAATATTTTTTGGGAAAAAATCCCTAAGCCCCGGGGTCACAATTTCAGCAAAAAACTGACTTTTGGCAATTCACTCAAAAATGGTGCCAGCACGTTTCAAATGCTCCCCTGAAAGGTTTGGCAGTCGAAACAGAAGGCTTTTTATCACAGGACAAGAAATCAGCCCTCAACAACTTAACCGGTGGAAAATATTTTTTTGAAAAAATCCCTAAGCCCCGGGGTCACAATTTCAGCAAAAATCTGACTTTTGGCAATTCACTCAAAAAGGGTGCCAACCGGTTGGAAATGCTCCCCTGAAAGGTTTGGCAGTCGAAACAGAAGGCTTTTTATCACAGGACAAGAAATCAGCCCTCAACAACTTAACCGGCGGAAAATATTTTTTTGAAAAAATCCCTAAGCCCCGGGGTCACAATTTCAGCAAAAATCTGACTTTTGGCAATTCACTCAAAAATGGTGCCAGCACGTTGCAAATGCTCCCCTCAAAGGTTTGGCAGTCGAAACAGAAGGCTTTTTATCACAGGACAAGAAATCAGCACTCAACAACTTAACCGGCGGAAAATATTTTTTTGAAAAAATCTCTAAGCCCCGGGGTCACAATTTCAGCAAAAATCTGACTTTTGGCAATTCACTCAAAAATGGTGCCAACCGGCTGCAAATGCTCCCCTGAAAGGTTTGGCAGTCCAAACAGAAGGCTTTTTATCACAGGACAAGAAATCAGCCCTCGAAAACCTAACCTGCGGAAAATATTTTTTGGGAAAAAATCCCTAAGCCCCGGGGTCACAATTTCAGCAAAAATCTGACTTTTGGCAATTCACTCAAAAATGGTGCGAACCGGTTGGAAATGTTCCCCTGAAAGGTTTGGCAGTCGAAACAGAAGGCTTTTTATCACAGGACAAGAAATCAGCGCTCAACAACTTAACCGGCGGAAAATATTTTTTTGAAAAAATCTCTAAGCCCCGGGGTCACAATTTCAGCAAAAATCTGACTTTTGGCAATTCACTCAAAAATGGTGCCAACCGGCTGCAAATGCTCCCCTGAAAGGTTTGGCAGTCCAAACAGAAGGCTTTTTATCACAGGACAAGAAATCAGCCCTCAACAACTTAACTGGCGGAAAATATTTTTTTGAAAAAATCCCTAAGCCCTGGGGTCACAATTTCAGCAAAAATCTGACTTTTGGCAATTCACTCAAAAATGGTGCCAGCACGTTGCAAATGCTCCCCTGAAAGGTTTGGCAGTCGAAACAGAAGGCTTTTTATCACAGGACAAGAAATCAGCCCTCAACAACTTAACCGGTGGAAAATATTTTTTTGAAAAAATCCCTAAGCCGCGGGGTCACAATTTCAGCAAAAATCTGACTTTTGGCAATTCACTCAAAAAGGGTGCCAACCGGTTGGAAATGCTCCCCTGAAAGGTTTGGCAGTCGAAACAGAAGGCTTTTTATCACAGGACAAGAAATCAGCCCTCAACAACTTAACCGGCGGAAAATATTTTTTTGAAAAAATCTCTAAGCCCCGGGGTCACAATTTCAGCAAAAATCTGACTTTTGGCAATTCACTCAAAAATGGTGCCAGCACGTTGCAAATGCTCCCCTGAAAGGTTTGGCAGTCGAAACAGAAGGCTTTTTATCACAGGACAAGAAATCAGCCCTCAACAACTTAACCGGTGGAAAATATTTTTTTGAAAAAATCCCTAAGCCCCGGGGTCACAATTTCAGCAAAAATCTGACTTTTGGCAATTCACTCAAAAAGGGTGCCAACCGGTTGGAAATGCTCCCCTGAAAGGTTTGGCAGTCGAAACAGAAGGCTTTTTATCACAGGACAAGAAATCAGCCCTCAACAACTTAACCGGCGGAAAATATTTTTTTGAAAAAATCCCTAAGCCCCGGGGTCACAATTTCAGCAAAAATCTGACTTTTGGCAATTCACTCAAAAATGGTGCCAGCACGTTGCAAATGCTCCCCTCAAAGGTTTGGCAGTCGAAACAGAAGGCTTTTTATCACAGGACAAGAAATCAGCACTCAACAACTTAACCGGCGGAAAATATTTTTTTGAAAAAATCCCTAAGCCCCGGGGTCACAATTTCAGCAAAAATCTGACTTTTGGCAATTCACTCAAAAATGGTGCCAACCGGCTGCAAATGCTCCCCTGAAAGGTTTGGCAGTCCAAACAGAAGGCTTTTTATCACAGGACAAGAAATCAGCCCTCGAAAACCTAACCTGCGGAAAATATTTTTTGGGAAAAAATCCCTAAGCCCCGGGGTCACAATTTCAGCAAAAATCTGACTTTTGGCAATTCACTCAAAAATGGTGCCAGCACGTTGCAAATGCTCCCCTGAAAGGTTTGGCAGTCCAAACAGAAGGCTTTTTATCACAGGACAAGAAATCAGCCCTCAACAACTTAACCGGCAGAAAATATTTTTTTGAAAAAATCCCTAAGCCCTGGGGTCACAATTTCAGCAAAAATCTGACTTTTGGCAATTCACTCAAAAATGGTGCCAGCACGTTGCAAATGCTCCCCTGAATGGTTTGGCAGTCGAAACAGAAGGCTTTTTATCACAGGACAAGAAATCAGCCCTCAACAACTTAACCGGTGGAAAATATTTTTTTGAAAAAATCCCTAAGCCGCGGGGTCACAATTTCAGCAAAAATCTGACTTTTGGCAATTCACTCAAAAAGGGTGCCAACCGGTTGGAAATGCTCCCCTGAAAGGTTTGGCAGTCGAAACAGAAGGCTTTTTATCACAGGACAAGAAATCAGCCCTCAACAACTTAACCGGCGGAAAATATTTTTTTGAAAAAATCTCTAAGCCCCGGGGTCACAATTTCAGCAAAAATCTGACTTTTGGCAATTCACTCAAAAATGGTGCCAACCGGCTGCAAATGCTCCCCTGAAAGGTTTGGCAGTCGAAACAGAAGGCTTTTTATCACAGGACAAGAAATCAGCCCTCAACAACTTAACCGGCGGAAAATATTTTTTTGAAAAAATCCCTAAGCCCCGGGGTCACAATTTCAGCAAAAATCTGACTTTTGGCAATTCACTCAAAAATGGTGCCAGCACGTTGCAAATGCTCCCCTCAAAGGTTTGGCAGTCGAAACAGAAGGCTTTTTATCACAGGACAAGAAATCAGCACTCAACAACTTAACCGGCGGAAAATATTTTTTTGAAAAAATCCCTAAGCCCCGGGGTCACAATTTCAGCAAAAATCTGACTTTTGGCAATTCACTCAAAAATGGTGCCAACCGGCTGCAAATGCTCCCCTGAAAGGTTTGGCAGTCGAAACAGAAGGCTTTTTATCACAGGACAAGAAATCAGCCCTCAACAACTTAACCGGCAGAAAATATTTTTTTGAAAAAATCCCTAAGCCCTGGGGTCACAATTTCAGCAAAAATCTGACTTTTGGCAATTCACTCAAAAATGGTGCCAGCACGTTGCAAATGCTCCCCTGAAAGGTTTGGCAGTCGAAACAGAAGGCTTTTTATCACAGGACAAGAAATCAGCCCTCAACAACTTAACCGGTGGAAAATATTTTTTTGAAAAAATCCCTAAGCCCCGGGGTCACAATTTCAGCAAAAATCTGACTTTTGGCAATTCACTCAAAAAGGGTGCCAACCGGTTGGAAATGCTCCCCTGAAAGGTTTGGCAGTCGAAACAGAAGGCTTTTTATCACAGGACAAGAAATCAGCCCTCAACAACTTAACCGGCGGAAAATATTTTTTTGAAAAAATCCCTAAGCCCCGGGGTCACAATTTCAGCAAAAATCTGACTTTTGGCAATTCACTCAAAAATGGTGCCAACCGGCTGCAAATGCTCCCCTGAAAGGTTTGGCAGTCCAAACAGAAGGCTTTTTATCACAGGACAAGAAATCAGCCCTCGAAAACCTAACCGGCGGAAAATATTTTTTTGAAAAAATCCCTAAGCCCCGGGGTCACAATTTCAGCAAAAATCTGACTTTTGGCAATTCACTCAAAAATGGTGCCAACCGGCTGCAAATGCTCCCCTGAAAGGTTTGGCAGTCCAAACAGAAGGCTTTTTATCACAGGACAAGAAATCAGCCCTCAACAACTTAACCGGCAGAAAATATTTTTTTGAAAAAATCCCTAAGCCCTGGGGTCACAATTTCAGCAAAAATCTGACTTTTGGCAATTCACTCAAAAATGGTGCCAACCGGCTGCAAATGCTCCCCTGAAAGGTTTGGCAGTCCAAACAGAAGGCTTTTTATCACAGGACAAGAAATCAGCCCTCAACAACTTAACTGGCGGAAAATATTTTTTTGAAAAAATCCCTAAGCCCTGGGGTCACAATTTCAGCAAAAATCTGACTTTTGGCAATTCACTCAAAAATGGTGCCAGCACGTTGCAAATGCTCCCCTCAAAGGCTTGGCAGTCGAAACAGAAGGCTTTTTATCACAGGACAAGAAATCAGCACTCAACAACTTAACCGGCGGAAAATATTTTTTTGAAAAAATCCCTAAGCCCCGGGGTCACAATTTCAGCAAAAATCTGACTTTTGGCAATTCACTCAAAAATGGTGCCAACCGGCTGCAAATGCTCCCCTGAAAGGTTTGGCAGTCCAAACAGAAGGCTTTTTATCACAGGACAAGAAATCAGCCCTCGAAAACCTAACCTGCGGAAAATATTTTTTGGGAAAAAATCCCTAAGCCCCGGGGTCACAATTTCAGCAAAAATCTGACTTTTGGCAATTCACTCAAAAATGGTGCCAGCACGTTTCAAATGCTCCCCTGAAAGGTTTGGCAGTCGAAACAGAAGGCTTTTTATCACAGGACAAGAAATCAGCCCTCAACAACTTAACCGGTGGAAAATATTTTTTTGAAAAAATCCCTAAGCCCCGGGGTCACAATTTCAGCAAAAATCTGACTTTTGGCAATTCACTCAAAAAGGGTGCCAACCGGTTGGAAATGCTCCCCTGAAAGGTTTGGCAGTCGAAACAGAAGGCTTTTTATCACAGGACAAGAAATCAGCCCTCAACAACTTAACCGGCGGAAAATATTTTTTTGAAAAAATCCCTAAGCCCCGGGGTCACAATTTCAGCAAAAATCTGACTTTTGGCAATTCACTCAAAAATGGTGCCAGCACGTTGCAAATGCTCCCCTCAAAGGTTTGGCAGTCGAAACAGAAGGCTTTTTATCACAGGACAAGAAATCAGCACTCAACAACTTAACCGGCGGAAAATATTTTTTTGAAAAAATCTCTAAGCCCCGGGGTCACAATTTCAGCAAAAATCTGACTTTTGGCAATTCACTCAAAAATGGTGCCAACCGGCTGCAAATGCTCCCCTGAAAGGTTTGGCAGTCCAAACAGAAGGCTTTTTATCACAGGACAAGAAATCAGCCCTCGAAAACCTAACCTGCGGAAAATATTTTTTGGGAAAAAATCCCTAAGCCCCGGGGTCACAATTTCAGCAAAAATCTGACTTTTGGCAATTCACTCAAAAATGGTGCGAACCGGTTGGAAATGTTCCCCTGAAAGGTTTGGCAGTCGAAACAGAAGGCTTTTTATCACAGGACAAGAAATCAGCGCTCAACAACTTAACCGGCGGAAAATATTTTTTTGAAAAAATCTCTAAGCCCCGGGGTCACAATTTCAGCAAAAATCTGACTTTTGGCAATTCACTCAAAAATGGTGCCAACCGGCTGCAAATGCTCCCCTGAAAGGTTTGGCAGTCCAAACAGAAGGCTTTTTATCACAGGACAAGAAATCAGCCCTCAACAACTTAACTGGCGGAAAATATTTTTTTGAAAAAATCCCTAAGCCCTGGGGTCACAATTTCAGCAAAAATCTGACTTTTGGCAATTCACTCAAAAATGGTGCCAGCACGTTGCAAATGCTCCCCTGAAAGGTTTGGCAGTCGAAACAGAAGGCTTTTTATCACAGGACAAGAAATCAGCCCTCAACAACTTAACCGGTGGAAAATATTTTTTTGAAAAAATCTCTAAGCCCCGGGGTCACAATTTCAGCAAAAATCTGACTTTTGGCAATTCACTCAAAAAGGGTGCCAACCGGTTGGAAATGCTCCCCTGAAAGGTTTGGCAGTCGAAACAGAAGGCTTTTTATCACAGGACAAGAAATCAGCCCTCAACAACTTAACCGGCGGAAAATATTTTTTTGAAAAAATCTCTAAGCCCCGGGGTCACAATTTCAGCAAAAATCTGACTTTTGGCAATTCACTCAAAAATGGTGCCAGCACGTTGCAAATGCTCCCCTGAAAGGTTTGGCAGTCGAAACAGAAGGCTTTTTATCACAGGACAAGAAATCAGCCCTCAACAACTTAACCGGTGGAAAATATTTTTTTGAAAAAATCCCTAAGCCCCGGGGTCACAATTTCAGCAAAAATCTGACTTTTGGCAATTCACTCAAAAAGGGTGCCAACCGGTTGGAAATGCTCCCCTGAAAGGTTTGGCAGTCGAAACAGAAGGCTTTTTATCACAGGACAAGAAATCAGCCCTCAACAACTTAACCGGCGGAAAATATTTTTTTGAAAAAATCCCTAAGCCCCGGGGTCACAATTTCAGCAAAAATCTGACTTTTGGCAATTCACTCAAAAATGGTGCCAGCACGTTGCAAATGCTCCCCTCAAAGGTTTGGCAGTCGAAACAGAAGGCTTTTTATCACAGGACAAGAAATCAGCACTCAACAACTTAACCGGCGGAAAATATTTTTTTGAAAAAATCCCTAAGCCCCGGGGTCACAATTTCAGCAAAAATCTGACTTTTGGCAATTCACTCAAAAATGGTGCCAGCACGTTGCAAATGCTCCCCTGAAAGGTTTGGCAGTCGAAACAGAAGGCTTTTTATCACAGGACAAGAAATCAGCCCTCAACAACTTAACCGGTGGAAAATATTTTTTTGAAAAAATCTCTAAGCCCCGGGGTCACAATTTCAGCAAAAATCTGACTTTTGGCAATTCACTCAAAAAGGGTGCCAACCGGTTGGAAATGCTCCCCTGAAAGGTTTGGCAGTCGAAACAGAAGGCTTTTTATCACAGGACAAGAAATCAGCCCTCAACAACTTAACCGGCGGAAAATATTTTTTTGAAAAAATCTCTAAGCCCCGGGGTCACAATTTCAGCAAAAATCTGACTTTTGGCAATTCACTCAAAAATGGTGCCAGCACGTTGCAAATGCTCCCCTGAAAGGTTTGGCAGTCGAAACAGAAGGCTTTTTATCACAGGACAAGAAATCAGCCCTCAACAACTTAACCGGTGGAAAATATTTTTTTGAAAAAATCCCTAAGCCCCGGGGTCACAATTTCAGCAAAAATCTGACTTTTGGCAATTCACTCAAAAAGGGTGCCAACCGGTTGGAAATGCTCCCCTGAAAGGTTTGGCAGTCGAAACAGAAGGCTTTTTATCACAGGACAAGAAATCAGCCCTCAACAACTTAACCGGCGGAAAATATTTTTTTGAAAAAATCCCTAAGCCCCGGGGTCACAATTTCAGCAAAAATCTGACTTTTGGCAATTCACTCAAAAATGGTGCCAGCACGTTGCAAATGCTCCCCTCAAAGGTTTGGCAGTCGAAACAGAAGGCTTTTTATCACAGGACAAGAAATCAGCACTCAACAACTTAACCGGCGGAAAATATTTTTTTGAAAAAATCCCTAAGCCCCGGGGTCACAATTTCAGCAAAAATCTGACTTTTGGCAATTCACTCAAAAATGGTGCCAACCGGCTGCAAATGCTCCCCTGAAAGGTTTGGCAGTCCAAACAGAAGGCTTTTTATCACAGGACAAGAAATCAGCCCTCGAAAACCTAACCTGCGGAAAATATTTTTTGGGAAAAAATCCCTAAGCCCCGGGGTCACAATTTCAGCAAAAATCTGACTTTTGGCAATTCACTCAAAAATGGTGCCAGCACGTTGCAAATGCTCCCCTGAAAGGTTTGGCAGTCCAAACAGAAGGCTTTTTATCACAGGACAAGAAATCAGCCCTCAACAACTTAACCGGCAGAAAATATTTTTTTGAAAAAATCCCTAAGCCCTGGGGTCACAATTTCAGCAAAAATCTGACTTTTGGCAATTCACTCAAAAATGGTGCCAGCACGTTGCAAATGCTCCCCTGAATGGTTTGGCAGTCGAAACAGAAGGCTTTTTATCACAGGACAAGAAATCAGCCCTCAACAACTTAACCGGTGGAAAATATTTTTTTGAAAAAATCCCTAAGCCGCGGGGTCACAATTTCAGCAAAAATCTGACTTTTGGCAATTCACTCAAAAAGGGTGCCAACCGGTTGGAAATGCTCCCCTGAAAGGTTTGGCAGTCGAAACAGAAGGCTTTTTATCACAGGACAAGAAATCAGCCCTCAACAACTTAACCGGCGGAAAATATTTTTTTGAAAAAATCTCTAAGCCCCGGGGTCACAATTTCAGCAAAAATCTGACTTTTGGCAATTCACTCAAAAATGGTGCCAACCGGCTGCAAATGCTCCCCTGAAAGGTTTGGCAGTCGAAACAGAAGGCTTTTTATCACAGGACAAGAAATCAGCCCTCAACAACTTAACCGGCGGAAAATATTTTTTTGAAAAAATCCCTAAGCCCCGGGGTCACAATTTCAGCAAAAATCTGACTTTTGGCAATTCACTCAAAAATGGTGCCAGCACGTTGCAAATGCTCCCCTCAAAGGTTTGGCAGTCGAAACAGAAGGCTTTTTATCACAGGACAAGAAATCAGCACTCAACAACTTAACCGGCGGAAAATATTTTTTTGAAAAAATCCCTAAGCCCCGGGGTCACAATTTCAGCAAAAATCTGACTTTTGGCAATTCACTCAAAAATGGTGCCAACCGGCTGCAAATGCTCCCCTGAAAGGTTTGGCAGTCGAAACAGAAGGCTTTTTATCACAGGACAAGAAATCAGCCCTCAACAACTTAACCGGCAGAAAATATTTTTTTGAAAAAATCCCTAAGCCCTGGGGTCACAATTTCAGCAAAAATCTGACTTTTGGCAATTCACTCAAAAATGGTGCCAGCACGTTGCAAATGCTCCCCTGAAAGGTTTGGCAGTCGAAACAGAAGGCTTTTTATCACAGGACAAGAAATCAGCCCTCAACAACTTAACCGGTGGAAAATATTTTTTTGAAAAAATCCCTAAGCCCCGGGGTCACAATTTCAGCAAAAATCTGACTTTTGGCAATTCACTCAAAAAGGGTGCCAACCGGTTGGAAATGCTCCCCTGAAAGGTTTGGCAGTCGAAACAGAAGGCTTTTTATCACAGGACAAGAAATCAGCCCTCAACAACTTAACCGGCGGAAAATATTTTTTTGAAAAAATCCCTAAGCCCCGGGGTCACAATTTCAGCAAAAATCTGACTTTTGGCAATTCACTCAAAAATGGTGCCAGCACGTTGCAAATGCTCCCCTCAAAGGTTTGGCAGTCAAAACAGAAGGCTTTTTATCACAGGACAAGAAATCAGCACTCAACAACTTAACCGGCGGAAAATATTTTTTTGAAAAAATCCCTAAGCCCCGGGGTCACAATTTCAGCAAAAATCTGACTTTTGGCAATTCACTCAAAAATGGTGCCAACCGGCTGCAAATGCTCCCCTGAAAGGTTTGGCAGTCCAAACAGAAGGCTTTTTATCACAGGACAAGAAATCGGCCCTCAACAACTTAACCGGCAGAAAATATTTTTTTGAAAAAATCCCTAAGCCCTGGGGTCACAATTTCAGCAAAAATCTGACTTTTGGCAATTCACTCAAAAATGGTGCCAGCACGTTGCAAATGCTCCCCTGAAAGGTTTGGCAGTCGAAACAGAAGGCTTTTTATCACAGGACAAGAAATCAGCCCTCAACAACTTAACCGGTGGAAAATATTTTTTTGAAAAAATCCCTAAGCCCCGGGGTCACAATTTCAGCAAAAATCTGACTTTTGGCAATTCACTCAAAAATGGTGCCAACCGGCTGCAAATGCTCCCCTGAAAGGTTTGGAAGTCCAAACAGAAGGCTTTTTATCACAGGACAAGAAATCAGCCCTCAACAACTTAACCGGCAGAAAATATTTTTTTGAAAAAATCCCTAAGCCCTGGGGTCACAATTTCAGCAAAAATCTGACTTTTGGCAATTCACTCAAAAATGGTGCCAGCACGTTGCAAATGCTCCCCTGAAAGGTTTGGCAGTCGAAACAGAAGGCTTTTTATCACAGGACAAGAAATCAGCCCTCAACAACTTAACCGGTGGAAAATATTTTTTTGAAAAAATCCCTAAGCCCCGGGGTCACAATTTCAGCAAAAATCTGACTTTTGGCAATTCACTCAAAAAGGGTGCCAACCGGTTGGAAATGCTCCCCTGAAAGGTTTGGCAGTCGAAACAGAAGGCTTTTTATCACAGGACAAGAAATCAGCCCTCAACAACTTGACCGGCGGAAAATATTTTTTTGAAAAAATCCCTAAGCCCCGGGGTCACAATTTCAGCAAAAATCTGACTTTTGGCAATTCACTCAAAAATGGTGCCAGCACGTTGCAAATGCTCCCCTCAAAGGTTTGGCAGTCGAAACAGAAGGCTTTTTATCACAGGACAAGAAATCAGCACTCAACAACTTAACCGGCGGAAAATATTTTTTTGAAAAAATCCCTAAGCCCCGGGGTCACAATTTCAGCAAAAATCTGACTTTTGGCAATTCACTCAAAAATGGTGCCAACCGGCTGCAAATGCTCCCCTGAAAGGTTTGGCAGTCCAAACAGAAGGCTTTTTATCACAGGACAAGAAATCAGCCCTCGAAAACCTAACCTGCGGAAAATATTTTTTGGGAAAAAATCCCTAAGCCCCGGGGTCACAATTTCAGCAAAAATCTGACTTTTGGCAATTCACTCAAAAAGGGTGCCAACCGGTTGGAAATGCTCCCCTGAAAGGTTTGGCAGTCGAAACAGAAGGCTTTTTATCACAGGACAAGAAATCAGCCCTCAACAACTTAACCGGCGGAAAATATTTTTTTGAAAAAATCCCTAAGCCCCGGGGTCACAATTTCAGCAAAAATCTGACTTTTGGCAATTCACTCAAAAATGGTGCCAGCACGTTGCAAATGCTCCCCTCAAAGGTTTGGCAGTCGAAACAGAAGGCTTTTTATCACAGGACAAGAAATCAGCACTCAACAACTTAACCGGCGGAAAATATTTTTTTGAAAAAATCCCTAAGCCCCGGGGTCACAATTTCAGCAAAAATCTGACTTTTGGCAATTCACTCAAAAATGGTGCCAACCGGCTGCAAATGCTCCCCTGAAAGGTTTGGCAGTCCAAACAGAAGGCTTTTTATCACAGGACAAGAAATCGGCCCTCAACAACTTAACCGGCAGAAAATATTTTTTTGAAAAAATCCCTAAGCCCTGGGGTCACAATTTCAGCAAAAATCTGACTTTTGGCAATTCACTCAAAAATGGTGCCAGCACGTTGCAAATGCTCCCCTGAAAGGTTTGGCAGTCGAAACAGAAGGCTTTTTATCACAGGACAAGAAATCAGCCCTCAACAACTTAACCGGCGGAAAATATTTTTTTGAAAAAATCCCTAAGCCCCGGGGTCACAATTTCAGCAAAAATCTGACTTTTGGCAATTCACTCAAAAATGGTGCCAGCACGTTGCAAATGCTCCCCTCAAAGGTTTGGCAGTCGAAACAGAAGGCTTTTTATCACAGGACAAGAAATCAGCACTCAACAACTTAACCGGCGGAAAATATTTTTTTGAAAAAATCTCTAAGCCCCGGGGTCACAATTTCAGCAAAAATCTGACTTTTGGCAATTCACTCAAAAATGGTGCCAACCGGCTGCAAATGCTCCCCTGAAAGGTTTGGCAGTCCAAACAGAAGGCTTTTTATCACAGGACAAGAAATCAGCCCTCGAAAACCTAACCTGCGGAAAATATTTTTTGGGAAAAAATCCCTAAGCCCCGGGGTCACAATTTCAGCAAAAATCTGACTTTTGGCAATTCACTCAAAAATGGTGCGAACCGGTTGGAAATGTTCCCCTGAAAGGTTTGGCAGTCGAAACAGAAGGCTTTTTATCACAGGACAAGAAATCAGCGCTCAACAACTTAACCGGCGGAAAATATTTTTTTGAAAAAATCTCTAAGCCCCGGGGTCACAATTTCAGCAAAAATCTGACTTTTGGCAATTCACTCAAAAATGGTGCCAACCGGCTGCAAATGCTCCCCTGAAAGGTTTGGCAGTCCAAACAGAAGGCTTTTTATCACAGGACAAGAAATCAGCCCTCAACAACTTAACTGGCGGAAAATATTTTTTTGAAAAAATCCCTAAGCCCTGGGGTCACAATTTCAGCAAAAATCTGACTTTTGGCAATTCACTCAAAAATGGTGCCAGCACGTTGCAAATGCTCCCCTGAAAGGTTTGGCAGTCGAAACAGAAGGCTTTTTATCACAGGACAAGAAATCAGCCCTCAACAACTTAACCGGTGGAAAATATTTTTTTGAAAAAATCCCTAAGCCGCGGGGTCACAATTTCAGCAAAAATCTGACTTTTGGCAATTCACTCAAAAAGGGTGCCAACCGGTTGGAAATGCTCCCCTGAAAGGTTTGGCAGTCGAAACAGAAGGCTTTTTATCACAGGACAAGAAATCAGCCCTCAACAACTTAACCGGCGGAAAATATTTTTTTGAAAAAATCTCTAAGCCCCGGGGTCACAATTTCAGCAAAAATCTGACTTTTGGCAATTCACTCAAAAATGGTGCCAGCACGTTGCAAATGCTCCCCTGAAAGGTTTGGCAGTCGAAACAGAAGGCTTTTTATCACAGGACAAGAAATCAGCCCTCAACAACTTAACCGGTGGAAAATATTTTTTTGAAAAAATCCCTAAGCCCCGGGGTCACAATTTCAGCAAAAATCTGACTTTTGGCAATTCACTCAAAAAGGGTGCCAACCGGTTGGAAATGCTCCCCTGAAAGGTTTGGCAGTCGAAACAGAAGGCTTTTTATCACAGGACAAGAAATCAGCCCTCAACAACTTAACCGGCGGAAAATATTTTTTTGACAAAATCCCTAAGCCCCGGGGTCACAATTTCAGCAAAAATCTGACTTTTGGCAATTCACTCAAAAATGGTGCCAGCACGTTGCAAATGCTCCCCTCAAAGGTTTGGCAGTCGAAACAGAAGGCTTTTTATCACAGGACAAGAAATCAGCACTCAACAACTTAACCGGCGGAAAATATTTTTTTGAAAAAATCCCTAAGCCCCGGGGTCACAATTTCAGCAAAAATCTGACTTTTGGCAATTCACTCAAAAATGGTGCCAACCGGCTGCAAATGCTCCCCTGAAAGGTTTGGCAGTCCAAACAGAAGGCTTTTTATCACAGGACAAGAAATCAGCCCTCGAAAACCTAACCTGCGGAAAATATTTTTTGGGAAAAAATCCCTAAGCCCCGGGGTCACAATTTCAGCAAAAATCTGACTTTTGGCAATTCACTCAAAAATGGTGCCAGCACGTTGCAAATGCTCCCCTGAAAGGTTTGGCAGTCCAAACAGAAGGCTTTTTATCACAGGACAAGAAATCAGCCCTCAACAACTTAACCGGCAGAAAATATTTTTTTGAAAAAATCCCTAAGCCCTGGGGTCACAATTTCAGCAAAAATCTGACTTTTGGCAATTCACTCAAAAATGGTGCCAGCACGTTGCAAATGCTCCCCTGAAAGGTTTGGCAGTCGAAACAGAAGGCTTTTTATCACAGGACAAGAAATCAGCCCTCAACAACTTAACCGGTGGAAAATATTTTTTTGAAAAAATCCCTAAGCCGCGGGGTCACAATTTCAGCAAAAATCTGACTTTTGGCAATTCACTCAAAAAGGGTGCCAACCGGTTGGAAATGCTCCCCTGAAAGGTTTGGCAGTCGAAACAGAAGGCTTTTTATCACAGGACAAGAAATCAGCCCTCAACAACTTAACCGGCGGAAAATATTTTTTTGAAAAAATCTCTAAGCCCCGGGGTCACAATTTCAGCAAAAATCTGACTTTTGGCAATTCACTCAAAAATGGTGCCAACCGGCTGCAAATGCTCCCCTGAAAGGTTTGGCAGTCGAAACAGAAGGCTTTTTATCACAGGACAAGAAATCAGCCCTCAACAACTTAACCGGCGGAAAATATTTTTTTGAAAAAATCCCTAAGCCCCGGGGTCACAATTTCAGCAAAAATCTGACTTTTGGCAATTCACTCAAAAATGGTGCCAGCACGTTGCAAATGCTCCCCTCAAAGGTTTGGCAGTCGAAACAGAAGGCTTTTTATCACAGTACAAGAAATCAGCACTCAACAACTTAACCGGCGGAAAATATTTTTTTGAAAAAATCCCTAAGCCCCGGGGTCACAATTTCAGCAAAAATCTGACTTTTGGCAATTCACTCAAAAATGGTGCCAACCGGCTGCAAATGCTCCCCTGAAAGGTTTGGCAGTCGAAACAGAAGGCTTTTTATCACAGGACAAGAAATCAGCCCTCAACAACTTAACCGGCAGAAAATATTTTTTTGAAAAAATCCCTAAGCCCTGGGGTCACAATTTCAGCAAAAATCTGACTTTTGGCAATTCACTCAAAAATTGTGCCAGCACGTTGCAAATGCTCCCCTGAAAGGTTTGGCAGTCGAAACAGAAGGCTTTTTATCACAGGACAAGAAATCAGCCCTCAACAACTTAACCGGTGGAAAATATTTTTTTGAAAAAATCCCTAAGCCCCGGGGTCACAATTTCAGCAAAAATCTGACTTTTGGCAATTCACTCAAAAAGGGTGCCAACCGGTTGGAAATGCTCCCCTGAAAGGTTTGGCAGTCGAAACAGAAGGCTTTTTATCACAGGACAAGAAATCAGCCCTCAACAACTTAACCGGCGGAAAATATTTTTTTGAAAAAATCCCTAAGCCCCGGGGTCACAATTTCAGCAAAAATCTGACTTTTGGCAATTCACTCAAAAATGGTGCCAGCACGTTGCAAATGCTCCCCTCAAAGGTTTGGCAGTCGAAACAGAAGGCTTTTTATCACAGGACAAGAAATCAGCACTCAACAACTTAACCGGCGGAAAATATTTTTTTGAAAAAATCCCTAAGCCCCGGGGTCACAATTTCAGCAAAAATCTGACTTTTGGCAATTCACTCAAAAATGGTGCCAACCGGCTGCAAATGCTCCCCTGAAAGGTTTGGCAGTCCAAACAGAAGGCTTTTTATCACAGGACAAGAAATCGGCCCTCAACAACTTAACCGGCAGAAAATATTTTTTTGAAAAAATCCCTAAGCCCTGGGGTCACAATTTCAGCAAAAATCTGACTTTTGGCAATTCACTCAAAAATGGTGCCAGCACGTTGCAAATGCTCCCCTGAAAGGTTTGGCAGTCGAAACAGAAGGCTTTTTATCACAGGACAAGAAATCAGCCCTCAACAACTTAACCGGTGGAAAATATTTTTTTGAAAAAATCCCTAAGCCCCGGGGTCACAATTTCAGCAAAAATCTGACTTTTGGCAATTCACTCAAAAATGGTGCCAACCGGCTGCAAATGCTCCCCTGAAAGGTTTGGAAGTCCAAACAGAAGGCTTTTTATCACAGGACAAGAAATCAGCCCTCAACAACTTAACCGGCAGAAAATATTTTTTTGAAAAAATCCCTAAGCCCTGGGGTCACAATTTCAGCAAAAATCTGACTTTTGGCAATTCACTCAAAAATGGTGCCAGCACGTTGCAAATGCTCCCCTGAAAGGTTTGGCAGTCGAAACAGAAGGCTTTTTATCACAGGACAAGAAATCAGCCCTCAACAACTTAACCGGTGGAAAATATTTTTTTGAAAAAATCCCTAAGCCCCGGGGTCACAATTTCAGCAAAAATCTGACTTTTGGCAATTCACTCAAAAAGGGTGCCAACCGGTTGGAAATGCTCCCCTGAAAGGTTTGGCAGTCGAAACAGAAGGCTTTTTATCACAGGACAAGAAATCAGCCCTCAACAACTTGACCGGCGGAAAATATTTTTTTGAAAAAATCCCTAAGCCCCGGGGTCACAATTTCAGCAAAAATCTGACTTTTGGCAATTCACTCAAAAATGGTGCCAGCACGTTGCAAATGCTCCCCTCAAAGGTTTGGCAGTCGAAACAGAAGGCTTTTTATCACAGGACAAGAAATCAGCACTCAACAACTTAACCGGCGGAAAATATTTTTTTGAAAAAATCCCTAAGCCCCGGGGTCACAATTTCAGCAAAAATCTGACTTTTGGCAATTCACTCAAAAATGGTGCCAACCGGCTGCAAATGCTCCCCTGAAAGGTTTGGCAGTCCAAACAGAAGGCTTTTTATCACAGGACAAGAAATCAGCCCTCGAAAACCTAACCTGCGGAAAATATTTTTTGGGAAAAAATCCCTAAGCCCCGGGGTCACAATTTCAGCAAAAATCTGACTTTTGGCAATTCACTCAAAAAGGGTGCCAACCGGTTGGAAATGCTCCCCTGAAAGGTTTGGCAGTCGAAACAGAAGGCTTTTTATCACAGGACAAGAAATCAGCCCTCAACAACTTAACCGGCGGAAAATATTTTTTTGAAAAAATCCCTAAGCCCCGGGGTCACAATTTCAGCAAAAATCTGACTTTTGGCAATTCACTCAAAAATGGTGCCAGCACGTTGCAAATGCTCCCCTCAAAGGTTTGGCAGTCGAAACAGAAGGCTTTTTATCACAGGACAAGAAATCAGCACTCAACAACTTAACCGGCGGAAAATATTTTTTTGAAAAAATCCCTAAGCCCCGGGGTCACAATTTCAGCAAAAATCTGACTTTTGGCAATTCACTCAAAAATGGTGCCAACCGGCTGCAAATGCTCCCCTGAAAGGTTTGGCAGTCCAAACAGAAGGCTTTTTATCACAGGACAAGAAATCGGCCCTCAACAACTTAACCGGCAGAAAATATTTTTTTGAAAAAATCCCTAAGCCCTGGGGTCACAATTTCAGCAAAAATCTGACTTTTGGCAATTCACTCAAAAATGGTGCCAGCACGTTGCAAATGCTCCCCTGAAAGGTTTGGCAGTCGAAACAGAAGGCTTTTTATCACAGGACAAGAAATCAGCCCTCAACAACTTAACCGGTGGAAAATATTTTTTTGAAAAAATCCCTAAGCCCCGGGGTCACAATTTCAGCAAAAATCTGACTTTTGGCAATTCACTCAAAAATGGTGCCAACCGGCTGCAAATGCTCCCCTGAAAGGTTTGGAAGTCCAAACAGAAGGCTTTTTATCACAGGACAAGAAATCAGCCCTCAACAACTTAACCGGCAGAAAATATTTTTTTGAAAAAATCCCTAAGCCCTGGGGTCACAATTTCAGCAAAAATCTGACTTTTGGCAATTCACTCAAAAATGGTGCCAGCACGTTGCAAATGCTCCCCTGAAAGGTTTGGCAGTCGAAACAGAAGGCTTTTTATCACAGGACAAGAAATCAGCCCTCAACAACTTAACCGGTGGAAAATATTTTTTTGAAAAAATCCCTAAGCCCCGGGGTCACAATTTCAGCAAAAATCTGACTTTTGGCAATTCACTCAAAAAGGGTGCCAACCGGTTGGAAATGCTCCCCTGAAAGGTTTGGCAGTCGAAACAGAAGGCTTTTTATCACAGGACAAGAAATCAGCCCTCAACAACTTGACCGGCGGAAAATATTTTTTTGAAAAAATCCCTAAGCCCCGGGGTCACAATTTCAGCAAAAATCTGACTTTTGGCAATTCACTCAAAAATGGTGCCAGCACGTTGCAAATGCTCCCCTCAAAGGTTTGGCAGTCGAAACAGAAGGCTTTTTATCACAGGACAAGAAATCAGCACTCAACAACTTAACCGGCGGAAAATATTTTTTTGAAAAAATCCCTAAGCCCCGGGGTCACAATTTCAGCAAAAATCTGACTTTTGGCAATTCACTCAAAAATGGTGCCAACCGGCTGCAAATGCTCCCCTGAAAGGTTTGGCAGTCCAAACAGAAGGCTTTTTATCACAGGACAAGAAATCAGCCCTCGAAAACCTAACCTGCGGAAAATATTTTTTGGGAAAAAATCCCTAAGCCCCGGGGTCACAATTTCAGCAAAAATCTGACTTTTGGCAATTCACTCAAAAATGGTGCGAACCGGTTGGAAATGTTCCCCTGAAAGGTTTGGCAGTCGAAACAGAAGGCTTTTTATCACAGGACAAGAAATCAGCGCTCAACAACTTAACCGGTGGAAAATATTTTTTTGAAAAAATCTCTAAGCCCCGGGGTCACAATTTCAGCAAAAATCTGACTTTTGGCAATTCACTCAAAAATGGTGCCAACCGGCTGCAAATGCTCCCCTGAAAGGTTTGGCAGTCCAAACAGAAGGCTTTTTATCACAGGACAAGAAATCAGCCCTCAACAACTTAACTGGCGGAAAATATTTTTTTGAAAAAATCCCTAAGCCCTGGGGTCACAATTTCAGCAAAAATCTGACTTTTGGCAATTCACTCAAAAATGGTGCCAGCACGTTGCAAATGCTCCCCTGAAAGGTTTGGCAGTCGAAACAGAAGGCTTTTTATCACAGGACAAGAAATCAGCCCTCAACAACTTAACCGGTGGAAAATATTTTTTTGAAAAAATCCCTAAGCCGCGGGGTCACAATTTCAGCAAAAATCTGACTTTTGGCAATTCACTCAAAAAGGGTGCCAACCGGTTGGAAATGCTCCCCTGAAAGGTTTGGCAGTCGAAACAGAAGGCTTTTTATCACAGGACAAGAAATCAGCCCTCAACAACTTAACCGGCGGAAAATATTTTTTTGAAAAAATCTCTAAGCCCCGGGGTCACAATTTCAGCAAAAATCTGACTTTTGGCAATTCACTCAAAAATGGTGCCAGCACGTTGCAAAGACTCCCCTGAAAGCTTTGGCGATGGAAACAGAAGGCTTTTTATCACAGGACAAGAAATCAGCCCTCAACAACTTAACCGGCGGAAAATATTTTTTTGAAAAAATCCCTAAGCCCCGGGGTCACAATTTCAGCAAAAATCTGACTTTTGGCAATTCACTCAAAAAGGGTGCCAACCGGTTGGAAATGCTCCCCTGAAAGGTTTGGCAGTCGAAACAGAAGGCTTTTTATCACAGGACAAGAAATCAGCCCTCAACAACTTAACCGGCGGAAAATATTTTTTTGAAAAAATCCCTAAGCCCCGGGGTCACAATTTCAGCAAAAATCTGACTTTTGGCAATTCACTCAAAAATGGTGCCAACCGGCTGCAAATGCTCCCCTGAAAGGTTTGGCAGTCCAAACAGAAGGCTTTTTATCACAGGACAAGAAATCAGCCCTCGAAAACCTAACCGGCGGAAAATATTTTTTTGAAAAAATCCCTAAGCCCCGGGGTCACAATTTCAGCAAAAATCTGACTTTTGGCAATTCACTCAAAAATGGTGCCAACCGGCTGCAAATGCTCCCCTGAAAGTTTTGGCAGTCCAAACAGAAGGCTTTTTATCACAGGACAAGAAATCAGCCCTCAACAACTTAACCGGCAGAAAATATTTTTTTGAAAAAATCCCTAAACCCTGGGGTCACAATTTCAGCAAAAATCTGACTTTTGGCAATTCACTCAAAAATTTTGCCAACCGGCTGCAAATGCTCCCCTGAAAGGTTTGGCAGTCCAAACAGAAGGCTTTTTATCACAGGACAAGAAATCAGCCCTCAACAACTTAACTGGCGGAAAATATTTTTTTGAAAAAATCCCTAAGCCCCGGGGTCACAATTTCAGCAAAAATCTGACTTTTGGCAATTCACTCAAAAATGGTGCCAGCACGTTGCAAATGCTCCCCTCAAAGGTTTGGCAGTCGAAACAGAAGGCTTTTTATCACAGGACAAGAAATCAGCCCTCAACAACTTAACCGGCGGAAAATATTTTTTTGAAAAAATCCCTAAGCCCCGGGGTCACAATTTCAGCAAAAATCTGACTTTTGGCAATTCACTCAAAAATGGTGCCAACCGGCTGCAAATGCTCCCCTGAAAGGTTTGGCAGTCCAAACAGAAGGCTTTTTATCACAGGACAAGAAATCAGCCCTCAACAACTTAACCGGCAGAAAATATTTTTTTGAAAAAATCCCTAAGCCCCGGGGTCACAATTTCAGCAAAAATCTGACTTTTGGCAATTCACTCAAAAATGGTGCCAACCGGCTGCAAATGCTCCCCTGAAAGGTTTGGCAGTCCAAACAGAAGGCTTTTTATCACAGGACAAGAAATCAGCCCTCAACAACTTAACCGGCAGAAAATATTTTTTTGAAAAAATCCCTAAACCCTGGTGTCACAATTTCAGCAAAAATCTGACTTTTGGCAATTCACTCAAAAATGGTGCCAACCGGCTGCAAATGCTCCCCTGAAAGGTTTGGCAGTCCAAACAGAAGGCTTTTTATCACAGGACAAGAAATCAGCCCTCAACAACTTAACTGGCGGAAAATATTTTTTTGAAAAAATCCCTAAGCCCTGGGGTCACAATTTCAGCAAAAATCTGACTTTTGGCAATTCACTCAAAAATGGTGCCAGCACGTTGCAAATGCTCCCCTCAAAGGTTTGGCAGTCGAAACAGAAGGCTTTTTATCACAGGACAAGAAATCAGCACTCAACAACTTAACCGGCGGAAAATATTTTTTTGAAAAAATCCCTAAGCCCCGGGGTCACAATTTCAGCAAAAATCTGACTTTTGGCAATTCACTCAAAAATGGTGCCAACCGGCTGCAACTGCTCCCCTGAAAGGTTTGGCAGTCCAAACAGAAGGCTTTTTATCACAGGACAAGAAATCAGCCCTCAACAACTTAACCGGCAGAAAATATTTTTTTGAAAAAATCCCTAAGCCCTGGGGTCACAATTTCAGCAAAAATCTGACTTTTGGCAATTCACTCAAAAATGGTGCCAGCACGTTGCAAATGCTCCCCTCAAAGGTTTGGCAGTCGAAACAGAAGGCTTTTTATCACAGGACAAGAAATCAGCCCTCAACAACTTAACCGGTGGAAAATATTTTTTTGAAAAAATCCCTAAGCCCCGGGGTCACAATTTCAGCAAAAATCTGACTTTTGGCAATTCACTCAAAAATGGTGCCAACCGGCTGCAAATGCTCCCCTGAAAGGTTTGGCAGTCCAAACAGAAGGCTTTTTATCACAGGACAAGAAATCAGCCCTCGAAAACCTAACCTGCGGAAAATATTTTTTGGGAAAAAATCCCTAAGCCCCGGGGTCACAATTTCAGCAAAAATCTGACTTTTGGCAATTCACTCAAAAATGGTGCGAACCGGTTGGAAATGTTCCCCTGAAAGGTTTGGCAGTCGAAACAGAAGGCTTTTTATCACAGGACAAGAAATCAGCGCTCAACAACTTAACCGGCGGAAAATATTTTTTTGAAAAAATCTCTAAGCCCCGGGGTCACAATTTCAGCAAAAATCTGACTTTTGGCAATTCACTCAAAAATGGTGCCAACCGGCTGCAAATGCTCCCCTGAAAGGTTTGGCAGTCGAAACAGAAGGCTTTTTATCACAGGACAAGAAATCAGCCCTCAACAACTTAACTGGCGGAAAATATTTTTTTGAAAAAATCCCTAAGCCCTGGGGTCACAATTTCAGCAAAAATCTGACTTTTGGCAATTCACTCAAAAATGGTGCCAGCACGTTGCAAATGCTCCCCTGAAAGGTTTGGCAGTCGAAACAGAAGGCTTTTTATCACAGGACAAGAAATCAGCCCTCAACAACTTAACCGGTGGAAAATATTTTTTTGAAAAAATCCCTAAGCCGCGGGGTCACAATTTCAGCAAAAATCTGACTTTTGGCAATTCACTCAAAAAGGGTGCCAACCGGTTGGAAATGCTCCCCTGAAAGGTTTGGCAGTCGAAACAGAAGGCTTTTTATCACAGGACAAGAAATCAGCCCTCAACAACTTAACCGGCGGAAAATATTTTTTTGAAAAAATCTCTAAGCCCCGGGGTCACAATTTCAGCAAAAATCTGACTTTTGGCAATTCACTCAAAAATGGTGCCAGCACGTTGCAAATGCTCCCCTGAAAGGTTTGGCAGTCGAAACAGAAGGCTTTTTATCACAGGACAAGAAATCAGCCCTCAACAACTTAACCGGTGGAAAATATTTTTTTGAAAAAATCCCTAAGCCCCGGGGTCACAATTTCAGCAAAAATCTGACTTTTGGCAATTCACTCAAAAAGGGTGCCAACCGGTTGGAAATGCTCCCCTGAAAGGTTTGGCAGTCGAAACAGAAGGCTTTTTATCACAGGACAAGAAATCAGCCCTCAACAACTTAACCGGCGGAAAATATTTTTTTGAAAAAATCCCTAAGCCCCGGGGTCACAATTTCAGCAAAAATCTGACTTTTGGCAATTCACTCAAAAATGGTGCCAGCACGTTGCAAATGCTCCCCTCAAAGGTTTGGCAGTCGAAACAGAAGGCTTTTTATCACAGGACAAGAAATCAGCACTCAACAACTTAACCGGCGGAAAATATTTTTTTGAAAAAATCCCTAAGCCCCGGTGTCACAATTTCAGCAAAAATCTGACTTTTGGCAATTCACTCAAAAATGGTGCCAACCGGCTGCAAATGCTCCCCTGAAAGGTTTGGCAGTCCAAACAGAAGGCTTTTTATCACAGGACAAGAAATCAGCCCTCGAAAACCTAACCTGCGGAAAATATTTTTTGGGAAAAAATCCCTAAGCCCCGGGGTCACAATTTCAGCAAAAATCTGACTTTTGGCAATTCACTCAAAAATGGTGCGAACCGGTTGGAAATGTTCCCCTGAAAGGTTTGGCAGTCGAAACAGAAGGCTTTTTATCACAGGACAAGAAATCAGCGCTCAACAACTTAACCGGCGGAAAATATTTTTTTGAAAAAATCTCTAAGCCCCGGGGTCACAATTTCAGCAAAAATCTGACTTTTGGCAATTCACTCAAAAATGGTGCCAACCGGCTGCAAATGCTCCCCTGAAAGGTTTGGCAGTCGAAACAGAAGGCTTTTTATCACAGGACAAGAAATCAGCCCTCAACAACTTAACTGGCGGAAAATATTTTTTTGAAAAAATCCCTAAGCCCTGGGGTCACAATTTCAGCAAAAATCTGACTTTTGGCAATTCACTCAAAAATGGTGCCAGCACGTTGCAAATGCTCCCCTGAAAGGTTTGGCAGTCGAAACAGAAGGCTTTTTATCACAGGACAAGAAATCAGCCCTCAACAACTTAACCGGTGGAAAATATTTTTTTGAAAAAATCCCTAAGCCGCGGGGTCACAATTTCAGCAAAAATCTGACTTTTGGCAATTCACTCAAAAAGGGTGCCAACCGGTTGGAAATGCTCCCCTGAAAGGTTTGGCAGTCGAAACAGAAGGCTTTTTATCACAGGACAAGAAATCAGCCCTCAACAACTTAACCGGCGGAAAATATTTTTTTGAAAAAATCTCTAAGCCCCGGGGTCACAATTTCAGCAAAAATCTGACTTTTGGCAATTCACTCAAAAATGGTGCCAGCACGTTGCAAATGCTCCCCTGAAAGGTTTGGCAGTCGAAACAGAAGGCTTTTTATCACAGGACAAGAAATCAGCCCTCAACAACTTAACCGGTGGAAAATATTTTTTTGAAAAAATCCCTAAGCCCCGGGGTCACAATTTCAGCAAAAATCTGACTTTTGGCAATTCACTCAAAAAGGGTGCCAACCGGTTGGAAATGCTCCCCTGAAAGGTTTGGCAGTCGAAACAGAAGGCTTTTTATCACAGGACAAGAAATCAGCCCTCAACAACTTAACCGGCGGAAAATATTTTTTTGAAAAAATCCCTAAGCCCCGGGGTCACAATTTCAGCAAAAATCTGACTTTTGGCAATTCACTCAAAAATGGTGCCAGCACGTTGCAAATGCTCCCCTCAAAGGTTTGGCAGTCGAAACAGAAGGCTTTTTATCACAGGACAAGAAATCAGCTCTCAACAACTTAACCGGCGGAAAATATTTTTTTGAAAAAATCCCTAAGCCCCGGGGTCACAATTTCAGCAAAAATCTGACTTTTGGCAATTCACTCAAAAATGGTGCCAACCGGATGCAAATGCTCCCCTGAAAGGTTTGGCAGTCCAAACAGAAGGCTTTTTATCACAGGACAAGAAATCAGCCCTCGAAAACCTAACCTGCGGAAAATATTTTTTGGGAAAAAATCCCTAAGCCCCGGGGTCACAATTTCAGCAAAAATCTGACTTTTGGCAATTCACTCAAAAATGGTGCCAACCGGCTGCAAATGCTCCCCTGAAAGGTTTGGCAGTCCAAACAGAAGGCTTTTTATCACAGGACAAGAAATCAGCCCTCAACAACTTAACCGGCAGAAAATATTTTTTTGAAAAAATCCCTAAGCCCTGGGGTCACAATTTCAGCAAAAATCTGACTTTTGGCAATTCACTCAAAAATGGTGCCAGCACGTTGCAAATGCTCCCCTGAAAGGTTTGGCAGTCGAAACAGAAGGCTTTTTATCACAGGACAAGAAATTAGCCCTCAACAACTTAACCGGTGGAAAATATTTTTTTGAAAAAATCCCTAAGCCGCGGGGTCACAATTTCAGCAAAAATCTGACTTTTGGCAATTCACTCAAAAAGGGTGCCAACCGGTTGGAAATGCTCCCCTGAAAGGTTTGGCAGTCGAAACAGAAGGCTTTTTATCACAGGACAAGAAATCAGCCCTCAACAACTTAACCGGCGGAAAATATTTTTTTGAAAAAATCTCTAAGCCCCGGGGTCACAATTTCAGCAAAAATCTGACTTTTGGCAATTCACTCAAAAATGGTGCCAACCGGCTGCAAATGCTCCCCTGAAAGGTTTGGCAGTCGAAACAGAAGGCTTTTTATCACAGGACAAGAAATCAGCCCTCAACAACTTAACCGGCGGAAAATATTTTTTTGAAAAAATCCCTAAGCCCCGGGGTCACAATTTCAGCAAAAATCTGACTTTTGGCAATTCACTCAAAAATGGTGCCAGCACGTTGCAAATGCTCCCCTCAAAGGTATGGCAGTCGAAACAGAAGGCTTTTTATCACAGGACAAGAAATCAGCACTCAACAACTTAACCGGCGGAAAATATTTTTTTGAAAAAATCCCTAAGCCCCGGGGTCACAATTTCAGCAAAAATCTGACTTTTGGCAATTCACTCAAAAATGGTGCCAACCGGCTGCAAATGCTCCCCTGAAAGGTTTGGCAGTCCAAACAGAAGGCTTTTTATCACAGGACAAGAAATCGGCCCTCAACAACTTAACCGGCAGAAAATATTTTTTTGAAAAAATCCCTAAGCCCTGGGGTCACAATTTCAGCAAAAATCTGACTTTTGGCAATTCACTCAAAAATGGTGCCAGCACGTTGCAAATGCTCCCCTGAAAGGTTTGGCAGTCGAAACAGAAGGCTTTTTATCACAGGACAAGAAATCAGCCCTCAACAACTTAACCGGTGGAAAATATTTTTTTGAAAAAATCCCTAAGCCCCGGGGTCACAATTTCAGCAAAAATCTGACTTTTGGCAATTCACTCAAAAAGGGTGCCAACCGGTTGCAAATGCTCCCCTGAAAGGTTTGGCGATGGAAACAGAAGGCTTTTTATCACAGGACAAGAAATCAGCCCTCAACAACTTAACCGGCGGAAAATATTTTTTTGAAAAAATCCCTAAGCCGCGGGGTCACAATTTCAGCAAAAATCTGACTTTTGGCAATTCACTCAAAAATGGTGCGATCCGGTTGGAAATGCTCCCCTGAAAGGTTTGGCAGTCGAAACAGAAGGCTTTTTATCACAGGACAAGAAATCAGCCCTCAACAACTTAACCGGCGGAAAATATTTTTTTGAAAAAATCCCTAAGCCCCGGGGTCACAATTTCAGCAAAAATCTGACTTTTGGCAATTCACTCAAAAATGGTGCCAGCACGTTGCAAATGCTCCCCTCAAAGGTTTGGCAGTCGAAACAGAAGGCTTTTTATCACAGGACAAGAAATCAGCCCTCAACAACTTAACCGGCGGAAAATATTTTTTTGAAAAAATCCCTAAGCCCCGGGGTCACAATTTCAGCAAAAATCTGACTTTTGGCAATTCACTCAAAAATGGTGCCAACCAGTTGCAAATGCTCCCCGGAAAGGTTTGGCGATGGAAACAGAAGGCTTTTTATCACAGGAGAAGAAATCAGCCCTCAACAACTAAACCGGCGGAAAATATTTTTTTGAAAAAATCCCTAAGCCCCGGGGTCACAATTTCAGCAAAAATCTGACTTTTGGCAATTCACTCAAAAATGCTGCCAGCACGTTGCAAATGCTCCCCTGAAAGGTTTGGCAGTCGAAACAGAAGGCTTTTTATCACAGGACAAGAAATCAGCCCTCAACAACTTAACCGGCGGAAAATATTTTTTTGAAAAAATCTCTAAGCCCCGGGGTCACAATTTCAGCAAAAATCTGACTTTTGGCAATTCACTCAAAAATGGTGCCAACCGGTTGCAAATGCTCCCCGGAAAGGTTTGGCAGTCGAAACAGAAGGCTTTTTATCACAGGACAAGAAATCAGCCCTCAACAACTTAACCGGCGGAAAATATTTTTTTGAAAAAATCCCTAAGCCCTGGGGTCACAATTTCAGCAAAAATCTGACTTTTGGCAATTCACTCAAAAATGGTGCCAGCACGTTGCAAAGACTCCCCTGAAAGCTTTGGCGATGGAAACAGAAGGCTTTTTATCACAGGACAAGAAATCAGCCCTCAACAACTTAACCGGCGGAAAATATTTTTTTGAAAAAATCCCTAAGCCGCGGGGTCACAATTTCAGCAAAAATCTGACTTTTGGCAATTCACTCAAAAATGGTGCGATCCGGTTGGAAATGCTCCCCTGAAAGGTTTGGCAGTCGAAACAGAAGGCTTTTTATCACAGGACAAGAAATCAGCCCTCAACAACTTAACCGGCGGAAAATATTTTTTTGAAAAAATCCCTAAGCCCCGGGGTCACAATTTCAGCAAAAATCTGACTTTTGGCAATTCACTCAAAAATGGTGCCAGCACGTTGCAAATGCTCCCCTCAAAGGTTTGGCAGTCGAAACAGAAGGCTTTTTATCACAGGACAAGAAATCAGCCCTCAACAACTTAACCGGCGGAAAATATTTTTTTGAAAAAATCCCTAAGCCCCGGGGTCACAATTTCAGCAAAAATCTGACTTTTGGCAATTCACTCAAAAATGGTGCCAACCAGTTGCAAATGCTCCCCGGAAAGGTTTGGCGATGGAAACAGAAGGCTTTTTATCACAGGAGAAGAAATCAGCCCTCAACAACTAAACCGGCGGAAAATATTTTTTTGAAAAAATCCCTAAGCCCCGGGGTCACAATTTCAGCAAAAATCTGACTTTTGGCAATTCACTCAAAAATGCTGCCAGCACGTTGCAAATGCTCCCCTGAAAGGTTTGGCAGTCGAAACAGAAGGCTTTTTATCACAGGACAAGAAATCAGCCCTCAACAACTTAACCGGCGGAAAATATTTTTTTGAAAAAATCTCTAAGCCCCGGGGTCACAATTTCAGCAAAAATCTGACTTTTGGCAATTCACTCAAAAATGGTGCCAACCGGTTGCAAATGCTCCCCGGAAAGGTTTGGCAGTCGAAACAGAAGGCTTTTTATCACAGGACAAGAAATCAGCCCTCAACAGCTTAACCGGCGGAAAATATTTTTTTGAAAAAATCCCTAAGCCCTGGGGTCACAATTTCAGCAAAAATCTGACTTTTGGCAATTCACTCAAAAATGGTGCCAGCACGTTGCAAAGACTCCCCTGAAAGCTTTGGCGATGGAAACAGAAGGCTTTTTATCACAGGACAAGAAATCAGTCCTCAACAACTTAACCGGCGGAAAATATTTTTTTGAAAAAATCCCAAACCCCGGGGTCACAATTTCAGCAAAAATCTGACTTTTGGCAATTCACTCAAAAAGGGTGCCAACCGGTTGGAAATGCTCCCCTGAAAGGTTTGGCAGTCGAAACAGAAGGCTTTTTATCACAGGACAAGAAATCAGCCCTCAACAACTTAACCGGCGGAAAATATTTTTTTGAAAAAATCTCTAAGCCCCGGGGTCACAATTTCAGCAAAAATCTGACTTTTGGCAATTCACTCAAAAATGGTGCCAACCGGCTGCAAATGCTCCCCTGAAAGGTTTGGCAGTCGAAACAGAAGGCTTTTTATCACAGGACAAGAAATCAGCCCTCAACAACTTAACCGGTGGAAAATATTTTTTTGAAAAAATCCCTAAGCCCCGGGGTCACAATTTCAGCAAAAATCTGACTTTTGGCAATTCACTCAAAAAGGGTGCCAACCGGTTGGAAATGCTCCCCGGAAAGGTTTGGCAGTAGAAACAGCAGGATTTTTATCACAGGACAAGAAATCAGCCCTCAACAACTTAACCGGCGGAAAATATTTTTTTGAAAAAATCCCTAAGCCCCGGGGTCACAATTTCAGCAAAAATCTGACTTTTGGCAATTCACTCAAAAATGGTGACAACCGGCTGCAAATGCTCCCCTGAAAGGTTTGGCAGTCCAAACAGAAGGCTTTTTATCACAGGACAAGAAATCAGCCCTCAACAACTTAACCGGCAGAAAATATTTTTTTGAAAAAATCCCTAAGCCCTGGGGTCACAATTTCAGCAAAAATCTGACTTTTGGCAATTCACTCAAAAATGGTGCCAGCACGTTGCAAATGCTCCCCTGAAAGGTTTGGCAGTCGAAACAGAAGGCTTTTTATCACAGGACAAGAAATCAGCCCTCAACAACTTAACCGGTGGAAAATATTTTTTTGAAAAAATCCCTAAGCCCCGGGGTCACAATTTCAGCAAAAATCTGACTTTTGGCAATTCACTCAAAAAGGGTGCCAACCGGTTGGAAATGCTCCCCTGAAAGGTTTGGCAGTCGAAACAGAAGGCTTTTTATCACAGGACAAGAAATCAGCCCTCAACAACTTAACCGGCGGAAAATATTTTTTTGAAAAAATCCCTAAGCCCCGGGGTCACAATTTCAGCAAAAATCTGACTTTTGGCAATTCACTCAAAAATGGTGCCAGCACGTTGCAAATGCTCCCCTCAAAGGTATGGCAGTCGAAACAGAAGGCTTTTTATCACAGGACAAGAAATCAGCACTCAACAACTTAACCGGCGGAAAATATTTTTTTGAAAAAATCCCTAAGCCCCGGGGTCACAATTTCAGCAAAAATCTGACTTTTGGCAATTCACTCAAAAATGGTGCCAACCGGCTGCAAATGCTCCCCTGAAAGGTTTGGCAGTCCAAACAGAAGGCTTTTTATCACAGGACAAGAAATCGGCCCTCAACAACTTAACCGGCAGAAAATATTTTTTTGAAAAAATCCCTAAGCCCTGGGGTCACAATTTCAGCAAAAATCTGACTTTTGGCAATTCACTCAAAAATGGTGCCAGCACGTTGCAAATGCTCCCCTGAAAGGTTTGGCAGTCGAAACAGAAGGCTTTTTATCACAGGACAAGAAATCAGCCCTCAACAACTTAACCGGTGGAAAATATTTTTTTGAAAAAATCCCTAAGCCCCGGGGTCACAATTTCAGCAAAAATCTGACTTTTGGCAATTCACTCAAAAAGGGTGCCAACCGGTTGCAAATGCTCCCCTGAAAGGTTTGGCGATGGAAACAGAAGGCTTTTTATCACAGGACAAGAAATCAGCCCTCAACAACTTAACCGGCGGAAAATATTTTTTTGAAAAAATCCCTAAGCCGCGGGGTCACAATTTCAGCAAAAATCTGACTTTTGGCAATTCACTCAAAAATGGTGCGATCCGGTTGGAAATGCTCCCCTGAAAGGTTTGGCAGTCGAAACAGAAGGCTTTTTATCACAGGACAAGAAATCAGCCCTCAACAACTTAACCGGCGGAAAATATTTTTTTGAAAAAATCCCTAAGCCCCGGGGTCACAATTTCAGCAAAAATCTGACTTTTGGCAATTCACTCAAAAATGGTGCCAGCACGTTGCAAATGCTCCCCTCAAAGGTTTGGCAGTCGAAACAGAAGGCTTTTTATCACAGGACAAGAAATCAGCCCTCAACAACTTAACCGGCGGAAAATATTTTTTTGAAAAAATCCCTAAGCCCCGGGGTCACAATTTCAGCAAAAATCTGACTTTTGGCAATTCACTCAAAAATGGTGCCAACCAGTTGCAAATGCTCCCCGGAAAGGTTTGGCGATGGAAACAGAAGGCTTTTTATCACAGGAGAAGAAATCAGCCCTCAACAACTAAACCGGCGGAAAATATTTTTTTGAAAAAATCCCTAAGCCCCGGGGTCACAATTTCAGCAAAAATCTGACTTTTGGCAATTCACTCAAAAATGCTGCCAGCACCTTGCAAATGCTCCCCTGAAAGGTTTGGCAGTCGAAACAGAAGGCTTTTTATCACAGGACAAGAAATCAGCCCTCAACAACTTAACCGGCGGAAAATATTTTTTTGAAAAAATCTCTAAGCCCCGGGGTCACAATTTCAGCAAAAATCTGACTTTTGGCAATTCACTCAAAAATGGTGCCAACCGGTTGCAAATGCTCCCCGGAAAGGTTTGGCAGTCGAAACAGAAGGCTTTTTATCACAGGACAAGAAATCAGCCCTCAACAACTTAACCGGCGGAAAATATTTTTTTGAAAAAATCCCTAAGCCCTGGGGTCACAATTTCAGCAAAAATCTGACTTTTGGCAATTCACTCAAAAATGGTGCCAGCACGTTGCAAAGACTCCCCTGAAAGCTTTGGCGATGGAAACAGAAGGCTTTTTATCACAGGACAAGAAATCAGTCCTCAACAACTTAACCGGCGGAAAATATTTTTTTGAAAAAATCCCAAACCCCGGGGTCACAATTTCATCAAAAATCTGACTTTTGGCAATTCACTCAAAAATGGTGCCAACCGGTTGCAAATGCTCCCCTGAAAGGTTTGGCAGTCGAAACAGAAGGCTTTTTATCACAGGACAAGAAATCACCCCTCAACAACTTAACCGGCAGAAAATATTTTTTTGAAAAAATCCCTAAGCCCCGGGGTCACAATTTCAGCAAAAATCTGACTATTGGCAATTCACTCAAAAATGGTGCCAACCGGTTGCAAATGCTCCCCTGAAAGGTTCGGCAGTCGAAACCGAAGGCTTTTTATCTCAGGACAAGAAATCAGCCCTCAACAACTTAACCGGCAGAAAATATTTTTTTGAAAAAACCCCTAAGCCCCGGGGTCACAATTTCAGCAAAAATCTGACTTTTGGCAATTCACTCAAATATAGTGCCAGCACATTGCGAAGACTCCCCTGAAAGGTTTGGCAGTCGAAACAGAAGGCTTTTTATCACAGGACAAGAAATCAGCCCTCAACAACTTAACCGGCGGAAAATATTTTTTTGAAAAAAATCTCTAAGCCCCGGGTTCACAATTTCAGCAAAAATCTGACTTTTGGCAATTCACTCAAAAATGCTGCCAGCACGTTACAAATGCTCCCCTGAAAGGTTTGGCAGTCGAAACAGAAGGCTTTTTATCACAGGACAAGAAACCAGCCCTCAACAACTTAACCGGCGGAAAATATTTTTTTGAAAAAATCTCTAAGCCCCGGGGTCACAATTTCAGCAAAAATCTGACTTTTGGCAATTCACTCAAAAATGGTGCCAACCGGTTGCAAATGCTCCCCGGAAAGGTTTGGCAGTCGAAACAGAAGGCTTTTTATCACAGGACAAGAAACCAGCCCTCAACAACTTAACCGGCGGAAAATATTTTTTTGAAAAAATCCCTAAGCCCCGGGGTCACAATTTCAGCAAAAATCTGACTTTTGGCAATTCACTCAAAAATGGTGCCAGCACGTTGCAAATGCTCCCCTCAAAGGTTTGGCAGTCGAAACAGAAGGCTTTTTATCACAGGACAAGAAATCAGCCCTCAACAACTTAACCGGCGGAAAATATTTTTTTGAAAAAATCCCTAAGCCCCGGGGTCACAATTTCAGCAAAAATCTGACTTTTGGCAATTCACTCAAAAATGGTGCCAACCAGTTGCAAATGCTCCCCGGAAAGGTTTGGCGATGGAAACAGAAGGCTTTTTATCACAGGAGAAGAAATCAGCCCTCAACAACTAAACCGGCGGAAAATATTTTTTTGAAAAAATCCCTAAGCCCCGGGGTCACAATTTCAGCAAAAATCTGACTTTTGGCAATTCACTCAAAAATGCTGCCAGCACGTTGCAAATGCTCCCCTGAAAGGTTTGGCAGTCGAAACAGAAGGCTTTTTATCACAGGACAAGAAATCAGCCCTCAACAACTTAACCGGCGGAAAATATTTTTTTGAAAAAATCTCTAAGCCCCGGGGTCACAATTTCAGCAAAAATCTGACTTTTGGCAATTCACTCAAAAATGGTGCCAACCGGTTGCAAATGCTCCCCGGAAAGGTTTGGCAGTCGAAACAGAAGGCTTTTTATCACAGGACAAGAAATCAGCCCTCAACAAATTAACCGGCGGAAAATATTTTTTTGAAAAAATCCCTAAGCCCTGGGGTCAACATTTCAGCAAAAATCTGACTTTTGGCAATTCACTCAAAAATGGTGCCAGCACGTTGCAAAGACTCCCCTGAAAGCTTTGGCGATGGAAACAGAAGGCTTTTTATCACAGGACAAGAAATCAGTCCTCAACAACTTAACCGGCGGAAAATATTTTTTTGAAAAAATCCCTAAGCCCCGGGGTCACAATTTCAGCAAAAATCTGACTTTTGGCAATTCACTCAAAAATGGTGCCAACCGGTTGCAAATGCTCCCCTGAAAGGTTTGGCAGTCGAAACAGAAGGCTTTTTATCACAGGACAAGAAATCACCCCTCAACAACTTAACCGGCAGAAAATATTTTTTTGAAAAAATCCCTAAGCCCCGGGGTCACAATTTCAGCAAAAATCTGACTATTGGCAATTCACTCAAAAATGGTGCCAACCGGTTGCAAATGCTCCCCTGAAAGGTTTGGCAGTCGAAACCGAAGGCTTTTTATCTCAGGACAAGAAATCAGCCCTCAACAACTTAACCGGCAGAAAATATTTTTTTGAAAAAACCCCTAAGCCCCGGGGTCACAATTTCAGCAAAAATCTGACTTTTGGCAATTCACTCAAATATAGTGCCAGCACATTGCGAAGACTCCCCTGAAAGGTTTGGCAGTCGAAACAGAAGGCTTTTTATCACAGGACAAGAAATCAGCCCTCAACAACTTAACCGGCGGAAAATATTTTTTTGAAAAAAATCTCTAAGCCCCGGGTTCACAATTTCAGCAAAAATCTGACTTTTGGCAATTCACTCAAAAATGCTGCCAGCACGTTACAAATGCTCCCCTGAAAGGTTTGGCAGTCGAAACAGAAGGCTTTTTATCACAGGACAAGAAACCAGCCCTCAACAACTTAACCGGCGGAAAATATTTTTTTGAAAAAATCTCTAAGCCCCGGGGTCACAATTTCAGCAAAAATCTGACTTTTGGCAATTCACTCAAAAATGGTGCCAACCGGTTGCAAATGCTCCCCGGAAAGGTTTGGCAGTCGAAACAGAAGGCTTTTTATCACAGGACAAGAAATCAGCCCTCAACAACTTAACCGGCGGAAAATATTTTTTTGAAAAAATCCCTAAGCCCTGGGGTCACAATTTCAGCAAAAATCTGACTTTTGGCAATTCACTCAAAAATGGTGCCAGCACGTTGCAAAGACTCCCCTGAAAGCTTTGGCGATGGAAACAGAAGGCTTTTTATCACAGGACAAGAAATCAGCCCTCAACAACTTAACCGGCGGAAAATATTTTTTTGAAAAAATCCCTAAGCCCCGGGGTCACAATTTCAGCAAAAATCTGACTTTTGGCAATTCACTCAAAAATGCTGCCAGCACGTTACAAATGCTCCCCTGAAAGGTTTGGCAGTCGAAACCGAAGGCTTTTTATCACAGGACAAGAAATCAGCCCTCAACAACTTAACCGGCAGAAAATATTTTTTTGAAAAAATCCCTAAGCCCCGGGGTCACAATTTCAGCAAAAATCTGACTTTTGGCAATTCACTCAAATATAGTGCCAGCACATTGCGAAGACTCCCCTGAAAGCTTTGGCGATGGAAACAGAAGGCTTTTTATCACAGAACAAGAAATCAGCCCTCAACAACTTAACCGGCGGAAAATATTTTTTTGAAAAAATCCTTAAGCCCCGGGGTCACAATTTCAGCAAAAATCTGACTTTTGGCAATTCACTCAAAAATGGTGCCAGCAGGTTGCAAAGGCTCCCCTGAAAGCTTTGGCGATGGAAACAGAAGGCTTTTTATCACAGGACAAGAAATCAGCCCTCGAAAACCTAACCTGCGGAAAATATGTTTTTGAAAAAATCCCTAAGCCCCGGGGTCACAATTTCAGCAAAAATCTGACTTTTGGAAATTCACTCAAAAATGGTGCCAACCTGTTGCAAATGCTCCCCTGAAAGCTTTGGCAGTCGAAACAGAAGGCTTTTTATCACAGGACAAGAAATCAGCCCTCAACAACTTAACCGGCGGAAAATATTTTTTTGAAAAAATCCCTAAGCCCCGGGGTCACAATTTCAGCAAAAATCTGACTTTTGGCAATTCACTCAAAAATGGTGCCAACCGGTTGCAAATGCTCCCCTGAAAGGTTTGGCAGTCGAAACAGAAGGCTTTTTATCACAGGACAAGAAATCACCCCTCAACAACTTAACCGGCAGAAAATATTTTTTTGAAAAAATCCCTAAGCCCCGGGGTCACAATTTCAGCAAAAATCTGACTATTGGCAATTCACTCAAAAATGGTGCCAACCGGTTGCAAATGCTCCCCTGAAAGGTTTGGCAGTCGAAACCGAAGGCTTTTTATCTCAGGACAAGAAATCAGCCCTCAACAACTTAACCGGCAGAAAATATTTTTTTGAAAAAATCCCTAAGCCCCGGGGTCACAATTTCAGCAAAAATCTGACTTTTGGCAATTCACTCAAAAATGGTGCCAACCGGTTGCAAATGCTCCCCGGAAAGGTTTGGCAGTCGAAACAGAAGACTTTTTATCACAGGACAAGAAATCAGCCCTCAACAACTTAACCGGCGGAAAATATTTTTTTGAAAAAATCCCTAAGCCCTGGGGTCACAATTTCAGCAAAAATCTGACTTTTGGCAATTCACTCAAAAATGGTGCCAGCACGTTGCAAAGACTCCCCTGCACGCTTTGGCGATGGAAACAGAAGGCTTTTTATCACAGGACAAGAAATCAGCCCTCAACAACTTAACCGGCGGAAAATATTTTTTTGAAAAAATCCCTAAGCCCCGGGGTCACAATTTCAGCAAAAATCTGACTTTTGGCAATTCACTCAAAAATGGTGCCAACCGGTTGCAAATGCTCCCCTGAAAGGTTTGGCAGTCGAAACCGAAGGCTTTTTATCACAGGACAAGAAATCAGCCCTCAACAACTTAACCGGCAGAAAATATTTTTTTGAAAGAATCCCTAGGCCCCGGGGTCACAATTTCAGCAAAAATCTGACTTTTGGCAATTCACTCAAAAATGGTGCCAGCACGTTGCAAATGCTCAAAGGTTTGGCAGTCGAAACAGAAGGCTTTTTATCACAGGACAAGAAATCAGCCCTCAACAACTTAACCGGCGGAAAATATTTTTTTGAAAAAATCCCTAAGCCCCGGGGTCACAATTTCAGCAAAAATCTGACTTTTGGCAATTCACTCAAAAATGGTGCCAACCAGTTGCAAATGCTCCCCGGAAAGGTTTGGCGATGGAAACAGAAGGCTTTTTATCACAGGAGAAGAAATCAGCCCTCAACAACTAAACCGGCGGAAAATATTTTTTTGAAAAAATCCCTAAGCCCCGGGGTCACAATTTCAGCAAAAATCTGACTTTTGGCAATTCACTCAAAAATGCTGCCAGCACGTTGCAAATGCTCCCCTGAAAGGTTTGGCAGTCGAAACAGAAGGCTTTTTATCACAGGACAAGAAATCAGCCCTCAACAACTTAACCGGCGGAAAATATTTTTTTGAAAGAATCCCTAGGCCCCGGGGTCACAATTTCAGCAAAAATCTGACTTTTGGCAATTCACTCAAAAATGGTGCCAGCACGTTGCAAATGCTCAAAGGTTTGGCAGTCGAAACAGAAGGCTTTTTATCACAGGACAAGAAATCAGCCCTCAACAACTTAACCGGCGGAAAATATTTTTTTGAAAAAATCCCTAAGCCCTGGGGTCAACATTTCAGCAAAAATCTGACTTTTGGCAATTCACTCAAAAATGGTGCCAGCACGTTGCAAAGACTCCCCTGAAAGCTTTGGCGATGGAAACAGAAGGCTTTTTATCACAGGACAAGAAATCAGTCCTCAACAACTTAACCGGCGGAAAATATTTTTTTGAAAAAATCCCTAAGCCCCGGGGTCACAATTTCAGTAAAAATCTGACTTTTGGCAATTCACTCAAAAATGGTGCCAACCGGTTGCAAATGCTCCCCTGAAAGGTTTGGCAGTCGAAACAGAAGGCTTTTTATCACAGGACAAGAAATCACCCCTCAACAACTTAACCGGCAGAAAATATTTTTTTGAAAAAATCCCTAAGCCCCGGGGTCACAATTTCAGCAAAAATCTGACTATTGGCAATTCACTCAAAAATGGTGCCAACCGGTTGCAAATGCTCCCCTGAAAGGTTTGGCAGTCGAAACCGAAGGCTTTTTATCTCAGGACAAGAAATCAGCCCTCAACAACTTAACCGGCAGAAAATATTTTTTTGAAAAAACCCCTAAGCCCCGGGGTCACAATTTCAGCAAAAATCTGACTTTTGGCAATTCACTCAAATATAGTGCCAGCACATTGCGAAGACTCCCCTGAAAGGTTTGGCAGTCGAAACAGAAGGCTTTTTATCACAGGACAAGAAATCACCCCTCAACAACTTAACCGGCGGAAAATATTTTTTTGAAAAAAATCTCTAAGCCCCGGGTTCACAATTTCAGCAAAAATCTGACTTTTGGCAATTCACTCAAAAATGCTGCCAGCACGTTACAAATGCTCCCCTGAAAGGTTTGGCAGTCGAAACAGAAGGCTTTTTATCACAGGACAAGAAACCAGCCCTCAACAACTTAACCGGCGGAAAATATTTTTTTGAAAAAATCTCTAAGCCCCGGGGTCACAATTTCAGCAAAAATCTGACTTTTGGCAATTCACTCAAAAATGGTGCCAACCGGTTGCAAATGCTCCCCGGAAAGGTTTGGCAGTCGAAACAGAAGGCTTTTTATCACAGGACAAGAAATCAGCCCTCAACAACTTAACCGGCGGAAAATATTTTTTTGAAAAAATCCCTAAGCCCTGGGGTCACAATTTCAGCAAAAATCTGACTTTTGGCAATTCACTCAAAAATGGTGCCAGCACGTTGCAAAGACTCCCCTGAAAGCTTTGGCGATGGAAACAGAAGGCTTTTTATCACAGGACAAGAAATCAGCCCTCAACAACTTAACCGGCGGAAAATATTTTTTTGAAAAAATCCCTAAGCCCCGGGGTCACAATTTCAGCAAAAATCTGACTTTTGGCAATTCACTCAAAAATGCTGCCAGCACGTTACAAATGCTCCCCTGAAAGGTTTGGCAGTCGAAACCGAAGGCTTTTTATCACAGGACAAGAAATCAGCCCTCAACAACTTAACCGGCAGAAAATATTTTTTTGAAAAAATCCCTAAGCCCCGGGGTCACAATTTCAGCAAAAATCTGACTTTTGGCAATTCACTCAAATATAGTGCCAGCACATTGCGAAGACTCCCCTGAAAGCTTTGGCGATGGAAACAGAAGGCTTTTTATCACAGAACAAGAAATCAGCCCTCAACAACTTAACCGGCGGAAAATATTTTTTTGAAAAAATCCTTAAGCCCCGGGGTCACAATTTCAGCAAAAATCTGACTTTTGGCAATTCACTCAAAAATGGTGCCAGCAGGTTGCAAAGGCTCCCCTGAAAGCTTTGGCGATGGAAACAGAAGGCTTTTTATCACAGGACAAGAAATCACCCCTCGAAAACCTAACCTGCGGAAAATATGTTTTTGAAAAAATCCCTAAGCCCCGGGGTCACAATTTCAGCAAAAATCTGACTTTTGGAAATTCACTCAAAAATGGTGCCAACCTGTTGCAAATGCTCCCCTGAAAGCTTTGGCAGTCGAAACAGAAGGCTTTTTATCACAGGACAAGAAATCAGCCCTCAACAACTTAACCGGCGGAAAATATTTTTTTGAAAAAATCCCTAAGCCCCGGGGTCACAATTTCAGCAAAAATCTGACTTTTGGCAATTCACTCAAAAATGGTGCCAACCGGTTGCAAATGCTCCCCTGAAAGGTTTGGCAGTCGAAACAGAAGGCTTTTTATCACAGGACAAGAAATCACCCCTCAACAACTTAACCGGCAGAAAATATTTTTTTGAAAAAATCCCTAAGCCCCGGGGTCACAATTTCAGCAAAAATCTGACTATTGGCAATTCACTCAAAAATGGTGCCAACCGGTTGCAAATGCTCCCCTGAAAGGTTTGGCAGTCGAAACCGAAGGCTTTTTATCTCAGGACAAGAAATCAGCCCTCAACAACTTAACCGGCAGAAAATATTTTTTTGAAAAAATCCCTAAGCCCCGGGGTCACAATTTCAGCAAAAATCTGACTTTTGGCAATTCACTCAAAAATGGTGCCAACCGGTTGCAAATGCTCCCCGGAAAGGTTTGGCAGTCGAAACAGAAGACTTTTTATCACAGGACAAGAAATCAGCCCTCAACAACTTAACCGGCGGAAAATATTTTTTTGAAAAAATCCCTAAGCCCTGGGGTCACAATTTCAGCAAAAATCTGACTTTTGGCAATTCACTCAAAAATGGTGCCAGCACGTTGCAAAGACTCCCCTGAAAGCTTTGGCGATGGAAACAGAAGGCTTTTTATCACAGGACAAGAAATCAGCCCTCAACAACTTAACCGGCGGAAAATATTTTTTTGAAAAAATCCCTAAGCCCCGGGGTCACAATTTCAGCAAAAATCTGACTTTTGGCAATTCACTCAAAAATGGTGCCAACCGGTTGCAAATGCTCCCCTGAAAGGTTTGGCAGTCGAAACCGAAGGCTTTTTATCAAAGGACAAGAAATCAGCCCTCAACAACTTAACCGGCAGAAAATATTTTTTTGAAAGAATCCCTAGGCCCCGGGGTCACAATTTCAGCAAAAATCTGACTTTTGGCAATTCACTCAAAAATGGTGCCAGCACGTTGCAAATGCTCAAAGGTTTGGCAGTCGAAACAGAAGGCTTTTTATCACAGGACAAGAAATCAGCCCTCAACAACTTAACCGGCGGAAAATATTTTTTTGAAAAAATCCCTAAGCCCCGGGGTCACAATTTCAGCAAAAATCTGACTTTTGGCAATTCACTCAAAAATGGTGCCAACCAGTTGCAAATGCTCCCCGGAAAGGTTTGGCGATGGAAACAGAAGGCTTTTTATCACAGGAGAAGAAATCAGCCCTCAACAACTAAACCGGCGGAAAATATTTTTTTGAAAAAATCCCTAAGCCCCGGGGTCACAATTTCAGCAAAAATCTGACTTTTGGCAATTCACTCAAAAATGCTGCCAGCACGTTGCAAATGCTCCCCTGAAAGGTTTGGCAGTCGAAACAGAAGGCTTTTTATCACAGGACAAGAAATCAGCCCTCAACAACTTAACCGGCGGAAAATATTTTTTTGAAAAAATCTCTAAGCCCCGGGGTCACAATTTCAGCAAAAATCTGACTTTTGGCAATTCACTCAAAAATGGTGCCAACCGGTTGCAAATGCTCCCCGGAAAGGTTTGGCAGTCGAAACAGAAGGCTTTTTATCACAGGACAAGAAATCAGCCCTCAACAACTTAACCGGCGGAAAATATTTTTTTGAAAAAATCCCTAAGCCCTGGGGTCAACATTTCAGCAAAAATCTGACTTTTGGCAATTCACTCAAAAATGGTGCCAGCACGTTGCAAAGACTCCCCTGAAAGCTTTGGCGATGGAAACAGAAGGCTTTTTATCACAGGACAAGAAATCAGTCCTCAACAACTTAACCGGCGGAAAATATTTTTTTGAAAAAATCCCTAAGCCCCGGGGTCACAATTTCAGCAAAAATCTGACTTTTGGCAATTCACTCAAAAATGGTGCCAACCGGTTGCAAATGCTCCCCTGAAAGGTTTGGCAGTCGAAACAGAAGGCTTTTTATCACAGGACAAGAAATCACCCCTCAACAACTTAACCGGCAGAAAATATTTTTTTGAAAAAATCCCTAAGCCCCGGGGTCACAATTTCAGCAAAAATCTGACTATTGGCAATTCACTCAAAAATGGTGCCAACCGGTTGCAAATGCTCCCCTGAAAGGTTTGGCAGTCGAAACAGAAGGCTTTTTATCTCAGGACAAGAAATCAGCCCTCAACAACTTAACCGGCAGAAAATATTTTTTTGAAAAAACCCCTAAGCCCCGGGGTCACAATTTCAGCAAAAATCTGACTTTTGGCAATTCACTCAAATATAGTGCCAGCACATTGCGAAGACTCCCCTGAAAGGTTTGGCAGTCGAAACAGAAGGCTTTTTATCACAGGACAAGAAATCAGCCCTCAACAACTTAACCGGCGGAAAATATTTTTTTGAAAAAAATCTCTAAGCCCCGGGTTCACAATTTCAGCAAAAATCTGACTTTTGGCAATTCACTCAAAAATGCTGCCAGCACGTTACAAATGCTCCCCTGAAAGGTTTGGCAGTCGAAACAGAAGGCTTTTTATCACAGGACAAGAAACCAGCCCTCAACAACTTAACCGGCGGAAAATATTTTTTTGAAAAAATCTCTAAGCCCCGGGGTCACAATTTCAGCAAAAATCTGACTTTTGGCAATTCACTCAAAAATGGTGCCAACCGGTTGCAAATGCTCCCCGGAAAGGTTTGGCAGTCGAAACAGAAGGCTTTTTATCACAGGACAAGAAATCAGCCCTCAACAACTTAACCGGCGGAAAATATTTTTTTGAAAAAATCCCTAAGCCCTGGGGTCACAATTTCAGCAAAAATCTGACTTTTGGCAATTCACTCAAAAATGGTGCCAGCACGTTGCAAAGACTCCCCTGAAAGCTTTGGCGATGGAAACAGAAGGCTTTTTATCACAGGACAAGAAATCAGCCCTCAACAACTTAACCGGCGGAAAATATTTTTTTGAAAAAATCCCTAAGCCCCGGGGTCACAATTTCAGCAAAAATCTGACTTTTGGCAATTCACTCAAAAATGCTGCCAGCATGTTACAAATGCTCCCCTGAAAGGTTTGGCAGTCGAAACCGAAGGCTTTTTATCACAGGACAAGAAATCAGCCCTCAACAACTTAACCGGCAGAAAATATTTTTTTGAAAAAATCCCTAAGCCCCGGGGTCACAATTTCAGCAAAAATCTGACTTTTGGCAATTCACTCAAATATAGTGCCAGCACATTGCGAAGACTCCCCTGAAAGCTTTGGCGATGGAAACAGAAGGCTTTTTATCACAGAACAAGAAATCAGCCCTCAACAACTTAACCGGCGGAAAATATTTTTTTGAAAAAATCCTTAAGCCCCGGGGTCACAATTTCAGCAAAAATCTGACTTTTGGCAATTCACTCAAAAATGGTGCCAGCAGGTTGCAAAGGCTCCCCTGAAAGCTTTGGCGATGGAAACAGAAGGCTTTTTATCACAGGACAAGAAATCAGCCCTCGAAAACCTAACCTGCGGAAAATATGTTTTTGAAAAAATCCCTAAGCCCCGGGGTCACAATTTCAGCAAAAATCTGGCTTTTGGAAATTCACTCAAAAATGGTGCCAACCTGTTGCAAATGCTCCCCTGAAAGCTTTGGCAGTCGAAACAGAAGGCTTTTTATCACAGGACAAGAAATCAGCCCTCAACAACTTAACCGGCGGAAAATATTTTTTTGAAAAAATCCCTAAGCCCCGGGGTCACAATTTCAGCAAAAATCTGACTTTTGGCAATTCACTCAAAAATGGTGCCAACCGGTTGCAAATGCTCCCCTGAAAGGTTTGGCAGTCGAAACAGAAGGCTTTTTATCACAGGACAAGAAATCACCCCTCAACAACTTAACCGGCAGAAAATATTTTTTTGAAAAAATCCCTAAGCCCCGGGGTCACAATTTCAGCAAAAATCTGACTATTGGCAATTCACTCAAAAATGGTGCCAACCGGTTGCAAATGCTCCCCTGAAAGGTTTGGCAGTCGAAACCGAAGGCTTTTTATCTCAGGACAAGAAATCAGCCCTCAACAACTTAACCGGCAGAAAATATTTTTTTGAAAAAATCCCTAAGCCCCGGGGTCACAATTTCAGCAAAAATCTGACTTTTGGCAATTCACTCAAAAATGGTGCCAACCGGTTGCAAATGCTCCCCGGAAAGGTTTGGCAGTCGAAACAGAAGACTTTTTATCACAGGACAAGAAATCAGCCCTCAACAACTTAACCGGCGGAAAATATTTTTTTGAAAAAATCCCTAAGCCCTGGGGTCACAATTTCAGCAAAAATCTGACTTTTGGCAATTCACTCAAAAATGGTGCCAGCACGTTGCAAAGACTCCCCTGAAAGCTTTGGCGATGGAAACAGAAGGCTTTTTATCACAGGACAAGAAATCAGCCCTCAACAACTTAACCGGCGGAAAATATTTTTTTGAAAAAATCCCTAAGCCCCGGGGTCACAATTTCAGCAAAAATCTGACTTTTGGCAATTCACTCAAAAATGGTGCCAACCGGTTGCAAATGCTCCCCTGAAAGGTTTGGCAGTCGAAACCGAAGGCTTTTTATCACAGGACAAGAAATCAGCCCTCAACAACTTAACCGGCAGAAAATATTTTTTTGAAAAAATCCCTAAGCCCCGGGGTCACAATTTCAGCAAAAATCTGACATTTGGCAATTCACTCAAAAATGGTGCCAGCAGGTTGCAAAGGCTCCCCTGAAAGCTTTGGCGATGGAAACAGAAGGCTTTTTATCACAGGACAAGAAATCAGCCCTCAACAACTTAACCGGCGGAAAATATTTTTTTGAAAAAATCCTTAAGCCCCGGGGTCACAATTTCAGCAAAAATCTGACTTTTGGCAATTCACTCAAAAATGGTGCCAGCAGGTTGCAAAGGCTCCCCTGAAAGCTTTGGCGATGGAAACAGAAGGCTTTTTATCACAGGACAAGAAATCAGCCCTCGAAAACCTAACCTGCGGAAAATATTTTTTTGAAAAAATCCCTAAGCCCCGGGGTCACAATTTCAGCAAAAATCTGACTTTTGGAAATTCACTCAAAAATGGTGCCAACCTGTTGCAAATGCTCCCCTGAAAGCTTTGGCAGTCGAAACAGAAGGCTTTTTATCACAGGACAAGAAATCAGCCCTCAACAACTTAACCGGCAGAAAATATTTTTTTGAAAAAATCCCCAAGCCCCGGGGTCACAATTTCAGCAAAAATCTGACTTTTGGCAATTCACTCAAATATAGTGCCAGCACATTGCGAAGACTCCCCTGAAAGGTTTGGCAGTCGAAACAGAAGGCTTTTTATCACAGGACAAGAAATCAGCCCTCAACAACTTAACCGGCGGAAAATATTTTTTTGGAAAAATCCCTAAGCCCCGGGGTCACAATTTCAGCAAAAATCTGACTTTTGGCAATTCACTCAAAAATGGTGCCAGCACGTTGCAAATGCTCCCCTGAAAGGTTTGGCAGTCGAAACCGAAGGCTTTTTATCAAAGGACAAGAAATCAGCCCTCAACAACTTAACCGGCAGAAAATATTTTTTTGAAAGAATCCCTAGGCCCCGGGGTCACAATTTCAGCAAAAATCTGACTTTTGGCAATTCACTCAAAAATGGTGCCAGCACGTTGCAAATGCTCAAAGGTTTGGCAGTCGAAACAGAAGGCTTTTTATCACAGGACAAGAAATCAGCCCTCAACAACTTAACCGGCGGAAAATATTTTTTTGAAAAAATCCCTAAGCCCCGGGGTCACAATTTCAGCAAAAATCTGACTTTTGGCAATTCACTCAAAAATGGTGCCAACCAGTTGCAAATGCTCCCCGGAAAGGTTTGGCGATGGAAACAGAAGGCTTTTTATCACAGGAGAAGAAATCAGCCCTCAACAACTAAACCGGCGGAAAATATTTTTTTGAAAAAATCCCTAAGCCCCGGGGTCACAATTTCAGCAAAAATCTGACTTTTGGCAATTCACTCAAAAATGCTGCCAGCACGTTGCAAATGCTCCCCTGAAAGGTTTGGCAGTCGAAACAGAAGGCTTTTTATCACAGGACAAGAAATCAGCCCTCAACAACTTAACCGGCGGAAAATATTTTTTTGAAAAAATCTCTAAGCCCCGGGGTCACAATTTCAGCAAAAATCTGACTTTTGGCAATTCACTCAAAAATGGTGCCAACCGGTTGCAAATGCTCCCCGGAAAGGTTTGGCAGTCGAAACAGAAGGCTTTTTATCACAGGACAAGAAATCAGCCCTCAACAACTTAACCGGCGGAAAATATTTTTTTGAAAAAATCCCTAAGCCCTGGGGTCAACATTTCAGCAAAAATCTGACTTTTGGCAATTCACTCAAAAATGGTGCCAGCACGTTGCAAAGACTCCCCTGAAAGCTTTGGCGATGGAAACAGAAGGCTTTTTATCACAGGACAAGAAATCAGTCCTCAACAACTTAACCGGCGGAAAATATTTTTTTGAAAAAATCCCTAAGCCCCGGGGTCACAATTTCAGCAAAAATCTGACTTTTGGCAATTCACTCAAAAATGGTGCCAACCGGTTGCAAATGCTCCCCTGAAAGGTTTGGCAGTCGAAACAGAAGGCTTTTTATCACAGGACAAGAAATCACCCCTCAACAACTTAACCGGCAGAAAATATTTTTTTGAAAAAATCCCTAAGCCCCGGGGTCACAATTTCAGCAAAAATCTGACTATTGGCAATTCACTCAAAAATGGTGCCAACCGGTTGCAAATGCTCCCCTGAAAGGTTTGGCAGTCGAAACAGAAGGCTTTTTATCTCAGGACAAGAAATCAGCCCTCAACAACTTAACCGGCAGAAAATATTTTTTTGAAAAAACCCCTAAGCCCCGGGGTCACAATTTCAGCAAAAATCTGACTTTTGGCAATTCACTCAAATATAGTGCCAGCACATTGCGAAGACTCCCCTGAAAGGTTTGGCAGTCGAAACAGAAGGCTTTTTATCACAGGACAAGAAATCAGCCCTCAACAACTTAACCGGCGGAAAATATTTTTTTGAAAAAAATCTCTAAGCCCCGGGTTCACAATTTCAGCAAAAATCTGACTTTTGGCAATTCACTCAAAAATGCTGCCAGCACGTTACAAATGCTCCCCTGAAAGGTTTGGCAGTCGAAACAGAAGGCTTTTTATCACAGGACAAGAAACCAGCCCTCAACAACTTAACCGGCGGAAAATATTTTTTTGAAAAAATCTCTAAGCCCCGGGGTCACAATTTCAGCAAAAATCTGACTTTTGGCAATTCACTCAAAAATGGTGCCAACCGGTTGCAAATGCTCCCCGGAAAGGTTTGGCAGTCGAAACAGAAGGCTTTTTATCACAGGACAAGAAATCAGCCCTCAACAACTTAACCGGCGGAAAATATTTTTTTGAAAAAATCCCTAAGCCCTGGGGTCACAATTTCAGCAAAAATCTGACTTTTGGCAATTCACTCAAAAATGGTGCCAGCACGTTGCAAAGACTCCCCTGAAAGCTTTGGCGATGGAAACAGAAGGCTTTTTATCACAGGACAAGAAATCAGCCCTCAACAACTTAACCGGCGGAAAATATTTTTTTGAAAAAATCCCTAAGCCCCGGGGTCACAATTTCAGCAAAAATCTGACTTTTGGCAATTCACTCAAAAATGCTGCCAGCATGTTACAAATGCTCCCCTGAAAGGTTTGGCAGTCGAAACCGAAGGCTTTTTATCACAGGACAAGAAATCAGCCCTCAACAACTTAACCGGCAGAAAATATTTTTTTGAAAAAATCCCTAAGCCCCGGGGTCACAATTTCAGCAAAAATCTGACTTTTGGCAATTCACTCAAATATAGTGCCAGCACATTGCGAAGACTCCCCTGAAAGCTTTGGCGATGGAAACAGAAGGCTTTTTATCACAGAACAAGAAATCAGCCCTCAACAACTTAACCGGCGGAAAATATTTTTTTGAAAAAATCCTTAAGCCCCGGGGTCACAATTTCAGCAAAAATCTGACTTTTGGCAATTCACTCAAAAATGGTGCTAGCAGGTTGCAAAGGCTCCCCTGAAAGCTTTGGCGATGGAAACAGAAGGCTTTTTATCACAGGACAAGAAATCAGCCCTCGAAAACCTAACCTGCGGAAAATATGTTTTTGAAAAAATCCCTAAGCCCCGGGGTCACAATTTCAGCAAAAATCTGACTTTTGGAAATTCACTCAAAAATGGTGCCAACCTGTTGCAAATGCTCCCCTGAAAGCTTTGGCAGTCGAAACAGAAGGCTTTTTATCACAGGACAAGAAATCAGCCCTCAACAACTTAACCGGCGGAAAATATTTTTTTGAAAAAATCCCTAAGCCCCGGGGTCACAATTTCAGCAAAAATCTGACTTTTGGCAATTCACTCAAAAATGGTGCCAACCGGTTGCAAATGCTCCCCTGAAAGGTTTGGCAGTCGAAACAGAAGGCTTTTTATCACAGGACAAGAAATCACCCCTCAACAACTTAACCGGCAGAAAATATTTTTTTGAAAAAATCCCTAAGCCCCGGGGTCACAATTTCAGCAAAAATCTGACTATTGGCAATTCACTCAAAAATGGTGCCAACCGGTTGCAAATGCTCCCCTGAAAGGTTTGGCAGTCGAAACCGAAGGCTTTTTATCTCAGGACAAGAAATCAGCCCTCAACAACTTAACCGGCAGAAAATATTTTTTTGAAAAAATCCCTAAGCCCCGGGGTCACAATTTCAGCAAAAATCTGACTTTTGGCAATTCACTCAAAAATGGTGCCAACCGGTTGCAAATGCTCCCCGGAAAGGTTTGGCAGTCGAAACAGAAGACTTTTTATCACAGGACAAGAAATCAGCCCTCAACAACTTAACCGGCGGAAAATATTTTTTTGAAAAAATCCCTAAGCCCTGGGGTCACAATTTCAGCAAAAATCTGACTTTTGGCAATTCACTCAAAAATGGTGCCAGCACGTTGCAAAGACTCCCCTGAAAGCTTTGGCGATGGAAACAGAAGGCTTTTTATCACAGGACAAGAAATCAGCCCTCAACAACTTAACCGGCGGAAAATATTTTTTTGAAAAAATCCCTAAGCCCCGGGGTCACAATTTCAGCAAAAATCTGACTTTTGGCAATTCACTCAAAAATGGTGCCAACCGGTTGCAAATGCTCCCCTGAAAGGTTTGGCAGTCGAAACCGAAGGCTTTTTATCACAGGACAAGAAATCAGCCCTCAACAACTTAACCGGCAGAAAATATTTTTTTGAAAAAATCCCTAAGCCCCGGGGTCACAATTTCAGCAAAAATCTGACATTTGGCAATTCACTCAAAAATGGTGCCAGCAGGTTGCAAAGGCTCCCCTGAAAGCTTTGGCGATGGAAACAGAAGGCTTTTTATCACAGGACAAGAAATCAGCCCTCAACAACTTAACCGGCGGAAAATATTTTTTTGAAAAAATCCTTAAGCCCCGGGGTCACAATTTCAGCAAAAATCTGACTTTTGGCAATTCACTCAAAAATGGTGCCAGCAGGTTGCAAAGGCTCCCCTGAAAGCTTTGGCGATGGAAACAGAAGGCTTTTTATCACAGGACAAGAAATCAGCCCTCGAAAACCTAACCTGCGGAAAATATTTTTTTGAAAAAATCCCTAAGCCCCGGGGTCACAATTTCAGCAAAAATCTGACTTTTGGAAATTCACTCAAAAATGGTGCCAACCTGTTGCAAATGCTCCCCTGAAAGCTTTGGCAGTCGAAACAGAAGGCTTTTTATCACAGGACAAGAAATCAGCCCTCAACAACTTAACCGGCAGAAAATATTTTTTTGAAAAAATCCCCAAGCCCCGGGGTCACAATTTCAGCAAAAATCTGACTTTTGGCAATTCACTCAAATATAGTGCCAGCACATTGCGAAGACTCCCCTGAAAGGTTTGGCAGTCGAAACAGAAGGCTTTTTATCACAGGACAAGAAATCAGCCCTCAACAACTTAACCGGCGGAAAATATTTTTTTGGAAAAATCCCTAAGCCCCGGGGTCACAATTTCAGCAAAAATCTGACTTTTGGCAATTCACTCAAAAATGGTGCCAGCACGTTGCAAATGCTCCCCTCAAAGGTTTGGCAGTCGAAACAGAAGGCTTTTTATCACAGGACAAGAAATCAGCCCTCAACAACTTAACCGGCCGAAAATATTTTTTTGAAAAAATCCCTAAGCCCCGGGGTCACAATTTCAGCAAAAATCTGACTTTTGGCAATTCACTCAAAAATGGTGCCAACCGGTTGCAAATGCTCCCCTGAAAGCTTTGGCAGTCAAAACAGAAGGCTTTTTATCACAGGACAAGAAATCAGCCCTCAACAACTTAACCGGCGGAAAATATTTTTTTGAAAAAATCCCTAAGCCCTGGGGTCACAATTTCAGCAAAAATCTGACTTTTGGCAATTCACTCAAAAATGGTGCCAGCACGTTGCAAAGACTCCCCTGAAAGCTTTGGCGATGGAAACAGAAGGCTTTTTATCACAGGACAAGAAATCAGTCCTCAACAACTTAACCGGCGGAAAATATTTTTTTGAAAAAATCCCAAACCCCGGGGTCACAATTTCAGCAAAAATCTGACTTTTGGCAATTCACTCAAAAATGGTGCCAACCGGTTGCAAATGCTCCCCTGAAAGGTTTGGCAGTCGAAACAGAAGGCTTTTTATCACAGGACAAGAAATCACCCCTGAACAACTTAACCGGCAGAAAATATTTTTTTGAAAAAATCCCTAAGCCCCGGGGTCACAATTTCAGCAAAAATCTGACTATTGGCAATTCACTCAAAAATGGTGCCAACCGGTTGCAAATGCTCCCCTGAAAGGTTTGGCAGTCGAAACCGAAGGCTTTTTATCTCAGGACAAGAAATCAGCCCTCAACAACTTAACCGGCAGAAAATATTTTTTTGAAAAAACCCCTAAGCCCCGGGGTCACAATTTCAGCAAAAATCTGACTTTTGGCAATTCACTCAAATATAGTGCCAGCACATTGCGAAGACTCCCCTGAAAGGTTTGGCAGTCGAAACAGAAGGCTTTTTATCACAGGACAAGAAATCAGCCCTCAACAACTTAACCGGCGGAAAATATTTTTTTGAAAAAAATCTCTAAGCCCCGGGTTCACAATTTCAGCAAAAATCTGACTTTTGGCAATTCACTCAAAAATGCTGCCAGCACGTTACAAATGCTCCCCTGAAAGGTTTGGCAGTCGAAACAGAAGGCTTTTTATCACAGGACAAGAAACCAGCCCTCAACAACTTAACCGGCGGAAAATATTTTTTTGAAAAAATCTCTAAGCCCCGGGGTCACAATTTCAGCAAAAATCTGACTTTTGGCAATTCACTCAAAAATGGTGCCAACCGGTTGCAAATGCTCCCCGGAAAGGTTTGGCAGTCGAAACAGAAGGCTTTTTATCACAGGACAAGAAACCAGCCCTCAACAACTAAACCGGCGGAAAATATTTTTTTGAAAAAATCCCTAAGCCCCGGTGTCACAATTTCAGCAAAAATCTGACTTTTGGCAATTCACTCAAAAATGCTGCCAGCACGTTGCAAATGCTCCCCTGAAAGGTTTGGCAGTCGAAACAGAAGGCTTTTTATCACAGGACAAGAAATCAGCCCTCAACAACTTAACCGGCGGAAAATATTTTTTTGAAAAAATCTCTAAGCCCCGGGGTCACAATTTCAGCAAAAATCTGACTTTTGGCAATTCACTCAAAAATGGTGCCAACCGGTTGCAAATGCTCCCCGGAAAGGTTTGGCAGTCGAAACAGAAGGCTTTTTATCACAGGACAAGAAATCAGCCCTCAACAACTTAACCGGCGGAAAATATTTTTTTGAAAAAATCCCTAAGCCCTGGGGTCACAATTTCAGCAAAAATCTGACTTTTGGCAATTCACTCAAAAATGGTGCCAGCAAGTTGCAAAGACTCCCCTGAAAGCTTTGGCGATGGAAACAGAAGGCTTTTTATCACAGGACAAGAAATCAGTCCTCAACAACTTAACCGGCGGAAAATATTTTTTTGAAAAAATCCCTAAGCCCCGGGGTCACAATTTCAGCAAAAATCTGACTTTTGGCAATTCACTCAAAAATGGTGCCAACCGGTTGCAAATGCTCCCCTGAAAGGTTTGGCAGTCGAAACAGAAGGCTTTTTATCACAGGACAAGAAATCACCCCTCAACAACTTAACCGGCAGAAAATATTTTTTTGAAAAAATCCCTAAGCCCCGGGGTCACAATTTCAGCAAAAATCTGACTTTTGGCAATTCACTCAAAAATGGTGCCAACCGGTTGCAAATGCTCCCCGGAAAGGTTTGGCAGTCGAAACAGAAGGCTTTTTATCACAGGACAAGAAATCAGCCCTCAACAACTTAACCGGCGGAAAATATTTTTTTGAAAAAATCCCTAAGCCCTGGGGTCACAATTTCAGCAAAAATCTGACTTTTGGCAATTCACTCAAAAATGGTGCCAGCACGTTGCAAAGACTCCCCTGAAAGCTTTGGCGATGGAAACAGAAGGCTTTTTATCACAGGACAAGAAATCAGCCCTCAACAACTTAACCGGCGGAAAATATTTTTTTGAAAAAATCCCTAAGCCCCGGGGTCACAATTTCAGCAAAAATCTTACTTTTGGCAATTCACTCAAATATAGTGCCAGCACATTGCGAAGACTCCCCTGAAAGGTTTGGCAGTCGAAACAGAAGGCTTTTTATCACAGGACAAGAAATCAGCCCTCAACAACTTAACCGGCGGAAAATATTTTTTTGAAAAAAATCTCTAAGCCCCGGGTTCACAATTTCAGCAAAAATCTGACTTTTGGCAATTCACTCAAAAATGCTGCCAGCACGTTACAAATGCTCCCCTGAAAGGTTCGGCAGTCGAAACAGAAGGCTTTTTATCACAGGACAAGAAACCAGCCCTCAACAACTTAACCGGCGGAAAATATTTTTTTGAAAAAATCTCTAAGCCCCGGGGTCACAATATCAGCAAAAATCTGACTTTTGGCAATTCACTCAAAAATGGTGCCAACCGGTTGCAAATGCTCCCCTGAAAGGTTTGGCAGTCGAAACAGAAGGCTTTTTATCACAGGACAAGAAATCAGCCCTCAACAACTTAACCGGCGGAAAATATTTTTTTGAAAAAATCCCTAAGCCCTGGGGTCACAATTTCAGCAAAAATCTGACTTTTGGCAATTCACTCAAAAATGGTGCCAGCACGTTGCAAAGACTCCCCTGAAAGCTTTGGCGATGGAAACAGAAGGCTTTTTATCACAGGACAAGAAATCAGCCCTCAACAACTTAACCGGCGGAAAATATTTTTTTGAAAAAATCCCTAAGCCCCGGGGTCACAATTTCAGCAAAAATCTGACTTTTGGCAATTCACTCAAAAACGGTGCCAACCGGTTGCAAATGCTCCCCTGAAAGGTTTGGCAGTCGAAACAGAAGACTTTTTATCACAGGACAAGAAATCACCCCTCAACAACTTAACCGGCAGAAAATATTTTTTTGAAAAAATCCCTAAGCCCCGGGGTCAGAATTTCAGCAAACATCTGACTTTTGGCAATTCACTCAAAAATGGTGCCAACCGGTTGCAAATGCTCCCCTGAAAGGTTTGGCAGTCGAAACAGAAGGCTTTTTATCACAGGACAAGAAATCAGCCCTCAACAACTTAACCGGCGGAAAATATTTTTTTGAAAAAATCCCTAAGCCCTGGGGTCACAATTTCAGCAAAAATCTGACTTTTGGCAATTCACTCAAAAATGGTGCCAGCACGTTGCAAAGACTCCCCTGAAAGCTTTGGCGATGGAAACAGAAGGCTTTTTATCACAGGACAAGAAATCAGCCCTCAACAACTTAACCGGCGGAAAATATTTTTTTGAAAAAATCCCTAAGCCCCGGGGTCACAATTTCAGCAAAAATCTGACTTTTGGCTATTCACTCAAAAATGGTGCCAATCGGTTGCAAATGCTCCCCTGAAAGGTTTGGCAGTCGAAACAGAAGGCTTTTTATCACAGGACAAGAAATCACCCCTCAACAACTTAACCGGCAGAAAATATTTTTTTGAAAAAATCCCTAATCCCCGGGGTCACAATTTCAGCAAAAATCTGACTTTTGGCAATTCACTCAAAAATGGTGTCAACCGGTTGCAAATGCTCCCCTGAAAGGTTTGGCAGTCGAAACCGAAGGCTTTTTATCACAGGACAAGAAATCAGCCCTCAACAACTTAACCGGCAGAAAATATTTTTTTGAAAAAATCCCTAAGCCCCGGGGTCACAATTTCAGCAAAAATCTGACTTTTGGCAATTCACTCAAATGTAGTGCCAGCACATTGCGAAGACTCCCCTGAAAGCTTTGGCGATGGAAACAGAAGGCTTTTTATCACAGGACAAGAAATCAGCCCTCAACAACTTAACCGGCGGAAAATATTTTTTTGAAAAAATCCTTAAGCCCCGGGGTCACAATTTCAGCAAAAATCTGACTTTTGGCAATTCACTCAAAAATGGTGCCAGCAGGTTGCAAAGGCTCCCCTGAAAGCTTTGGCGATGGAAACAGAAGGCTTTTTATCACAGGACAAGAAATCAGCCCTCGAAAACCTAACCTGCGGAAAATATTTTTTTGAAAAAATCCCTAAGCCCCGGGGTCACAATTTCAGCAAAAATTTGACTTTTGGCAATTCACTCAAAAATGGTGCCAGCACGTTGCAAAGACTCCCCTGAAAGCTTTGGCGATGGAAACAGAAGGCTTTTTATCACAGGACAAGAAATCACCCCTCAACAACCTAACCGGCAGAAAATATTTTTTTGAAAAAATCCCTAAGCCCCGGGGTCAGAATTTCAGCAAAAATCTGACTTTTGGCAATTCACTCAAAAATGGTGCCAACCGGTTGCAAATGCTCCCCTGAAAGGTTTGGCAGTCGAAACCGAAGGCTTTTTATCACAGGACAATAAATCAGCCCTCAACAACTTAACCGGCAGAAAATATTTTTTTGAAAAAATCCCTAAGCCCCGGGGTCACAATTTCAGCAAAAATCTGACTTTTGGCAATTCACTCAAAAATGGTGCCAACCGGTTGCAAATGCTCCCCTGAAAGGTTTGGCAGTCGAAACAGAAGGCTTTTTATCACAGGACAAGAAATCACCCCTCAACAACTTAACCGGCAGAAAATATTTTTTTGAAAAAATCCCTAAGCCCCGGGGTCACAATTTCAGCAAAAATCTGACTTTTGGCAATTCACTCAAATATAGTGCCAGCACATTGCGAAGACTCCCCTGAAAGGTTTGGCAGTCGAAACAGAAGGCTTTTTATCACAGGACAAGAAATCAGCCCTCAACAACTTAACCGGCGGAAAATATTTTTTTGAAAAAAATCTCTAAGCCCCGGGTTCACAATTTCAGCAAAAATCTGACTTTTGGCAATTCACTCAAAAATGCTGCCAGCACGTTACAAATGCTCCCCTGAAAGGTTCGGCAGTCGAAACAGAAGGCTTTTTATCACAGGACAAGAAACCAGCCCTCAACAACTTAACCGGCGGAAAATATTTTTTTGAAAAAATCTCTAAGCCCCGGGGTCACAATTTCAGCAAAAATCTAACTTTTGGCAATTCACTCAAAAATGGTGCCAACCGGTTGCAAATGCTCCCCTGAAAGGTTTGGCAGTCGAAACAGAAGGCTTTTTATCACAGGACAAGAAATCAGCCCTCAACAACTTAACCGGCGGAAAATATTTTTTTGAAAAAATCCCTAAGCCCTGGGGTCACAATTTCAGCAAAAATCTGACTTTTGGCAATTCACTCAAAAATGGTGCCAGCACGTTGCAAAGACTCCCCTGAAAGCTTTGGCGATGGAAACAGAAGGCTTTTTATCACAGGACAAGAAATCAGCCCTCAACAACTTAACCGGCGGAAAATATTTTTTTGAAAAAATCCCTAAGCCCCGGGGTCACAATTTCAGCAAAAATCTGACTTTTGGCAATTCACTCAAAAATGGTGCCAACCGGTTGCAAATGCTCCCCTGAAAGGTTTGGCAGTCGAAACAGAAGACTTTTTATCACAGGACAAGAAATCACCCCTCAACAACTTAACCGGCAGAAAATATTTTTTTGAAAAAATCCCTAAGCCCCGGGGTCAGAATTTCAGCAAACATCTGACTTTTGGCAATTCACTCAAAAATGGTGCCAACCGGTTGCAAATGCTCCCCTGAAAGGTTTGGCAGTCGAAACAGAAGGCTTTTTATCACAGGACAAGAAATCAGCCCTCAACAACTTAACCGGCGGAAAATATTTTTTTGAAAAAATCCCTAAGCCCTGGGGTCACAATTTCAGCAAAAATCTGACTTTTGGCAATTCACTCAAAAATGGTGCCAGCACGTTGCAAAGACTCCCCTGAAAGCTTTGGCGATGGAAACAGAAGGCTTTTTATCACAGGACAAGAAATCAGCCCTCAACAACTTAACCGGCGGAAAATATTTTTTTGAAAAAATCCCTAAGCCCCGGGGTCACAATTTCAGCAAAAATCTGACTTTTGGCAATTCACTCAAAAATGGTGCCAATCGGTTGCAAATGCTCCCCTGAAAGGTTTGGCAGTCGAAACAGAAGGCTTTTTATCACAGGACAAGAAATCACCCCTCAACAACTTAACCGGCAGAAAATATTTTTTTGAAAAAATCCCTAATCCCCGGGGTCACAATTTCAGCAAAAATCTGACTTTTGGCAATTCACTCAAAAATGGTGTCAACCGGTTGCAAATGCTCCCCTGAAAGGTTTGGCAGTCGAAACCGAAGGCTTTTTATCACAGGACAAGAAATCAGCCCTCAACAACTTAACCGGCAGAAAATATTTTTTTGAAAAAATCCCTAAGCCCCGGGGTCACAATTTCAGCAAAAATCTGACTTTTGGCAATTCACTCAAATATAGTGCCAGCACATTGCGAAGACTCCCCTGAAAGCTTTGGCGATGGAAACAGAAGGCTTTTTATCACAGGACAAGAAATCAGCCCTCAACAACTTAACCGGCGGAAAATATTTTTTTGAAAAAATCCTTAAGCCCCGGGGTCACAATTTCAGCAAAAATCTGACTTTTGGCAATTCACTCAAAAATGGTGCCAGCAGGTTGCAAAGGCTCCCCTGAAAGCTTTGGCGATGGAAACAGAAGGCTTTTTATCACAGGACAAGAAATCAGCCCTCGAAAACCTAACCTGCGGAAAATATTTTTTTGAAAAAATCCCTAAGCCCCGGGGTCACAATTTCAGCAAAAATTTGACTTTTGGCAATTCACTCAAAAATGGTGCCAGCACGTTGCAAAGACTCCCCTGAAAGCTTTGGCGATGGAAACAGAAGGCTTTTTATCACAGGACAAGAAATCACCCCTCAACAACCTAACCGGCAGAAAATATTTTTTTGAAAAAATCCCTAAGCCCCGGGGTCAGAATTTCAGCAAAAATCTGACTTTTGGCAATTCACTCAAAAATGGTGCCAACCGGTTGCAAATGCTCCCCTGAAAGGTTTGGCAGTCGAAACCGAAGGCTTTTTATCACAGGACAATAAATCAGCCCTCAACAACTTAACCGGCAGAAAATATTTTTTTGAAAAAATCCCTAAGCCCCGGGGTCACAATTTCAGCAAAAATCTGACTTTTGGCAATTCACTCAAAAATGGTGCCAACCGGTTGCAAATGCTCCCCTGAAACGTTTGGCAGTCGAAACAGAAGGCTTTTTATCACAGGACAAGAAATCACCCCTCAACAACTTAACCGGCAGAAAATATTTTTTTGAAAAAATCCCTAAGCCCCGGGGTCACAATTTCAGCAAAAATCTGACTTTTGGCAATTCACTCAAAAATGGTGCCAACCGGTTGCAAATGCTCCCCTGAAAGGTTTGGCAGTCGAAACCGAAGGCTTTTTATCACAGGACAATAAATCAGCCCTCAACAACTTAACCGGCGGAAAATATTTTTTTGAAAAAAATCTCTAAGCCCCGGGTTCACAATTTCAGCAAAAATCTGACTTTTGGCAATTCACTCAAAAATGCTGCCAGCACGTTACAAATGCTCCCCATAAAGGTTCGGCGGTCGAAACAGAAGGCTTTTTATCACAGGACAAGAAACCAGCCCTCAACAACTTAACCGGCGGAAAATATTTTTTTGAAAAAATCTCTAAGCCCCGGGGTCACAATTTCAGCAAAAATCTGACTTTTGGCAATTCACTCAAAAATGGTGCCAACCGGTTGCAAATGCTCCCCTGAAAGGTTTGGCAGTCGAAACAGAAGGCTTTTTATCACAGGACAAGAAATCAGCCCTCAACAACTTAACCGGCGGAAAATATTTTTTTGAAAAAATCCCTAAGCCCTGGGGTCACAATTTCAGCAAAAATCTGACTTTTGGCAATTCACTCAAAAATGGTGCCAGCACGTTGCAAAGACTCCCCTGAAAGCTTTGGCGATGGAAACAGAAGGCTTTTTATCACAGGACAAGAAATCAGCCCTCAACAACTTAACCGGCGGAAAATATTTTTTTGAAAAAATCCCTAAGCCCCGGGGTCACAATTTCAGCAAAAATCTGACTTTTGGCAATTCACTCAAAAATGGTGCCAACCGGTTGCAAATGCTCCCCTGAAAGGTTTGGCAGTCGAAACAGAAGACTTTTTATCACAGGACAAGAAATCACCCCTCAACAACTTAACCGGCAGAAAATATTTTTTTGAAAAAATCCCTAAGCCCCGGGGTCAGAATTTCAGCAAACATCTGACTTTTGTCAATTCACTCAAAAATGGTGCCAACCGTTTGCAAATGCTCCCCTGAAAGGTTTGGCAGTCGAAACAGAAGGCTTTTTATCACAGGACAAGAAATCAGCCCTCAACAACTTAACCGGCGGAAAATATTTTTTTGAAAAAATCCCTAAGCCCTGGGGTCACAATTTCAGCAAAAATCTGACTTTTGGCAATTCACTCAAAAATGGTGCCAGCACGTTGCAAAGACTCCCCTGAAAGCTTTGGCGATGGAAACAGAAGGCTTTTTATCACAGGACAAGAAATCAGCCCTCAACAACTTAACCGGCGGAAAATATTTTTTTGAAAAAATCCCTAAGCCCCGGGGTCACAATTTCAGCAAAAATCTGACTTTTGGCAATTCACTCAAAAATGGTGCCAACCGGTTGCAAATGCTCCCCTGAAAGGTTTGGCAGTCGAAACAGAAGGCTTTTTATCACAGGACAAGAAATCACCCCTCAACAACTTAACCGGCAGAAAATATTTTTTTGAAAAAATCCCTAATCCCCGGGGTCACAATTTCAGCAAAAATCTGACTTTTGGCAATTCACTCAAAAATGGTGTCAACCGGTTGCAAATGCTCCCCTGAAAGGTTTGGCAGTCGAAACCGAAGGCTTTTTATCACAGGACAAGAAATCAGCCCTCAACAACTTAACCGGCAGAAAATATTTTTTTGAAAAAATCCCTAAGCCCCGGGGTCACAATTTCAGCAAAAATCTGACTTTTGGCAATTCACTCAAATATAGTGCCAGCACATTGCGAAGACTCCCCTGAAAGCTTTGGCGATGGAAACAGAAGGCTTTTTATCACAGGACAAGAAATCAGCCCTCAACAACTTAACCGGCGGAAAATATTTTTTTGAAAAAATCCTTAAGCCCCGGGGTCACAATTTCAGCAAAAATCTGACTTTTGGCAATTCACTCAAAAATGGTGCCAGCAGGTTGCAAAGGCTCCCCTGAAAGCTTTGGCGATGGAAACAGAAGGCTTTTTATCACAGGACAAGAAATCAGCCCTCGAAAACCTAACCTGCGGAAAATATTTTTTTGAAAAAATCCCTAAGCCCCGGGGTCACAATTTCAGCAAAAATTTGACTTTTGGCAATTCACTCAAAAATGGTGCCAGCACGTTGCAAAGACTCCCCTGAAAGCTTTGGCGATGGAAACAGAAGGCTTTTTATCACAGGACAAGAAATCACCCCTCAACAACCTAACCGGCAGAAAATATTTTTTTGAAAAAATCCCTAAGGCCCGGGGTCAGAATTTCAGCAAAAATCTGACTTTTGGCAATTCACTCAAAAATGGTGCCAACCGGTTGCAAATGCTCCCCTGAAAGGTTTGGCAGTCGAAACCGAAGGCTTTTTATCACAGGACAATAAATCAGCCCTCAACAACTTAACCGGCAGAAAATATTTTTTTGAAAAAATCCCTAAGCCCCGGGGTCACAATTTCAGCAAAAATCTGACTTTTGGCAATTCACTCAAAAATGGTGCCAACCGGTTGCAAATGCTCCCCTGAAAGGTTTGGCAGTCGAAACAGAAGGCTTTTTATCACAGGACAAGAAATCACCCCTCAACAACTTAACCGGCAGAAAATATTTTTTTGAAAAAATCCCTAAGCCCCGGGGTCACAATTTCAGCAAAAATCTGACTTTTGGCAATTCACTCAAAAATGGTGCCAACCGGTTGCAAATGCTCCCCTGAAAGGTTTGGCAGTCGAAACCGAAGGCTTTTTATCACAGGACAATAAATCAGCCCTCAACAACTTAACCGGCGGAAAATATTTTTTTGAAAAAATCCCTAAGCCCCGGGGTCACAATTTCAGCAAACATCTGACTTTTGGCAATTCACTCAAAAATGGTGCCAACCGGTTGCAAATGCTCCCCTGAAAGGTTTGGCAGTCGAAACAGAAGGCTTTTTATCACAGGACAAGAAATCAGCCCTCAACAACTTAACCGGCGGAAAATATTTTTTTGAAAAAATACCTAAGCCCTGGGGTCACAATTTCAGCAAAAATCTGACTTTTGGCAATTCACTCAAAAATGGTGCCAACCAGTTGCAAATGCTCCCCTGAAAGCTTTGGCGATGGAAACAGAAGGCTTTTTATCACAGGACAAGAAATCAGCCCTCAACAACTTAACCGGCGGAAAATATTTTTTTGAAAAAATCCCTAAGCCCCGGGGTCACAATTTCAGCAAAAATCTGACTTTTGGCAATTCACTCAAAAATGGTGCCAACCGGTTGCAAATGCTCCCCTGAAAGGTTTGGCAGTCGAAACAGAAGGCTTTTTATCACAGGACAAGAAATCACCCCTCAACAACTTAACCAGCAGAAAATATTTTTTTGAAAAAAATCCCTAATCCCCGGGGTCACAATTTCAGCAAAAATCTGACTTTTGGCAATTCACTCAAAAATGGTGTCAACCGGTTGCAAATGCTCCAATGAAAGGTTTGGCAGTCGAAACCGAAGGCTTTTTATCACAGGACAAGAAATCAGCCCTCAACAACTTAACCGGCAGAAAATATTTTTTTGAAAAAATCCCTAAGCCCCGGGGTCACAATTTCAGCAAAAATCTGACTTTTGGCAATTCACTCAAATATAGTGCCAGCACATTGCGAAGACTCCCCTGAAAGCTTTGGCGATGGAAACAGAAGGCTTTTTATCACAGGACAAGAAATCAGCCCTCAACAACTTAACCGGCGGAAAATATTTTTTTGAAAAAATCCTTAAGCCCCGGGGTCACAATTTCAGCAAAAATCTGACTTTTGGCAATTCACTCAAAAATGGTGCCAGCAGGTTGCAAAGGCTCCCCTGAAAGCTTTGGCGATGGAAACAGAAGGCTTTTTATCACAGGACAAGAAATCAGCCCTCGAAAACCTAACCTGCGGAAAATATTTTTTTGAAAAAATCCCTAAGCCCCGGGGTCACAATTTCAGCAAAAATTTGACTTTTGGCAATTCACTCAAAAATGGTGCCAGCACGTTGCAAAGACTCCCCTGAAAGCTTTGGCGATGGAAACAGAAGGCTTTTTATCACAGGACAAGAAATCAGTCCTCAACAACTTAACCGGCGGAAAATATTTTTTTGAAAAAATCCCTAAGCCCCGGGGTCACAATTTCAGCAAAAATCTGACTTTTGGCAATTCACTCAAAAATGGTGCCAACCGGTTGCAAATGCTCCCCTGAAAGGTTTGGCAGTCGAAACAGAAGGCTTTTTATCACAGGACAAGAAATCACCCCTCAACAACTTAACCGGCAGAAAATATTTTTTTGAAAAAATCCCTAAGCCCCGGGGTCACAATTTCAGCAAAAATCTGACTTTTGGCAATTCACTCAAAAATGGTGCCAGCACGTTGCAAAGACTCCCCTGAAAGGTTTGGCAGTCGAAACCGAAGGCTCTTTATCACAGGACAAGAAATCAGCCCTCAACAACTTAACCGGCAGAAAATATTTTTTTTGAAAAAATCCCTAAGCCCCGGGGTCACAATTTCAGCAAAAATCTGACTTTTGGCAATTCACTCAAAAATGGTGCCAGCAGGTTGCAAATGCTCCCCTGAAAGGTTTGGCGATGGAAACAGAAGGCTTTTTATAACAGGACAAGAAATCAGCCCTCAACAACTTAACCGGCGGAAAATATTTTTTTGAAAAAATCCCTAAGCCCCGGGGTCACAATTTCAGCAAAAATCTGACTTTTGGCAATTCACTCAAAAATGGTGCCAACCGGTTGCAAATGCTCCCCGGAAAGGTTTGGCAGTCGAAACAGAAGGATTTTTATCACAGGACAAGAAATCAGCCCTCAACAACTTAACCGGCGGAAAATATTTTTTTGAAAAAATCCCTAAGCCCTGGGGTCACAATTTCAGCAAAAATCTGACTTTTGGCAATTCACTCAAAAATGGTGCCAGCACGTTGCAAAGACTCCCCTGAAAGCTTTGGCGATGGAAACAGAAGGCTTTTTATCACAGGACAAGAAATCAGCCCTCAACAACTTAACCGGCGGAAAATATTTTTTTGAAAAAATCCCTAAGCCCCGGGGTCACAATTTCAGCAAAAATCTGACTTTTGGCAATTCACTCAAAAATGGTGCCAACCGGTTGCAAATGCTCCCCTGAAAGGTTGGGCAGTCGAAACAGAAGGCTTTTTATCACAGGACAAGAAATCACCCCTCAACAACTTAACCGGCAGAAAATATTTTTTTGAAAAAATCCCTAAGCCCCGGGGTCACAATTTCAGCAAAAATCTGACTTTTGGCAATTCACTCAAAAATGGTGCCAGCAGGTTGCAAAGGCTCCCCTGAAAGCTTTGGCGATGGAAACAGAAGGCTTTTTATCATAGGACAAGAAATCAGCCCTCGAAAACCTAACCTGCGGAAAATATTTTTTTGAAAAAATCCCTAAGCCCCGGGGTCACAATTTCAGCAAAAATCTGACTTTTGGCAATTCACTCAAAAATAGTGCCAGCACGTTGCAAATGCTCCCCTGAAAGGTTTCGCGATGGAAACAGAAGGCTTTTTATCACAGGACAAGAAATCAGCCCTCAACAACTTAACCGGCGGAAAATATTTTTTTGAAAAAATCCCTAAGCCCCGGGTTCACAATTTCAGCAAAAATCTGACTTTTGGCAATTTACTCAAAAATGCTGCCAACCATTTGCAAATGCTCCCCTGAAAGCTTTGGCGATGGAAACAGAAGGCTTTTTATCACAGGACAAGGAATCAGTCCTCGAAAACCTAACCTGCGGAAAATATTTTTTTGAAAAAATCCCTAAGCCCCGGGGTCACAATGTCAGCAAAAATCTGACTTTTGGCAATTCACTCAAAAATGGTGCCAGCAGGTTGCAAAGGCTCCCCTGAAAGCTCTGGCGATGGAAACAGAAGGCTTTTTATCAAAGGACAAGAAATCAGCCCTCAACAACTTAACCGGCGGAAAATATTTTTTTGAAAAAATCCCTAAGCCCCGGGGTCACAATTTCAGCAAAAATCTGACTTTTGGCAATTCACTCAAAAATTATGCCAGCACATTGCAAAGACTCCCCTGAAAGCTTTGGCGATGGAAACAGAAGGCTTTTTATCAAAGGACAAGAAATCAGCCCTCAACAACTTAACCGGCGGAAAATATTTTTTTGAAAAAATCCCTAAGCCCCGGGGTCACAATTTCAGCAAAAATCTGACTTTTGGTAATTCACTCAAAAATGGTGCCAACCAGTTGCAAATGCTCCCCTGAAAGGTTTGGCGATGGAAACAGAAGGCTTTTTATCACAGGACAAGTAATCAGCCCTCAACAACTTAACCGGCGGAAAATATTTTTTTTAAAAAAAATCCCTAAGCCCCGGGCTCACAATTTCAGCAAAAATCTGACTTTTGGCAATTCACTCAAAAATCGTGCCAGCATGTTGAAAATGCTCCCCTGAAAGGTTTGGCAGTCGAAACAGAAGGCTTTTTATCACAGGACAAGAAATCAGCCCTCAACAACTTTACCGGCGGAAAATATTTTTTTGAAAAAAATCTCTAAGCCCCGGGTTCACAATTTCAGCAAAAATCTGACTTTTGGCAATTCACTCAAAAATGGTGCCAACCGGTTGCAAATGCTCCCCTCAAAGGTTTGGCAGTCGAAACAGAAGTCTTTTTATCACAGGACAAGAAATCAGCCCTCAACAACTTAACCGGCGGAAAATATTTTTTTGAAAAAATCCCTAAGCCCCGGGGTCACAATTTCAGCAAAAATCTGACTTTTGGCAATTCACTCAAAAATGCTGCCAGCACGTTGCAAATGCTCCCCTGAAAGGTGTGGCAGTCGAAACAGAAGGCTTTTTATCACAGGACAAGAAATCAGCCCTCAACAACTTAACTGGCGGAAAATATTTTTTTGAAAAAATCTCTAAGCCCCGGGGTCACAATTTCAGCAAAAATCTGACTTTTGGCAATTCACTCAAAAATGGTGCCAACCGGTTGCAAATGCTCCCCGGAAAGGTTTGGCAGTCGAAACAGAAGGCTTTTTATCACAGGACAAGAAATCAGCCCTCAACAACTTAACCGGCGGAAAATATTTTTTTGAAAAAATCTCTAAGCCCCGGGGTCACAATTTCAGCAACAATCTGACTTTTGGCAATTCACTCAAAAATGGTGCCAACCGGTTGCAAATGCTCCCCGGAAAGGTTTGGCAGTCGAAACAGAAGGATTTTTATCACAGGACAAGAAATCAGCCCTCAACAACTTAACCGGCGGAAAATATTTTTTTGAAAAAATCCCTAAGCCCCGGGGTCACAATTTCAGCAAAAATCTGACTTTTGGCAATTCACTCAAAAATGGTGCCAGCAGGTTGCAAAGGCTCCCCTGAAAGCTTTGGCGATGGAAACAGAAGGCTTTTTATCATAGGACAAGAAATCAGCCCTCGAAAACCTAACCTGCGGAAAATATTTTTTTGAAAAAATCCCTAAGCCCCGGGGTCACAATTTCAGCAAAAATCTGACTTTTGGCAATTCACTCAAAAATAGTGCCAGCACGTTGCAAATGCTCCCCTGAAAGGTTTCGCGATGGAAACAGAAGGCTTTTTATCACAGGACAAGAAATCAGCCCTCAACAACTTAACCGGCGGAAAATATTTTTTTTAAAAAATCCCTAAGCCCCGGGGTCACAATTTCTGCAAAAATCTGACTTTTGGCAATTCACTCAAAAATGGTGCCAACCATTTGCAAATGCTCCCCTGAAAGCTTTGGCAATGGAAACAGAAGGCTTTTTATCACAGGACAAGGAATCAGTCCTCGAAAACCTAACCTGCGGAAAATATTTTTTTGAAAAAATCCCTAAGCCCCGGGGTCACAATGTCAGCAAAAATCTGACTTTTGGCAATTCACTCAAAAATGGTGCCAACCGGTTGCAAATGCTCCCCTGAAAGGTTTGGCAGTCGAAACAGAAGGCTTTTTATCACAGGACAAGAAATCAGCCCTCAACAACTTAACCGGCAGAAAATATTTTTTTGAAAAAATCCCTAAGCCCCGGGGTCACAATTTCAGCAAAAATCTGACCTTTGGCAATTCACTCAAAAATGGTGCCAACCAGGTGCAAATGCTCCCCTGAAAGGTTTGGCGACGGAAACAGAAGGCTTTTTATCACAGGACAAGAAATCAGCCCTCAACAACTTAACCGGCGGAAAATATTTTTTTGAAAAAAACCCTAAGCCCAGGGGTCACAATTTCAGCAAAAATCTGACTTTTGGCAATTCACTCAAAAATGGTGCCAGCACGTTGCAAATGCTCCCCGGAAAGGTTTCGCAGTCGAAACAGAAGGCTTTTTATCACAGGACAAGAAATCAGCCCTCAACAACTTAACCGGCGGAAAATATTTTTTTGAAAAAATCCCTAAGCCCCGGGGTCACAATTTCAGCAAAAATCTGACTTTTGGCAATTCACTCAAAAATGGTGCCAGCATGTGGCAAATGCTCCCCTGAAAGGTTTGGCAGTCGAAACAGAAGGCTTTTTATCACAGGACAAGAAATCAGCCCTCAACAACTTAACCGGCGGAAAATATTTTTTTGAAAAAATCTCTAAGCCCCGGGGTCACAATTTCAGCAAAAAACTGACTTTTGGCAATTCACTCAAAAATAGAGCCAGCACATTGCAAGGACTCCCCTGAAAGCTTTGGCGATGGAAACAGAAGGCTTTTTATCACAGGACAAGAAATCAGCCCTCAACAACTTAACCGGCGGAAAATATTTTTTTGAAAAAATCCCTAAGCCCCGGGCTCACAATTTCAGCAAAAATCTGACTTTTGGCAATTCTCTCAAAAATGGTGCCAACCGGTTGCAAATGCTCCCCTGAAAGCTTTGGCGATGGAAACAGAAGGCTTTTTATCACAGGACAAGGAATCAGCCCTCAACAACTTAACCGGTGGAAAATATTTTTTTGAAAAAATCCCTAAGCCCCGGGGTCACAATCTCAGCAAAAATCTGACTTTTGGCAATTCACTCAAAAATGGTGCCAACCAGGTGCAAATGCTCCCCTGAAAGGTTTGGCGATGGAAACAGAAGGCTTTTTATCACAGGACAAGAAATCAGCCCTCAACAACTTAACCGGCGGAAAATATTTTTTTGAAAAAATCCCTAAACCCCGGGGTCACAATTTCAGCAAAAATCTGACTTTTGGCAATTCACTCAAAAATGGTGCCAGCAGGTTGCAAAGGCTCCCCTGAAAGCTTTGGCGACGGAAACAGAAGGCTTTTTATCATAGGACAAGAAATCAGCCCTCGAAAGCCTAACCTGCGGAAAATATTTTTTTGAAAAAATCTCTAAGCCCCGGGGTCACAATTTCAGCAAAAATCTGACTTTTGGCAATTCATTCAAAAATGGTGCCAACCGGTTGCAAATGCTCCCCGGAAAGGTTTGGCAGTCGAAACAGAAGGCTTTTTATCACAGGACAAGAAATCAGCCCTCAACAACTTAACCGGCGGAAAATATTTTTTTGAAAAAATCCCTAAGCCCCGGGGTCACAATTTCAGCAAAAATCTGACTTTTGGCAATTCACTCAAAAATGGTGCCAGCACGTTGCAAAGACTCCCCTGAAAGCTTTGGCGATTGAAACAGAAGGCTTTTTATCACAGGACAAGAAATCAGCCCTCAACAACTTAACCGGCGGAAAATATTTTTTTGAAAAAATCCCTAAGCCCCGGGTTCACAATTTCAGCAAAAATCTGACTTTTGGCAATTCACTCAAAAATGGTGCCAACCATTTGCAAATGCTCCCCTGAAAGCTTTGGCGATGGAAACAGAAGGCTTTTTATCACAGGACAAGGAATCAGCCCTCGAAAACCTAACCTGCGGAAAATATTTTTTTGAAAAAATCCCTAAGCCCCGGGGTCACAATTTCAGCAAAAATCTGACTTTTGGCAATTCACTCAAAAATGGTGCCAGCACGTTACAAATGCTCCCCTGAAAGGTTTCGCGATGGAAACAGAAGGCTTTTTATCACAGGACAAGAAATCAGCCCTCAACAACTTAACCGGTGGAAAATATTTTTTTGAAAAAATCCCTAAGCCCCGGGGTCACAATCTCAGCAAAAATCTGACTTTTGGCAATTCACTCAAAAATGGTGCCAACCAGGTGCAAATGCTCCCCTGAAAGGTTTGGCGATGGAAACAGAAGGCTTTTTATCACAGGACAAGAAATCAGCCCTCAACAACTTAACCGGCGGAAAATATTTTTTTGAAAAAATCCCTAAGCCCCGGGGTCACAATTTCAGCAAAAATCTGACTTTTGGCAATTCACTCAAAAATAGTGCCAGCACGTTGCAAATGCTCCCCTGAAAGGTTTGGCAGTCGAAACAGAAGGCTTTTTATCACAGGACAAGAAATCAGCCCTCAACAACTTAACCGGCGGAAAATATTTTTTTGAAAAAATCCCTAAGCCCCGGGGTCACAATTTCAGCAAAAATCTGACTTTTGGCAATTCACTCAAAAATGGTGCCAGCACGTTGTAAATGCTCCCCTGAAAGGTTTGGCAGTCGAAACAGAAGGCTTTTTATCACAGGACAAGAAATCAGCCCTCAACAACTTAACCGGCGGAAAATATTTTTTTGAAAAAATCTCTAAGCCCCGGGGTCACAATTTCAGCAAAAATCTGACTTTTGGCAATTCACTCAAAAATGGTGCCAACCGGCTGCAAATGCTCCCCTGAAAGGTTTGGCAGTCGAAACAGAAGGCTTTTTATCACAGGACAAGAAATCAGCCCTCAACAACTTAACCGGCGGAAAATATTTTTTTCTCAAACTCCCTAAGCCCTGGGGTCACAATTTCAGCGAAAATCTGACTTTTGGCAATTCACTCAAAAATGGTGCCAGCACGTTGCAAATGCTCCCCTGAAAGGTTTGGCAGTCGAAACAGAAGGCTTTTTATCACAGTACAAGAAATCAGCCCTCAACAACTTAACCGGTGGAAAATATTTTTTTGAAAAAATCCCTAAGCCCCGGGGTCACAATTTCAGCAAAAATCTGACTTTTGGCAATTCACTCAAAAATGGTGCCAACCGGTTGCAAATGCTCCCCTGAAAGGTTTGGCAGTCGAAACAGAAGGCTTTTTATCACAGGACAAGAAATCAGCCCTCAACAACTTAACCGGCGGAAAATATTTTTTTGAAAAAATCCCTAAGCCCCGGGGTCACAATTTCAGCAAAAATCGGACTTTTGGCAATTCACTCAAAAATGGTGCCAGAACGTTGCAAATGCTCCCCTGAAAGGTTTGGCGATGGAAACAGAAGGCTTTTTATCACAGGACAAGAAATCAGCCCTCAACAACTTAACCGGCGGAAAATATTTTTTTGAAAAAATCCCTAAGCCCCGGGGTCCGAATTTCAGCAAAAATCTGACTTTTGGCAATTCACTCAAAAATGGTGCCAGCACGTTGCAAATGCTCCCCTGAAAGCTTTGGCGATGGAAACAGAAGGCTTTTTATCACAGGACAAGGAATCAGCCCTCAAAAACCTAACCTGCGGAAAATATTTTTTTGAAAAAATCCCTAAGCCCCGGGGTCACAATGTCAGCAAAAATCTGACTTTTGGCAATTCACTCAAAAATGGTGCCAGCAGGTTGCAAATGCTCCCCTAAAAGCTTTGGCGATGGAAACAGAAGGCTTTTTATCACAGGACAAGAAATCAGCCCTCGAAAACCTAACCTGCGGAAAATATTTTTTTGAAAAAATCCCTAAGCCCCGGGGTCACAATGTCAGCAAAAATCTGACTTTTGTCAATTCACTCAAAAATGGTGCCAACCGGTTGCAAATGCTCCCCTGAAAGGTTTGGCGATGGAAACAGAAGGCTTTTTATCACAGGACAAGAAATCAGCCCTCAACAACTTAACCGGCGGAAAATATTTTTTTGAAAAAATCCCTAAGCCCCGGGGTCACAATTTCAGCAAAAATCTGACTTTTGGCAATTCACTCAAAAAGGGTGCCAACCGGTTGGAAATGCTCCCCTGAAAGGTTTGGCAGTCGAAACAGAAGGCTTTTTATCACAGGACAAGAAATCAGCCCTCAACAACTTAACCGGCGGAAAATATTTTTTTGAAAGAATCCCTAAGCCCCAGGGTCACAATCTCAGCAAAAATCTGACTTTTGGCAATTCACTCAAAAATGGTGCCAACCAGGTGCAAATGCTCCCCTGAAAGGTTTGGCGATGGAAACAGAAGGCTTTTTATCACAGGACAAGAAATCAGCCCTCAACAACTTAACCGGCGGAAAATATTTTTTTGAAAAAATCCCTAAACCCCGGGGTCACAATTTCAGCAAAAATCTGACTTTTGGCAATTCACTCAAAAATGGTGCCAGCAGGTTGCAAAGGCTCCCCTGAAAGCTTTGGCGACGGAAACAGAAGGCTTTTTATCATAGGACAAGAAATCAGCCCTCGAAAGCCTAACCTGCGGAAAATATTTTTTTGAAAAAATCTCTAAGCCCCGGGGTCACAATTTCAGCAAAAATCTGACTTTTGGCAATTCATTCAAAAATGGTGCCAACCGGTTGCAAATGCTCCCCGGAAAGGTTTGGCAGTCGAAACAGAAGGCTTTTTATCACAGGACAAGAAATCAGCCCTCAACAACTTAACCGGCGGAAAATATTTTTTTGAAAAAATCCCTAAGCCCCGGGGTCACAATTTCAGCAAAAATCTGACTTTTGGCAATTCACTCAAAAATGGTGCCAGCACGTTGCAAAGACTCCCCTGAAAGCTTTGGCGATGGAAACAGAAGGCTTTTTATCACAGGACAAGAAATCAGCCCTCAACAACTTAACCGGCGGAAAATATTTTTTTGAAAAAATCCCTAAGCCCCGGGTTCACAATTTCAGCAAAAATCTGACTTTTGGCAATTCACTCAAAAATGGTGCCAACCATTTGCAAATGCTCCCCTGAAAGCTTTGGCGATGGAAACAGAAGGCTTTTTATCACAGGACAAGGAATCAGCCCTCGAAAACCTAACCTGCGGAAAATATTTTTTTGAAAAAATCCCTAAGCCCCGGGGTCACAATTTCAGCAAAAATCTGACTTTTGGCAATTCACTCAAAAATGGTGCCAACCGGTTGCAAATGCTCCCCGGAAAGGTTTGGCAGTCGAAACAGAAGGCTTTTTATCACAGGACAAGAAATCAGCCCTCAACAACTTAACCGGCGGAAAATATTTTTTTGAAAAAATCTCTAAGCCCCGGGGTCACAATTTCAGCAAAAATCTGAACTTTGGCAATTCACTCAAAAATGGTGCCAACCAGGTGCAAATGCTCCCCTGAAAGGTTTGGCAGTCGAAACAGAAGGCTTTTTATCACAGGACAAGAAATCAGCCCTCAACAACTTAACCGGCGGAAAATATTTTTTTGAAAAAATCCTTAAGCCCCGGGGTCACAATTTCAGCAAAAATCTGACTTTTGGCAATTCACTCAAAAATGGTGCCAACCAGTTGCAAATGCTCCCCTGAAAGCTTTTGCGATGGAAACAGAAGGCTTTTTATCACAGGACAAGGAATCAGCCCTCAAAAACCTAACCTGTGGAAAATATTTTTTTGAAAAAATCCCTAAGCCCCGGGGTCACCATTTCAGCAAAAATCTGACTTTTGGCAATTCACTCAAAAATGGTGCCAGAACGTTGCAAATGCTCCCCTGAAAGGTTTCGCGATGGAAACAGAAGGCTTTTTATCACAGGACAAGAAATCAGCCCTCAACAACTTAACCGGTGGAAAATATTTTTTTGAAAAAATCCCTAAGCCCCGGGGTCACAATCTCAGCAAAAATCTGACTTTTGGCAATTCACTCAAAAATGGTGCCAACCAGGTGCAAATGCTCCCCTGAAAGGTTTGGCGATGGAAACAGAAGGCTTTTTATCACAGGACAAGAAATCAGCCCTCAACAACTTAACCGGCGGAAAATATTTTTTTGAAAAAATCCCTAAGCCCCGGGGTCACAATTTCAGCAAAAATCTGACTTTTGGCAATTCACTCAAAAATGGTGCCAGCACGTTGCAAATGCTCCCCTGAAAGGTTTGGCAGTCGAAACAGAAGGCTTTTTATCACAGGACAAGAAATCAGCCCTCAACAACTTAACCGGCGGAAAATATTTTTTTGAAAAAATCCCTAAGCCCCGGGGTCACAATTTCAGCAAAAATCTGACTTTTGGCAATTCACTCAAAAATGGTGCCAGCACGTTGTAAATGCTCCCCTGAAAGGTTTGGCAGTCGAAACAGAAGGCTTTTTATCACAGGACAAGAAATCAGCCCTCAACAACTTAACCGGCGGAAAATATTTTTTTGAAAAAATCTCTAAGCCCCGGGGTCACAATTTCAGCAAAAATCTGACTTTTGGCAATTCACTCAAAAATGGTGCCAACCGGCTGCAAATGCTCCCCTGAAAGGTTTGGCAGTCGAAACAGAAGGCTTTTTATCACAGGACAAGAAATCAGCCCTCAACAACTTAACCGGCGGAAAATATTTTTTTGACAAACTCCCTAAGCCCTGGGGTCACAATTTCAGCGAAAATCTGACTTTTGGCAATTCACTCAAAAATGGTGCCAGCACGTTGCAAATGCTCCCCTGAAAGGTTTGGCAGTCGAAACAGAAGGCTTTTTATCACAGGACAAGAAATCAGCCCTCAACAACTTAACCGGTGGAAAATATTTTTTTGAAAAAATCCCTAAGCCCCGGGGTCACAATTTCAGCAAAAATCTGACTTTTGGCAATTCACTCAAAAATGGTGCCAACCGGTTGCAAATGCTCCCCTGAAAGGTTTGGCAGTCGAAACAGAAGGCTTTTTATCACAGGACAAGAAATCAGCCCTCAACAACTTAACCGGCGGAAAATATTTTTTTGAAAAAATCCCTAAGCCCCGGGGTCACAATTTCAGCAAAAATCGGACTTTTGGCAATTCACTCAAAAATGGTGCCAGCAGGTTGCAAATGCTCCCCTGAAAGCTTTGGCGATGGAAACAGAAGGCTTTTTATCACAGGACAAGAAATCAGCCCTCAACAACTTAACCGGCGGAAAATATTTTTTTGAAAAAATCCCTAAGCCCCGGGGTCACAATTTCAGCAAAAATCTGACTTTTGGCAATTCACTCAAAAAGGGTGCCAACCGGTTGGAAATGCTCCCCTGAAAGGTTTGGCAGTCGAAACAGAAGGCTTTTTATCACAGGACAAGAAATCAGCCCTCAACAACTTAACCGGCGGAAAATATTTTTTTGAAAGAATCCCTGAGCCCCGGGGTCACAATTTCAGCAAAAATCTGACTTTTGGCAATTCACTCAAAAATGGTGCCAACCGGTTGCAAATGCTCCCTGGAAAGGTTTGGCAGTCGAAACAGAAGGCTTTTTATCACAGGACAAGAAATCAGCCCTCAACAACTTAACCGGCGGAAAATATTTTTTTGAAAAAATCTCTAAGCCCCGGGGTCACAATTTCAGCAAAAATCTGACTTTTGGCAATTCACTCAAAAATGGTGCCAGCACGTTGCAAATGCTCCCCTGAAAGCTTTGGCGATGGAAACAGAAAGCTTTTTATCACAGGACAAGGAATCAGCCCTCAAAAACCTAACCGGCGGAAAATATTTTTTTGAAAAAATCCCTAAGCCCCGGGGTCACAATTTCAGCAAAAATCTGACTTTTGGCAATTCACTCAAAAATGGTGCCAGCATGTTGCAAATGCTCCCCTAAAAGCTTTGGCGATGGAAACAGAAGGCTTTTTATCACAGGACAAGAAATCAGCCCTCAACAACTTAACCGGCGGAAAATATTTTTTTGAAAAAATCCCTAAGCCCCGGGGTCACAATGTCAGCAAAAATCTGACTTTTGGCAATTCACTCAAAAATGGTGCCAGAACGTTGTAAATGCTCCCCTGAAAGGTTTGGCAGTCGAAACAGAAGGCTTTTTATCACAGGACAAGAAATCAGCCCTCAACAACTTAACCGGCGGAAAATATTTTTTTGAAAAAATCCCTAAGCCCCGGGGTCACAATTTCATCAAAAATCTGACTTTTGGCAATTCACTCAAAAATGGTGCCAACCGGTTGCAAATGCTCCCCTGAAAGGTTTGGCAGTCGAAACAGAAGGCTTTTTATCACAGGACAAGAAATCAGCCCTCAACAACTTAACCGGCGGAAAATATTTTTTTGAAAGAATCCCTAAGCCCCGGGGTCACAATTTCAGCAAAAATCTGACTTTTGGCAATTCACTCAAAAATGGTGCCAACCGATTGCAAATGCTCCCTGGAAAGGTTTGGCAGTCGAAACAGAAGGCTTTTTATCACAGGACAAGAAATCAGCCCTCAACAACTTAACCGGCGGAAAATATTTTTTTGAAAAAATCCCTAAGCCCCGGGGTCACAATTTCAGCAAAAATCTGACCTTTGGCAATTCACTCAAAAATGGTGCCAACCAGTTGGAAATGCTCCCCTGAAAGGTTTGGCAGTCGAAATAGAAGGCTTTTTATCACAGGACAAGAAATCAGCCCTCAACAACTTAACCGGCGGAAAATATTTTTTTGAAAAAATCCCTAAGCCCCGGGGTCACAATTTCAGCAAAAATCTGACCTTTGGCAATTCACTCAAAAATGGTGCCAACCGGTTGGAAATGCTCCCCTGAAAGGTTTGGCAGTCGAAATAGAAGGCTTTTTATCACAGGACAAGAAATCAGCCCTCAACAACTTAACCGGCGGAAAATATTTTTTTGAAAAAATCCCTAAGCCCCGGGGTCACAATGTCAGCAAAAATCGGACTTTCGGCAATTCACTCAAAAATGGTGCCAGAACGTTGCAAATGCTCCCCTGAAAGGTTTGGCGATGGAAACAGAAGGCTTTTTATCACAGGACAAGAAATCAGCCCTCAACAACTTAACCGGCGGAAAATATTTTTTTGAAAAAATCCCTAAGCCCCGGGGTCACAATTTCAGCAAAAATCTGACTTTTGGCAATTCACTCAAAAAGGGTGCCAACCGGTTGGAAATGCTCCCCTGAAAGGTTTGGCAGTCGGAACAGAAGGCTTTTTATCACAGGACAAGAAATCAGCCCTCAACAACTTAACCGGCGGAAAATATTTTTTTGAAAAAATCCCTAAGCCCCGGGGTCACAATTTCAGCAAAAATCTGACTTTTGGCAATTCACTCAAAAAGGGTGCCAACCGGTTGGAAATGCTCCCCTGAAAGGTTTGGCAGTCGGAACAGAAGGCTTTTTATCACAGGACAAGAAATCAGCCCTCGAAAACCTAACCTGCGGAAAATATTTTTTTGAAAAAATCCCTAAGCCCCGGGGTCACAATGTCAGCAAAAATCTAACTTTTGGCAATTCACTCAAAAATGGTGCCAACCGGTTGCAAATGCTCCCCGGAAAAGTTTGGCAGTCGAAACAGAAGGCTTTTTATCACAGGACAAGAAATCAGCCCTCAACAACTTAACCGGCGGAAAATATTTTTTTGAAAAAATCTCTAAGCCCCGGGGTCACAATTTCAGCAAAAATCCGACTTTTGGCAATTCATTCAAAAATGGTGCCAACCGGTTGCAAATGCTCCCCGGAAAGGTTTGGCTGTCGAAACAGAAGGCTTTTTATCACAGGACAAGAAATCAGCCCTCAACAACTTAACCAGCGGAAAATATTTTTTTGAAAAAATCCCTAAGCCCCGGGGTCACAATTTCAGCAAAAATCTGACTTTTGGCAATTCACTCAAAAATGGTGCCAGCACGTTGCAAATGCTCCCCTGAAAGGTTTGGCGATGGAAACAGAAGGCTTTTTATCACAGGACAAGAAATCAGCCCTCAACAACTTAACCGGCGGAAAATATTTTTTTGAAAAAATCCCTAAGCCCCGGGGTCCGAATTTCAGCAAAAATCTGACTTTTGGCAATTCACTCAAAAATGGTGCCAGCACGTTGCAAATGCTCCCCTGAAAGGTTTGGCGATGGAAACAGAAGGCTTTTTATCACAGGACAAGAAATCAGCCCTCAACAACTTAACCGGCGGAAAATATTTTTTTGAAAAAATCCCTAAGCCCCGGGGTCACAATTTCAGCAAAAATCTGACCTTTGGCAATTCACTCAAAAATGGTGCCAACCGGTTGGAAATGCTCCCCTGAAAGGTTTGGCAGTCGAAATAGAAGGCTTTTTATCACAGGACAAGAAATCAGCCCTCAACAACTTAACCGGCGGAAAATATTTCTTTGAAAAAATCCCTAAGCCCCGGGGTCACAATTTCAGCAAAAATCTGACCTTTGGCAATTCACTCAAAAATGGTGCCAACCGGTTGGAAATGCTCCCCTGAAAGGTTTGGCAGTCGAAATAGAAGGCTTTTTATCACAGGACAAGAAATCAGCCCTCAACAACTTAACCGGCGGAAAATATTTTTTTGAAAAAATCCCTAAGCCCCGGGGTCACAATGTCAGCAAAAATCGGACTTTTGGCAATTCACTCAAAAATGGTGCCAGAACGTTGCAAATGCTCCCCTGAAAGGTTTGGCGATGGAAACAGAAGGCTTTTTATCACAGGACAAGAAATCAGCCCTCAACAACTTAACCGGCGGAAAATATTTTTTTGAAAAAATCCCTAAGCCCCGGGGTCACAATTTCAGCAAAAATCTGACTTTTGGCAATTCACTCAAAAAGGGTGCCAACCGGTTGGAAATGCTCCCCTGAAAGGTTTGGCAGTCGGAACAGAAGGCTTTTTATCACAGGACAAGAAATCAGCCCTCAACAACTTAACCGGCGGAAAATATTTTTTTGAAAAAATCCCTAAGCCCCGGGGTCACAATGTCAGCAAAAATCTAACTTTTGGCAATTCACTCAAAAATGGTGCCAACCGGTTGCAAATGCTCCCCGGAAAAGTTTGGCAGTCGAAATAGAAGGCTTTTTATCACAGGACAAGAAATCAGCCCTCAACAACTTAACCGGCGGAAAATATTTTTTTGAAAAAATCCCTAAGCCCCGGGGTCACAATGTCAGCAAAAATCGGACTTTCGGCAATTCACTCAAAAATGGTGCCAGAACGTTGCAAATGCTCCCCTGAAAGGTTTGGCGATGGAAACAGAAGGCTTTTTATCACAGGACAAGAAATCAGCCCTCAACAACTTAACCGGCGGAAAATATTTTTTTGAAAAAATCCCTAAGCCCCGGGGTCACAATTTCAGCAAAAATCTGACTTTTGGCAATTCACTCAAAAATGGTGCCAACCGGTTGCAAATGCTCCCCGGAAAAGTTTGGCAGTCGAAATAGAAGGCTTTTTATCACAGGACAAGAAATCAGCCCTCAACAACTTAACCGGCGGAAAATATTTTTTTGAAAAAATCCCTAAGCCCCGGGGTCACAATGTCAGCAAAAATCGGACTTTCGGCAATTCACTCAAAAATGGTGCCAGAACGTTGCAAATGCTCCCCTGAAAGGTTTGGCGATGGAAACAGAAGGCTTTTTATCACAGGACAAGAAATCAGCCCTCAACAACTTAACCGGCGGAAAATATTTTTTTGAAAAAATCCCTAAGCCCCGGGGTCACAATTTCAGCAAAAATCTGACTTTTGGCAATTCACTCAAAAAGGGTGCCAACCGGTTGGAAATGCTCCCCTGAAAGGTTTGGCAGTCGGAACAGAAGGCTTTTTATCACAGGACAAGAAATCAGCCCTCAACAACTTAACCGGCGGAAAATATTTTTTTGAAAAAATCCCTAAGCCCCGGGGTCACAATTTCAGCAAAAATCTGACTTTTGGCAATTCACTCAAAAAGGGTGCCAACCGGTTGGAAATGCTCCCCTGAAAGGTTTGGCAGTCGGAACAGAAGGCTTTTTATCACAGGACAAGAAATCAGCCCTCGAAAACCTAACCTGCGGAAAATATTTTTTTGAAAAAATCCCTAAGCCCCGGGGTCACAATGTCAGCAAAAATCTAACTTTTGGCAATTCACTCAAAAATGGTGCCAACCGGTTGCAAATGCTCCCCGGAAAAGTTTGGCAGTCGAAACAGAAGGCTTTTTATCACAGGACAAGAAATCAGCCCTCAACAACTTAACCGGCGGAAAATATTTTTTTGAAAAAATCTCTAAGCCCCGGGGTCACAATTTCAGCAAAAATCCGACTTTTGGCAATTCATTCAAAAATGGTGCCAACCGGTTGCAAATGCTCCCCGGAAAGGTTTGGCTGTCGAAACAGAAGGCTTTTTATCACAGGACAAGAAATCAGCCCTCAACAACTTAACCAGCGGAAAATATTTTTTTGAAAAAATCCCTAAGCCCCGGGGTCACAATTTCAGCAAAAATCTGACTTTTGGCAATTCACTCAAAAATGGTGCCAGCACGTTGCAAATGCTCCCCTGAAAGGTTTGGCGATGGAAACAGAAGGCTTTTTATCACAGGACAAGAAATCAGCCCTCAACAACTTAACCGGCGGAAAATATTTTTTTGAAAAAATCCCTAAGCCCCGGGGTCCGAATTTCAGCAAAAATCTGACTTTTGGCAATTCACTCAAAAATGGTGCCAGCACGTTGCAAATGCTCCCCTGAAAGCTTTGGCGATGGAAACAGAAGGCTTTTTATCACAGGACAAGAAATCAGCCCTCAACAACTTAACCGGCGGAAAATATTTTTTTGAAAAAATCCCTAAGCCCCGGGGTCACAATTTCAGCAAAAATCTGACCTTTGGCAATTCACTCAAAAATGGTGCCAACCGGTTGGAAATGCTCCCCTGAAAGGTTTGGCAGTCGAAATAGAAGGCTTTTTATCACAGGACAAGAAATCAGCCCTCAACAACTTAACCGGCGGAAAATATTTCTTTGAAAAAATCCCTAAGCCCCGGGGTCACAATTTCAGCAAAAATCTGACCTTTGGCAATTCACTCAAAAATGGTGCCAACCGGTTGGAAATGCTCCCCTGAAAGGTTTGGCAGTCGAAATAGAAGGCTTTTTATCACAGGACAAGAAATCAGCCCTCAACAACTTAACCGGCGGAAAATATTTTTTTGAAAAAATCCCTAAGCCCCGGGGTCACAATGTCAGCAAAAATCGGACTTTTGGCAATTCACTCAAAAATGGTGCCAGAACGTTGCAAATGCTCCCCTGAAAGGTTTGGCGATGGAAACAGAAGGCTTTTTATCACAGGACAAGAAATCAGCCCTCAACAACTTAACCGGCGGAAAATATTTTTTTGAAAAAATCCCTAAGCCCCGGGGTCACAATTTCAGCAAAAATCTGACTTTTGGCAATTCACTCAAAAAGGGTGCCAACCGGTTGGAAATGCTCCCCTGAAAGGTTTGGCAGTCGGAACAGAAGGCTTTTTATCACAGGACAAGAAATCAGCCCTCAACAACTTAACCGGCGGAAAATATTTTTTTGAAAAAATCCCTAAGCCCCGGGGTCACAATTTCAGCAAAAATCTGACTTTTGGCAATTCACTCAAAAAGGGTGCCAACCGGTTGGAAATGCTCCCCTGAAAGGTTTGGCAGTCGGAACAGAAGGCTTTTTATCACAGGACAAGAAATCAGCCCTCGAAAACCTAACCTGCGGAAAATATTTTTTTGAAAAAATCCCTAAGCCCCGGGGTCACAATGTCAGCAAAAATCTAACTTTTGGCAATTCACTCAAAAATGGTGCCAACCGGTTGCAAATGCTCCCCGGAAAAGTTTGGCAGTCGAAACAGAAGGCTTTTTATCACAGGACAAGAAATCAGCCCTCAACAACTTAACCGGCGGAAAATATTATTTTGAAAAAATCTCTAAGCTCCGGGGTCACAATTTCAGCAAAAATCTGACTTTTGGCAATTCATTCAAAAATGGTGCCAACCGGTTGCAAATGCTCCCCGGAAAGGTTTGGCTGTCGAAACAGAAGGCTTTTTATCACAGGACAAGAAATCAGCCCTCAACAACTTAACCGGCGGAAAATATTTTTTTGAAAAAATCCCTAAGCCCCGGGGTCACAATTTCAGCAAAAATCTGACTTTTGGCAATTCACTCAAAAATGGTGCCAACCAGTTGCAAATGCTCCCCTGAAAGCTTTGGCGATGGAAACAGGCTTTTTATCACAGGACAAGAAATCAGCCCTCAACAACTTAACCGGCGGAAAATATTTTTTTGAAAAAATCTCTAAGCCCCAGGGTCACAATTTCAGCAAAAACCTGACTTTTGGCAATTCACTCAAAAATGGTGCCAACCATTTGCAAATGCTCCCCTGAAAGCTTTGGCGATGGAAACAGAAGGCTTTTTATCACAGGACAAGAAATCAGCCCTCAACAACTTAACCGGCGGAAAATATTTTTTTGAAAAAATCCCTAAGCCCCAGGGTCACAATTTCAGTAAAAATCTGACTTTTGGCAATTCACTGAAAAATGGTGCCAACCGGTTGCAGATGCTCCCCGGAAAGGTTTGGCGATGGAAACAGAAGTCTTTTTATCACAGGACAAGAAATCAGCCCTCAACAACTTAACCGGCGGAAAATATTTTTTGGAAAAAATCCCTAAGCCCCGGGGTCACAATTTCAGCAAAAATCTGACTTTTGGCAATTCACTCAAAAATGGTGCCAGCACGTTGCAAATGCTCCCCTGAAAGGTTTGGCAGTCGAAACAGAAGGCTTTTTATCACAGGACAAGAAATCAGCCCTCAACAACTTAACCGGCGGAAAATATTTTTTTGAAAAAATCTCTAAGCCCCGGGGTCACAATTTCAGCAAAAATCTGACTTTTGGCAATTCATTCAAAAATGGTGCCAACCGGTTGCAAATGCTCCCCGGAAAGGTTTGGCTGTCGAAACAGAAGGCTTTTTATCACAGGACAAGAAATCAGCCCTCAACAACTTAACCGGCGGAAAATATTTTTTTGAAAAATTCCCAAAGCCCCGGGGTCACAATTTCAGCAAAAATCTGACTTTTGGCAATTCACTCAAAAATGGTGACAGCACGTTGCAAATACTCCCCTGAAAGGTTTGGCGATGGAAACAGAAGGCTTTTTATCACAGGACAAGAAATCAGCCCTCAACAACTTAACCGGCGGAAAATATTTTTTTGAAAAAATCCCTAAGCCCCGGGGTCACAATTTCAGCAAAAATCTGACTTTGGGCAATTCACTAAAAATGGTGCCAACCGGTTGCAAATGCTCCCCGGAAAGGTTTGGCAGTCGAAACAGAAGGCTTTTTATCACAGGACAAGAAATCAGCCCACAACAACTTAACCGGCGGAAAATATCTTTTTGAAAAAATCTCTAAGCCCCGGGGTCACAATTTCAGCAAAAATCTGACTTTTGGCAATTCACTCAGAAATGGTGCCAGCACGTTGCAAATGCTCCCCTTAAAGGTTTGGCGATGGAAACAGAAGGCTTTTTATCACAGGACAAGAAATCAGCCCTCAACAACTTAACCGGCGGAAAATATTATTTTGAAAAAATCTCTAAGCTCCGGGGTCACAATTTCAGCAAAAATCTGACTTTTGGCAATTCATTCAAAAATGGTGCCAACCGGTTGCAAATGCTCCCCGGAAAGGTTTGGCTGTCGAAACAGAAGGCTTTTTATCACAGGACAAGAAATCAGCCCTCAACAACTTAACCGGCGGAAAATATTTTTTTGAAAAAATCCCTAAGCCCCGGGGTCACAATTTCAGCAAAAATCTGACTTTTGGCAATTCACTCAAAAATGGTGCCAACCAGTTGCAAATGCTCCCCTGAAAGCTTTGGCGATGGAAACAGGCTTTTTATCACAGGACAAGAAATCAGCCCTCAACAACTTAACCGGCGGAAAATATTTTTTTGAAAAAATCTCTAAGCCCCAGGGTCACAATTTCAGCAAAAACCTGACTTTTGGCAATTCACTCAAAAATGGTGCCAACCATTTGCAAATGCTCCCCTGAAAGCTTTGGCGATGGAAACAGAAGGCTTTTTATCACAGGACAAGAAATCAGCCCTCAACAACTTAACCGGCGGAAAATATTTTTTTGAAAAAATCCCTAAGCCCCAGGGTCACAATTTCAGTAAAAATCTGACTTTTGGCAATTCACTGAAAAATGGTGCCAACCGGTTGCAGATGCTCCCCGGAAAGGTTTGGCGATGGAAACAGAAGTCTTTTTATCACAGGACAAGAAATCAGCCCTCAACAACTTAACCGGCGGAAAATATTTTTTGGAAAAAATCCCTAAGCCCCGGGGTCACAATTTCAGCAAAAATCTGACTTTTGGCAATTCACTCAAAAATGGTGCCAGCACGTTGCAAATGCTCCCCTGAAAGGTTTGGCAGTCGAAACAGAAGGCTTTTTATCACAGGACAAGAAATCAGCCCTCAACAACTTAACCGGCGGAAAATATTTTTTTGAAAAAATCTCTAAGCCCCGGGGTCACAATTTCAGCAAAAATCTGACTTTTGGCAATTCATTCAAAAATGGTGCCAACCGGTTGCAAATGCTCCCCGGAAAGGTTTGGCTGTCGAAACAGAAGGCTTTTTATCACAGGACAAGAAATCAGCCCTCAACAACTTAACCGGCGGAAAATATTTTTTTGAAAAATTCCCAAAGCCCCGGGGTCACAATTTCAGCAAAAATCTGACTTTTGGCAATTCACTCAAAAATGGTGACAGCACGTTGCAAATACTCCCCTGAAAGGTTTGGCGATGGAAACAGAAGGCTTTTTATCACAGGACAAGAAATCAGCCCTCAACAACTTAACCGGCGGAAAATATTTTTTTGAAAAAATCCCTAAGCCCCGGGGTCACAATTTCAGCAAAAATCTGACTTTGGGCAATTCACTAAAAATGGTGCCAACCGGTTGCAAATGCTCCCCGGAAAGGTTTGGCAGTCGAAACAGAAGGCTTTTTATCACAGGACAAGAAATCAGCCCACAACAACTTAACCGGCGGAAAATATCTTTTTGAAAAAATCTCTAAGCCCCGGGGTCACAATTTCAGCAAAAATCTGACTTTTGGCAATTCACTCAGAAATGGTGCCAGCACGTTGCAAATGCTCCCCTTAAAGGTTTGGCGATGGAAACAGAAGGCTTTTTATCACAGGACAAGAAATCAGCCCTCAACAACTTAACCGGCGGAAAATATTTTTTTGAAAAAATTCCTAAGCCCCGGGGTCACAATTTCAGCAAAAATCTGACTTTTGGCAATACACTCAAAAATGGTGCCAACCGGTTGCAAATGCTCCCCTGAAAGGTTTGGCAGTCGAAACAGAAGGCTTTTTATCACAGGACAAGAAATCAGCCCTCAACAACTTGACCGGCGGAAAATATTTTTTTAAAAAAATCTCTAATCCCCGGGTTCACAATTTCAGCAAAAATCTGACTTTTGGCAATTCACTCAAAAATGGTGCCAACCGGCTGCAAATGCTCCCCTGAAAGGTTTGGCAGTCGAAACAGAAGGCTTTTTATCACAGGACAAGAAATCCGCCCTCAACAACTTAACCGGCGGAAAATATTTTTTTGGAAAAATTCCTAAGCCCCGGGGTCACAGTTTCAGCAAAAATCTGACTTTTGGCAATTCTCTCAAAAATGGTGCCAGCACGTTGCAAATGCTCCCCTGAAAGATTTGGCAGTCGAAACAGAAGGCTTTTTATCACAGGACAAGAAATCAGCCCTCAACAACTTAACCGGCGGAAAATATTTTTTTGAAAAAATCCCTAAGCCCCGAGGTCACATTTTCAGCAAAAATCTGACTTTGGGCAATTCACTCAAAAATGGTGCCAACCAGTTGCAAATGCTCCCCTGAAAGGTTTGGCGATGGAAACAGAAGGCTTTTTATCACAGGACAAGAAATCAGCCCTCAACAACTTAACCGGCGGAAAATATTTTTTTGAAAAAAATCTCTAATCCCCGGGTTCACAATTTCAGCAAAAATCTGACTTTTGGCAATTCACTCAAAAATGGTGCCAACCGGCTGCAAATGCTCCCCTGAAAGGTTTGGCAGTCGAAACAGAAGGCTTTTTATCACAGGACAAGAAATCAGCCCTCAACAACTTAACCGGCGGAAATTTTTTTTTTGAAAAAATCCCTAAGCCCCGGGGTCACAGTTTCAGCAAAAATCTGACTTTTGGCAATTCTCTCAAAAATGGTGCCAGCACGTTGCAAATGCTCCCCTGAAAGGTTTGGCAGTCGAAACAGAAGGCTTTTTATCACAGGACAAGAAATCAGCCCTCAACAACTTAACCGGCGGAATTTTTTTTTTGAAAAAATCCCTAAGCCCCGGGGTCACAATTTCAGCAAAAATCTGACTTTGGGCAATTCACTCAAAAATGGTGCCAACCAGTTGCAAATGCTCCCCGGAAAGGTTTGGCAGTCGAAACAGAAGGCTTTTTATCACAGGACAAGAAATCAGCCCTCAACAACTTAACCGGCGGAAAATATTTTTTTGAAAAAATCCCTAAGCCCCGGGGTCACAATTTCAGCAAAAATCTGACTTTTGGCAATTCACTCAAAAATGGTGCCAACCGGTTGGAAATGCTCCCCTGAAAGGTTTGGCAGTCGAAACAGAAGGCTTTTTATCACAGGACAAGAAATCAGCCCTCAACAACTTAACCGGCGGAAAATATTTTTTTGAAAAATTCCCTAAGCCCCGGGGTCACAATTTCAGCAAAAATCTGACTTTTGGCAATTCACTCAAAAATGGTGCCAGCACGTTGCAAAGACTCCCCTGAAAGCTTTGGCGATGGAAACAGAAGGCTTTTTATCACAGGACAAGAAATCAGCCCTCAACAACTTAACCGGCGGAAAATATTTTTTTGAAAGAATCCCTAAGCCCCAGGGTCACAATTTCAGCAAAAATCTAACTTTGGGCAATTCACTCAAAAATGGTGCCAACCAGTTGCAAATGCTCCCCTGAAAGGTTTGGCGATGGAAACAGAAGGCTTTTTATCACAGGACAAGAAATCAGCCCTCAACAACTTAACCGGCGGAAAATATCTTTTTGAAAAAATCTCTAAGCCCCGGGGTCACAATTTCAGCAAAAATCTGACTTTTGGCAATTCACTCAGAAATGGTGCCAGCACGTTGCAAATGCTCCCCTGAAAAGTTTGGCGATGGAAACAGAAGGCTTTTTATCACAGGACAAGAAATCAGCCCTCAACAACTTAACCGGCGGAAAATATTTTTTTGAAAAAATCCCTAAGCCCCGGGGTCACAATTTCAGCAAAAATCTGACTTTTGGCAATACACTCAAAAATGGTGCCAACCGGTTGCAAATGCTCCCCTGAAAGGTTTGGCAGTCGAAACAGAAGGCTTTTTATCACAGGACAAGAAATCAGCCCTCAACAACTTGACCGGCGGAAAATATTTTTTTGAAAAAATCCCTAAGCCCCGGGTTCACAATTTCAGCAAAAATCTGACTTTTGGCAATTCACTCAAAAATGGTGCCAACCGGCTGCAAATGCTCCCCTGAAAGGTTTGGCAGTCGAAACAGAAGGCTTTTTATCACAGGACAAGAAATCAGCCCTCAACAACTTAACCGGCGGAAAATATTTTTTGGGAAAAATTCCTAAGCCCCGGGGTCACAGTTTCAGCAAAAATCTGACTTTTGGCAATTCTCTCAAAAATGGTGCCAGCACTTTGCAAATGCTCCCCTGAAAGATTTGGCAGTCGAAACAGAAGGCTTTTTATCACAGGACAAGAAATCAGCCCTCAACAACTTAACCGGCGGAAAATATTTTTTTGAAAAAATCCCTAAGCCCCGGGGTCACATTTTCAGCAAAAATCTGACTTTGGGCAATTCACTCAAAAATGGTGCCAACCAGTTGCAAATGCTCCCCTGAAAGGATTGGCGATGGAAACAGAAGGCTTTTTATCACAGGACAAGAAATCAGCCCTCAACAACTTAACCGGCGGAAAATATTTTTTTGAAAAAATCTCTAATCCCCGGGTTCACAATTTCAGCAAAAATCTGACTTTTGGCAATTCACTCAAAAATGGTGCCAACCGGCTGCAAATGCTCCCCTGAAAGGTTTGGCAGTCGAAACAGAAGGCTTTTTATCACAGGACAAGAAATCAGCCCTCAACAACTTAACCGGCGGAAATTTTTTTTTTGAAAAAATCCCTAAGCCCCGGGGTCACAGTTTCAGCAAAAATCTGACTTTTGGCCATTCTCTCAAAAATGGTGCCAGCACGTTGCAAATGCTCCCCTGAAAGGTTTGGCAGTCGAAACAGAAGGCTTTTTATCACAGGACAAGAAATCAGCCCTCAACAACTTAACCGGCGGAAATTTTTTTTTGAAAAAATCCCTAAGCCCCGGGGTCACAATTTTAGCAAAAAACTGACTTTGGGCAATTCACTCAAAAATGGTGCCAACCAGTTGCAAATGCTCCCCGGAAAGGTTTGGCAGTCGAAACAGAAGGCTTTTTATCACAGGACAAGAAATCAGCCCTCAACAACTTAACCGGTGGAAAATATTTTTTTGAAAAAATCCCTAAGCCCCGGGGTCACAATTTCAGCAAAAATCTGACTTTTGGCAATTCACTCAAAAATGGTGCCAGCACGTTGCAAATGCTCCCCTGAAAGGTTTGGCAGTCGAAACAGAAGGCTTTTTATCTCAGGACAAGAAATCAGCCCTCAACAACTTAACCGGTGGAAAATATTTTTTTGAAAAAATCCCTAAGCCCCGGGGTCACAATTTCAGCAAAAATCTGACTTTTGGCAATTCACTCAAAAATGGTGCCAACCGGTTGGAAATGCTCCCCTGAAAGGTTTGGCAGTCGAAACAGAAGGCTTTTTATCACAGGACAATAAATCAGCCCTCAACAACTTAACCGGCGGAAAATATTTTTTTGAAAAATTCCCTAAGCCCCGGGGTCACAATTTCAGCAAAAATCTGACTTTTGGCAATTCACTCAAAAATGGTGCCAGCACGTTGCAAAGACTCCCCTGAAAGCTTTGGCGATGGAAACAGAAGGCTTTTTATCACAGGACAAGAAATCAGCCCTCAACAACTTAACCGGCGGAAAATATTTTTTTGAAAAAATCCCTAAGCCCCGGGGTCACAATTTCAGCAAAAATCTGACTTTGGGCAATTCACTCAAAAATGGTGCCAACCAGTTGCAAATGCTCCCCTGAAAGGTTTGGCGATGGAAACAGAAGGCTTTTTATCACAGGACAAGAAATCAGCCCTCAACAACTTAACCGGCGGAAAATATTTTTTTGAAAAAATCCCTAAGGCCCGGGGTCACAATTTCAGCAAAAATCTGACTTTTGGCAATTCACTCAAAAATGGTGCCAACCAGTTGCAAATGCTCCCCCGGAAAGGTTTGGCAGTCGAAACAGAAGGCTTTTTATCACAGGACAAGAAATCAGCCCTCAACAACTTAACCGGCGGAAAATATTTTTTTGAAAAAATCCCTAAGCCCCGGGGTCACAATTTCAGCAAAAATCTGACTTTTGGCAATTCACTCAAAAATGGTGCCAGCACGTTGCAAATGCTCCCCTGAAAGGTTTGGCGATGGAAACAGAAGGCTTTTTATCACAGGACAAGAAATCAGCCCTCAACAACTTAACCGGCGGAAAATATTTTTTTGAAAAAATCCCTAAGCCCCGGGGTCACAATTTCAGCAAAAATCTGACTTTTGGCAATTCAATCAAAAATGGTGCCAACCAGTTGCAAATGCTCCCCTGAAAGGTTTGGCGATGGAAACAGAAGGCTTTTTATCACAGGACAAGAAATCAGCCCTCAACAACTTAACCGGCGGAAAATATTTTTTTGAAAAAATCCCTAAGCCCCGGGGTCACAATTTCAGCAAAAATCTGACTTTGGGCAATTCACTCAAAAATGGTGCCAACCAGTTGCAAATGCTCCCCTGAAAGGTTTGGCGATGGAAACAGAAGGCTTTTTATCACAGGACAAGAAATCAGCCCTCAACAACTTAACCGGCGGAAAATATTTTTTTGAAAAAATCCCTAAGCCCCGGGGTCACAATTTCAGCAAAAATCTGACTTTTGGCAATTCACTCAAAAATGGTGCCAACCAGTTGCAAATGCTCCCCCGGAAAGGTTTGGCAGTCGAAACAGAAGGCTTTTTATCACAGGACAAGAAATCAGCCCTCAACAACTTAACCGGCGGAAAATATTTTTTTGAAAAAATCCCTAAGCCCCGGGGTCACAATTTCAGCAAAAATGTGACTTTTGGCAATTCACTCAAAAATGGTGCCAGCACGTTGCAAATGCTCCCCTGAAAGGTTTGGCGATGGAAACAGAAGGCTTTTTATCACAGGACAAGAAATCAGCCCTCAACAACTTAACCGGCGGAAAATATTTTTTTGAAAAATTCCCTAAGCCCCGGGGTCACAATTTCAGCAAAAATCTGACTTTTGGCAATTCACTCAAAAATGGTGCCAGCACGTTGCAAAGACTCCCCTGAAAGCTTTGGCGATGGAAACAGAAGGCTTTTTATCACAGGACAAGAAATCAGCCCTCAACAACTTAACCGGCGGAAAATATTTTTTTGAAAAAATCCCTAAGCCCCGGGGTCACAATTTCAGCAAAAATCTGACTTTTGGCAATTCACTCAAAAATGGTGCCAACCAGTTGCAAATGCTCCCCTGAAAGGTTTGGCGATGGAAACAGAAGGCTTTTTATCACAGGACAAGAAATCAGCCCTCAACAACTTAACCGGCGGAAAATATTTTTTTGAAAAAATCCCTAAGGCCCGGGGTCACAATTTCAGCAAAAATCTGACTTTTGGCAATTCACTCAAAAATGGTGCCAACCAGTTGCAAATGCTCCCCCGGAAAGGTTTGGCAGTCGAAACAGAAGGCTTTTTATCACAGGACAAGAAATCAGCCCTCAACAACTTAACCGGCGGAAAATATTTTTTTGAAAAAATCCCTAAGCCCCGGGGTCACAATTTCAGCAAAAATCTGACTTTGGGCAATTCACTCAAAAATGGTGCCAACCAGTTGCAAATGCTCCCCTGAAAGGTTTGGCGATGGAAACAGAAGGCTTTTTATCACAGGACAAGAAATCAGCCCTCAACAACTTAACCGGCGGAAAATATTTTTTTGAAAAAATCCCTAAGCCCCGGGGTCACAATTTCAGCAAAAATCTGACTTTTGGCAATTCAATCAAAAATGGTGCCAACCAGTTGCAAATGCTCCCCTGAAAGGTTTGGCGATGGAAACAGAAGGCTTTTTATCACAGGACAAGAAATCAGCCCTCAACAACTTAACCGGCGGAAAATATTTTTTTGAAAAAATCCCTAAGCCCCGGGGTCACAATTTCAGCAAAAATCTGACTTTTGGCAATTCACTCAAAAATGGTGCCAGCACGTTGCAAATGCTCCCCTGAAAGGTTTGGCGATGGAAACAGAAGGCTTTTTATCACAGGACAAGAAATCAGCCCTCAACAACTTAACCGGCGGAAAATATTTTTTTGAAAAAATCCCTAAGCCCCGGGGTCACAATTTCAGCAAAAATCTGACTTTTGGCAATTCAATCAAAAATGGTGCCAACCAGTTGCAAATGCTCCCCTGAAAGGTTTGGCGATGGAAACAGAAGGCTTTTTATCACAGGACAAGAAATCAGCCCTCAACAACTTAACCGGCGGAAAATATTTTTTTGAAAAAATCCCTAAGCCCCGGGGTCACAATTTCAGCAAAAATCTGACTTTGGGCAATTCACTCAAAAATGGTGCCAACCAGTTGCAAATGCTCCCCTGAAAGGTTTGGCGATGGAAACAGAAGGCTTTTTATCACAGGACAAGAAATCAGCCCTCAACAACTTAACCGGCGGAAAATATTTTTTTGAAAAAATCCCTAAGCCCCGGGGTCACAATTTCAGCAAAAATCTGACTTTTGGCAATTCACTCAAAAATGGTGCCAACCAGTTGCAAATGCTCCCCCGGAAAGGTTTGGCAGTCGAAACAGAAGGCTTTTTATCACAGGACAAGAAATCAGCCCTCAACAACTTAACCGGCGGAAAATATTTTTTTGAAAAAATCCCTAAGCCCCGGGGTCACAATTTCAGCAAAAATGTGACTTTTGGCAATTCACTCAAAAATGGTGCCAGCACGTTGCAAATGCTCCCCTGAAAGGTTTGGCGATGGAAACAGAAGGCTTTTTATCACAGGACAAGAAATCAGCCCTCAACAACTTAACCGGCGGAAAATATTTTTTTGAAAAAATCCCTAAGCCCCGGGGTCACAATTTCAGCAAAAATCTGACTTTTGGCAATTCAATCAAAAATGGTGCCAACCAGTTGCAAATGCTCCCCTGAAAGCTTTGGCGATGCAAACAGGCTTTTTATCACAGGACAAGAAATCAGCCCTCAACAACTTAACCGGCGGAAAATATTTTTTTGAAAAAATCTCTAAGCCCCGGGGTCACAATTTCAGCAAAAACCTGACTTTTGGCAATTCACTCAAAAATGGTGCCAACTGGCTGCAAATGCTCCCCTGAAAGGTTTGGCAGTCGAAACAGAAGGAATTTTATCACAGGACAAGAAATCAGCCCTCAACAACTTAACCGGCGGAAAATATTTTTTTGAAAAAATCCCTAAGCCCCGGGGTCACAATTTCAGCAAAAATCTGACTTTTGGCAATTCACTCAAAAATGGTGCCAACCGGTTGGAAATGCTCCCCTGAAAGGTTTGGCAGTCGAAACAGAAGGCTTTTTATCACAGGACAAGAAATCAGCCCTCAACAACTTAACCGGCGGAAAATATTTTTTTGAAAAGATCCCTAAGCCCCGGGGTCACAATTTCAGCAAAAATCTGACTTTGGGCAATTCACTCAAAAATGGTGCCAACCAGTTGCAAATGCTCCCCTGAAAGGTTTGGCGATGGAAACAGAAGGCTTTTTATCACAGGACAAGAAATCAGCCCTCAACAACTTAACCGGCGGAAAATATTTTTTTGAAAAAATCCCTAAGCCCCGGGGTCACAATTTCAGCAAAAATCTGACTTTTGGCAATTCACTCAAAAATGGTGCCAACCGGTTGGAAATGCTCCCCTGAAAGGTTTGGCAGTCGAAACAGAAGGCTTTTTATCACAGGACAAGAAATCAGCCCTCAACAACTTAACCGGCGGAAAATATTTTTTTGAAAAAATCCCTAAGCCCCGGGGTCACAATTTCAGCAAAAATCTGACTTTTGGCAATTCAATCAAAAATGGTGCCAACCAGTTGCAAATGCTCCCCTGAAAGCTTTGGCGATGGAAACAGGCTTTTTATCACAGGACAAGAAATCAGCCCTCAACAACTTAACCGGCGGAAAATATTTTTTTGAAAAAATCTCTAAGCCCCGGGGTCACAATTTCAGCAAAAACCTGACTTTTGGCAATTCACTCAAAAATGGTGCCAACTGGCTGCAAATGCTCCCCTGAAAGGTTTGGCAGTCGAAACAGAAGGAATTTTATCACAGGACAAGAAATCAGCCCTCAACAACTTAACCGGCGGAAAATATTTTTTTGAAAAAATCCCTAAGCCCCGGGGTCACAATTTCAGCAAAAATCTGACTTTTGGCAATTCACTCAAAAATGGTGCCAACCGGTTGGAAATGCTCCCCTGAAAGGTTTGGCAGTCGAAACAGAAGGCTTTTTATCACAGGACAAGAAATCAGCCCTCAACAACTTAACCGGCGGAAAATATTTTTTTGAAAAGATCCCTAAGCCCCGGGGTCACAATTTCAGCAAAAATCTGACTTTGGGCAATTCACTCAAAAATGGTGCCAGCACGTTGCAAATGCTCCCCTGAAAGGTTTGGCGATGGAAACAGAAGGCTTTTTATCACAGGACAAGAAATCAGCCCTCAACAACTTAACCGGCGGAAATTTTTTTTTTGAAAAAATCCCTAAGCCCCGGGGTCACAATTTCAGCAAAAATCTGACTTTTGGCAATTCACTGAAAAATGGTGCCATCCGTTTGCAAATGCTCCCCGGAAAGGTTTGGCGATGGAAACAGAAGTCTTTTAATCACAGGACAAGAAATCAGCCCTCAACAACTTAACCGGCGGAAAATATTTTTTTGAAAAAATCCCTAAGCCCCGGGGTCACAATTTCAGCAAAAATCTGACTTTTGGCAATTCAATCAAAAATGGTGCCAACCAGTTGCAAATGCTCCCCTGAAAGGTTTGGCGATGGAAACAGAAGGCTTTTTATCACAGGACAAGAAATCAGCCCTCAACAACTTAACCGGCGGAAAATATTTTTTTGAAAAAATCCCTAAGCCCCGGGGTCACAATTTCAGCAAAAATCTGACTTTGGGCAATTCACTCAAAAATGGTGCCAACCAGTTGCAAATGCTCCCCTGAAAGGTTTGGCGATGGAAACAGAAGGCTTTTTATCACAGGACAAGAAATCAGCCCTCAACAACTTAACCGGCGGAAAATATTTTTTTGAAAAAATCCCTAAGCCCCGGGGTCACAATTTCAGCAAAAATCTGACTTTTGGCAATTCACTCAAAAATGGTGCCAACCAGTTGCAAATGCTCCCCCGGAAAGGTTTGGCAGTCGAAACAGAAGGCTTTTTATCACAGGACAAGAAATCAGCCCTCAACAACTTAACCGGCGGAAAATATTTTTTTGAAAAAATCCCTAAGCCCCGGGGTCACAATTTCAGCAAAAATGTGACTTTTGGCAATTCACTCAAAAATGGTGCCAGCACGTTGCAAATGCTCCCCTGAAAGGTTTGGCGATGGAAACAGAAGGCTTTTTATCACAGGACAAGAAATCAGCCCTCAACAACTTAACCGGCGGAAAATATTTTTTTGAAAAAATCCCTAAGCCCCGGGGTCACAATTTCAGCAAAAATCTGACTTTTGGCAATTCAATCAAAAATGGTGCCAACCAGTTGCAAATGCTCCCCTGAAAGCTTTGGCGATGCAAACAGGCTTTTTATCACAGGACAAGAAATCAGCCCTCAACAACTTAACCGGCGGAAAATATTTTTTTGAAAAAATCTCTAAGCCCCGGGGTCACAATTTCAGCAAAAACCTGACTTTTGGCAATTCACTCAAAAATGGTGCCAACTGGCTGCAAATGCTCCCCTGAAAGGTTTGGCAGTCGAAACAGAAGGAATTTTATCACAGGACAAGAAATCAGCCCTCAACAACTTAACCGGCGGAAAATATTTTTTTGAAAAAATCCCTAAGCCCCGGGGTCACAATTTCAGCAAAAATCTGACTTTTGGCAATTCACTCAAAAATGGTGCCAACCGGTTGGAAATGCTCCCCTGAAAGGTTTGGCAGTCGAAACAGAAGGCTTTTTATCACAGGACAAGAAATCAGCCCTCAACAACTTAACCGGCGGAAAATATTTTTTTGAAAAGATCCCTAAGCCCCGGGGTCACAATTTCAGCAAAAATCTGACTTTGGGCAATTCACTCAAAAATGGTGCCAACCAGTTGCAAATGCTCCCCTGAAAGGTTTGGCGATGGAAACAGAAGGCTTTTTATCACAGGACAAGAAATCAGCCCTCAACAACTTAACCGGCGGAAAATATTTTTTTGAAAAAATCCCTAAGCCCCGGGGTCACAATTTCAGCAAAAATCTGACTTTTGGCAATTCACTCAAAAATGGTGCCAACCGGTTGGAAATGCTCCCCTGAAAGGTTTGGCAGTCGAAACAGAAGGCTTTTTATCACAGGACAAGAAATCAGCCCTCAACAACTTAACCGGCGGAAAATATTTTTTTGAAAAAATCCCTAAGCCCCGGGGTCACAATTTCAGCAAAAATCTGACTTTTGGCAATTCAATCAAAAATGGTGCCAACCAGTTGCAAATGCTCCCCTGAAAGCTTTGGCGATGGAAACAGGCTTTTTATCACAGGACAAGAAATCAGCCCTCAACAACTTAACCGGCGGAAAATATTTTTTTGAAAAAATCTCTAAGCCCCGGGGTCACAATTTCAGCAAAAACCTGACTTTTGGCAATTCACTCAAAAATGGTGCCAACTGGCTGCAAATGCTCCCCTGAAAGGTTTGGCAGTCGAAACAGAAGGAATTTTATCACAGGACAAGAAATCAGCCCTCAACAACTTAACCGGCGGAAAATATTTTTTTGAAAAAATCCCTAAGCCCCGGGGTCACAATTTCAGCAAAAATCTGACTTTTGGCAATTCACTCAAAAATGGTGCCAACCGGTTGGAAATGCTCCCCTGAAAGGTTTGGCAGTCGAAACAGAAGGCTTTTTATCACAGGACAAGAAATCAGCCCTCAACAACTTAACCGGCGGAAAATATTTTTTTGAAAAGATCCCTAAGCCCCGGGGTCACAATTTCAGCAAAAATCTGACTTTGGGCAATTCACTCAAAAATGGTGCCAACCAGTTGCAAATGCTCCCCTGAAAGGTTTGGCGATGGAAACAGAAGGCTTTTTATCACAGGACAAGAAATCAGCCCTCAACAACTTAACCGGCGGAAAATATTTTTTTGAAAAAATCCCTAAGCCCCGGGGTCACAATTTCAGCAAAAATCTGACTTTTGGCAATTCACTCAAAAATGGTGCCAACCGGTTGGAAATGCTCCCCTGAAAGGTTTGGCAGTCGAAACAGAAGGCTTTTTATCACAGGACAAGAAATCAGCCCTCAACAACTTAACCGGCGGAAAATATTTTTTTGAAAAGATCCCTAAGCCCCGGGGTCACAATTTCAGCAAAAATCTGACTTTGGGCAATTCACTCAAAAATGGTGCCAGCACGTTGCAAATGCTCCCCTGAAAGGTTTGGCGATGGAAACAGAAGGCTTTTTATCACAGGACAAGAAATCAGCCCTCAACAACTTAACCGGCGGAAATTTTTTTTTTGAAAAAATCCCTAAGCCCCGGGGTCACAATTTCAGCAAAAATCTGACTTTTGGCAATTCACTGAAAAATGGTGCCATCCGTTTGCAAATGCTCCCCGGAAAGGTTTGGCGATGGAAACAGAAGTCTTTTAATCACAGGACAAGAAATCAGCCCTCAACAACTTAACCGGCGGAAAATATTTTTTTGAAAAAATCCCTAAGCCCCGGGGTCACAATTTAAGCAAAAATCTGACTTTTGGCAATTCAATCAAAAATGGTGCCAACCAGTTGCAAATGCTCCCCTGAAAGGTTTGGCAGTCGAAACAGAAGGCTTTTTATCACAGGACAAGAAATCAGCCCACAACAACTTAACCGGCGGAAAATATTTTTTTTGAAAAAATCTCTAAGCCCCGGGGTCAGAATTTCAGCAAAAATCTGACTTTTGGCAATTCACTCAGAAATGGTGCCAGCACGTTGCAAATGCTCCCCTGAAAGGTTTGGCGATGGAAACAGAAGGCTTTTTATCACAGGACAAGAAATCAGCCCTCAACAACTTAACCGGCGGAAAATATTTTTTTGAAAAAATCCCTAAGCCCCGGGGTCACAATTTCAGCAAAAATCTGACTTTTGGCAATACACTCAAAAATGGTGCCTACCGGTTGCAAATGCTCCCCTGAAAGGTTTGGCAGTCGAAACAGAAGGCTTTTTATCACAGGACAAGAAATCAGCCCTCAACAACTTAACCGGCGGAAAATATTTTTTTGAAAAAATCTCTAATCCCCGGGTTCACAATTTCAGCAAAAATCTGACTTTTGGCAATTCACTCAAAAATGGTGCCAACCGGCTGCAAATGCTCCCCTGAAAGGTTTGGCAGTCGAAACAGAAGGCTTTTTATCACAGGACAAGAAATCAGCCCTCAACAACTTAACCGGCGGAAAATATTTTTTTGAAAAAATCCCTAAGCCCCGGGGTCACAGTTTCAGCAAAAATCTGACTTTTGGCAATTCTCTCAAAAATGGTGCCAGCACGTTGCAAATGCTCCCCTGAAAGGTTTGGCGATGGAAACAGAAGGCTTTTTATCACAGGACAAGAAATCAGCCCTCAACAACTTAACCGGCGGAAAATATTTTTTTGAAAAAATCCCTAAGCCCCGGGGTCACAATTTCAGCAAAAATCTGACTTTGGGCAATTCACTCAAAAATGGTGCCAACCAGTTGCAAATGCTCCCCTGAAAGGTTTGGCGATGGAAACAGAAGGCTTTTTATCACAGGACAAGAAATCAGCCCTCAACAACTTAACCAGCGGAAAATATTTTTTTGAAAAAATCCCTAAGCCCCGGAGTCACAATTTCAGCAAAAATCTAACTTTTGGCAATACACTCAAAAATGGTGCCAACCGGTTGCAAATGCTCCCCTGAAAGGTTTGGCGATGGAAACAGAAGGCTTTTTATCACAGGACAAGAAATCAGCCCTCAACAACTTAACCGGCGGAAAAATTTTTTTTGAAAAAATCCCTAAGCCCCGGGGTCACAATTTCAGCAAAAATCTGACTTTTGGCAATTCAATCAAAAATGGTGCCAACCAGTTGCAAATGCTCCCCTGAAAGCTTTGGCGATGGAAACAGGCTTTTTATCACAGGACAAGAAATCAGCCCTCAACAACTTAACCGGCGGAAAATATTTTTTTGAAAAAATCTCTAAGCCCCGGGGTCACAATTTCAGCAAAAACCTGACTTTTGGCAATTCACTCAAAAATGGTGCCAACTGGCTGCAAATGCTCCCCTGAAAGGTTTGGCAGTCGAAACAGAAGGCTTTTTATCACAGGACAAGAAATCAGCCCTCAACAACTTAACCGGCGGAAAATATTTTTTTGAAAAAATCCCTAAGCCCCGGGGTCACAATTTCAGCAAAAATCTGACTTTGGGCAATTCACTCAAAAATGGTGCCAACCAGTTGCAAATGCTCCCCTGAAAGGTTTGGCGATGGAAACAGAAGGCTTTTTATCACAGGACAAGAAATCAGCCCTCAACAACTTAACCGGCGGAAAATATTTTTTTGAAAAAATCCCTAAGCCCCGGGGTCACAATTTCAGCAAAAATCTGACTTTTGGCAATTCACTCAAAAATGGTGCCAACCAGTTGCAAATGCTCCCCCGGAAAGGTTTGGCAGTCGAAACAGAAGGCTTTTTATCACAGGACAAGAAATCAGCCCTCAACAACTTAACCGGCGGAAAATATTTTTTTGAAAAAATCCCTAAGCCCCGGGGTCACAATTTCAGCAAAAATCTGACTTTTGGCAATTCACTCAAAAATGGTGCCAGCACGTTGCAAATGCTCCCCTGAAAGGTTTGGCGATGGAAACAGAAGGCTTTTTATCACAGGACAAGAAATCAGCCCTCAACAACTTAACCGGCGGAAAATATTTTTTTGAAAAAATCCCTAAGCCCCGGGGTCACAATTTCAGCAAAAATCTGACTTTTGGCAATTCAATCAAAAATGGTGCCAACCAGTTGCAAATGCTCCCCTGAAAGCTTTGGCGATGGAAACAGGCTTTTTATCACAGGACAAGAAATCAGCCCTCAACAACTTAACCGGCGGAAAATATTTTTTTGAAAAAATCTCTAAGCCCCGGGGTCACAATTTCAGCAAAAACCTGACTTTTGGCAATTCACTCAAAAATGGTGCCAACTGGCTGCAAATGCTCCCCTGAAATGTTTGGCAGTCGAAACAGAAGGAATTTTATCACAGGACAAGAAATCAGCCCTCAACAACTTAACCGGCGGAAAATATTTTTTTGAAAAAATCCCTAAGCCCCGGGGTCACAATTTCAGCAAAAATCTGACTTTTGGCAATTCACTCAGAAATGGTGCCAGCACGTTGCAAAGACTCCCCTGAAAGCTTTGGCGATGGAAACAGAAGGCTTTTTATCACAGGACAAGAAATCAGCCCTCAACAACTTAACCGGCGGAAAATATTTTTTTGAAAAAATCCCTAAGCCCCGGGGTCACAATTTCAGCAAAAATCTGACTTTTGGCAATTCACTCAAAAATGGTGCCAACCAGTTGCAAATGCTCCCCTGAAAGGTTTGGCGATGGAAACAGAAGGCTTTTTATCACAGGACAAGAAATCAGCCCTCAACAACTTAACCGGCGGAAAATATTTTTTTGAAAAAATCCCTAAGGCCCGGGGTCACAATTTCAGCAAAAATCTGACTTTTGGCAATTCACTCAAAAATGGTGCCAACCAGTTGCAAATGCTCCCCCGGAAAGGTTTGGCAGTCGAAACAGAAGGCTTTTTATCACAGGACAAGAAATCAGCCCTCAACAACTTAACCGGCGGAAAATATTTTTTTGAAAAAATCCCTAAGCCCCGGGGTCACAATTTCAGCAAAAATCTGACTTTGGGCAATTCACTCAAAAATGGTGCCAACCAGTTGCAAATGCTCCCCTGAAAGGTTTGGCGATGGAAACAGAAGGCTTTTTATCACAGGACAAGAAATCAGCCCTCAACAACTTAACCGGCGGAAAATATTTTTTTGAAAAAATCCCTAAGGCCCGGGGTCACAATTTCAGCAAAAATCTGACTTTTGGCAATTCACTCAAAAATGGTGCCAACCAGTTGCAAATGCTCCCCCGGAAAGGTTTGGCAGTCGAAACAGAAGGCTTTTTATCACAGGACAAGAAATCAGCCCTCAACAACTTAACCGGCGGAAAATATTTTTTTGAAAAAATCCCTAAGCCCCGGGGTCACAATTTCAGCAAAAATCTGACTTTTGGCAATTCACTCAAAAATGGTGCCAGCACGTTGCAAATGCTCCCCTGAAAGGTTTGGCGATGGAAACAGAAGGCTTTTTATCACAGGACAAGAAATCAGCCCTCAACAACTTAACCGGCGGAAAATATTTTTTTGAAAAAATCCCTAAGCCCCGGGGTCACAATTTCAGCAAAAATCTGACTTTTGGCAATTCAATCAAAAATGGTGCCAACCAGTTGCAAATGCTCCCCTGAAAGGTTTGGCGATGGAAACAGAAGGCTTTTTATCACAGGACAAGAAATCAGCCCTCAACAACTTAACCGGCGGAAAATATTTTTTTGAAAAAATCCCTAAGCCCCGGGGTCACAATTTCAGCAAAAATCTGACTTTGGGCAATTCACTCAAAAATGGTGCCAACCAGTTGCAAATGCTCCCCTGAAAGGTTTGGCGATGGAAACAGAAGGCTTTTTATCACAGGACAAGAAATCAGCCCTCAACAACTTAACCGGCGGAAAATATTTTTTTGAAAAAATCCCTAAGCCCCGGGGTCACAATTTCAGCAAAAATCTGACTTTTGGCAATTCACTCAAAAATGGTGCCAACCAGTTGCAAATGCTCCCCCGGAAAGGTTTGGCAGTCGAAACAGAAGGCTTTTTATCACAGGACAAGAAATCAGCCCTCAACAACTTAACCGGCGGAAAATATTTTTTTGAAAAAATCCCTAAGCCCCGGGGTCACAATTTCAGCAAAAATGTGACTTTTGGCAATTCACTCAAAAATGGTGCCAGCACGTTGCAAATGCTCCCCTGAAAGGTTTGGCGATGGAAACAGAAGGCTTTTTATCACAGGACAAGAAATCAGCCCTCAACAACTTAACCGGCGGAAAATATTTTTTTGAAAAAATCCCTAAGCCCCGGGGTCACAATTTCAGCAAAAATCTGACTTTTGGCAATTCAATCAAAAATGGTGCCAACCAGTTGCAAATGCTCCCCTGAAAGCTTTGGCGATGGAAACAGGCTTTTTATCACAGGACAAGAAATCAGCCCTCAACAACTTAACCGGCGGAAAATATTTTTTTGAAAAAATCTCTAAGCCCCGGGGTCACAATTTCAGCAAAAACCTGACTTTTGGCAATTCACTCAAAAATGGTGCCAACTGGCTGCAAATGCTCCCCTGAAAGGTTTGGCAGTCGAAACAGAAGGAATTTTATCACAGGACAAGAAATCAGCCCTCAACAACTTAACCGGCGGAAAATATTTTTTTGAAAAAATCCCTAAGCCCCGGGGTCACAATTTCAGCAAAAATCTGACTTTTGGCAATTCAATCAAAAATGGTGCCAACCAGTTGCAAATGCTCCCCTGAAAGGTTTGGCGATGGAAACAGAAGGCTTTTTATCACAGGACAAGAAATCAGCCCTCAACAACTTAACCGGCGGAAAATATTTTTTTGAAAAAATCCCTAAGCCCCGGGGTCACAATTTCAGCAAAAATCTGACTTTGGGCAATTCACTCAAAAATGGTGCCAACCAGTTGCAAATGCTCCCCTGAAAGGTTTGGCGATGGAAACAGAAGGCTTTTTATCACAGGACAAGAAATCAGCCCTCAACAACTTAACCGGCGGAAAATATTTTTTTGAAAAAATCCCTAAGCCCCGGGGTCACAATTTCAGCAAAAATCTGACTTTTGGCAATTCACTCAAAAATGGTGCCAACCAGTTGCAAATGCTCCCCCGGAAAGGTTTGGCAGTCGAAACAGAAGGCTTTTTATCACAGGACAAGAAATCAGCCCTCAACAACTTAACCGGCGGAAAATATTTTTTTGAAAAAATCCCTAAGCCCCGGGGTCACAATTTCAGCAAAAATGTGACTTTTGGCAATTCACTCAAAAATGGTGCCAGCACGTTGCAAATGCTCCCCTGAAAGGTTTGGCGATGGAAACAGAAGGCTTTTTATCACAGGACAAGAAATCAGCCCTCAACAACTTAACCGGCGGAAAATATTTTTTTGAAAAAATCCCTAAGCCCCGGGGTCACAATTTCAGCAAAAATCTGACTTTTGGCAATTCAATCAAAAATGGTGCCAACCAGTTGCAAATGCTCCCCTAAAAGCTTTGGCGATGGAAACAGGCTTTTTATCACAGGACAAGAAATCAGCCCTCAACAACTTAACCGGCGGAAAATATTTTTTTGAAAAAATCTCTAAGCCCCGGGGTCACAATTTCAGCAAAAACCTGACTTTTGGCAATTCACTCAAAAATGGTGCCAACTGGCTGCAAATGCTCCCCTGAAAGGTTTGGCAGTCGAAACAGAAGGAATTTTATCACAGGACAAGAAATCAGCCCTCAACAACTTAACCGGCGGAAAATATTTTTTTGAAAAAATCCCTAAGCCCCGGGGTCACAATTTCAGCAAAAATCTGACTTTTGGCAATTCACTCAAAAATGGTGCCAACCGGTTGGAAATGCTCCCCTGAAAGGTTTGGCAGTCGAAACAGAAGGCTTTTTATCACAGGACAAGAAATCAGCCCTCAACAACTTAACCGGCGGAAAATATTTTTTTGAAAAGATCCCTAAGCCCCGGGGTCACAATTTCAGCAAAAATCTGACTTTGGGCAATTCACTCAAAAATGGTGCCAACCAGTTGCAAATGCTCCCCTGAAAGGTTTGGCGATGGAAACAGAAGGCTTTTTATCACAGGACAAGAAATCAGCCCTCAACAACTTAACCGGCGGAAAATATTTTTTTGAAAAAATCCCTAAGCCCCGGGGTCACAATTTCAGCAAAAATCTGACTTTTGGCAATTCACTCAAAAATGGTGCCAACCGGTTGGAAATGCTCCCCTGAAAGGTTTGGCAGTCGAAACAGAAGGCTTTTTATCACAGGACAAGAAATCAGCCCTCAACAACTTAACCGGCGGAAAATATTTTTTTGAAAAAATCCCTAAGCCCCGGGGTCACAATTTCAGCAAAAATCTGACTTTTGGCAATTCAATCAAAAATGGTGCCAACCAGTTGCAAATGCTCCCCTGAAAGCTTTGGCGATGGAAACAGGCTTTTTATCACAGGACAAGAAATCAGCCCTCAACAACTTAACCGGCGGAAAATATTTTTTTGAAAAAATCTCTAAGCCCCGGGGTCACAATTTCAGCAAAAACCTGACTTTTGGCAATTCACTCAAAAATGGTGCCAACTGGCTGCAAATGCTCCCCTGAAAGGTTTGGCAGTCGAAACAGAAGGAATTTTATCACAGGACAAGAAATCAGCCCTCAACAACTTAACCGGCGGAAAATATTTTTTTGAAAAAATCCCTAAGCCCCGGGGTCACAATTTCAGCAAAAATCTGACTTTTGGCAATTCACTCAAAAATGGTGCCAACCGGTTGGAAATGCTCCCCTGAAAGGTTTGGCAGTCGAAACAGAAGGCTTTTTATCACAGGACAAGAAATCAGCCCTCAACAACTTAACCGGCGGAAAATATTTTTTTGAAAAGATCCCTAAGCCCCGGGGTCACAATTTCAGCAAAAATCTGACTTTGGGCAATTCACTCAAAAATGGTGCCAACCAGTTGCAAATGCTCCCCTGAAAGGTTTGGCGATGGAAACAGAAGGCTTTTTATCACAGGACAAGAAATCAGCCCTCAACAACTTAACCGGCGGAAAATATTTTTTTGAAAAAATCCCTAAGCCCCGGGGTCACAATTTCAGCAAAAATCTGACTTTTGGCAATTCACTCAAAAATGGTGCCAACCGGTTGGAAATGCTCCCCTGAAAGGTTTGGCAGTCGAAACAGAAGGCTTTTTATCACAGGACAAGAAATCAGCCCTCAACAACTTAACCGGCGGAAAATATTTTTTTGAAAAGATCCCTAAGCCCCGGGGTCACAATTTCAGCAAAAATCTGACTTTGGGCAATTCACTCAAAAATGGTGCCAGCACGTTGCAAATGCTCCCCTGAAAGGTTTGGCGATGGAAACAGAAGGCTTTTTATCACAGGACAAGAAATCAGCCCTCAACAACTTAACCGGCGGAAATTTTTTTTTTGAAAAAATCCCTAAGCCCCGGGGTCACAATTTCAGCAAAAATCTGACTTTTGGCAATTCACTGAAAAATGGTGCCATCCGTTTGCAAATGCTCCCCGGAAAGGTTTGGCGATGGAAACAGAAGTCTTTTAATCACAGGACAAGAAATCAGCCCTCAACAACTTAACCGGCGGAAAATATTTTTTTGAAAAAATCCCTAAGCCCCGGGGTCACAATTTCAGCAAAAATCTGACTTTTGGCAATTCAATCAAAAATGGTGCCAACCAGTTGCAAATGCTCCCCTGAAAGGTTTGGCAGTCGAAACAGAAGGCTTTTTATCACAGGACAAGAAATCAGCCCACAACAACTTAACCGGCGGAAAATATTTTTTTTGAAAAAATCTCTAAGCCCCGGGGTCAGAATTTCAGCAAAAATCTGACTTTTGGCAATTCACTCAGAAATGGTGCCAGCACGTTGCAAATGCTCCCCTGAAAGGTTTGGCGATGGAAACAGAAGGCTTTTTATCACAGGACAAGAAATCAGCCCTCAACAACTTAACCGGCGGAAAATATTTTTTTGAAAAAATCCCTAAGCCCCGGGGTCACAATTTCAGCAAAAATCTGACTTTTGGCAATACACTCAAAAATGGTGCCTACCGGTTGCAAATGCTCCCCTGAAAGGTTTGGCAGTCGAAACAGAAGGCTTTTTATCACAGGACAAGAAATCAGCCCTCAACAACTTAACCGGCGGAAAATATTTTTTTGAAAAAATCTCTAATCCCCGGGTTCACAATTTCAGCAAAAATCTGACTTTTGGCAATTCACTCAAAAATGGTGCCAACCGGCTGCAAATGCTCCCCTGAAAGGTTTGGCAGTCGAAACAGAAGGCTTTTTATCACAGGACAAGAAATCAGCCCTCAACAACTTAACCGGCGGAAAATATTTTTTTGAAAAAATCCCTAAGCCCCGGGGTCACAGTTTCAGCAAAAATCTGACTTTTGGCAATTCTCTCAAAAATGGTGCCAGCACGTTGCAAATGCTCCCCTGAAAGGTTTGGCGATGGAAACAGAAGGCTTTTTATCACAGGACAAGAAATCAGCCCTCAACAACTTAACCGGCGGAAAATATTTTTTTGAAAAAATCCCTAAGCCCCGGGGTCACAATTTCAGCAAAAATCTGACTTTGGGCAATTCACTCAAAAATGGTGCCAACCAGTTGCAAATGCTCCCCTGAAAGGTTTGGCGATGGAAACAGAAGGCTTTTTATCACAGGACAAGAAATCAGCCCTCAACAACTTAACCAGCGGAAAATATTTTTTTGAAAAAATCCCTAAGCCCCGGAGTCACAATTTCAGCAAAAATCTAACTTTTGGCAATACACTCAAAAATGGTGCCAACCGGTTGCAAATGCTCCCCTGAAAGGTTTGGCGATGGAAACAGAAGGCTTTTTATCACAGGACAAGAAATCAGCCCTCAACAACTTAACCGGCGGAAAATTTTTTTTTGAAAAAATCCCTAAGCCCCGGGGTCACAATTTCAGCAAAAATCTGACTTTTGGCAATTCAATCAAAAATGGTGCCAACCAGTTGCAAATGCTCCCCTGAAAGCTTTGGCGATGGAAACAGGCTTTTTATCACAGGACAAGAAATCAGCCCTCAACAACTTAACCGGCGGAAAATATTTTTTTGAAAAAATCTCTAAGCCCCGGGGTCACAATTTCAGCAAAAACCTGACTTTTGGCAATTCACTCAAAAATGGTGCCAACTGGCTGCAAATGCTCCCCTGAAAGGTTTGGCAGTCGAAACAGAAGGCTTTTTATCACAGGACAAGAAATCAGCCCTCAACAACTTAACCGGCGGAAAATATTTTTTTGAAAAAATCCCTAAGCCCCGGGGTCACAATTTCAGCAAAAATCTGACTTTGGGCAATTCACTCAAAAATGGTGCCAACCAGTTGCAAATGCTCCCCTGAAAGGTTTGGCGATGGAAACAGAAGGCTTTTTATCACAGGACAAGAAATCAGCCCTCAACAACTTAACCGGCGGAAAATATTTTTTTGAAAAAATCCCTAAGCCCCGGGGTCACAATTTCAGCAAAAATCTGACTTTTGGCAATTCACTCAAAAATGGTGCCAACCAGTTGCAAATGCTCCCCCGGAAAGGTTTGGCAGTCGAAACAGAAGGCTTTTTATCACAGGACAAGAAATCAGCCCTCAACAACTTAACCGGCGGAAAATATTTTTTTGAAAAAATCCCTAAGCCCCGGGGTCACAATTTCAGCAAAAATCTGACTTTTGGCAATTCACTCAAAAATGGTGCCAGCACGTTGCAAATGCTCCCCTGAAAGGTTTGGCGATGGAAACAGAAGGCTTTTTATCACAGGACAAGAAATCAGCCCTCAACAACTTAACCGGCGGAAAATATTTTTTTGAAAAAATCCCTAAGCCCCGGGGTCACAATTTCAGCAAAAATCTGACTTTTGGCAATTCAATCAAAAATGGTGCCAACCAGTTGCAAATGCTCCCCTGAAAGCTTTGGCGATGGAAACAGGCTTTTTATCACAGGACAAGAAATCAGCCCTCAACAACTTAACCGGCGGAAAATATTTTTTTGAAAAAATCTCTAAGCCCCGGGGTCACAATTTCAGCAAAAACCTGACTTTTGGCAATTCACTCAAAAATGGTGCCAACTGGCTGCAAATGCTCCCCTGAAATGTTTGGCAGTCGAAACAGAAGGAATTTTATCACAGGACAAGAAATCAGCCCTCAACAACTTAACCGGCGGAAAATATTTTTTTGAAAAAATCCCTAAGCCCCGGGGTCACAATTTCAGCAAAAATCTGACTTTTGGCAATTCACTCAAAAATGGTGCCAACCGGTTGGAAATGCTCCCCTGAAAGGTTTGGCAGTCGAAACAGAAGGCTTTTTATCACAGGACAAGAAATCAGCCCTCAACAACTTAACCGGCGGAAAATATTTTTTTGAAAAGATCCCTAAGCCCCGGGGTCACAATTTCAGCAAAAATCTGACTTTGGGCAATTCACTCAAAAATGGTGCCAACCAGTTGCAAATGCTCCCCTGAAAGGTTTGGCGATGGAAACAGAAGGCTTTTTATCACAGGACAAGAAATCAGCCCTCAACAACTTAACCGGCGGAAAATATTTTTTTGAAAAAATCCCTAAGCCCCGGGGTCACAATTTCAGCAAAAATCTGACTTTTGGCAATTCACTCAAAAATGGTGCCAACCGGTTGGAAATTCTCCCCTGAAAGGTTTGGCAGTCGAAACAGAAGGCTTTTTATCACAGGACAAGAAATCAGCCCTCAACAACTTAACCGGCGGAAAATATTTTTTTGAAAAGATCCCTAAGCCCCGGGGTCACAATTTCAGCAAAAATCTGACTTTGGGCAATTCACTCAAAAATGGTGCCAGCACGTTGCAAATGCTCCCCTGAAAGGTTTGGCGATGGAAACAGAAGGCTTTTTATCACAGGACAAGAAATCAGCCCTCAACAACTTAACCGGCGGAAAATATTTTTTTGAAAAAATCCCTAAGCCCCGGGGTCACAATTTCAGCAAAAATCTGACTTTTGGCAATACACTCAAAAATGGTGCCTACCGGTTGCAAATGCTCCCCTGAAAGGTTTGGCAGTCGAAACAGAAGGCTTTTTATCACAGGACAAGAAATCAGCCCTCAACAACTTAACCGGCGGAAAATATTTTTTTGAAAAAATCTCTAATCCCCGGGTTCACAATTTCAGCAAAAATCTGACTTTTGGCAATTCACTCAAAAATGGTGCCAACCGGCTGCAAATGCTCCCCTGAAAGGTTTGGCAGTCGAAACAGAAGGCTTTTTATCACAGGACAAGAAATCAGCCCTCAACAACTTAACCGGCGGAAAATATTTTTTTGAAAAAATCCCTAAGCCCCGGGGTCACAGTTTCAGCAAAAATCTGACTTTTGGCAATTCTCTCAAAAATGGTGCCAGCACGTTGCAAATGCTCCCCTGAAAGGTTTGGCGATGGAAACAGAAGGCTTTTTATCACAGGACAAGAAATCAGCCCTCAACAACTTAACCGGCGGAAAATATTTTTTTGAAAAAATCCCTAAGCCCCGGGGTCACAATTTCAGCAAAAATCTGACTTTGGGCAATTCACTCAAAAATGGTGCCAACCAGTTGCAAATGCTCCCCTGAAAGGTTTGGCGATGGAAACAGAAGGCTTTTTATCACAGGACAAGAAATCAGCCCTCAACAACTTAACCAGCGGAAAATATTTTTTTGAAAAAATCCCTAAGCCCCGGAGTCACAATTTCAGCAAAAATCTAACTTTTGGCAATACACTCAAAAATGGTGCCAACCGGTTGCAAATGCTCCCCTGAAAGGTTTGGGAGTCGAAACAGAAGGCTTTTTATCACAGGACAAGAAATCAGCCCTCAACAACTTAACCGGCGGAAAATATTTTTTTGAAAAAATCTCTAATCCCCGGGTTCACAATTTCAGCAAAAATCTGACTTTTGGCAATTCACTCAAAAAGGGTGCCAACCGGTTGGAAATGCTCCCCTGAAAGGTTTGGCAGTCGAAACAGAAGGCTTTTTATCACAGGACAAGAAATCAGCCCTCAACAACTTAACCGGCGGAAAATATTTTTTTGAAAAAATCCCTAAGCCCCGGGGTCACAATTTCAGCAAAAATCTGACTTTGGGCAATTCACTCAAAAATGGTGCCAACCAGTTGCAAATGCTCCCCTGAAAGGTTTGGCGATGGAAACAGAAGGCTTTTTATCACAGGACAAGAAATCAGCCCTCAACAACTTAACCAGCGGAAAATATTTTTTTGAAAAAATCCCTAAGCCCCGGGGTCACAATTTCAGCAAAAATCTGACTTTTGGCAATACACTCAAAAATGGTGCCAACCGGTTGCAAATGCTCCCCTGAAAGGTTTGGCAGTCGAAACAGAAGGCTTTTTATCACAGGACAAGAAATCAGCCCTCAACAACTTAACCGGCGGAAAATATTTTTTTGAAAAAATCTCTAATCCCCGGATTCACAATTTCAGCAAAAATCTGACTTTTGGCAATTCACTCAAAAATGGTGCCAACCGGCTGCAAATGCTCCCCTGAAAGGTTTGGCAGTCGAAACAGAAGGCTTTTTATCACAGGACAAGAAATCAGCCCTCAACAACTTAACCGGCGGAAAATATTTTTTTGAAAAAATCCCTAAGCCCCGGGGTCACAATTTCAGCAAAAATCTGACTTTTGGCAATTCACTCAAAAATGGTGCCAGCACGTTGCAAATGCTCCCCTGAAAGGTTTGGCAGTCGAAACAGAAGGCTTTTTATCTCAGGACAAGAAATCAGCCCTCAACAACTTAACCGGTGGAAAATATTTTTTTGAAAAAATCCCTAAGCCCCGGGGTCACAATTTCAGCAAAAATCTGACTTTTGGCAATTCACTCAAAAATGGTGCCAACCGGTTGCAAATGCTCCCCCGGAAAGGTTTGGCAGTCGAAACAGAAGGCTTTTTATCACAGGACAAGAAATCAGCCCTCAACAACTTAACCGGCGGAAAATATTTTTTTGAAAAAATCCCTAAGCCCCGGAGTCACAATTTCAGCAAAAATCTGACTTTTGGCAATTCACTCAAAAATGGTGCCAGCACGTTGCAAATGCTCCCCTGAAAGGTTTGGCAGTCGAAACAGAAGGCTTTTTATCACAGGACAAGAAATCAGCCCTCAACAACTTAACCGGCGGAAAATATTTTTTTGAAAAAATCCCTAAGCCCCGGGGTCACAATTTCAGCAAAAATCTGACTTTTGGCAATTCACTCAAAAATGGTGCCAACCAGTTGCAAATCCTCCCCTGAAAGGTTTGGCGATGGAAACAGAAGGCTTTTTATCACAGGACAAGAAATCAGCCCTCAACAACTTAACCGGCGGAAAATATTTTTTTGAAAAAATCCCTAGGCCCCGGGGTCACAATTTCAGTAAAAATCTGACTTTTGGCAATTCACTCAAAAATGGTGCCAGCACGTTGGAAATGCTCCCCTGAAAGGTTTGGCAGTCGAAACAGAAGGCTTTTTATCACAGGACAAGAAATCAGCCCTCAACAACTTAACCGGCGGAAAATATTTTTTTGAAAAAATCCCTAAGCCCCAGGGTCACAGTTTCAGCAAAAATCTGACTTTTGGCAATTCTCTCAAAAATGGTGCCAGCACGTTGCAAATGCTCCCCTGAAAGGTTTGGCAGTCGAAACAGAAGGCTTTTTATCACAGGACAAGAAATCAGCCCTCAACAACTTAACCGGCGGGAAATATTTTTTTGAAAAAATCCCTAAGCCCCGGGGTCACAATTTCAGCAAAAATCTGACTTTGGGCAATTCACTCAAAAATGGTGCCAACCAGTTGCAAATGCTCCCCTGAAAGGTTTGGCGATGGAAACAGAAGGCTTTTTATCACAGGACAAGAAATCAGCCCTCAACAACTTAACCAGCGGAAAATATTTTTTTGAAAAAATCCCTAAGCCCCGGGGTCACAATTTCAGCAAAAATCTGACTTTTGGCAATACACTCAAAAATGGTGCCAACCGGTTGCAAATGCTCCCCTGAAAGGTTTGGCAGTCGAAACAGAAGGCTTTTTATCACAGGACAAGAAATCAGCCCTCAACAACTTAACCGGCGGAAAATATTTTTTTGAAAAAATCTCTAATCCCCGGATTCACAATTTCAGCAAAAATCTGACTTTTGGCAATTCACTCAAAAATGGTGCCAACCGGCTGCAAATGCTCCCCTGAAAGGTTTGGCAGTCGAAACAGAAGGCTTTTTATCACAGGACAAGAAATCAGCCCTCAACAACTTAACCGGCAGAAAATATTTTTTTGAAAAAATCCCTAAGCCCCGGGGTCACAGTTTCAGCAAAAATCTGACTTTTGGCAATTCTCTCAAAAATGGTGCCAGCACGTTGCAAATGCTCCCCTGAAAGGTTTGGCAGTCGAAACAGAAGGCTTTTTATCACAGGACAAGAAATCAGCCCTCAACAACTTAACCGGCGGAATTTTTTTTTTGAAAAAATCCCTAAGCCCCGGGGTCACAATTTCAGCAAAAATCTGACTTTGGGCAATTCACTCAAAAATGGTGCCAACCAGTTGCAAATGCTCCCCGGAAAGGTTTGGCGATGGAAACAGAAGGCTTTTTATCTCAGGACAAGAAATCAGCCCTCAACAACTTAACCGGTGGAAAATATTTTTTTGAAAAGATCCCTAAGCCCCGGGGTCACAATTTCAGCAAAAATCTGACTTTTGGCAATTCACTCAAAAATGGTGCCAACCGGTTGGAAATGCTCCCCTGAAAGGTTTGGCAGTCGAAACAGAAGGCTTTTTATCACAGGACAAGAAATCAGCCCTCAACAACTTAACCGGCGGAAAATATTTTTTTGAAAAATTCCCTAAGCCCCGGGGTCACAATTTCAGCAAAAATCTGACTTTTGGCAATTCACTCAAAAATGGTGCCAACCAGTTGCAAAGGCTCCCCTGAAAGCTTTGGCGATGGGAACAGAAGGCTTTTTATCTCAGGAAAAGAAATCAGCCCTCAACAACTTAACCGGCGGAAAATATTTTTTTGAAAAAATCCCTAAGCCCCGGGGTCACAATTTCAGCAAAAATCTGACTTTTGGCAATTCACTCAAAAATGGTGCCAACCAGTTACAAATGCTCCCCTGAAACCTTTGGCGATGGAAACATAAGGTTTTTTATCACAGGGCAAGAAATCAGCCCTCAACAACTTAACCGGCGGAAAAATTTTTTTTGAGAAAATCTCTAAGCCCCGGGGTCACAATTTCAGCAAAAATCTGACTTTTGGAGATTCACTCAAAAATGGTGCCAACCGGCTGCAAATGCTCCCCTGAAAGGTTTGGCAGTCGAAACAGAAGGCTTTTTATCACAGGACAAGAAATCAGCCCTCAACAACTTAACCGGCGGAAAATATTTTTTTGAAAAAATCCCTAAGCCCCGGGGTCACAATTTCTGCAAAAATCTGACTTTTGGCAATTCACTCAAAAATGGTGACAGCACGTTGCAAGTGCTCCCCTGAAAGGTTTGGCAGTCGAAACAGAAGGCTTTTTATCACAGGACAAGAAATCAGCCCTCAACAACTTAACCGGCGGAAAATATTTTTTTGAAAAAATCCCTAAGCCCCGGGGTCACAATTTCAGCAAAAATCTGACTTTTGGCAATTCACTCAAAAATGGTGCCAGCACGTTGCAAATGCTCCCCTGAAAGCTTTGGCGATGGAAAACGAAGGCTTTTTATCACAGGACAAGGAATCAGCCCTCAAAAACCTAACCGGCGGAAAATATTTTTTTGAAAAAATCCCTAAGCCCCGGGGTCACAATGTCAGCAAAAATCTGACTTTTGGCAATTCACTCAAAAATGGTGCCAGCACGTTGCAGATGCTCCCCTGAAAGGTTTGGCGATGGAAACAGAAGGCTTTTTATCACAGGACAAGAAATCAGCCCTCAACAACTTAACTGGCGGAAAATATTTTTTTGAAAAGATCCCTAAGCCCCGGGGTCACAATTTCAGCAAAAATCTGACTTTTGGCAATTCACTGAAAAATGGTGCCAACCGGTTGCAAATGCTCCCCGGAAAGATTTGGCAATGGAAACAGAAGTCTTTTTATCAAAGGACAAGAAATCAGCCCTCAACAACTTAACCGGCGGAAAATATTTTTTTGAAAAAATCCCTAAGCCCCGGGGTCACAATTTCAGCAAAAATCTGACTTTTGGCAATTCACTCAAAAATGGTGCCAGCACGTTGCAAATGCTCCCCTGAAAGGTTTGGCAGTCGAAACAGAAGGCTTTTTATCACAGGACAAGAAATCAGCCCTCAACAACTTAACCGGCGGAAAATATTTTTTTGAAAAAATCTCTAAACCCCGGGGTCACAATTTCAGCAAAAATCTGACTTTTGGCAATTCATTCAAAAATGGTGCCAACCGGTTGCAAATGCTCCCCGGAAAGGTTTGGCTGTCGAAACAGAAGGCTTTTTATCACAGGACAAGAAATCAGCCCTCAACAACTTAACCAGCGGAAAATATTTTTTTGAAAAAATCCCTAAGCCCCAGGGTCACAATTTCAGCAAAAATCTGACTTTTGGCAATTCACTCAAAAATGGTGCCTGCACGTTGCAAAGACTCCCCTGAAAGGTTTGGCGATGGAAACAGAAGGCTTTTTATCACAGGACAAGAAATCAGCCCTCAGCAACTTAACCGGCGGAAAATATTTTTTTGAAAAAATCTCTAAGCCCCGGGGTCACAATTTCAGCAAAAATCTGACTTTTGGCAATTCACTCAAAAATGGTGCCAACCAGTTGCAAATGCTCCCCTGAAAGGTTTGGCGATGGAAACAGAAGGCTTTTTATCACAGGACAAGAAATCAGCCCTCAACAACCTAACCGGCGGAAAATATTTTTTTGAAAAAATCCCTAAGCCCCGGGGTCACAATTTCAGCAAAAATCTGACTTTTGGCAATTCACTCAAAAATGGTGCCAGCACGTTGCAAATGCTCCCCTGAAAGGTTTGGCAGTCGAAACAGAAGGCTTTTTATCACAGGACAAGAAATCAGCCCTCAACAACTTAACCGGTGGAAAATATTTTTTTGAAAAAATCCCTAAGCCCCGGAGTCACAATTTCAGTAAAAATCTGACTTTTGGCAATTCACTCAAAAATGGTGCCAGCACGTTGGAAATGCTCCCCTGAAAGGTTTGGCAGTCGAAACAGAAGGCTTTTTATCACAGGACAAGAAATCAGCCCACAACAACTTAACCGGCGGAAAATATTTTTTTGAAAAAATCTCTAAGCCCCGGGGTCACAATTTCAGCAAAAATCTGACTTTTGGCAATTCACTCAAAAATGGTGCCAGCACGTTGCAAATGCTCCCCTGAAAGGTTTGGCGATGGAAACAGAAGGCTTTTTATCACAGGACAAGAAATCAGCCCTCAACAACTTAACCGGCGGAAAATATTTTTTTGAAAAAATCCCTAAGCCCCGGGTTCACAATTTCAGCAAAAATCTGACTTTTGGCAATTCACTCAAAAATGGTGCCAACCGGCTGCACATGCTCCCCTGAAAGGTTTGGCAGTCGAAACAGAAGGCTTTTTATCACAGGACAAGAAATCAGCCCTCAACAACTTAACCGGCGGAAAATATTTTTTTGAAAAAATCCCTTAGCCCCGGGGTCACAATTTCAGCAAAAATCTGACTTTTGGCAATTCACTCAAAAATGGTGACAGCACGTTGCAAGTGCTCCCCTGAAAGGTTTGGCAGTCGAAACAGAAGGCTTTTTATCACAGGACAAGAAATCAGCCCTCAACAACTTAACCGGTGGAAAATATTTTTTTGAAAAAATCCCTGAGCCCCGGGGTCACAATTTCAGCAAAAATCTGACTTTTGGCAATTCACTCAAAAATGGTGCCAGCACGTTGCAAATGCTCCCCTGAAAGGTTTGGCGATGGAAACAGAAGGCTTTTTATCACAGGACAAGAAATAAGCCCTCAACAACTTAACCGGCGGAAAATATTTTTTTGAAAAAATCTCTAAGCCCCGGGGTCACAATTTCAGCAAAAACCTGACTTTTGGCAATTCACTCAAAAATGGTGCCAACCGGTTGGAAATGCTCCCCTGAAAGGTTTGGCAGTCGAAACAGAAGGCTTTTTATCACAGGACAAGAAATCAGCCCTCAACAACTTAACTGGCGAAAATATTTTTTTGAAAAGATCCCTAAGCCCCGGGGTCACAATTTCAGCAAAAATCTGACTTTTGGCAATTCACTCAAAAATGGTGCCAACCGGTTGCAAATGCTCCCCGGAAAGGTTTGGCGATGGAAACAGAAGTCTTTTTATCAAAGGACAAGAAATCAGCCCTCAACAACTTAACCGGCGGAAAATATTTTTTTGAAAAAATCCCTAAGCCCCGGGGTCACAATTTCTGCAAAAATCTGACTTTTGGCAATTCACTCAAAAATGGTGACAGCACGTTGCAAGTGCTCCCCTGAAAGGTTTGGCAGTCGAAACAGAAGGCTTTTTATCACAGGACAAGAAATCAGCCCTCAACAACTTAACCGGCGGAAAATATTTTTTTGAAAAAATCCCTAAGCCCCGGGGTCACAATTTCAGCAAAAATCTGACTTTTGGCAATTCACTCAAAAATGGTGCCAGCACGTTGCAAATGCTCCCCTGAAAGCTTTGGCGATGGAAAACGAAGGCTTTTTATCACAGGACAAGGAATCAGCCCTCAAAAACCTAACCGGCGGAAAATATTTTTTTGAAAAAATCCCTAAGCCCCGGGGTCACAATGTCAGCAAAAATCTGACTTTTGGCAATTCACTCAAAAATGGTGCCAGCAGGTTGCAAATGCTCCCCTGAAAGCTTTGGCGATGGAAACAGAAGGCTTTTTATCACAGGACAAGAAATCAGCCCTCGAAAACCTAACCTGCGGAAAATATTTTTTTGAAAAAATCCCTAAGCCCCGGGGTCACAATGTCAGCAAAAATCTGACTTTTGGCAATTCACTCAAAAATGGTGCCAGCACGTTGCAGATGCTCCCCTGAAAGGTTTGGCGATGGAAACAGAAGGCTTTTTATCACAGGACAAGAAATCAGCCCTCAACAACTTAACTGGCGGAAAATATTTTTTTGAAAAGATCCCTAAGCCCCGGGGTCACAATTTCAGCAAAAATCTGACTTTTGGCAATTCACTGAAAAATGGTGCCAACCGGTTGCAAATGCTCCCCGGAAAGGTTTGGCGATGGAAACAGAAGTCTTTTTATCACAGGACAAGAAATCAGCCCTCAACAACTTAACCGGCGGAAAATATTTTTTTGAAAAAATCTCTAAGCCCCGGGGTCACAATTTCAGCAAAAATCTGACTTTTGGCAATTCATTCAAAAATGGTTCCAACCGGTTGCAAATGCTCCCCGGAAAGGTTTGGCTGTCGAAACAGAAGGCTTTTTATCACAGGACAAGAAATCAGCCCTCAACAACCTAACCGGCGGAAAATATTTTTTTGAAAAAATCCCTAAGCCCCGGGGTCACAATTTCAGCAAAAATCTGACTTTTGGCAATTCACTCAAAAATGGTGCCAGCACGTTGCAAATGCTCCCCTGAAAGGTTTGGCAGTCGAAACAGAAGGCTTTTTATCACAGGACAAGAAATCAGCCCTCAACAACTTAACCGGCGGAAAATATTTTTTTGAAAAAATCCCTAAGCCCCGGGGTCACAATTTCAGTAAAAATCTGACTTTTGGCAATTCACTCAAAAATGGTGCCAGCACGTTGGAAATGCTCCCCTGAAAGGTTTGGCAGTCGAAACAGAAGGCTTTTTATCACAGGACAAGAAATCAGCCCACAACAACTTAACCGGCGGAAAATATTTTTTTGAAAAAATCTCTAATCCCCGGGTTCACAATTTCAGCAAAAATCTGACTTTTGGCAATTCACTCAAAAATGGTGCCAACCGGCTGCAAATGCTCCCCTGAAAGGTTTGGCAGTCGAAACAGAAGGCTTTTATCACAGGACAAGAAATCAGCCCTCAACAACTTAACCAGCGGAAAATATTTTTTTGAAAAAATCCCTAAGCCCCAGGGTCACAATTTCAGCAAAAATCTGACTTTTAGCAATTCACTCAAAAATGGGGCCAACCAGTTGCAAATGCTCCCCTGAAAGGTTTGGCGATGGAAACAGAAGGCTTTTTATCACAGGACAAGAAATCAGCCCTCAACAACCTATCCGGCGGAAAATATTTTTTTGAAAAAATCCCTAAGCCCCGGGGTCACAATTTCAGCAAAAATCTGACTTTTGGCAATTCACTCAAAAATGGTGCCAGCACGTTACAAATGCTCCCCTGAAAGGTTTGGCAGTCGAAACAGAAGGCTTTTTATCACAGGACAAGAAATCAGCCCTCAACAACTTAACCGGTGGAAAATATTTTTTTGAAAAAATCCCTAAGCCCCGGAGTCACAATTTCAGTAAAAATCTGACTTTTGGCAATTCACTCAAAAATGGTGACAGCACGTTGGAAATGCTCCCCTGAAAGGTTTGGCAGTCGAAACAGAAGGCTTTTTATCACAGGACAAGAAATCAGCCCACAACAACTTAACCGGCGGAAAATATTTTTTTGAAAAAATCTCTAAGCCCCGGGGTCACAATTTCAGCAAAAATCTGACTTTTGGCAATTCACTCAAAAATGGTGCCAGCACGTTGCAAATGCTCCCCTGAAAGGTTTGGCGATGGAAACAGAAGGCTTTTTATCACAGGACAAGAAATCAGCCCTCAACAACTTAACCGGCGGAAAATATTTTTTTGAAAAAATCCCTAAGCCCCGGGGTCACAATTTCAGTAAAAATCTGACTTTTGGCAATTCACTCAAAAATGGTGCCAGCACGTTGGAAATGCTCCCCTGAAAGGTTTGGCAGTCGAAACAGAAGGCTTTTTATCACAGGACAAGAAATCAGCCCACAACAACTTAACTGGCGAAAATATTTTTTTGAAAAGATCCCTAAGCCCCGGGGTCACAATTTCAGCAAAAATCTGACTTTTGGCAATTCACTCAAAAATGGTGCCAGCACGTTGCAAATGCTCCCCTGAAAGGTTTGGCAGTCGAAACAGAAGGCTTTTTATCACAGGACAAGAAATCAGCCCTCAACAACTTAACCGGCGGAAAATATTTTTTTGAAAAAATCCCTAAGCCCCGGGGTCACAATTTCAGTAAAAATCTGACTTTTGGCAATTCACTCAAAAATGGTGCCAGCACGTTGGAAATGCTCCCCTGAAAGGTTTGGCAGTCGAAACAGAAGGCTTTTTATCACAGGACAAGAAATCAGCCCACAACAACTTAACCGGCGGAAAATATTTTTTTGAAAAAATCTCTAATCCCCGGGTTCACAATTTCAGCAAAAATCTGACTTTTGGCAATTCACTCAAAAATGGTGCCAACCGGCTGCAAATGCTCCCCTGAAAGGTTTGGCAGTCGAAACAGAAGGCTTTTATCACAGGACAAGAAATCAGCCCTCAACAACTTAACCAGCGGAAAATATTTTTTTGAAAAAATCCCTAAGCCCCAGGGTCACAATTTCAGCAAAAATCTGACTTTTAGCAATTCACTCAAAAATGGGGCCAACCAGTTGCAAATGCTCCCCTGAAAGGTTTGGCGATGGAAACAGAAGGCTTTTTATCACAGGACAAGAAATCAGCCCTCAACAACCTATCCGGCGGAAAATATTTTTTTGAAAAAATCCCTAAGCCCCGGGGTCACAATTTCAGCAAAAATCTGACTTTTGGCAATTCACTCAAAAATGGTGCCAGCACGTTACAAATGCTCCCCTGAAAGGTTTGGCAGTCGAAACAGAAGGCTTTTTATCACAGGACAAGAAATCAGCCCTCAACAACTTAACCGGTGGAAAATATTTTTTTGAAAAAATCCCTAAGCCCCGGAGTCACAATTTCAGTAAAAATCTGACTTTTGGCAATTCACTCAAAAATGGTGACAGCACGTTGGAAATGCTCCCCTGAAAGGTTTGGCAGTCGAAACAGAAGGCTTTTTATCACAGGACAAGAAATCAGCCCACAACAACTTAACCGGCGGAAAATATTTTTTTGAAAAAATCTCTAAGCCCCGGGGTCACAATTTCAGCAAAAATCTGACTTTTGGCAATTCACTCAAAAATGGTGCCAGCACGTTGCAAATGCTCCCCTGAAAGGTTTGGCGATGGAAACAGAAGGCTTTTTATCACAGGACAAGAAATCAGCCCTCAACAACTTAACCGGCGGAAAATATTTTTTTGAAAAAATCCCTAAGCCCCGGGGTCACAATTTCAGTAAAAATCTGACTTTTGGCAATTCACTCAAAAATGGTGCCAGCACGTTGGAAATGCTCCCCTGAAAGGTTTGGCAGTCGAAACAGAAGGCTTTTTATCACAGGACAAGAAATCAGCCCACAACAACTTAACTGGCGAAAATATTTTTTTGAAAAGATCCCTAAGCCCCGGGGTCACAATTTCAGCAAAAATCTGACTTTTGGCAATTCACTCAAAAATGGTGCCAACCGGTTGCAAATGCTCCCCGGAAAGGTTTGGCGATGGAAACAGAAGTCTTTTTATCAAAGGACAAGAAATCAGCCCTCAACAACTTAACCGGCGGAAAATATTTTTTTGAAAAAATCCCTAAGCCCCGGGGTCACAATTTCTGCAAAAATCTGACTTTTGGCAATTCACTCAAAAATGGTGACAGCACGTTGCAAGTGCTCCCCTGAAAGGTTTGGCAGTCGAAACAGAAGGCTTTTTATCACAGGACAAGAAATCAGCCCTCAACAACTTAACCGGCGGAAAATATTTTTTTGAAAAAATCCCTAAGCCCCGGGGTCACAATTTCAGCAAAAATCTGACTTTTGGCAATTCACTCAAAAATGGTGCCAGCACGTTGCAAATGCTCCCCTGAAAGCTTTGGCGATGGAAAACGAAGGCTTTTTATCACAGGACAAGGAATCAGCCCTCAAAAACCTAACCGGCGGAAAATATTTTTTTGAAAAAATCCCTAAGCCCCGGGGTCACAATGTCAGCAAAAATCTGACTTTTGGCAATTCACTCAAAAATGGTGCCAGCAGGTTGCAAATGCTCCCCTGAAAGCTTTGGCGATGGAAACAGAAGGCTTTTTATCACAGGACAAGAAATCAGCCCTCGAAAACCTAACCTGCGGAAAATATTTTTTTGAAAAAATCCCTAAGCCCCGGGGTCACAATGTCAGCAAAAATCTGACTTTTGGCAATTCACTCAAAAATGGTGCCAGCACGTTGCAGATGCTCCCCTGAAAGGTTTGGCGATGGAAACAGAAGGCTTTTTATCACAGGACAAGAAATCAGCCCTCAACAACTTAACTGGCGGAAAATATTTTTTTGAAAAGATCCCTAAGCCCCGGGGTCACAATTTCAGCAAAAATCTGACTTTTGGCAATTCACTGAAAAATGGTGCCAACCGGTTGCAAATGCTCCCCGGAAAGGTTTGGCGATGGAAACAGAAGTCTTTTTATCACAGGACAAGAAATCAGCCCTCAACAACTTAACCGGCGGAAAATATTTTTTTGAAAAAATCTCTAAGCCCCGGGGTCACAATTTCAGCAAAAATCTGACTTTTGGCAATTCATTCAAAAATGGTGCCAACCGGTTGCAAATGCTCCCCGGAAAGGTTTGGCTGTCGAAACAGAAGGCTTTTTATCACAGGACAAGAAATCAGCCCTCAACAACCTAACCGGCGGAAAATATTTTTTTGAAAAAATCCCTAAGCCCCGGGGTCACAATTTCAGCAAAAATCTGACTTTTGGCAATTCACTCAAAAATGGTGCCAGCACGTTGCAAATGCTCCCCTGAAAGGTTTGGCAGTCGAAACAGAAGGCTTTTTATCACAGGACAAGAAATCAGCCCTCAACAACTTAACCGGCGGAAAATATTTTTTTGAAAAAATCCCTAAGCCCCGGGGTCACAATTTCAGTAAAAATCTGACTTTTGGCAATTCACTCAAAAATGGTGCCAGCACGTTGGAAATGCTCCCCTGAAAGGTTTGGCAGTCGAAACAGAAGGCTTTTTATCACAGGACAAGAAATCAGCCCACAACAACTTAACCGGCGGAAAATATTTTTTTGAAAAAATCTCTAATCCCCGGGTTCACAATTTCAGCAAAAATCTGACTTTTGGCAATTCACTCAAAAATGGTGCCAACCGGCTGCAAATGCTCCCCTGAAAGGTTTGGCAGTCGAAACAGAAGGCTTTTATCACAGGACAAGAAATCAGCCCTCAACAACTTAACCAGCGGAAAATATTTTTTTGAAAAAATCCCTAAGCCACAGGGTCACAATTTCAGCAAAAATCTGACTTTTAGCAATTCACTCAAAAATGGGGCCAACCAGTTGCAAATGCTCCCCTGAAAGGTTTGGCGATGGAAACAGAAGGCTTTTTATCACAGGACAAGAAATCAGCCCTCAACAACCTATCCGGCGGAAAATATTTTTTTGAAAAAATCCCTAAGCCCCGGGGTCACAATTTCAGCAAAAATCTGACTTTTGGCAATTCACTCAAAAATGGTGCCAGCACGTTACAAATGCTCCCCTGAAAGGTTTGGCAGTCGAAACAGAAGGCTTTTTATCACAGGACAAGAAATCAGCCCTCAACAACTTAACCGGTGGAAAATATTTTTTTGAAAAAATCCCTAAGCCCCGGAGTCACAATTTCAGTAAAAATCTGACTTTTGGCAATTCACTCAAAAATGGTGACAGCACGTTGGAAATGCTCCCCTGAAAGGTTTGGCAGTCGAAACAGAAGGCTTTTTATCACAGGACAAGAAATCAGCCCACAACAACTTAACCGGCGGAAAATATTTTTTTGAAAAAATCTCTAAGCCCCGGGGTCACAATTTCAGCAAAAATCTGACTTTTGGCAATTCACTCAAAAATGGTGCCAGCACGTTGCAAATGCTCCCCTGAAAGGTTTGGCGATGGAAACAGAAGGCTTTTTATCACAGGACAAGAAATCAGCCCTCAACAACTTAACCGGCGGAAAATATTTTTTTGAAAAAATCCCTAAGCCCCGGGGTCACAATTTCAGTAAAAATCTGACTTTTGGCAATTCACTCAAAAATGGTGCCAGCACGTTGGAAATGCTCCCCTGAAAGGTTTGGCAGTCGAAACAGAAGGCTTTTTATCACAGGACAAGAAATCAGCCCACAACAACTTAACCGGCGGAAAATATTTTTTTGAAAAAATCTCTAATCCCCGCGTTCACAATTTCAGCAAAAATCTGACTTTTGGCAATTCACTCAAAAAAAGTGCCAACCGGCTGCAAATGCTCCCCTGAAAGGTTTGGCAGTCGAAACAGAAGGCTTTTTATCACAGGACAAGAAATCAGCCCTCAACAACTTAACCAGCGGAAAATATTTTTTTGAAAAAATCTCTAAGCCCCGGGTTCACAATTTCAGCAAAAATCTGACTTTTGGCAATTCACTCAAAAATGGTGCCAACCGGCTGCAAATGCTCCCCTGAAAGGTTTGGCAGTCGAAACAGAAGGCTTTTTATCACAGGACAAGAAATCAGCCCTCAACAACTTAACCGGCGGAAAATATTTTTTTGAAAAAATCCCTAAGCCCCGGGGTCACAATTTCAGCAAAAATGTGACTTTTGGCAATTCACTCAAAAATGGTGCCAACCAGTTGCAAATGCTCCCCTGAAAGCTTTGGCGATGGAAACAGAAGGCTTTTTATCACAGGACAAGAAATCAGCCCTCAACAACTTAACCGGCGGAAAATATTTTTTTGAAAAAATCTCTAAGCCCCGGGGTCACAATTTCAGCAAAAACCTGACTTTTGGCAATTCACTCAAAAATGGTGCCAACCGGTTGCAAATGCTCCCCGGAAAGGTTTGGCGATGGAAACAGAAGTCTTTTTATCAAAGGACAAGAAATCAGCCCTCAACAACTTAACTGGCGGAAAATATTTTTTTGAAAAGATCCCTAAGCCCCGGGGTCACAATTTCAGCAAAAATCTGACTTTTGGCAATTCACTCAAAAATGGTGCCAACCGGTTGCAAATGCTCCCCGGAAAGGTTTGGCGATGGAAACAGAAGTCTTTTTATCAAAGGACAAGAAATCAGCCCTCAACAACTTAACCGGCGGAAAATATTTTTTTGAAAAAATCCCTAAGCCCCGGGGTCACAATTTCAGCAAAAATCTGACTTTTGGCAATTCACTCAAAAATGGTGCCAGCACTTTGCAAAGACTCCCCTGAAAGCTTTGGCGATGGAAACAGAAGGCTTTTTATCACAGGACAAGAAATCAGCCCTCAACAACTTAACCGGCGGAAAATATTTTTTTGAAAAAATCCCTAAGCCCCGGGGTCACAATTTCAGCAAAAATCTGACTTTTGGCAATTCACTCAAAAATGGTGCCAGCACGTTGCAGATGCTCCCCTGAAAGGTTTGGCGATGGAAACAGAAGGCTTTTTATCACAGGACAAGAAATCAGCCCTCAACAACTTAACCGGCGGAAAATATTTTTTTGAAAAAATCCCTAAGCCCCGGGGTCACAATTTCAGCAAAAATCTGACTTTTGGCAATTCACTCAAAAATGGTGCCAACCGGTTGCAAATGCTCCCCTGAAAGGTTTGGCAGTCGAAACAGAAGGCTTTTTATCACAGGACAAGAAATCAGCCCTCAACAACTTAACCGGCGGAAAATATTTTTTTGAAAGAATCCTTAAGCCCCGGGATAACAATTTCAGCAAAAATCTGACTTTTGGCAATTCATTCAAAAATGGTGCCAGCACGTTGCAAATGCTCCCCTGAAAGGTTTGGCGATGGAAACAGAAGGCTTTTTATCACAGGACAAGAAATCAGCCCTCAACAACTTAACCGGCGAAAAATATTTTTTTGAAAAAATCCCTAAGCCCCGGGGTCACAATTTCAGCAAAAATCTGACTTTTGGCAATTCACTCAAAAATGGTGCCAACCAGTTGCAAATGCTCCCCTGAAACCTTTGGCGATGGAAACATAAGGTTTTTTATCACAGGGCAAGAAATCAGCCCTCAACAACTTAACCGGCGGAAAATTTTTTTTTGAGAAAATCTCTAAGCCCCGGGGTCACAATTTCAGCAAAAATCTGACTTTTGGAGATTCACTCAAAAATGGTGCCAACCGGCTGCAAATGCTCCCCTGAAAGGTTTGGCAGTTGAAACAGAAGGCTTTTTATCACAGGACAAGAAATCAGCCCTCAACAACTTAACCGGCGGAAAATATTTTTTTGAAAAAATCCCTAAGCCCCGGGGTCACAATTTCTGCAAAAATCTGACTTTTGGCAATTCACTCAAAAATGGTGACAGCACCTTGCAAGTGCTCCCCTGAAACGTTTGGCAGTCGAAACAGAAGGCTTTTTATCACAGGACAAGAAATCAGCCCTCAACAACTTAACCGGCGGAAAATATTTTTTTGAAAAAATCCCTAAGCCCCGGGGTCACAATTTCAGCAAAAATCTGACTTTTGGCAATTCACTCAAAAATGGTGCCAGCACGTTGCAAATGCTCCCCTGAAAGCTTTGGCGATGGAAAACGAAGGCTTTTTATCACAGGACAAGGAATCAGCCCTCAACAACTTAACTGGCGGAAAATATTTTTTTGAAAAGATCCCTAAGCCCCGGGGTCACAATTTCAGCAAAAATCTGACTTTTGGCAATTCACTGAAAAATGGTGCCAACCGGTTGCAAATGCTCCCCGGAAAGGTTTGGCGATGGAAACAGAAGTCTTTTTATCACAGGACAAGAAATCAGCCCTCAACAACTTAACCGGCGGAAAATATTTTTTTGAAAAAATCCCTAAGCCCCGGGGTCACAATTTCAGCAAAAATCTGACTTTTGGCAATTCACTCAAAAATGGTGCCAGCACGTTGCAAATGCTCCCCTGAAAGGTTTGGCAGTCGAAACAGAAGGCTTTTTATCACAGGACAAGAAATCAGCCCTCAACAACTTAACCGGCGGAAAATATTTTTTTGAAAAAATCTCTAAGCCCCGGGGTCACAATTTCAGCAAAAATCTGACTTTTGGCAATTCATTCAAAAATGGTGCCAACCGGTTGCAAATGCTCCCCGGAAAGGTTTGGCTGTCGAAACAGAAGGCTTTTTATCACAGGACAAGAAATCAGCCCTCAACAACTTAACCAGCGGAAAATATTTTTTTGAAAAAATCCCTAAGCCCCAGGGTCACAATTTCAGCAAAAATCTGACTTTTGGCAATTCACTCAAAAATGGTGCCAGCACGTTGCAAAGACTCCCCTGAAAGGTTTGGCGATGGAAACAGAAGGCTTTTTATCACAGGACAAGAAATCAGCCCTCAGCAACTTAACCGGCGGAAAATATTTTTTTGAAAAAATCTCTAAGCCCCGGGGTCACAATTTCAGCAAAAATCTGACTTTTGGCAATTCACTCAAAAATGGTGCCAACCAGTTGCAAATGCTCCCCTGAAAGGTTTGGCGATGGAAACAGAAGGCTTTTTATCACAGGACAAGAAATCAGCCCTCAACAACCTAACCGGCGGAAAATATTTTTTTGAAAAAATCCCTAAGCCCCGGGGTCACAATTTCAGCAAAAATCTGACTTTTGGCAATTCACTCAAAAATGGTGCCAGCACGTTGCAAATGCTCCCCTGAAAGGTTTGGCAGTCGAAACAGAAGGCTTTTTATCACAGGACAAGAAATCAGCCCTCAACAACTTAACCGGTGGAAAATATTTTTTTGAAAAAATCCCTAAGCCCCGGAGTCACAATTTCAGTAAAAATCTGACTTTTGGCAATTCACTCAAAAATGGTGCCAGCACGTTGGAAATGCTCCCCTGAAAGGTTTGGCAGTCGAAACAGAAGGCTTTTTATCACAGGACAAGAAATCAGCCCACAACAACTTAACCGGCGGAAAATATTTTTTTGAAAAAATCTCTAAGCCCCGGGGTCACAATTTCAGCAAAAATCTGACTTTTGGCAATTCACTCAAAAATGGTGCCAGCACGTTGCAAATGCTCCCCTGAAAGGTTTGGCGATGGAAACAGAAGGCTTTTTATCACAGGACAAGAAATCAGCCCTCAACAACTTAACCGGCGGAAAATATTTTTTTGAAAAAATCCCTAAGCCCCGGGGTCACAATTTCAGTAAAAATCTGACTTTTGGCAATTCACTCAAAAATGGTGCCAGCACGTTGGAAATGCTCCCCTGAAAGGTTTGGCAGTCGAAAGAGAAGGCTTTTTATCACAGGACAAGAAATCAGCCCACAACAACTTAACCGGCGGAAAATATTTTTTTTAAAAAATCTCTAATCCCCGGGTTCACAATTTCAGCAAAAATCTGACTTTTGGCAATTCACTCAAAAATGGTGCCAACCGGCTGCAAATGCTCCCCTGAAAGGTTTGGCAGTCGAAACAGAAGGCTTTTTATCACAGGACAAGAAATCAGCCCTCAACAACTTAACTGGCGGAAAATATTTTTTTAAAAAAATCTCTAAGCCCCGGGTTCACAATTTCAGCAAAAATCTGACTTTTGGCAATTCACTCAAAAATGGTGCCAACCGGCTGCAAATGCTCCCCTGAAAGGTTTGGCAGTCGAAACAGAAGGCTTTTTATCACAGGACAAGAAATCAGCCCTCAACAACTTAACCGGTGGAAAATATTTTTTTGAAAAAATCCCTAAGCCCCGGGGTCACAATTTCAGCAAAAATCTGACTTTTGGCAATTCACTCAAAAATGGTGCCAGCACGTTGCAAATGCTCCCCTGAAAGGTTTGGCGATGGAAACAGAAGGCTTTTTATCACAGGACAAGAAATCAGCCCTCAACAACTTAACCGGCGGAAAATATTATTTTGAAAGAATCCCTAAGCCCCGGGGTCACAATTTCAGCAAAAATCTGACTTTTGGCAATTCACTCAAAAATGGTGCCAACCGGTTGCAAATGCTCCCCCGGAAAGGTTTGGCAGTCGAAACAGAAGGCTTTTTATCACAGGACAAGAAATCAGCCCTCAACAACTTAACCGGCGGAAAATATTTTTTTGAAAAAATCCCTAAGCCCCGGGGTCACAATTTCAGCAAAAATCTGACTTTTGGCAATTCACTCAAAAATGGTGCCAACCGGTTGCAAATGCTCCCCTGAAAGGTTTGGCAGTCGAAACAGAAGGCTTTTTATCACAGGACAAGAAATCAGCCCTCAACAACTTAACCGGCGGAAAATATTTTTTTGAAAGAATCCTTAAGCCCCGGGATCACAATTTCAGCAAAAATCTGACTTTTGGCAATTCATTCAAAAATGGTGCCAGCACGTTGCAAATGCTCCCCTGAAAGGTTTGGCGATGGAAACAGAAGGCTTTTTATCACAGGACAAGAAATCAGCCCTCAACAACTTAACCGGCGAAAAATATTTTTTTGAAAAAATCCCTAAGCCCCGGGGTCACAATTTCAGCAAAAATCTGACTTTTGGCAATTCACTCAAAAATGGTGCCAACCAGTTGCAAATGCTCCCCTGAAACCTTTGGCGATGGAAACATAAGGTTTTTTATCACAGGGCAAGAAATCAGCCCTCAACAACTTAACCGGCGGAAATTTTTTTTTGAAAAAATCCCTAAGCCCCGGGGTCACAATTTCAGCAAAAATCTGACTTTTGGCAATTCATTCAAAAATGGTGCCAACCGGTTGCAAATGCTCCCCGGAAAGGTTTGGCTGTCGAAACAGAAGGCTTTTTATCACAGGACAAGAAATCAGCCCTCAACAACTTAACCAGCGGAAAATATTTTTTTGAAAAAATCCCTAAGCCCCAGGGTCACAATTTCAGCAAAAATCTGACTTTTGGCAATTCACTCAAAAATGGTGCCAGCACGTTGCAAAGACTCCCCTGAAAGGTTTGGCGATGGAAACAGAAGGCTTTTTATCACAGGACAAGAAATCAGCCCTCAGCAACTTAACCGGCGGAAAATATTTTTTTGAAAAAATCTCTAAGCCCCGGGGTCACAATTTCAGCAAAAATCTGACTTTTGGCAATTCACTCAAAAATGGTGCCAACCAGTTGCAAATGCTCCCCTGAAAGGTTTGGCGATGGAAACAGAAGGCTTTTTATCACAGGACAAGAAATCAGCCCTCAACAACCTAACCGGCGGAAAATATTTTTTTGAAAAAATCCCTAAGCCCCGGGGTCACAATTTCAGCAAAAATCTGACTTTTGGCAATTCACTCAAAAATGGTGCCAGCACGTTGCAAATGCTCCCCTGAAAGGTTTGGCAGTCGAAACAGAAGGCTTTTTATCACAGGACAAGAAATCAGCCCTCAACAACTTAACCGGTGGAAAATATTTTTTTGAAAAAATCCCTAAGCCCCGGAGTCACAATTTCAGTAAAAATCTGACTTTTGGCAATTCACTCAAAAATGGTGCCAGCACGTTGGAAATGCTCCCCTGAAAGGTTTGGCAGTCGAAACAGAAGGCTTTTTATCACAGGACAAGAAATCAGCCCACAACAACTTAACCGGCGGAAAATATTTTTTTGAAAAAATCTCTAAGCCCCGGGGTCACAATTTCAGCAAAAATCTGACTTTTGGCAATTCACTCAAAAATGGTGCCAGCACGTTGCAAATGCTCCCCTGAAAGGTTTGGCGATGGAAACAGAAGGCTTTTTATCACAGGACAAGAAATCAGCCCTCAACAACTTAACCGGCGGAAAATATTTTTTTGAAAAAATCCCTAAGCCCCGGGGTCACAATTTCAGTAAAAATCTGACTTTTGGCAATTCACTCAAAAATGGTGCCAGCACGTTGGAAATGCTCCCCTGAAAGGTTTGGCAGTCGAAAGAGAAGGCTTTTTATCACAGGACAAGAAATCAGCCCACAACAACTTAACCGGCGGAAAATATTTTTTTGAAAAAATCTCTAATCCCCGGGTTCACAATTTCAGCAAAAATCTGACTTTTGGCAATTCACTCAAAAATGGTGCCAACCGGCTGCAAATGCTCCCCTGAAAGGTTTGGCAGTCGAAACAGAAGGCTTTTTATCACAGGACAAGAAATCAGCCCTCAACAACTTAACTGGCGGAAAATATTTTTTTAAAAAAATCTCTAAGCCCCGGGTTCACAATTTCAGCAAAAATCTGACTTTTGGCAATTCACTCAAAAATGGTGACAGCACGTTGCAAGTGCTCCCCTGAAAGGTTTGGCAGTCGAACCAGAAGGCTTTTTATCACAGGACAAGAAATCAGCCCTCAACAACTTAACCGGTGGAAAATATTTTTTTGAAAAAATCCCTAAGCCCCAGGGTCACAATTTCAGCAAAAATCTGACTTTTGGCAAGTCACTCAAAAATGCTGCCAACCGGTTGCAAATGCTCCCCTGAAACCTTTGGCGATGGAAACATAAGGTTTTTTATCACAGGGCAAGAAATCAGCCCTCAACAACTTAACCGGCGGAAAATATTTTTTTGAAAAAATCCCTAAGCCCCGGGGTCACAATTTCAGCAAAAATCTGACTTTTGGCAATTCACTCAAAAATGGTGCCAACCGGTTGCAAATGCTCCCCCGGAAAGGTTTGGCAGTCGAAACAGAAGGCTTTTTATCACAGGACAAGAAATCAGCCCTCAACAACTTAACCGGCGGAAAATATTTTTTTGAAAAAATCCCTAAGCCCCGGGGTCACAATTTCAGCAAAAATCTGACTTTTGGCAATTCACTCAAAAATGGTGCCAACCGGTTGCAAATGCTCCCCTGAAAGGTTTGGCAGTCGAAACAGAAGGCTTTTTATCACAGGACAAGAAATCAGCCCTCAACAACTTAACCGGCGGAAAATATTTTTTTGAAAGAATCCTTAAGCCCCGGGATCACAATTTCAGCAAAAATCTGACTTTTGGCAATTCATTCAAAAATGGTGCCAGCACGTTGCAAATGCTCCCCTGAAAGGTTTGGCGATGGAAACAGAAGGCTTTTTATCACAGGACAAGAAATCAGCCCTCAACAACTTAACCGGCGAAAAATATTTTTTTGAAAAAATCCCTAAGCCCCGGGGTCACAATTTCAGCAAAAATCTGACTTTTGGCAATTCACTCAAAAATGGTGCCAACCAGTTGCAAATGCTCCCCTGAAACCTTTGGCGATGGAAACATAAGGTTTTTTATCACAGGGCAAGAAATCAGCCCTCAACAACTTAACCGGCGGAAATTTTTTTTTGAAAAAATCCCTAAGCCCCGGGGTCACAATTTCAGCAAAAATCTGACTTTTGGCAATTCATTCAAAAATGGTGCCAACCGGTTGCAAATGCTCCCCGGAAAGGTTTGGCTGTCGAAACAGAAGGCTTTTTATCACAGGACAAGAAATCAGCCCTCAACAACTTAACCAGCGGAAAATATTTTTTTGAAAAAATCCCTAAGCCCCAGGGTCACAATTTCAGCAAAAATCTGACTTTTGGCAATTCACTCAAAAATGGTGCCAGCACGTTGCAAAGACTCCCCTGAAAGGTTTGGCGATGGAAACAGAAGGCTTTTTATCACAGGACAAGAAATCAGCCCTCAGCAACTTAACCGGCGGAAAATATTTTTTTGAAAAAATCTCTAAGCCCCGGGGTCACAATTTCAGCAAAAATCTGACTTTTGGCAATTCACTCAAAAATGGTGCCAACCAGTTGCAAATGCTCCCCTGAAAGGTTTGGCGATGGAAACAGAAGGCTTTTTATCACAGGACAAGAAATCAGCCCTCAACAACCTAACCGGCGGAAAATATTTTTTTGAAAAAATCCCTAAGCCCCGGGGTCACAATTTCAGCAAAAATCTGACTTTTGGCAATTCACTCAAAAATGGTGCCAGCACGTTGCAAATGCTCCCCTGAAAGGTTTGGCAGTCGAAACAGAAGGCTTTTTATCACAGGACAAGAAATCAGCCCTCAACAACTTAACCGGTGGAAAATATTTTTTTGAAAAAATCCCTAAGCCCCGGAGTCACAATTTCAGTAAAAATCTGACTTTTGGCAATTCACTCAAAAATGGTGCCAGCACGTTGGAAATGCTCCCCTGAAAGGTTTGGCAGTCGAAACAGAAGGCTTTTTATCACAGGACAAGAAATCAGCCCACAACAACTTAACCGGCGGAAAATATTTTTTTGAAAAAATCTCTAAGCCCCGGGGTCACAATTTCAGCAAAAATCTGACTTTTGGCAATTCACTCAAAAATGGTGCCAGCACGTTGCAAATGCTCCCCTGAAAGGTTTGGCGATGGAAACAGAAGGCTTTTTATCACAGGACAAGAAATCAGCCCTCAACAACTTAACCGGCGGAAAATATTTTTTTGAAAAAATCCCTAAGCCCCGGGGTCACAATTTCAGTAAAAATCTGACTTTTGGCAATTCACTCAAAAATGGTGCCAGCACGTTGGAAATGCTCCCCTGAAAGGTTTGGCAGTCGAAAGAGAAGGCTTTTTATCACAGGACAAGAAATCAGCCCACAACAACTTAACCGGCGGAAAATATTTTTTTGAAAAAATCTCTAATCCCCGGGTTCACAATTTCAGCAAAAATCTGACTTTTGGCAATTCACTCAAAAATGGTGCCAACCGGCTGCAAATGCTCCCCTGAAAGGTTTGGCAGTCGAAACAGAAGGCTTTTTATCACAGGACAAGAAATCAGCCCTCAACAACTTAACTGGCGGAAAATATTTTTTTAAAAAAATCTCTAAGCCCCGGGTTCACAATTTCAGCAAAAATCTGACTTTTGGCAATTCACTCAAAAATGGTGACAGCACGTTGCAAGTGCTCCCCTGAAAGGTTTGGCAGTCGAACCAGAAGGCTTTTTATCACAGGACAAGAAATCAGCCCTCAACAACTTAACCGGTGGAAAATATTTTTTTGAAAAAATCCCTAAGCCCCAGGGTCACAATTTCAGCAAAAATCTGACTTTTGGCAAGTCACTCAAAAATGCTGCCAACCGGTTGCAAATGCTCCCCTGAAACCTTTGGCGATGGAAACATAAGGTTTTTTATCACAGGGCAAGAAATCAGCCCTCAACAACTTAACCGGCGGAAAATATTTTTTTGAAAAAATCTCTAAGCCCCGGGGTCACAATTTCAGCAAAAATCTGACTTTTGGCAATTCATTCAAAAATGGTGCCAACCGGTTGCAAATGCTCCCCGGAAAGGTTTGGCTGTCGAAACAGAAGTCTTTTTATCAAAGGACAAGAAATCAGCCCTCAACAACTTAACCAGCGGAAAATATTTTTTTGAAAAAATCCCTAAGCCCCGGGGTCACAATTTCAGCAAAAATCTGACTTTTGGCAATTCACTCAAAAATGGTGCCAGCACGTTGCAAAGACTCCCCTGAAAGCTTTGGCGATGGAAACAGAAGGCTTTTTATCACAGGACAAGAAATCAGCCCTCAACAACTTAACCGGCGGAAAATATTTTTTTGAAAAAATCCCTAAGCCCCGGGGTCACAATTTCAGCAAAAATCTGACTTTTGGCAATTCACTCAAAAATGGTGCCAGCACGTTGCAGATGCTCCCCTGAAAGGTTTGGCGATGGAAACAGAAGGCTTTTTATCACAGGACAAGAAATCAGCCCTCAACAACTTAACCGGCGGAAAATATTTTTTTGAAAAAATCCCTAAGCCCCGGGGTCACAATTTCAGCAAAAATCTGACTTTTGGCAATTCACTCAAAAATGGTGCCAACCGGTTGCAAATGCTCCCCTGAAAGGTTTGGCAGTCGAAACAGAAGGCTTTTTATCACAGGACAAGAAATCAGCCCTCAACAACTTAACCGGCGGAAAATATTTTTTTGAAAGAATCCTTAAGCCCCGGGATCACAATTTCAGCAAAAATCTGACTTTTGGCAATTCATTCAAAAATGGTGCCAGCACGTTGCAAATGCTCCCCTGAAAGGTTTGGCGATGGAAACAGAAGGCTTTTTATCACAGGACAAGAAATCAGCCCTCAACAACTTAACCGGCGAAAAATATTTTTTTGAAAAAATCCCTAAGCCCCGGGGTCACAATTTCAGCAAAAATCTGACTTTTGGCAATTCACTCAAAAATGGTGCCAACCAGTTGCAAATGCTCCCCTGAAACCTTTGGCGATGGAAACATAAGGTTTTTTATCACAGGGCAAGAAATCAGCCCTCAACAACTTAACCGGCGGAAAATTTTTTTTTGAGAAAATCTCTAAGCCCCGGGGTCACAATTTCAGCAAAAATCTGACTTTTGGAGATTCACTCAAAAATGGTGCCAACCGGCTGCAAATGCTCCCCTGAAAGGTTTGGCAGTTGAAACAAAAGGCTTTTTATCACAGGACAAGAAATCAGCCCTCAACAACTTAACCGGCGGAAAATATTTTTTTGAAAAAATCCCTAAGCCCCGGGGTCACAATTTCTGCAAAAATCTGACTTTTGGCAATTCACTCAAAAATGGTGACAGCACGTTGCAAGTGCTCCCCTGAAAGGTTTGGCAGTCGAAACAGAAGGCTTTTTATCACAGGACAAGAAATCAGCCCTCAACAACTTAACCGGCGGAAAATATTTTTTTGAAAAAATCCCTAAGCCCAGGGGTCACAATTTCAGCAAAAATCTGACTTTTGGCAATTCACTCAAAAATGGTGCCAGCACGTTGCAAATGCTCCCCTGAAAGCTTTGGCGATGGAAAACGAAGGCTTTTTATCACAGGACAAGGAATCAGCCCTCAAAATCCTAACCGGCGGAAAATATTTTTTTGGAAAAAATCCCTAAGCCCCGGGGTCACAATGTCAGCAAAAATCTGACTTTTGGCAATTCACTCAAAAATGGTGCCAGCAGGTTGCAAATGCTCCCCTGAAAGCTTTGGCGATGGAAACAGAAGGCTTTTTATCACAGGACAAGAAATCAGCCCTCGAAAACCTAACCTGCGGAAAATATTTTTTTGAAAAAATCCCTAAGCCCCGGGGTCACAATTTCAGCAAAAATCTGACTTTTGGCAATTCACTCAAAAATGGTGCCAACCGGCTGCAAATGCTCCCCTGAAAGGTTTGGCAGTCGAAACAGAAGGCTTTTTATCACAGGACAAGAAATCAGCCCTCAACAACTTAACTGGCGGAAAATATTTTTTTAAAAAAATCTCTAAGCCCCGGGTTCACAATTTCAGCAAAAATCTGACTTTTGGCAATTCACTCAAAAATGGTGACAGCACGTTGCAAGTGCTCCCCTGAAAGGTTTGGCAGTCGAACCAGAAGGCTTTTTATCACAGGACAAGAAATCAGCCCTCAACAACTTAACCGGTGGAAAATATTTTTTTGAAAAAATCCCTAAGCCCCGGGGTCACAATTTCAGCAAAAATCTGACTTTTGGCAATTCACTCAAAAATGCTGCCAACCGGTTGCAAATGCTCCCCTGAAACCTTTGGCGATGGAAACATAAGGTTTTTTATCACAGGGCAAGAAATCAGCCCTCAACAACTTAACCGGCGGAAAATATTTTTTTGAAAAAATCTCTAAGCCCCGGGGTCACAATTTCAGCAAAAATCTGACTTTTGGAGATTCACTCAAAAATGGTGCCAACCGGCTGCAAATGCTCCCCTGAAAGGTTTGGCAGTTGAAACAGAAGGCTTTTTATCACAGGACAAGAAATCAGCCCTCAACAACTTAACCGGCGGAAAATATTTTTTTGAAAAAATCCCTAAGCCCCGGGGTCACAATTTCTGCAAAAATCTGACTTTTGGCAATTCACTCAAAAATGGTGACAGCACGTTGCAAGTGCTCCCCTGAAAGGTTTGGCAGTCGAAACAGAAGGCTTTTTATCACAGGACAAGAAATCAGCCCTCAACAACTTAACCGGCGGAAAATATTTTTTTGAAAAAATCCCTAAGCCCCGGGGTCACAATTTCAGCAAAAATCTGACTTTTGGCAATTCACTCAAAAATGGTGCCAGCACGTTGCTGATGCTCCCCTGAAAGGTTTGGCGATGGAAACAGAAGGCTTTTTATCACAGGACAAGAAATCAGCCCTCAACAACTTAACTGGCGGAAAATATTTTTTTGAAAAGATCCCTAAGCCCCGGGGTCACAATTTCAGCAAAAATCTGACTTTTGGCAATTCACCGAAAAATGGTGCCAACCGGTTGCAAATGCTCCCCGGAAAGGTTTGGCGATGGAAACAGAAGTCTTTTTATCAAAGGACAAGAAATCAGCCCTCAACAACTTAACCGGCGGAAAATATTTTTTTGAAAAAATCCCTAAGCCCCGGGGTCACAATTTCAGCAAAAATCTGACTTTTGGCAATTCACTCAAAAATGGTGCCAGCACGTTGCAAATGCTCCCCTGAAAGGTTTGGCAGTCGAAACAGAAGGCTTTTTATCACAGGACAAGAAATCAGCCCTCAACAACTTAACCGGCGGAAAATATTTTTTTGAAAAAATCTCTAAGCCCCGGGGTCACAATTTCAGCAAAAATCTGACTTTTGGCAATTCATTCAAAAATGGTGCCAACCGGTTGCAAATGCTCCCCGGAAAGGTTTGGCTGTCGAAACAGAAGTCTTTTTATCAAAGGACAAGAAATCAGCCCTCAACAACTTAACCAGCGGAAAATATTTTTTTGAAAAAATCCCTAAGCCCCGGGGTCACAATTTCAGCAAAAATCTGACTTTTGGCAATTCACTCAAAAATGCTGCCAACCGGTTGCAAATGCTCCCCTGAAACCTTTGGCGATGGAAACATAAGGTTTTTTATCACAGGGCAAGAAATCAGCCCTCAACAACTTAACCGGCGGAAAATATTTTTTTGAAAAAATCTCTAAGCCCCGGGGTCACAATTTCAGCAAAAATCTGACTTTTGGAGATTCACTCAAAAATGGTGCCAACCGGCTGCAAATGCTCCCCTGAAAGGTTTGGCAGTTGAAACAGAAGGCTTTTTATCACAGGACAAGAAATCAGCCCTCAACAACTTAACCGGCGGAAAATATTTTTTTGAAAAAATCCCTAAGCCCCGGGGTCACAATTTCTGCAAAAATCTGACTTTTGGCAATTCACTCAAAAATGGTGACAGCACGTTGCAAGTGCTCCCCTGAAAGGTTTGGCAGTCGAAACAGAAGGCTTTTTATCACAGGACAAGAAATCAGCCCTCAACAACTTAACTGGCGGAAAATATTTTTTTGAAAAGATCCCTAAGCCCCGGGGTCACAATTTCAGCAAAAATCTGACTTTTGGCAATTCACCGAAAAATGGTGCCAACCGGTTGCAAATGCTCCCCGGAAAGGTTTGGCGATGGAAACAGAAGTCTTTTTATCAAAGGACAAGAAATCAGCCCTCAACAACTTAACCGGCGGAAAATATTTTTTTGAAAAAATCCCTAAGCCCCGGGGTCACAATTTCAGCAAAAATCTGACTTTTGGCAATTCACTCAAAAATGGTGCCAGCACGTTGCAAATGCTCCCCTGAAAGGTTTGGCAGTCGAAACAGAAGGCTTTTTATCACAGGACAAGAAATCAGCCCTCAACAACTTAACCGGCGGAAAATATTTTTTTGAAAAAATCTCTAAGCCCCGGGGTCACAATTTCAGCAAAAATCTGACTTTTGGCAATTCATTCAAAAATGGTGCCAACCGGTTGCAAATGCTCCCCGGAAAGGTTTGGCTGTCGAAACAGAAGTCTTTTTATCAAAGGACAAGAAATCAGCCCTCAACAACTTAACCAGCGGAAAATATTTTTTTGAAAAAATCCCTAAGCCCCGGGGTCACAATTTCAGCAAAAATCTGACTTTTGGCAATTCACTCAAAAATGGTGCCAGCACGTTGCAAAGACTCCCCTGAAAGCTTTGGCGATGGAAACAGAAGGCTTTTTATCACAGGACAAGAAATCAGCCCTCAACAACTTAACCGGCGGAAAATATTTTTTTGAAAAAATCCCTAAGCCCCGGGGTCACAATTTCAGCAAAAATCTGACTTTTGGCAATTCACTCAAAAATGGTGCCAGCACGTTGCAGATGCTCCCCTGAAAGGTTTGGCGATGGAAACAGAAGGCTTTTTATCACAGGACAAGAAATCAGCCCTCAACAACTTAACCGGCGGAAAATATTTTTTTGAAAAAATCCCTAAGCCCCGGGGTCACAATTTCAGCAAAAATCTGACTTTTGGCAATTCACTCAAAAATGCTGCCAACCGGTTGCAAATGCTCCCCTGAAAGGTTTGGCAGTCGAAACAGAAGGCTTTTTATCACAGGACAAGAAATCAGCCCTCAACAACTTAACCGGCGGAAAATATTTTTTTGAAAGAATCCTTAAGCCCCGGGATCACAATTTCAGCAAAAATCTGACTTTTGGCAATTCATTCAAAAATGGTGCCAGCACGTTGCAAATGCTCCCCTGAAAGGTTTGGCGATGGAAACAGAAGGCTTTTTATCACAGGACAAGAAATCAGCCCTCAACAACTTAACCGGCGAAAAATATTTTTTTGAAAAAATCCCTAAGCCCCGGGGTCACAATTTCAGCAAAAATCTGACTTTTGGCAATTCACTCAAAAATGGTGCCAACCAGTTGCAAATGCTCCCCTGAAACCTTTGGCGATGGAAACATAAGGTTTTTTATCACAGGGCAAGAAATCAGCCCTCAACAACTTAACCGGCGGAAAATTTTTTTTTGAGAAAATCTCTAAGCCCCGGGGTCACAATTTCAGCAAAAATCTGACTTTTGGAGATTCACTCAAAAATGGTGCCAACCGGCTGCAAATGCTCCCCTGAAAGGTTTGGCAGTTGAAACAGAAGGCTTTTTATCACAGGACAAGAAATCAGCCCTCAACAACTTAACCGGCGGAAAATATTTTTTTGAAAAAATCCCTAAGCCCCGGGGTCACAATTTCTGCAAAAATCTGACTTTTGGCAATTCACTCAAAAATGGTGACAGCACGTTGCAAGTGCTCCCCTGAAAGGTTTGGCAGTCGAAACAGAAGGCTTTTTATCACAGGACAAGAAATCAGCCCTCAACAACTTAACCGGCGGAAAATATTTTTTTGAAAAAATCCCTAAGCCCCGGGGTCACAATTTCAGCAAAAATCTGACTTTTGGCAATTCACTCGAAAATGGTGCCAGCACGTTGCAAATGCTCCCCTGAAAGCTTTGGCGATGGAAAACGAAGGCTTTTTATCACAGGACAAGGAATCAGCCCTCAAAATCCTAACCGGCGGAAAATATTTTTTTGGAAAAAATCCCTAAGCCACAATGTCAGCAAAAATCTGACTTTTGGCAATTCACTCAAAAATGGTGCCAGCAGGTTGCAAATGCTCCCCTGAAAGCTTTGGCGATGGAAACAGAAGGCTTTTTATCACAGGACAAGAAATCAGCCCTCGAAAACCTAACCTGCGGAAAATATTTTTTTGAAAAAATCCCTAAGCCCCGGGGTCACAATTTCAGCAAAAATCTGACTTTTGGCAATTCACTCAAAAATGGTGCCAACCGGCTGCAAATGCTCCCCTGAAAGGTTTGGCAGTCGAAACAGAAGGCTTTTTATCACAGGACAAGAAATCAGCCCTCAACAACTTAACTGGCGGAAAATATTTTTTTAAAAAAATCTCTAAGCCCCGGGTTCACAATTTCAGCAAAAATCTGACTTTTGGCAATTCACTCAAAAATGGTGACAGCACGTTGCAAGTGCTCCCCTGAAAGGTTTGGCAGTCGAACCAGAAGGCTTTTTATCACAGGACAAGAAATCAGCCCTCAACAACTTAACCGGTGGAAAATATTTTTTTGAAAAAATCCCTAAGCCCCGGGGTCACAATTTCAGCAAAAATCTGACTTTTGGCAATTCACTCAAAAATGCTGCCAACCGGTTGCAAATGCTCCCCTGAAACCTTTGGCGATGGAAACATAAGGTTTTTTATCACAGGGCAAGAAATCAGCCCTCAACAACTTAACCGGCGGAAAATATTTTTTTGAAAAAATCTCTAAGCCCCGGGGTCACAATTTCAGCAAAAATCTGACTTTTGGAGATTCACTCAAAAATGGTGCCAACCGGCTGCAAATGCTCCCCTGAAAGGTTTGGCAGTTGAAACAGAAGGCTTTTTATCACAGGACAAGAAATCAGCCCTCAACAACTTAACCGGCGGAAAATATTTTTTTGAAAAAATCCCTAAGCCCCGGGGTCACAATTTCTGCAAAAATCTGACTTTTGGCAATTCACTCAAAAATGGTGACAGCACGTTGCAAGTGCTCCCCTGAAAGGTTTGGCAGTCGAAACAGAAGGCTTTTTATCACAGGACAAGAAATCAGCCCTCAACAACTTAACCGGCGGAAAATATTTTTTTGAAAAAATCCCTAAGCCCCGGGGTCACAATTTCAGCAAAAATCTGACTTTTGGCAATTCACTCAAAAATGGTGCCAGCACGTTGCTGATGCTCCCCTGAAAGGTTTGGCGATGGAAACAGAAGGCTTTTTATCACAGGACAAGAAATCAGCCCTCAACAACTTAACTGGCGGAAAATATTTTTTTGAAAAGATCCCTAAGCCCCGGGGTCACAATTTCAGCAAAAATCTGACTTTTGGCAATTCACCGAAAAATGGTGCCAACCGGTTGCAAATGCTCCCCGGAAAGGTTTGGCGATGGAAACAGAAGTCTTTTTATCAAAGGACAAGAAATCAGCCCTCAACAACTTAACCGGCGGAAAATATTTTTTTGAAAAAATCCCTAAGCCCCGGGGTCACAATTTCAGCAAAAATCTGACTTTTGGCAATTCACTCAAAAATGGTGCCAGCACGTTGCAAATGCTCCCCTGAAAGGTTTGGCAGTCGAAACAGAAGGCTTTTTATCACAGGACAAGAAATCAGCCCTCAACAACTTAACCGGCGGAAAATATTTTTTTGAAAAAATCTCTAAGCCCCGGGGTCACAATTTCAGCAAAAATCTGACTTTTGGCAATTCATTCAAAAATGGTGCCAACCGGTTGCAAATGCTCCCCGGAAAGGTTTGGCTGTCGAAACAGAAGTCTTTTTATCAAAGGACAAGAAATCAGCCCTCAACAACTTAACCAGCGGAAAATATTTTTTTGAAAAAATCCCTAAGCCCCGGGGTCACAATTTCAGCAAAAATCTGACTTTTGGCAATTCACTCAAAAATGGTGCCAGCACGTTGCAAAGACTCCCCTGAAAGCTTTGGCGATGGAAACAGAAGGCTTTTTATCACAGGACAAGAAATCAGCCCTCAACAACTTAACCGGCGGAAAATATTTTTTTGAAAAAATCCCTAAGCCCCGGGGTCACAATTTCAGCAAAAATCTGACTTTTGGCAATTCACTCAAAAATGGTGCCAGCACGTTGCAGATGCTCCCCTGAAAGGTTTGGCGATGGAAACAGAAGGCTTTTTATCACAGGACAAGAAATCAGCCCTCAACAACTTAACCGGCGGAAAATATTTTTTTGAAAAAATCCCTAAGCCCCGGGGTCACAATTTCAGCAAAAATCTGACTTTTGGCAATTCACTCAAAAATGGTGCCAACCGGTTGCAAATGCTCCCCTGAAAGGTTTGGCAGTCGAAACAGAAGGCTTTTTATCACAGGACAAGAAATCAGCCCTCAACAACTTAACCGGCGGAAAATATTTTTTTGAAAGAACCCTTAAGCCCCGGGATCACAATTTCAGCAAAAATCTGACTTTTGGCAATTCATTCAAAAATGGTGCCAGCACGTTGCAAATGCTCCCCTGAAAGGTTTGGCGATGGAAACAGAAGGCTCTTTATCACAGGACAAGAAATCAGCCCTCAACAACTTAACCGGCGAAAAATATTTTTTTGAAAAAATCCCTAAGCCCCGGGGTCACAATTTCAGCAAAAATCTGACTTTTGGCAATTCACTCAAAAATGGTGCCAACCAGTTGCAAATGCTCCCCTGAAACCTTTGGCGATGGAAACATAAGGTTTTTTATCACAGGGCAAGAAATCAGCCCTCAACAACTTAACCGGCGGAAAATTTTTTTTTGAGAAAATCTCTAAGCCCCGGGGTCACAATTTCAGCAAAAATCTGACTTTTGGAGATTCACTCAAAAATGGTGCCAACCGGCTGCAAATGCTCCCCTGAAAGGTTTGGCAGTTGAAACAGAAGGCTTTTTATCACAGGACAAGAAATCAGCCCTCAACAACTTAACCGGCGGAAAATATTTTTTTGAAAAAATCCCTAAGCCCCGGGGTCACAATTTCTGCAAAAATCTGACTTTTGGCAATTCACTCAAAAATGGTGACAGCACGTTGCAAGTGCTCCCCTGAAAGGTTTGGCAGTCGAAACAGAAGGCTTTTTATCACAGGACAAGAAATCAGCCCTCAACAACTTAACCGGCGGAAAATATTTTTTTGAAAAAATCCCTAAGCCCCGGGGTCACAATTTCAGCAAAAATCTGACTTTTGGCAATTCACTCAAAAATGGTGCCAGCACGTTGCAAATGCTCCCCTGAAAGCTTTGGCGATGGAAAACGAAGGCTTTTTATCACAGGACAAGGAATCAGCCCTCAAAATCCTAACCGGCGGAAAATATTTTTTTGGAAAAAATCCCTAAGCCCCGGGGTCACAATGTCAGCAAAAATCTGACTTTTGGCAATTCACTCAAAAATGGTGCCAGCAGGTTGCAAATGCTCCCCTGAAAGCTTTGGCGATGGAAACAGAAGGCTTTTTATCACAGGACAAGAAATCAGCCCTCGAAAACCTAACCTGCGGAAAATATTTTTTTGAAAAAATCCCTAAGCCCCGGGGTCACAATTTCAGCAAAAATCTGACTTTTGGCAATTCACTCAAAAATGGTGCCAACCGGCTGCAAATGCTCCCCTGAAAGGTTTGGCAGTCGAAACAGAAGGCTTTTTATCACAGGACAAGAAATCAGCCCTCAACAACTTAACCGGCGGAAAATATTTTTTTGAAAAAATCCCTTAGCCCCGGGGTCACAATTTCAGCAAAAATCTGACTTTTGGCAATTCACTCAAAAATGGTGACAGCACGTTGCAAGTGCTCCCCTGAAAGGTTTGGCAGTCGAAACAGAAGGCTTTTTATCACAGGACAAGAAATCAGCCCTCAACAACTTAACCGGTGGAAAATATTTTTTTGAAAAAATCCCTGAGCCCTGTGGTCACAATTTCAGCAAAAATCTGACTTTTGGCAATTCACTCAAAAATGGTGCCAGCACGTTGCAAATGCTCCCCTGAAAGGTTTGGCGATGGAAACAGAAGGCTTTTTATCACAGGACAAGAAATCAGCCCTCAACAACTTAACCGGCGGAAAATATTATTTTGAAAGAATCCCTAAGCCCCGGGGTCACAATTTCAGCAAAAATCTGACTTTTGGCAATTCACTCAAAAATGGTGCCAACCGGTTGGAAATGCTCCCCTGAAAGGTTTGGCAGTCGAAACAGAAGGCTTTTTATCACAGGACAAGAAATCAGCCCTCAACAACTTAACTGGCGGAAAATATTTTTTTGAAAAGATCCCTAAGCCCCGGGGTCACAATTTCAGCAAAAATCTGACTTTTGGCAATTCACTCAAAAATGGTGCCAACCGGTTGCAAATGCTCCCCTGAAAGGTTTGGCAGTCGAAACAGAAGGCTTTTTATCACAGGACAAGAAATCAGCCCTCAACAACTTAACCGGCGGAAAATATTTTTTTGAAAAAATCCCTAAGCCCCGGGGTCACAATTTCAGCAAAAATCTGACTTTTGGCAATTCACTCAAAAATGGTGCCAGCACGTTGCAAATGCTCCCCTGAAAGCTTTGGCGATGGAAAACGAAGGCTTTTTATCACAGGACAAGGAATCAGCCCTCAAAATCCTAACCGGCGGAAAATATTTTTTTGGAAAAAATCCCTAAGCCCCGGGGTCACAATGTCAGCAAAAATCTGACTTTTGGCAATTCACTCAAAAATGGTGCCAGCAGGTTGCAAATGCTCCCCTGAAAGCTTTGGCGATGGAAACAGAAGGCTTTTTATCACAGGACAAGAAATCAGCCCTCGAAAACCTAACCTGCGGAAAATATTTTTTTGAAAAAATCCCTAAGCCCCGGGGTCACAATTTCAGCAAAAATCTGACTTTTGGCAATTCACTCAAAAATGGTGCCAACCGGCTGCAAATGCTCCCCTGAAAGGTTTGGCAGTCGAAACAGAAGGCTTTTTATCACAGGACAAGAAATCAGCCCTCAACAACTTAACCGGCGGAAAATATTTTTTTGAAAAAATCCCTTAGCCCCGGGGTCACAATTTCAGCAAAAATCTGACTTTTGGCAATTCACTCAAAAATGGTGACAGCTCGTTGCAAGTGCTCCCCTGAAAGGTTTGGCAGTCGAAACAGAAGGCTTTTTATCACAGGACAAGAAATCAGCCCTCAACAACTTAACCGGTGGAAAATATTTTTTTGAAAAAATCCCTGAGCCCTGGGGTCACAATTTCAGCAAAAATCTGACTTTTGGCAATTCACTCAAAAATGGTGCCAGCACGTTGCAAATGCTCCCCTGAAAGGTTTGGCGATGGAAACAGAAGGCTTTTTATCACAGGACAAGAAATCAGCCCTCAACAACTTAACCGGCGGAAAATATTATTTTGAAAGAATCCCTAAGCCCCGGGGTCACAATTTCAGCAAAAATCTGACTTTTGGCAATTCACTCAAAAATGGTGCCAACCGGTTGGAAATGCTCCCCTGAAAGGTTTGGCAGTCGAAACAGAAGGCTTTTTATCACAGGACAAGAAATCAGCCCTCAACAACTTAACTGGCGGAAAATATTTTTTTGAAAAGATCCCTAAGCCCCGGGGTCACAATTTCAGCAAAAATCTGACTTTTGGCAATTCACTCAAAAATGGTGCCAACCGGTTGCAAATGCTCCCCGGAAAGGTTTGGCGATGGAAACAGAAGTCTTTTTATCAAAGGACAAGAAATCAGCCCTCAACAACTTAACCGGCGGAAAATATTTTTTTGAAAAAATCCCTAAGCCCCGGGGTCACAATTTCAGCAAAAATCTGACTTTTGGCAATTCACTCAAAAATGGTGCCAACCGGTTGCAAATGCTCCCCTGAAAGGTTTGGCGATGGAAACAGAAGGCTTTTTATCACAGGACAAGAAATCAGCCCTCAACAACCTAACCGGCGGAAAATATTTTTTTGAAAAAATCCCTAAGCCCCGGGGTCACAATTTCAGCAAAAATCTGACTTTTGGCAATTCACTCAAAAATGGTGCCAGCACGTTGCAAATGCTCCCCTGAAAGGTTTGGCAGTCGAAACAGAAGGCTTTTTATCACAGGACAAGAAATCAGCCCTCAACAACTTAACCGGTGGAAAATATTTTTTTGAAAAAATCCCTAAGCCCCGGAGTCACAATTTCAGTAAAAATCTGACTTTTGGCAATTCACTCAAAAATGGTGCCAGCACGTTGGAAATGCTCCCCTGAAAGGTTTGGCAGTCGAAACAGAAGGCTTTTTATCACAGGACAAGAAATCAGCCCACAACAACTTAACCGGCGGAAAATATTTTTTTGAAAAAATCTCTAAGCCCCGGGGTCACAATTTCAGCAAAAATCTGACTTTTGGCAATTCACTCAAAAATGGTGCCAGCAGGTTGCAAATGCTCCCCTGAAAGGTTTGGCGATGGAAACAGAAGGCTTTTGATCACAGGACAAGAAATCAGCCCTCAACAACTTAACCGGCGGAAAATATTTTTTTGAAAAAATCCCTAAGCCCCGGGGTCACAATTTCAGTAAAAATCTGACTTTTGGCAATTCACTCAAAAATGGTGCCAGCACGTTGGAAATGCTCCCCTGAAAGGTTTGGCAGTCGAAACAGAAGGCTTTTTATCACAGGACAAGAAATCAGCCCACAACAACTTAACCGGCGGAAAATATTTTTTTGAAAAAATCTCTAATCCCCGGGTTCACAATTTCAGCAAAAATCTGACTTTTGGCAATTCACTCAAAAATGGTGCCAACCGGCTGCAAATGCTCCCCTGAAAGGTTTGGCAGTCGAAACAGAAGGCTTTTTATCACAGGACAAGAAATCAGCCCTCAACAACTTAACTGGCGGAAAATATTTTTTTAAAAAAATCTCTAAGCCCCGGGTTCACAATTTCAGCAAAAATCTGACTTTTGGCAATTCACTCAAAAATGGTGCCAACCGGCTGCAAATGCTCCCCTGAAAGGTTTGGCAGTCGAAACAGAAGGCTTTTTATCACAGGACAAGAAATCAGCCCTCAACAACTTAACCGGCGGAAAATATTTTTTTGAAAAAAATCCCTTAGACCCGGGGTCACAATTTCAGCAAAAATCTGACTTTTGGCAATTCACTCAAAAATGGTGACAGCACGTTGCAAGTGCTCCCCTGAAAGGTTTGGCAGTCGAAACAGAAGGCTTTTTATCACAGGACAAGAAATCAGCCCTCAACAACTTAACCGGTGGAAAATATTTTTTTGAAAAAATCCCTAAGCCCCGGGGTCACAATTTCAGCAAAAATCTGACTTTTGGCAATTCACTCAAAAATGGTGCCAGCACGTTGCAAAGACTCCCCTGAAAGCTTTGGCGATGGAAACAGAAGGCTTTTTATCACAGGACAAGAAATCAGCCCTCAACAACTTAACCGGCGGAAAATATTTTTTTGAAAAAATCCCTAAGCCCCGGGGTCACAATTTCAGCAAAAATCTGACTTTTGGCAATTCACTCAAAAATGGTGCCAGCACGTTGCAAAGACTCCCCTGAAAGCTTTGGCGATGGAAACAGAAGGCTTTTTATCACAGGACAAGAAATCAGCCCTCAACAACTTAACCGGCGGAAAATATTTTTTTGAAAAAATCCCTAAGCCCCGGGGTCACAATTTCAGCAAAAATCTGACTTTTGGCAATTCACTCAAAAATGGTGCCAACCAGTTGCAAATGCTCCCCTGAAAGGTTTGGCGATGGAAACAGAAGGCTTTTTATCACAGGACAAGAAATCAGCCCTCAACAACTTAACCGGCGGAAAATATTATTTTGAAAGAATCCCTAAGCCCCGGGGTCACAATTTCAGCAAAAATCTGACTTTTGGCAATTCACTCAAAAATGGTGCCAACCGGTTGCAAATGCTCCCCCGGAAAGGTTTGGCAGTCGAAACAGAAGGCTTTTTATCACAGGACAAGAAATCAGCCCTCAACAACTTAACCGGCGGAAAATATTTTTTTGAAAAAATCCCTAAGCCCCGGGGTCACAATTTCAGCAAAAATGTGACTTTTGGCAATTCACTCAAAAATGGTGCCAACCAGTTGCAAATGCTCCCCTGAAAGCTTTGGCGGTGGAAACAGGCTTTTTATCACAGGACAAGAAATCAGCCCTCAACAACTTAACCGGCGGAAAATATTTTTTTGAAAAAATCTCTAAGCCCCGGGGTCACAATTTCAGCAAAAACCTGACTTTTGGCAATTCACTCAAAAATGGTGCCAGCAGGTTGCAAATGCTCCCCTGAAAGGTTTGGCAGTCGAAACAGAAGGCTTTTTATCACAGGACAAGAAATCAGCCCTCAACAACTTAACTGGCGGAAAATATTTTTTTGAAAAGATCCCTAAGCCCCGGGGTCACAATTTCAGCAAAAATCTGACTTTTGGCAATTCACTCAAAAATGGTGCCAGCACGTTTCAAATGCTCCCCTGAAAGGTTTGGCAGTCGAAACAGAAGGCTTTTTATCACAGGACAAGAAATCAGCCCTCAACAACTTAACCGGCGGAAAATATTTTTTTGAAAAAATCCCTAAGCCCCGGAGTCACAATTTCAGCAAAAATCTGACTTTTGGCAATTCACTCAAAAATGGTGCCAGCACGTTGCAAATGCTCCCCTGAAAGGTTTGGCTGTCGAAACAGAAGGCTTTTTATCACAGGACAAGAAATCAGCCCTCAACAACTTAACCGGCGGAAAATATTTTTTTGAAAAAATCCCTAAGCCCCGGGGTCACAATTTCAGCAAAAATCTGACTTTTGGCAATTCACTCAAAAATGTTGCCAGCACGTTGCAAAGACTCCCCTGAAAGCTTTGGCGATGGAAACAGAAGGCTTTTTATCACAGGACAAGAAATCAGCCCTCAACAACTTAACCGGCGGAAAATATTTTTTTGAAAAAATCCCTAAGCCCCGGGGTCACAATTTCAGCAAAAATCTGACTTTTGGCAATTCACTCAAAAATGGTGCCAACCAGTTGCAAATGCTCCCCTGAAAGGTTTGGCGATGGAAACCGAAGGCTTTTTATCACAGGACAAGAAATCAGCCCTCAACAACTTAACCGGCGGAAAATATTTTTTTGAAAAAATCCCTAAGCCCCGGGGTCTCAATTTCAGCAAAAATCTGACTTTTGGCAATTCACTCAAAAATGGTGCCAACCAGTTGCAAATGCTCCCCGGAAAGGTTTGGCGATGGAAACAGAAGGCTTTTTATCACAGGACAAGAAATCAGCCCTCAACAACTTAACCGGCGGAAAATATTTTTTTGAAAAAATCCCTAAGCCCCGGAGTCACAATTTCAGTAAAAATCAGACTTTTGGCAATTCACTCAAAAATGGTGCCAGCACGTTGGAAATGCTCCCCTGAAAGGTTTGGCAGTCGAAACAGAAGGCTTTTTATCACAGGACAAGAAATCAGCCCACAACAACTTAACCGGCGGAAAATATTTTTTTGAAAAAATCTCTAAGCCCCGGGGTCACAATTTCAGCAAAAATCTGACTTTTGGCAATTCACTCAAAAATGGTGCCAGCACGTTGCAAATGCTCCCCTGAAAGGTTTGGCGATGGAAACAGAAGGCTTTTTATCACAGGACAAGAAATCAGCCCTCAACAACTTAACCGGCGGAAAATATTTTTTTGAAAAAATCCCTAAGCCCCGGGGTCACAATTTCAGCAAAAATCTGACTTTTGGCAATTCACTCAAAAATGGTGCCAGCACGTTGCAAAGACTCCCCTGAAAGCTTTGGCGATGGAAACAGAAGGCTTTTTATCACAGGACAAGAAATCAGCCCTCAACAACTTAACCGGCGGAAAATATTTTTTTGAAAAAATCCCTAAGCCCCGGGGTCACAATTTCAGCAAAAATCTGACTTTTGGCAATTCACTCAAAAATGGTGCCAACCAGTTGCAAATGCTCCCCTGAAAGGTTTGGCGATGGAAACAGAAGGCTTTTTATCACAGGACAAGAAATCAGCCCTCAACAACTTAACCGGCGGAAAATATTATTTTGAAAGAATCCCTAAGCCCCGGGGTCACAATTTCAGCAAAAATCTGACTTTTGGCAATTCACTCAAAAATGGTGCCAACCGGTTGCAAATGCTCCCCCGGAAAGGTTTGGCAGTCGAAACAGAAGGCTTTTTATCACAGGACAAGAAATCAGCCCTCAACAACTTAACCGGTGGAAAATATTTTTTTGAAAAAATCCCTAAGCCCCGGGGTCACAATTTCAGCAAAAATCTGACTTTTGGCAATTCACTCAAAAATGGTGCCAACCAGTTGCAAATGCTCCCCTGAAAGCTTTGGCGATGGAAACAGAAGGCTTTTTATCACAGGACAAGAAATCAGCCCTCAAAAACCTAACCTGCGGAAAATATTTTTTTGGAAAAAATCCCTAAGCCCCGGGGTCACAATTTCAGCAAAAATCTGACTTTTGGCAATTCACTCAAAAATGGTGCCAACCGGCTGCAAATGCTCCCCTGAAAGGTTTGGCGATGGAAACAGAAGGCTTTTTATCACAGGACAAGAAATCAGCCCTCAACAACTTAACCGGCGGAAAATATTTTTTTGAAAAAATCCCTAAGCCCCGGGGTCACGATTTCAGCAAAAATGTGACTTTTGGCAATTCACTCAAAAATGGTGCCAGCAGGTTGCAAATGCTCCCCTGAAAGGTTTGGCAGTCGAAACAGAAGGCTTTTTATCACAGGACAAGAAATCAGCCCTCAACAACTTAACTGGCGGAAAATATTTTTTTGAAAAGATCCCTAAGCCCCGGGGTCACAATTTCAGCAAAAATCTGACTTTTGGCAATTCACTCAAAAATGGTGCCAGCACGTTTCAAATGCTCCCCTGAAAGGTTTGGCAGTCGAAACAGAAGGCTTTTTATCACAGGACAAGAAATCAGCCCTCAACAACTTAACTGGCGGAAAATATTTTTTTGAAAAGATCCCTAAGCCCCGGGGTCACAATTTCAGCAAAAATCTGACTTTTGGCAATTCACTCAAAAATGGTGCCAGCACGTTTCAAATGCTCCCCTGAAAGGTTTGGCAGTCGAAACAGAAGGCTTTTTATCACAGGACAAGAAATCAGCCCTCAACAACTTAACCGGCGGAAAATATTTTTTTGAAAAAATCCCTAAGCCCCGGAGTCACAATTTCAGCAAAAATCTGACTTTTGGCAATTCACTCAAAAATGGTGCCAGCACGTTGCAAATGCTCCCCTGAAAGGTTTGGCTGTCGAAACAGAAGGCTTTTTATCACAGGACAAGAAATCAGCCCTCAACAACTTAACCGGCGGAAAATATTTTTTTGAAAAAATCCCTAAGCCCCGGGGTCACAATTTCAGCAAAAATCTGACTTTTGGCAATTCACTCAAAAATGTTGCCAGCACGTTGCAAAGACTCCCCTGAAAGCTTTGGCGATGGAAACAGAAGGCTTTTTATCACAGGACAAGAAATCAGCCCTCAACAACTTAACCGGCGGAAAATATTTTTTTGAAAAAATCCCTAAGCCCCGGGGTCACAATTTCAGCAAAAATCTGACTTTTGGCAATTCACTCAAAAATGGTGCCAACCAGTTGCAAATGCTCCCCTGAAAGGTTTGGCGATGGAAACCGAAGGCTTTTTATCACAGGACAAGAAATCAGCCCTCAACAACTTAACCGGCGGAAAATATTTTTTTGAAAAAATCCCTAAGCCCCGGGGTCTCAATTTCAGCAAAAATCTGACTTTTGGCAATTCACTCAAAAATGGTGCCAACCAGTTGCAAATGCTCCCCGGAAAGGTTTGGCGATGGAAACAGAAGGCTTTTTATCACAGGACAAGAAATCAGCCCTCAACAACTTAACCGGCGGAAAATATTTTTTTGAAAAAATCCCTAAGCCCCGGAGTCACAATTTCAGTAAAAATCAGACTTTTGGCAATTCACTCAAAAATGGTGCCAGCACGTTGGAAATGCTCCCCTGAAAGGTTTGGCAGTCGAAACAGAAGGCTTTTTATCACAGGACAAGAAATCAGCCCACAACAACTTAACCGGCGGAAAATATTTTTTTGAAAAAATCTCTAAGCCCCGGGGTCACAATTTCAGCAAAAATCTGACTTTTGGCAATTCACTCAAAAATGGTGCCAGCACGTTGCAAATGCTCCCCTGAAAGGTTTGGCGATGGAAACAGAAGGCTTTTTATCACAGGACAAGAAATCAGCCCTCAACAACTTAACCGGCGGAAAATATTTTTTTGAAAAAATCTCTAAGCCCCGGGGTCACAATTTCAGCAAAAATCTGACTTTTGGCAATTCACTCAAAAATGGTGCCAGCACGTTGCAAAGACTCCCCTGAAAGCTTTGGCGATGGAAACAGAAGGCTTTTTATCACAGGACAAGAAATCAGCCCTCAACAACTTAACCGGCGGAAAATATTTTTTTGAAAAAATCCATAAGCCCCGGGGTCACAATTTCAGCAAAAATCTGACTTTTGGCAATTCACTCAAAAATGTTGCCAACCAGTTGCAAATGCTCCCCTGAAAGGTTTGGCGATGGAAACAGAAGGCTTTTTATCACAGGACAAGAAATCAGGCCTCAACAACTTAACCGGCGGAAAATATTTTTTTGAAAAAATCCCTAAGCCCCGGGGTCACAATTTCAGTAAAAATCTGACTTTTGGCAATTCACTCAAAAATGGTGCCAGCACGTTGGAAATGCTCCCCTGAAAGGTTTGGCAGTCGAAACAGAAGGCTTTTTATCACAGGACAAGAAATCAGCCCACAACAACTTAACCGGCGGAAAATATTTTTTTGAAAAAATCTCTAATCCCCGGGTTCACAATTTCAGGAAAAATCTGACTTTTGGCAATTCACTCAAAAATGGTGCCAACCGGCTGCAAATGCTCCCCTGAAAGGTTTGGCAGTCGAAACAGAAGGCTTTTTATCACAGGACAAGAAATCAGCCCTCAACAACTTAACTGGCGGAAAATATTTTTTTGAAAAAATCCCTAAGCCCCGGGGTCACAATTTCAGCAAAAATCTGACTTTTGGCAATTCACTCAAAAATGGTGCCAACCGGCTGCAAATGCTCCCCTGAAAGGTTTGGCAGTCGAAACAGAAGGCTTTTTATCACAGGACAAGAAATCAGCCCTCAACAACTTAACCGGCGGAAAATATTTTTTTGAAAAAATCCCTAAGCCCCGGGGTCACAATTTCAGCAAAAATCTGACTTTTGGCAATTCACTCAAAAATGGTGCCAGCAGGTTGCAAAGGCTCCCCTAAAAGCTTTGGTGATGGAAACAGAAGGCTTTTTATCACAGGAGAAGAAATCAGCCCTCAACAACTTAACCGGCGGAAAATATTTTTTTGAAAAAATCTCTAAGCCCCGGGGTCACAATTTCAGCAAAAATCTGACTTTTGGCAATTCACTCAAAAATGGTGCCAGCACGTTGCAAATGCTCCCCTGAAAGGTTTGGCGATGGAAACAGAAGGCTTTTTATCACAGGACAAGAAATCAGCCCTCAACAACTTAACCAGCGGAAAATATTTTTTTGAAAAAATCCCTAAGCCCCGGGGTCACAATTTCAGCAAAAATCTGACTTTTGGCAATTCACTCAAAAATGGTGCCAACCAGTTGCAAATGCTCCCCTGAAAGGTTTGGCGATGGAAACAGAAGGCTTTTTATCACAGGACAAGAAATCAGCCCTCAACAACTTAACCGGCGGAAAATATTTTTTTGAAAAAATCCCTAAGCCCCGGGGTCACAATTTCAGCAAAAATCTGACTTTTGGCAATTCACTCAAAAATGGTGCCAGCACGTTGCAGATGCTCCCCTGAAAGGTTTGGCAGTCGAAACAGAAGGCTTTTTATCACAGGACAAGAAATCAGCCCTCAACAACTTAACCGGCGGAAAATATTTTTTTGAAAAAATCCCTAAGCCCCGGGGTCACAATTTCAGCAAAAATCTGACTTTTGGCAATTCACTCAAAAATGGTGCCAACCGGTTGCAAATGCTCCCCTGAAAGGTTTGGCAGTCGAAACAGAAGGCTTTTTATCACAGGACAAGAAATCAGCCCTCAACAACTTAACCGGCGGAAAATATTTTTTTGAAAAAATCCCTAAGCCCCGGGGTCACAATTTCAGCAAAAATCTGACTTTTGGCAATACACTCAAAAATGGTGCCAACCGGTTGCAAATGCTCCCCTGAAAGGTTTGGCAGTCGAAACAGAAGGCTTTTTATCACAGGACAAGAAATCACCCTCAACAACTTAACCGGCGGAAAATATTTTTTTGAAAAAATCCCTAAGCCCCGGGGTCACAATTTCAGCAAAAATCTGACTTTTGGCAATTCACTCAAAAATGGTGCCAACCGGTTGCAAATGCTCCCCTGAAAGGTTTGGCAGTCGAAACACAAGGCTTTTTATCACAGGACAAGAAATCAGCCCTCAACAACTTAACCGGCGGAAAATATTTTTTTGAAAAAATCCCTAAGCCCGGGGGTCACAATTTCAGCAAAAATCTGACTTTTGGCAATACACTCAAAAATGGTGCCAACCGGTTGCAAATGCTCCCCTGAAAGGTTTGGCAGTCGAAACAGAAGGCTTTTTATCACAGGACAAGAAATCAGGCCTCAACAACTTAACCGGCGGAAAATATTTTTTTGAAAAAATCCCTAAGCCCCGGGGTCACAATTTCAGCAAAAATCTGACTTTTGGCAATACACTCAAAAATGGTGCCAACCGGTTGCAAATGCTCCCCTGAAAGGTTTGGCAGTCGAAACAGAAGGCTTTTTATCACAGGACAAGAAATCACCCTCAACAACTTAACCGGCGGAAAATATTTTTTTGAAAAAATCCCTAAGCCCCGGGGTCACAATTTCAGCAAAAATCTGACTTTTGGCAATTCACTCAAAAATGGTGCCAGCACGTTGCAAATGCTCCCCTGAAAGGTTTGGCAGTCGAAACAGAAGGCTTTTTATCACAGGACAAGAAATCAGCCCACAACAACTTAACCGGCGGAAAATATTTTTTTGAAAAAATCTCTAAGCCCCGGGGTCACAATTTCAGCAAAAATCTGACTTGGCAATTCACTCAAAAATGGTGCCAACCGGTTGCAAATGCTCCCCTGAAAGGTTTGGCAGTCGAAACACAAGGCTTTTTATCACAGGACAAGAAATCAGCCCTCAACAACTTAACCGGCGGAAAATATTTTTTTGAAAAAATCCCTAAGCCCCGGGGTCACAATTTCAGCAAAAATCTGACTTTTGGCAATACACTCAAAAATGGTGCCAACCGGTTGCAAATGCTCCCCTGAAAGGTTTGGCAGTCGAAACAGAAGGCTTTTTATCACAGGACAAGAAATCAGGCCTCAACAACTTAACCGGCGGAAAATATTTTTTTGAAAAAATCTCTAATCCCCGGGTTCACAATTTCAGCAAAAATCTGACTTTTGGCAATTCACTCAAAAATGGTGCCAACCGGCTGCAAATGCTCCCCTGAAAGTTTTGGCAGTCGAAACAGAAGGCTTTTTATCACAGGACAAGAAATCAGCCCTCAACAACTTAACCGGCGGAAAATATTTTTTTGAAAAAATCCCTAAGCCCCGGGGTCACAATTTCAGCAAAAATCTGACTTTTGGCAATTCCCTCAAAAATGGTGCCAACCGGTTGCAAATGCTCCCCTGAAAGGTTTGGCAGTCGAAACAGAAGGCTTTTTATCACAGGACAAGAAATCAGCCCTCAACAACTTAACCGGCGGAAAATATTTTTTTGAAAAAATCCCTAAGCCCCGGGGTCACAATTTCAGCAAAAATCTGACTTTTGGCAATTCACTCAAAAATGGTGCCAGCACGTTGCAAATGCTCCCCTGAAAGGTTTGGCAGTCGAAACAGAAGGCTTTTTATCACAGGACAAGAAATCAGCCCAGAACAACTTAACCGGCGGAAAATATTTTTTTGAAAAAATCTCTAAGCCCCGGGGTCACAATTTCAGCAAAAATCTGACTTGGCAATTCACTCAAAAATGGTGCCAACCGGTTGCAAATGCTCCCCTGAAAGGTTTGGCAGTCGAAACACAAGGCTTTTTATCACAGGACAAGAAATCAGCCCTCAACAACTTAACCGGCGGAAAATATTTTTTTGAAAAAATCCCTAAGCCCCGGGGTCACAATTTCAGCAAAAATCTGACTTTTGGCAATACACTCAAAAATGGTGCCAACCGGTTGCAAATGCTCCCCTGAAAGGTTTGGCAGTCGAAACAGAAGGCTTTTTATCACAGGACAAGAAATCAGGCCTCAACAACTTAACCGGCGGAAAATATTTTTTTGAAAAAATCTCTAATCCCCGGGTTCACAATTTCAGCAAAAATCTGACTTTTGGCAATTCACTCAAAAATGGTGCCAACCGGCTGCAAATGCTCCCCTGAAAGTTTTGGCAGTCGAAACAGAAGGCTTTTTATCACAGGACAAGAAATCAGCCCTCAACAACTTAACCGGCGGAAAATATTTTTTTGAAAAAATCCCTAAGCCCCGGGGTCACAATTTCAGCAAAAATCTGACTTTTGGCAATTCCCTCAAAAATGGTGCCAACCGGTTGCAAATGCTCCCCTGAAAGGTTTGGCAGTCGAAACAGAAGGCTTTTTATCACAGGACAAGAAATCAGCCCTCAACAACTTAACCGGCGGAAAATATTTTTTTGAAAAAATCCCTAAGCCCTGGGGTCACAATTTCAGCAAAAATCTGACTTTTGGCAATTCACTCAAAAATGGTGCCAACCAGTTGCAAATGCTCCCCGGAAAGGTTTGGCGATGGAAACAGAAGGCTTTTTATCACAGGACAAGAAATCAGCCCTCAACAACTTAACCGGCGGAAAATATTTTTTTGAAAAAATCCCTAAGCCCCGGGGTCACAATTTCAGCAAAAATCTGACTTTTGGCAATTCACTCAAAAATGGTGCCAACCGGTTGGAAATGCTCCCCTGAAAGGTTTGGCAGTCGAAACAGAAGGCTTTTTATCACAGGACAAGAAATCAGCCCTCAACAACTTAACTGGCGGAAAATATTTTTTTGAAAAGATCCCTAAGCCCCGGGGTCACAATTTCAGCAAAAATCTGACTTTTGGCAATTCACTCAAAAATGGTGCCAACCGGTTGCAAATGCTCCCCGGAAAGGTTTGGCGATGGAAACAGAAGTCTTTTTATCAAAGGACAAGAAATCAGCCCTCAACAACTTAACCGGCGGAAAATATTTTTTTGAAAAAATCCCTAAGCCCCGTGGTCACAATTTCAGCAAAAATCTGACTTTTGGCAATTCACTCAAAAATGGTGCCAACCGGTTGCAAATGCTCCCCTGAAAGGTTTGGCGATGGAAACAGAAGGCTTTTTATCACAGGACAAGAAATCAGCCCTCAACAACCTAACCGGCGGAAAATATTTTTTTGAAAAAATCCCTAAGCCCCGGGGTCACAATTTCAGCAAAAATCTGACTTTTGGCAATTCACTCAAAAATGGTGCCAGCACGTTGCAAATGCTCCCCTGAAAGGTTTGGCAGTCGAAACAGAAGGCTTTTTATCACAGGACAAGAAATCAGCCCTCAACAACTTAACCGGTGGAAAATATTTTTTTGAAAAAATCCCTAAGCCCCGGAGTCACAATTTCAGTAAAAATCTGACTTTTGGCAATTCACTCAAAAATGGTGCCAGCACGTTGGAAATGCTCCCCTGAAAGGTTTGGCAGTCGAAACAGAAGGCTTTTTATCACAGGACAAGAAATCAGCCCACAACAACTTAACCGGCGGAAAATATTTTTTTGAAAAAATCTCTAAGCCCCGGGGTCACAATTTCAGCAAAAATCTGACTTTTGGCAATTCACTCAAAAATGGTGCCAGCACGTTGCAAATGCTCCCCTGAAAGGTTTGGCGATGGAAACAGAAGGCTTTTGATCACAGGACAAGAAATCAGCCCTCAACAACTTAACCGGCGGAAAATATTTTTTTGAAAAAATCCCTAAGCCCCGGGGTCACAATTTCAGTAAAAATCTGACTTTTGGCAATTCACTCAAAAATGGTGCCAGCACGTTGGAAATGCTCCCCTGAAAGGTTTGGCAGTCGAAACAGAAGGCTTTTTATCACAGGACAAGAAATCAGCCCACAACAACTTAACCGGCGGAAAATATTTTTTTGAAAAAATCTCTAATCCCCGGGTTCACAATTTCAGCAAAAATCTGACTTTTGGCAATTCACTCAAAAATGGTGCCAACCGGCTGCAAATGCTCCCCTGAAAGGTTTGGCAGTCGAAACAGAAGGCTTTTTATCACAGGACAAGAAATCAGCCCTCAACAACTTAACCGGCGGAAAATATTTTTTTGAAAAAAATCCCTTAGACCCGGGGTCACAATTTCAGCAAAAATCTGACTTTTGGCAATTCACTCAAAAATGGTGACAGCACGTTGCAAGTGCTCCCCTGAAAGGTTTGGCAGTCGAAACAGAAGGCTTTTTATCACAGGACAAGAAATCAGCCCTCAACAACTTAACCGGTGGAAAATATTTTTTTGAAAAAATCCCTGAGCCCCGGGGTCACAATTTCAGCAAAAATCTGACTTTTGGCAATTCACTCAAAAATGGTGCCAGCACGTTGCAAATGCTCCCCTGAAAGGTTTGGCGATGGAAACAGAAGGCTTTTTATCACAGGACAAGAAATCAGCCCTCAACAACTTAACCGGCGGAAAATATTTTTTTGAAAAAATCTCTAAGCCCCGGGGTCACAATTTCAGCAAAAATCTGACTTTTGGCAATTCACTCAAAAATGGTGCCAGCACGTTGCAAATGCTCCCCTGAAAGGTTTGGCGATGGAAACAGAAGGCTTTTTATCACAGGACAAGGAATCAGGCCTCAACAACTTAACCGGCGGAAAATATTTTTTTGAAAAAATCCCTAAGCCCCGGGGTCACAATTTCAGTAAAAATCTGACTTTTGGCAATTCACTCAAAAATGGTGCCAGCACGTTGGAAATGCTCCCCTGAAAGGTTTGGCAGTCGAAACAGAAGGCTTTTTATCACAGGACAAGAAATCAGCCCACAACAACTTAACCGGCGGAAAATATTTTTTTGAAAAAATCTCTAATCCCCGGGTTCACAATTTCAGCAAAAATCTGACTTTTGGCAATTCACTCAAAAATGGTGCCAACCGGCTGCAAATGCTCCCCTGAAAGGTTTGGCAGTCGAAACAGAAGGCTTTTTATCACAGGACAAGAAATCAGGCCTCAACAACTTAACCGGCGGAAAATATTTTTTTGAAAAAATCCCTAAGCCCCGGGGTCACAATTTCAGCAAAAATCTGACTTTTGGCAATTCACTCAAAAATGGTGCCAGCACGTTGCAAATGCTCCCCTGAAAGGTTTGGCGATGGAAACAGAAGGCTTTTTATCACAGGACAAGGAATCAGCCCTCAACAACTTAACCGGCGGAAAATATTTTTTTGAAAAAATCTCTAAGCCCCGGGGTCACAATTTCAGCAAAAATCTGACTTTTGGCAATTCACTCAAAAATGGTGCCAGCACGTTGGAAATGCTCCCCTGAAAGGTTTGGCAGTCGAAACAGAAGGCTTTTTATCACAGGACAAGAAATCAGCCCTCAACAACTTAACCGGCGGAAAATATTTTTTTGAAAAAATCCCTAAGCCCCAGGGTCACAATTTCAGCAAAAATCTGACTTTGGGCAATTCACTCAAAAATGGTGCCAGCACGTTGGAAAAGCTCCCCGGAAAGGTTTGGCGATGGAAACAGAAGGCTTTTTATCACAGGAAAAGAAATCAGCCCACAACAACTTAACCGGCGGAAAATATTTTTTTGAAAAAATCCCTAAGCCCCGGGGTCACAATTTCAGCAAAAATCTGACTTTTGGCAATTCACTCAAAAATGGTGCCAGCAGGTTGCAAATGCTCCCCTGAAAGGTTTGGCAGTCGAAACAGAAGGCTTTTTATCACAGGACAAGAAATCAGCCCTCAACAACTTAACTGGCGGAAAATATTTTTTTGAAAAAATCCCTAAGCCCCGGGGTCACAATTTCAGCAAAAATCTGACTTTTGGCAATTCACTCAAAAATGGTGCCAACCGGCTGCAAATGCTCCCCTGAAAGGTTTGGCAGTCGAAACAGAAGGCTTTTTATCACAGGACAAGAAATCAGCCCTCAACAACTTAACCGGCGGAAAATATTTTTTTGAAAAAATCCCTAAGCCCCGGGGTCACAATTTCAGCAAAAATCTGACTTTTGGCAATTCACTCAAAAATGGTGCCAGCAGGTTGCAAAGGCTCCCCTAAAAGCTTTGGTGATGGAAACAGAAGGCTTTTTATCACAGGACAAGAAATCAGCCCTCAACAACTTAACCGGCGGAAAATATTTTTTTGAAAAAATCTCTAAGCCCCGGGGTCACAATTTCAGCAAAAATCTGACTTTTGGCAATTCACTCAAAAATGGTGCCAGCACGTTGCAAATGCTCCCCTGAAAGGTTTGGCGATGGAAACAGAAGGCTTTTTATCACAGGACAAGAAATCAGCCCTCAACAACTTAACCAGCGGAAAATATTTTTTTGAAAAAATCCCTAAGCCCCGGGGTCACAATTTCAGCAAAAATCTGACTTTTGGCAATTCACTCAAAAATGGTGCCAACCAGTTGCAAATGCTCCCCTGAAAGGTTTGGCGATGGAAACAGAAGGCTTTTTATCACAGGACAAGAAATCAGCCCTCAACAACTTAACCGGCGGAAAATATTTTTTTGAAAAAATCCCTAAGCCCCGGGGTCACAATTTCAGCAAAAATCTGACTTTTGGCAATTCACTCAAAAATGGTGCCAGCACGTTGCAGATGCTCCCCTGAAAGGTTTGGCAGTCGAAACAGAAGGCTTTTTATCACAGGACAAGAAATCAGCCCTCAACAACTTAACCGGCGGAAAATATTTTTTTGAAAAAATCCCTAAGCCCCGGGGTCACAATTTCAGCAAAAATCTGACTTTTGGCAATACACTCAAAAATGGTGCCAACCGGTTGCAAATGCTCCCCTGAAAGGTTTGGCAGTCGAAACAGAAGGCTTTTTATCACAGGACAAGAAATCACCCTCAACAACTTAACCGGCGGAAAATATTTTTTTGAAAAAATCCCTAAGCCCCGGGGTCACAATTTCAGCAAAAATCTGACTTTTGGCAATTCACTCAAAAATGGTGCCAGCACGTTGCAAATGCTCCCCTGAAAGGTTTGGCAGTCGAAACAGAAGGCTTTTTATCACAGGACAAGAAATCAGCCCACAACAACTTAACCGGCGGAAAATATTTTTTTGAAAAAATCTCTAAGCCCCGGGGTCACAATTTCAGCAAAAATCTGACTTGGCAATTCACTCAAAAATGGTGCCAACCGGTTGCAAATGCTCCCCTGAAAGGTTTGGCAGTCGAAACACAAGGCTTTTTATCACAGGACAAGAAATCAGCCCTCAACAACTTAACCGGCGGAAAATATTTTTTTGAAAAAATCCCTAAGCCCCGGGGTCACAATTTCAGCAAAAATCTGACTTTTGGCAATACACTCAAAAATGGTGCCAACCGGTTGCAAATGCTCCCCTGAAAGGTTTGGCAGTCGAAACAGAAGGCTTTTTATCACAGGACAAGAAATCAGGCCTCAACAACTTAACCGGCGGAAAATATTTTTTTGAAAAAATCTCTAATCCCCGGGTTCACAATTTCAGCAAAAATCTGACTTTTGGCAATTCACTCAAAAATGGTGCCAACCGGCTGCAAATGCTCCCCTGAAAGTTTTGGCAGTCGAAACAGAAGGCTTTTTATCACAGGACAAGAAATCAGCCCTCAACAACTTAACCGGCGGAAAATATTTTTTTGAAAAAATCCCTAAGCCCCGGGGTCACAATTTCAGCAAAAATCTGACTTTTGGCAATTCACTCAAAAATGGTGCCAGCACGTTGCAAATGCTCCCCTGAAAGGTTTGGCGATGGAAACAGAAGGCTTTTTATCACAGGACAAGAAATCAGCCCTCAACAACTTAACCAGCGGAAAATATTTTTTTGAAAAAATCCCTAAGCCCCGGGGTCACAATTTCAGCAAAAATCTGACTTTTGGCAATTCACTCAAAAATGGTGCCAACCAGTTGCAAATGCTCCCCTGAAAGGTTTGGCGATGGAAACAGAAGGCTTTTTATCACAGGACAAGAAATCAGCCCTCAACAACTTAACCGGCGGAAAATATTTTTTTGAAAAAATCCCTAAGCCCCGGGGTCACAATTTCAGCAAAAATCTGACTTTTGGCAATTCACTCAAAAATGGTGCCAGCACGTTGCAGATGCTCCCCTGAAAGGTTTGGCAGTCGAAACAGAAGGCTTTTTATCACAGGACAAGAAATCAGCCCTCAACAACTTAACCGGCGGAAAATATTTTTTTGAAAAAATCCCTAAGCCCCGGGGTCACAATTTCAGCAAAAATCTGACTTTTGGCAATACACTCAAAAATGGTGCCAACCGGTTGCAAATGCTCCCCTGAAAGGTTTGGCAGTCGAAACAGAAGGCTTTTTATCACAGGACAAGAAATCACCCTCAACAACTTAACCGGCGGAAAATATTTTTTTGAAAAAATCCCTAAGCCCCGGGGTCACAATTTCAGCAAAAATCTGACTTTTGGCAATTCACTCAAAAATGGTGCCAGCACGTTGCAAATGCTCCCCTGAAAGGTTTGGCAGTCGAAACAGAAGGCTTTTTATCACAGGACAAGAAATCAGCCCACAACAACTTAACCGGCGGAAAATATTTTTTTGAAAAAATCTCTAAGCCCCGGGGTCACAATTTCAGCAAAAATCTGACTTGGCAATTCACTCAAAAATGGTGCCAACCGGTTGCAAATGCTCCCCTGAAAGGTTTGGCAGTCGAAACACAAGGCTTTTTATCACAGGACAAGAAATCAGCCCTCAACAACTTAACCGGCGGAAAATATTTTTTTGAAAAAATCCCTAAGCCCCGGGGTCACAATTTCAGCAAAAATCTGACTTTTGGCAATACACTCAAAAATGGTGCCAACCGGTTGCAAATGCTCCCCTGAAAGGTTTGGCAGTCGAAACAGAAGGCTTTTTATCACAGGACAAGAAATCAGGCCTCAACAACTTAACCGGCGGAAAATATTTTTTTGAAAAAATCTCTAATCCCCGGGTTCACAATTTCAGCAAAAATCTGACTTTTGGCAATTCACTCAAAAATGGTGCCAACCGGCTGCAAATGCTCCCCTGAAAGTTTTGGCAGTCGAAACAGAAGGCTTTTTATCACAGGACAAGAAATCAGCCCTGAACAACTTAACCGGCGGAAAATATTTTTTTGAAAAAATCCCTAAGCCCCGGGGTCACAATTTCAGCAAAAATCTGACTTTTGGCAATTCACTCAAAAATGGTGCCAACCGGTTGCAAATGCTCCCCTGAAAGGTTTGGCAGTCGAAACAGAAGGCTTTTTATCACAGGACAAGAAATCAGCCCTCAACAACTTAACCGGCGGAAAATATTTTTTTGAAAAAATCCCTAAGCCCCGGGGTCACAATTTCAGCAAAAATCTGACTTTTGGCAATTCACTCAAAAATGGTGCCAGCACGTTGCAAAGACTCCCCTGAAAGCTTTGGCGATGGAAACAGAAGGCTTTTTATCACAGGACAAGAAATCACCCTCAACAACTTAACCGGCGGAAAATATTTTTTTGAAAAAATCCCTAAGCCCCGGGGTCACAATTTCAGCAAAAATCTGACTTTTGGCAATTCACTCAAAAATGGTGCCAACCAGTTGCAAATGCTCCCCTGAAAGGTTTGGCGATGGAAACAGAAGGCTTTTTATCACAGGACAAGAAATCAGCCCTCAACAACTTAACCGGCGGAAAATATTTTTTTCAAAAAAATCCCTAAGCCCCGGGGTCACAATTTCAGCAAAAATCTGACTTTTGGCAATTCACTCAAAAATGGTGCCAACCAGTTGCAAATGCTCCCCGGAAAGGTTTGGCGATGGAAACAGAAGGCTTTTTATCACAGGACAAGAAATCAGCCCTCAACAACTTAACCGGCGGAAAATATTTTTTTGAAAAAATCCCTAAGCCCCGGGGTCACAATTTCAGCAAAAATCTGACTTTTGGCAATTCACTCAAAAATGGTGCCAGCACGTTGCAAAGACTCCCCTGAAAGCTTTGGCGATGGAAACAGAAGGCTTTTTATCACAGGACAAGAAATCACCCTCAACAACTTAACCGGCGGAAAATATTTTTTTGAAAAAATCCCTAAGCCCCGGGGTCACAATTTCAGCAAAAATCTGACTTTTGGCAATTCACTCAAAAATGGTGCCAACCAGTTGCAAATGCTCCCCTGAAAGGTTTGGCGATGGAAACAGAAGGCTTTTTATCACAGGACAAGAAATCAGCCCTCAACAACTTAACCGGCGGAAAATATTTTTTTCAAAAAAATCCCTAAGCCCCGGGGTCACAATTTCAGCAAAAATCTGACTTTTGGCAATTCACTCAAAAATGGTGCCAACCAGTTGCAAATGCTCCCCTGAAAGGTTTGGCAGTCGAAACAGAAGGCTTTTTATCACAGGACAAGAAATCAGCCCTCAACAACTTAACCGGCGGAAAATATTTTTTTGAAAAAATCCCTAAGCCCCAGGGTCACAATTTCAGCAAAAATCTGACTTTGGGCAATTCACTCAAAAATGGTGCCAGCACGTTGGAAAAGCTCCCCGGAAAGGTTTGGCGATGGAAACAGAAGGCTTTTTATCACAGGAAAAGAAATCAGCCCACAACAACTTAACCGGCGGAAAATATTTTTTTGAAAAAATCCCTAAGCCCCGGGGTCACAATTTCAGCAAAAATCTGACTTTTGGCAATTCACTCAAAAATGGTGCCAGCAGGTTGCAAATGCTCCCCTGAAAGGTTTGGCAGTCGAAACAGAAGGCTTTTTATCACAGGACAAGAAATCAGCCCTCAACAACTTAACTGGCGGAAAATATTTTTTTGAAAAAATCCCTAAGCCCCGGGGTCACAATTTCAGCAAAAATCTGACTTTTGGCAATTCACTCAAAAATGGTGCCAACCGGCTGCAAATGCTCCCCTGAAAGGTTTGGCAGTCGAAACAGAAGGCTTTTTATCACAGGACAAGAAATCAGCCCTCAACAACTTAACCGGCGGAAAATATTTTTTTGAAAAAATCCCTAAGCCCCGGGGTCACAATTTCAGCAAAAATCTGACTTTTGGCAATTCACTCAAAAATGGTGCCAGCACGTTGCAAAGGCTCCCCTAAAAGCTTTGGTGATGGAAACAGAAGGCTTTTTATCACAGGACAAGAAATCAGCCCTCAACAACTTAACCGGCGGAAAATATTTTTTTGAAAAAATCTCTAAGCCCCGGGGTCACAATTTCAGCAAAAATCTGACTTTTGGCAATTCACTCAAAAATGGTGCCAGCACGTTGCAAATGCTCCCCTGAAAGGTTTGGCGATGGAAACAGAAGGCTTTTTATCACAGGACAAGAAATCAGCCCTCAACAACTTAACCGGCGGAAAATATTTTTTTGAAAAAATCCCTAAGCCCCGGAGTCACAATTTCAGTAAAAATCTGACTTTTGGCAATTCACTCAAAAATGGTGCCAGCACGTTGGAAATGCTCCCCTGAAAGGTTTGGCAGTCGAAACAGAAGGCTTTTTATCACAGGACAAGAAATCAGCCCACAACAACTTAACCGGCGGAAAATATTTTTTTGAAAAAATCTCTAAGCCCCGGGGTCACAATTTCAGCAAAAATCTGACTTTTGGCAATTCACTCAAAAATGGTGCCAGCACGTTGCAAATGCTCCCCTGAAAGGTTTGGCGATGGAAACAGAAGGCTTTTTATCACAGGACAAGAAATCAGCCCTCAACAACTTAACCGGCGGAAAATATTTTTTTGAAAAAATCTCTAAGCCCCGGGGTCACAATTTCAGCAAAAATCTGACTTTTGGCAATTCACTCAAAAATGGTGCCAGCACGTTGCAAAGACTCCCCTGAAAGCTTTGGCGATGGAAACAGAAGGCTTTTTATCACAGGACAAGAAATCAGCCCTCAACAACTTAACCGGCGGAAAATATTTTTTTGAAAAAATCCCTAAGCCCCGGGGTCACAATTTCAGCAAAAATCTGACTTTTGGCAATTCACTCAAAAATGGTGCCAACCAGTTGCAAATGCTCCCCTGAAAGGTTTGGCGATGGAAACAGAAGGCTTTTTATCACAGGACAAGAAATCAGCCCTCAACAACTTAACCGGCGGAAAATATTTTTTTGAAAAAATCCCCAAGCCCCGGAGTCACAATTTCAGTAAAAATCTGACTTTTGGCAATTCACTCAAAAATGGTGCCAGCACGTTGGAAATGCTCCCCTGAAAGGTTTGGCAGTCGAAACAGAAGGCTTTTTATCACAGGACAAGAAATCAGCCCACAACAACTTAACCGGCGGAAAATATTTTTTTGAAAAAATCTCTAAGCCCCGGGGTCACAATTTCAGCAAAAATCTGACTTTTGGCAATTCACTCAAAAATGGTGCCAGCACGTTGCAAATGCTCCCCTGAAAGGTTTGGCGATGGAAACAGAAGGCTTTTTATCACAGGACAAGGAATCAGCCCTCAACAACTTAACCGGCGGAAAATATTTTTTTGAAAAAATCCCTAAGCCCCGGGGTCACAATTTCAGTAAAAATCTGACTTTTGGCAATTCACTCAAAAATGGTGCCAGCACGTTGGAAATGCTCCCCTGAAAGGTTTGGCAGTCGAAACAGAAGGCTTTTTATCACAGGACAAGAAATCAGCCCACAACAACTTAACCGGCGGAAAATATTTTTTTGAAAAAATCTCTAATCCCCGGGTTCACAATTTCAGCAAAAATCTGACTTTTGGCAATTCACTCAAAAATGGTGCCAACCGGCTGCAAATGCTCCCCTGAAAGGTTTGGCAGTCGAAACAGAAGGCTTTTTATCACAGGACAAGAAATCAGCCCTCAACAACTTAACCGGCGGAAAATATTTTTTTGAAAAAATCCCTAAGCCCCGGGGTCACAATTTCAGCAAAAATCTGACTTTTGGCAATTCACTCAAAAATGGTGCCAGCACGTTGCAAATGCTCCCCTGAAAGGTTTGGCGATGGAAACAGAAGGCTTTTTATCACAGGACAAGAAATCAGCCCTCAACAACTTAACCGGCGGAAAATATTTTTTTGAAAAAATCCCTAAGCCCCGGGGTCACAATTTCAGCAAAAATCTGACTTTTGGCAATTCACTCAAAAATGGTGCCAACCAGTTGCAAATGCTCCCCTGAAAGGTTTGGCGATGGAAACAGAAGGCTTTTTATCACAGGACAAGAAATCAGCCCTCAACAACTTAACCGGCGGAAAATATTTTTTTGAAAAAATCCCCAAGCCCCGGAGTCACAATTTCAGTAAAAATCTGACTTTTGGCAATTCACTCAAAAATGGTGCCAACCGGTTGCAAATGCTCCCCTGAAAGGTTTGGCAGTCGAAACAGAAGGCTTTTTATCACAGGACAAGAAATCAGCCCTCAACAACTTAACCGGCGGAAAATATTTTTTTGAAAAAATCCCTAAGCCCCGGGGTCACAATTTCAGCAAAAATCTGACTTTTGGCAATACACTCAAAAATGGTGCCAACCGGTTGCAAATGCTCCCCTGAAAGGTTTGGCAGTCGAAACAGAAGGCTTTTTATCACAGGACAAGAAATCACCCTCAACAACTTAACCGGCGGAAAATATTTTTTTGAAAAAATCCCTAAGCCCCGGGGTCACAATTTCAGCAAAAATCTGACTTTTGGCAATTCACTCAAAAATGGTGCCAGCACGTTGCAAATGCTCCCCTGAAAGGTTTGGCAGTCGAAACAGAAGGCTTTTTATCACAGGACAAGAAATCAGCCCACAACAACTTAACCGGCGGAAAATATTTTTTTGAAAAAATCTCTAAGCCCCGGGGTCACAATTTCAGCAAAAATCTGACTTGGCAATTCACTCAAAAATGGTGCCAACCGGTTGCAAATGCTCCCCTGAAAGGTTTGGCAGTCGAAACACAAGGCTTTTTATCACAGGACAAGAAATCAGCCCTCAACAACTTAACCGGCGGAAAATATTTTTTTGAAAAAATCCCTAAGCCCCGGGGTCACAATTTCAGCAAAAATCTGACTTTTGGCAATACACTCAAAAATGGTGCCAACCGGTTGCAAATGCTCCCCTGAAAGGTTTGGCAGTCGAAACAGAAGGCTTTTTATCACAGGACAAGAAATCAGGCCTCAACAACTTAACCGGCGGAAAAGATTTTTTTGAAAAAATCTCTAATCCCCGGGTTCACAATTTCAGCAAAAATCTGACTTTTGGCAATTCACTCAAAAATGGTGCCAACCGGCTGCAAATGCTCCCCTGAAAGTTTTGGCAGTCGAAACAGAAGGCTTTTTATCACAGGACAAGAAATCAGCCCTCAACAACTTAACCGGCGGAAAATATTTTTTTGAAAAAATCCCTAAGCCCCGGGGTCACAATTTCAGCAAAAATCTGACTTTTGGCAATTCACTCAAAAATGGTGCCAACCGGTTGCAAATGCTCCCCTGAAAGGTTTGGCAGTCGAAACAGAAGGCTTTTTATCACAGGACAAGAAATCAGCCCTCAACAACTTAACCGGCGGAAAATATTTTTTTGAAAAAATCCCTAAGCCCTGGGGTCACAATTTCAGCAAAAATCTGACTTTTGGCAATTCACTCAAAAATGGTGCCAACCAGTTGCAAATGCTCCCCGGAAAGGTTTGGCGATGGAAACAGAAGGCTTTTTATCACAGGACAAGAAATCAGCCCTCAACAACTTAACCGGCGGAAAATATTTTTTTGAAAAAATCCCTAAGCCCCGGGGTCACAATTTCAGCAAAAATCTGACTTTTGGCAATTCACTCAAAAATGGTGCCAGCACGTTGCAAAGACTCCCCTGAAAGCTTTGGCGATGGAAACAGAAGGCTTTTTATCACAGGACAAGAAATCACCCTCAACAACTTAACCGGCGGAAAATATTTTTTTGAAAAAATCCCTAAGCCCCGGGGTCACAATTTCAGCAAAAATCTGACTTTTGGCAATTCACTCAAAAATGGTGCCAACCAGTTGCAAATGCTCCCCTGAAAGGTTTGGCGATGGAAACAGAAGGCTTTTTATCACAGGACAAGAAATCAGCCCTCAACAACTTAACCGGCGGAAAATATTTTTTTCAAAAAAATCCCTAAGCCCCGGGGTCACAATTTCAGCAAAAATCTGACTTTTGGCAATTCACTCAAAAATGGTGCCAACCAGTTGCAAATGCTCCCCGGAAAGGTTTGGCGATGGAAACAGAAGGCTTTTTATCACAGGACAAGAAATCAGCCCTCAACAACTTAACCGGCGGAAAATATTTTTTTGAAAAAATCCCTAAGCCCCGGGGTCACAATTTCAGCAAAAATCTGACTTTTGGCAATTCACTCAAAAATGGTGCCAGCACGTTGCAAAGACTCCCCTGAAAGCTTTGGCGATGGAAACAGAAGGCTTTTTATCACAGGACAAGAAATCACCCTCAACAACTTAACCGGCGGAAAATATTTTTTTGAAAAAATCCCTAAGCCCCGGGGTCACAATTTCAGCAAAAATCTGACTTTTGGCAATTCACTCAAAAATGGTGCCAACCAGTTGCAAATGCTCCCCTGAAAGGTTTGGCGATGGAAACAGAAGGCTTTTTATCACAGGACAAGAAATCAGCCCTCAACAACTTAACCGGCGGAAAATATTTTTTTCAAAAAAATCCCTAAGCCCCGGGGTCACAATTTCAGCAAAAATCTGACTTTTGGCAATTCACTCAAAAATGGTGCCAACCAGTTGCAAATGCTCCCCTGAAAGGTTTGGCAGTCGAAACAGAAGGCTTTTTATCACAGGACAAGAAATCAGCCCTCAACAACTTAACCGACGGAAAATATTTTTTTGAAAAAATCCCTAAGCCCCAGGGTCACAATTTCAGCAAAAATCTGACTTTGGGCAATTCACTCAAAAATGGTGCCAGCACGTTGGAAAAGCTCCCCGGAAAGGTTTGGCGATGGAAACAGAAGGCTTTTTATCACAGGACAAGAAATCAGCCCACAACAACTTAACCGGCGGAAAATATTTTTTTGAAAAAATCCCTAAGCCCCGGGGTCACAATTTCAGCAAAAATCTGACTTTTGGCAATTCACTCAAAAATGGTGCCAGCAGGTTGCAAATGCTCCCCTGAAAGGTTTGGCAGTCGAAACAGAAGGCTTTTTATCACAGGACAAGAAATCAGCCCTCAACAACTTAACTGGCGGAAAATATTTTTTTGAAAAAATCCCTAAGCCCCGGGGTCACAATTTCAGCAAAAATCTGACTTTTGGCAATTCACTCAAAAATGGTGCCAACCGGCTGCAAATGCTCCCCTGTAAGGTTTGGCAGTCGAAACAGAAGACTTTTTATCACAGGACAAGAAATCAGCCCTCAACAACTTAACCGGCGGAAAAAATTTTTTTGAAAAAATCCCTAAGCCCCGGGGTCACAATTTCAGCAAAAATCTGACTTTTGGCAATTCACTCAAAAATGGTGCCAGCAGGTTGCAAAGGCTCCCCTAAAATCTTTGGTGATGGAAACAGAAGGCTTTTTATCACAGGACAAGAAATCAGCCCTCAACAACTTAACCGGCGGAAAATATTTTTTTGAAAAAATCTCTAAGCCCCGGGGTCACAATTTCAGCAAAAATCTGACTTTTGGCAATTCACTCAAAAATGGTGCCAGCACGTTGCAAATGCTCCCCTGAAAGGTTTGGCGATGGAAACAGAAGGCTTTTTATCACAGGACAAGAAATCAGCCCTCAACAACTTAACCAGCGGAAAATATTTTTTTGAAAAAATCCCTAAGCCCCGGGGTCACAATTTCAGCAAAAATCTGACTTTTGGCAATTCACTCAAAAATGGTGCCAACCAGTTGCAAATGCTCCCCTGAAAGGTTTGGCGATGGAAACAGAAGGCTTTTTATCACAGGACAAGAAATCAGCCCTCAACAACTTAACCGGCGGAAAATATTTTTTTGAAAAAATCCCTAAGCCCCGGGGTCACAATTTCAGCAAAAATCTGACTTTTGGCAATTCACTCAAAAATGGTGCCAGCACGTTGCAGATGCTCCCCTGAAAGGTTTGGCAGTCGAAACAGAAGGCTTTTTATCACAGGACAAGAAATCAGCCCTCAACAACTTAACCGGCGGAAAATATTTTTTTGAAAAAATCCCTAAGCCCCGGGGTCACAATTTCAGCAAAAATCTGACTTTTGGCAATTCACTCAAAAATGGTGCCAACCGGTTGCAAATGCTCCCCTGAAAGGTTTGGCAGTCGAAACAGAAGGCTTTTTATCACAGGACAAGAAATCAGCCCTCAACAACTTAACCGGCGGAAAATATTTTTTTGAAAAAATCCCTAAGCCCCGGGGTCACAATTTCAGCAAAAATCTGACTTTTGGCAATACACTCAAAAATGGTGCCAACCGGTTGCAAATGCTCCCCTGAAAGGTTTGGCAGTCGAAACAGAAGGCTTTTTATCACAGGACAAGAAATCACCCTCAACAACTTAACCGGCGGAAAATATTTTTTTGAAAAAATCCCTAAGCCCCGGGGTCACAATTTCAGCAAAAATCTGACTTTTGGCAATTCACTCAAAAATGGTGCCAGCACGTTGCAAATGCTCCCCTGAAAGGTTTGGCAGTCGAAACAGAAGGCTTTTTATCACAGGACAAGAAATCAGCCCACAACAACTTAACCGGCGGAAAATATTTTTTTGAAAAAATCTCTTAGCCCCGGGGTCACAATTTCAGCAAAAATCTGACTTGGCAATTCACTCAAAAATGGTGCCAACCGGTTGCAAATGCTCCCCTGAAAGGTTTGGCAGTCGAAACACAAGGCTTTTTATCACAGGACAAGAAATCAGCCCTCAACAACTTAACCGGCGGAAAATATTTTTTTGAAAAAATCCCTAAGCCCCGGGGTCACAATTTCAGCAAAAATCTGACTTTTGGCAATACACTCAAAAATGGTGCCAACCGGTTGCAAATGCTCCCCTGAAAGGTTTGGCAGTCGAAACAGAAGGCTTTTTATCACAGGACAAGAAATCAGCCCTCAACAACTTAACCGGCGGAAAATATTTTTTTGAAAAAATCTCTAATCCCCGGGTTCACAATTTCAGCAAAAATCTGACTTTTGGCAATTCACTCAAAAATGGTGCCAACCGGCTGCAAATGCTCCCCTGAAAGTTTTGGCAGTCGAAACAGAAGGCTTTTTATCACAGGACAAGAAATCAGCCCTCAACAACTTAACCGGCGGAAAATATTTTTTTGAAAAAATCCCTAAGCCCCGGGGTCACAATTTCAGCAAAAATCTGACTTTTGGCAATTCACTCAAAAATGGTGCCAACCGGTTGCAAATGCTCCCCTGAAAGGTTTGGCAGTCGAAACAGAAGGCTTTTTATCACAGGACAAGAAATCAGCCCTCAACAACTTAACCGGCGGAAAATATTTTTTTGAAAAAATCCCTAAGCCCTGGGGTCACAATTTCAGCAAAAATCTGACTTTTGGCAATTCACTCAAAAATGGTGCCAACCAGTTGCAAATGCTCCCCGGAAAGGTTTGGCGATGGAAACAGAAGGCTTTTTATCACAGGACAAGAAATCAGCCCTCAACAACTTAACCGGCGGAAAATATTTTTTTGAAAAAATCCCTAAGCCCCGGGGTCACAATTTCAGCAAAAATCTGACTTTTGGCAATTCACTCAAAAATGGTGCCAGCACGTTGCAAAGACTCCCCTGAAAGCTTTGGCGATGGAAAATGAAGGCTTTTTATCACAGGACAAGAAATCACCCTCAACAACTTAACCGGCGGAAAATATTTTTTTGAAAAAATCCCTAAGCCCCGGGGTCACAATTTCAGCAAAAATCTGACTTTTGGCAATTCACTCAAAAATGGTGCCAACCAGTTGCAAATGCTCCCCTGAAAGGTTTGGCGATGGAAACAGAAGGCTTTTTATCACAGGACAAGAAATCAGCCCTCAACAACTTAACCGGCGGAAAATATTTTTTTCAAAAAAATCCCTAAGCCCCGGGGTCACAATTTCAGCAAAAATCTGACTTTTGGCAATTCACTCAAAAATGGTGCCAACCAGTTGCAAATGCTCCCCTGAAAGGTTTGGCGATGGAAACAGAAGGCTTTTTATCACAGGACAAGAAATCAGCCCTCAACAACTTAACCGGTGGAAAATATTTTTTTGAAAAAATCCCTAAGCCCCGGGGTCACAATTTCAGCAAAAATCTGACTTTTGGCAATTCACTCAAAAATGGTGCCAGCACGTTGCAGATGCTCCCCTGAAAGGTTTGGCAGTCGAAACAGAAGGCTTTTTATCACAGGACAAGAAATCAGCCCTCAACAACTTAACCGGCGGAAAATATTTTTTTGAAAAAATCCCTAAGCCCCGGGGTCACAATTTCAGCAAAAATCTGACTTTTGGCAATTCACTCAAAAATGGTGCCAGCACGTTGCAAATGCTCCCCTGAAAGGTTTGGCAGTCGAAACAGAAGGCTTTTTATCACAGGACAAGAAATCAGCCCACAACAACTTAACCGGCGGAAAATAATTTTTTGAAAAAATCTCTAAGCCCCGGGGTCACAATTTCAGCAAAAATCTGACTTTTGGCAATTCACTCAAAAATGGTGCCAACCGGTTGCAAATGCTCCCCTGAAAGGTTTGGCAGTCGAAACAGAAGGCTTTTTATCACAGGACAAGAAATCAGCCCTCAACAACTTAACCGGCGGAAATTTTTTTTTGAAAAAATCCCTAAGCCCCGGGGTCACAATTTCAGCAAAAATCTGACTTTTGGCAATTCACTCAAAAATGGTGCCAACCGGTTGCAAATGCTCCCCTGAAAGGTTTGGCAGTCGAAACAGAAGGCTTTTTATCACAGGACAAGAAATCAGCCCTCAACAACTTAACCGGCGGAAATTTTTTTTTGAAAAAATCCCTAAGCCCCGGGGTCACAATTTCAGTAAAAATCTGACTTTTGGCAATTCACTCAAAAATGGTGCCAGCACGTTGCAAAGACTCCCCTGAAAGCTTTGGCGATGGAAACAGAAGGCTTTTTATCACAGGACAAGAAATCAGCCCTCAACAACTTAACCGGCGGAAAATATTTTTTTGAAAAAATCCCTAAGCCCCGGGGTCACAATTTCAGCAAAAATCTGACTTTTGGCAATTCACTCAAAAATGGTGCCAACCAGTTGCAAATGCTCCCCTGAAAGGTTTGGCGATGGAAACAGAAGGCTTTTTATCACAGGACAAGAAATCAGCCCTCAACAACTTAACCGGCGGAAATTTTTTTTTGAAAAAATCCCTAAGCCCCGGGGTCACAATTTCAGCAAAAATCTGACTTTTGGCAATTCACTCAAAAATGGTGCCAACCGGTTGCAAATGCTCCCCTGAAAGGTTTGGCAGTCGAAACAGAAGGCTTTTTATCACAGGACAAGAAATCAGCCCTCAACAACTTAACCGGCGGAATTTTTTTTTTGAAAAAATCCCTAAGCCCCGGGGTCACAATTTCAGTAAAAATCTGACTTTTGGCAATTCACTCAAAAATGGTGCCAGCACGTTGCAAAGACTCCCCTGAAAGCTTTGGCGATGGAAACAGAAGGCTTTTTATCACAGGACAAGAAATCAGCCCTCAACAACTTAACCGGCGGAAAATATTTTTTTGAAAAAATCCCTAAGCCCCGGGGTCACAATTTCAGCAAAAATCTGACTTTTGGCAATTCACTCAAAAATGGTGCCAACCAGTTGCAAATGCTCCCCTGAAAGGTTTGGCGATGGAAACAGAAGGCTTTTTATCACAGGACAAGAAATCAGCCCTCAACAACTTAACCGGCGGAAAATATTTTTTTGAAAAAATCCCTAAGCCCCGGGGTCACAATTTCAGCAAAAATGTGACTTTTGGCAATTCACTCAAAAATGGTGCCAACCAGTTGCAAATGCTCCCCTGAAAGCTTTGGCGATGGAAACAGGCTTTTTATCACAGGACAAGAAATCAGCCCTCAACAACTTAACCGGCGGAAAATATTTTTTTGAAAAAATCTCTAAGCCCCGGGGTCACAATTTCAGCAAAAACCTGACTTTTGGCAATTCACTCAAAAATGGTGCCAACCGGTTGGAAATGCTCCCCTGAAAGGTTTGGCAGTCGAAACAGAAGGCTTTTTATCACAGGACAAGAAATCAGCCCTCAACAACTTAACTGGCGGAAAATATTTTTTTGAAAAGATCCCTAAGCCCCGGGGTCACAATTTCAGCAAAAATCTGACTTTTGGCAATTCACTCAAAAATGGTGCCAACCGGTTGCAAATGCTCCCCGGAAAGGTTTGGCGATGGAAACAGAAGTCTTTTTATCAAAGGACAAGAAATCAGCCCTCAACAACTTAACCGGCGGAAAATATTTTTTTGAAAAAATCCCTAAGCCCCGGGGTCACAATTTCAGCAAAAATCTGACTTTTGGCAATTCACTCAAAAATGGTGCCAACCGGTTGCAAATGCTCCCCTGAAAGGTTTGGCGATGGAAACAGAAGGCTTTTGATCACAGGACAAGAAATCAGCCCTCAACAACCTAACCGGCGGAAAATATTTTTTTGAAAAAATCCCTAAGCCCCGGGGTCACAATTTCAGCAAAAATCTGACTTTTGGCAATTCACTCAAAAATGGTGCCAGCACGTTGCAAATGCTCCCCTGAAAGGTTTGGCAGTCGAAACAGAAGGCTTTTTATCACAGGACAAGAAATCAGCCCTCAACAACTTAACCGGTGGAAAATATTTTTTTGAAAAAATCCCTAAGCCCCGGAGTCACAATTTCAGTAAAAATCTGACTTTTGGCAATTCACTCAAAAATGGTGCCAGCACGTTGGAAATGCTCCCCTGAAAGGTTTGGCAGTCGAAACAGAAGGCTTTTTATCACAGGACAAGAAATCAGCCCACAACAACTTAACCGGCGGAAAATATTTTTTTGAAAAAATCTCTAAGCCCCGGGGTCACAATTTCAGCAAAAATCTGACTTTTGGCAATTCACTCAAAAATGGTGCCAGCACGTTGCAAATGCTCCCCTGAAAGGTTTGGCGATGGAAACAGAAGGCTTTTGATCACAGGACAAGAAATCAGCCCTCAACAACTTAACCGGCGGAAAATATTTTTTTGAAAAAATCCCTAAGCCCCGGGGTCACAATTTCAGCAAAAATCTGACTTTTGGCAATTCACTCAAAAATGGTGCCAACCGGTTGCAAATGCTCCCCTGAAAGGTTTGGCAGTCGAAACAGAAGGCTTTTTATCACAGGACAAGAAATCAGCCCTCAACAACTTAACCGGCGGAAATTTTTTTTTGAAAAAATCCCTAAGCCCCGGGGTCACAATTTCAGTAAAAATCTGACTTTTGGCAATTCACTCAAAAATGGTGCCAGCACGTTGCAAAGACTCCCCTGAAAGCTTTGGCGATGGAAACAGAAGGCTTTTTATCACAGGACAAGAAATCAGCCCTCAACAACTTAACCGGCGGAAAATATTTTTTTGAAAAAATCCCTAAGCCCCGGGGTCACAATTTCAGCAAAAATCTGACTTTTGGCAATTCACTCAAAAATGGTGCCAACCAGTTGCAAATGCTCCCCTGAAAGGTTTGGCGATGGAAACAGAAGGCTTTTTATCACAGGACAAGAAATCAGCCCTCAACAACTTAACCGGCGGAAAATATTTTTTTGAAAAAATCCCTAAGCCCCGGGGTCACAATTTCAGCAAAAATGTGACTTTTGGCAATTCACTCAAAAATGGTGCCAACCAGTTGCAAATGCTCCCCTGAAAGCTTTGGCGATGGAAACAGGCTTTTTATCACAGGACAAGAAATCAGCCCTCAACAACTTAACCGGCGGAAAATATTTTTTTGAAAAAATCTCTAAGCCCCGGGGTCACAATTTCAGCAAAAACCTGACTTTTGGCAATTCACTCAAAAATGGTGCCAACCGGTTGGAAATGCTCCCCTGAAAGGTTTGGCAGTCGAAACAGAAGGCTTTTTATCACAGGACAAGAAATCAGCCCTCAACAACTTAACTGGCGGAAAATATTTTTTTGAAAAGATCCCTAAGCCCCGGGGTCACAATTTCAGCAAAAATCTGACTTTTGGCAATTCACTCAAAAATGGTGCCAACCGGTTGCAAATGCTCCCCGGAAAGGTTTGGCGATGGAAACAGAAGTCTTTTTATCAAAGGACAAGAAATCAGCCCTCAACAACTTAACCGGCGGAAAATATTTTTTTGAAAAAATCCCTAAGCCCCGGGGTCACAATTTCAGCAAAAATCTGACTTTTGGCAATTCACTCAAAAATGGTGCCAACCGGTTGCAAATGCTCCCCTGAAAGGTTTGGCGATGGAAACAGAAGGCTTTTGATCACAGGACAAGAAATCAGCCCTCAACAACCTAACCGGCGGAAAATATTTTTTTGAAAAAATCCCTAAGCCCCGGGGTCACAATTTCAGCAAAAATCTGACTTTTGGCAATTCACTCAAAAATGGTGCCAGCACGTTGCAAATGCTCCCCTGAAAGGTTTGGCAGTCGAAACAGAAGGCTTTTTATCACAGGACAAGAAATCAGCCCTCAACAACTTAACCGGTGGAAAATATTTTTTTGAAAAAATCCCTAAGCCCCGGAGTCACAATTTCAGTAAAAATCTGACTTTTGGCAATTCACTCAAAAATGGTGCCAGCACGTTGGAAATGCTCCCCTGAAAGGTTTGGCAGTCGAAACAGAAGGCTTTTTATCACAGGACAAGAAATCAGCCCACAACAACTTAACCGGCGGAAAATATTTTTTTGAAAAAATCTCTAAGCCCCGGGGTCACAATTTCAGCAAAAATCTGACTTTTGGCAATTCACTCAAAAATGGTGCCAGCACGTTGCAAATGCTCCCCTGAAAGGTTTGGCGATGGAAACAGAAGGCTTTTGATCACAGGACAAGAAATCAGCCCTCAACAACTTAACCGGCGGAAAATATTTTTTTGAAAAAATCCCTAAGCCCCGGGGTCACAATTTCAGTAAAAATCTGACTTTTGGCAATTCACTCAAAAATGGTGCCAGCACGTTGGAAATGCTCCCCTGAAAGGTTTGGCAGTCGAAACAGAAGGCTTTTTATCACAGGACAAGAAATCAGCCCACAACAACTTAACCGGCGGAAAATAGTTTTTTGAAAAAATCTCTAATCCCCGGGTTCACAATTTCAGCAAAAATCTGACTTTTGGCAATTCACTCAAAAATGGTGCCAACCGGCTGCAAATGCTCCCCTGAAAGGTTTGGCAGTCGAAACAGAAGGCTTTTTATCACAGGACAAGAAATCAGCCCTCAACAACTTAACTGGCGGAAAATATTTTTTTTAAAAAATCTCTAAGCCCCGGGTTCACAATTTCAGCAAAAATCTGACTTTTGGCAATTCACTCAAAAATGGTGCCAACCGGCTGCAAATGCTCCCCTGAAAGGTTTGGCAGTCGAAACAGAAGGCTTTTTATCACAGGACAAGAAATCAGCCCTCAACAACTTAACCGGCGGAAAATATTTTTTTGAAAAAATCCCTTAGCCCCGGGGTCACAATTTCAGCAAAAATCTGACTTTTGGCAATTCACTCAAAAATGGTGACAGCACGTTGCAAGTGCTCCCCTGAAAGGTTTGGCAGTCGAAACAGAAGGTTTTTTATCACAGGACAAGAAATCAGCCCTCAACAACTTAACCGGTGGAAAATATTTTTTTGAAAAAATCACTGAGCCCCGGGGTCACAATTTCAGCAAAAATCTGACTTTTGGCAATTCACTCAAAAATGGTGCCAGCACGTTGCAAATGCTCCCCTGAAAGGTTTGGCGATGGAAACAGAAGGCTTTTTATCACAGGACAAGAAATCAGCCCTCAACAACTTAACCGGCGGAAAATATTATTTTGAAAGAATCCCTAAGCCCCGGGGTCACAATTTCAGCAAAAATCTGACTTTTGGCAATTCACTCAAAAATGGTGCCAACCGGTTGCAAATGCTCCCCCGGAAAGGTTTGGCAGTCGAAACAGAAGGCTTTTTATCACAGGACAAGAAATCAGCCCTCAACAACTTAACCGGCGGAAAATATTTTTTTGAAAAAATCCCTAAGCCCCGGGGTCACAATTTCAGCAAAAATGTGACTTTTGGCAATTCACTCAAAAATGGTGCCAACCAGTTGCAAGTGCTCCCCTGAAAGCTTTGGCGATGGAAACAGGCTTTTTATCACAGGACAAGAAATCAGCCCTCAACAACTTAACCGGCGGAAAATATTTTTTTGAAAAAATCTCTAAGCCCCGAGGTCACAATTTCAGCAAAAACCTGACTTTTGGCAATTCACTCAAAAATGGTGCCAACCGGTTGGAAATGCTAGCCTGAAAGGTTTGGCAGTCGAAACAGAAGGCTTTTTATCACAGGACAAGAAATCAGCCCTCAACAACTTAACTGGCGGAAAATATTTTTTTGAAAAGATCCCTAAGCCCCGGGGTCACAATTTCAGCAAAAATCTGACTTTTGGCAATTCACTCAAAAATGGTGCCAACCGGTTGCAAATGCTCCCCGGAAAGGTTTGGCGATGGAAACAGAAGTCTTTTTATCAAAGGACAAGAAATCAGCCCTCAACAACTTAACCGGCGGAAAATATTTTTTTGAAAAAATCCCTAAGCCCCGGGGTCACAATTTCAGCAAAAATCTGACTTTTGGCAATTCACTCAAAAATGGTGCCAGCACGTTGCAAAGACTCCCCTGAAAGCTTTGGCGATGGAAACAGAAGGCTTTTTATCACAGGACAAGAAATCAGCCCTCAACAACTTAACCGGCGGAAAATATTTTTTTGAAAAAATCCCTAAGCCCCGGGGTCACAATTTCAGCAAAAATCTGACTTTTGGCAATTCACTCAAAAATGGTGCCAACCAGTTGCAAATGCTCCCCTGAAAGGTTTGGCGATGGAAACAGAAGGCTTTTTATCACAGGACAAGAAATCAGCCCTCAACAACTTAACGGGCGGAAAATATTATTTTGAAAGAATCCCTAAGCCCCGGGGTCACAATTTCAGCAAAAATCTGACTTTTGGCAATTCACTCAAAAATGGTGCCAACCGGTTGCAAATGCTCCCCCGGAAAGGTTTGGCAGTCGAAACAGAAGGCTTTTTATCACAGGACAAGAAATCAGCCCTCAACAACTTAACCGGCGGAAAATATTTTTTTGAAAAAATCCCTAAGCCCCGGGGTCACAATTTCAGCAAAAATGTGACTTTTGGCAATTCACTCAAAAATGGTGCCAACCAGTTGCAAATGCTCCCCTGAAAGCTTTGGCGATGGAAACAGGCTTTTTATCACAGGACAAGAAATCAGCCCTCAACAACTTAACCGGCGGAAAATATTTTTTTGAAAAAATCTCTAAGCCCCGGGGTCACAATTTCAGCAAAAACCTGACTTTTGGCAATTCACTCAAAAATGGTGCCAACCGGTTGGAAATGCTCCCCTGAAAGGTTTGGCAGTCGAAACAGAAGGCTTTTTATCACAGGACAAGAAATCAGCCCTCAACAACTTAACTGGCGGAAAATATTTTTTTGAAAAGATCCCTAAGCCCCGGGGTCACAATTTCAGCAAAAATCTGACTTTTGGCAATTCACTCAAAAATGGTGCCAACCGGTTGCAAATGCTCCCCGGAAAGGTTTGGCGATGGAAACAGAAGTCTTTTTATCAAAGGACAAGAAATCAGCCCTCAACAACTTAACCGGCGGAAAATATTTTTTTGAAAAAATCCCTAAGCCCCGGGGTCACAATTTCAGCAAAAATCTGACTTTTGGCAATTCACTCAAAAATGGTGCCAGCACGTTGCAAAGACTCCCCTGAAAGCTTTGGCAATGGAAACAGAAGGCTTTTTATCACAGGACAAGAAATCAGCCCTCAACAACTTAACCGGCGGAAAATATTTTTTTGAAAAAATCCCTAAGCCCCGGGGTCACAATTTCAGCAAAAATCTGACTTTTGGCAATTCACTCAAAAATGGTGCCAACCAGTTGCAAATGCTCCCCTGAAAGGTTTGGCGATGGAAACAGAAGGCTTTTTATCACAGGACAAGAAATCAGCCCTCAACAACTTAACCGGCGGAAAATATTTTTTTGAAAAAATCCCTAAGCCCCGGGGTCACAATTTCAGCAAAAATCTGACTTTTGGCAATTCACTCAAAAATGGTGCCAGCACGTTTCAAATGCTCCCCTGAAAGGTTTGGCAGTCGAAACAGAAGGCTTTTTATCACAGGACAAGAAATCAGCCCTCAACAACTTAACCGGCGGAAAATATTTTTTTGAAAAAATCCCTAAGCCCCGGGGTCACAATTTCAGTAAAAATCTGACTTTTGGCAATTCACTCAAAAATGGTGCCAGCACGTTGGAAATGCTCCCCTGAAAGGTTTGGCAGTCGAAACAGAAGGCTTTTTATCACAGGACAAGAAATCAGCCCACAACAACTTAACCGGCGGAAAATATTATTTTGAAAGAATCCCTAAGCCCCGGGGTCACAATTTCAGCAAAAATCTGACTTTTGGCAATTCACTCAAAAATGGTGCCAACCGGTTGCAAATGCTCCCCCGGAAAGGTTTGGCAGTCGAAACAGAAGGCTTTTTATCACAGGACAAGAAATCAGCCCTCAACAACTTAACCGGCGGAAAATATTTTTTTGAAAAAATCCCTAAGCCCCGGGGTCACAATTTCAGCAAAAATGTGACTTTTGGCAATTCACTCAAAAATGGTGCCAACCAGTTGCAAATGCTCTCCTGAAAGCTTTGGCGATGGAAACAGGCTTTTTATCACAGGACAAGAAATCAGCCCTCAACAACTTAACCGGCGGAAAATATTTTTTTGAAAAAATCTCTAAGCCCCGGGGTCACAATTTCAGCAAAAACCTGACTTTTGGCAATTCACTCAAAAATGGTGCCAGCACGTTGCAAATGCTCCCCTGAAAGGTTTGGCAGTCGAAACAGAAGGCTTTTTATCACAGGACAAGAAATCAGCCCTCAACAACTTAACTGGCGGAAAATATTTTTTTGAAAAGATCCCTAAGGCCCGGGGTCACAATTTCAGCAAAAATCTGACTTTTGGCAATTCACTCAAAAATGGTGCCAGCACGTTTCAAATGCTCCCCTGAAAGGTTTGGCAGTCGAAACAGAAGGCTTTTTATCACAGGACAAGAAATCAGCCCTCAACAACTTAACCGGCGGAAAATATTTTTTTGAAAAAATCCCTAAGCCCCGGAGTCACAATTTCAGCAAAAATCTGACTTTTGGCAATTCACTCAAAAATGGTGCCAGCACGTTGCAAATGCTCCCCTGAAAGGTTTGGCTGTCGAAACAGAAGGCTTTTTATCACAGGACAAGAAATCAGCCCTCAACAACTTAACCGGCGGAAAATATTTTTTTGAAAAAATCCCTAAGCCCCGGGGTCACAATTTCAGCAAAAATCTGACTTTTGGCAATTCACTCAAAAATGGTGCCAGCACGTTGCAAAGACTCCCCTGAAAGCTTTGGCGATGGAAACAGAAGGCTTTTTATCACAGGACAAGAAATCAGCCCTCAACAACTTAACCGGCGGAAAATATTTTTTTGAAAAAATCCCTAAGCCCCGGGGTCACAATTTCAGCAAAAATCTGACTTTTGGCAATTCACTCAAAAATGGTGCCAACCAGTTGCAAATGCTCCCCTGAAAGGTTTGGCGATGGAAACAGAAGGCTTTTTATCACAGGACAAGAAATCAGCCCTCAACAACTTAACCGGCGGAAAATATTTTTTTGAAAAAATCCCTAAGCCCCGGGGTCACAATTTCAGCAAAAATCTGACTTTTGGCAATTCACTCAAAAATGGTGCCAACCAGTTGCAAATGCTCCCCGGAAAGGTTTGGCGATGGAAACAGAAGGCTTTTTATCACAGGACAAGAAATCAGCCCTCAACAACTTAACCGGCGGAAAATATTTTTTTGAAAAAATCTCTAAGCCCCGGGGTCACAATTTCAGCAAAAATCTGACTTTTGGCAATTCACTCAAAAATGGTGCCAGCACGTTGCAAATGCTCCCCTGAAAGGTTTGGCGATGGAAACAGAAGGCTTTTTATCACAGGACAAGAAATCAGCCCTCAACAACTTAACCGGCGGAAAATATTTTTTTGAAAAAATCTCTAAGCCCCGGGGTCACAATTTCAGCAAAAATCTGACTTTTGGCAATTCACTCAAAAATGGTGCCAGCACGTTGCAAAGACTCCCCTGAAAGCTTTGGCGATGGAAACAGAAGGCTTTTTATCACAGGACAAGAAATCAGCCCTCAACAACTTAACCGGCGGAAAATATTTTTTTGAAAAAATCCCTAAGCCCCGGGGTCACAATTTCAGCAAAAATCTGACTTTTGGCAATTCACTCAAAAATGGTGCCAACCAGTTGCAAATGCTCCCCTGAAAGGTTTGGCGATGGAAACAGAAGGCTTTTTATCACAGGACAAGAAATCAGCCCTCAACAACTTAACCGGCGGAAAATATTTTTTTGAAAAAATCCCTAAGCCCCGGGATCACAATTTCAGCAAAAATCTGACTTTTGGCAATTCACTCAAAAATGGTGCCAGCACGTTTCAAATGCTCCCCTGAAAGGTTTGGCAGTCGAAACAGAAGGCTTTTTATCACAGGACAAGCAATCAGCCCTCAACAACTTAACCGGTGGAAAATATTTTTTTGAAAAAATCCCTAAGCCCCGGAGTCACAATTTCAGTAAAAATCTGACTTTTGGCAATTCACTCAAAAATGGTGCCAGCACGTTGGAAATGCTCCCCTGAAAGGTTTGGCAGTCGAAACAGAAGGCTTTTTATCACAGGACAAGAAATCAGCCCACAACAACTTAACCGGCGGAAAATATTTTTTTGAAAAAATCTCTAAGCCCCGGGGTCACAATTTCAGCAAAAATCTGACTTTTGGCAATTCACTCAAAAATGGTGCCAGCACGTTGCAAATGCTCCCCTGAAAGGTTTGGCGATGGAAACAGAAGGCTTTTTATCACAGGACAAGGAATCAGCCCTCAACAACTTAACCGGCGGAAAATATTTTTTTGAAAAAATCCCTAAGCCCCGGGGTCACAATTTCAGCAAAAATCTGACTTTTGGCAATTCACTCAAAAATGGTGCCAACCGGCTGCAAATGCTCCCCTGAAAGGTTTGGCAGTCGAAACAGAAGGCTTTTTATCACAGGACAAGAAATCAGCCCTCAACAACTTAACCGGCGGAAAATATTTTTTTGAAAAAATCCCTAAGCCCCGGGGTCACAATTTCAGCAAAAATCTGACGTTTGGCAATTCACTCAAAAATGGTGCCAGCACGTTGCAATTGCTCCCCTGAAAGGTTTGGCGATGGAAACAGAAGGCTTTTTATCACAGGACAAGGAATCAGCCCTCAACAACTTAACCGGCGGAAAATATTTTTTTGAAAAAATCTCTAAGCCCCGGGGTCACAATTTCAGCAAAAATCTGACTTTTGGCAATTCACTCAAAAATGGTGCCAGCACGTTGGAAATGCTCCCCTGAAAGGTTTGGCAGTCGAAACAGAAGGCTTTTTATCACAGGACAAGAAATCAGCCCTCAACAACTTAACCGGCGGAAAATATTTTTTTGAAAAAATCCCTAAGCCCCAGGGTCACAATTTCAGCAAAAATCTGACTTTGGGCAATTCACTCAAAAATGGTGCCAGCACGTTGGAAAAGCTCCCCGGAAAGGTTTGGCGATGGAAACAGAAGGCTTTTTATCACAGGAAAAGAAATCAGCCCACAACAACTTAACCGGCGGAAAATATTTTTTTGAAAAAATCCCTAAGCCCCGGGGTCACAATTTCAGCAAAAATCTGACTTTTGGCAATTCACTCAAAAATGGTGCCAGCAGGTTGCAAATGCTCCCCTGAAAGGTTTGGCAGTCGAAACAGAAGGCTTTTTATCACAGGAAAAGAAATCAGCCCTCAACAACTTAACTGGCGGAAAATATTTTTTTGAAAAAATCCCTAAGCCCCGGGGTCACAATTTCAGCAAAAATCTGACTTTTGGCAATTCACTCAAAAATGGTGCCAACCGGCTGCAAATGCTCCCCTGAAAGGTTTGGCAGTCGAAACAGAAGGCTTTTTATCACAGGACAAGAAATCAGCCCTCAACAACTTAACCGGCGGAAAATATTTTTTTGAAAAAATCCCTAAGCCCCGGGGTCACAATTTCAGCAAAAATCTGACTTTTGGCAATTCACTCAAAAATGGTGCCAGCAGGTTGCAAAGGCTCCCCTAAAAGCTTTGGTGATGGAAACAGAAGGCTTTTTATCACAGGACAAGAAATCAGCCCTCAACAACTTAACCGGCGGAAAATATTTTTTTGAAAAAATCTCTAAGCCCCGGGGTCACAATTTCAGCAAAAATCTGACTTTTGGCAATTCACTCAAAAATGGTGCCAGCACGTTGCAAATGCTCCCCTGAAAGGTTTGGCGATGGAAACAGAAGGCTTTTTATCACAGGACAAGAAATCAGCCCTCAACAACTTAACCAGCGGAAAATATTTTTTTGAAAAAATCCCTAAGCCCCGGGGTCACAATTTCAGCAAAAATCTGACTTTTGGCAATTCACTCAAAAATGGTGCCAACCAGTTGCAAATGCTCCCCTGAAAGGTTTGGCGATGGAAACAGAAGGCTTTTTATCACAGGACAAGAAATCAGCCCTCAACAACTTAACCGGCGGAAAATATTTTTTTGAAAAAATCCCTAAGCCCCGGGGTCACAATTTCAGCAAAAATCTGACTTTTGGCAATTCACTCAAAAATGGTGCCAGCACGTTGCAGATGCTCCCGTGAAAGGTTTGGCAGTCGAAACAGAAGGCTTTTTATCACAGGACAAGAAATCAGCCCTCAACAACTTAACCGGCGGAAAATATTTTTTTGAAAAAATCCCTAAGCCCCGGGGTCACAATTTCAGCAAAAATCTGACTTTTGGCAATTCACTCAAAAATGGTGCCAACCGGTTGCAAATGCTCCCCTGAAAGGTTTGGCAGTCGAAACAGAAGGCTTTTTATCACAGGACAAGAAATCAGCCCTCAACAACTTAACCGGCGGAAAATATTTTTTTGAAAAAATCCCTAAGCCCCGGGGTCACAATTTCAGCAAAAATCTGACTTTTGGCAATACACTCAAAAATGGTGCCAACCGGTTGCAAATGCTCCCCTGAAAGGTTTGGCAGTCGAAACAGAAGGCTTTTTATCACAGGACAAGAAATCACCCTCAACAACTTAACCGGCGGAAAATATTTTTTTGAAAAAATCCCTAAGCCCCGGGGTCACAATTTCAGCAAAAATCTGACTTTTGGCAATTCACTCAAAAATGGTGCCAGCACGTTGCAAATGCTCCCCTGAAAGGTTTGGCAGTCGAAACAGAAGGCTTTTTATCACAGGACAAGAAATCAGCCCACAACAACTTAACCGGCGGAAAATATTTTTTTGAAAAAATCTCTAAGCCCCGGGGTCACAATTTCAGCAAAAATCTGACTTGGCAATTCACTCAAAAATGGTGCCAACCGGTTGCAAATGCTCCCCTGAAAGGTTTGGCAGTCGAAACACAAGGCTTTTTATCACAGGACAAGAAATCAGCCCTCAACAACTTAACCGGCGGAAAATATTTTTTTGAAAAAATCCCTAAGCCCCGGGGTCACAATTTCAGCAAAAATCTGACTTTTGGCAATACACTCAAAAATGGTGCCAACCGGTTGCAAATGCTCCCCTGAAAGGTTTGGCAGTCGAAACAGAAGGCTTTTTATCACAGGACAAGAAATCAGCCCTCAACAACTTAACCGGCGGAAAATATTTTTTTGAAAAAATCTCTAATCCCCGGGTTCAAAATTTCAGCAAAAATCTGACTTTTGGCAATTCACTCAAAAATGGTGCCAACCGGCTGCAAATGCTCCCCTGAAAGTTTTGGCAGTCGAAACAGAAGGCTTTTTATCACAGGACAAGAAATCAGCCCTCAACAACTTAACCGGCGGAAAATATTTTTTTGAAAAAATCCCTAAGCCCCGGGGTCACAATTTCAGCAAAAATCTGACTTTTGGCAATTCACTCAAAAATGGTGCCAACCGGTTGCAAATGCTCCCCTGAAAGGTTTGGCAGTCGAAACAGAAGGCTTTTTATCACAGGACAAGAAATCAGCCCTCAACAACTTAACCGGCGGAAAATATTTTTTTGAAAAAATCCCTAAGCCCTGGGGTCACAATTTCAGCAAAAATCTGACTTTTGGCAATTCACTCAAAAATGGTGCCAACCAGTTGCAAATGCTCCCCGGAAAGGTTTGGCGATGGAAACAGAAGGCTTTTTATCACAGGACAAGAAATCAGCCCTCAACAACTTAACCGGCGGAAAATATTTTTTTGAAAAAATCCCTAAGCCCCGGGGTCACAATTTCAGCAAAAATCTGACTTTTGGCAATTCACTCAAAAATGGTGCCAGCACGTTGCAAAGACTCCCCTGAAAGCTTTGGCGATGGAAACAGAAGGCTTTTTATCACAGGACAAGAAATCACCCTCAACAACTTAACCGGCGGAAAATATTTTTTTGAAAAAATCCCTAAGCCCCGGGGTCACAATTTCAGCAAAAATCTGACTTTTGGCAATTCACTCAAAAATGGTGCCAACCAGTTGCAAATGCTCCCCTGAAAGGTTTGGCGATGGAAACAGAAGGCTTTTTATCACAGGACAAGAAATCAGCCCTCAACAACTTAACCGGCGGAAAATATTTTTTTCAAAAAAATCCCTAAGCCCCGGGGTCACAATTTCAGCAAAAATCTGACTTTTGGCAATTCACTCAAAAATGGTGCCAACCAGTTGCAAATGCTCCCCTGAAAGGTTTGGCGATGGAAACAGAAGGCTTTTTATCACAGGACAAGAAATCAGCCCTCAACAACTTAACCGGTGGAAAATATTTTTTTGAAAAAATCCCTAAGCCCCGGGGTCACAATTTCAGCAAAAATCTGACTTTTGGCAATTCACTCAAAAATGGTGCCAGCACGTTGCAGATGCTCCCCTGAAAGGTTTGGCAGTCGAAACAGAAGGCTTTTTATCACAGGACAAGAAATCAGCCCTCAACAACTTAACCGGCGGAAAATATTTTTTTGAAAAAATCCCTAAGCCCCGGGGTCACAATTTCAGCAAAAATCTGACTTTTGGCAATTCACTCAAAAATGGTGCCAGCACGTTGCAAATGCTCCCCTGAAAGGTTTGGCAGTCGAAACAGAAGGCTTTTTATCACAGGACAAGAAATCAGCCCACAACAACTTAACCGGCGGAAAATAATTTTTTGAAAAAATCTCTAAGCCCCGGGGTCACAATTTCAGCAAAAATCTGACTTTTGGCAATTCACTCAAAAATGGTGCCAACCGGTTGCAAATGCTCCCCTGAAAGGTTTGGCAGTCGAAACAGAAGGCTTTTTATCACAGGACAAGAAATCAGCCCTCAACAACTTAACCAGCGGAAATTTTTTTTTGAAAAAATCCCTAAGCCCCGGGGTCACAATTTCAGCAAAAATCTGACTTTTGGCAATTCACTCAAAAATGGTGCCAACCGGTTGCAAATGCTCCCCTGAAAGGTTTGGCAGTCGAAACAGAAGGCTTTTTATCACAGGACAAGAAATCAGCCCTCAACAACTTAACCGGCGGAAATTTTTTTTTGAAAAAATCCCTAAGCCCCGGGGTCACAATTTCAGCAAAAATCTGACTTTTGGCAATACACTCAAAAATGGTGCCAACCGGTTGCAAATGCTCCCCTGAAAGGTTTGACAGTCGAAACAGAAGGCTTTTTATCACAGGACAAGAAATCAGCCCTCAACAACTTAACCGGCGGAAAATATTTTTTTGAAAAAATCCCTAAGCCCCGGGGTCACAATTTCAGCAAAAATCTGACTTTTGGCAATTCACTCAAAAATGGTGCCAGCCGGTTGCAAATGCTCCCCTGAAAGGTTTGGCAGTCGAAACAGAAGGCTTTTTATCACAGGACAAGAAATCAGCCCTCAACAACTTAACCGGCGGAAAATATTTTTTTGAAAAAATCCCTAAGCCCTGGGGTCACAATTTCAGCAAAAATCTGACTTTTGGCAATTCACTCAAAAATGGTGCCAGCACGTTGCAAATGCTCCCCGGAAAGGTTTGGCGATGGAAACAGAAGGCTTTTTATCACAGGACAAGAAATCAGCCCTCAACAACTTAACCGGCGGAAAATATTTTTTTGAAAAAATCTCACAATTTCAGCAAAAATCTGACTTTTGGCAATTCATTCAAAAATGGTGCCAACCGGTTGCAAATGCTCCCCGGAATGGTTTGGCAGTTGAAACAGAAGGCTTTTTATCACAGGACAAGAAATCAGCCCTCAACAGCTTAACCGGCGGAAAATATTTTTTTGAAAAAATCCCTAAGCCCCGGGGTCACAATTTCAGCAAAAATCTGACTTTTGGCAATTCACTCAAAAATGGTGCCAGCACGTTGCAAAGACTCCCCTGAAAGCTTTGGCGATGGAAACAGAAGGCTTTTTATCACAGGACAAGAAATCAGCCCTCAACAACTTAACCGGCGGAAAATATTTTTTTGAAAAAATCCCAAAACCCCGGGGTCACAATTTCAGCAAAAATCTGACTTTTGGCAATTCACTCAAAAATGGTGCCAACCGGTTGCAAATGCTCCCCGGAAAGGTTTGGCAGTCGAAACAGAAGGCTTTTTATCACAGGACAAGAAATCAGCCCTCAACAACTTAACCGGCGGAAAATATTTTTTTGAAAAAATCCCTAAGCCCCGGGGTCACAATTTCAGCAAAAATCTGACTTTTGGCAATTCACTCAAAAATGGTGCCAACCGGCTGCAAATGCTCCCCTGAAAGTTTTGGCAGTCGAAACAGAAGGCTTTTTATCACAGGACAAGAAATCAGCCCTCAACAACTTAACCGGCGGAAAATAATTTTTTTGAAAAAATCCCTAAGCCCCGGGGTCACAATTTCAGCAAAAATCTGACTTTTGGCAATTCACTCAAAAATGGTGCCAACCGGTTGCAAATGCTCCCCTGAAAGGTTTGGCAGTCGAAACAGAAGGCTTTTTATCACAGGACAAGAAATCAGCCCTCAACAACTTAACCGGCGGAAAATATTTTTTTGAAAAAATCCCTAAGCCCTGGGGTCACAATTTCAGCAAAAATCTGACTTTTGGCAATTCACTCAAAAATGGTGCCAACCAGTTGCAAATGCTCCCCGGAAAGGTTTAGCGATGGAAACAGAAGGCTTTTTATCACAAGACAAGAAATCAGCCCTCAACAACTTAACCGGCGGAAAATATTTTTTTGAAAAAATCCCTAAGCCCCGGGGTCACAATTTCAGCAAAAATCTGACTTTTGGCAATTCACTCAAAAATGGTGCCAGCACGTTGCAAAGACTCCCCTGAAAGCTTTGGCGATGGAAACAGAAGGCTTTTTATCACAGGACAAGAAATCACCCTCAACAACTTAACCGGCGGAAAATATTTTTTTGAAAAAATCCCTAAGCCCCGGGGTCACAATTTCAGCAAAAATCTGACTTTTGGCAATTCACTCAAAAATGGTGCCAACCAGTTGCAAATGCTCCCCTGAAAGGTTTGGCGATGGAAACAGAAGGCTTTTTATCACAGGACAAGAAATCAGCCCTCAACAACTTAACCGGCGGAAAATATTTTTTTGGAAAAAATCCCTAAGCCCCGGGGTCACAATTTCAGCAAAAATCTGACTTTTGGCAATTCACTCAAAAATGGTGCCAACCAGTTGCAAATGCTCCCCTGAAAGGTTTGGCGATGGAAACAGAAGGCTTTTTATCACAGGACAAGAAATCAGCCCTCAACAACTTAACCGGCGGAAAATATTTTTTTGAAAAAATCCCTAAGCCCCGGGGTCACAATTTCAGCAAAAATCTGACTTTTGGCAATTCACTCAAAAATGGTGCCAACCGGTTGCAAATGCTCCCCTGAAAGGTTTGGCAGTCGAAACAGAAGGCTTTTTATCACAGGACAAGAAATCAGCCCTCAACAACTTAACCGGCGGAAATTTTTTTTTGAAAAAATCCCTAAGCCCCCGGGGTCACAATTTCAGCAAAAATCTGACTTTTGGCAATACACTCAAAAATGGTGCCAACCGGTTGCAAATGCTCCCCTGAAACGTTTGGCAGTCGAAACAGAAGGCTTTTTATCACAGGACAAGAAATCAGCCCTCAACAACTTAACCGGCGGAAAATATTTTTTTGAAAAAATCCCTAAGCCCCGGGGTCACAATTTCAGCAAAAATCTGACTTTTGGCAATTCACTCAAAAATGGTGCCAACCGGTTGCAAATGCTCCCCTGAAAGGTTTGGCAGTCGAAACAGAAGGCTTTTTATCACAGGACAAGAAATCAGCCCTCAACAACTTAACCGGCGGAAAATATTTTTTTGAAAAAATCCCTAAGCCCTGGGGTCACAATTTCAGCAAAAATCTGACTTTTGGCAATTCACTCAAAAATGGGGCCAACCAGTTGCAAATGCTCCCCGGAAAGGTTTGGCAATGGAAACAGAAGGCTTTTTATCACAGGACAAGAAATCAGCCCTCAACAACTTAACCGGCGGAAAATATTTTTTTGAAAAAATCTCACAATTTCAGCAAAAATCTGACTTTTGGCAATTCATTCAAAAATGGTGCCAACCGGTTGCAAATGCTCCCCGGAATGGTTTGGCAGTTGAAACAGAAGGCTTTTTATCACAGGACAAGAAATCAGCCCTCAACAGCTTAACCGGCGGAAAATATTTTTTTGAAAAAATCCCTAAGCCCCGGGGTCACAATTTCAGCAAAAATCTGACTTTTGGCAATTCATTCAAAAATGGTGCCAGCACGTTGCAAAGACTCCCCTGAAAGCTTTGGCGATGGAAACAGAAGGCTTTTTATCACAGGACAAGAAATCAGCCCTCAACAACTTAACCGGCGGAAAATATTTTTTTGAAAAAATCCCAAAACCCCGGGGTCACAATTTCAGCAAAAATCTGACTTTTGGCAATTCACTCAAAAATGGTGCCAACCGGTTGCAAATGCTCCCCGGAAAGGTTTGGCAGTCGAAACAGAAGGCTTTTTATCACAGGACAAGAAATCAGCCCTCGACAACTTAACCGGCGGAAAATATTTTTTTGAAAAAATCCCTAAGCCCCCGGGGTCACAATTTCAGCAAAAATCTGACTTTTGGCAATTCACTCAAAAATGGTGCCAGCACGTTGCAAAGACTCCCCTGAAAGCTTTGGCGATGGAAACAGAAGGCTTTTTATCACAGGACAAGAAATCAGCCCTCAACAACTTAACCGGCTTAAAATATTTTTTTGAAAAAATCCCAAAACCCCGGGGTCACAATTTCAGCAAAAATCTGACTTTTGGCAATTCACTCAAAAATGGTGCCAACCGGTTGCAAATGCTCCCCGGAAAGGTTTGGCAGTCGAAACAGAAGGCTTTTTATCACAGGACAAGAAATCAGCCCTCAACAACTTAACCGGCGGAAAATATTTTTTTCAAAAAAAATCCCTAAGCCCCCGGGGTCACAATTTCAGCAAAAATCTGACTTTTGGCAATACACTCAAAAATGGGGCCAACCAGTTGCAAATGCTCCCCGGAAAGGTTTGGCGATGGAAACAGAAGGCTTTTTATCACAGGACAAGAAATCAGCCCTCAACAACTTAACCGGCGGAAAATATTTTTTTGAAAAAATCTCTAAGCCCCGGGGTCACAATTTCAGCAAAAATCTGACTTTGGCAATTCATTCAAAAATGGTGCCAACCGGTTGCAAATGATACCCGGAAAGGTTTGGCAGTTGAAACAGAAGGCTTTTTATCACAGGACAAGAAATCAGCCCTCAACAGCTTAACCGGCGGAAAATATTTTTTTGAAAAAATCCCTAAGCCCCGGGGTCACAATTTCAGCAAAAATCTGACTTTTGGCAATTCACTCAAAAATGGTGCCAGCACGTTGCAAATGCTCCCCTGAAAGGTTTGGCAGTCGAAACAGAAGGCTTTTTATCACAGGACAAGAAATCAGCCCTCAACAACATAACCGGCGGAAAATATGTTTTTGAAAAAATCCCTAAGCCCCGGGGTCACAATTTCACCAAAAATCTGACTTTTGGCAATTCACTCAAAAATGGTGCCAACCAGTTGCAAATGCTCCCCGGAAAGGTTTGGCGATGGAAACAGAAGGCTTTTTATCACAGGACAAGAAATCAGCCCTCAAGAACTTAACCGGCGGAAAATATTTTTTTGAAAAAATCTCTAAGCCCCGGGGTCACAATTTCAGCAAAAATCTGACTTTTGGCAATTCATTCAAAAATGGTGCCAACCGGTTGCAAATGCTCCCCGGAAAGGTTTGGCAGTCGAAACAGAAGGCTTTTTATCACAGGACAAGAAATCAGCCCTCAACAGCTTAACCGGCAGAAAATATTTTTTTGAAAAAATCCCTAAGCCCCGGGGTCACAATTTCAGCAAAAATCTGACTTTTGGCAATTCACTCAAAAATGGTGCCAACCGGTTGCAAATGCTCCCCTGAAAGGTTTGGCAGTCGAAACAGAAGGCTTTTTATCACAGGACAAGAAATCATCCCTCAACAACTTAACCGGCCGAAAATATTTTTTTGAAAAAATCTCTAAGCCCCGGGGTCACAATTTCAGCAAAAATCTGACTTTTGGCAATTCACTCATAAATGGTGCCAGCACGTTGCAAATGCTCCCCTGAAAGGTTTGGCAGTCGAAACAGAAGGCTTTTTATCACAGGACAAGAAATCAGCCCTCAACAACTTAAGCGGCGGAAAATATTTTTTTGAAAAAATCTCTAAGCCCCGGGGTCACAATTTCAGCAAAAATCTGACTTTTGGCAATTCATTCAAAAATGGTGCCAACCGGTTGCAAATGCTCCCCGGAAAGGTTTGGCAGTCGAAACAGAAGGCTTTTTATCACAGGACAAGAAATCAGCCCTCAACAACTTAACCAGCGGAAAATATTTTTTTGAAAAAATCCCTAAGCCCCGGGGTCAAAATTTCATCAAAAATCTGACTTTTGGCAATTCACTCAAAAATGGTGCCAGCACGTTGCAAATGCTCCCCTGAAAGGTTTGGCAGTCGAAACAGAAGGCTTTTTATCACAGGACAAGAAATCAGCCCACAACAACTTAACCGGCGGAAAATATTTTTTTGAAAAAATCTCTAAGCCCCGGGGTCACAATTTCAGCAAAAATCTGACTTTTGGCAATTCACTCAAAAATGCTGCCAACCGGTTGCAGATGCTCCCCGGAAAGGTTTGACAGTCGAAACAGAAGGCTTTTTATCACAGGACAAGAAATCAGCCCTCAACAACTTAACCGGCGGAAAATATTTTTTTGAAAAAATCCCTAAGCCCCGGGGTCACAATTTCAGCAAAAATCTGACTTTTGGCAATTCACTCAAAAATGGTGCCAGCACGTTGCAAAGACTCCCCTGAAAGCTTTGGCGATGGAAACAGAAGGCTTTTTATCACAGGACAAGAAATCAGCCCTCAACAACTTAACCGGTGGAAAATATTTTTTTGAAAAAATCGCTAAGCCCCGGGGTCACAATTTCAGCAAAAATCTGACTTTTGGCAATTCACTCAAAAATGGTGCCAGCACGTTGCAGATGCTCCCCTGAACGGTTTGGCAGTCGAAACAGAAGGCTTTTTATCACAGGACAAGAAATCAGCCCTCAACAACTTAACCGGCGGAAAATATTTTTTTGAAAAAATCCCTAAGCCCCGGGGTCACAATTTCAGCAAAAATCTGACTTTTGGCAATTCACTCAAAAATGGTGCCAACCGGTTGCAAATGCTCCCCTGAAAGGTTTGGCAGTCGAAACAGAAGGCTTTTTATCACAGGACAAGAAATCAGCCCTCAACAACTTAACCGGCGGAAATTTTTTTTTGAAAAAATCCCTAAGCCCCGGGGTCACAATGTCAGCAAAAATCTGACTTTTGGCAATTCACTCAAAAATGGTGCCAGCAGGTTGCAAATGCTCCCCTGAAAGCTTTGGCGATGGAAACAGAAGGCTTTTTATCACAGGACAAGAAATCAGCCCTCGAATACCTAACCTGCGGAAAATATTTTTTTGGAAAAACTCCCTAAGCCCCGGGGTCACAATTTCAGCAAAAATCTGACTTTTGGCAATTCACTCAAAAATGGTGCCAGCACGTTGCAAATGCTCCCCTGGAAGGTTTGGCAGTCGAAACAGAAGGCTTTTTATCACAGGACAAGAAATCAGCCCTCAACAACTTAACCGGCGGAAAATATTTTTTTGAAAAAATCCCTAAGCCCCGGGGTCACAATTTCAGCAAAAATCTGACTTTTGGCAATTCACTCAAAAATGGTGTCAGCACGTTGCAAATGCTCCCCTGAAAGGTTTGGCGATGGAAACAGAAGGCTTTTTATCACAGGACAAGAAATCAGCCCTCAACAACTTAACCGGCGGAAAATATTTTTTTGAAAAAATCCCTAAGCCCCGGGGTCACAATTTCAGCAAAAATCTGACTTTTGGCAATTCACTCAAAAATGGTGCCAACCGGTTGCAAATGCTCCCCTGAAAGGTTTGGCAGTCGAAACAGAAGGCTTTTTATCACAGGACAAGAAATCAGCCCTCAACAACTTAACCGGCGGAAAATATTTTTTTGAAAAAATCTCACAATTTCAGCAAAAATCTGACTTTTGGCAATTCATTCAAAAATGGGGCCAACCGGTTGCAAATGCTCCCCGGAAAGGTTTGGCGATGGAAACAGAAGGCTTTTTATCACAGGACAAGAAATCAGCCCTCAACAACTCAACCGGCGGAAAATATTTTTTTGAAAAAATCTCACAATTTCAGCAAAAATCTGACTTTTGGCAATTCATTCAAAAATGGTGCCAACCGGTTGCAAATGCTCCCCGGAATGGTTTGGCAGTTGAAACAGAAGGCTTTTTATCACAGGACAAGAAATCAGCCCTCAACAGCTTAACCGGCGGAAAATATTTTTTTGAAAAAATCCCTAAGCCCCGGGGTCACAATTTCAGCAAAAATCTGACTTTTGGCAATTCACTCAACAATGGTGCCAGCACGTTGCAAAGACTCCCCTGAAAGCTTTGGCGATGGAAACAGAAGGCTTTTTATCACAGGACAAGAAATCAGCCCTCAACAACTTAACCGGCGGAAAATATTTTTTTGAAAAAATCCCTAAGCCCCGGGGTCACAATTTCAGCAAAAATCTGACTTTTGGCAATTCACTCAAAAATGGTGCCAACCGGCTGCAAATGCTCCCCTGAAAGTTTTGGCAGTCGAAACAGAAGGCTTTTTATCACAGGACAAGAAATCAGCCCTCAACAACTTAACCGGCGGAAAATATTTTTTTGAAAAAATCCCTAAGCCCCGGCGTCACAATTTCAGCAAAAATCTGACTTTTGGCAATTCACTCAAAAATGGTGCCAACCGGTTGCAAATGCTCCCCTGAAAGGTTTGGCAGTCGAAACAGAAGGCTTTTTATCACAGGACAAGAAATCAGCCCTCAACAACTTAACCGGCGGAAAATATTTTTTTGAAAAAATCCCTAAGCCCTGGGGTCACAATTTCAGCAAAAATCTGACTTTTGGCAATTCACTCAAAAATGGTGCCAACCAGTTGCAAATGCTCCCCGGAAAGGTTTGGCGATGGAAACAGAAGGCTTTTTATCACAGGACAAGAATTCAGCCCTCAACAACTTAACCGGCGGAAAATATTTTTTTGAAAAAATCCCTAAGCCCCGGGGTCACAATTTCAGCAAAAATCTGACTTTTGGCAATTCACTCAAAAATGGTGCCAGCACGTTGCAAAGACTCCCCTGAAAGCTTTGGCGATGGAAACAGAAGGCTTTTTATCACAGGACAAGAAATCACCCTCAACAACTTAACCGGCGGAAAATATTTTTTTGAAAAAATCCCTAAGCCCCGGGGTCACAATTTCAGCAAAAATCTGACTTTTGGCAATTCACTCAAAAATGGTGCCAACCAGTTGCAAATGCTCCCCTGAAAGGTTTGGCGATGGAAACAGAAGGCTTTTTATCACAGGACAAGAAATCAGCCCTCAACAACTTAACCGGCGGAAAATATTTTTTTGAAAAAATCCCTAAGCCCCGGGGTCACAATTTCAGCAAAAATCTGACTTTTGGCAATTCACTCAAAAATGGTGCCAACCAGTTGCAAATGCTCCCCTGAAAGGTTTGGCGATGGAAACAGAAGGCTTTTTATCACAGGACAAGAAATCAGCCCTCAACAACTTAACCGGCGGAAAATATTTTTTTGAAAAAATCCCTAAGCCCCGGGGTCACAATTTCAGCAAAAATCTGACTTTTGGCAATTCACTCAAAAATGGTGCCAGCACGTTGCAGATGCTCCCCTGAAAGGTTTGGCAGTCGAAACAGAAGGCTTTTTATCACAGGACAAGAAATCAGCCCTCAACAACTTAACCGGCGGAAAATATTTTTTTGAAAAAATCCCTAAGCCCCGGGGTCACAATTTCAGCAAAAATCTGACTTTTGGCAATTCACTCAAAAATGGTGCCAGCACGTTGCAAATGCTCCCCTGAAAGGTTTGGCAGTCGAAACAGAAGGCTTTTTATCACAGGACAAGAAATCAGCCCACAACAACTTAACCGGCGGAAAATAATTTTTTGAAAAAATCTCTAAGCCCCGGGGTCACAATTTCAGCAAAAATCTGACTTTTGGCAATTCACTCAAAAATGGTGCCAACCGGTTGCAAATGCTCCCCTGAAAGGTTTGGCAGTCGAAACAGAAGGCTTTTTATCACAGGACAAGAAATCAGCCCTCAACAACTTAACCGGCGGAATTTTTTTTTTGAAAAAATCCCTAAGCCCCGGGGTCACAATTTCAGCAAAAATCTGACTTTTGGCAATTCACTCAAAAATGGTGCCAACCGGTTGCAAATGCTCCCCTGAAAGGTTTGGCAGTCGAAACAGAAGGCTTTTTATCACAGGACAAGAAATCAGCCCTCAACAACTTAACCGGCGGAAAATATTTTTTTGAAAAAATCCCTAAGCCCCGGCGTCACAATTTCAGCAAAAATCTGACTTTTGGCAATTCACTCAAAAATGGTGCCAACCGGTTGCAAATGCTCCCCTGAAAGGTTTGGCAGTCGAAACAGAAGGCTTTTTATCACAGGACAAGAAATCAGCCCTCAACAACTTAACCGGCGGAAAATATTTTTTTGAAAAAATCCCTAAGCCCTGGGGTCACAATTTCAGCAAAAATCTGACTTTTGGCAATTCACTCAAAAATGGTGCCAACCAGTTGCAAATGCTCCCCGGAAAGGTTTGGCGATGGAAACAGAAGGCTTTTTATCACAGGACAAGAATTCAGCCCTCAACAACTTAACCGGCGGAAAATATTTTTTTGAAAAAATCCCTAAGCCCCGGGGTCACAATTTCAGCAAAAATCTGACTTTTGGCAATTCACTCAAAAATGGTGCCAGCACGTTGCAAAGACTCCCCTGAAAGCTTTGGCGATGGAAACAGAAGGCTTTTTATCACAGGACAAGAAATCACCCTCAACAACTTAACCGGCGGAAAATATTTTTTTGAAAAAATCCCTAAGCCCCGGGGTCACAATTTCAGCAAAAATCTGACTTTTGGCAATTCACTCAAAAATGGTGCCAACCAGTTGCAAATGCTCCCCTGAAAGGTTTGGCGATGGAAACAGAAGGCTTTTTATCACAGGACAAGAAATCAGCCCTCAACAACTTAACCGGCGGAAAATATTTTTTTGAAAAAATCCCTAAGCCCCGGGGTCACAATTTCAGCAAAAATCTGACTTTTGGCAATTCACTCAAAAATGGTGCCAACCAGTTGCAAATGCTCCCCTGAAAGGTTTGGCGATGGAAACAGAAGGCTTTTTATCACAGGACAAGAAATCAGCCCTCAACAACTTAACCGGCGGAAAATATTTTTTTGAAAAAATCCCTAAGCCCCGGGGTCACAATTTCAGCAAAAATCTGACTTTTGGCAATTCACTCAAAAATGGTGCCAGCACGTTGCAGATGCTCCCCTGAAAGGTTTGGCAGTCGAAACAGAAGGCTTTTTATCACAGGACAAGAAATCAGCCCTCAACAACTTAACCGGCGGAAAATATTTTTTTGAAAAAATCCCTAAGCCCCGGGGTCACAATTTCAGCAAAAATCTGACTTTTGGCAATTCACTCAAAAATGGTGCCAGCACGTTGCAAATGCTCCCCTGAAAGGTTTGGCAGTCGAAACAGAAGGCTTTTTATCACAGGACAAGAAATCAGCCCACAACAACTTAACCGGCGGAAAATAATTTTTTGAAAAAATCTCTAAGCCCCGGGGTCACAATTTCAGCAAAAATCTGACTTTTGGCAATTCACTCAAAAATGGTGCCAACCGGTTGCAAATGCTCCCCTGAAAGGTTTGGCAGTCGAAACAGAAGGCTTTTTATCACAGGACAAGAAATCAGCCCTCAACAACTTAACCGGCGGAATTTTTTTTTTGAAAAAATCCCTAAGCCCCGGGGTCACAATTTCAGCAAAAATCTGACTTTTGGCAATTCACTCAAAAATGGTGCCAACCGGTTGCAAATGCTCCCCTGAAAGGTTTGGCAGTCGAAACAGAAGGCTTTTTATCACAGGACAAGAAATCAGCCCTCAACAACTTAACCGGCGGAAATTTTTTTTTGAAAAAATCCCTAAGCCCCCGGGGTCACAATTTCAGCAAAAATCTGACTTTTGGCAATACACTCAAAAATGGTGCCAACCGGTTGCAAATGCTCCCCTGAAAGGTTTGGCAGTGGAAACAGAAGGCTTTTTATCACAGGACAAGAAATCAGCCCTCAACAACTTAACCGGCGGAAAATATTTTTTTGAAAAAATCCCTAAGCCCCGGGGTCACAATTTCAGCAAAAATCTGACTTTTGGCAATTCACTCAAAAATGGTGCCAACCGGTTGCAAATGCTCCCCTGAAAGGTTTGGCAGTCGAAACAGAAGGCTTTTTATCACAGGACAAGAAATCAGCCCTCAACAACTTAACCGGCGGAAAATATTTTTTTGAAAAAATCCCTAAGCCCTGGGGTCACAATTTCAGCAAAAATCTGACTTTTGGCAATTCACTCAGAAATGGGGCCAACCAGTTGCAAATGCTCCCCGGAAAGGTTTGGCGATGGAAACAGAAGGCTTTTTATCACAGGACAAGAAATCAGCCCTCAACAACTTAACCGGCGGAAAATATTTTTTTGAAAAAATCTCACAATTTCAGCAAAAATCTGACTTTTGGCAATTCATTCAAAAATGGTGCCAACCGGTTGCAAATGCTCCCCGGAATGGTTTGGCAGTTGAAACAGAAGGCTTTTTATCACAGGACAAGAAATCAGCCCTCAACAGCTTAACCGGCGGAAAATATTTTTTTGAAAAAATCCCTAAGCCCCGGGGTCACAATTTCAGCAAAAATCTGACTTTTGGCAATTCACTCAAAAATGGTGCCAGCACGTTGCAAAGACTCCCCTGAAAGCTTTGGCGATGGAAACAGAAGGCTTTTTATCACAGGACAAGAAATCAGCCCTCAACAACTTAACCGGCGGAAAATATTTTTTTGAAAAAATCCCAAAACCCCGGGGTCACAATTTCAGCAAAAATCTGACTTTTGGCAATTCACTCAAAAATGGTGCCAACCGGTTGCAAATGCTCCCCGGAAAGGTTTGGCAGTCGAAACAGAAGGCTTTTTATCACAGGACAAGAAATCAGCCCTCAACAACTTAACCGGCGGAAAATATTTTTTTGAAAAAATGCCTAAGCCCCCGGGGTCACAATTTCAGCAAAAATCTGACTTTTGGCAATTCACTCAAAAATGGTGCCAGCACGTTGCAAAGACTCCCCTGAAAGCTTTGGCGATGGAAACAGAAGGCTTTTTATCACAGGACAAGAAATCAGCCCTCAACAACTTAACCGGCTTAAAATATTTTTTTGAAAAAATCCCAAAACCCCGGGGTCACAATTTCAGCAAAAATCTGACTTTTGGCAATTCACTCAAAAATGGTGCCAACCGGTTGCAAATGCTCCCCGGAAAGGTTTGGCAGTCGAAACAGAAGGCTTTTTATCACAGGACAAGAAATCAGCCCTCAACAACTTAACCGGCGGAAAATATTTTTTTGAAAAAATCCCTAAGCCCCCGGGGTCACAATTTCAGCAAAAATCTGACTTTTGGCAATACACTCAAAAATGGTGCCAGCACGTTGCAAAGACTCCCCTGAAAGCTTTGGCGATGGAAACAGAAGGCTTTTTATCACAGGACAAGAAATCAGCCCTCAACAACTTAACCGGCGGAAAATATTTTTTTGAAAAAATCCCTAAGCCCCGGGGTCACAATTTCAGCAAAAATCTGACTTTTGGCAATTCACTCAAAAATGGGGCCAACCAGTTGCAAATGCTCCCCGGAAAGGTTTGGCGATGGAAACAGAAGGCTTTTTATCACAGGACAAGAAATCAGCCCTCAACAACTTAACCGGCGGAAAATATTTTTTTGAAAAAATCTCTAAGCCCCGGGGTCACAATTTCAGCAAAAATCTGACTTTGGCAATTCATTCAAAAATGGTGCCAACCGGTTGCAAATGATACCCGGAAAGGTTTGGCAGTTGAAACAGAAGGCTTTTTATCACAGGACAAGAAATCAGCCCTCAACAGCTTAACCGGTGGAAAATATTTTTTTGAAAAAATCCCTAAGCCCCGGGGTCACAATTTCAGCAAAAATCTGACTTTTGGCAATTCACTCAAAAATGGTGCCAGCACGTTGCAAAGACATCCCTGAAAGCTTTGGCGATGGAAACAGAAGGCTTTTTATCACAGGACAAGAAATCAGCCCTCAACAACTTAACCGGCGGAAAATATTTTTTTGAAAAAATCCCTAAGCCCCGGGGTCACAATTTCAGCAAAAATCTGACTTTTGGCAATTCACTCAAAAATGGTGCCAACCGGTTGCAAATGCTCCCCGGAAGGGTTTGGCAGTCGAAACAGAAGGCTTTTTATCACAGGACAAGAAATCAGCCCTCAACAACTTAACCGGCGGAAAATATTTTTTTGAAAAAATCCCTAAGCCCCGGTGTCACAATTTCAGCAAAAATCTGACTTTTGGCAATTCACTCAAAAATGGTGCCAGCACGTTGCAAATGCTCCCCTGAAAGGTTTGGCAGTCGAAACAGAAGGCTTTTTATCACAGGACAAGAAATCAGCCCTCAACAACTTCACCGGCGGAAAATATTTTTTTGAAAAAATCCCTAAGCCCCGGGGTCACAATTTCACCAAAAATCTGACTTTTGGCAATTCATTCAAAAATGGTGCCAACCGGTTGCAAATGCTCCCCGGAAAGGTTTGGCAGTCGAAACAGAAGGCTTTTTATCACAGGACAAGAAATCAGCCCTCAACAGCTTAACCGGCAGAAAATATTTTTTTGAAAAAATCCCTAAGCCCCGGGGTCACAATTTCAGCAAAAATCTGACTTTTGGCAATTCACTCAAAAATGGTGCCAACCGGTTGCAAATGCTCCCCTGAAAGGTTTGGCAGTCGAAACAGAAGGCTTTTTATCACAGGACAAGAAATCAGCCCTCAACAACTTAACCGGCGGAAAATATTTTTTTGAAAAAATCTCTAATCCCCGGGTTCACAATTTCAGCAAAAATCTGACTTTTGGCAATTCACTCAAAAATGGTGCCAGCACGTTGCAAATGCTCCCCTGAAAGGTTTGGCGATGGAAACAGAAGGCTTTTTATCACAGGACAAGAAATCAGCCCTCAACAACTTAACCGGCGGAAAATATTTTTTTGAAAAAATCCCTAAGCCCCGGGGTCACAATTTCAGCAAAAATCTGACTTTTGGCAATACACTCAAAAATGGTGCCAACCGGTTGCAAATGCTCCCCTGAAAGGTTTGGCAGTCGAAACAGAAGGCTTTTTATCACAGGACAAGAAATCAGCCCTCAACAACTTAACCGGCGGAAAATATTTTTTTGAAAAAATCCCTAAGCCCCGGGGTCACAATTTCAGCAAAAATCTGACTTTTGGCAATTCACTCAAAAATGGTGCCAGCACGTTGCAAATGCTCCCCGGAAAGGTTTGGCGATGGAAACAGAAGGCTTTTTATCACAGGACAAGAAATCAGCCCTCAACAACTTAACCGGCGGAAAATATTTTTTTGAAAAAATCCCTAAGCCCCGGGGTCACAATTTCAGCAAAAATCTGACTTTTGGCAATACACTCAAAAATGGTGCCAACCGGTTGCAAATGCTCCCCTGAAAGGTTTGGCAGTCGAAACAGAAGGCTTTTTATCACAGGACAAGAAATCAGCCCTCAACAACTTAACCGGCGGAAAATATTTTTTTGAAAAAATCTCTAAGCCCCGGGGTCACAATTTCAGCAAAAATCTGACTTTTGGCAATTCACTCAAAAATGGTGCCAACCGGCTGCAAATGCTCCCCTGAAAGGTTTGGCAGTCGAAACAGAAGGCTTTTTATCACAGGACAAGAAATCAGCCCTCAACAACTTAACCAGCGGAAAATATTTTTTTGAAAAAATCCCTAAGCCCCGGGGTCACAATTTCAGCAAAAATCTGACTTTTGGCAATTCTCTCAAAAATGGTGCCAACCGGTTGCAAATGCTCCCCTGAAAGGTTTGGCAGTCGAAACAGAAGGCTTTTTATCACAGGACAAGAAATCAGCCCTCAACAACTTAACCGGCGGAAAATATTTTTTTGAAAAAATCTCTAAGCCCCGGGGTCACAATTTCAGCAAAAATCTGACTTTTGGCAATTCATTCAAAAATGGTGCCAACCGGTTGCAAATGCTCCCCGGAAAGGTTTGGCAGTCGAAACAGAAGGCTTTTTATCACAGGACAAGAAATCAGCCCTCAACAACTTAACCAGCGGAAAATGGCGCCGTTAGGGGTAGCTCAATTTTGTGCCCCGCGTTGATAATACAGACTTATCATCGTTTTTTAGCACTTCTAAAGCTTTTTTTTAGCACTTCTAAAGCTTCTTTTCCTCTTTTACCGAGCTTAGTAGCATTAAATTATATTTTTCTTTTTAATTAAATGCCAAAGGCCTATTTTTATCTAAAAGAGGTCCGGCAAGCCGCCCTACCTTCACAAAGATGGCAATTAACAGACGGGGAGGCCAGCTGCTTCTCTGGAAGGACGCCGAGCTTTTATCTACAAAAAAAAGAAGGAAGGAACTGAAGCAGCTATAATTCCAAGAAACATAAGGCAAGTTTAACTCGACAATCACTCTAAGGGGACTTTTGCTTTTACCATATATCCATATATACTCACATATCCACTATGGTCCTCACTAGGAAAAAATACAAGGACCAAGGAATTTTGCTTAACCCTCCGCAGTGCCCGATGGGGCGCCGAGGGAGTCAAAGTAAAATGATTAGCTACTTTCCTCAAAAAGACTCGAGTAAGAGAACTCAGAAGGAGAGTATTCTAGATGTAGCCATGCCTTTGCCACCCACAGTGCTGGATTGGTCAACACAGCTAAAGGACCTGCAAACAAACAACAAGAGGACAAACCATCCAATAAACCTGGCCCAAGAACTTGCCATAGCAGAGAATGCTACAAAGGCTAATACAGCCAACACTCCTGACGCTAATCCTCAGGTGTCACCGCTGGAACTTGGAAGTGACCTCTCAACCTATTGGCTGAAAGCCAACGACAACGGAACAGAAACGCGGGGTGATTATTTTCGGGAGCAGATACACCAGATTTCTACGGATCTCCTTAACGTCAAAAATTTCTTAGCGATAACAAACGGGCTCCTCCTGACTCTAGTGGACAATTTTAAACAACATGTGAGCGCTTCAGACCAGATTACAAATCCCCTAGTCAGCCCGGATCCATTACTGTCCCCTAAACCTCGGAGGAAAAAAGCTGAGCGCAAGACGAAGAAAAGCAAAAACATGAAAAACCTAAGGCGGCCTAAGACAACTCACCGTACTTGCAAAAAATATTGGCAGAAGCTTTTTAACCTTCTCCCATCCCTCTCCACAAGTGGAACAAACAAATCTAACTCGAGTGCCATCAAGGAGACACGCAAAATAGATACATCCACAAAAGAATCTAAACCAAGCTCTGAAGAATTAACTCCGAGCTGGGACAAAGAATCTATTCCATCTACAGTCATACTGCCTCAGAGTCCTCTTATGGCCACCACAGAATCTGCAGACAGAGGTGAGCTGGCGTTCCAAACCACTGAGGGGAACCACCCCTCCCAAGCTCGACAGATGTTGTGTCCCAAAAGAGAATGGAGGTTAGTCCTAACCCCTCAAAAGCTTGTCTTTGCTAATTACCCCAAACCGCCCAGATTTTATGTAGGGGCGGACCGTATAGACCATTTCTTGTCCATTATAAGTGGCATTTTACCGGGGGTAGTAAAAGCAACTGACATAGCCGCTATAGAGTATCTACATCAAGATGATTGCTCGGTACGAGCATTGATTACTTTTTTAGATCATAATTTGGCCAGTTTTATGTTTAGAGCTAAAAACCTATTTAAAAAAGAAAGAATAGTCCTATTAAGAACATTTGAGAACAGAGCACCCTTAACCTCTCTGATGGGCACCAAGAGCATAGGAATGGAAGTACACAAAAGGAAAAAAACCAACCATCAAATCCACCAAAATAGAAAGCATAAGTTCCAGCAGGATCAGCTCCATCAAACAGTACCAAACGAAAATAAGGAAGCCCCACATCCAACTGGTGCCTGGCCTCTCACGTGTGATAGTGAGGACTCCGCTTGGGAGGAAGAACTCTCGCTGATAAAGCGTTTCTGGTCACTGCATTCTCCAGCCCAAACTGAGATTTTGAAAAGACTTGATATACTTCGAAGCAGACTAGCAAAAAAGGATGACCAAGGTGAGACAATGAAGGACCCTTATCTGCAGCCCATATCTCCCAAATGTCTAGTGGATAAGAAGACAGTGGGAGGTACCTTTAAATGTGTAGACGTGGAATTACAATCTGAGCCCCCTGTGATGTATAATAAAGTAAAACCAAATCAATGTGTGAAATCTCAAAGCTCCTGGCATAGCTACCTTAAACTGTCTCCGAATGAATTAGCCTCCCCCCCTAATCCAAAACCTAGCCCCAAATCACCAAGAAGAGAGGATCACTACACTCTCTCCAAGCAGTCATCCTCGAAAAGAGCCAACGGGTGTGTTTTTTTAGACACCAAAGAACTGCTGGACGTGGTGGTGACATAGATCCAGCTCCTCGAAGGGCCCGGGGCCTAAAAGTGCTGTCTTGGAATATCGCGGGTTGGCACGCCAAGAAAAATAACCAACAATTTTTGTGCTACCTCAAGCAATTTGACATCATCTTCTTTCAGGAGACATGGCAGAATGATCCCATATTTCTCAATGGATATAACTGCCACTACCTGCCTGCCTCTCCATCTCTAAAGGGCGGCAGATCTAGTGGCGGCCTAGCTTGCTTCATTTCCACGGAGCTGGCGCATTCTCTAACGGCCCTACCCAGCTGCAATTCCTTAGCAACAGCCGCTTTACTTAGCCTCAAGAAAACTACTCTTCTGCTGGTCAATGTCTATATTCCCCCAGGCCAAAAAAACCCTGTTGCCAAGGCTTCATGGGCTGAACTAGAGGCGTTTTTAGAACCTCTTGAATCTACTTACCCGTCTGCCCTGACTATTGTGTGTGGAGATTTCAACGCTCGTATAGGAACAGATGACAACAGTCTATACACTCATTTCAACCTATTTATGGACCCTGAAGAACAGACGGATATTGGTGCGACACGACTGTCCAAAGATAGCAGAAGCAATTCTTCAGGTCTCTGCTTAGTGCAGGCTGCCAGACGGAGGGAACTGCTGATATTAAACGGCAACATAGAGGGGGATCGCCCCGGGGAATATACCCATTTTTCCAAGGCAGGGGGAAGCGTCATAGATTATATTCTAATCTCAAGATTTGCCTACAGCTTTGTGAGGAAGTTCCAAGTAGGCCACAATACACTGAGTGACCACCTACCTCTAACTCTAGAGCTTGCAGGTCGGCCTTTTGACTATTCTATTGCCGAGCCACAATATATACCTTCTGCAAACTTGGGTATACTTGCTCCCAAAAGACTTAAATGGTCCCCAATATTGAATGAAAATCTAACCCTCCTCCTTCAGTCAGCAGAGTTAAAGCTTATTCGATCCGCTATTGTGACAGGCAATTCAGTAGACGCGATCATGGAACGCTTTAAATTACTTTTGGAAAGACTGAAATCCCACTTAACAACTGCGATACACAGCTCCGCCACAAAGAGGGCAAAGGACGGAGCTAGCTGGTTTGACCTGGAGTGCAGGCAAACAAGGAGACAAACGAGAACAGCCTACCAGAGATATAGGAAATTAGGGACTGCCACCCTACTTAATGCTTATATTTATGTGAGACGGTCCTACAAACAATTATTAAGGAGAAAGAAATTGGAAGCTGAACGAGCCGCATGGCAAAGCTTGGTTAAGGCATCGCACGAGAAAGATACTACTTGCTTTTGGCGAACCATATCTGGTCTATTGGACCAGGAGCGCACCAATTCCATCTGTACAGTGGAACCAATGGAGTGGTTGCGTCATTTTCAATCCTTGTTTCATGACCAGGAAGTCCAACATTATAAACTACGCATCCAATTGGAGGACCTACCTCATTGGCCACCAGTAACTGCAAAGGAAGTCGAGAACCTAATCGCACAATTAAAGAACAATAAGGCCCCAGGGAACGATTATATCCCTGCTGAACTTCTGAAGTCTAACATTGGCTGGTGGGCCCCCCTGTTGGCATCTCTATTTTCCTGGATTGACTCAACGGGTCTACTTCCAGATGGCTGGACAGAGGCAATAGTTATTCCAATCTATAAAAAAGGACCTATGCCAGACCCGGCGAGCTATAGACCAATCAGCCTTCTGCCCATACCCAGCAAACTATATGCCAAACATCTTTATATTAAGCTAACCAGCTGGCTGGAAACTGAAGCTATTTTAGCGGAAGAGCAGGCGGGTTTCAGGCAAGGCAGATCCACCATAGACCATTGCTTCACCCTAGCCTACCTAATTGACAAATATGCCAAAAAATCCCGTGGGGTGCTATACGCAGCCTTTATCGATCTAAAGGCTGCCTTCGATTCAATTCCACGTGCAAGACTCTGGGACAAATTGAGCGCATCAAGTATAGACAAAAGACTATTATTTTTGATCAGCTGTTTATATAAAGACACGGTGTTGTATGTAAGAACTTCGTTAAATGGCCATCTTATAGGACCAGTTCCTGTCAGCAAGGGGGTCAAGCAAGGTTGCATCCTGGCCCCAGTTCTATTCAACTTTTACATCAATGATATGGTTAACTGCTTGTCATCTCCGGACTGCCATGCCCCCAAACTGGCTGACAAATCAATATCCGTGCTTTTGTATGCTGATGATGCGATACTTCTATCTCGAACAAGAATAGGCTTAAATAGGCTCATAGGTGAATTTTCAGCATACTGTAGGAAAGAGCAACTGGTAATAAACTATCAGAAAACCAAAATCATGGTTTTTGGAAGGAAATGCAGACAGTATAGCTGGAGGATGGATAACCAGACAATCGAACAGGTTAAAGCCTTTAAATATCTGGGTATCGTCTTCCAGTCGACCGGGTCCTGGGATGTCCATCAAAAATATGCCAAAGAAAAAGCAGCTCAAAGCATTAAGATGCTGTCGCGCTTCTTTTACACGAAGGGGGGCAGATATATCCCAGCAGCCTTTGAAGTCTTTCAGGCAAAACCTCTGGCGCAGTTACTGTATGGGGCACAAATATGGACGGGGAACCACTGCTCAAGTCTTGAAACTGTTCAGTCTAAATTCCTAAGGCAGATATTCGGTGTCCCCTCCTGTGTCCCAAACGCAGCTTTACGACTCGAGGCCTGCCTCCCATCTGTAGAAACTCAGACCTGGCAAAGAACACTCAACTATTGGCTTCGCCTTAATCTAAATCCACCCGGTCTACTGCCTCTAGTAATGCAAGACCCTCATAAAAGCATGTGGTTCAAAACTGTGCATCAAAAACTCCTTACATGCGGTCTGCATTCGCAATCCCTACTATCAATGGGCCTTAGTAAAGCAAAGAGCCTAATAGGCCAGCGCCTGAAAGACATTGAACGGCAAAACAACCTGACTATTCTAAAGAAAATGTGTCCATGGTATTCTTACTTTCCCCCTGCCCACTTTGACTTCCCAGCTTCATATTTGTCTAAATTAACCATCCCAAAATACAGACGCGCCTTTACATTGGCTAGATGGGATGTTCTTCCCTCTGCCGTACTCGAAGGTCGTTACCAAAAGACTCCATTTGAAAAACGACTCTGCCCATGCAGAGATGGTAACACGGAAACAGTGTCCCACGTCCTCCTATCCTGCCCCCTTTATAAAGACCTAAGGAATGAGATTATTACTCCACTCATTCTCTCCAACCCCGGCCGTCCACAAGACATTATACTGTTCTTTCTCTTATCTGATACGGACAGTCAGACAACAGAGAAGGTCGCAAGGTACATCGAGAGAGCTGTGAAATTGAGGGCCACCATTTGAGTGACAGACGTGTTCATCTGACGGACCTCCTTTTGTTTGTTTTTATCCCCTCTTTATGTTTATTTTATTTTATTTTTAATTCTTGTATAGCTGTGGCCTATTGGCTTTGCTAATAAAGTTCTGATTGATTGACCAGCGGAAAATATTTTTTTGAAAAAATCCCTAAGCCCCGGGGTCACAATTTCAGCAAAAATCTGACTTTTGGCAATTCACTCAAAAATGGTGCCAGCACGTTGCAAAGACTCCCCTGAAAGGTTTGGCGATGGAAACAGAAGGCTTTTTATCACAGGACAAGAAATCAGCCCTCAACAACTTATCCGGCGGAAAATATTTTTTTGAAAAAATCCCTAAGCCCCGGGGTCACAATTTCAGCAAAAATCTGACTTTTGGCAATTCACTCAAAAATGGTGCCAACCAGTTGCAAATGCTCCCCTGAAAGGTTTGGCAATGGAAACAGAAGGCTTTTTATCACAGGACAAGAAATCAGCCCTCAACAACTTAACCGGCGGAAAATATTTTTTTGAAAAAATCCCTAAGCCCCGGGGTCACAATTTCAGCAAAAATCTGACTTTTGGCAATTCACTCAAAAATGGTGCCAGCACGTTGCAAATGCTCCCCTGAAAGCTTTGGCGATGGAAACAGAAGGCTTTTTATCACAGGACAAGAAATCAGCCCTCAACAACTTAACCGGCGGAAAATATTTTTTTGAAAAAATCCCTAAGCCCCGGGGTCACAATTTCAGCAAAAATCTGACTTTTGGCAATACACTCAAAAATGGTGCCAACCGGTTGCAAATGCTCCCCTGAAAGGTTTGGCAGTCGAAACAGAAGGCTTTTTATCACAGGACAAGAAATCAGCCCTCAACAACTTAACCGGCAGAAAATATTTTTTTGAAAAAATCTCTAATCCCCGGGTTCACAATTTGTGCAAAAATCTGACTTTTGGCAATTCACTCAAAAATGGTGCCAGCACGTTGCAAATGCTCCCCTGAAAGGTTTGGCGATGGAAACAGAAGGCTTTTTATCACAGGACAAGAAATCAGCCCTCAACAACTTAACCGGCGGAAAATATTTTTTTGAAAAAATCCCTAAGCCCCGGGGTCACAATTTCAGCAAAAATCTGACTTTTGGCAATTCTCTCAAAAATGGAGCCAACCGGTTGCAAATGCTCCCCTGAAAGGTTTGGCAGTCGAAACAGAAGGCTTTTTATCACAGGACAAGAAATCAGCCCTCAACAACTTAACCGGCGGAAAATATTTTTTTGAAAAAATCCCTAAGCCCCGGGGTCACAATTTCAGCAAAAATCTGACTTTTGGCAATTCACTCAAAAATGGTGCCAGCACGTTGCAAATGCTCCCCGGAAAGGTTTGGCGATGGAAACAGAAGGCTTTTTATCACAGGACAAGAAATCAGCCCTCAACAACTTAACTGGCGGAAAATATTTTTTTGAAAAAATCCCTAAGCCCCGGGGTCACAATTTCAGCAAAAATCTGACTTTTGGCAATTCACTCAAAAATGGTGCCAGCACGTCGCAAATGCTCCCCTGAAAGGTTTGGCGATGGAAACAGAAGGCTTTTTATCACAGGACAAGAAATCAGCCCTCAACAACTTAACCGGCGGAAAATATTTTTTTGAAAAAATCCCTAAGCCCCGGGGTCACAATTTCAGCAAAAATCTGACTTTTGGCAATGCACTCAAAAATGGTGCCAACCGGTTGCAAATGCTCCCCTGAAAGGTTTGGCAGTCGAAACAGAAGGTTTTTTATCACAGGACAAGAAATCAGCCCTCAACAACTTAACCGGCGGAAAATATTTTTTTGAAAAAATCTCTAATCCCCGGGTTCACAATTTCAGCAAAAATCTGACTTTTGGCAATTCACTCAAAAATGGTGCCAACCGGCTGCAAATGCTCCCCTGAAAGGTTTGGCAGTCGAAACAGAAGGCTTTTTATCACAGGACAAGAAATCAGCCCTCAACAACTTAACCGGCGGAAAATATTTTTTTGAAAAAATCCCTAAGCCCCGGGGTCACAATTTCAGCAAAAATCTGACTTTTGGCAATGCACTCAAAAATGGTGCCAACCGGTTGCAAATGCTCCCCTGAAAGGTTTGGCAGTCGAAACAGAAGGTTTTTTATCACAGGACAAGAAATCAGCCCTCAACAACTTAACCGGCGGAAAATATTTATTTGAAAAAATCTCTAATCCCCGGGTTCACAATTTCAGCAAAAATCTGACTTTTGGCAATGCACTCAAAAATGGTGCCAATCGGCTGCAAATGCTCCCCTGAAAGGTTTGGCAGTCGAAACAGAAGGCTTTTTATCACAGGACAAGAAATCAGCCCTCAACAACTTAACCGGCGGAAAATATTTTTTTGAAAAAATCTCTAATCCCCGGGTTCACAATTTCAGCAAAAATCTGACTTTTGGCAATTCACTCAAAAATGGTGCCAACCGGCTGCAAATGCTCCCCTGAAAGGTTTGGCAGTCGAAACAGAAGGCTTTTTATCACAGGACAAGAAATCAGCCCTCAACAACTTAACCGGCGGAAAATATTTTTTTGAAAAAATCCCTAAGCCCCGGGGTCACAATTTCAGCAAAAATCTGACTTTTGGCAATTCTCTCAAAAATGGAGCCAACCGGTTGCAAATGCTCCCCTGAAAGGTTTGGCAGTCGAAACAGAAGGCTTTTTATCACAGGACAAGAAATCAGCCCTCAACAACTTAACCGGCGGAAAATATTTTTTTGAAAAAATCCCTAAGCCCCGGGGTCACAATTTCAGCAAAAATCTGACTTTTGGCAATTCACTCAAAAATGGTGCCAGCACGTTGCAAATGCTCCCCGGAAAGGTTTGGCGATGGAAACAGAAGGCTTTTTATCACAGGACAAGAAATCAGCCCTCAACAACTTAACTGGCGGAAAATATTTTTTTGAAAAAATCCCTAAGCCCCGGGGTCACAATTTCAGCAAAAATCTGACTTTTGGCAATTCACTCAAAAATGGTGCCAGCACGTCGCAAATGCTCCCCTGAAAGGTTTGGCGATGGAAACAGAAGGCTTTTTATCACAGGACAAGAAATCAGCCCTCAACAACTTAACCGGCGGAAAATATTTTTTTGAAAAAATCCCTAAGCCCCGGGGTCACAATTTCAGCAAAAATCTGACTTTTGGCAATGCACTCAAAAATGGTGCCAACCGGTTGCAAATGCTCCCCTGAAAGGTTTGGCAGTCGAAACAGAAGGTTTTTTATCACAGGACAAGAAATCAGCCCTCAACAACTTAACCGGCGGAAAATATTTTTTTGAAAAAATCTCTAATCCCCGGGTTCACAATTTCAGCAAAAATCTGACTTTTGGCAATTCACTCAAAAATGGTGCCAACCGGCTGCAAATGCTCCCCTGAAAGGTTTGGCAGTCGAAACAGAAGGCTTTTTATCACAGGACAAGAAATCAGCCCTCAACAACTTAACCGGCGGAAAATATTTTTTTGAAAAAATCCCTAAGCCCCGGGGTCACAATTTCAGCAAAAATCTGACTTTTGGCAATGCACTCAAAAATGGTGCCAACCGGTTGCAAATGCTCCCCTGAAAGGTTTGGCAGTCGAAACAGAAGGTTTTTTATCACAGGACAAGAAATCAGCCCTCAACAACTTAACCGGCGGAAAATATTTATTTGAAAAAATCTCTAATCCCCAGGTTCACAATTTCAGCAAAAATCTGACTTTTGGCAATGCACTCAAAAATGGTGCCAATCGGCTGCAAATGCTCCCCTGAAAGGTTTGGCAGTCGAAACAGAAGGCTTTTTATCACAGGACAAGAAATCAGCCCTCAACAACTTAACCGGCGGAAAATATTTTTTTGAAAAAATCTCTAATCCCCGGGTTCACAATTTCAGCAAAAATCTGACTTTTGGCAATTCACTCAAAAATGGTGCCAACCGGCTGCAAATGCTCCCCTGAAAGGTTTGGCAGTCGAAACAGAAGGCTTTTTATCACAGGACAAGAAATCAGCCCTCAACAACTTAACCGGCGGAAAATATTTTTTTGAAAAAATCCCTAAGCCCCGGGGTCACAATTTCAGCAAAAATCTGACTTTTGGCAATTCTCTCAAAAATGGAGCCAACCGGTTGCAAATGCTCCCCTGAAAGGTTTGGCAGTCGAAACAGAAGGCTTTTTATCACAGGACAAGAAATCAGCCCTCAACAACTTAACCGGCGGAAAATATTTTTTTGAAAAAATCCCTAAGCCCCGGGGTCACAATTTCAGCAAAAATCTGACTTTTGGCAATTCACTCAAAAATGGTGCCAGCACGTTGCAAATGCTCCCCGGAAAGGTTTGGCGATGGAAACAGAAGGCTTTTTATCACAGGACAAGAAATCAGCCCTCAACAACTTAACTGGCGGAAAATATTTTTTTGAAAAAATCCCTAAGCCCCGGGGTCACAATTTCAGCAAAAATCTGACTTTTGGCAATTCACTCAAAAATGGTGCCAGCACGTCGCAAATGCTCCCCTGAAAGGTTTGGCGATGGAAACAGAAGGCTTTTTATCACAGGACAAGAAATCAGCCCTCAACAACTTAACCGGCGGAAAATATTTTTTTGAAAAAATCCCTAAGCCCCGGGGTCACAATTTCAGCAAAAATTTGACTTTTGGCAATGCACTCAAAAATGGTGCCAACCGGTTGCAAATGCTCCCCTGAAAGGTTTGGCAGTCGAAACAGAAGGTTTTTTATCACAGGACAAGAAATCAGCCCTCAACAACTTAACCGGCGGAAAATATTTTTTTGAAAAAATCTCTAATCCCCGGGTTCACAATTTCAGCAAAAATCTGACTTTTGGCAATTCACTCAAAAATGGTGCCAACCGGCTGCAAATGCTCCCCGGAAAGGTTTGGCGATGGAAACAGAAGGCTTTTTATCACAGGACAAGAAATCAGCCCTCAACAACTTAACCGGCGGAAAATATTTTTTTGAAAAAATCCCTAAGCCCCGGGGTCACAATTTCAGCAAAAATCTGACTTTTGGCAATTCTCTCAAAAATGGTGCCAACCGGTTGCAAATGCTCCCCTGAAAGGTTTGGCAGTCGAAACAGAAGGCTTTTTATCACAGGACAAGAAATCAGCCCTCAACAACTTAACCGGCGGAAAATATTTTTTTGAAAAAATCCCTAAACCCCGGGGTCACAATTTCAGCAAAAATCTGACTTTTGGCAATTCACTCAAAAATGGTGCCAACCAGTTGCAAATGCTCCCCGGAAAGGTTTGGCGATGGAAACAGAAGGCTTTTTATCACAGGACAAGAAATCAGCCCTCAACAACTTAACCGGCGGAAAATATTTTTTTGAAAAAATCTCTAAGCCCCGGGGTCACAATTTCAGCAAAAATCTGACTTTTGGCAATTCACTCAAAAATGCTGCCAACCGGTTGCAAATGCTCCCCGGAAAGGTTTGGCAGTCGAAACAGAAGGCTTTTTATCACAGGACAAGAAATCAGCCCTCAACAACTTAACCGGCGGAAAATATTTTTTTGAAAAAATCCCTAAGCCCCGGGGTCACAATTTCAGCAAAAATCTGACTTTTGGCAATTCTCTCAAAAATGGTGCCAACCGGTTGCAAATGCTCCCCTGAAAGGTTTGGCAGTCGAAACAGAAGGCTTTTTATCACAGGACAAGAAATCAGCCCTCAACAACTTAACCGGCGGAAAATATTTTTTTGAAAAAATCCCTAAGCCCCGGGGTCACAATTTCAGCAAAAATCTGACTTTTGGCAATTCACTCAAAAATGGTGCCAACCAGTTGCAAATGCTCCCCGGAAAGGTTTGGCTGTCGAAACAGAAGGCTTTTTATCACAGGACAAGAAATCACCCCTCAACAACTTAACCGGCGGAAAATATTTTTTTGAAAAAATCCCTAAGCCCCGGGGTCACAATTTCAGCAAAAATCTGACTTTTGGCAATTCACTCAAAAATGGTGCCAGCACGTTGCAAATGCTCCCCTGAAAGGTTTGGCAGTCGAAACAGAAGGCTTTTTATCACAGGACAAGAAATCAGCCCACAACAACTTAACCGGCGAAAAATAATTTTTTGAAAAAATCTCTAAGCCCCGGGGTCACAATTTCAGCAAAAATCTGACTTTTGGCAATTCACTCAAAAATGGTGCCAGCACGTTGCAAATGCTCCCCTGAAAGGTTTGGCGATGGAAACAGAAGGCTTTTTATCACAGGACAAGAAATCAGCCCTCAACAACTTAACCGGCGGAAAATATTTTTTTGAAAAAATCTCTAATCCCCGGGTTCACAATTTCAGCAAAAATCTGACTTTTGGCAATTCACTCAAAAATGGTGCCAGCACGTTGCAAATGCTCCCCTGAAAGGTTTGGCGATGGAAACAGAAGGCTTTTTATCACAGGACAAGAAATCAGCCCTCAACAACTTAACCGGCGGAAAATATTTTTTTGAAAAAATCCCTAAGCCCCGGGGTCACAATTTCAGCAAAAATCTGACTTTTGGCAATTCACTCAAAAATGGTGCCAACCAGTTGCAAATGCTCCCCGGAAAGGTTTGGCGATGGAAACAGAAGGCTTTTTATCACAGGACAAGAAATCAGCCCTCAACAACTTAACCGGCGGAAAATATTTTTTTGAAAAAATCCCTAAGCCCCGGGGTCACAATTTCAGCAAAAATCTGACTTTTGGCAATTCACTCAAAAATGGTGCCAGCACGTTGCAAATGCTCCCCTGAAAGGTTTGGCAGTCGAAACAGAAGGCTTTTTATCACAGGACAAGAAATCAGCCCTCAACAACTTAACCGGCGGAAAATATTTTTTTGAAAAAATCTCTAAGCCCCGGTGTCACAATTTCAGCAAAAATCTGACTTTTGGCAATTCACTCAAAAATGCTGCCAACCGGTTGCAAATGCTCCCCGGAAAGGTTTGGCAGTCGAAACAGAAGGCTTTTTATCACAGGACAAGAAATCAGCCCTCAACAACTTAACCGGCGGAAAATATTTTTTTGAAAAAATCCCTAAGCCCCGGGGTCACAATTTCAGCAAAAATCTGACTTTTGGCAATTCACTCAAAAATGGTGCCAGCACGTCGCAAATGCTCCCCTGAAAGGTTTGGCGATGGAAACAGAAGGCTTTTTATCACAGGACAAGAAATCAGCCCTCAACAACTTAACCGGCGGAAAATATTTTTTTGAAAAAATCCCTAAGCCCCGGGGTCACAATTTCAGCAAAAATCTGACTTTTGGCAATGCACTCAAAAATGGTGCCAACCGGTTGCAAATGCTCCCCTGAAAGGTTTGGCAGTCGAAACAGAAGGCTTTTTATCACAGGACAAGAAATCAGCCCTCAACAACTTAACCGGCGGAAAATATTTTTTTGAAAAAATCTCTAATCCCCGGGTTCACAATTTCAGCAAAAATCTGACTTTTGGCAATTCACTCAAAAATGGTGCCAGCACGTTGCAAATGCTCCCCTGAAAGGTTTGGCGATGGAAACAGAAGGCTTTTTATCACAGGACAAGAAATCAGCCCTCAACAACTTAACCGGCGGAAAATATTTTTTTGAAAAAATCCCTAAGCCCCGGGGTCACAATTTCAGCAAAAATCTGACTTTTGGCAATTCACTCAAAAATGGTGCCAACCAGTTGCAAATGCTCCCCGGAAAGGTTTGGCGATGGAAACAGAAGGCTTTTTATCACAGGACAAGAAATCAGCCCTCAACAACTTAACCGGCGGAAAATAATTTTTTTGAAAAAATCCCTAAGCCCCGGGGTCACAATTTCAGCAAAAATCTGACTTTTGGCAATTCACTCAAAAATGGTGCCAGCACGTTGCAAATGCTCCCCTGAAAGGTTTGGCGATGGAAACAGAAGGCTTTTTATCACAGGACAAGAAATCAGCCCTCAACAACTTAACCGGCGGAAAATATTTTTTTGAAAAAATCTCTAAGCCCCGGTGTCACAATTTCAGCAAAAATCTGACTTTTGGCAATTCACTCAAAAATGCTGCCAACCGGTTGCAAATGCTCCCCGGAAAGGTTTGGCAGTCGAAACAGAAGGCTTTTTATCACAGGACAAGAAATCAGCCCTCAACAACTTAACCGGCGGAAAATATTTTTTTGAAAAAATCCCTAAGCCCCGGGGTCACAATTTCAGCAAAAATCTGACTTTTGGCAATTCACTCAAAAATGGTGCCAGCACGTCGCAAATGCTCCCCTGAAAGGTTTGGCGATGGAAACAGAAGGCTTTTTGTCACAGGACAAGAAATCAGCCCTCAACAACTTAACCGGCGGAAAATATGTTTTTGAAAAAATCCCTAAGCCCCGGGGTCACAATTTCAGCAAAAATCTGACTTTTGGCAATGCACTCAAAAATGGTGCCAACCGGTTGCAAATGCTCCCCTGAAAGGTTTGGCAGTCGAAACAGAAGGCTTTTTATCACAGGACAAGAAATCAGCCCTCAACAACTTAACCGGCGGAAAATATTTTTTTGAAAAAATCCCTAAGCCCCGGGGTCACAATTTCAGCAAAAATCTGACTTTTGGCAATTCACTCAAAAATGGTGCCAGCACGTCGCAAATGCTCCCCTGAAAGGTTTGGCGAAGGAAACAGAAGGCTTTTTATCACAGGACAAGAAATCAGCCCTCAACAACTTAACCGGCGGAAAATATTTTTTTGAAAAAATCCCTAAGCCCCGGGGTCACAATTTCAGCAAAAATCTGACTTTTGGCAATGCACTCAAAAATGGTGCCAACCGGTTGCAAATGCTCCCCTGAAAGGTTTGGCAGTCGAAACAGAAGGCTTTTTATCACAGGACAAGAAATCAGCCCTCAACAACTTAACCGGCGGAAAATATTTTTTTGAAAAAATCTCTAATCCCCGGGTTCACAATTTCAGCAAAAATCTGACTTTTGGCAATTCACTCAAAAATGGTGCCAGCACGTTGCAAATGCTCCCCTGAAAGGTTTGGCGATGGAAACAGAAGGCTTTTTATCACAGGACAAGAAATCAGCCCTCAACAACTTAACCGGCGGAAAATATTTTTTTGAAAAAATCCCTAAGCCCCGGGGTCACAATTTCAGCAAAAATCTGACTTTTGGCAATTCACTCAAAAATGGTGCCAACCAGTTGCAAATGCTCCCCGGAAAGGTTTGGCGATGGAAACAGAAGGCTTTTTATCACAGGACAAGAAATCAGCCCTCAACAACTTAACCGGCGGAAAATAATTTTTTGAAAAAATCCCTAAGCCCCGGGGTCACAATTTCAGCAAAAATCTGACTTTTGGCAATTCACTCAAAAATGGTGCCAGCACGTTGCAAATGCTCCCCGGAAAGGTTTGGCAGTCGAAACAGAAGGCTTTTTATCACAGGACAAGAAATCACCCCTCAACAACTTAACCGGCGGAAAATATTTTTTTGAAAAAATCTCTAAGCCCCGGGGTCACAATTTCAGCAAAAATCTGACTTTTGGCAATTCACTCAAAAATGGTGCCAGCACGTTGCAAATGCTCCCCTGAAAGGTTTGGCGATGGAAACAGAAGGCTTTTTATCACAGGACAAGAAATCACCCTCAACAACTTAACCGGCGGAAAATATTTTTTTGAAAAAATCCCTAAGCCCCGGGGTCACAATTTCAGCAAAAATCTGACTTTTGGCAATTCACTCAAAAATGGTGCCAACCAGTTGCAAATGCTCCCCTGAAAGGTTTGGCGATGGAAACAGAAGGCTTTTTATCACAGGACAAGAAATCAGCCCTCAACAACTTAACCGGCGGAAAATATTTTTTTCAAAAAATCCCTAAGCCCCGGGGTCACAATTTCAGCAAAAATCTGACTTTTGGCAATTCACTCAAAAATGTTGCCAGCACGTTGCAAATGCTCCCCTGAAAGGTTTGGCAGTCGAAACAGAAGGCTTTTTATCACAGGACAAGAAATCAGCCCTCAACAACTTAACCGGCGGAAAATAATTTTTTTGAAAAAATCCCTAAGCCCCGGGGTCACAATTTCAGCAAAAATCTGACTTTTGGCAATTCACTCAAAAATGGGGCCAACCAGTTGCAAATGCTCCCCGGAAAGGTTTGGCGATGGAAACAGAAAGCTTTTTATCACAGGACAAGAAATCAGCCCTCAACAACTTAACCGGCGGAAAATATTTTTTTGAAAAAATCCCTAAGCCCCGGGGTCACAATTTCAGCAAAAATCTGACTTTTGGCAATTCACTCAAAAATGGTGCCAACCAGTTGCAAATGCTCCCCTGAAAGGTTTGGCGATGGAAACAGAAGGCTTTTTATCACAGGACAAGAAATCAGCCCTCAACAACTTAACCGGCGGAAAATATTTTTTTGAAAAAATCCCTAAGCCCCGGGGTCACAATTTCAGCAAAAATCTGACTTTTGGCAATTCACTCAAAAATGGGGCCAACCAGTTGCAAATGCTCCCCGGAAAGGTTTGGCGATGGAAACAGAAAGCTTTTTATCACAGGACAAGAAATCAGCCCTCAACAACTTAACCGGCGGAAAATATTTTTTTGAAAAAATCCCTAAGCCCCGGGGTCACAATTTCAGCAAAAATCTGACTTTTGGCAATTCATTCAAAAATGGTGCCAACCGGTTGCAAATGCTCCCCGGAAAGGTTTGGCAGACGAAACAGAAGGCTTTTTATCACAGGACAAGAAATCAGCCCTCAACAACTTAACCGGCGGAAAATATTTTTTTGAAAAAATCCCTAAGCCCCGGGGTCACAATTTCAGCAAAAATCTGACTTTTGGCAATTCACTCAAAAATGGTGCCAGCACGTTGCAAATGCTCCCCTGAAAGGTTTGGCGATGGAAACAGAAGGCTTTTTATCACAGGACAAGAAATCAGCCCTCAACAACTTAACCGGCGGAAAATATTTTTTTGAAAAAATCCCTAAGCCCCGGGGTCACAATTTCAGCAAAAATCTGACTTTTGGCAATTCACTCAAAAATGGTGCCAACCGGCTGCAAATACTCCCCTGAAAGGTTTGGCAGTCGAAACGGAAGGCTTTTTATCACAGGACAAGAAATCAGCCCTCAACAACTTAACCGGCGGAAAATATTTTTTTGAAAAAATCCCTAAGCCCCGGGGTCACAATTTCAGCAAAAATCTGACTTTTGGCAATTCACTCAAAAATGGTGCCAACCAGTTGCAAATGCTCCCCTGAAAGGTTTGGCGATGGAAACAGAAGGCTTTTTATCACAGGACAAGAAATCAGCCCTCAACAACTTAACCGGCGGAAAATATTTTTTTCAAAAAATCCCTAAGCCCCAGGGTCACAATTTCAGCAAAAATCTGACTTTTGGCAATTCACTCAAAAATGTTGCCAGCACGTTGCAAATGCTCCCCTGAAAGGTTTGGCAGTCGAAACAGAAGGCTTTTTATCACAGGACAAGAAATCAGCCCTCAACAACTTAACCGGCGGAAAATATTTTTTTGAAAAAATCCCTAAGCCCCGGGGTCACAATTTCAGCAAAAATCTGACTTTTGGCAATTCACTCAAAAATGGGGCCAACCAGTTGCAAATGCTCCCCGGAAAGGTTTGGCGATGGAAACAGAAGGCTTTTTATCACAGGACAAGAAATCAGCCCTCAACAACTTAACCGGCGGAAAATATTTTTTTGAAAAAATCCCTAAGCCCCGGGGTCACAATTTCAGCAAAAATCTGACTTTTGGCAATTCATTCAAAAATGGTGCCAACCGGTTGCAAATGCTCCCCGGAAAGGTTTGGCAGACGAAACAGAAGGCTTTTTATCACAGGACAAGAAATCAGCCCTCAAGAACTTAACCGGCGGAAAATATTTTTTTGAAAAAATCCCTAAGCCCCGGGGGCACAATTTCAGCAAAAATCTGACTTTTGGCAATTCACTCAAAAATGGTGCCAGCACGTTGCAAATGCTCCACTGAAAGGTTTGGCGATGGAAACAGAAGGCTTTTTATCACAGGACAAGAAATCAGCCCTCAACAACTTAACCGGCGGAAAATATTTTTTTGAAAAAATCCCTAAGCCCCGGGGTCACAATTTCAGCAAAAATCTGACTTTTGGCAATGCACTCAAAAATGGTGCCAACCGGTTGCAAATGCTCCCCTGAAAGGTTTGGCAGTCGAAACAGAAGGCTTTTTATCACAGGACAAGAAATCAGCCCTCAACAACTTAACCGGCGGAAAATATTTTTTTGAAAAAATCTCTAATCCCCGGGTTCACAATTTCAGCAAAAATCTGACTTTTGGCAATTCACTCAAAAATGGTGCCAACCGGCTGCAAATGCTCCCCTGAAAGGTTTGGCAGTCGAAACAGAAGGCTTTTTATCACAGGACAAGAAATCAGCCCTCAACAACTTAACCGGCGGAAAATATTTTTTTGAAAAAATCCCTAAGCCCCGGGGTCACAATTTCAGCAAAAATCTGACTTTTGGCAATTCACTCAAAAATGGTGCCAACCGGTTGCAAATGCTCCCCTGAAAGGTTTGGCAGTCGAAACAGAAGGCTTTTTATCACAGGACAAGAAATCAGCCCTCAACAACTTAACCGGCGGAAAATATTTTTTTGAAAAAATCCCTAAGCCCCGGGGTCACAATTTCAGCAAAAATCTGACTTTTGGCAATTCACTCAAAAATGGTGCCAACCAGTTGCAAATGCTCCCCGGAAAGGTTTGGCGATGGAAACAGAAGGCTTTTTATCACAGGACAAGAAATCAGCCCTCAACAACTTAACCGGCGGAAAATATTTTTTTGAAAAAATCTCTAAGCCCCGGGGTCACAATTTCAGCAAAAATCTGACTTTTGGCAATTCACTCAAAAATGCTGCCAACCGGTTGCAAATGCTCCCCGGAAAGGTTTGGCAGTCGAAACAGAAGGCTTTTTATCACAGGACAAGAAATCACCCCTCAACAACTTAACCGGCGGAAAATATTTTTTTGAAAAAATCCCTAAGCCCCGGGGTCACAATTTCAGCAAAAATCTGACTTTTGGCAATTCACTCAAAAATGGTGCCAGCACGTTGCAAAGACTCCCCTGAAAGCTTTGGCGATGGAAACAGAAGGCTTTTTATCACAGGACAAGAAATCACCCTCAACAACTTAACCGGCGGAAAATATTTTTTTGAAAAAATCCCTAAGCCCCGGGGTCACAATTTCAGCAAAAATCTGACTTTTGGCAATTCACTCAAAAATGGTGCCAACCAGTTGCAAATGCTCCCCTGAAAGGTTTGGCAGTCGAAACAGAAGGCTTTTTATCACAGGACAAGAAATCAGCCCTCAACAACTTAACCGGCGGAAAATATTTTTTTCAAAAAATCCCTAAGCCCCGGGGTCACAATTTCAGCAAAAATCTGACTTTTGGCAATTCACTCAAAAATGGTGCCAGCACGTCGCAAATGCTCCCCTGAAAGGTTTGGCGATGGAAACAGAAGGCTTTTTGTCACAGGACAAGAAATCAGCCCTCAACAACTTAACCGGCGGAAAATATGTTTTTGAAAAAATCCCTAAGCCCCGGGGTCACAATTTCAGCAAAAATCTGACTTTTGGCAATGCACTCAAAAATGGTGCCAACCGGTTGCAAATGCTCCCCTGAAAGGTTTGGCAGTCGAAACAGAAGGCTTTTTATCACAGGACAAGAAATCAGCCCTCAACAACTTAACCGGCGGAAAATATTTTTTTGAAAAAATCCCTAAGCCCCGGGGTCACAATTTCAGCAAAAATCTGACTTTTGGCAATTCACTCAAAAATGGTGCCAGCACGTCGCAAATGCTCCCCTGAAAGGTTTGGCGAAGGAAACAGAAGGCTTTTTATCACAGGACAAGAAATCAGCCCTCAACAACTTAACCGGCGGAAAATATTTTTTTGAAAAAATCCCTAAGCCCCGGGGTCACAATTTCAGCAAAAATCTGACTTTTGGCAATGCACTCAAAAATGGTGCCAACCGGTTGCAAATGCTCCCCTGAAAGGTTTGGCAGTCGAAACAGAAGGCTTTTTATCACAGGACAAGAAATCAGCCCTCAACAACTTAACCGGCGGAAAATATTTTTTTGAAAAAATCTCTAATCCCCGGGTTCACAATTTCAGCAAAAATCTGACTTTTGGCAATTCACTCAAAAATGGTGCCAGCACGTTGCAAATGCTCCCCTGAAAGGTTTGGCGATGGAAACAGAAGGCTTTTTATCACAGGACAAGAAATCAGCCCTCAACAACTTAACCGGCGGAAAATATTTTTTTGAAAAAATCCCTAAGCCCCGGGGTCACAATTTCAGCAAAAATCTGACTTTTGGCAATTCACTCAAAAATGGTGCCAACCAGTTGCAAATGCTCCCCGGAAAGGTTTGGCGATGGAAACAGAAGGCTTTTTATCACAGGACAAGAAATCAGCCCTCAACAACTTAACCGGCGGAAAATAATTTTTTGAAAAAATCCCTAAGCCCCGGGGTCACAATTTCAGCAAAAATCTGACTTTTGGCAATTCACTCAAAAATGGTGCCAGCACGTTGCAAATGCTCCCCGGAAAGGTTTGGCAGTCGAAACAGAAGGCTTTTTATCACAGGACAAGAAATCACCCCTCAACAACTTAACCGGCGGAAAATATTTTTTTGAAAAAATCTCTAAGCCCCGGGGTCACAATTTCAGCAAAAATCTGACTTTTGGCAATTCACTCAAAAATGGTGCCAGCACGTTGCAAATGCTCCCCTGAAAGGTTTGGCGATGGAAACAGAAGGCTTTTTATCACAGGACAAGAAATCACCCTCAACAACTTAACCGGCGGAAAATATTTTTTTGAAAAAATCCCTAAGCCCCGGGGTCACAATTTCAGCAAAAATCTGACTTTTGGCAATTCACTCAAAAATGGTGCCAACCAGTTGCAAATGCTCCCCTGAAAGGTTTGGCGATGGAAACAGAAGGCTTTTTATCACAGGACAAGAAATCAGCCCTCAACAACTTAACCGGCGGAAAATATTTTTTTCAAAAAATCCCTAAGCCCCGGGGTCACAATTTCAGCAAAAATCTGACTTTTGGCAATTCACTCAAAAATGTTGCCAGCACGTTGCAAATGCTCCCCTGAAAGGTTTGGCAGTCGAAACAGAAGGCTTTTTATCACAGGACAAGAAATCAGCCCTCAACAACTTAACCGGCGGAAAATAATTTTTTTGAAAAAATCCCTAAGCCCCGGGGTCACAATTTCAGCAAAAATCTGACTTTTGGCAATTCACTCAAAAATGGGGCCAACCAGTTGCAAATGCTCCCCGGAAAGGTTTGGCGATGGAAACAGAAAGCTTTTTATCACAGGACAAGAAATCAGCCCTCAACAACTTAACCGGCGGAAAATATTTTTTTGAAAAAATCCCTAAGCCCCGGGGTCACAATTTCAGCAAAAATCTGACTTTTGGCAATTCACTCAAAAATGGTGCCAACCAGTTGCAAATGCTCCCCTGAAAGGTTTGGCGATGGAAACAGAAGGCTTTTTATCACAGGACAAGAAATCAGCCCTCAACAACTTAACCGGCGGAAAATATTTTTTTGAAAAAATCCCTAAGCCCCGGGGTCACAATTTCAGCAAAAATCTGACTTTTGGCAATTCACTCAAAAATGGGGCCAACCAGTTGCAAATGCTCCCCGGAAAGGTTTGGCGATGGAAACAGAAAGCTTTTTATCACAGGACAAGAAATCAGCCCTCAACAACTTAACCGGCGGAAAATATTTTTTTGAAAAAATCCCTAAGCCCCGGGGTCACAATTTCAGCAAAAATCTGACTTTTGGCAATTCATTCAAAAATGGTGCCAACCGGTTGCAAATGCTCCCCGGAAAGGTTTGGCAGACGAAACAGAAGGCTTTTTATCACAGGACAAGAAATCAGCCCTCAACAACTTAACCGGCGGAAAATATTTTTTTGAAAAAATCCCTAAGCCCCGGGGTCACAATTTCAGCAAAAATCTGACTTTTGGCAATTCACTCAAAAATGGTGCCAGCACGTTGCAAATGCTCCCCTGAAAGGTTTGGCGATGGAAACAGAAGGCTTTTTATCACAGGACAAGAAATCAGCCCTCAACAACTTAACCGGCGGAAAATATTTTTTTGAAAAAATCCCTAAGCCCCGGGGTCACAATTTCAGCAAAAATCTGACTTTTGGCAATTCACTCAAAAATGGTGCCAACCGGCTGCAAATACTCCCCTGAAAGGTTTGGCAGTCGAAACGGAAGGCTTTTTATCACAGGACAAGAAATCAGCCCTCAACAACTTAACCGGCGGAAAATATTTTTTTGAAAAAATCCCTAAGCCCCGGGGTCACAATTTCAGCAAAAATCTGACTTTTGGCAATTCACTCAAAAATGGTGCCAACCAGTTGCAAATGCTCCCCTGAAAGGTTTGGCGATGGAAACAGAAGGCTTTTTATCACAGGACAAGAAATCAGCCCTCAACAACTTAACCGGCGGAAAATATTTTTTTCAAAAAATCCCTAAGCCCCAGGGTCACAATTTCAGCAAAAATCTGACTTTTGGCAATTCACTCAAAAATGTTGCCAGCACGTTGCAAATGCTCCCCTGAAAGGTTTGGCAGTCGAAACAGAAGGCTTTTTATCACAGGACAAGAAATCAGCCCTCAACAACTTAACCGGCGGAAAATATTTTTTTGAAAAAATCCCTAAGCCCCGGGGTCACAATTTCAGCAAAAATCTGACTTTTGGCAATTCACTCAAAAATGGGGCCAACCAGTTGCAAATGCTCCCCGGAAAGGTTTGGCGATGGAAACAGAAGGCTTTTTATCACAGGACAAGAAATCAGCCCTCAACAACTTAACCGGCGGAAAATATTTTTTTGAAAAAATCCCTAAGCCCCGGGGTCACAATTTCAGCAAAAATCTGACTTTTGGCAATTCATTCAAAAATGGTGCCAACCGGTTGCAAATGCTCCCCGGAAAGGTTTGGCAGACGAAACAGAAGGCTTTTTATCACAGGACAAGAAATCAGCCCTCAAGAACTTAACCGGCGGAAAATATTTTTTTGAAAAAATCCCTAAGCCCCGGGGGCACAATTTCAGCAAAAATCTGACTTTTGGCAATTCACTCAAAAATGGTGCCAGCACGTTGCAAATGCTCCACTGAAAGGTTTGGCGATGGAAACAGAAGGCTTTTTATCACAGGACAAGAAATCAGCCCTCAACAACTTAACCGGCGGAAAATATTTTTTTGAAAAAATCCCTAAGCCCCGGGGTCACAATTTCAGCAAAAATCTGACTTTTGGCAATGCACTCAAAAATGGTGCCAACCGGTTGCAAATGCTCCCCTGAAAGGTTTGGCAGTCGAAACAGAAGGCTTTTTATCACAGGACAAGAAATCAGCCCTCAACAACTTAACCGGCGGAAAATATTTTTTTGAAAAAATCTCTAATCCCCGGGTTCACAATTTCAGCAAAAATCTGACTTTTGGCAATTCACTCAAAAATGGTGCCAACCGGCTGCAAATGCTCCCCTGAAAGGTTTGGCAGTCGAAACAGAAGGCTTTTTATCACAGGACAAGAAATCAGCCCTCAACAACTTAACCGGCGGAAAATATTTTTTTGAAAAAATCCCTAAGCCCCGGGGTCACAATTTCAGCAAAAATCTGACTTTTGGCAATTCACTCAAAAATGGTGCCAACCGGTTGCAAATGCTCCCCTGAAAGGTTTGGCAGTCGAAACAGAAGGCTTTTTATCACAGGACAAGAAATCAGCCCTCAACAACTTAACCGGCGGAAAATATTTTTTTGAAAAAATCCCTAAGCCCCGGGGTCACAATTTCAGCAAAAATCTGACTTTTGGCAATTCACTCAAAAATGGTGCCAACCAGTTGCAAATGCTCCCCGGAAAGGTTTGGCGATGGAAACAGAAGGCTTTTTATCACAGGACAAGAAATCAGCCCTCAACAACTTAACCGGCGGAAAATATTTTTTTGAAAAAATCTCTAAGCCCCGGGGTCACAATTTCAGCAAAAATCTGACTTTTGGCAATTCACTCAAAAATGCTGCCAACCGGTTGCAAATGCTCCCCGGAAAGGTTTGGCAGTCGAAACAGAAGGCTTTTTATCACAGGACAAGAAATCACCCCTCAACAACTTAACCGGCGGAAAATATTTTTTTGAAAAAATCCCTAAGCCCCGGGGTCACAATTTCAGCAAAAATCTGACTTTTGGCAATTCACTCAAAAATGGTGCCAGCACGTTGCAAAGACTCCCCTGAAAGCTTTGGCGATGGAAACAGAAGGCTTTTTATCACAGGACAAGAAATCACCCTCAACAACTTAACCGGCGGAAAATATTTTTTTGAAAAAATCCCTAAGCCCCGGGGTCACAATTTCAGCAAAAATCTGACTTTTGGCAATTCACTCAAAAATGGTGCCAACCAGTTGCAAATGCTCCCCTGAAAGGTTTGGCAGTCGAAACAGAAGGCTTTTTATCACAGGACAAGAAATCAGCCCTCAACAACTTAACCGGCGGAAAATATTTTTTTCAAAAAATCCCTAAGCCCCGGGGTCACAATTTCAGCAAAAATCTGACTTTTGGCAATTCATTCAAAAATGGTGCCAACCGGTTGCAAATGCTCCCCGGAAAGGTTTGGCAGACGAAACAGAAGGCTTTTTATCACAGGACAAGAAATCAGCCCTCAACAACTTAACCGGCGGAAAATATTTTTTTGAAAAAATCCCTAAGCCCCGGGATCACAATTTCAGCAAAAATCTGACTTTTGGCAATTCACTCAAAAATGGTGCCAGCACGTTGGAAAGACTCCCCTGAAAGCTTTGGCGATGGAAACAGAAGGCTTTTTATCACAGGACAAGAAAACACCCTCAACAACTTAACCGGCGGAAAATATTTTTTTGAAAAAAATCCCTAAGCCCCGGGGTCACAATTTCAGCAAAAATCTGACTTTTGGCATTTCACTCAAAAATGGTGCCAACCAGTTGCAAATGCTCCCCTGAAAGGTTTGGCGATGGAAACAGAAGGCTTTTTATCACAGGACAAGAAATCACCCTCAACAACTTAACCGGCGGAAAATATTTTTTTGAAAAAATCCCTAAGCCCCGGGGTCACAATTTCAGCAAAAATCTGACTTTTGGCAATTCACTCAAAAATGGTGCCAGCACGTTGCAAATGCTCCCCTGAAAGCTTTGGCGATGGAAACAGAAGGCTTTTTATCACAGGACAAGAAATCAGCCCTCAACAACTTAACCGGCGGAAAATATTTTTTTGAAAAAATCCCTAAGCCCCGGGGTCACAATTTCAGCAAAAATCTGACTTTTGGCAATTCACTCAAAAATGGTGCCAACCGGCTGCAAATACTCCCCTGAAAGGTTTGGCAGTCGAAACGGAAGGCTTTTTATCACAGGACAAGAAATCAGCCCTCAACAACTTAACCGGCGGAAAATATTTTTTTGAAAAAATCCCTAAGCCCCGGGGTCACAATTTCAGCAAAAATCTGACTTTTGGCAATTCACTCAAAAATGGTGCCAACCAGTTGCAAATGCTCCCCTGAAAGGTTTGGCGATGGAAACAGAAGGCTTTTTATCACAGGACAAGAAATCAGCCCTCAACAACTTAACCGGCGGAAAATATTTTTTTCAAAAAATCCCTAAGCCCCGGGGTCACAATTTCAGCAAAAATCTGACTTTTGGCAATTCACTCAAAAATGTTGCCAGCACGTTGCAAATGCTCCCCTGAAAGGTTTGGCGATGGAAACAGAAGGCTTTTTATCACAGGACAAGAAATCAGCCCTCAACAACTTAACCGGCGGAAAATATTTTTTTGAAAAAATCCCTAAGCCCCGGGGTCACAATTTCAGCAAAAATCTGACTTTTGGCAATTCACTCAAAAATGGGGCCAACCAGTTGCAAATGCTCCCCGGAAAGGTTTGGCGATGGAAACAGAAGGCTTTTTATCACAGGACAAGAAATCAGCCCTCAACAACTTAACCGGCGGAAAATATTTTTTTGAAAAAATCCCTAAGCCCCGGGGTCACAATTTCAGCAAAAATCTGACTTTTGGCAATTCATTCAAAAATGGTGCCAACCGGTTGCAAATGCTCCCCGGAAAGGTTTGGCAGACGAAACAGAAGGCTTTTTATCACAGGACAAGAAATCAGCCCTCAAGAACTTAACCGGCGGAAAATATTTTTTTGAAAAAATCCCTAAGCCCCGGGGGCACAATTTCAGCAAAAATCTGACTTTTGGCAATTCACTCAAAAATGGTGCCAGCACGTTGCAAATGCTCCACTGAAAGGTTTGGCGATGGAAACAGAAGGCTTTTTATCACAGGACAAGAAATCAGCCCTCAACAACTTAACCGGCGGAAAATATTTTTTTGAAAAAATCCCTAAGCCCCGGGGTCACAATTTCAGCAAAAATCTGACTTTTGGCAATGCACTCAAAAATGGTGCCAACCGGTTGCAAATGCTCCCCTGAAAGGTTTGGCAGTCGAAACAGAAGGCTTTTTATCACAGGACAAGAAATCAGCCCTCAACAACTTAACCGGCGGAAAATATTTTTTTGAAAAAATCTCTAATCCCCGGGTTCACAATTTCAGCAAAAATCTGACTTTTGGCAATTCACTCAAAAATGGTGCCAACCGGCTGCAAATGCTCCCCTGAAAGGTTTGGCAGTCGAAACAGAAGGCTTTTTATCACAGGACAAGAAATCAGCCCTCAACAACTTAACCGGCGGAAAATATTTTTTTGAAAAAATCCCTAAGCCCCGGGGTCACAATTTCAGCAAAAATCTGACTTTTGGCAATTCACTCAAAAATGGTGCCAACCGGTTGCAAATGCTCCCCTGAAAGGTTTGGCAGTCGAAACAGAAGGCTTTTTATCACAGGACAAGAAATCAGCCCTCAACAACTTAACCGGCGGAAAATATTTTTTTGAAAAAATCCCTAAGCCCCGGGGTCACAATTTCAGCAAAAATCTGACTTTTGGCAATTCACTCAAAAATGGTGCCAACCAGTTGCAAATGCTCCCCGGAAAGGTTTGGCGATGGAAACAGAAGGCTTTTTATCACAGGACAAGAAATCAGCCCTCAACAACTTAACCGGCGGAAAATATTTTTTTGAAAAAATCTCTAAGCCCCGGGGTCACAATTTCAGCAAAAATCTGACTTTTGGCAATTCACTCAAAAATGCTGCCAACCGGTTGCAAATGCTCCCCGGAAAGGTTTGGCAGTCGAAACAGAAGGCTTTTTATCACAGGACAAGAAATCACCCCTCAACAACTTAACCGGCGGAAAATATTTTTTTGAAAAAATCCCTAAGCCCCGGGGTCACAATTTCAGCAAAAATCTGACTTTTGGCAATTCACTCAAAAATGGTGCCAGCACGTTGCAAAGACTCCCCTGAAAGCTTTGGCGATGGAAACAGAAGGCTTTTTATCACAGGACAAGAAATCACCCTCAACAACTTAACCGGCGGAAAATATTTTTTTGAAAAAATCCCTAAGCCCCGGGGTCACAATTTCAGCAAAAATCTGACTTTTGGCAATTCACTCAAAAATGGTGCCAACCAGTTGCAAATGCTCCCCTGAAAGGTTTGGCAGTCGAAACAGAAGGCTTTTTATCACAGGACAAGAAATCAGCCCTCAACAACTTAACCGGCGGAAAATATTTTTTTCAAAAAATCCCTAAGCCCCGGGGTCACAATTTCAGCAAAAATCTGACTTTTGGCAATTCATTCAAAAATGGTGCCAACCGGTTGCAAATGCTCCCCGGAAAGGTTTGGCAGACGAAACAGAAGGCTTTTTATCACAGGACAAGAAATCAGCCCTCAACAACTTAACCGGCGGAAAATATTTTTTTGAAAAAATCCCTAAGCCCCGGGATCACAATTTCAGCAAAAATCTGACTTTTGGCAATTCACTCAAAAATGGTGCCAGCACGTTGGAAAGACTCCCCTGAAAGCTTTGGCGATGGAAACAGAAGGCTTTTTATCACAGGACAAGAAATCACCCTCAACAACTTAACCGGCGGAAAATATTTTTTTGAAAAAATCCCTAAGCCCCGGGGTCACAATTTCAGCAAAAATCTGACTTTTGGCATTTCACTCAAAAATGGTGCCAACCAGTTGCAAATGCTCCCCTGAAAGGTTTGGCGATGGAAACAGAAGGCTTTTTATCACAGGACAAGAAATCACCCTCAACAACTTAACCGGCGGAAAATATTTTTTTGAAAAAATCCCTAAGCCCCGGGGTCACAATTTCAGCAAAAATCTGACTTTTGGCAATTCACTCAAAAATGGTGCCAGCACGTTGCAAATGCTCCCCTGAAAGCTTTGGCGATGGAAACAGAAGGCTTTTTATCACAGGACAAGAAATCACCCTCAACAACTTAACCGGCGGAAAATATTTTTTTGAAAAAATCCCTAAGCCCCGGGGTCACAATTTCAGCAAAAATCTGACTTTTGGCAATTCACTCAAAAATGGTGCCAGCACGTTGCAAATGCTCCCCTGAAAGGTTTGGCAGTCGAAACAGAAGGCTTTTTATCACAGGACAAGAAATCAGCCCTCAACAACTTAACCGGCGGAAAATATTTTTTTGAAAAAATCCCTAAGCCCCGGGGTCACAATTTCAGCAAAAATCTGACTTTTGGCAATTCACTCAAAAATGGGGCCAACCAGTTGCAAATGCTCCCCGGAAAGGTTTGGCGATGGAAACAGAAGGCTTTTTATCACAGGACAAGAAATCAGCCCTCAACAACTTAACCGGCGGAAAATATTTTTTTGAAAAAATCTCTAAGCCCCGGGGTCACAATTTCAGCAAAAATCTGACTTTTGGCAATTCACTCAAAAATGGGGCCAACCAGTTGCAAATGCTCCCCGGAAAGGTTTGGCAGTCGAAACAGAAAGCTTTTTATCACAGGACAAGAAATCAGCTCTCAACAACTTAACCGGCGGAAAATATTTTTTTGAAAAAATCCCTAAGCCCCGGGGTCACAATTTCAGCAAAAATCTGACTTTTGGCATTTCACTCAAAAATGGTGCCAACCAGTTGCAAATGCTCCCCTGAAAGGTTTGGCGATGGAAACAGAAGGCTTTTTATCACAGGACAAGAAATCACCCTCAACAACTTAACCGGCGGAAAATATTTTTTTGAAAAAATCCCTAAGCCCCGGGGTCACAATTTCAGCAAAAATCTGACTTTTGGCAATTCACTCAAAAATGGTGCCAACCGGTTGCAAATGCTCCCCTGAAAGGTTTGGCAGTCGAAACAGAAGGCTTTTTATCACAGGACAAGAAATCAGCCCTCAACAACTTAACCGGCGGAAAATATTTTTTTGAAAAAATCCCTAAGCCCCGGGGTCACAATTTCAGCAAAAATCTGACTTTTGGCAATTCACTCAAAAATGGTGCCAACCAGTTGCAAATGCTCCCCGGAAAGGTTTGGCGATGGAAACAGAAGGCTTTTTATCACAGGACAAGAAATCAGCCCTCAACAACTTAACCGGCGGAAAATATTTTTTTGAAAAAATCTCTAAGCCCCGGGGTCACAATTTCAGCAAAAATCTGACTTTTGGCAATTCACTCAAAAATGCTGCCAACCGGTTGCAAATGCTCCCCGGAAAGGTTTGGCAGTCGAAACAGAAGGCTTTTTATCACAGGACAAGAAATCACCCCTCAACAACTTAACCGGCGGAAAATATTTTTTTGAAAAAATCCCTAAGCCCCGGGGTCACAATTTCAGCAAAAATCTGACTTTTGGCAATTCACTCAAAAATGGTGCCAGCACGTTGCAAAGACTCCCCTGAAAGCTTTGGCGATGGAAACAGAAGGCTTTTTATCACAGGACAAGAAATCACCCTCAACAACTTAACCGGCGGAAAATATTTTTTTGAAAAAATCCCTAAGCCCCGGGGTCACAATTTCAGCAAAAATCTGACTTTTGGCAATTCACTCAAAAATGGTGCCAACCAGTTGCAAATGCTCCCCTGAAAGGTTTGGCAGTCGAAACAGAAGGCTTTTTATCACAGGACAAGAAATCAGCCCTCAACAACTTAACCGGCGGAAAATATTTTTTTCAAAAAATCCCTAAGCCCCGGGGTCACAATTTCAGCAAAAATCTGACTTTTGGCAATTCATTCAAAAATGGTGCCAACCGGTTGCAAATGCTCCCCGGAAAGGTTTGGCAGACGAAACAGAAGGCTTTTTATCACAGGACAAGAAATCAGCCCTCAACAACTTAACCGGCGGAAAATATTTTTTTGAAAAAATCCCTAAGCCCCGGGATCACAATTTCAGCAAAAATCTGACTTTTGGCAATTCACTCAAAAATGGTGCCAGCACGTTGGAAAGACTCCCCTGAAAGCTTTGGCGATGGAAACAGAAGGCTTTTTATCACAGGACAAGAAATCACCCTCAACAACTTAACCGGCGGAAAATATTTTTTTGAAAAAATCCCTAAGCCCCGGGGTCACAATTTCAGCAAAAATCTGACTTTTGGCATTTCACTCAAAAATGGTGCCAACCAGTTGCAAATGCTCCCCTGAAAGGTTTGGCGATGGAAACAGAAGGCTTTTTATCACAGGACAAGAAATCACCCTCAACAACTTAACCGGCGGAAAATATTTTTTTGAAAAAATCCCTAAGCCCCGGGGTCACAATTTCAGCAAAAATCTGACTTTTGGCAATTCACTCAAAAATGGTGCCAGCACGTTGCAAATGCTCCCCTGAAAGCTTTGGCGATGGAAACAGAAGGCTTTTTATCACAGGACAAGAAATCACCCTCAACAACTTAACCGGCGGAAAATATTTTTTTGAAAAAATCCCTAAGCCCCGGGGTCACAATTTCAGCAAAAATCTGACTTTTGGCAATTCACTCAAAAATGGTGCCAGCACGTTGCAAATGCTCCCCTGAAAGGTTTGGCAGTCGAAACAGAAGGCTTTTTATCACAGGACAAGAAATCAGCCCTCAACAACTTAACCGGCGGAAAATATTTTTTTGAAAAAATCCCTAAGCCCCGGGGTCACAATTTCAGCAAAAATCTGACTTTTGGCAATTCACTCAAAAATGGGGCCAACCAGTTGCAAATGCTCCCCGGAAAGGTTTGGCGATGGAAACAGAAGGCTTTTTATCACAGGACAAGAAATCAGCCCTCAACAACTTAACCGGCGGAAAATATTTTTTTGAAAAAATCTCTAAGCCCCGGGGTCACAATTTCAGCAAAAATCTGACTTTTGGCAATTCACTCAAAAATGGGGCCAACCAGTTGCAAATGCTCCCCGGAAAGGTTTGGCAGTCGAAACAGAAAGCTTTTTATCACAGGACAAGAAATCAGCTCTCAACAACTTAACCGGCGGAAAATATTTTTTTGAAAAAATCCCTAAGCCCCGGGGTCACAATTTCAGCAAAAATCTGACTTTTGGCATTTCACTCAAAAATGGTGCCAACCAGTTGCAAATGCTCCCCTGAAAGGTTTGGCGATGGAAACAGAAGGCTTTTTATCACAGGACAAGAAATCACCCTCAACAACTTAACCGGCGGAAAATATTTTTTTGAAAAAATCCCTAAGCCCCGGGGTCACAATTTCAGCAAAAATCTGACTTTTGGCAATTCACTCAAAAATGGTGCCAGCACGTTGCAAATGCTCCCCTGAAAGCTTTGGCGATGGAAACAGAAGGCTTTTTATCACAGGACAAGAAATCACCCTCAACAACTTAACCGGCGGAAAATATTTTTTTGAAAAAATCCCTAAGCCCCGGGGTCACAATTTCAGCAAAAATCTGACTTTTGGCAATTCACTCAAAAATGGTGCCAGCACGTTGCAAATGCTCCCCTGAAAGGTTTGGCAGTCGAAACAGAAGGCTTTTTATCACAGGACAAGAAATCAGCCCTCAACAACTTAACCGGCGGAAAATATTTTTTTGAAAAAATCCCTAAGCCCCGGGGTCACAATTTCAGCAAAAATCTGACTTTTGGCAATTCACTCAAAAATGGGGCCAACCAGTTGCAAATGCTCCCCGGAAAGGTTTGGCGATGGAAACAGAAGGCTTTTTATCACAGGACAAGAAATCAGCCCTCAACAACTTAACCGGCGGAAAATATTTTTTTGAAAAAATCTCTAAGCCCCGGGGTCACAATTTCAGCAAAAATCTGACTTTTGGCAATTCACTCAAAAATGGGGCCAACCAGTTGCAAATGCTCCCCTGAAAGGTTTGGCAGTCGAAACAGAAGGCTTTTTATCACAGGACAAGAAGTCACCCCTCAACAACTTAACCGGCGGAAAATATTTTTTTGAAAAAATCCCTAAGCCCCGGGGTCCCAATTTCAGCAAAAATCTGACTTTTGGCAATTCACTCAAAAATGGGGCCAACCAGTTGCAAATGATCCCCGGAAAGGTTTGGCGATGGAAACAGAAGGCTTTTTATCACAGGACAAGAAATCAGCCCTCAACAACTTAACCGGCGGAAAATATTTTTTTGAAAAAATCCCTAAGCCCCGGGGTCACAATTTCAGCAAAAATCTGACTTTTGGCAATTCACTCAAAAATGGTGCCAACCAGTTGCAAATGCTCCCCTGAAAGCTTTGGCGATGGAAACCGAAGGCTTTTTATCACAGGACAAGAAATCAGCCCTCAACAACTTAACCGGCGGAAAATATTTTTTTGAAAAAATCCCTAAGCCCCGGGGTCCCAATTTCAGCAAAAATCTGACTTTTGGCAATTCACTCAAAAATGGGGCCAACCAGTTGCAAATGCTCCCCGGAAAGGTTTGGCGATGGAAACAGAAGGCTTTTTATCACAGGACAAGAAATCAGCCCTCAACAACTTAACCGGCGGAAAATATTTTTTTGAAAAAATCTCTAAGCCCCGGGGTCACAATTTCAGCAAAAATCTGACTTTTGGCAATTCATTCAAAAATGGTGCCAACCGGTTGCAAATGCTCCCCGGAAAGCTTTGGCAGTCGAAACAGAAGGCTTTTTATCACAGGACAAGAAATCAGCCCTCAACAACTTAACCGGCGGAAAATATTTTTTTGAAAAAATCTCTAAGCCCCGGGGTCACAATTTCAGCAAAAATCTGACTTTTGGCAATTCATTCAAAATTGGTGCCAACCGGTTGCAAATGCTCCCCGGAAAGCTTTGGCAGTCGAAACAGAAGGCTTTTTATCACAGGACAAGAAATCAGCCCTCAACAGCTTAACCGGCGGAAAATATTTTTTTGAAAAAATCCCTAAGCCCCGGGGTCACAATTTCAGCAAAAATCTGACTTTTGGCAATTTACTCAAAAATGGTGCCAGCACGTTGCAAAGACTCCCCTGAAAGCTTTGGCGATGGAAACAAAAGGCTTTTTATCACAGGACAAGAAATCAGCCCTCAACAACTTAACCGGCAGAAAATATTTTTTTGAAAAAATCCCTAAACCCCGGGGTCACAATTTCAGCAAAAATCTGACTTTTGGCAATTCACTCAAAAATGGTGCCAACCAGTTGCAAATGCTCCCCTGAAAGGTTTGGCGATGGAAACAGAAGGCTTTTTATCACAGGACAAGAAATCAGCCCTCAACAACTTAACCAGCGGAAAATATTTTTTTGAAAAAATCCCTAAGCCCCAGGGTCACAATTTCAGCAAAAATCTGACTTTTAGCAATTCTCTCAAAAATGGTGCCAACCGGTTGCAAATGCTCCCCTGAAACGTTTGGCAGTCGAAACAGAAGGCTTTTTATCACAGGACAAGAAATCAGCCCTCAACAACTTAACCGGCGGAAAATATTTTTTTGAAAAAATCCCTAAGCCCCGGGGTCACAATTTCAGCAAAAATCTGACTTTTGGCAATTCACTCAAAAATGGTGCCAACCAGTTGCAAATGCTCCCCGGAAAGGTTTGGCGATGGAAACAGAAGGCTTTTTATCACAGGACAAGAAATCAGCCCTCAACAACTTAACCGGCGGAAAATATTTTTTTGAAAAAAATCCCTAAGCCCCGGGGTCACAATTTCAGCAAAAATCTGACTTTTGGCAATTCACTCAAAAATGGTGCCAGCACGTTGCAAATGCTCCCATGAAAGGTTTGGCAGTCGGAACAGAAGGCTTTTTATCACAGGACAAGAAATCAGCCCTCAACAGCTTAACCGGCGGAAAATATTTTTTTGAAAAAATCCCTAAGCCCCGGGGTCACAATTTCAGCAAAAATCTGACTTTTGGCAATTCACTCAAAAATGGTGCCAGCACGTTGCAAAGACTCCCCTGAAAGCTTTGGCGATGGAAACAGAAGGCTTTTTATCACAGGACAAGAAATCAGCCCTCAACAACTTAACCGGCAGAAAATATTTTTTTGAAAAAATCCCTAAACCCCGGGGTCACAATTTCAGCAAAAATCTGACTTTTGGCAATTCACTCAAAAATGGTGCCAACCAGTTGCAAATGCTCCCCGGAAAGGTTTGGCAGTCGAAACAGAAGGCTTTTTATCACAGGACAAGAAATCAGCCCTCAACAACTTAACCGGCGGAAAATATTTTTTTGAAAAAATCCCTAAGCCCCGGGGTCACAATTTCAGCAAAAATCTGACTTTTGGCAATTCACTCAAAAATGGTCCCGGCACGTTGCAAAGACTCCCCTGAAAGCTTTGGCGATGGAAACAGAAGGCTTTTTATCACAGGACAAGAAATCACCCTCAACAACTTAACCGGCGGAAAATATTTTTTTGAAAAAATCCCTAAGCCCCGGGGTCACAATTTCAGCAAAAATCTGACTTTTGGCAATTCACTCAAAAATGGTGCCAGCACGTTGCAAAGACACCCCTGAAAGCTTTGGCGATGGAAACAGAAGGCTTTTTATCACAGGACAAGAAATCAGCCCTCAACAACTTAACCGGCGGAAAATATTTTTTTGAAAAAATCCCTAAGCCCCGGGGTCACAATTTCAGCAAAAATCTGACTTTTGGCAATTCACTCAAAAATAGTGCCAGCACGTTGCAAATGCTCCCCTGAAAGGTTTGGCAGTCGAAACAGAAGGCTTTTTATCACAGGACAAGAAATCAGCCCTCAACAACTTAACCGGCGGAAAATATTTTTTTGAAAAAATCCCTAAGCCCCGGGGTCCCAATTTCAGCAAAAATCTGACTTTTGGCAATTCACTCAAAAATGGGGCCAACCAGTTGCAAATGCTCCCCGGAAAGGTTTGGCGATGGAAACAGAAGGCTTTTTATCACAGGACAAGAAATCAGCCCTCAACAACTTAACCGGCGGAAAATATTTTTTTGAAAAAATCCCTAAGCCCCGGGGTCACAATTTCAGCAAAAATCTGACTTTTGGCAATTCACTCAAAAATGGTGCCAGCACGTTGCAAATGCTCCCCTGAAAGGTTTGGCAGTCGAAACAGAAGGCTTTTTATCACAGGACAAGAAGTCAGCCCACAACAACTTAACCGGCGGAAAATATTTTTTTGAAAAAATCCCTAAGCCCCGGGCTCACAATTTCAGCAAAAATCTGACTTTTGGCAATTCACTCAAAAATGGTGCTAGCACGTTGCAAAGACACCCCTGAAAGCTTTGGCGATGGAAACAGAAGGCTTTTTATCACAGGACAAGAAATCAGCCCTCAACAACTTAACCGGCGGAAAATATTTTTTTGAAAAAATCCCTAAGCCCCGGGGTCACAATTTCAGCAAAAATCTGACTTTTGGCAATTCACTCAAAAATGGTGCCAGCACGTTGCAAATGCTCCCCTGAAAGGTTTGGCGATGGAAACAGAAGGCTTTTTATCACAGGACAAGAAATCAGCCCTCAACAACTTATCCGGCGGAAAATATTTTTTTGAAAAAAATCCCTAAGCCCCGGGGTCACAATTTCAGCAAAAATCTGACTTTTGGCAATACACTCAAAAATGGTGCCAACCGGTTGCAAATGCTCCCCTGAAAGGTTTGGCAGTCGAAACAGAAGGCTTTTTATCACAGGACAAGAAATCAGCCCTCAACAACTTAACAGGCGGAAAATATTTTTTTAAAAAAATCCCTAAGCCCCGGGGTCACAATTTCAGCAAAAATCTGACTTTTGGCAATTCACTCAAAAATGGGGCCAGCACGTTGCAAATGCTCCCCGGAAAGGTTTGGCGATGGAAACAGAAGGCTTTTTATCACAGGACAAGAAATCAGCCCTCAACAACATAACCGGCGGAAAATATTTTTTTGAAAAAATCTCTAAACCCCGGGGTCACAATTTCAGCAAAAATCTGACTTTTGGCAATTCATTCAAAAATGGTGCCAACCGGTTGCAAATGCTCCCCGGAAAGGTTTGGCAGTCGAAACAGAAGGCTTTTTATCACAGGACAAGAAATCAGCCCTCAACAGCTTAACCGGCGGAAAATATTTTTTTGAAAAAATCCCTAAGCCCCGGGGTCACAATTTCAGCAAAAATCTGACTTTTGGCAATTCACTCAAAAATGGTGCCAGCACGTTGCAAAGACTCCCCTGAAAGCTTTGGCGATGGAAACAGAAGGCTTTTTATCACAGGACAAGAAATCAGCCCTCAACAACTTAACCGGCAGAAAATATTTTTTTGAAAAAATCCCTAAACCCCGGGGTCACAATTTCAGCAAAAATCTGACTTTTGGCAATTCACTCAAAAATGGTGCCAACCAGTTGCAAATGCTCCCCGGAAAGGTTTGGCGATGGAAACAGAAGCCTTTTTATCACAGGACAAGAAATCAGCCCTCAACAACTTAACCGGCGGAAAATATTTTTTTGAAAAAATCCCTAAGCCCCGGGGTCACAATTTCAGCAAAAATCTGACTTTTGGCAATTCACTCAAAAATGGTGCCAGCACGTTGCAAATGCTCCCCTGAAAGGTTTGGCAGTCGAAACAGAAGGCTTTTTATCACAGGACAAGAAGTCAGCCCTCAACAACTTAACCGGCGGAAAATATTTTTTTGAAAAAATCTCTAATCCCCGGGTTCACAATTTCAGCAAAAATCTGACTTTTGGCAATTCACTCAAAAATGGTGCCAACCGGTTGCAAATGCTCCCCGGAAAGGTTTGGCAGTCGAAACAGAAGGCTTTTTATCACAGGACAAGAAATCAGCCCTCAACAACTTAACCGGCGGAAAATATTTTTTTGAAAAAATCCCTAAGCCCCGGGGTCACAATTTCAGCAAAAATCTGACTTTTGGCAATTCACTCAAAAATGGTCCCGGCACGTTGCAAAGACTCCCCTGAAAGCTTTGGCGATGGAAACAGAAGGCTTTTTATCACAGGACAAGAAATCACCCTCAACAACTTAACCGGCGGAAAATATTTTTTTGAAAAAATCCCTAAGCCCCGGGGTCATAATTTCAGCAAAAATCTGACTTTTGGCAATTCACTCAAAAATGGTGCCAGCACGTTGCAAAGACACCCCTGAAAGCTTTGGCGATGGAAACAGAAGGCTTTTTATCACAGGACAAGAAATCAGCCCTCAACAACTTAACCGGCGGAAAATATTTTTTTGAAAAAATCCCTAAGCCCCGGGGTCACAATTTCAGCAAAAATCTGACTTTTGGCAATTCACTCAAAAATAGTGCCAGCACGTTGCAAATGCTCCCCTGAAAGGTTTGGCAGTCGAAACAGAAGGCTTTTTATCACAGGACAAGAAATCAGCCCTCAACAACTTAACCGGCGGAAAATATTTTTTTGAAAAAATCCCTAAGCCCCGGGGTCCCAATTTCACCAAAATCTGACTTTTGGCAATTCACTCAAAAATGGGGCCAACCAGTTGCAAATGCTCCCCGGAAAGGTTTGGCGATGGAAACAGAAGGCTTTTTATCACAGGACAAGAAATCAGCCCTCAACAACTTAACCGGCGGAAAATATTTTTTTTAAAAAATGTCTAAGCCCCGGGGTCACAATTTCAGCAAAAATCTGACTTTTGGCAATTCACTCAAAAATGGTGCCAGCACGTTGCAAATGCTCCCCTGAAAGGTTTGGCAGTCGAAACAGAAGGCTTTTTATCACAGGACAAGAAATCAGCCCTCAACAACTTAACCGGCGGAAAATATTTTTTTGAAAAAATCCCTAAGCCCCGGGGTCCCAATTTCAGCAAAAATCTGACTTTTGGCAATTCACTCAAAAATGGGGCCAACCAGTTGCAAATGCTCCCCGGAAAGGTTTGGCGATGGAAACAGAAGGCTTTTTATCACAGGACAAGAAATCAGCCCTCAACAACTTAACCGGCGGAAAATATTTTTTTAAAAAAATCCCTAAGCCCCGGGGTCACAATTTCAGCAAAAATCTGACTTTTGGCAATTCACTCAAAAATGGGGCCAGCACGTTGCAAATGCTCCCCGGAAAGGTTTGGCGATGGAAACAGAAGGCTTTTTATCACAGGACAAGAAATCAGCCCTCAACAACATAACCGGCGGAAAATATTTTTTTGAAAAAATCTCTAAACCCCGGGGTCACAATTTCAGCAAAAATCTGACTTTTGGCAATTCATTCAAAAATGGTGCCAACCGGTTGCAAATGCTCCCCGGAAAGGTTTGGCAGTCGAAACAGAAGGCTTTTTATCACAGGACAAGAAATCAGCCCTCAACAGCTTAACCGGCGGAAAATATTTTTTTGAAAAAATCCCTAAGCCCCGGGGTCACAATTTCAGCAAAAATCTGACTTTTGGCAATTCACTCAAAAATGGTGCCAGCACGTTGCAAAGACTCCCCTGAAAGCTTTGGCGATGGAAACAGAAGGCTTTTTATCACAGGACAAGAAATCAGCCCTCAACAACTTAACCGGCAGAAAATATTTTTTTGAAAAAATCCCTAAACCCCGGGGTCACAATTTCAGCAAAAATCTGACTTTTGGCAATTCACTCAAAAATGGTGCCAACCAGTTGCAAATGCTCCCCGGAAAGGTTTGGCGATGGAAACAGAAGCCTTTTTATCACAGGACAAGAAATCAGCCCTCAACAACTTAACCGGCGGAAAATATTTTTTTGAAAAAATCCCTAAGCCCCGGGGTCACAATTTCAGCAAAAATCTGACTTTTGGCAATTCACTCAAAAATGGTGCCAGCACGTTGCAAATGCTCCCCTGAAAGGTTTGGCAGTCGAAACAGAAGGCTTTTTATCACAGGACAAGAAGTCAGCCCTCAACAACTTAACCGGCGGAAAATATTTTTTTGAAAAAATCTCTAATCCCCGGGTTCACAATTTCAGCAAAAATCTGACTTTTGGCAATTCACTCAAAAATGGTGCCAACCGGTTGCAAATGCTCCCCGGAAAGGTTTGGCAGTCGAAACAGAAGGCTTTTTATCACAGGACAAGAAATCAGCCCTCAACAACTTAACCGGCGGAAAATATTTTTTTGAAAAAATCCCTAAGCCCCGGGGTCACAATTTCAGCAAAAATCTGACTTTTGGCAATTCACTCAAAAATGGTCCCGGCACGTTGCAAAGACTCCCCTGAAAGCTTTGGCGATGGAAACAGAAGGCTTTTTATCACAGGACAAGAAATCACCCTCAACAACTTAACCGGCGGAAAATATTTTTTTGAAAAAATCCCTAAGCCCCGGGGTCATAATTTCAGCAAAAATCTGACTTTTGGCAATTCACTCAAAAATGGTGCCAGCACGTTGCAAAGACACCCCTGAAAGCTTTGGCGATGGAAACAGAAGGCTTTTTATCACAGGACAAGAAATCAGCCCTCAACAACTTAACCGGTGGAAAATATTTTTTTGAAAAAATCCCTAAGCCCCGGGGTCACAATTTCAGCAAAAATCTGACTTTTGGCAATTCACTCAAAAATAGTGCCAGCACGTTGCAAATGCTCCCCTGAAAGGTTTGGCAGTCGAAACAGAAGGCTTTTTATCACAGGACAAGAAATCAGCCCTCAACAACTTAACCGGCGGAAAATATTTTTTTGAAAAAATCCCTAAGCCCCGGGGTCCCAATTTCACCAAAATCTGACTTTTGGCAATTCACTCAAAAATGGGGCCAACCAGTTGCAAATGCTCCCCGGAAAGGTTTGGCGATGGAAACAGAAGGCTTTTTATCACAGGACAAGAAATCAGCCCTCAACAACTTAACCGGCGGAAAATATTTTTTTTAAAAAATGTCTAAGCCCCGGGGTCACAATTTCAGCAAAAATCTGACTTTTGGCAATTCACTCAAAAATGGTGCCAGCACGTTGCAAATGCTCCCCTGAAAGGTTTGGCAGTCGAAACAGAAGGCTTTTTATCACAGGACAAGAAATCACCCTCAACAACTTAACCGGCGGAAAATATTTTTTTGAAAAAATCTCTAAGCCCCGGCGTCACAATTTCAGCAAAAATCTGACTTTTGGCAATTCATTCAAAAATGGTGCCAACCGGTTGCAAATGCTCCCCTGAAAGGTTTGGCAGTCGAAACAGAAGGCTTTTTATCACAGGACAAGAAATCAGCCCTCAACAACTTAACCGGCGGAAAATATTTTTTTGAAAAAATCCCTAAGCCCCGGGGTCACAATTTCAGCAAAAATCTGACTTTTGGCAATTCACTCAAAAGTGGTGCCAGCACGTTGCAAATGCTCCCCTGAAAGGTTTGGCAGTCGAAACAGAAGGCTTTTTATCACAGGACAAGAAATCAGCCCACAACAACTTAACCGGCGGAAAATATTTTTTTGAAAAAATCCCTAAGCCCCGGGGTCACAATTTCAGCAAAAATCTGACTTTTGGCAATTCACTCAAAAATGGTGCTAGCACGTTGCAAAGACACCCCTGAAAGCTTTGGCGATGGAAACAGAAGGCTTTTTATCACAGGACAAGAAATCAGCCCTCAACAACTTAACCGGCGGAAAATATTTTTTTGAAAAAATCCCTAAGCCCCGGGGTCACAATTTCAGCAAAAATCTGACTTTTGGCAATTCACTCAAAAATGGTGCCAGCACGTTGCAAATGCTCCCCTGAAAGGTTTGGCGATGGAAACAGAAGGCTTTTTATCACAGGACAAGAAATCAGCCCTCAACAACTTATCCGGCGGAAAATATTTTTTTGAAAAAAATCCCTAAGCCCCGGGGTCACAATTTCAGCAAAAATCTGACTTTTAGCAATACACTCAAAAATGGTGCCAACCGGTTGCAAATGCTCCCCTGAAAGGTTTGGCAGTCGAAACAGAAGGCTTTTTATCACAGGACAAGAAATCAGCCCTCAACAACTTAACAGGTGGAAAATATTTTTTTGAAAAAATCCCTAAGCCCCGGGGTCACAATTTCAGCAAAAATCTGACTTTTGGCAATTCACTCAAAAATGGGGCCAACCAGTTGCAAATGCTCCCCGGAAAGGTTTGGCGATGGAAACAGAAGGCTTTTTATCACAGGACAAGAAATCAGCCCTCAACAACATAACCGGCGGAAAATATTTTTTTGAAAAAATCTCTAAGCCCCGGGGTCACAATTTCAGCAAAAATCTGACTTTTGGCAATTCATTCAAAAATGGTGCCAACCGGTTGCAAATGCTCCCCGGAAAGGTTTGGCAGTCGAAACAGAAGGCTTTTTATCACAGGACAAGAAATCAGCCCTCAACAGCTTAACCGGCGGAAAATATTTTTTTGAAAAAATCCCTAAGCCCCGGGGTCACAATTTCAGCAAAAAACTGACTTTTGGCAATTCACTCAAAAATGGTCCCAGCACGTTGCAAAGAATCCCCTGAAAGCTTTGGCGATGGAAACAGAAGGCTTTTTATCACAGGACAAGAAATCACCCTCAACAACTTAACCGGCGGAAAATATTTTTTTGAAAAAATCCCTAAGCCCCGGGGTCACAATTTCAGCAAAAATCTGACTTTTGGCAATTCACTCAAAAATGGTGCCAGCACGTTGCAAAGACACCCCTGAAAGCTTTGGCGATGGAAACAGAAGGCTTTTTATCACAGGACAAGAAATCAGCCCTCAACAACTTAACCGGCGGAAAATATTTTTTTGAAAAAATCCCTAAGCCCCGGGGTCACAATTTCAGCAAAAATCTGACTTTTGGCAATTCACTCAAAAATAGTGCCAGCACGTTGCAAATGCTCCCCTGAAAGGTTTGGCAGTCGAAACAGAAGGCTTTTTATCACAGGACAAGAAATCAGCCCTCAACAACTTAACCGGCGGAAAATATTTTTTTGAAAAAATCCCTAAGCCCCGGGGTCCCAATTTCAGCAAAAATCTGACTTTTGGCAATTCACTCAAAAATGGGGCCAACCAGTTGCAAATGCTCCCCGGAAAGGTTTGGCGATGGAAACAGAAGGCTTTTTATCACAGGACAAGAAATCAGCCCTCAACAACTTAACCGGCGGAAAATATTTTTTTGAAAAAATCTCTAAGCCCCGGGGTCACAATTTCAGCAAAAATCTGACTTTTGGCAATTCACTCAAAAATGCTGCCAACCGGTTGCAAATGCTCCCCTGAAAGGTTTGGCGATGGAAACAGAAGGCTTTTTATCACAGGACAAGAAATCAGCCCTCAACAACTTAACCGGCGGAAAATATTTTTTTGAAAAAATCCCTAAGCCCCAGGGTCACAATTTCAGCAAAAATCTGACTTTTGGCAATTCACTCAAAAATGGTGCCAGCACGTTGCAAAGACTCCCCTGAAAGCTTTGGCGATGGAAACAGAAGGCTTTTTATCACAGGACAAGAAATCAACCTCAACATCTTAACCGGCGGAAAATATTTTTTTGAAAAAATCCCTAAGCCCCGGGGTCACAATTTCAGCAAAAATCTGACTTTTGGCAATTCACTCAAAAATGGTGCCAGCACGTTGCAAATGATCCCCTGAAAGGTTTGGCAGTCGAAACAGAAGGCTTTTTATCACAGGACAAGAAATCAGCCCTCAACAACTTAACCGGCGGAAAATATTTTTTTGAAAAAATCCCTAAGCCCCGGGGTCACAATTTCAGCAAAAATCTGACTTTTGGCAATTCACTCAAAAATGGGGCCAACCAGTTGCAAATGCTCCCCGGAAAGGTTTGGCGATGGAAACAGAAGGCTTTTTATCACAGGACAAGAAATCAGCCCTCAACATCTTAACCGGCGGAAAATATTTTTTTGAAAAAATCTCTAAGCCCCGGCGTCACAATTTCAGCAAAAATCTGACTTTTGGCAATTCATTCAAAAATGGTGCCAACCGGTTGCAAATGCTCCCCTGAAAGGTTTGGCAGTCGAAACAGAAGGCTTTTTGTCACAGGACAAGAAATCAGCCCTCAACAACTTAACCGGCGGAAAATATTTTTTTGAAAAAATCCCTAAGCCCCGGGGTCACAATTTCAGCAAAAATCTGACTTTTGGCAATTCACTCAAAAATGGTGCCAACCAGTTGCAAATGCTCCCCGGAAAGGTTTGGCGATGGAAACAGAAGGCTTTTTATCACAGGACAAGAAATCAGCCCTCAACAACTTAACCGGCGGAAAATATTTTTGGTCACAATTTCAGCAAAAATCTGACTTTTGGCAATTCACTCAAAAATGGTGCCAGCACGTTGCAAATGCTCCCCTGAAAGGTTTGGCAGTCGAAACAGAAGGCTTTTTATCACAGGACAAGAAGTCAGCCCTCAACAACTTAACCGGCGGAAAATATTTTTTTGAAAAAATCTCTAATCCCCGGGTTCACAATTTCAGCAAAAATCTGACTTTTGGCAATTCACTCAAAAATGCTGCCAACCGGTTGCAAGTGCTCCCCGGAAAGGTTTGGCAGTCGAAACAGAAGGCTTTTTATCACAGGACAAGAAATCAGCCCTCAACAACTTAACCGGCGGAAAATATTTTTTTGAAAAAATCCCTAAGCCCCGGGGTCACAATTTCAGCAAAAATCTGACTTTGGGCAATTCACTCAAAAATGGTCCCAGCACGTTGCAAAGACTCCCCTGAAAGCTTTGGCGATGGAAACAGAAGGCTTTTTATCACAGGACAAGAAATCACCCTCAACAACTTAACCGGCGGAAAATATTTTTTTGAAAAAATCCCTAAGCCCCGGGGTCACAATTTCAGCAAAAATCTGACTTTTGGCAATTCACTCAAAAATGGTGCCAACCAGTTGCAAATGCTCCCCTGAAAGGTTTGGCGATGGAAACAGAAGGCTTTTTATCACAGGACAAGAAATCAGCCCTCAACAACTTAACCGGCGGAAAATATTTTTTTGAAAAAATCCCTAAGCCCCGGGGTCACAATTTCAGCAAAAATCTGACTTTTGGCAATTCACTCAAAAATGGGGCCAACCAGTTGCAAATGCTCCCCGGAAAGGTTTGGCAGTCGAAACAGAAGGCTTTTTATCACAGGACAAGAAATCAGCCCTCAACAACTTAACCGGCGGAAAATATTTTTTTGAAAAAATCCCTAAGCCCCGGGGTCCCAATTTCAGCAAAAATCTGGCTTTTGGCAATTCACTCAAAAATGGGGCCAACCAGTTGCAAATGCTCCCCGGAAAGGTTTGGCGATGGAAACAGAAGGCTTTTTATCACAGGACAAGAAATCAGCCCTCAACAGCTTAACCGGCGGAAAATATTTTTTTGAAAAAATCCCTAAGCCCCGGGGTCACAATTTCAGCAAAAATCTGACTTTTGGCAATTCACTCAAAAATGGTGCCAGCACGTTGCAAAGACTCCCCTGAAAGCTTTGGCGATGGAAACAGAAGGCTTTTTATCACAGAACAAGAAATCAGCCCTCAACAACTTAACCGGCGGAAAATATTTTTTTGAAAGAATCTCTAAGCCCCGGGGTCACAATTTCAGCAAAAATCTGACTTTTGGCAATTCACTCAAAAATGGTGCCAACCGGTTGCAAATGCTCCCCTGAAAGGTTTGGCGATGGAAACAGAAGGCTTTTTATCACAGGACAAGAAATCAGCCCTCAACAACTTAACCGGTGGAAAATATTTTTTTGAAAAAATCCCTAAGCCCCGGGGTCACAATTTCAGCAAAAATCTGACTTTTGGCAATTCACTCAAAAATGGTGCCAGCACGTTGTAAATGCTCCCCTGAAAGGTTTGGCAGTCGAAACAGAAGGCTTTTTATCACAGGACAAGAAATCAGCCCTCAACAACTTAACCGGCGGAAAATATTTTTTTGAAAAAATCCCTAAGCCCCGGGGTCACAATTTCAGCAAAAATCTGACTTTTGGCAATTCACTCAAAAATGGGGCCAACCAGTTGCAAATGCTCCCCGGAAAGGTTTGGCGATGGAAACAGAAGGCTTTTTATCACAGGACAAGAAATCAGCCCTCAACAGCTTAACCGGCGGAAAATATTTTTTTGAAAAAATCCCTAAGCCCCGGGGTCACAATTTCAGCAAAAATCTGACTTTTGGCAATTCACTCAAAAATGGTGCCAGCACGTTGCAAAGACTCCCCTGAAAGCTTTGGCGATGGAAACAGAAGGCTTTTTATCACAGGACAAGAAATCAGCCCTCAACAACTTAACCGGCGGAAAATATTTTTTTGAAAAAATCTCTAAGCCCCGGGGTCACAATTTCAGCAAAAATCTGACTTTTGGCAATTCACTCAAAAATGGTTCCAGTACGTTGCAAATGCTCCCCTGAAAGGTTTGGCGATGGAAACAGAAGGCTTTTCATCACAGGACAAGAAATCAGCCCTCAACAACTTAACCGGCGGAAAATATTTTTTTGAAAAAAATCCCTAAGCCCCGGGGTCACAATTTCAGCAAAAATCTGACTTTTGGCAATTCACTCAAAAATGGGGCCAACCAGTTGCAAATGCTCCCCGGAAAGGTTTGGCGATGGAAACAGAAGGCTTTTTATCACAGGACAAGAAATCAGCCCTCAACAACATAACCGGCGGAAAATATTTTTTTGAAAAAATCTCTAAGCCCCGGGGTCACAATTTCAGCAAAAATCTGACTTTTGGCAATTCACTCAAAAATGGTGCCAACCGGTTGCAAATGCTCCCTGGAAAGCTTTGGCGATGGAAACAGAAGGCTTTTTATCACAGGACAAGAAATCAGCCCTCAACAACTTAACCGGCAGAAAATATTTTTTTGAAAAAAAACCCTAAACCCCGGGGTCACAATTTCAGCAAAAATCTGACTGTCAGGGGTTTAGGAGCAGAGGCACGGGCAAGGGAGGAAACAGAGAGCGAAGGGGAGGAGGCAGAAGAAAAGATGAGTGATGACGACGACCCGAGATCTCCTAGTCTTTCCAGTGAATCAGAGGATTCACAGAAAGGAGCACCAGTGGCCAGGGCAAGGGGGGAGTCTAGGGGGGCACCCCAGGAAGATAGAGCCATAGGGGACTCAGGGGGGAGCAGCTGGAAATCGGGACCAGCGTCACCGCCAGGAAGCAGGGAAGAGGAAAGGAGCCAGGGGGGAAGCGCTGGCAGCTCACCACAGGAGGGAGGGCATGAGTCAGGAGTGGCCACACCTCCATCGGGGAGCGAAGAAACGGTTAAGAGGAAAGTGGAAGGTTGGGCGCGCGCGCCAAGTTCAAATGCAGAGGAAGGCGGCGCAGTAAGCAGCCCCGAAAGGGAACCAGGTCCTAAAGCCCGGCGCAAGGAGGCAGGAGGGTCCGGGTCAGCGTCAGAAGAATCCCGGAAGGAAGAAGCCCCGGGGGGTAGAGGGACCCAGAGGAGGACAGTCAGGCGGAAAAGGTGGAGCAAGGCTAGGATATTAAGTTGGTGCACACGGGGCGGAGACTCAGACGGAGCTTCGCCGATCTAGCTACCAGACGTAGAGTTGCACGCAGCAGCGTGAGAATGGAAACTGTAATTCAATAAAGACTTTTACTTAATGATCGCTGGCTAGCGTGATCCTCTGTGAGCTAGGATCTTCAAGCAGCTCTGACACTGACTTTTGGCAATTCACTCAAAAATGGTGCCAACCAGTTGCAAATGCTCCCCTGAAAGGTTTGGCGATGGAAACAGAAGGCTTTTTATCACAGGACAAGAAATCAGCCCTCAACAACTTAACCAGCGGAAAATATTTTTTTGAAAAAATCCCTAAGCCCCGGGGTCACAATTTCAGCAAAAATCTGACTTTTGGCAATTCACTCAAAAATGGTGCCAACCGGTTGCAAATGCTCCCCGGAAAGCTTTGGCGATGGAAACAGAAGGCTTTTTATCACAGGACAAGAAATCAGCCCTCAACAACTTAACCGGCGGAAAATATTTTTTTGAAAAAATCCCAAAACCCCGGGGTCACAATTTCAGCAAAAATCTGACTTTTGGCAATTCACTCAAAAATAGTGCCAACCGGTTGCAAATGCTCCCCTGAAAGGTTTGGCAGTCGAAACAGAAGGCTTTTTATCACAGGACAAGAAATCAGCCCTCAACAACTTAACCGGCGGAAAATATTTTTTTGAAAAAATCCCTAAGCCCCGGGGTCACAATTTCAGCAAAAATCTGACTTTTGGCAATTCACTCAAAAATGGGGCCAACCAGTTGCAAATGCTCCCCGGAAAGCTTTGGCGATGGAAACAGAAGGCTTTTTATCACAGGACAAGAAATCACCCTCAACAACTTAACCGGCGGAAAATATTTTTTTGAAAAAATCCCTAAGCCCCGGGGTCACAATTTCAGCAAAAATCTGACTTTTGGCAATTCACTCAAAAATGGTGCCAACCAGTTGCAAATGCTCCCCAGAAAGGTTTGGCGATGGAAACAGAAGGCTTTTTATCACAGGACAAGAAATCAGCCCTCAACAACTTAACCGGCGGAAAATATTTTTTTGAAAAAATCCCTAAGCCCCGGGGTCACAATTTCAGCAAAAATCTGACTTTTGGCAATTCACTCAAAAATGGTGCCAGCACATTGCAAATGCTCCCCTGAAAGGTTTGGCAGTCGAAACAGAAGGCTTTTTATCACAGGACAAGAAATCAGCCCTCAACAACTTAACCGGCGGAAAATATTTTTTTGAAAAAATCCCTAAGCCCCGGGGTCACAATTTCAGCAAAAATCTGACTTTTGGCAATTCACTCAAAAATGGGGCCAACCAGTTGCAAATGCTCCCCGGAAAGGTTTGGCGATGGAAACAGAAGGCTTTTTATCACAGGACAAGAAATCAGCCCTCAACAACTTAACAAGCGGAAAATATTTTTTTGAAAAAATCTCTAAGCCCCGGGGTCACAATTTCAGCAAAAATCTGACTTTTGGCAATACATTCAAAAATGGTGCCAACCGGTTGCAAATGCTCCCCTGAAAGGTTTGGCAGTCGAAACAGAAGGCTTTTTATCACAGGACAAGAAATCAGCCCTCAACAACTTAACCGGCGGAAAATATTTTTTTAAAAAAATCCCTAAGCCCCGGGGTCAATATTTCAGCAAAAATCTGACTTTTGGCAATTCACTCAAAAATGGTGCCAACCAGTTGCAAATGCTCCCCGGAAAGGTTTGGCGATGGAAACAGAAGGCTTTTTATCACAGGACAAGAAATCAGCCCTCAACAACTTAACCGGCGGAAAATATTTTTTTGGAAAAATCCCTAAGCCCCGGGGTCACAATTTCAGCAAAAATCTGACTTTTGGCAATTCACTCAAAAATGGTGCCAGCACGTTGCAACGACACCCCTGAAAGGTTTGGCGATGGAAACAGAAGGCTTTTTATCACAGGACAAGAAATCAGCCCACAAAAACTTAACCGGCTGAAAATATTTTTTTGAAAAAATCCCTAAGCCCCGGGGTCACAATTTCAGCAAAGATCTGACTTTTGGCAATTCACTCAAAAATGGTGCCAGCACGTTGCAAAGACTCCCCTGAAAGCTTTGGCGATGGAAACAGAAGGCTTTTTATCACAGGACAAGAAATCAGCCCTCAACAACTTAACCGGCAGAAAATATTTTTTTGAAAAAATCCCTAAGCCCCGGGGTCACAATTTCAGCAAAAATCTGACTTTTGGCAATTCACTCAAAAAGGGTGCCAACCGGTTGGAAATGCTCCCCTGAAAGGTTTGGCAGTCGAAACAGAAGGCTTTTTATCACAGGACAAGAAATCAGCCCTCAACAACTTAACCGGCGGAAAATATTTTTTTGAAAAAATCCCTAAGCCCCAGGGTCACAATTTCAGCAAAAATCTGACTTTTGGCAATTCCCTCAAAAATGGTGCCAGCACGTTGCAAATGCTCCCCTGAAAGGTTTGGCAATGGAAACAGAAGGCTTTTTATCACAGGACAAGAAATCAGCCCTCAACAACTTAACCGGCGGAAAATATTTTTTTGAAAAAATCCCTAAGCCCCGGGGTCACAATTTCAGCAAAAATCTGACTTTTGGCAATTCACTCAAAAATGGTGCCAACCAGTTGCAAATGCTCCCCTGAAAGCTTTGGCGATGGAAACAGAAGGCTTTTTATCACAGGACAAGAAATCAGCCCTCAACAGCTTAACCGGCGGAAAATATTTTTTTGAAAAAATCCCTAAGCCCCGGGGTCACAATTTCAGCAAAAATCTGACTTTTGGCAATTCACTCAAAAATGGTGCCAGCACGTTGCAAAGACTCCCCTGAAAGCTTTGGCGATGGAAACAGAAGGCTTTTTATCACAGGACAAGAAATCAGCCCTCAACAACTTAACCGGCGGAAATTTTTTTTTGAAAAAATCTCTAAGCCCCGGGGTCACAATTTCAGCAAAAATCTGACTTTTGGCAATACACTCAAAAATGGTGCCAACCGGTTGCAAATGCTCCCCGGAAAAAAAAGCAGTCGAAACAGAAGGCTTTTTATCACAGGACAAGAAATCAGCCCTCAACAACTTAACCGGCGGAAAATATTTTTTTGAAAAAATCCCTAAGCCCCGGGGTCACAATTTCAGCAAAAATCTGACTTTTGGCAATTCACTCAAAAATGGTGCCAGCACGTTGCAAATGCTCCCCTGAAAGGTTTGGCAGTCGAAACAGAAGGCTTTTTATCACAGGACAAGAAATCAGCCCTCAACAACTTAACCGGCGGAAAATATTTTTTTGAAAAAATCCCTAAGCCCCGGGGTCACAATTTCAGCAAAAATCTGACTTTTGGCAATTCACTCAAAAATGGTGCCAGCACGTTGCAAATGCTCCCCTGAAAGCTTTGGCGATGGAAACAGAAGGCTTTTTATCACAGGACAAGAAATCACCCTCAACAACTTAACCGGCGGAAAATATTTTTTTGAAAAAATCCCTAAGCCCCGGGGTCACAATTTCAGCAAAAATCTGACTTTTGGCAATTCACTCAAAAATGGTGCCAACCAGTTGCAAATGCTCCCCTGAAAGGTTTGGCAGTCGAAACAGAAGGCTTTTTATCACAGGACAAGAAATCAGCCCTCAACAACTTAACCAGCGGAAAATATTTTTTTGAAAAAATCCCTAAGCCCCGGGGTCACAATTTCAGCAAAAATCTGACTTTTGGCAATTCACTCAAAAATGGTGCCAACCAGTTGCAAATGCTCCCCTGAAAGGTTTGGCAGTCGAAACAGAAGGCTTTTTATCACAGGACAAGAAATCAGCCCTCAACAACTTAACCGGCGGAAAATATTTTTTTGAAAAAATCCCTAAGCCCCGGGGTCACAATTTCAGCAAAAATCTGACTTTTGGCAATTCACTCAAAAATGGTGCCAACCAGTTGCAAATGCTCCCCTGAAAGGTTTGGCAGTCGAAACAGAAGGCTTTTTATCACAGGACAAGAAATCAGCCCTCAACAACTTAACCGGCGGAAAATATTTTTTTGAAAAAATCCCTAAGCCCCGGGGTCACAGTTTCAGCAAAAATCTGACTTTTGGCAATTCACTCAAAAATGGTGCCAACCGGTTGCAAATGCTCCCCGGAAAAAAAAGCAGTCGAAAGAGAAGGCTTTTTATCACAGGACAAGAAATCAGCCCTCAACAACTTAACTGGCGGAAAATATTTTTTTGAAAAAATCCCTAAGCCCCGGGGTCACAATTTCAGCAAAAATCTGACTTTTGGCAATTCACTCAAAAATGGTGCCAGCACGTTGCAAAGACTCCCCTGAAAGCTTTGGCGATGGAAACAGAAGGCTTTTTATCACAGGACAAGAAATCAGCCCTCAACAACTTAACCGGCAGAAAATATTTTTTTGAAAAAATCCCTAAACCCCGGGGTCACAATTTCAGCAAAAATCTGACTTTTGGCAATTCACTCAAAAATGGTGCCAACCAGTTGCAAATGCTCCCCTGAAAGGTTTGGCAGTCGAAACAGAAGGCTTTTTATCACAGGACAAGAAATCAGCCCTCAACAACTTAACCAGCGGAAAATATTTTTTTGAAAAAATCCCTAAGCCCCGGGGTCACAATTTCAGCAAAAATCTGACTTTTGGCAATTCACTCAAAAATGGTGCCAACCAGTTGCAAATGCTCCCCTGAAAGGTTTGGCAGTCGAAACAGAAGGCTTTTTATCACAGGACAAGAAATCAGCCCTCAACAACTTAACCGGCGGAAAATATTTTTTTGAAAAAATCCCTAAGCCCCGGGGTCACAATTTCAGCAAAAATCTGACTTTTGGCAATTCACTCAAAAATGGTGCCAACCAGTTGCAAATGCTCCCCTGAAAGGTTTGGCAGTCGAAACAGAAGGCTTTTTATCACAGGACAAGAAATCAGCCCTCAACAACTTAACCGGCGGAAAATATTTTTTTGAAAAAATCCCTAAGCCCCGGGGTCACAGTTTCAGCAAAAATCTGACTTTTGGCAATACACTCAAAAATGGTGCCAACCGGTTGCAAATGCTCCCCGGAAAAAAAAGCAGTCGAAAGAGAAGGCTTTTTATCACAGGACAAGAAATCAGCCCTCAACAACTTAACCGGCGGAAAATATTGTTTTGAAAAAATCCCTAAGCCCCGGGGTCACAATTTCAGCAAAAATCTGACTTTTGGCAATTCACTCAAAAATGGTGCCAGCACGTTGCAGATGCTCCCCTGAAAGGTTTGGCAGTCGAAACAGAAGGCTTTTTATCACAGGACAAGAAATCAGCCCTCAACAACTTAACCGGCGGAAAATATTTTTTTGAAAAAATCCCTAAGCCCCGGGGTCACAATTTCAGCAAAAATCTGACTTTTGGCAATTCACTCAAAAATGGTGCCAGCACGTTGCAAATGCTCCCCTGAAAGGTTTGGCAGTCGAAACAGAAGGCTTTTTATCACAGGACAAGAAATCAGCCCACAACAACTTAACTGGCGGAAAATATTTTTTTGAAAAAATCCCTAAGCCCCGGGGTCACAATTTCAGCAAAAATCTGACTTTTGGCAATTCACTCAAAAATGGTGCCAGCACGTTGCAAAGACTCCCCTGAAAGCTTTGGCGATGGAAACAGAAGGCTTTTTATCACAGGACAAGAAATCAGCCCTCAACAACTTAACCGGCAGAAAATATTTTTTTGAAAAAATCCCTAAACCCCGGGGTCACAATTTCAGCAAAAATCTGACTTTTGGCAATTCACTCAAAAATGGTGCCAACCAGTTGCAAATGCTCCCCTGAAAGGTTTGGCGATGGAAACAGAAGGCTTTTTATCACAGGACAAGAAATCAGCCCTCAACAACTTAACCTGCGGAAAATATTTTTTTAAAAAAATCCCTAAGCCCCGGGGTCCCAATTTCAGCAAAAATCTGACTTTTGGCAATTCACTCAAAAATGGGGCCAACCAGTTGCAAATGCTCCCCGGAAAGGTTTGGCGATGGAAACAGAAGGCTTTTTATCACAGGACAAGAAATCAGCCCTCAACAACATAACCGGCGGAAAATATTTTTTTGAAAAAATCCCTAAGCCCCGGGGTCACAATTTCAGCAAAAATCTGACATTTGGCAATTCACTCAAAAATGGTTCCAGTACGTTGCAAATGCTCCCCTGAAAGGTTTGGCGATGGAAACAGAAGGCTTTTCATCACAGGACAAGAAATCAGCCCTCAACAACTTAACCGGCGGAAAATATTTTTTTGAAAAAAATCCCTAAGCCCCGGGGTCACAATTTCAGCAAAAATCTGACTTTTGGCAATTCACTCAAAAATGGTGCCAGCACGTTGCAAAGACTCCCCTGAAAGCTTTGGCGATGGAAACAGAAGGCTTTTTATCACAGGACAAGAAATCAGCCCTCAACAACTTAACCGGCAGAAAATATTTTTTTGAAAAAAAACCCTAAACCCCGGGGTCACAATTTCAGCAAAAATCTGACTGTCAGGGGTTTAGGAGCAGAGGCACGGGCAAGGGAGGAAACAGAGAGCGAAGGGGAGGAGGCAGAAGAAAAGATGAGTGATGACGACGACCCGAGATCTCCTAGTCTTTCCAGTGAATCAGAGGATTCACAGAAAGGAGCACCAGTGGCCAGGGCAAGGGGGGAGTCTAGGGGGGCACCCCAGGAAGATAGAGCCAGAGGGGACTCAGGGGGGAGCAGCTGGAAATCGGGACCAGCGTCACCACCAGGAAGCAGGGAAGAGGAAAGGAGCCAGGGGGGAAGCGCTGGCAGCTCACCACAGGAGGGAGGGCATGAGTCAGGAGTGGCCACACCTCCATCGGGGAGCGAAGAAACGGTTAAGAGGAAAGTGGAAGGTTGGGCGCGCGCGCCAAGTTCAAATGCAGAGGAAGGCGGCGCAGTAAGCAGCCCCGAAAGGGAACCAGGTCCTAAAGCCCGGCGCAAGGAGGCAGGAGGGTCCGGGTCAGCGTCAGAAGAATCCCGGAAGGAAGAAGCCCCGGGGGGTAGAGGGACCCAGAGGAGGACAGTCAGGCGGAAAAGGTGGAGCAAGGCTAGGATATTAAGTTGGTGCACACGGGGCGGAGACTCAGACGGAGCTTCGCCGATCTAGCTACTAGACGTAGAGTTGCACGCAGCAGCGTGAGAATGGAAACTGTAATTCAATAAAGACTTTTACTTAATGATCGCTGGCTAGCGTGATCCTCTGTGAGCTAGGATCTTCAAGCAGCTCTGACACTGACTTTTGGCAATTCACTCAAAAATGGTGCCAACCAGTTGCAAATGCTCCCCTGAAAGGTTTGGCGATGGAAACAGAAGGCTTTTTATCACAGGACAAGAAATCAGCCCTCAACAACTTAACCAGCGGAAAATATTTTTTTGAAAAAATCCCTAAGCCCCGGGGTCACAATTTCAGCAAAAATCTGACTTTTGGCAATTCACTCAAAAATGGTGCCAACCGGTTGCAAATGCTCCCCGGAAAGCTTTGGCGATGGAAACAGAAGGCTTTTTATCACAGGACAAGAAATCAGCCCTCAACAACTTAACCGGCGGAAAATATTTTTTTGAAAAAATCCCAAAACCCCGGGGTCACAATTTCAGCAAAAATCTGACTTTTGGCAATTCACTCAAAAATAGTGCCAACCGGTTGCAAATGCTCCCCTGAAAGGTTTGGCAGTCGAAACAGAAGGCTTTTTATCACAGGACAAGAAATCAGCCCTCAACAACTTAACCGGCGGAAAATATTTTTTTGAAAAAATCCCTAAGCCCCGGGGTCACAATTTCAGCAAAAATCTGACTTTTGGCAATTCACTCAAAAATGGGGCCAACCAGTTGCAAATGCTCCCCGGAAAGCTTTGGCGATGGAAACAGAAGGCTTTTTATCACAGGACAAGAAATCACCCTCAACAACTTAACCGGCGGAAAATATTTTTTTGAAAAAATCCCTAAGCCCCGGGGTCACAATTTCAGCAAAAATCTGACTTTTGGCAATTCACTCAAAAATGGTGCCAACCAGTTGCAAATGCTCCCCTGAAAGGTTTGGCGATGGAAACAGAAGGCTTTTTATCACAGGACAAGAAATCAGCCCTCAACAACTTAACCGGCGGAAAATATTTTTTTGAAAAAATCCCTAAGCCCCGGGGTCACAATTTCAGCAAAAATCTGACTTTTGGCAATTCACTCAAAAATGGTGCCAGCACATTGCAAATGCTCCCCTGAAAGGTTTGGCAGTCGAAACAGAAGGCTTTTTATCACAGGACAAGAAATCAGCCCTCAACAACTTAACCGGCGGAAAATATTTTTTTGAAAAAATCCCTAAGCCCCGGGGTCACAATTTCAGCAAAAATCTGACTTTTGGCAATTCACTCAAAAATGGGGCCAACCAGTTGCAAATGCTCCCCGGAAAGGTTTGGCGATGGAAACAGAAGGCTTTTTATCACAGGACAAGAAATCAGCCCTCAACAACTTAACAGGCGGAAAATATTTTTTTGAAAAAATCTCTAAGCCCCGGGGTCACAATTTCAGCAAAAATCTGACTTTTGGCAATACATTCAAAAATGGTGCCAACCGGTTGCAATTGCTCCCCTGAAAGGTTTGGCAGTCGAAACAGAAGGCTTTTTATCACAGGACAAGAAATCAGCCCTCAACAACTTAACCGGCGGAAAATATTTTTTTAAAAAAATCCCTAAGCCCCGGGGTCAATATTTCAGCAAAAATCTGACTTTTGGCAATTCACTCAAAAATGGTGCCAACCAGTTGCAAATGCTCCCCGGAAAGGTTTGGCGATGGAAACAGAAGGCTTTTTATCACAGGACAAGAAATCAGCCCTCAACAACTTAACCGGCGGAAAATATTTTTTTGGAAAAATCCCTAAGCCCCGGGGTCACAATTTCAGCAAAAATCTGACTTTTGGCAATTCACTCAAAAATGGTGCCAGCACGTTGCAACGACACCCCTGAAAGGTTTGGCGATGGAAACAGAAGGCTTTTTATCACAGGACAAGAAATCAGCCCACAAAAACTTAACCGGCTGAAAATATTTTTTTGAAAAAATCCCTAAGCCCCGGGGTCACAATTTCAGCAAAGATCTGACTTTTGGCAATTCACTCAAAAATGGTGCCAGCACGTTGCAAAGACTCCCCTGAAAGCTTTGGCGATGGAAACAGAAGGCTTTTTATCACAGGACAAGAAATCAGCCCTCAACAACTTAACCGGCAGAAAATATTTTTTTGAAAAAATCCCTAAACCCCGGGGTCACAATTTCAGCAAAAATCTGACTTTTGGCAATTCACTCAAAAATGGTGCCAACCAGTTGCAAATGCTCCCCTGAAAGGTTTGGCGATGGAAACAGAAGGCTTTTTATCACAGGACAAGAAATCAGCCCTCAACAACTTAACCGGTGGAAAATATTTTTTTGAAAAAATCCCTAAGCCCCGGGGTCACAATTTCAGCAAAAATCTGACTTTTGGCAATTCACTCAAAAAGGGTGCCAACCGGTTGGAAATGCTCCCCTGAAAGGTTTGGCAGTCGAAACAGAAGGCTTTTTATCACAGGACAAGAAATCAGCCCTCAACAACTTAACCGGCGGAAAATATTTTTTTGAAAAAATCCCTAAGCCCCAGGGTCACAATTTCAGCAAAAATCTGACTTTTGGCAATTCCCTCAAAAATGGTGCCAGCACGTTGCAAATGCTCCCCTGAAAGGTTTGGCAATGGAAACAGAAGGCTTTTTATCACAGGACAAGAAATCAGCCCTCAACAACTTAACCGGCGGAAAATATTTTTTTGAAAAAATCCCTAAGCCCCGGGGTCACAATTTCAGCAAAAATCTGACTTTTGGCAATTCACTCAAAAATGGTGCCAACCAGTTGCAAATGCTCCCCTGAAAGCTTTGGCGATGGAAACAGAAGGCTTTTTATCACAGGACAAGAAATCAGCCCTCAACAGCTTAACCGGCGGAAAATATTTTTTTGAAAAAATCCCTAAGCCCCGGGGTCACAATTTCAGCAAAAATCTGACTTTTGGCAATTCACTCAAAAATGGTGCCAGCACGTTGCAAAGACTCCCCTGAAAGCTTTGGCGATGGAAACAGAAGGCTTTTTATCACAGGACAAGAAATCAGCCCTCAACAACTTAACCGGCGGAAATTTTTTTTTGAAAAAATCTCTAAGCCCCGGGGTCACAATTTCAGCAAAAATCTGACTTTTGGCAATACACTCAAAAATGGTGCCAACCGGTTGCAAATGCTCCCCGGAAAAAAAAGCAGTCGAAACAGAAGGCTTTTTATCACAGGACAAGAAATCAGCCCTCAACAACTTAACCGGCGGAAAATATTTTTTTGAAAAAATCCCTAAGCCCCGGGGTCACAATTTCAGCAAAAATCTGACTTTTGGCAATTCACTCAAAAATGGTGCCAGCACGTTGCAAATGCTCCCCTGAAAGGTTTGGCAGTCGAAACAGAAGGCTTTTTATCACAGGACAAGAAATCAGCCCTCAACAACTTAACCGGCGGAAAATATTTTTTTGAAAAAATCCCTAAGCCCCGGGGTCACAATTTCAGCAAAAATCTGACTTTTGGCAATTCACTCAAAAATGGTGCCAGCACGTTGCAAATGCTCCCCTGAAAGCTTTGGCGATGGAAACAGAAGGCTTTTTATCACAGGACAAGAAATCACCCTCAACAACTTAACCGGCGGAAAATATTTTTTTGAAAAAATCCCTAAACCCCGGGGTCACAATTTCAGCAAAAATCTGACTTTTGGCAATTCACTCAAAAATGGTGCCAACCAGTTGCAAATGCTCCCCTGAAAGGTTTGGCAGTCGAAACAGAAGGCTTTTTATCACAGGACAAGAAATCAGCCCTCAACAACTTAACCAGCGGAAAATATTTTTTTGAAAAAATCCCTAAGCCCCGGGGTCACAATTTCAGCAAAAATCTGACTTTTGGCAATTCACTCAAAAATGGTGCCAACCAGTTGCAAATGCTCCCCTGAAAGGTTTGGCAGTCGAAACAGAAGGCTTTTTATCACAGGACAAGAAATCAGCCCTCAACAACTTAACCGGCGGAAAATATTTTTTTGAAAAAATCCCTAAGCCCCGGGGTCACAATTTCAGCAAAAATCTGACTTTTGGCAATTCACTCAAAAATGGTGCCAACCAGTTGCAAATGCTCCCCTGAAAGGTTTGGCAGTCGAAACAGAAGGCTTTTTATCACAGGACAAGAAATCAGCCCTCAACAACTTAACCGGCGGAAAATATTTTTTTGAAAAAATCCCTAAGCCCCGGGGTCACAGTTTCAGCAAAAATCTGACTTTTGGCAATACACTCAAAAATGGTGCCAACCGGTTGCAAATGCTCCCCGGAAAAAAAAGCAGTCGAAAGAGAAGGCTTTTTATCACAGGACAAGAAATCAGCCCTCAACAACTTAACCGGCGGAAAATATTGTTTTGAAAAAATCCCTAAGCCCCGGGGTCACAATTTCAGCAAAAATCTGACTTTTGGCAATTCACTCAAAAATGGTGCCAGCACGTTGCAGATGCTCCCCTGAAAGGTTTGGCAGTCGAAACAGAAGGCTTTTTATCACAGGACAAGAAATCAGCCCTCAACAACTTAACCGGCGGAAAATATTTTTTTGAAAAAATCCCTAAGCCCCGGGGTCACAATTTCAGCAAAAATCTGACTTTTGGCAATTCACTCAAAAATGGTGCCAGCACGTTGCAAATGCTCCCCTGAAAGGTTTGGCAGTCGAAACAGAAGGCTTTTTATCACAGGACAAGAAATCAGCCCACAACAACTTAACTGGCGGAAAATATTTTTTTGAAAAAATCCCTAAGCCCCGGGGTCACAATTTCAGCAAAAATCTGACTTTTGGCAATTCACTCAAAAATGGTGCCAGCACGTTGCAAAGACTCCCCTGAAAGCTTTGGCGATGGAAACAGAAGGCTTTTTATCACAGGACAAGAAATCAGCCCTCAACAACTTAACCGGCAGAAAATATTTTTTTGAAAAAATCCCTAAACCCCGGGGTCACAATTTCAGCAAAAATCTGACTTTTGGCAATTCACTCAAAAATGGTGCCAACCAGTTGCAAATGCTCCCCTGAAAGGTTTGGCGATGGAAACAGAAGGCTTTTTATCACAGGACAAGAAATCAGCCCTCAACAACTTAACCTGCGGAAAATATTTTTTTAAAAAAATCCCTAAGCCCCGGGGTCCCAATTTCAGCAAAAATCTGACTTTTGGCAATTCACTCAAAAATGGGGCCAACCACTTGCAAATGCTCCCCGGAAAGGTTTGGCGATGGAAACAGAAGGCTTTTTATCACAGGACAAGAAATCAGCCCTCAACAACATAACCGGCGGAAAATATTTTTTTGAAAAAATCTCTAAGCCCCGGGGTCACAATTTCAGCAAAAATCTGACTTTTGGCAATTCATTCAAAAATGGTGCCAACCGGTTGCAAATGCTCCCCGGAAAGGTTTGGCAGTCGAAACAGAAGGCTTTTTATCACAGGACAAGAAATCAGCCCTCAACAGCTTAACCGGCAGAAAATATTTTTTTGAAAAAATCCCTAAGCCCTGGGGTCACAATTTCAGCAAAAATCTGACTTTTGGCAATTCACTCAAAAATGGTGCCAGCAAGTTGCAAAGACTCCCCTGAAAGCTTTGGCGATGGAAACAGAAGGCTTTTTATCACAGGACAATAAATCAGCCCTCAACAACTTAACCGGCAGAAAATATTTTTTTGAAAAAATCTCTAAACCCCGGGGTCACAATTTCAGCAAAAATCTGACTTTTGGCAATTCACTCAAAAATGGTGCCAACCAGTTGCAAATGCTCCCCTGAAAGGTTTGGCGATGGAAACAGAAGGCTTTTTATCACAGGACAAGAAATCAGCCCTCAACAACTTAACCGGCGGAAAATATTTTTTTAAAAAAATCCCTAAGCCCCGGGGTCCCAATTTCAGCAAAAATCTGACTTTTGGCAATTCACTCAAAAATGGGGCCAACCAGTTGCAAATGCTCCCCGGAAAGGTTTGGCGATGGAAACAGAAGGCTTTTTATCACAGGACAAGAAATCAGCCCTCAACAACATAACCGGCGGAAAATATTTTTTTGAAAAAATCTCTAAGCCCCGGGGTCACAATTTCAGCAAAAATCTGACTTTTGGCAATTCATTCAAAAATGGTGCCAACCGAGCGGCGACCCATTAAGAAGAACCACGGGTAGAGTGAGCCCGTGGCCGTGGGACTCGGCGGGCACCTGGAGCGACCCTGAAATCGCGGAAGGGACCCCGTAAGGGGCTCCGGAGTGAAGGAGGGGTAGCGGTGCTGTGAGTTCATCGCTCTTTCTGCGGAAGCGAAGCCGCGCGGCTGTCACAGATGAGCGCCGACCTTTCTTCCTTAAAGGATTTGACTGAGACAACAACCCCGTGAGTAAGGACATTAAGCTTGGGGACTAAATTGCTTTTAAATTGGCTGAAACCGGGAGACGATAAAAAGGAAGTCAGCCTTCCGGTACTGCTTACAAGATCAAAGCAAAGGATCTGTCAAGCGGAAAGCAGTTGAAAAGGGAAGTTCTAAAGAGAGTCTTTCATGCACTGTCAGAAGTGATTGCGGAAAAGGGAAGATAGATCTACTTGTGAGTAAACTTTTAAAAGAAATTTGGAGAGATCTCCCCCGGTTAAGGGACTTTGAAAGTTAATTTCTAAATTGTCGGGCTGCCGGAGGGGAAATTGTCTTAACTGCGGAACTGTTACAAATTTTTATGAAAGTGATACTTTTGAGCTTAAACAAGTTGGAGTGGATACAATTGGCAGGCACCTCTCTGAAACTTTGTTAAAAGTTAAAAGTACTCTGCAGGACTCTTTTTTCGTTATCTTTTCTGGGACTATTGTGTGTTTCTAACACAACAGGGACTTTAATGGCGGAAAAGTTGCCTTCTTCTTTCTGAACTTTTTGTGATACTCCCCCTAGAGGACTTTGGGAATATAAAGGCCTGGGAACAGCTTTGCATGTTTAGTCTCTCTTATAGGATTGTTTTTAAATTGGACCTGTCTTTCCCATGGGACAATAAAAATTTGACCTTGAACATTGACTGATGAGTGGCTCAGGAAAAACAAGAGCAGCTAAAGCTAAGGAAGCAAAAGAGAAGGAAAAGGAAAAAAAACAGACACAGCTCGTACAAACAACTCTGACTCAGGGACGTAGATCTTCGGTCCCAGCTGTGCTGGGTGCAACAAAGGCAGAAGTCGATAGGCCCCAAAATCTGGCAGTGGAGGATATGGCAGCAGGAGGATCTGAGGGAGTATTGAAACAGATCCTGGAGCAATTGGCAGCTTTAAATCAAAAGGTTGACAATCAATCACTAAAAATTGATCAAGCTACATCCTCAATCCAGAAATTGACTGATCAGGTTTCCCAGCACACACAAGCAATTGAAAAATTGCAAGGTGCTACAGCAGAGAATCGTAACTTAGCTGGGGAAGCTATCCAAATTGCCACGGCAGCTAAAAAAGAGGTTGAGGAAGTTAAAGGTGAAGTCAGGCCTTTGCAAAAACAAATTGGTGAACAACAAGCCTACCTTTCCATGGTGGAACTGAAAGATCGCCAGAACAATCTCAGATTAAGAGCAATTCCAGAAATTGAGCAACAAGATTTGATTGGATTTTTGACAACAGAATTCTCAAAATTCTGGAATATAAAGGAAGAAAGCGACTTTAAAATTGTTTCAGCCTTTCGACTGGGAAGATTGGTAAGGAAGGACAGATCCAGAGACTGTTTGATAATTTTGAGATCAAGGGAAGAGAGAGACAAAATATTAGGCCTACATTTCGCAAATCCATTGGAGATTCAGGATAAAAGGGCGCAAATTTACAGAGATATACCAAAACAGTTATTGGACCTGAGAACCACCTATTCAGAACTGGCAAGACTGTTGAGGCTTAACACAATTCGCTATAGGTGGGAGTTCCCGCAAGGAATATCTTTTACCTACAAGCAGAAGAAGGTAAAAATAAGAACACCAGAGGATTCACAAAAGTTCCTGCACGAGCACGGAGAAGACCTTCAAAAAGAAGCAGCAGCCCATTGGCCTCTACCACAACCTGAGTTACCGCCTGGAGGTAGACAAGGCCCAATACCCTCGGAACTACAGGACAAGGAAGAAACACCACTCTAGGTGCAACAAAATAGTACAGGATGTCTCTGCAGCTATTTAGTTGGAATATAAATGGCGGAAATTCCCCGGAAAAAAGAAGGAAAATATTTCACATACTCAAGAAAGAACAATTGGACATTATTTGCTTACAAGAAACTCATGTGACCAGGCTCCACAGGAAGGTTCTAGTCAACAAAAGACTAGGCCAAGAATTTATCTCATCAGACAAGGTCAAGAAAAGAGGCGTGGTGATTTATGCCAAGGAGAGCCTGGCACCAAAATTTGTATTCAAAGATGAACAAGGAAGAATTTTGGCGATTGAAATCCAGACACAAGGAGAGAAATTTTTGATTGTAGGAATATATGCGCCAAACGATGGGAAATCAGAATTTTTCAAGAAGCTGCATGAGATTATGCTGGACTACATGGACTACAACAACATCATAGTGATGGGTGACATGAATGGAGTGGTGTCTACACATATGGACAAGTCTCAAAGTCAAAACTTAACATCAGACGGCAGACTGCCTAAAACTTTTTTTGAACTGATTGAGAATCTGGACCTGATCGACATATGGAGGACAAAGAACCCCCTAGGTAAAGAAGGAACTTTCTTCTCTGAGGTCCACCTGTCTTGGACACGGATCGACCAAATCTGGATGTCCAGAGGGCTGGCACCTAAGACCAGAAAGGTGGAAATCTGCCCAAGAACATGCTCCGACCACAACGCCTTGAAAGTAGAACTTAGACTAAATCAACCCGGTTCCTTCAGATGGAGAATGAATGACGCCTTACTAAGAGATCAAGAGATTGTGAAAAAGGCCCAAAAAACGTTAAAGGACTATTTTGAGATAAATTTGAATACTACAGTAGAAAAAAGAACGATCTGGGACGCAAGTAAAGCCGTTATGAGAGGGTTTCTGATTCAACAAAATACAATTAAGAAAAAGCTCTGGAATGGAAAGAAGGATAAAATATTGGAGAAGATACATCAAGGAGAGAAAAAATTGAGAACCAAACCAAAGTCAAAGGAGGTGCTGAGAGAAATTAAATTCCATCAAGCACAATATTCTAAATTGATAAATCAAGAGATTGAATGGAAAATCAAACAGATGAAACAAAGATCATTTGAATCAGCAAATAAGTGTGGAAAACTGCTTGCTTGGCAGTTAAAGAAAAGACAGAAACTAAACACAGTTACAAATCTAGAGATTGAGGGAAAAATGGTGCAGAAACCAGAAGAAATTAGGAAGTGCCTCCACAGATACTTTAAAGAACTCTATGCACAAGGGCCTCAGAAAGAACCTGAGATAGACCAATTTTTAAAGACAAATGGACTATTAAAGATAACTCAAGATAAAAGATCAATCTTGAACTCAACAATAACTTCACAGGAAATCGAAGGTGCCATTCAGAATATGCAACCAGGCAAATCTCCAGGCCCGGATGGACTTACCTCCAAATACTATAAGGCTCTGAAGGACTATTTGATACAACCTCTGTTAGAGGTTTGTAACCAGATTATGGAGGGGAAGAAGACACCGGAGTCGTGGAAAGAAGCCTTCATCACATTGATTCCGAAAGTGGAAACGGAAAAGAACCAACTTAAGAACTACCGTCCCATCTCACTCTTAAATGTGGATTACAAAATATTTGCTGACATTCTGGCAAGCAGATTTAAAAAGGTCTTAAATGAAGTAATTCATAAAGACCAAGCTGGCTTTCTCCCTGGTAGACATTTATACGAGAATACCAGGAACATTATTGATATCTTGGAGCTTTTGCAACCTAACAGGAACACAAGGGCGGTGTTAATTTTTATTGATGCGGAGAAAGCATTTGACAACATATCTTGGTTGTTTATGAAGAAAAACTTGGAAGGGATGGGAGTGGGACGGGGGTTTGAAAATGGAATACAAGCAATTTATTCTGAGCAGAAAGCTAAACTAATAGTGAATAATGTGGTGTCGGAGGAATTCAAAATTGAAAAAGGGACACGACAGGGGTGCCCTCTATCCCCTCTTTTATTCATTTCAGTCCTGGAGGTGCTATTGAACATGATAAGGGAGGACCGGAGGGTACAAGGGATAGAGGTCGGAGTGAAACAATACAAACTGAAAGCTTTTGCAGATGACTTAGTTTTGACACTGCAGGAGCCAGAACCCAGTACAAAAAGAGTTCTTGAACTTATATCTGAGTTTGGTCGAGTGGCGGGGTTTAAACTGAATAAACAAAAAACTAAGGTTCTGACTAAGAATTTGACACCTACAGAAACAGAGGGATTTCAGAGAGAAACAGAATTAAATGTGGTCAAAAAAGTGAAATATCTAGGGATTAATTTGTCTTCCAGAAATTTGAATTTATTTAAAGATAATTATGAGAAATGCTGGCTGGAAGTTAAAAAAGATTTAGAAATTTGGTCAAGATTGAAACTGTCCTTGTTGGGAAGAATTGCGGCTATAAAAATGAATGTATTGCCGAAAATGTTGTTTTTGTTTCAAACCCTGCAGATCGTGGACAGAGTGGAATGTTTCGGAAAGTGGCAGAAGGATATATCTAGGTTTGTCTGGCAGGGCAAAAAGCCCCGAATAAAGTTCAAAATACTAACTGACTCAAAAGAAAGAGGGGGGTTTGCCCTGCCGGACTTAAGGTTGTACTATGAAGCTGCAGCCTTCTGCTGGTTGAAAGACTGGTTTTTGCTGGAAAATACTGATGTCCTAGATCTGGAAGGTTTTGATAATGCTTTTGGTTGGCATGCATACCTATGGTATGACAAGGCTAAGGTTCATAAATTGTTCAAAAACCACATTGTCAGAAAAGCAATTTTTGCAGTCTGGATGAAGTATAAAGACTTATTAGAGTGCAAAACACCGAGGTGGTTATCACCGGTGGAGGCCAAGGCCCGAAAAAGACCCAATATGGAGGCCTACTGGCCGAAATATTGGGAATTAATAGAAAATATTGGAGACAATTGGAAGCTGCAGAGCCAGGACAAATTAAAAAATAAGGTGCGAGATTGGTTACATTATGCTCAAATTCAAGAGGTTTTTAAAATGGATAAAAAGGTGGGTTTCCAGGTGGAAAAATCGAAACTAGAGACAGAATTGTTAGAACCAAAGACTAAGACTTTATCGAGAATGTATAACTTGCTGCTTAAATGGAATACACAGGATGAGGTAGTTAAATCTGCCATGATAAAATGGGCACAGGATGTTGGACACAACATAATGTTTGAAGACTGGGAAAGGTTATGGAACACCGGAATGAAATTCACGGCATGTACGGCCTTGAAGGAAAACATTATGAAAATGGTATACCGGTGGTACATGACCCCAGTCAAGCTAGCTAAAATATATCACCTGTCTGACAACAAATGTTGGAAATGTAAGGAGGCAGAAGGGACATTTTTCCACCTCTGGTGGACCTGCCCAAAAGTGAAGGCCTTCTGGGAAATGATACATAATGAATTAAAAAAGGTATTTAGGTATACCTTTTCTAAGAAACCTGAGGCCTTCCTGCTGGGTATGGTGGACCAGAAAATGTCAAAGAAGGATAGAACTTTGTTTATGTATGCAACTATAGCAGCAAGAATACTCATCGCAAAGAGCTGGAAGACACAAGATTTACCCACGCTGGAGGATTGGCAGACGCAGTTGATGGACTACATGGAATTAGCTGAGCTGACTGGCAGAATCCGAGATTTGGATGAAGAAACAATCGAGGGAGACTGGAGAAAATGTAAAGACTATTTGCAAAAACATCATAAGCTGTATGAATCTTAAGTTAGTGCATGATTGGGAAATACTATGCTTTGGCAAATATGATTAAGTAAATGGTAAAATAAGTGATAAAAAAGAAAAGGAGACAATTTGAATTGAACATGTTACGTTTATTTTAAAAGTATTGAAATTAAGATACAATATATTGAATTTGGATACATAACAAATTGAAAGTTACAATAAGGTATGAAACAAGGTAACAAATTGCTGACATTACTAAACTATAAAGAATGCAGTTCCGGAGGGTGTGGGGAAGTCCAAATGTTTATATATTTTATATATTTTTTCTTTTTTGGTGGTTTGGTTTTTAATTTGTTTTTGATGTAAAAGAAAAGAAAAATTGTTTCTTGTATTTAATGTATTTGTGGCGTTTGGATTGTTTGAAGATATGGAAAGGAACGCAATAAAAAATCTATTAAAAAAAAAAATGGTGCCAACCGGTTGCAAATGCTCCCCGGAAAGGTTTGGCAGTCGAAACAGAAGGCTTTTTATCACAGGACAAGAAATCAGCCCTCAACAGCTTAACCGGCAGAAAATATTTTTTTGAAAAAATCCCTAAGCCCTGGGGTCACAATTTCAGCAAAAATCTGACTTTTGGCAATTCACTCAAAAATGGTGCCAGCAAGTTGCAAAGACTCCCCTGAAAGCTTTGGCGATGGAAACAGAAGGCTTTTTATCACAGGACAAGAAATCAGCCCTCAACAACTTAACCGGCAGAAAATATTTTTTTGAAAAAATCCCTAAACCCCGGGGTCACAATTTCAGCAAAAATCTGACTTTTGGCAATTCACTCAAAAATGGTGCCAACCAGTTGCAAATGCTCCCCTGAAAGGTTTGGCGATGGAAACAGAAGGCTTTTTATCACAGGACAAGAAATCAGCCCTCAACAACTTAACCAGCGGAAAATATTTTTTTGAAAAAATCCCTAAGCCCCGGGGTCACAATTTCAGCAAAAATCTGACTTTTGGCAATTCACTCAAAAATGGTGCCAGCACGTTGCAAATGCTCCCCTGAAAGGTTTGGCGATGGAAACAGAAGGCTTTTTATCACAGGAAAAGAAATCAGCCCTCAACAACTTAACCAGCGGAAAATATTTTTTTAAAAAAATCCCTAAGCCCCGGGGTCACAATTTCAGCAAAAATCTGACTTTTGGCAATTCACTCAAAAATGGGGCCAACCAGTTGCAAATGCTCCCCTGAAAGGTTTGGCGATGGAAACAGAAGGCTTTTTATCACAGGACAAGAAATCAGCCCTCAACAACTTAACCGGCGGAAAATATTTTTTTGAAAAAATCCCTAATCCCCGGGGTCACAATTTCAGCAAAAATCTGACTTTTGGCAATTCACTGAAAAATGGTTCTACCAGGTTGCAAAGGCTGCTAGGGAAGCTTTGGAGATGGAAACAGAAGGCTTTTTATCACAGGACAAGAAATCAGCCCTCGAAAACGTAACCTGCGGAAAATATTTTTTTGAAAAAATCCCTAAGCCCCGGGGTCACAATTTCAGCAAAAATCTGACTTTTGGCAATTCACTCAAAAATGGTGCCAACCGGTTGCAAATGCTCCCCTGAAAGGTTTGGCAGTCGAAACAGAAGGCTTTTTATCACAGGACAAGAAACCAGCCCTCGAAAACCTAACCTGCGGAAAATATTTTTTTAAAAAAATCCCTAAGCCCTGGGGTCACAATTTCAGCAAAAATCTGACTTTTGGCAATTCACTCAAAAATGGTGCCAACCGGTTGCAAATGCTCCCCAGAAAGGTTTGGCAGTCGAAACAGAAGGCTTTTTATCACAGGACAAGAAATCAGCCCTCAACCACTTAACCGGCGGAAAATATTTTTTTGAAAAAATCCCTAAGCTCCGAGGTCACAATTTCGGCAAAAATCTGACTTTTGGCAATTCACTCAAAAATGGTGCCAGCAGGTTGCAAAGGCTCCCGTGAAAGCTTTGGCGATGGAAACAGAAGGGTTTTTTATCACAGGAAAAGAAATCAGCCCTCAACAACTTGACCGGTGGAAAATATTTTTTTGAAAAAATCCCTTAGCCCTGGGGTCACAATTTCAGCAAAAATCCCTAAACCCGGGGTCACAATTTCAGAAAAAATCTGACTTTTCTCAACAACTTAACCGGCGGAAAATATTTTTTTTGTAAAAATCCCTAAGCCCCGGGGTCACAATTTCAGCAAAAATCTGACTTTTGGCAATTCACTCAAAAATGGTGCCAGCATGTTGCAAATGCTCCCCTGAAAGCTTTGGCGATGGAAACAGAAGGCTTTTTATCACAGGACAAGGAATCAGCCCTCGAAAACCTAACCTGCGGAAAATATTTTTTTTGACAAAATCCCTGAGCCCCGGGGTCACAATTTCAGCAAAAATCTAACTTTTGGCAATTCACTCAAAAATGGTGCCAACCGGTTGCAAATGCTCCCCTGAAAGGTTTGGCAGTCGAAACAGAAGGCTTTTTATCACAGGACAAGAAATCAGCCCGCAACAACTAAACCGGCGGAAAATATTTTTTTGAAAAAATCCCTAAGCCCCGGGGTCACAATTTCAGCAAAAATCTGACTTTTGGCAATTCACTCAAAAATGGTGCCAACCGGTTGCAAATGCTCCCCAGAAAGGTTTGGCAGTCGAAACAGAAGGCTTTTTATCACAGGACAAGAAATCAGCCCGCAACAACTAAACCGTCGGAAAATATTTTTTTGAAAAAATCCCTAAGCCCCGGGGTCACAATTTCAGCAAAAATCTGACTTTTGGCAATTCACACAAAAATGGTGCCAGCACGTTGCAAATGCTCCCCTGAAAGGTTTGGCGATGGAAACAGAAGGCTTTTTATCACAGGACAAGAAATCAGCCCTCAACAACTTAACCGGCCGAAAATATTTTTTTGAAAAATTCCCTAAGCCCCGGGGTCACAATTTCAGCAAAAATCTGACTTTTGGCAATTCACTCAAAAATGGTGCCAGGACGTTGCAAAGGCTCCCCTGAAAGCTTTGGCGATGGGAACAGAAGGCTTTTTATCACAGGACAAGAAATCAGCCCTCGAAAACCTAACCTGCGGAAAATATTTTTTTGAAAAATTCCCTAAGCCCCGGGGTCACAATTTCAGCAAAAATCTGACTTTTGGCAATTCACTCAAAAATGGTGCCAGCACGTTGCAAATGCTCCCCTGAAAGGTTTGGCGATGGAAACAGAAGGCTTTTTATCACAGGACAAGAAATCAGCCCTCAACAACTTAACCGGCCGAAAATATTTTTTTGAAAAATTCCCTAAGCCCCGGGGTCACAATTTCAGCAAAAATCTGACTTTTGGCAATTCACTCAAAAATGGGGCCAACCAGTTGCAAATGCTCCCCGGAAAGGTTTGGCGATGGAAACAGAAGGCTTTTTATCACAGGACAAGAAATCAGCCCTCAACAACATAACCGGCGGAAAATATTTTTTTGAAAAAATCTCTAAGCCCCGGGGTCACAATTTCAGCAAAAATCTGACTTTTGGCAATTCATTCAAAAATGGTGCCAACCGGTTGCAAATGCTCCCCGGAAAGGTTTGGCAGTCGAAACAGAAGGCTTTTTATCACAGGACAAGAAATCAGCCCTCAACAGGTTAACCGGCAGAAAATATTTTTTTGAAAAAATCCCTAAGCCCTGGGGTCACAATTTCAGCAAAAATCTGACTTTTGGCAATTCACTCAAAAATGGTGCCAGCAAGTTGCAAAGACTCCCCTGAAAGCTTTGGCGATGGAAACAGAAGGCTTTTTATCACAGGACAAGAAATCAGCCCTCAACAACTTAACCGGCAGAAAATATTTTTTTGAAAAAATCCCTAAACCCCGGGGTCACAATTTCAGCAAAAATCTGACTTTTGGCAATTCACTCAAAAATGGTGCCAACCAGTTGCAAATGCTCCCCTGAAAGGTTTGGCGATGGAAACAGAAGGCTTTTTATCACAGGACAAGAAATCAGCCCTCAACAACTTAACCGGCGGAAAATATTTTTTTGAAAAAATCCCTAAGCCCCGGGGTCACAATTTCAGCAAAAATCTGACTTTTGGCAATTCACTCAAAAATGGTGCCAGCACGTTGCAAATGCTCCCCTGAAAGGTTTGGCGATGGAAACAGAAGGCTTTTTATCACAGGACAAGAAATCAGCCCTCAACAACTTAACCAGCGGAAAATATTTTTTTAAAAAAATCCCTAAGCCCCGGGGTCACAATTTCAGCAAAAATCTGACTTTTGGCAATTCACTCAAAAATGGGGCCAACCAGTTGCAAATGCTCCCCTGAAAGGTTTGGCGATGGAAACAGAAGGCTTTTTATCACAGGACAAGAAATCAGCCCTCAACAACTTAACCGGCGGAAAATATTTTTTTGAAAAAATCCCTAATCCCCGGGGTCACAATTTCAGCAAAAATCTGACTTTTGGCAATTCACTCAAAAATGGTTCTACCAGGTTGCAAAGGCTGCTAGGGAAGGTTTGGCGATGGAAACAGAAGGCTTTTTATCACAGGACAAGAAATCAGCCCTCAACAACTTAACCGGCGGAAAATATTGTTTTGAAAAAATCCCTAATCCCCGGGGTCACAATTTCAGCAAAAATCTGACTTTTGGCAATTCACTGAAAAATGGTTCTACCAGGTTGCAAAGGCTGCTAGGGAAGCTTTGGAGATGGAAACAGAAGGCTTTTTATCACAGGACAAGAAATCAGCCCTCGAAAACGTAACCTGCGGAAAATATTTTTTTGAAAAAATCCCTAAGCCCCGGGGTCACAATTTCAGCAAAAATCTGACTTTTGGCAATTCACTCAAAAATGGTGCCAACCGGTTGCAAATGCTCCCCTGAAAGGTTTGGCAGTCGAAACAGAAGGCTTTTTATCACAGGACAAGAAATCAGCCCTCGAAAACCTAACCTGCGGAAAATATTTTTTTAAAAAAATCCCTAAGCCCTGGGGTCACAATTTCAGCAAAAATCTGACTTTTGGCAATTCACTCAAAAATGGTGCCAACCGGTTGCAAATGCTCCCCTGAAAGGTTTGGCAGTCGAAACAGAAGGCTTTTTATCACAGGACAAGAAATCAGCCCTCAACCACTTAACCGGCGGAAAATATTTTTTTGAAAAAATCCCTAAGCTCCGAGGTCACAATTTCGGCAAAAATCTGACTTTTGGCAATTCACTCAAAAATGGTGCCAGCAGGTTGCAAAGGCTCCCGTGAAAGCTTTGGCGATGGAAACAGAAGGGTTTTTTATCACAGGAAAAGAAATCAGCCCTCAACAACTTGACCGGTGGAAAATATTTTTTTGAAAAAATCCCTTAGCCCTGGGGTCACAATTTCAGCAAAAATCCCTAAACCCGGGGTCACAATTTCAGAAAAAATCTGACTTTTCTCAACAACTTAACCGGCGGAAAATATTTTTTTTGTAAAAATCCCTAAGCCCCGGGGTCACAATTTCAGCAAAAATCTGACTTTTGACAATTCACTAAAAAATGGTGTCAGCATGTTGCAAATGCTCCCCTGAAAGCTTTGGCGATGGAAACAGAAGGCTTTTTATCACAGGACAAGGAATCAGCCCTCGAAAACCTAACCTGCGGAAAATATTTTTTTTGACAAAATCCCTGAGCCCCGGGGTCACAATTTCAGCAAAAATCTAACTTTTGGCAATTCACTCAAAAATGGTGCCAACCGGTTGCAAATGCTCCCCTGAAAGGTTTGGCAGTCGAAACAGAAGGCTTTTTATCACAGGACAAGAAATCAGCCCGCAACAACTAAACCGGCGGAAAATATTTTTTTGAAAAAATCCCTAAGCCCCGGGGTCACAATTTCAGCAAAAATCTGACTTTTGGCAATTCACTCAAAAATGGTGCCAACCGGTTGCAAATGCTCCCCAGAAAGGTTTGGCAGTCGAAACAGAAGGCTTTTTATCACAGGACAAGAAATCAGCCCGCAACAACTAAACCGTCGGAAAATATTTTTTTGAAAAAATCCCTAAGCCCCGGGGTCACAATTTCAGCAAAAATCTGACTTTTGGCAATTCACACAAAAATGGTGCCAGCACGTTGCAAATGCTCCCCTGAAAGGTTTGGCGATGGAAACAGAAGGCTTTTTATCACAGGACAAGAAATCAGCCCTCAACAACTTAACCGGCCGAAAATATTTTTTTGAAAAATTCCCTAAGCCCCGGGGTCACAATTTCAGCAAAAATCTGACTTTTGGCAATTCACTCAAAAATGGTGCCAGGACGTTGCAAAGGCTCCCCTGAAAGCTTTGGCGATGGGAACAGAAGGCTTTTTATCACAGGACAAGAAATCAGCCCTCGAAAACCTAACCTGCGGAAAATATTTTTTTGAAAAATTACCTAAGCCCCGGGGTCACAATTTCAGCAAAAATCTGACTTTTGGCAATTCACTCAAAAATGGTGCCAGCACGTTGCAAATGCTCCCCTGAAAGGTTTGGCGATGGAAACAGAAGGCTTTTTATCACAGGACAAGAAATCAGCCCTCAACAACTTAACCGGCCGAAAATGTTTTTTTGAAAAATTCCCTAAGCCCCGGGGTCACAATTTCAGCAAAAATCTGACTTTTGGCAATTCACTCAAAAATGGTGCCAGGACGTTGCAAAGGCTCCCCTGAAAGCTTTGGCGATGGGAACAGAAGGCTTTTTATCACAGGACAAGAAATCAGCCCTCGAAAACCTAACCTGCGGAAAATATTTTTTTGAAAAATTCCCTAAGCCCCGGGGTCACAATTTCAGCAAAAATCTGACTTTTGGCAATTCACTCAAAAATGGTGCCAGCACGTTGCAAATGCTCCCCTGAAAGGTTTGGCGATGGAAACAGAAGGCTTTTTATCACAGGACAAGAAATCAGCCCTCAACAACTTAACCGGCGGAAAATATTTTTTTGAAAAATTCCCTAAGCCCCGGGGTCACAATTTCAGCAAAAATCTGACTTTTGGCAATTCACTCAAAAATGGTGGCAGCACGTTGCAAAGGCTCCCCTGAAAGCTTTGGCGATGGGAACAGAAGGCTTTTTATCACAGGACAAGAAATCAGCCCTCAACAACTTAACCGGCGGAAAATATTTTTTTGAAAAAATCCCTAAGCCCCGGGGTCACAATTTCAGCAAAAATGTGACTTTTGGCAATTCACTCAAAAATGGTGCCAACCGGTTGCAAATGCTCCCCGGAAAGGTTTGGCAGTCGAAACAGAAGGCTTTTTATCACAGGACAAGAAATCAGCCCTCGAAAACCTAACCTGTGGAAAATATTTTTTTGAAAAATTCCCTAAGCCCCAGGGTCACAATTTCAGCAAAAATCTGACTTTTGGCAATTCACTCAAAAATGGTGCCAACCGGTTGCAAATGCTCCCCTGAAAGGTTTGGCAGTCGAAACAGAAGGCTTTTTATCACAGGACAAGAAATCAGCCCTCAACAACTTAACCGGCGGAAAATATTTTTTTGAAAAAATCCCTAAACCCCGGGGTCACAATTTCAGCAAAAATCTGACTTTTGGCAATTCACTCAAAAATGGTGCCAACCAGTTGCAAATGCTCCCCTGAAAGCTTTGGTGATGGAAACAGAAGGCTTTTTATCACAGGACAAGGAATCAGCCCTCGAAAACCTAACCTGCGGAAAATATTATTTTGAAAAAATCCCTAAGCCCCGGGGTCACAATTTCAGCAAAAATCTGACTTTTGGCAATTCACTCAAAAATGGTGCCAGCACGTTGCAAATGCTCCCCTGAAAGGTTTGGCTGTCGAAACAGAAGGCTTTTTATCACAGGACAAGAAATCAGCCCTCAACAACTTGACCGACGGAAAATATTTTTTTGAAAAAATCCCTAAGCCCCGGGGTCACAATTTCAGCAAAAATCTGACTTTTGGCAATTCACTCAAAAATGGTGCCAGCACGTTGCAAATGCTCCCCTGAAAGGTTTGGCGATGGAAACAGAAGGCTTTTTATCACAGGAAAAGAAATCAGCCCTCGAAAACCTAACCTGCGGAAAATATTTTTTTGACAAAATCCCTAAGGCCCGGGGTCACAATTTCAGCAAAAATCTGACTTTTGGCAATTCACTCAACAATGGTGCCAACCGGTTGCAAATGCTCCCCTGAAAGCTTTGGCGATGGAAACAGAAGGCTTTTTATCACAGGACAAGAAATCAGCCCTCAACAACTTAACCGGCGGAAAATATTTTTTTGAAAAAATCCCTAAGCCCCGGGGTCACAATTTCAGCAAAAATCTGACTTTTGGCAATTCAGCTTTGGCGATAGAAACAGTATGACAATAGGTGGGGGGGGGGAGAAGAAAATCCAAATCAAGAGGGAAAAGTGAGAGAGAAATTGGTTGGCCTCATAGCTCACCAATTAACACCAATGGGTTAATTGGTGAGCTATGAGGTGAAGGGGAGGGACAGATGCCTTGTCAATCAAAGAATGCCTTGTTAACCAACCAGAGGCAGCTTTTTAAATCCCAGCAGCCTTGTCAACCAATCAGAGGCAGCTTTCTCAATCCCAGCAGCAGGTATAAAACCAGCAGGCCAATGCTCAGGCCACCCAATTTCTCTCTCTCTTTTCCCTCTTGATTTGGATTTTCTTCTTCCCCCCCCCCCCCACCTATTGTCTTTTTTTTTTTCTTTAGTTCCTTTACCACTCTTTTCTTCTTTCACTCTCTTCCAGATTGTGCAAAGTTTCCTCTTTCCTTCCCGTTCCTTTTGTCTCATGCTTTTACACTTGTCAGTCCAAAAGGAGGGGGGGGGGATTTCTATATGGTAAATGCTTCAAAGTGGGGACTTCATCTGTGGTATGTCACAAATGGGACCTGCAACCAAATGTTGCAGTGCGTACTGCTGCTTTTGTTTAGCGTTCCAGCCAGCTCTTCCCTCCAAGTGTATTAAGCACAAACACACACACACACAGCGGGTCGCCCCATTCCATAATGATAATTTTATTCTTTAGACCCCACGCAACGGACTGGGTTTCCCCAGCCACGCTGGGCGGCATCCAACATGTATAGAAACATAATAAAACACTAGACGTTTTAAACAAAACCCTTCACTGTACAGGATTGCCTTCAGACGGCTCGGGAGTCGGAGAACTCCATACCCCCCAACATTTCTCCATTGAACATAGGGACACCCTAAGGGAAAAAAATTAACAGTAATCCTTCAAGTGGGTTGATTGGTTTGCCTAGACGTTAGTTAATGGGTTAATTGGTGAGCTATGAGGTGAAGGGGAGGGACAGATGCCTTGTCAATCAAAGAATGCCTTGTTAACCAACCAGAGGCAGCTTTGTCAATCCCAGCAGCCTTGTCAACCAATCAGAGGCAGCTTTCTCAATCCCAGCAGCAGGTATAAAACCAGCAGGCCATTGGCCTGCGCTCAGGCCACCCAGTTTCTCTCTCTCTTTTCCCTCTTGATTTGGATTTTCTTCTCCCCCCCCCCCCACCTATTGTCATTTTTTTTTTCTTTAGTTCCTTTACCACTCTTTTCTTCTTTCACTCTCTTCCAGATTGTGCAAAGTTTCCTCTTTCCTTCCCGTTCCTTTTGTCTCATGCTTTTACACTTGTCAGTCCAAAAGGAGGGGGGGGGGATTTCTAAATGGTAAATGCTTCAAAGTGGGGACTTCATCTGTGGTATGTCACAAATGGGACCTGCAACCAAATGTTGCAGTGCGTACTGCTGCTTTTGTTTAGCGTTCCAGCCAGCTCTTCCCTCCAAGTGTATTAAGCACAAACACACACACACACAGCGGGTCGCCCCATTCCATAATGATAATTTTATTCTTTAGACCCCACGCAACGGACTGGGTTTCCCCAGCCACGCTGGGCGGCATCCAACATGTATAGAAACATAATAAAACACTAGACGTTTTAAACAAAACCCTTCACTGTACAGGATTGCCTTCAGACGGCTCGGGAGTCGGAGAACTCCATACCCCCCAACATTTCTCCATTGAACATAGGGACACCCTAAGGGAAAAAAATTAACAGTAATCCTTCAAGTGGGTTGATTGGTTTGCCTAGACGTTAGTTAATGGGTTAATTGGTGAGCTATGAGGTGAAGGGGAGGGACAGATGCCTTGTCAATCAAAGAATGCCTTGTTAACCAACCGGAGGCAGCTTTGTCAATCCCAGCAGCCTTGTCAACCAATCAGAGGCAGCTTTCTCAATCCCAGCAGCAGGTATAAAACCAGCAGGCCATTGGCCTGCGCTCAGGCCACCCAGTTTCTCTCTCTCTTTTCCCTCTTGATTTGGATTTTCTTCTTCCCCCCCCCACCTATTGTCATTTTTTTTTTCTTTAGTTCCTTTACCACTCTTTTCTTCTTTCACTCTCTTCCAGATTGTGCAAAGTTTCCTCTTTCCTTCCCGTTCCTTTTGTCTCATGCTTTTACACTTGTCAGTCCAAAAGGAGGGGGGGGGGGATTTCTATATGGTAAATGCTTCAAAGTGGGGACTTCATCTGTGGTATGTCACAAATGGGACCTGCAACCAAATGTTGCAGTGCGTACTGCTGCTTTTGTTTAGCGTTCCAGCCAGCTCTTCCCTCCAAGTGTATTAAGCACAAACACACACACACACAGCGGGTCGCCCCATTCCATAATGATAATTTTATTCTTTAGACCCCACGCAACGGACTGGGTTTCCCCAGCCACGCTGGGCGGCATCCAACATGTATAGAAACATAATAAAACACTAGACGTTTTAAACAAAACCCTTCACTGTACAGGATTGCCTTCAGACGGCTCGGGAGTCGGAGAACTCCATACCCCCCAACATTTCTCCATTGAACATAGGGACACCCTAAGGGAAAAAAATTAACAGTAATCCTTCAAGTGGGTTGATTGGTTTGCCTAGACGTTAGTTAATGGGTTAATTGGTGAGCTATGAGGTGAAGGGGAGGGACAGATGCCTTGTCAATCAAAGAATGCCTTGTTAACCAACCGGAGGCAGCTTTGTCAATCCCAGCAGCCTTGTCAACCAATCAGAGGCAGCTTTCTCAATCCCAGCAGCAGGTATAAAACCAGAAGGCCATTGGCCTGCGCTCAGGCCACCCAGTTTCTCTCTCTCTTTTCCCTCTTGATTTGGATTTTCTTCTTCCCCCCCCCCCACCTATTGTCATTTTTTTTTTTTTTGTTTTCTTTAGTTCCTTTACCACTCTTTTCTTCTTTCACTCTCTTCCAGATTGTGCAAAGTTTCCTCTTTCCTTCCCGTTCCTTTTGTCTCATGCTTTTACACTTGTCAGTCCAAAAGGAGGGGGGGGGGATTTCTAAATGGTAAATGCTTCAAAGTGGGGACTTCATCTGTGGTATGTCACAAATGGGACCTGCAACCAAATGTTGCAGTGCGTACTGCTGCTTTTGTTTAGCGTTCCAGCCAGCTCTTCCCTCCAAGTGTATTAAGCACAAACACACACACACACAGCGGGTCGCCCCATTCCATAATGATAATTTTATTCTTTAGACCCCACGCAACGGACTGGGTTTCCCCAGCCACGCTGGGCGGCATCCAACATGTATAGAAACATAATAAAACACTAGACGTTTTAAACAAAACCCTTCACTGTACAGGATTGCCTTCAGACGGCTCGGGAGTCGGAGAACTCCATACCCCCCAACATTTCTCCATTGAACATAGGGACACCCTAAGGGAAAAAAATTAACAGTAATCCTTCAAGTGGGTTGATTGGTTTGCCTAGACGTTAGTTAATGGGTTAATTGGTGAGCTATGAGGTGAAGGGGAGGGACAGATGCCTTGTCAATCAAAGAATGCCTTGTTAACCAACCAGAGGCAGCTTTGTCAATCCCAGCAGCCTTGTCAACCAATCAGAGGCAGCTTTCTCAATCCCAGCAGCAGGTATAAAACCAGCAGGCCATTGGCCTGCGCTCAGGCCACCCAGTTTCTCTCTCTCTTTTCCCTCTTGATTTGGATTTTCTTATTCCCCCCCCCCCCACCTATTGTCATTTTTTTTTCTTTAGTTCCTTTACCACTCTTTTCTTCTTTCACTCTCTTCCAGATTGTGCAAAGTTTCCTCTTTCCTTCCCGTTCCTTTTGTCTCATGCTTTTACACTTGTCAGTCCAAAAGGAGGGGGGGGGGATTTCTATATGGTAAATGCTTCAAAGTGGGGACTTCATCTGTGGTATGTCACAAATGGGACCTGCAACCAAATGTTGCAGTGCGTACTGCTGCTTTTGTTTAGCGTTCCAGCCAGCTCTTCCCTCCAAGTGTATTAAGCACAAACACACACACACACAGCGGGTCGCCCCATTCCATAATGATAATTTTATTCTTTAGACCCCACGCAACGGACTGGGTTTCCCCAGCCACGCTGGGCGGCATCCAACATGTATAGAAACATAATAAAACACTAGACGTTTTAAACAAAACCCTTCACTGTACAGGATTGCCTTCAGACGGCTCGGGAGTCGGAGAACTCCATACCCCCCAACATTTCTCCATTGAACATAGGGACACCCTAAGGGAAAAAAATTAACAGTAATCCTTCAAGTGGGTTGATTGGTTTGCCTAGACGTTAGTTAATGGGTTAATTGGTGAGCTATGAGGTGAAGGGGAGGGACAGATGCCTTGTCAATCAAAGAATGCCTTGTTAACCAACCGGAGGCAGCTTTGTCAATCCCAGCAGCCTTGTCAACCAATCAGAGGCAGCTTTCTCAATCCCAGCAGCAGGTATAAAACCAGCAGGCCATTGGCCTGCGCTCAGGCCACCCAGTTTCTCTCTCTCTTTTCCCTCTTGATTTGGATTTTCTTCTTCCCCCCCCCCCACCTATTGTCATTTTTTTTTTCTTTAGTTCCTTTACCACTCTTTTCTTCTTTCACTCTCTTCCAGATTGTGCAAAGTTTCCTCTTTCCTTCCCGTTCCTTTTGTCTCATGCTTTTACACTTGTCAGTCCAAAAGGAGGGGGGGGGGATTTCTATATGGTAAATGCTTCAAAGTGGGGACTTCATCTGTGGTATGTCACAAATGGGACCTGCAACCAAATGTTGCAGTGCATACTGCTGCTTTTGTTTAGCGTTCCAGCCAGCTCTTCCCTCCAAGTGTATTAAGCACAAACACACACACACACAGCGGGTCGCCCCATTCCATAATGATAATTTTATTCTTTAGACCCCACGCAACGGACTGGGTTTCCCCAGCCACGCTGGGCGGCATCCAACATGTATAGAAACATAATAAAACACTAGACGTTTTAAACAAAACCCTTCACTGTACAGGATTGCCTTCAGACGGCTCGGGAGTCGGAGAACTCCATACCCCCCAACATTTCTCCATTGAACATAGGGACACCCTAAGGGAAAAAAATTAACAGTAATCCTTCAAGTGGGTTGATTGGTTTGCCTAGACGTTAGTTAATGGGTTAATTGGTGAGCTATGAGGTGAAGGGGAGGGACAGATGCCTTGTCAATCAAAGAATGCCTTGTTAACCAACCGGAGGCAGCTTTGTCAATCCCAGCAGCCTTGTCAACCAATCAGAGGCAGCTTTCTCAATCCCAGCAGCAGGTATAAAACCAGCAGGCCATTGGCCTGCGCTCAGGCCACCCAGTTTCTCTCTCTCTTTTCCCTCTTGATTTGTATTTTCTTCTCCCCCCCCCCTTTTGTCATTTTTTTTTTTTGTTTTCTTTAGTTCCTTTACCACTCTTTTCTTCTTTCACTCTCTTCCAGATTGTGCAAAGATTCCTCTTTCCTTCCCGTTCCTTTTGTCTCATGCTTTTACACTTGTCAGTCCAAAAGGAGGGGGGGGGATTTCTATATGGTAAATGCTTCAAAGTGGGGACTTCATCTGTGGTATGTCACAAATGGAACCTGCAACCAAATGTTGCAGTGCGTACTGCTGCTTTTGTTTAGCGTTCCAGCCAGCTCTTCCCTCCAAGTGTATTAAGCACAAACACACACACACACAGCGGGTCGCCCCATTCCATAATGATAATTTTATTCTTTAGACCCCACGCAACGGACTGGGTTTCCCCAGCCACGCTGGGCGGCATCCAACATGTATAGAAACATAATAAAACACTAGACGTTTTAAACAAAACCCTTCACTGTACAGGATTGCCTTCAGACGGCTCGGGAGTCGGAGAACTCCATACCCCCCAACATTTCTCCATTGAACATAGGGACACCCTAAGGGAAAAAAATTAACAGTAATCCTTCAAGTGGGTTGATTGGTTTGCCTAGACGTTAGTTAATGGGTTAATTGGTGAGCTATGAGGTGAAGGGGAGGGACAGATGCCTTGTCAATCAAAGAATGCCTTGTTAACCAACCGGAGGCAGCTTTGTCAATCCCAGCAGCCTTGTCAACCAATCAGAGGCAGCTTTCTCAATCCCAGCAGCAGGTATAAAACCAGCAGGCCATTGGCCTGCGCTCAGGCCACCCAGTTTCTCTCTCTCTTTTCCCTCTTGATTTGGATTTTCTTCTTCCCCCCCCCACCTATTGTCATTTTTTTTTTCTTTAGTTCCTTTACCACTCTTTTCTTCTTTCACTCTCTTCCAGATTGTGCAAAGTTTCCTCTTTCCTTCCCGTTCCTTTTGTCTCATGCTTTTACACTTGTCAGTCCAAAAGGAGGGGGGGGGGATTTCTATATGGTAAATGCTTCAAAGTGGGGACTTCATCTGTGGTATGTCACAAATGGGACCTGCAACCAAATGTTGCAGTGCGTACTGCTGCTTTTGTTTAGCGTTCCAGCCAGCTCTTCCCTCCAAGTGTATTAAGCACAAACACACACACACACAGCGGGTCGCCCCATTCCATAATGATAATTTTATTCTTTAGACCCCACGCAACGGACTGGGTTTCCCCAGCCACGCTGGGCGGCATCCAACATGTATAGAAACATAATAAAACACTAGACGTTTTAAACAAAACCCTTCACTGTACAGGATTGCCTTCAGACGGCTCGGGAGTCGGAGAACTCCATACCCCCCAACATTTCTCCATTGAACATAGGGACACCCTAAGGGAAAAAAATTAACAGTAATCCTTCAAGTGGGTTGATTGGTTTGCCTAGACGTTAGTTAATGGGTTAATTGGTGAGCTATGAGGTGAAGGGGAGGGACAGATGCCTTGTCAATCAAAGAATGCCTTGTTAACCAACCGGAGGCAGCTTTGTCAATCCCAGCAGCCTTGTCAACCAATCAGAGGCAGCTTTCTCAATCCCAGCAGCAGGTATAAAACCAGAAGGCCATTGGCCTGCGCTCAGGCCACCCAGTTTCTCTCTCTCTTTTCCCTCTTGATTTGGATTTTCTTCTTCCCCCCCCCCCCCACCTATTGTCATTTTTTTTTTTTTGTTTTCTTTAGTTCCTTTACCACTCTTTTCTTCTTTCACTCTCTTCCAGATTGTGCAAAGTTTCCTCTTTCCTTCCCGTTCCTTTTGTCTCATGCTTTTACACTTGTCAGTCCAAAAGGAGGGGGGGGGGGATTTCTATATGGTAAATGCTTCAAAGTGGGGACTTCATCTGTGGTATGTCACAAATGGGACCTGCAACCAAATGTTGCAGTGCGTACTGCTGCTTTTGTTTAGCGTTCCAGCCAGCTCTTCCCTCCAAGTGTATTAAGCACAAACACACACACACACAGCGGGTCGCCCCATTCCATAATGATAATTTTATTCTTTAGACCCCACGCAACGGACTGGGTTTCCCCAGCCACGCTGGGCGGCATCCAACATGTATAGAAACATAATAAAACACTAGACGTTTTAAACAAAACCCTTCACTGTACAGGATTGCCTTCAGACGGCTCGGGAGTCGGAGAACTCCATACCCCCCAACATTTCTCCATTGAACATAGGGACACCCTAAGGGAAAAAAATTAACAGTAATCCTTCAAGTGGGTTGATTGGTTTGCCTAGACGTTAGTTAATGGGTTAATTGGTGAGCTATGAGGTGAAGGGGAGGGACAGATGCCTTGTCAATCAAAGAATGCCTTGTTAACCAACCGGAGGCAGCTTTGTCAATCCCAGCAGCCTTGTCAACCAATCAGAGGCAGCTTTCTCAATCCCAGCAGCAGGTATAAAACCAGCAGGCCATTGGCCTGCGCTCAGGCCACCCAGTTTCTCTCTCTCTTTTCCCTCTTGATTTGGATTTTCTTCTTCCCCCCCCCCACCTATTGTCATTTTTTTTTTCTTTAGTTCCTTTACCACTCTTTTCTTCTTTCACTCTCTTCCAGATTGTGCAAAGTTTCCTCTTTCCTTCCCGTTCCTTTTGTCTCATGCTTTTACACTTGTCAGTCCAAAAGGAGGGGGGGGGATTTCTATATGGTAAATGCTTCAAAGTGGGGACTTCATCTGTGGTATGTCACAAATGGGACCTGCAACCAAATGTTGCAGTGCGTACTGCTGCTTTTGTTTAGCGTTCCAGCCAGCTCTTCCCTCCAAGTGTATTAAGCACAAACACACACACACACAGCGGGTCGCCCCATTCCATAATGATAATTTTATTCTTTAGACCCCACGCAACGGACTGGGTTTCCCCAGCCACGCTGGGCGGCATCCAACATGTATAGAAACATAATAAAACACTAGACGTTTTAAACAAAACCCTTCACTGTACAGGATTGCCTTCAGACGGCTCGGGAGTCGGAGAACTCCATACCCCCCAACATTTCTCCATTGAACATAGGGACACCCTAAGGGAAAAAAATTAACAGTAATCCTTCAAGTGGGTTGATTGGTTTGCCTAGACGTTAGTTAATGGGTTAATTGGTGAGCTATGAGGTGAAGGGGAGGGACAGATGCCTTGTCAATCAAAGAATGCCTTGTTAACCAACCGGAGGCAGCTTTGTCAATCCCAGCAGCCTTGTCAACCAATCAGAGGCAGCTTTCTCAATCCCAGCAGCAGGTATAAAACCAGAAGGCCATTGGCCTGCGCTCAGGCCACCCAGTTTCTCTCTCTCTTTTCCCTCTTGATTTGGATTTTCTTCTTCCCCCCCCCCCACCTATTGTCATTTTTTTTTTTTTGTTTTCTTTAGTTCCTTTACCACTCTTTTCTTCTTTCACTCTCTTCCAGATTGTGCAAAGTTTCCTCTTTCCTTCCCGTTCCTTTTGTCTCATGCTTTTACACTTGTCAGTCCAAAAGGAGGGGGGGGGATTTCTATATGGTAAATGCTTCAAAGTGGGGACTTCATCTGTGGTATGTCACAAATGGGACCTGCAACCAAATGTTGCAGTGCGTACTGCTGCTTTTGTTTAGCGTTCCAGCCAGCTCTTCCCTCCAAGTGTATTAAGCACAAACACACACACACACAGCGGGTCGCCCCATTCCATAATGATAATTTTATTCTTTAGACCCCACGCAACGGACTGGGTTTCCCCAGCCACGCTGGGCGGCATCCAACATGTATAGAAACATAATAAAACACTAGACGTTTTAAACAAAACCCTTCACTGTACAGGATTGCCTTCAGACGGCTCGGGAGTCGGAGAACTCCATACCCCCCAACATTTCTCCATTGAACATAGGGACACCCTAAGGGAAAAAAATTAACAGTAATCCTTCAAGTGGGTTGATTGGTTTGCCTAGACGTTAGTTAATGGGCTAATTGGTGAGCTATGAGGTGAAGGGGAGGGACAGATGCCTTGTCAATCAAAGAATGCCTTGTTAACCAACCGGAGGCAGCTTTGTCAATCCCAGCAGCCTTGTCAACCAATCAGAGGCAGCTTTCTCAATCCCAGCAGCAGGTATAAAACCAGCAGGCCATTGGCCTGCGCTCAGGCCACCCAGTTTCTCTCTCTCTTTTCCCTCTTGATTTGGATTTGATTCTTCCCCCCCCCACCACCTATTGTCATTTTTTTTTTGTTTTCTTTAGTTCCTTTACCACTCTTTTCTTCTTTCACTCTCTTCCAGATTGTGCAAAGATTCCTCTTTCCTTCCCGTTCCTTTTGTCTCATGCTTTTACACTTGTCAGTCCAAAAGGAGGGGGGGGGATTTCTATATGCTAAATGCTTCAAAGTGGGGACTTCATCTGTGGTATGTCACAAATGGGACCTGCAACCAAATGTTGCAGTGCGTTCTGCTGCTTTTGTTTAGCGTTCCAGCCAGCTCTTCCCTCCAAGTGTATTAAGCACAAACACACACACACACAGCGGGTCGCCCCATTCCATAATGATAATTTTATTCTTTAGACCCCACGCAACGGACTGGGTTTCCCCAGCCACGCTGGGCGGCATCCAACATGTATAGAAACATAATAAAACACTAGACGTTTTAAACAAAACCCTTCACTGTACAGGATTGCCTTCAGACGGCTCGGGAGTCGGAGAACTCCATACCCCCCAACATTTCTCCACTGAACATAGGGACACCCTAAGGGAAAAAAATTAACAGTAATCCTTCAAGTGGGTTGATTGGTTTGCCTAGACGTTAGTTAATGGGTTAATTGGTGAGCTATGAGGTGAAGGGGAGGGACAGATGCCTTGTCAATCAAAGAATGCCTTGTTAACCAACCGGAGGCAGCTTTGTCAATCCCAGCAGCCTTGTCAACCAATCAGAGGCAGCTTTCTCAATCCCAGCAGCAGGTATAAAACCAGCAGGCCATTGGCCTGCGCTCAGGCCACCCAGTTTCTCTCTCTCTTTTCCCTCTTGATTTTGATTTTCTTCTTCCCCCCCCCCCACCTATTGTCATTTTTTTTTGTTGTTTTCTTTAGTTCCTTTACCACTCTTTTCTTCTTTCACTCTCTTCCAGATTGTGCAAAGTTTCCTCTTTCCTTCCCGTTCCTTTTGTCTCATGCTTTTACACTTGTCAGTCCAAAAGGAGGGGGGGGGGATTTCTATATGGTAAATGCTTCAAAGTGGGGACTTCATCTGTGGTATGTCACAAATGGGACCTGCAACCAAATGTTGCAGTGCGTTCTGCTGCTTTTGTTTAGCGTTCCAGCCAGCTCTTCCCTCCAAGTGTATTAAGCACAAACACACACACACACAGCGGGTCGCCCCATTCCATAATGATAATTTTATTCTTTAGACCCCACGCAACGGACTGGGTTTCCCCAGCCACGCTGGGCGGCATCCAACATGTATAGAAACATAATAAAACACTAGACGTTTTAAACAAAACCCTTCACTGTACAGGATTGCCTTCAGACGGCTCGGGAGTCGGAGAACTCCATACCCCCCAACATTTCTCCATTGAACATAGGGACACCCTAAGGGAAAAAAATTAACAGTAATCCTTCAAGTGGGTTGATTGGTTTGCCTAGACGTTAGTTAATGGGTTAATTGGTGAGCTATGAGGTGAAGGGGAGGGACAGATGCCTTGTCAATCAAAGAATGCCTTGTTAACCAACCGGAGGCAGCTTTGTCAATCACAGCAGCCTTGTCAACCAATCAGAGGCAGCTTTCTCAATCCCAGCAGCAGGTATAAAACCAGCAGGCCATTGGCCTGCGCTCAGGCCACCCAGTTTCTCTCTCTCTTTTCCCTCTTGATTTGGATTTTCTTCTCCCCCCCCCCCACCTATTGTCATTTTTTTTTTGTTTTCTTTAGTTCCTTTACCACTCTTTTCTTCTTTCACTCTCTTCCAGATTGTGCAAAGATTCCTCTTTCCTTCCCGTTCCTTTTGTCTCATGCTTTTACACTTGTCAGTCCAAAAGGAGGGGGGGGGATTTCTATATGGTAAATGCTTCAAAGTGGGGACTTCATCTGTGGTATGTCACAAATGGGACCTGCAACCAAATGTTGCAGTGCGTTCTGCTGCTTTTGTTTAGCGTTCCAGCCAGCTCTTCCCTCCAAGTGTATTAAGCACAAACACACACACACACAGCGGGTCGCCCCATTCCATAATGATAATTTTATTCTTTAGACCCCACGCAACGGACTGGGTTTCCCCAGCCACGCTGGGCGGCATCCAACATGTATAGAAACATCATAAAACACTAGACGTTTTAAACAAAACCCTTCACTGTACAGGATTGCCTTCAGACGGCTCGGGAGTCGGAGAACTCCATACCCCCCAACATTTCTCCATTGAACATAGGGACACCGTAAGGGAAAAAAATTAACAGTAATCCTTCAAGTGGGTTGATTGGTTTGCCTAGACGTTAGCTAATGGGTTAATTGGTGAGCTATGAGGTGAAGGGGAGGGACAGATGCCTTGTCAATCAAAGAATGCCTTGTTAACCAACCAGAGGCAGCTTTGTCAATCCCAGCAGCCTTGTCAACCAATCAGAGGCAGCTTTCTCAATCCCAGCAGCAGGTATAAAACCAGCAGGCCATTGGCCTGCGCTCAGGCCACCCAGTTTCTCTCTCTCTTTTCCCTCTTGATTTGGATTTTCTTCTCCCCCCCCCCACCTATTGTCATTTTTTTTTGTTTTCTTTAGTTCCTTTACCACTCTTTTCTTCTTTCACTCTCTTCCAGATTGTGCAAAGTTTCCTCTTTCCTTCCCGTTCCTTTTGTCTCATGCTTTTACACTTGTCAGTCCAAAAGGAGGGGGGGGGATTTCTATATGGTAAATGCTTCAAAGTGGGGACTTCATCTGTGGTATGTCACAAATGGGACCTGCAACCAAATGTTGCAGTGCGTTCTGCTGCTTTTGTTTAGCGTTCCAGCCAGCTCTTCCCTCCAAGTGTATTAAGCACAAACACACACACACACAGCGGGTCGCCCCATTCCATAATGATAATTTTATTCTTTAGACCCCACGCAACGGACTGGGTTTCCCCAGCCACGCTGGGCGGCATCCAACATGTATAGAAACATAATAAAACACTAGACGTTTTAAACAAAACCCTTCACTGTACAGGATTGCCTTCAGACGGCTCGGGAGTCGGAGAACTCCATACCCCCCAACATTTCTCCATTGAACATAGGGACACCCTAAGGGAAAAAAATTAACAGTAATCCTTCAAGTGGGTTGATTGGTTTGCCTAGACGTTAGTTAATGGGTTAATTGGTGAGCTATGAGGTGAAGGGGAGGGACAGATGCCTTGTCAATCAAAGAATGCCTTGTTAACCAACCGGAGGCAGCTTTGTCAATCCCAGCAGCCTTGTCAACCAATCAGAGGCAGCTTTCTCAATCCCAGCAGCAGGTATAAAACCAGCAGGCCATTGGCCTGCGCTCAGGCCACCCAGTTTCTCTCTCTCTTTTCCCTCTTGATTTGGATTTTCTTCTCCCCCCCCCCACCTATTGTCATTTTTTTTTCTTTAGTTCCTTTACCACTCTTTTCTTCTTTCACTCTCTTCCAGATTGTGCAAAGTTTCCTCTTTCCTTCCCGTTCCTTTTGTCTCATGCTTTTACACTTGTCAGTCCAAAAGGAGGGGGGGGGGATTTCTATATGGTAAATGCTTCAAAGTGGGGACTTCATCTGTGGTATGTCACAAATGGGACCTGCAACCAAATGTTGCAGTGCGTTCTGCTGCTTTTGTTTAGCGTTCCAGCCAGCTCTTCCCTCCAAGTGTATTAAGCACAAACACACACACACACAGCGGGTCGCCCCATTCCATAATGATAATTTTATTCTTTAGACCCCACGCAACGGACTGGGTTTCCCCAGCCACGCTGGGCGGCATCCAACATGTATAGAAACATCATAAAACACTAGACGTTTTAAACAAAACCCTTCACTGTACAGGATTGCCTTCAGACGGCTCGGGAGTCGGAGAACTCCATACCCCCCAACATTTCTCCATTGAACATAGGGACACCGTAAGGGAAAAAAATTAACAGTAATCCTTCAAGTGGGTTGATTGGTTTGCCTAGACGTTAGCTAATGGGTTAATTGGTGAGCTATGAGGTGAAGGGGAGGGACAGATGCCTTGTCAATCAAAGAATGCCTTGTTAACCAACCAGAGGCAGCTTTGTCAATCCCAGCAGCCTTGTCAACCAATCAGAGGCAGCTTTCTCAATCCCAGCAGCAGGTATAAAACCAGCAGGCCATTGGCCTGCGCTCAGGCCACCCAGTTTCTCTCTCTCTTTTCCCTCTTGATTTGGATTTTCTTCTCCCCCCCCCCACCTATTGTCATTTTTTTTTGTTTTCTTTAGTTCCTTTACCACTCTTTTCTTCTTTCACTCTCTTCCAGATTGTGCAAAGTTTCCTCTTTCCTTCCCGTTCCTTTTGTCTCATGCTTTTACACTTGTCAGTCCAAAAGGAGGGGGGGGGGATTTCTATATGGTAAATGCTTCAAAGTGGGGACTTCATCTGTGGTATGTCACAAATGGGACCTGCAACCAAATGTTGCAGTGCGTTCTGCTGCTTTTGTTTAGCGTTCCAGCCAGCTCTTCCCTCCAAGTGTATTAAGCACAAACACACACACACACAGCGGGTCGCCCCATTCCATAATGATAATTTTATTCTTTAGACCCCACGCAACGGACTGGGTTTCCCCAGCCACGCTGGGCGGCATCCAACATGTATAGAAACATAATAAAACACTAGACGTTTTAAACAAAACCCTTCACTGTACAGGATTGCCTTCAGACGGCTCGGGAGTCGGAGAAATCCATACCCCCCAACATTTCTCCATTGAACATAGGGACACCCTAAGGGAAAAAAATTAACAGTAATCCTTCAAGTGGGTTGATTGGTTTGCCTAGACGTTAGTTAATGGGTTAATTGGTGAGCTATGAGGTGAAGGGGAGGGACAGATGCCTTGTCAATCAAAGAATGCCTTGTTAACCAACCGGAGGCAGCTTTGTCAATGCCAGCAGCCTTGTCAACCAATCAGAGGCAGCTTTCTCAATCCCAGCAGCAGGTATAAAACCAGCAGGCCATTGGCCTGCGCTCAGGCCACCCAGTTTCTCTCTCTCTTTTCCCTCTTGATTTGGATTTTCTTCTCTCCCCCCCCCACCTATTGTCATTTTTTTTTCTTTAGTTCCTTTACCACTCTTTTCTTCTTTCACTCTCTTCCAGATTGTGCAAAGTTTCCTCTTTCCTTCCCGTTCCTTTTGTCTCATGCTTTTACACTTGTCAGTCCAAAAGGAGGGGGGGGGGATTTCTATATGGTAAATGCTTCAAAGTGGGGACTTCATCTGTGGTATGTCACAAATGGGACCTGCAACCAAATGTTGCAGTGCGTTCTGCTGCTTTTGTTTAGCGTTCCAGCCAGCTCTTCCCTCCAAGTGTATTAAGCACAAACACACACACACACAGCGGGTCGCCCCATTCCATAATGATAATTTTATTCTTTAGACCCCACGCAACGGACTGGGTTTCCCCAGCCACGCTGGGCGGCATCCAACATGTATAGAAACATAATAAAACACTAGACGTTTTAAACAAAACCCTTCACTGTACAGGATTGCCTTCAGACGGCTCGGGAGTCGGAGAACTCCATACCCCCCAACATTTCTCCATTGAACATAGGGACACCCTAAGGGAAAAAAATTAACAGTAATCCTTCAAGTGGGTTGATTGGTTTGCCTAGACGTTAGTTAATGGGTTAATTGGTGAGCTATGAGGTGAAGGGGAGGGACAGATGCCTTGTCAATCAAAGAATGCCTTGTTAACCAACCAGAGGCAGCTTTGTCAATCCCAGCAGCCTTGTCAACCAATCAGAGGCAGCTTTCTCAATCCCAGCAGCAGGTATAAAACCAGCAGGCCCGCGCTCAGGCCACCCAGTTTCTCTCTCTCTTTTCCCTCTTGATTTGGATTTTCTTCCCCCCCCCCCACCTATTTTCATTTTTTTTGTTTTCTTTAGTTCCTTTACCACTCTTTTCTTCTTTCACTCTCTTCCAGATTGTGCAAAGTTTCCTCTTTCCTTCCCGTTCCTTTTGTCTCATGCTTTTACACTTGTCAGTCCAAAAGGAGGGGGGGGGATTTCTATATGGTAAATGCTTCAAAGTGGGGACTTCATCTGTGGCATGTCACAAATGGGACCTGCAACCAAATGTTGCAGTGCGTTCTGCTGCTTTTGTTTAGCGTTCCAGCCAGCTCTTCCCTCCAAGTGTATTAAGCACAAACACACACACACACAGCGGGTCGCCCCATTCCATAATGATAATTTTATTCTTTAGACCCCACGCAACGGACTGGGTTTCCCCAGCCACGCTGGGCGGCATCCAACATGTATAGAAACATAATAAAACACTAGACGTTTTAAACAAACCCCTTCACTGTACAGGATTGCCTTCAGACGGCTCGGGAGTCGGAGAACTCCATACCCCCCAACATTTCTCCATTGAACATAGGGACACCCTAAGGGAAAAAAATTAACAGTAATCCTTCAAGTGGGTTGATTGGTTTGCCTAGACGTTAGCTAATGGGTTAATTGGTGAGCTATGAGGTGAAGGGGAGGGACAGATGCCTTGTCAATCAAAGAATGCCTTGTTAACCAACCAGAGGCAGCTTTGTCAATCCCAGCAGCCTTGTCAACCAATCAGAGGCAGCTTTCTCAATCCCAGCAGCAGGTATAAAACCAGCAGGCCATTGGCCTGCGCTCAGGCCACCCAGTTTCTCTCTCTCTTTTCCCTCTTGATTTGGATTTGATTCTCCCCCCCCCCCACCTATTGTCATTTTTTTTTTGTTTTCTTTAGTTCCTTTACCACTCTTTTCTTCTTTCACTCTCTTCCAGATTGTGCAAAGTTTCCTCTTTCCTTCCCGTTCCTTTTGTCTCATGCTTTTACACTTGTCAGTCCAAAAGGAGGGGGGGGATTTCTATATGGTAAATGCTTCAAAGTGGGGACTTCATCTGTGGTATGTCACAAATGGGACCTGCAACCAAATGTTGCAGTGCGTTCTGCTGCTTTTGTTTAGCGTTCCAGCCAGCTCTTCCCTCCAAGTGTATTAAGCACAAACACACACACACACAGCGGGTCGCCCCATTCCATAATGATAATTTTATTCTTTAGACCCCACGCAACGGACTGGGTTTCCCCAGCCACGCTGGGCGGCATCCAGCATGTATAGAAACATAATAAAACACTAGACGTTTTAAACAAACCCCTTCACTGTACAGGATTGCCTTCAGACGGCTCGGGAGTCTGAGAACTCCATACCCCCCAACATTTCTCCATTGAACATAGGGACACCCTAAGGGAAAAAAATTAACAGTAATCCTTCAAGTGGGTTGATTGGTTTGCCTAGACGTTAGTTAATGGGTTAATTGGTGAGCTATGAGGTGAAGGGGAGGGACAGATGCCTTGTCAATCAAAGAATGCCTTGTTAACCAACCAGAGGCAGCTTTGTCAATCCCAGCAGCCTTGTCAACCAATCAGAGGCAGCTTTCTCAATCCCAGCAGCAGGTATAAAACCAGCAGGCCCGGCCTGCGCTCAGGCCACCCAGTTTCTCTCTCTCTTTTCCCTCTTGATTTGGATTTTCTTCTCCCCCCCCCCCCCACCTATTGTCATTTTTTTTTTGTTTTCTTTAGTTCCTTTACCACTCTTTTCTTCTTTCACTCTCTTCCAGATTGTGCAAAGTTTCCTCTTTCCTTCCCGTTCCTTTTGTCTCATGCTTTTACACTTGTCAGTCCAAAAGGAGGGGGGGATTTCTATATGGTAAATGCTTCAAAGTGGGGACTTCATCTGTGGTATGTCAAAAATGGGACCTGCAACCAAATGTTGCAGTGCGTTCTGCTGCTTTTGTTTAGCGTTCCAGCCAGCTCTTCCCTCCAAGTGTATTAAGCACAAACACACACACACACAGCGGGTCGCCCCATTCCATAATGATAATTTTATTCTTTAGACCCCACGCAACGGACTGGGTTTCCCCAGCCACGCTGGGCGGCATCCAACATGTATAGAAACATAATAAAACACTAGACGTTTTAAACAAAACCCTTCACTGTACAGGATTGCCTTCAGACGGCTCGGGAGTCGGAGAACTCCATACCCCCCAACATTTCTCCATTGAACATAGGGACACCATAAGGGAAAAAAATTAACAGTAATCCTTCAAGTGGGTTGATTGGTTTGCCTAGACGTTAGTTAATGGGTTGATTGGTGAGCTATGAGGTGAAGGGGAGGGACAGATGTCTTGTCAATCAAAGAATGCCTTGTTAACCAACCAGAGGCAGCTTTGTCAATCCCAGCAGCCTTGTCAACCAATCAGAGGCAGCTTTCTCAATCCCAGCAGCAGGTATAAAACCAGCAGGCCATTGGCCATTGGCCTGCGCTCAGGCCACCAATTTCTCTCTCTCTTTTCCCTCTTGATTTGGATTTTTTTCTTCTCCCCCCCCCCCACCTATTGTGTTTTTTTTTTTTTTTGTTTAGTTCCTTTACCACTCTTTTCTTCTTTCACTCTCTTCCAGATTGTGCAAAGTTTCCTCTTTCCTTCCAGCTCCTTTTGTCTCATGCTTTTACATTTGTCAGTCCAAAGGAGGAGGAGGATTTCTATATGGTAAATGCTTCAAAGTAGGGACTTCATCTGTGGTATGTCACAAATGGGACCTGCAACCAAATGTTGCAGTGCGTTCTGCTGCTTCTGTTTAGAGTTCCAGCAAGCTCTTCCCTCCAAGTGCATTAATCACAAACACACACACACAGCGGGTCGCCCCATTCCATAATGATAATTTTATTCTTTATGCCGCACGCAACGGACTGGGTTGCCCCAGGCACGCTGGGCGGCATCCAACATGTATAGAAACATATTAAAACACTAGACGTTTTAAACAAAACCCTTCACTGTACAGGATTGCCTTCAGACGGCTCGGGAGTCGGAGAACTCCATACCCCCCAACATTTCTCCAATGAACATAGGGACACCCTAAGAAAAAAAGATGAACAGTAATCCTTCAAGTGGGTTGATTGGTTCGGCTAGACGTTAGTTAATGGGTTAATTGGTGAGCTATGAGGTGAAGGGGAGGGACAGATGCCTTGTCAATCAAAGAATGCCTTGTTAACCAACCGGAGGCAGCTTTGTCAATCCCAGCAGCCTTGTCAACCAATCAGAGGCAGCTTTCTCAATCCCAGCAGCAGGTATAAAACCAGCAGGCCATTGGCCTGCGCTCAGGACACCAATTTCTCTCTCTCTTTTCCCTCTTGATTTGGATTTTTTTCTTCTCCCCCCCCCCACCTATTGTGTGTTTTTTTTTTTTTTTTAGTTCCTTTACCACTCTTTTCTTCTTTCACTCTCTTCCAGATTGTGCAAAGTTTCCTCTTTCCTTCCAGCTCCTTTTGTCTCATGCTTTTACGTTTGTCAGTCCAAAAGGAGGAGGAGGATTTCTATATGGTAAATGCTTCAAAGTAGGGACTTCATCTGTGGTATGTCACAAATGGGACCTGCAACCAAATGTTGCAGTGCGTTCTGCTGCTTCTGTTTAGAGTTCCAGCAAGCTCTTCCCTCCAAGTGCATTAATCACAAACACACACACACAGCGGGTCGCCCCATTCCATAATGATAATTTTATTCTTTATGCCGCACGCAACGGACTGGGTTGCCCCAGGCACGCTGGGCGGCATCCAACATGTATAGAAACATATTAAAACACTAGACGTTTTAAACAAAACCCTTCACTGTACAGGATTGCCTTCAGACGGCTCGGGAGTCGGAGAACTCCATACCCCCCAACATTTCTCCAATGAACATAGGGACACCCTAAGAAAAAAAGATGAACAGTAATCCTTCAAGTGGGTTGATTGGTTCGGCTAGACGTTAGTTAATGGGTTAATTGGTGAGCTATGAGGTGAAGGGGAGGGACAGATGCCTTGTCAATCAAAGAATGCCTTGTTAACCAACCGGAGGCAGCTTTGTCAATCCCAGCAGCCTTGTCAACCAATCAGAGGCAGCTTTCTCAATCCCAGCAGCAGGTATAAAACCAGCAGGCCATTGGCCTGCGCTCAGGCCACCCAGTTTCTCTCTCTCTTTTCCCTCTTGATTTGGATTTTCTTCTCCCCCCCCCCCCACCTATTGTCATTTTTTTTTTTGTTTTCTTTAGTTCCTTTACCACTCTTTTCTTCTTTCACTCTCTTCCAGATTGTGCAAAGTTTCCTCTTTCCTTCCCGTTCCTTTTGTCTCATGCTTTTACACTTGTCAGTCCAAAAGGAGGGGGGGGGGATTTCTATATGGTAAATGCTTCAAAGTGGGGACTTCATCTGTGGTATGTCAGAAATGGGACCTGCAACCAAATGTTGCAGTGCGTTCTCCTGCTTTTGTTTAGCGTTCCAGCCAGCTCTTCCCTCCAAGTGTATTAAGCACAAACACACACACACACAGCGGGTCGCCCCATTCCATAATGATAATTTTATTCTTTAGACCCCACGCAACGGACTGGGTTTCCCCAGCCACGCTGGGCGGCATCCAACATGTATAGAAACATAATAAAACACTAGACGTTTTAAACAAAACCCTTCACTGTACAGGATTGCCTTCAGACGGCTCGGGAGTCGGAGAACTCCATACCCCCCAACATTTCTCCATTGAACATAGGGACACCCTAAGGGAAAAAAATTAACAGTAATCCTTCAAGTGGGTTGATTGGTTTGCCTAGACGTTAGTTAATGGGTTAATTGGTGAGCTATGAGGTGAAGGGGAGGGACAGATGCCTTGTCAATCAAAGAATGCCTTGTTAACCAACCGGAGGCAGCTTTGTCAATCCCAGCAGCCTTGTCAACCAATCAGAGGCAGCTTTCTCAATCCCAGCAGCAGGTATAAAACCAGCAGGCCATTGGCCTGCGCTCAGGCCACCCAGTTTCTCTCTCTCTTTTCCCTCTTGATTTGGATTTTCTTCTCCCCCCCCCCACCTATTGTGTTGTTTTTTTTTGTTTTCTTTAGTTCCTTTACCACTCTTTTCTTCTTTCACTCTCTTCCAGATTGTGCAAAGTTTCCTCTTTCCTTCCCGTTCCTTTTGTCTCATGCTTTTACACTTGTCAGTCCAAAAGGAGGGGGGGGGATTTCTATATGGTAAATGCTTCAAAGTGGGGACTTCATCTGTGGTATGTCACAAATGGGACCTGCAACCAAATGTTGCAGTGCGTTCTGCTGCTTTTGTTTAGCGTTCCAGCCAGCTCTTCCCTCCAAGTGTATTAAGCACAAACACACACACACACAGCGGGTCGCCCCATTCCATAATGATAATTTTATTCTTTAGACCCCACGCAACGGACTGGGTTTCCCCAGCCACGCTGGGCGGCATCCAACATGTATAGAAACATAATAAAACACTAGACGTTTTAAACAAAACCCTTCACTGTACAGGATTGCCTTCGGACGGCTCGGGAGTCGGAGAACTCCATACCCCCCAACATTTCTCCATTGAACATAGGGACACCCTAAGGGAAAAAAATTAACAGTAATCCTTCAAGTGGGTTGATTGGTTTGCCTAGACGTTAGTTAATGGGTTAATTGGTGAGCTATGAGGTGAAGGGGAGGGACAGATGCCTTGTCAATCAAAGAATGCCTGGTTAACCAACCAGAGGCAGCCTTGTCAATCCCAGCAGCCTTTGCAACCAATCAGAGGCAGCTTTGTCAATCCCAGCAGCAGGTATAAAACCAGCAGGCCATTGGCCTGCGCTCAGGCCACCAATTTCTCTCTCTCTTTTCCCTCTTGATTTGGATTTTTTTCTTCTCCCCCCCCCACCTATTGTGTTTTTTTTTTTTTTTAGTTCCTTTACCACTCTTTTCTTCTTTCACTCTCTTCCAGATTGTGCAAAGTTTCCTCTTTCCTTCCAGCTCCTTTTGTCTCATGCTTTTACGTTTGTCAGTCCAAAAGGAGGAGGAGGATTTCTATATGGTAAATGCTTCAAAGTAGGGACTTCATCTGTGGTATGTCACAAATGGGACCTGCAACCAAATGTTGCAGTGCGTTCTGCTGCTTCTGTTTAGAGTTCCAGCAAGCTCTTCCCTCCAAGTGCATTAATCACAAACACACACACACAGCGGGTCGCCCCATTCCATAATGATAATTTTATTCTTTATGCCGCACGCAACGGACTGGGTTGCCCCAGGCACGCTGGGCGGCATCCAACATGTATAGAAACATATTAAAACACTAGACGTTTTAAACAAAACCCTTCACTGTACAGGATTGCCTTCAGACGGCTCGGGAGTCGGAGAACTCCATACCCCCCAACATTTCTCCAATGAACATAGGGACACCCTAAGAAAAAAAGATGAACAGTAATCCTTCAAGTGGGTTGATTGGTTCGGCTAGACGTTAGTTAATGGGTTAATTGGTGAGCTATGAGGTGAAGGGGAGGGACAGATGCCTTGTCAATCAAAGAATGCCTGGTTAACCAACCAGAGGCAGCCTTGTCAATCCCAGCAGCCTTTGCAACCAATCAGAGGCAGCTTTGTCAATCCCAGCAGCAGGTATAAAACCAGCAGGCCATTGGCCTGCGCTCAGGCCACCAATTTCTCTCTCTCTTTTCCCTCTTGATTTGGATTTTTTTCTTCTCCCCCCCCCCACCTATTGTGTTTTTTTTTGTTTTTTTTTAGTTCCTTTACCACTCTTTTCTTCTTTCACTCTCTTCCAGATTGTGCAAAGTTTCCTCTTTCCTTCCAGCTCCTTTTGTCTCATGCTTTTACGTTTGTCAGTCCAAAAGGAGGAGGAGGATTTCTATATGGTAAATGCTTCAAAGTAGGGACTTCATCTGTGGTATGTCACAAATGGGACCTGCAACCAAATGTTGCAGTGCGTTCTGCTGCTTCTGTTTAGAGTTCCAGCAAGCTCTTCCCTCCAAGTGCATTAATCACAAACACACACACACAGCGGGTCGCCCCATTCCATAATGATAATTTTATTCTTTATGCCGCACGCAACGGACTGGGTTGCCCCAGGCACGCTGGGCGGCATCCAACATGTATAGAAACATATTAAAACACTAGACGTTTTAAACAAAACCCTTCACTGTACAGGATTGCCTTCAGACGGCTCGGGAGTCGGAGAACTCCATACCCCCCAACATTTCTCCAATGAACATAGGGACACCCTAAGAAAAAAAGATGAACAGTAATCCTTCAAGTGGGTTGATTGGTTCGGCTAGACGTTAGTTAATGGGTTAATTGGTGAGCTATGAGGTGAAGGGGAGGGACAGATGCCTTGTCAATGAAAGAATGCCTGGTTAACCAACCAGAGGCAGCCTTGTCAATCCCAGCAGCCTTTGCAACCAATCAGAGGCAGCTTTGTCAATCCCAGCAGCAGGTATAAAACCAGCAGGCCTGGCCATTGGCCTGCGCTCAGGCCATTGGCCTGCGCTCAGGCCACCAATTTCTCTCTCTCTTTTCCCTCTTGATTTGGATTTTTTTCTTCTCCCCCCCCCCCCACCTATTGTGGTTTTTTTTTTTTTAGTTCCTTTACCACTCTTTTCTTCTTTCACTCTCTTCCAGATTGTGCAAAGTTTCCTCTTTCCTTCCAGCTCCTTTTGTCTCATGCTTTTACGTTTGTCAGTCCAAAAGGAGGAGGAGGATTTCTATATGGTAAATGCTTCAAAGTAGGGACTTCATCTGTGGTATGTCACAAATGGGACCTGCAACCAAATGTTGCAGTGCGTTCTGCTGCTTCTGTTTAGAGTTCCAGCAAGCTCTTCCCTCCAAGTGCATTAATCACAAACACACACACACAGCGGGTCGCCCCATTCCATAATGATAATTTTATTCTTTATGCCGCACGCAACGGACTGGGTTGCCCCAGGCACGCTGGGCGGCATCCAACATGTATAGAAACATATTAAAACACTAGACGTTTTAAACAAAACCCTTCACTGTACAGGATTGCCTTCAGACGGCTCGGGAGTCGGAGAACTCCATACCCCCCAACATTTCTCCAATGAACATAGGGACACCCTAAGAAAAAAAGATGAACAGTAATCCTTCAAGTGGGTTGATTGGTTCGGCTAGACGTTAGTTAATGGGTTAATTGGTGAGCTATGAGGTGAAGGGGAGGGACAGATGCCTTGTCAATCAAAGAATGCCTGGTTAACCAACCAGAGGCAGCCTTGTCAATCCCAGCAGCCTTTGCAACCAATCAGAGGCAGCTTTGTCAATCCCAGCAGCAGGTATAAAACCAGCAGGCGTGGCCTGCGCTCAGGCCATTGGCCTGCGCTCAGGCCATTGGCCTGCGCTCAGGCCACCAATTTCTCTCTCTCTTTTCCCTCTTGATTTGGATTTTTTTCTTCTCCCCCCCCCCACCTATTGTGGTTTTTTTTTTTTTAGTTCCTTTACCACTCTTTTCTTCTTTCACTCTCTTCCAGATTGTGCAAAGTTTCCTCTTTCCTTCCAGCTCCTTTTGTCTCATGCTTTTACGTTTGTCAGTCCAAAAGGAGGAGGAGGATTTCTATATGGTAAATGCTTCAAAGTAGGGACTTCATCTGTGGTATGTCACAAATGGGACCTGCAACCAAATGTTGCAGTGCGTTCTGCTGCTTCTGTTTAGAGTTCCAGCAAGCTCTTCCCTCCAAGTGCATTAATCACAAACACACACACACAGCGGGTCGCCCCATTCCATAATGATAATTTTATTCTTTATGCCGCACGCAACGGACTGGGTTGCCCCAGGCACGCTGGGCGGCATCCAACATGTATAGAAACATATTAAAACACTAGACGTTTTAAACAAAACCCTTCACTGTACAGGATTGCCTTCAGACGGCTCGGGAGTCGGAGAACTCCATACCCCCCAACATTTCTCCAATGAACATAGGGACACCCTAAGAAAAAAAGATGAACAGTAATCCTTCAAGTGGGTTGATTGGTTCGGCTAGACGTTAGTTAATGGGTTAATTGGTGAGCTATGAGGTGAAGGGGAGGGACAGATGCCTTGTCAATCAAAGAATGCCTGGTTAACCAACCAGAGGCAGCCTTGTCAATCCCAGCAGCCTTTGCAACCAATCAGAGGCAGCTTTGTCAATCCCAGCAGCAGGTATAAAACCAGCAGGCCATTGGCCTGCGCTCAGGCCACCAATTTCTCTCTCTCTTTTCCCTCTTGATTTGGATTTTTTTCTTCTCCCCCCCCCCACCTATTGTGTTTTTTTTTTTGTTTTTTTTTAGTTCCTTTACCACTCTTTTCTTCTTTCACTCTCTTCCAGATTGTGCAAAGTTTCCTCTTTCCTTCCAGCTCCTTTTGTCTCATGCTTTTACGTTTGTCAGTCCAAAAGGAGGAGGAGGATTTCTATATGGTAAATGCTTCAAAGTAGGGACTTCATCTGTGGTATGTCACAAATGGGACCTGCAACCAAATGTTGCAGTGCGTTCTGCTGCTTCTGTTTAGAGTTCCAGCAAGCTCTTCCCTCCAAGTGCATTAATCACAAACACACACACACAGCGGGTCGCCCCATTCCATAATGATAATTTTATTCTTTATGCCGCACGCAACGGACTGGGTTGCCCCAGGCACGCTGGGCGGCATCCAACATGTATAGAAACATATTAAAACACTAGACGTTTTAAACAAAACCCTTCACTGTACAGGATTGCCTTCAGACGGCTCGGGAGTCGGAGAACTCCATACCCCCCAACATTTCTCCAATGAACATAGGGACACCCTAAGAAAAAAAGATGAACAGTAATCCTTCAAGTGGGTTGATTGGTTCGGCTAGACGTTAGTTAATGGGTTAATTGGTGAGCTATGAGGTGAAGGGGAGGGACAGATGCCTTGTCAATGAAAGAATGCCTGGTTAACCAACCAGAGGCAGCCTTGTCAATCCCAGCAGCCTTTGCAACCAATCAGAGGCAGCTTTGTCAATCCCAGCAGCAGGTATAAAACCAGCAGGCCTGGCCTGCGCTCAGGCCATTGGCCTGCGCTCAGGCCATTGGCCTGCGCTCAGGCCATTGGCCTGCGCTCAGGCCATTGGCCTGCGCTCAGGCCATTGGCCTGCGCTCAGGCCATTGGCCTGCGCTCAGGCCATTGGCCTGCGCTCAGGCCATTGGCCTGCGCTCAGGCCATTGGCCTGCGCTCAGGCCATTGGCCTGCGCTCAGGCCATTGGCCTGCGCTCAGGCCATTGGCCTGCGCTCAGGCCATTGGCCTGCGCTCAGGCCATTGGCCTGCGCTCAGGCCATTGGCCTGCGCTCAGGCCATTGGCCTGCGCTCAGGCCATTGGCCTGCGCTCAGGCCATTGGCCTGCGCTCAGGCCATTGGCCTGCGCTCAGGCCACCAATTTCTCTCTCTCTTTTCCCTCTTGATTTGGATTTTTTTCTTCTCCCCCCCCCCCCACCTATTGTGGTTTTTTTTTTTTTAGTTCCTTTACCACTCTTTTCTTCTTTCACTCTCTTCCAGATTGTGCAAAGTTTCCTCTTTCCTTCCAGCTCCTTTTGTCTCATGCTTTTACGTTTGTCAGTCCAAAAGGAGGAGGAGGATTTCTATATGGTAAATGCTTCAAAGTAGGGACTTCATCTGTGGTATGTCACAAATGGGACCTGCAACCAAATGTTGCAGTGCGTTCTGCTGCTTCTGTTTAGAGTTCCAGCAAGCTCTTCCCTCCAAGTGCATTAATCACAAACACACACACACAGCGGGTCGCCCCATTCCATAATGATAATTTTATTCTTTATGCCGCACGCAACGGACTGGGTTGCCCCAGGCACGCTGGGCGGCATCCAACATGTATAGAAACATATTAAAACACTAGACGTTTTAAACAAAACCCTTCACTGTACAGGATTGCCTTCAGACGGCTCGGGAGTCGGAGAACTCCATACCCCCCAACATTTCTCCATTGAACATAGGGACACCCTAAGGGAAAAAAATTAACAGTAATCCTTCAAGTGGGTTGATTGGTTTGCCTAGACGTTAGCTAATGGGTTAATTGGTGAGCTATGAGGTGAAGGGGAGGGACAGATGCCTTGTCAATCAAAGAATGCCTTGTTAACCAACCAGAGGCAGCTTTGTCAATCCCAGCAGCCTTGTCAACCAATCAGAGGCAGCTTTCTCAATCCCAGCAGCAGGTATAAAACCAGCAGGCCATTGGCCTGCGCTCAGGCCACCCAGTTTCTCTCTCTCTTTTCCCTCTTGATTTGGATTTGATTCTCCCCCCCCCCACCTATTGTCATTTTTTTTTTGTTTTCTTTAGTTCCTTTACCACTCTTTTCTTCTTTCACTCTCTTCCAGATTGTGCAAAGTTTCCTCTTTCCTTCCCGTTCCTTTTGTCTCATGCTTTTACACTTGTCAGTCCAAAAGGAGGGGGGGGATTTCTATATGGTAAATGCTTCAAAGTGGGGACTTCATCTGTGGTATGTCACAAATGGGACCTGCAACCAAATGTTGCAGTGCGTTCTGCTGCTTTTGTTTAGCGTTCCAGCCAGCTCTTCCCTCCAAGTGTATTAAGCACAAACACACACACACACAGCGGGTCGCCCCATTCCATAATGATAATTTTATTCTTTAGACCCCACGCAACGGACTGGGTTTCCCCAGCCACGCTGGGCGGCATCCAGCATGTATAGAAACATAATAAAACACTAGACGTTTTAAACAAACCCCTTCACTGTACAGGATTGCCTTCAGACGGCTCGGGAGTCGGAGAACTCCATACCCCCCAACATTTCTCCATTGAACATAGGGACACCCTAAGGGAAAAAAATTAACAGTAATCCTTCAAGTGGGTTGATTGGTTTGCCTAGACGTTAGTTAATGGGTTAATTGGTGAGCTATGAGGTGAAGGGGAGGGACAGATGCCTTGTCAATCAAAGAATGCCTTGTTAACCAACCAGAGGCAGCTTTGTCAATCCCAGCAGCCTTGTCAACCAATCAGAGGCAGCTTTCTCAATCCCAGCAGCAGGTATAAAACCAGCAGGCCCGGCCTGCGCTCAGGCCACCCAGTTTCTCTCTCTCTTTTCCCTCTTGATTTGGATTTTCTTCTCCCCCCCCCCACCTATTGTCATTTTTTTTTTGTTTTCTTTAGTTCCTTTACCACTCTTTTCTTCTTTCACTCTCTTCCAGATTGTGCAAAGTTTCCTCTTTCCTTCCCGTTCCTTTTGTCTCATGCTTTTACACTTGTCAGTCCAAAAGGAGGGGGGGATTTCTATATGGTAAATGCTTCAAAGTGGGGACTTCATCTGTGGTATGTCAAAAATGGGACCTGCAACCAAATGTTGCAGTGCGTTCTGCTGCTTTTGTTTAGCGTTCCAGCCAGCTCTTCCCTCCAAGTGTATTAAGCACAAACACACACACACACAGCGGGTCGCCCCATTCCATAATGATAATTTTATTCTTTAGACCCCACGCAACGGACTGGGTTTCCCCAGCCACGCTGGGCGGCATCCAACATGTATAGAAACATAATAAAACACTAGACGTTTTAAACAAAACCCTTCACTGTACAGGATTGCCTTCAGACGGCTCGGGAGTCGGAGAACTCCATACCCCCCAACATTTCTCCATTGAACATAGGGACACCATAAGGGAAAAAAATTAACAGTAATCCTTCAAGTGGGTTGATTGGTTTGCCTAGACGTTAGTTAATGGGTTGATTGGTGAGCTATGAGGTGAAGGGGAGGGACAGATGTCTTGTCAATCAAAGAATGCCTTGTTAACCAACCAGAGGCAGCTTTGTCAATCCCAGCAGCCTTGTCAACCAATCAGAGGCAGCTTTCTCAATCCCAGCAGCAGGTATAAAACCAGCAGGCCATTGGCCATTGGCCTGCGCTCAGGCCACCAATTTCTCTCTCTCTTTTCCCTCTTGATTTGGATTTTTTTCTTCTCCCCCCCCCCCACCTATTGTGTTTTTTTTTTTTTTTTTTTAGTTCCTTTACCACTCTTTTCTTCTTTCACTCTCTTCCAGATTGTGCAAAGTTTCCTCTTTCCTTCCAGCTCCTTTTGTCTCATGCTTTTACATTTGTCAGTCCAAAGGAGGAGGAGGATTTCTATATGGTAAATGCTTCAAAGTAGGGACTTCATCTGTGGTATGTCACAAATGGGACCTGCAACCAAATGTTGCAGTGCGTTCTGCTGCTTCTGTTTAGAGTTCCAGCAAGCTCTTCCCTCCAAGTGCATTAATCACAAACACACACACACAGCGGGTCGCCCCATTCCATAATGATAATTTTATTCTTTATGCCGCACGCAACGGACTGGGTTGCCCCAGGCACGCTGGGCGGCATCCAACATGTATAGAAACATATTAAAACACTAGACGTTTTAAACAAAACCCTTCACTGTACAGGATTGCCTTCAGACGGCTCGGGAGTCGGAGAACTCCATACCCCCCAACATTTCTCCAATGAACATAGGGACACCCTAAGAAAAAAAGATGAACAGTAATCCTTCAAGTGGGTTGATTGGTTCGGCTAGACGTTAGTTAATGGGTTAATTGGTGAGCTATGAGGTGAAGGGGAGGGACAGATGCCTTGTCAATCAAAGAATGCCTTGTTAACCAACCGGAGGCAGCTTTGTCAATCCCAGCAGCCTTGTCAACCAATCAGAGGCAGCTTTCTCAATCCCAGCAGCAGGTATAAAACCAGCAGGCCATTGGCCTGCGCTCAGGACACCAATTTCTCTCTCTCTTTTCCCTCTTGATTTGGATTTTTTTCTTCTCCCCCCCCCCACCTATTGTGTGTTTTTTTTTTTTTTTAGTTCCTTTACCACTCTTTTCTTCTTTCACTCTCTTCCAGATTGTGCAAAGTTTCCTCTTTCCTTCCAGCTCCTTTTGTCTCATGCTTTTACGTTTGTCAGTCCAAAAGGAGGAGGAGGATTTCTATATGGTAAATGCTTCAAAGTAGGGACTTCATCTGTGGTATGTCACAAATGGGACCTGCAACCAAATGTTGCAGTGCGTTCTGCTGCTTCTGTTTAGAGTTCCAGCAAGCTCTTCCCTCCAAGTGCATTAATCACAAACACACACACACAGCGGGTCGCCCCATTCCATAATGATAATTTTATTCTTTATGCCGCACGCAACGGACTGGGTTGCCCCAGGCACGCTGGGCGGCATCCAACATGTATAGAAACATATTAAAACACTAGACGTTTTAAACAAAACCCTTCACTGTACAGGATTGCCTTCAGACGGCTCGGGAGTCGGAGAACTCCATACCCCCCAACATTTCTCCAATGAACATAGGGACACCCTAAGAAAAAAAGATGAACAGTAATCCTTCAAGTGGGTTGATTGGTTCGGCTAGACGTTAGTTAATGGGTTAATTGGTGAGCTATGAGGTGAAGGGGAGGGACAGATGCCTTGTCAATCAAAGAATGCCTTGTTAACCAACCGGAGGCAGCTTTGTCAATCCCAGCAGCCTTGTCAACCAATCAGAGGCAGCTTTCTCAATCCCAGCAGCAGGTATAAAACCAGCAGGCCATTGGCCTGCGCTCAGGCCACCCAGTTTCTCTCTCTCTTTTCCCTCTTGATTTGGATTTTCTTCTCCCCCCCCCCCACCTATTGTCATTTTTTTTTTTGTTTTCTTTAGTTCCTTTACCACTCTTTTCTTCTTTCACTCTCTTCCAGATTGTGCAAAGTTTCCTCTTTCCTTCCCGTTCCTTTTGTCTCATGCTTTTACACTTGTCAGTCCAAAAGGAGGGGGGGGGGATTTCTATATGGTAAATGCTTCAAAGTGGGGACTTCATCTGTGGTATGTCAGAAATGGGACCTGCAACCAAATGTTGCAGTGCGTTCTCCTGCTTTTGTTTAGCGTTCCAGCCAGCTCTTCCCTCCAAGTGTATTAAGCACAAACACACACACACACAGCGGGTCGCCCCATTCCATAATGATAATTTTATTCTTTAGACCCCACGCAACGGACTGGGTTTCCCCAGCCACGCTGGGCGGCATCCAACATGTATAGAAACATAATAAAACACTAGACGTTTTAAACAAAACCCTTCACTGTACAGGATTGCCTTCAGACGGCTCGGGAGTCAGAGAACTCCATACCCCCCAACATTTCTCCATTGAACATAGGGACACCCTAAGGGAAAAAAATTAACAGTAATCCTTCAAGTGGGTTGATTGGTTTGCCTAGACGTTAGTTAATGGGTTAATTGGTGAGCTATGAGGTGAAGGGGAGGGACAGATGCCTTGTCAATCAAAGAATGCCTTGTTAACCAACCGGAGGCAGCTTTGTCAATCCCAGCAGCCTTGTCAACCAATCAGAGGCAGCTTTCTCAATCCCAGCAGCAGGTATAAAACCAGCAGGCCATTGGCCTGCGCTCAGGCCACCCAGTTTCTCTCTCTCTTTTCCCTCTTGATTTGGATTTTCTTCTCCCCCCCCCACCTATTGTGTTGTTTTTTTTTGTTTTCTTTAGTTCCTTTACCACTCTTTTCTTCTTTCACTCTCTTCCAGATTGTGCAAAGTTTCCTCTTTCCTTCCCGTTCCTTTTGTCTCATGCTTTTACACTTGTCAGTCCAAAAGGAGGGGGGGGGATTTCTATATGGTAAATGCTTCAAAGTGGGGACTTCATCTGTGGTATGTCACAAATGGGACCTGCAACCAAATGTTGCAGTGCGTTCTGCTGCTTTTGTTTAGCGTTCCAGCCAGCTCTTCCCTCCAAGTGTATTAAGCACAAACACACACACACACAGCGGGTCGCCCCATTCCATAATGATAATTTTATTCTTTAGACCCCACGCAACGGACTGGGTTTCCCCAGCCACGCTGGGCGGCATCCAACATGTATAGAAACATAATAAAACACTAGACGTTTTAAACAAAACCCTTCACTGTACAGGATTGCCTTCGGACGGCTCGGGAGTCGGAGAACTCCATACCCCCCAACATTTCTCCATTGAACATAGGGACACCCTAAGGGAAAAAAATTAACAGTAATCCTTCAAGTGGGTTGATTGGTTTGCCTAGACGTTAGTTAATGGGTTAATTGGTGAGCTATGAGGTGAAGGGGAGGGACAGATGCCTTGTCAATCAAAGAATGCCTGGTTAACCAACCAGAGGCAGCCTTGTCAATCCCAGCAGCCTTTGCAACCAATCAGAGGCAGCTTTGTCAATCCCAGCAGCAGGTATAAAACCAGCAGGCCATTGGCCTGCGCTCAGGCCACCAATTTCTCTCTCTCTTTTCCCTCTTGATTTGGATTTTTTTCTTCTCCCCCCCCCCACCTATTGTGTTTTTTTTTTTTTTTTAGTTCCTTTACCACTCTTTTCTTCTTTCACTCTCTTCCAGATTGTGCAAAGTTTCCTCTTTCCTTCCAGCTCCTTTTGTCTCATGCTTTTACGTTTGTCAGTCCAAAAGGAAGAGGAGGATTTCTATATGGTAAATGCTTCAAAGTAGGGACTTCATCTGTGGTATGTCACAAATGGGACCTGCAACCAAATGTTGCAGTGCGTTCTGCTGCTTCTGTTTAGAGTTCCAGCAAGCTCTTCCCTCCAAGTGCATTAATCACAAACACACACACACAGCGGGTCGCCCCATTCCATAATGATAATTTTATTCTTTATGCCGCACGCAACGGACTGGGTTGCCCCAGGCACGCTGGGCGGCATCCAACATGTATAGAAACATATTAAAACACTAGACGTTTTAAACAAAACCCTTCACTGTACAGGATTGCCTTCAGACGGCTCGGGAGTCGGAGAACTCCATACCCCCCAACATTTCTCCAATGAACATAGGGACACCCTAAGAAAAAAAGATGAACAGTAATCCTTCAAGTGGGTTGATTGGTTCGGCTAGACGTTAGTTAATGGGTTAATTGGTGAGCTATGAGGTGAAGGGGAGGGACAGATGCCTTGTCAATCAAAGAATGCCTGGTTAACCAACCAGAGGCAGCCTTGTCAATCCCAGCAGCCTTTGCAACCAATCAGAGGCAGCTTTGTCAATCCCAGCAGCAGGTATAAAACCAGCAGGCCTGGCCATTGGCCTGCGCTCAGGCCATTGGCCTGCGCTCAGGCCACCAATTTCTCTCTCTCTTTTCCCTCTTGATTTGGATTTTTTTCTTCTCCCCCCCCCCCACCTATTGTGGTTTTTTTTTTTTTAGTTCCTTTACCACTCTTTTCTTCTTTCACTCTCTTCCAGATTGTGCAAAGTTTCCTCTTTCCTTCCAGCTCCTTTTGTCTCATGCTTTTACGTTTGTCAGTCCAAAAGGAGGAGGAGGATTTCTATATGGTAAATGCTTCAAAGTAGGGACTTCATCTGTGGTATGTCACAAATGGGACCTGCAACCAAATGTTGCAGTGCGTTCTGCTGCTTCTGTTTAGAGTTCCAGCAAGCTCTTCCCTCCAAGTGCATTAATCACAAACACACACACACAGCGGGTCGCCCCATTCCATAATGATAATTTTATTCTTTATGCCGCACGCAACGGACTGGGTTGCCCCAGGCACGCTGGGCGGCATCCAACATGTATAGAAACATATTAAAACACTAGACGTTTTAAACAAAACCCTTCACTGTACAGGATTGCCTTCAGACGGCTCGGGAGTCGGAGAACTCCATACCCCCCAACATTTCTCCAATGAACATAGGGACACCCTAAGAAAAAAAGATGAACAGTAATCCTTCAAGTGGGTTGATTGGTTCGGCTAGACGTTAGTTAATGGGTTAATTGGTGAGCTATGAGGTGAAGGGGAGGGACAGATGCCTTGTCAATCAAAGAATGCCTGGTTAACCAACCAGAGGCAGCCTTGTCAATCCCAGCAGCCTTTGCAACCAATCAGAGGCAGCTTTGTCAATCCCAGCAGCAGGTATAAAACCAGCAGGCGTGGCCTGCGCTCAGGCCATTGGCCTGCGCTCAGGCCATTGGCCTGCGCTCAGGCCACCAATTTCTCTCTCTCTTTTCCCTCTTGATTTGGATTTTTTTCTTCTCCCCCCCCCCACCTATTGTGGTTTTTTTTTTTTTAGTTCCTTTACCACTCTTTTCTTCTTTCACTCTCTTCCAGATTGTGCAAAGTTTCCTCTTTCCTTCCAGCTCCTTTTGTCTCATGCTTTTACGTTTGTCAGTCCAAAAGGAGGAGGAGGATTTCTATATGGTAAATGCTTCAAAGTAGGGACTTCATCTGTGGTATGTCACAAATGGGACCTGCAACCAAATGTTGCAGTGCGTTCTGCTGCTTCTGTTTAGAGTTCCAGCAAGCTCTTCCCTCCAAGTGCATTAATCACAAACACACACACACAGCGGGTCGCCCCATTCCATAATGATAATTTTATTCTTTATGCCGCACGCAACGGACTGGGTTGCCCCAGGCACGCTGGGCGGCATCCAACATGTATAGAAACATATTAAAACACTAGACGTTTTAAACAAAACCCTTCACTGTACAGGATTGCCTTCAGACGGCTCGGGAGTCGGAGAACTCCATACCCCCCAACATTTCTCCAATGAACATAGGGACACCCTAAGAAAAAAAGATGAACAGTAATCCTTCAAGTGGGTTGATTGGTTCGGCTAGACGTTAGTTAATGGGTTAATTGGTGAGCTATGAGGTGAAGGGGAGGGACAGATGCCTTGTCAATCAAAGAATGCCTGGTTAACCAACCAGAGGCAGCCTTGTCAATCCCAGCAGCCTTTGCAACCAATCAGAGGCAGCTTTGTCAATCCCAGCAGCAGGTATAAAACCAGCAGGCCATTGGCCTGCGCTCAGGCCACCAATTTCTCTCTCTCTTTTCCCTCTTGATTTGGATTTTTTTCTTCTCCCCCCCCCCACCTATTGTGTTTTTTTTTTTGTTTTTTTTTAGTTCCTTTACCACTCTTTTCTTCTTTCACTCTCTTCCAGATTGTGCAAAGTTTCCTCTTTCCTTCCAGCTCCTTTTGTCTCATGCTTTTACGTTTGTCAGTCCAAAAGGAGGAGGAGGATTTCTATATGGTAAATGCTTCAAAGTAGGGACTTCATCTGTGGTATGTCACAAATGGGACCTGCAACCAAATGTTGCAGTGCGTTCTGCTGCTTCTGTTTAGAGTTCCAGCAAGCTCTTCCCTCCAAGTGCATTAATCACAAACACACACACACAGCGGGTCGCCCCATTCCATAATGATAATTTTATTCTTTATGCCGCACGCAACGGACTGGGTTGCCCCAGGCACGCTGGGCGGCATCCAACATGTATAGAAACATATTAAAACACTAGACGTTTTAAACAAAACCCTTCACTGTACAGGATTGCCTTCAGACGGCTCGGGAGTCGGAGAACTCCATACCCCCCAACATTTCTCCAATGAACATAGGGACACCCTAAGAAAAAAAGATGAACAGTAATCCTTCAAGTGGGTTGATTGGTTCGGCTAGACGTTAGTTAATGGGTTAATTGGTGAGCTATGAGGTGAAGGGGAGGGACAGATGCCTTGTCAATGAAAGAATGCCTGGTTAACCAACCAGAGGCAGCCTTGTCAATCCCAGCAGCCTTTGCAACCAATCAGAGGCAGCTTTGTCAATCCCAGCAGCAGGTATAAAACCAGCAGGCCATTGGCCTGCGCTCAGGCCATTGGCCTGCGCTCAGGCCATTGGCCTGCGCTCAGGCCACCAATTTCTCTCTCTCTTTTCCCTCTTGATTTGGATTTTTTTCTTCTCCCCCCCCCCCCACCTATTGTGGTTTTTTTTTTTTTAGTTCCTTTACCACTCTTTTCTTCTTTCACTCTCTTCCAGATTGTGCAAAGTTTCCTCTTTCCTTCCAGCTCCTTTTGTCTCATGCTTTTACGTTTGTCAGTCCAAAAGGAGGAGGAGGATTTCTATATGGTAAATGCTTCAAAGTAGGGACTTCATCTGTGGTATGTCACAAATGGGACCTGCAACCAAATGTTGCAGTGCGTTCTGCTGCTTCTGTTTAGAGTTCCAGCAAGCTCTTCCCTCCAAGTGCATTAATCACAAACACACACACACAGCGGGTCGCCCCATTCCATAATGATAATTTTATTCTTTATGCCGCACGCAACGGACTGGGTTGCCCCAGGCACGCTGGGCGGCATCCAACATGTATAGAAACATATTAAAACACTAGACGTTTTAAACAAAACCCTTCACTGTACAGGATTGCCTTCAGACGGCTCGGGAGTCGGAGAACTCCATACCCCCCAACATTTCTCCAATGAACATAGGGACACCCTAAGAAAAAAAGATGAACAGTAATCCTTCAAGTGGGTTGATTGGTTCGGCTAGACGTTAGTTAATGGGTTAATTGGTGAGCTATGAGGTGAAGGGGAGGGACAGATGCCTTGTCAATCAAAGAATGCCTGGTTAACCAACCAGAGGCAGCCTTGTCAATCCCAGCAGCCTTTGCAACCAATCAGAGGCAGCTTTGTCAATCCCAGCAGCAGGTATAAAACCAGCAGGCCTGGCCTGCGCTCAGGCCATTGGCCTGCGCTCAGGCCATTGGCCTGCGCTCAGGCCATTGGCCTGCGCTCAGGCCATTGGCCTGCGCTCAGGCCATTGGCCTGCGCTCAGGCCATTGGCCTGCGCTCAGGCCATTGGCCTGCGCTCAGGCCATTGGCCTGCGCTCAGGCCATTGGCCTGCGCTCAGGCCATTGGCCTGCGCTCAGGCCATTGGCCTGCGCTCAGGCCATTGGCCTGCGCTCAGGCCATTGGCCTGCGCTCAGGCCATTGGCCTGCGCTCAGGCCACCAATTTCTCTCTCTCTTTTCCCTCTTGATTTGGATTTTTTTCTTCTCCCCCCCCCCCACCTATTGTGTTTTTTTTTTTTTTTAGTTCCTTTACCACTCTTTTCTTCTTTCACTCTCTTCCAGATTGTGCAAAGTTTCCTCTTTCCTTCCAGCTCCTTTTGTCTCATGCTTTTACGTTTGTCAGTCCAAAAGGAGGAGGAGGATTTCTATATGGTAAATGCTTCAAAGTAGGGACTTCATCTGTGGTATGTCACAAATGGGACCTGCAACCAAATGTTGCAGTGCGTTCTGCTGCTTCTGTTTAGAGTTCCAGCAAGCTCTTCCCTCCAAGTGCATTAATCACAAACACACACACACAGCGGGTCGCCCCATTCCATAATGATAATTTTATTCTTTATGCCGCACGCAACGGACTGGGTTGCCCCAGGCACGCTGGGCGGCATCCAACATGTATAGAAACATATTAAAACACTAGACGTTTTAAACAAAACCCTTCACTGTACAGGATTGCCTTCAGACGGCTCGGGAGTCGGAGAACTCCATACCCCCCAACATTTCTCCAATGAACATAGGGACACCCTATGAAAAAAAGATGAACAGTAATCCTTCAAGTGGGTTGATTGGTTCGGCTAGACGTTAGTTAATGGGTTAATTGGTGAGCTATGAGGTGAAGGGGAGGGACAGATGCCTTGTCAATCAAAGAATGCCTGGTTAACCAACCAGAGGCAGCCTTGTCAATCCCAGCAGCCTTTGCAACCAATCAGAGGCAGCTTTGTCAATCCCAGCAGCAGGTATAAAACCAGCAGGCCATTGGCCTGCGCTCAGGCCACCAATTTCTCTCTCTCTTTTCCCTCTTGATTTGGATTTTTTTCTTCTCCCCCCCCCACCTATTGTGTTGTTTTTTTTTTTTAGTTCCTTTACCACTCTTTTCTTCTTTCACTCTCTTCCAGATTGTGCAAAGTTTCCTCTTTCCTTCCAGCTCCTTTTGTCTCATGCTTTTACGTTTGTCAGTCCAAAAGGAGGAGGAGGATTTCTATATGGTAAATGCTTCAAAGTAGGGACTTCATCTGTGGTATGTCACAAATGGGACCTGCAACCAAATGTTGCAGTGCGTTCTGCTGCTTCTGTTTAGAGTTCCAGCAAGCTCTTCCCTCCAAGTGCATTAATCACAAACACACACACACAGCGGGTCGCCCCATTCCATAATGATAATTTTATTCTTTATGCCGCACGCAACGGACTGGGTTGCCCCAGGCACGCTGGGCGGCATCCAACATGTATAGAAACATATTAAAACACTAGACGTTTTAAACAAAACCCTTCACTGTACAGGATTGCCTTCAGACGGCTCGGGAGTCGGAGAACTCCATACCCCCCAACATTTCTCCAATGAACATAGGGACACCCTAAGAAAAAAAGATGAACAGTAATCCTTCAAGTGGGTTGATTGGTTCGGCTAGACGTTAGTTAATGGGTTAATTGGTGAGCTATGAGGTGAAGGGGAGGGACAGATGCCTTGTCAATCAAAGAATGCCTGGTTAACCAACCAGAGGCAGCCTTGTCAATCCCAGCAGCCTTTGCAACCAATCAGAGGCAGCTTTGTCAATCCCAGCAGCAGGTATAAAACCAGCAGGCCATTGGCCTGCGCTCAGGCCACCAATTTCTCTCTCTCTTTTCCCTCTTGATTTGGATTTTTTTCTTCTCCCCCCCCCCCCACCTATTGTGTTTTTTTTTTTGTTTTTTTTTAGTTCCTTTACCACTCTTTTCTTCTTTCACTCTCTTCCAGATTGTGCAAAGTTTCCTCTTTCCTTCCAGCTCCTTTTGTCTCATGCTTTTACGTTTGTCAGTCCAAAAGGAGGAGGAGGATTTCTATATGGTAAATGCTTCAAAGTAGGGACTTCATCTGTGGTATGTCACAAATGGGACCTGCAACCAAATGTTGCAGTGCGTTCTGCTGCTTCTGTTTAGAGTTCCAGCAAGCTCTTCCCTCCAAGTGCATTAATCACAAACACACACACACAGCGGGTCGCCCCATTCCATAATGATAATTTTATTCTTTATGCCGCACGCAACGGACTGGGTTGCCCCAGGCACGCTGGGCGGCATCCAACATGTATAGAAACATATTAAAACACTAGACGTTTTAAACAAAACCCTTCACTGTACAGGATTGCCTTCAGACGGCTCGGGAGTCGGAGAACTCCATACCCCCCAACATTTCTCCAATGAACATAGGGACACCCTATGAAAAAAAGATGAACAGTAATCCTTCAAGTGGGTTGATTGGTTCGGCTAGACGTTAGTTAATGGGTTAATTGGTGAGCTATGAGGTGAAGGGGAGGGACAGATGCCTTGTCAATCAAAGAATGCCTGGTTAACCAACCAGAGGCAGCCTTGTCAATCCCAGCAGCCTTTGCAACCAATCAGAGGCAGCTTTGTCAATCCCAGCAGCAGGTATAAAACCAGCAGGCCATTGGCCTGCGCTCAGGCCACCAATTTCTCTCTCTCTTTTCCCTCTTGATTTGGATTTTTTTCTTCTCCCCCCCCCACCTATTGTGTTGTTTTTTTTTTTTAGTTCCTTTACCACTCTTTTCTTCTTTCACTCTCTTCCAGATTGTGCAAAGTTTCCTCTTTCCTTCCAGCTCCTTTTGTCTCATGCTTTTACGTTTGTCAGTCCAAAAGGAGGAGGAGGATTTCTATATGGTAAATGCTTCAAAGTAGGGACTTCATCTGTGGTATGTCACAAATGGGACCTGCAACCAAATGTTGCAGTGCGTTCTGCTGCTTCTGTTTAGAGTTCCAGCAAGCTCTTCCCTCCAAGTGCATTAATCACAAACACACACACACAGCGGGTCGCCCCATTCCATAATGATAATTTTATTCTTTATGCCGCACGCAACGGACTGGGTTGCCCCAGGCACGCTGGGCGGCATCCAACATGTATAGAAACATATTAAAACACTAGACGTTTTAAACAAAACCCTTCACTGTACAGGATTGCCTTCAGACGGCTCGGGAGTCGGAGAACTCCATACCCCCCAACATTTCTCCAATGAACATAGGGACACCCTAAGAAAAAAAGATGAACAGTAATCCTTCAAGTGGGTTGATTGGTTCGGCTAGACGTTAGTTAATGGGTTAATTGGTGAGCTATGAGGTGAAGGGGAGGGACAGATGCCTTGTCAATCAAAGAATGCCTGGTTAACCAACCAGAGGCAGCCTTGTCAATCCCAGCAGCCTTTGCAACCAATCAGAGGCAGCTTTGTCAATCCCAGCAGCAGGTATAAAACCAGCAGGCCATTGGCCTGCGCTCAGGCCACCAATTTCTCTCTCTCTTTTCCCTCTTGATTTGGATTTTTTTCTTCTCCCCCCCCCCCCCACCTATTGTGTTTTTTTTTTTGTTTTTTTTTAGTTCCTTTACCACTCTTTTCTTCTTTCACTCTCTTCCAGATTGTGCAAAGTTTCCTCTTTCCTTCCAGCTCCTTTTGTCTCATGCTTTTACGTTTGTCAGTCCAAAAGGAGGAGGAGGATTTCTATATGGTAAATGCTTCAAAGTAGGGACTTCATCTGTGGTATGTCACAAATGGGACCTGCAACCAAATGTTGCTGTGCGTTCTGCTGCTTCTGTTTAGAGTTCCAGCAAGCTCTTCCCTCCAAGTGCATTAATCACAAACACACACACACAGCGGGTCGCCCCATTCCATAATGATAATTTTATTCTTTATGCCGCACGCAACGGACTGGGTTGCCCCAGGCACGCTGGGCGGCATCCAACATGTATAGAAACATATTAAAACACTAGACGTTTTAAACAAAACCCTTCACTGTACAGGATTGCCTTCAGACGGCTCGGGAGTCGGAGAACTCCATACCCCCCAACATTTCTCCAATGAACATAGGGACACCCTAAGAAAAAAAGATGAACAGTAATCCTTCAAGTGGGTTGATTGGTTCGGCTAGACGTTAGTTAATGGGTTAATTGGTGAGCTATGAGGTGAAGGGGAGGGACAGATGCCTTGTCAATGAAAGAATGCCTGGTTAACCAACCAGAGGCAGCCTTGTCAATCCCAGCAGCCTTTGCAACCAATCAGAGGCAGCTTTGTCAATCCCAGCAGCAGGTATAAAACCAGCAGGCCTGGCCATTGGCCTGCGCTCAGGCCATTGGCCTGCGCTCAGGCCACCAATTTCTCTCTCTCTTTTCCCTCTTGATTTGGATTTTTTTCTTCTCCCCCCCCCCCACCTATTGTGTGTTTTTTTTTTTTTTAGTTCCTTTACCACTCTTTTCTTCTTTCACTCTCTTCCAGATTGTGCAAAGTTTCCTCTTTCCTTCCAGCTCCTTTTGTCTCATGCTTTTACGTTTGTCAGTCCAAAAGGAGGAGGAGGATTTCTATATGGTAAATGCTTCAAAGTAGGGACTTCATCTGTGGTATGTCACAAATGGGACCTGCAACCAAATGTTGCTGTGCGTTCTGCTGCTTCTGTTTAGAGTTCCAGCAAGCTCTTCCCTCCAAGTGCATTAATCACAAACACACACACACAGCGGGTCGCCCCATTCCATAATGATAATTTTATTCTTTATGCCGCACGCAACGGACTGGGTTGCCCCAGGCACGCTGGGCGGCATCCAACATGTATAGAAACATATTAAAACACTAGACGTTTTAAACAAAACCCTTCACTGTACAGGATTGCCTTCAGACGGCTCGGGAGTCGGAGAACTCCATACCCCCCAACATTTCTCCAATGAACATAGGGACACCCTAAGAAAAAAAGATGAACAGTAATCCTTCAAGTGGGTTGATTGGTTCGGCTAGACGTTAGTTAATGGGTTAATTGGTGAGCTATGAGGTGAAGGGGAGGGACAGATGCCTTGTCAATCAAAGAATGCCTGGTTAACCAACCAGAGGCAGCCTTGTCAATCCCAGCAGCCTTTGCAACCAATCAGAGGCAGCTTTGTCAATCCCAGCAGCAGGTATAAAACCAGCAGGCCATTGGCCTGCGCTCAGGCCACCAATTTCTCTCTCTCTTTTCCCTCTTGATTTGGATTTTTTTCTTCTCCCCCCCCCCACCTATTGTGTTTTTTTTTTTTTTTAGTTCCTTTACCACTCTTTTCTTCTTTCACTCTCTTCCAGATTGTGCAAAGTTTCCTCTTTCCTTCCAGCTCCTTTTGTCTCATGCTTTTACGTTTGTCAGTCCAAAAGGAGGAGGAGGATTTCTATATGGTAAATGCTTCAAAGTAGGGACTTCATCTGTGGTATGTCACAAATGGGACCTGCAACCAAATGTTGCAGTGCGTTCTGCTGCTTCTGTTTAGAGTTCCAGCAAGCTCTTCCCTCCAAGTGCATTAATCACAAACACACACACACAGCGGGTCGCCCCATTCCATAATGATAATTTTATTCTTTATGCCGCACGCAACGGACTGGGTTGCCCCAGGCACGCTGGGCGGCATCCAACATGTATAGAAACATATTAAAACACTAGACGTTTTAAACAAAACCCTTCACTGTACAGGATTGCCTTCAGACGGCTCGGGAGTCGGAGAACTCCATACCCCCCAACATTTCTCCAATGAACATAGGGACACCCTAAGAAAAAAAGATGAACAGTAATCCTTCAAGTGGGTTGATTGGTTCGGCTAGACGTTAGTTAATGGGTTAATTGGTGAGCTATGAGGTGAAGGGGAGGGACAGATGCCTTGTCAATCAAAGAATGCCTGGTTAACCAACCAGAGGCAGCCTTGTCAATCCCAGCAGCCTTTGCAACCAATCAGAGGCAGCTTTGTCAATCCCAGCAGCAGGTATAAAACCAGCAGGCCTGGCCTGCGCTCAGGCCATTGGCCTGCGCTCAGGCCATTGGCCTGCGCTCAGGCCATTGGCCTGCGCTCAGGCCATTGGCCTGCGCTCAGGCCATTGGCCTGCGCTCAGGCCATTGGCCTGCGCTCAGGCCATTGGCCTGCGCTCAGGCCATTGGCCTGCGCTCAGGCCATTGGCCTGCGCTCAGGCCATTGGCCTGCGCTCAGGCCATTGGCCTGCGCTCAGGCCATTGGCCTGCGCTCAGGCCATTGGCCTGCGCTCAGGCCATTGGCCTGCGCTCAGGCCACCAATTTCTCTCTCTCTTTTCCCTCTTGATTTGGATTTTTTTCTTCTCCCCCCCCCACCTATTGTGTGTTTTTTTTTTTTTAGTTCCTTTACCACTCTTTTCTTCTTTCACTCTCTTCCAGATTGTGCAAAGTTTCCTCTTTCCTTCCAGCTCCTTTTGTCTCATGCTTTTACGTTTGTCAGTCCAAAAGGAGGAGGAGGATTTCTATATGGTAAATGCTTCAAAGTAGGGACTTCATCTGTGGTATGTCACAAATGGGACCTGCAACCAAATGTTGCAGTGCGTTCTGCTGCTTCTGTTTAGAGTTCCAGCAAGCTCTTCCCTCCAAGTGCATTAATCACAAACACACACACACAGCGGGTCGCCCCATTCCATAATGATAATTTTATTCTTTATGCCGCACGCAACGGACTGGGTTGCCCCAGGCACGCTGGGCGGCATCCAACATGTATAGAAACATATTAAAACACTAGACGTTTTAAACAAAACCCTTCACTGTACAGGATTGCCTTCAGACGGCTCGGGAGTCGGAGAACTCCATACCCCCCAACATTTCTCCAATGAACATAGGGACACCCTAAGAAAAAAAGATGAACAGTAATCCTTCAAGTGGGTTGATTGGTTCGGCTAGACGTTAGTTAATGGGTTAATTGGTGAGCTATGAGGTGAAGGGGAGGGACAGATGCCTTGTCAATCAAAGAATGCCTGGTTAACCAACCAGAGGCAGCCTTGTCAATCCCAGCAGCCTTTGCAACCAATCAGAGGCAGCTTTGTCAATCCCAGCAGCAGGTATAAAACCAGCAGGCCTGGCCTGCGCTCAGGCCATTGGCCTGCGCTCAGGCCATTGGCCTGCGCTCAGGCCATTGGCCTGCGCTCAGGCCATTGGCCTGCGCTCAGGCCATTGGCCTGCGCTCAGGCCATTGGCCTGCGCTCAGGCCATTGGCCTGCGCTCAGGCCATTGGCCTGCGCTCAGGCCATTGGCCTGCGCTCAGGCCATTGGCCTGCGCTCAGGCCATTGGCCTGCGCTCAGGCCATTGGCCTGCGCTCAGGCCATTGGCCTGCGCTCAGGCCATTGGCCTGCGCTCAGGCCATTGGCCTGCGCTCAGGCCATTGGCCTGCGCTCAGGCCATTGGCCTGCGCTCAGGCCACCAATTTCTCTCTCTCTTTTCCCTCTTGATTTGGATTTTTTTCTTCTCCCCCCCCCCCACCTATTGTGTGTTTTTTTTTTTTTAGTTCCTTTACCACTCTTTTCTTCTTTCACTCTCTTCCAGATTGTGCAAAGTTTCCTCTTTCCTTCCAGCTCCTTTTGTCTCATGCTTTTACGTTTGTCAGTCCAAAAGGAGGAGGAGGATTTCTATATGGTAAATGCTTCAAAGTAGGGACTTCATCTGTGGTATGTCACAAATGGGACCTGCAACCAAATGTTGCAGTGCGTTCTGCTGCTTCTGTTTAGAGTTCCAGCAAGCTCTTCCCTCCAAGTGCATTAATCACAAACACACACACACAGCGGGTCGCCCCATTCCATAATGATAATTTTATTCTTTATGCCGCACGCAACGGACTGGGTTGCCCCAGGCACGCTGGGCGGCATCCAACATGTATAGAAACATATTAAAACACTAGACGTTTTAAACAAAACCCTTCACTGTACAGGATTGCCTTCAGACGGCTCGGGAGTCGGAGAACTCCATACCCCCCAACATTTCTCCAATGAACATAGGGACACCCTAAGAAAAAAAGATGAACAGTAATCCTTCAAGTGGGTTGATTGGTTCGGCTAGACGTTAGTTAATGGGTTAATTGGTGAGCTATGAGGTGAAGGGGAGGGACAGATGCCTTGTCAATCAAAGAATGCCTGGTTAACCAACCAAAGGCAGCCTTGTCAATCCCAGCAGCCTTTGCAACCAATCAGAGGCAGCTTTGTCAATCCCAGCAGCAGGTATAAAACCAGCAGGCCTGGCCATTGGCCTAGCTCAGGCCATTGGCCTGCGCTCAGGCCACCAATTTCTCTCTCTCTTTTCCCTCTTGATTTGGATTTTTTTCTTCTCCCCCCCCCCACCTATTGTGGTTTTTTTTTTTTTTAGTTCCTTTACCACTCTTTTCTTCTTTCACTCTCTTCCAGATTGTGCAAAGTTTCCTCTTTCCTTCCAGCTCCTTTTGTCTCATGCTTTTACGTTTGTCAGTCCAAAAGGAGGAGGAGGATTTCTATATGGTAAATGCTTCAAAGTAGGGACTTCATCTGTGGTATGTCACAAATGGGACCTGCAACCAAATGTTGCAGTGCGTTCTGCTGCTTCTGTTTAGAGTTCCAGCAAGCTCTTCCCTCCAAGTGCATTAATCACAAACACACACACACAGCGGGTCGCCCCATTCCATAATGATAATTTTATTCTTTATGCCGCACGCAACGGACTGGGTTGCCCCAGGCACGCTGGGCGGCATCCAACATGTATAGAAACATATTAAAACACTAGACGTTTTAAACAAAACCCTTCACTGTACAGGATTGCCTTCAGACGGCTCGGGAGTCGGAGAACTCCATACCCCCCAACATTTCTCCAATGAACATAGGGACACCCTAAGAAAAAAAGATGAACAGTAATCCTTCAAGTGGGTTGATTGGTTCGGCTAGACGTTAGTTAATGGGTTAATTGGTGAGCTATGAGGTGAAGGGGAGGGACAGATGCCTTGTCAATGAAAGAATGCCTGGTTAACCAACCAGAGGCAGCCTTGTCAATCCCAGCAGCCTTTGCAACCAATCAGAGGCAGCTTTGTCAATCCCAGCAGCAGGTATAAAACCAGCAGGCCTGGCCATTGGCCTGCGCTCAGGCCATTGGCCTGCGCTCAGGCCACCAATTTCTCTCTCTCTTTTCCCTCTTGATTTGGATTTTTTTCTTCTCCCCCCCCCCACCTATTGTGTGTTTTTTTTTTTTTTAGTTCCTTTACCACTCTTTTCTTCTTTCACTCTCTTCCAGATTGTGCAAAGTTTCCTCTTTCCTTCCAGCTCCTTTTGTCTCATGCTTTTACGTTTGTCAGTCCAAAAGGAGGAGGAGGATTTCTATATGGTAAATGCTTCAAAGTAGGGACTTCATCTGTGGTATGTCACAAATGGGACCTGCAACCAAATGTTGCTGTGCGTTCTGCTGCTTCTGTTTAGAGTTCCAGCAAGCTCTTCCCTCCAAGTGCATTAATCACAAACACACACACACAGCGGGTCGCCCCATTCCATAATGATAATTTTATTCTTTATGCCGCACGCAACGGACTGGGTTGCCCCAGGCACGCTGGGCGGCATCCAACATGTATAGAAACATATTAAAACACTAGACGTTTTAAACAAAACCCTTCACTGTACAGGATTGCCTTCAGACGGCTCGGGAGTCGGAGAACTCCATACCCCCCAACATTTCTCCAATGAACATAGGGACACCCTAAGAAAAAAAGATGAACAGTAATCCTTCAAGTGGGTTGATTGGTTCGGCTAGACGTTAGTTAATGGGTTAATTGGTGAGCTATGAGGTGAAGGGGAGGGACAGATGCCTTGTCAATGAAAGAATGCCTGGTTAACCAACCAGAGGCAGCCTTGTCAATCCCAGCAGCCTTTGCAACCAATCAGAGGCAGCTTTGTCAATCCCAGCAGCAGGTATAAAACCAGCAGGCCTGGCCATTGGCCTGCGCTCAGGCCATTGGCCTGCGCTCAGGCCACCAATTTCTCTCTCTCTTTTCCCTCTTGATTTGGATTTTTTTCTTCTCCCCCCCCCACCTATTGTGTGTTTTTTTTTTTTTAGTTCCTTTACCACTCTTTTCTTCTTTCACTCTCTTCCAGATTGTGCAAAGTTTCCTCTTTCCTTCCAGCTCCTTTTGTCTCATGCTTTTACGTTTGTCAGTCCAAAAGGAGGAGGAGGATTTCTATATGGTAAATGCTTCAAAGTAGGGACTTCATCTGTGGTATGTGACAAATGGGACCTGCAACCAAATGTTGCAGTGCGTTCTGCTGCTTCTGTTTAGAGTTCCAGCAAGCTCTTCCCTCCAAGTGCATTAATCACAAACACACACACACAGCGGGTCGCCCCATTCCATAATGATAATTTTATTCTTTATGCCGCACGCAACGGACTGGGTTGCCCCAGGCACGCTGGGCGGCATCCAACATGTATAGAAACATATTAAAACACTAGACGTTTTAAACAAAACCCTTCACTGTACAGGATTGCCTTCAGACGGCTCGGGAGTCGGAGAACTCCATACCCCCCAACATTTCTCCAATGAACATAGGGACACCCTAAGAAAAAAAGATGAACAGTAATCCTTCAAGTGGGTTGATTGGTTCGGCTAGACGTTAGTTAATGGGTTAATTGGTGAGCTATGAGGTGAAGGGGAGGGACAGATGCCTTGTCAATCAAAGAATGCCTGGTTAACCAACCAAAGGCAGCCTTGTCAATCCCAGCAGCCTTTGCAACCAATCAGAGGCAGCTTTGTCAATCCCAGCAGCAGGTATAAAACCAGCAGGCCTGGCCATTGGCCTAGCTCAGGCCATTGGCCTGCGCTCAGGCCACCAATTTCTCTCTCTCTTTTCCCTCTTGATTTGGATTTTTTTCTTCTCCCCCCCCCCCACCTATTGTGGTTTTTTTTTTTTTTAGTTCCTTTACCACTCTTTTCTTCTTTCACTCTCTTCCAGATTGTGCAAAGTTTCCTCTTTCCTTCCAGCTCCTTTTGTCTCATGCTTTTACGTTTGTCAGTCCAAAAGGAGGAGGAGGATTTCTATATGGTAAATGCTTCAAAGTAGGGACTTCATCTGTGGTATGTCACAAATGGGACCTGCAACCAAATGTTGCAGTGCGTTCTGCTGCTTCTGTTTAGAGTTCCAGCAAGCTCTTCCCTCCAAGTGCATTAATCACAAACACACACACACAGCGGGTCGCCCCATTCCATAATGATAATTTTATTCTTTATGCCGCACGCAACGGACTGGGTTGCCCCAGGCACGCTGGGCGGCATCCAACATGTATAGAAACATATTAAAACACTAGACGTTTTAAACAAAACCCTTCACTGTACAGGATTGCCTTCAGACGGCTCGGGAGTCGGAGAACTCCATACCCCCCAACATTTCTCCAATGAACATAGGGACACCCTAAGAAAAAAAGATGAACAGTAATCCTTCAAGTGGGTTGATTGGTTCGGCTAGACGTTAGTTAATGGGTTAATTGGTGAGCTATGAGGTGAAGGGGAGGGACAGATGCCTTGTCAATGAAAGAATGCCTGGTTAACCAACCAGAGGCAGCCTTGTCAATCCCAGCAGCCTTTGCAACCAATCAGAGGCAGCTTTGTCAATCCCAGCAGCAGGTATAAAACCAGCAGGCCTGGCCATTGGCCTGCGCTCAGGCCATTGGCCTGCGCTCAGGCCACCAATTTCTCTCTCTCTTTTCCCTCTTGATTTGGATTTTTTTCTTCTCCCCCCCCCACCTATTGTGTGTTTTTTTTTTTTTTTAGTTCCTTTACCACTCTTTTCTTCTTTCACTCTCTTCCAGATTGTGCAAAGTTTCCTCTTTCCTTCCAGCTCCTTTTGTCTCATGCTTTTACGTTTGTCAGTCCAAAAGGAGGAGGAGGATTTCTATATGGTAAATGCTTCAAAGTAGGGACTTCATCTGTGGTATGTCACAAATGGGACCTGCAACCAAATGTTGCTGTGCGTTCTGCTGCTTCTGTTTAGAGTTCCAGCAAGCTCTTCCCTCCAAGTGCATTAATCACAAACACACACACACAGCGGGTCGCCCCATTCCATAATGATAATTTTATTCTTTATGCCGCACGCAACGGACTGGGTTGCCCCAGGCACGCTGGGCGGCATCCAACATGTATAGAAACATATTAAAACACTAGACGTTTTAAACAAAACCCTTCACTGTACAGGATTGCCTTCAGACGGCTCGGGAGTCGGAGAACTCCATACCCCCCAACATTTCTCCAATGAACATAGGGACACCCTAAGAAAAAAAGATGAACAGTAATCCTTCAAGTGGGTTGATTGGTTCGGCTAGACGTTAGTTAATGGGTTAATTGGTGAGCTATGAGGTGAAGGGGAGGGACAGATGCCTTGTCAATGAAAGAATGCCTGGTTAACCAACCAGAGGCAGCCTTGTCAATCCCAGCAGCCTTTGCAACCAATCAGAGGCAGCTTTGTCAATCCCAGCAGCAGGTATAAAACCAGCAGGCCTGGCCATTGGCCTGCGCTCAGGCCATTGGCCTGCGCTCAGGCCACCAATTTCTCTCTCTCTTTTCCCTCTTGATTTGGATTTTTTTCTTCTCCCCCCCCCCACCTATTGTGTGTTTTTTTTTTTTTTAGTTCCTTTACCACTCTTTTCTTCTTTCACTCTCTTCCAGATTGTGCAAAGTTTCCTCTTTCCTTCCAGCTCCTTTTGTCTCATGCTTTTACGTTTGTCAGTCCAAAAGGAGGAGGAGGATTTCTATATGGTAAATGCTTCAAAGTAGGGACTTCATCTGTGGTATGTCACAAATGGGACCTGCAACCAAATGTTGCAGTGCGTTCTGCTGCTTCTGTTTAGAGTTCCAGCAAGCTCTTCCCTCCAAGTGCATTAATCACAAACACACACACACAGCGGGTCGCCCCATTCCATAATGATAATTTTATTCTTTATGCCGCACGCAACGGACTGGGTTGCCCCAGGCACGCTGGGCGGCATCCAACATGTATAGAAACATATTAAAACACTAGACGTTTTAAACAAAACCCTTCACTGTACAGGATTGCCTTCAGACGGCTCGGGAGTCGGAGAACTCCATACCCCCCAACATTTCTCCAATGAACATAGGGACACCCTAAGAAAAAAAGATGAACAGTAATCCTTCAAGTGGGTTGATTGGTTCGGCTAGACGTTAGTTAATGGGTTAATTGGTGAGCTATGAGGTGAAGGGGAGGGACAGATGCCTTGTCAATGAAAGAATGCCTGGTTAACCAACCAGAGGCAGCCTTGTCAATCCCAGCAGCCTTTGCAACCAATCAGAGGCAGCTTTGTCAATCCCAGCAGCAGGTATAAAACCAGCAGGCCTGGCCATTGGCCTGCGCTCAGGCCACCAATTTCTCTCTCTCTTTTCCCTCTTGATTTGGATTTTTTTCTTCTCCCCCCCCCCACCTATTGTGTGTTTTTTTTTTTTTTAGTTCCTTTACCACTCTTTTCTTCTTTCACTCTCTTCCAGATTGTGCAAAGTTTCCTCTTTCCTTCCAGCTCCTTTTGTCTCATGCTTTTACGTTTGTCAGTCCAAAAGGAGGAGGAGGATTTCTATATGGTAAATGCTTCAAAGTAGGGACTTCATCTGTGGTATGTCACAAATGGGACCTGCAACCAAATGTTGCAGTGCGTTCTGCTGCTTCTGTTTAGAGTTCCAGCAAGCTCCTCCCTCCAAGTGCATTAATCACAAACACACACACACAGCGGGTCGCCCCATTCCATAATGATAATTTTATTCTTTATGCCGCACGCAACGGACTGGGTTGCCCCAGGCACGCTGGGCGGCATCCAACATGTATAGAAACATATTAAAACACTAGACGTTTTAAACAAAACCCTTCACTGTACAGGATTGCCTTCAGACGGCTCGGGAGTCGGAGAACTCCATACCCCCCAACATTTCTCCAATGAACATAGGGACACCCTAAGAAAAAAAGATGAACAGTAATCCTTCAAGTGGGTTGATTGGTTCGGCTAGACGTTAGTTAATGGGTTAATTGGTGAGCTATGAGGTGAAGGGGAGGGACAGATGCCTTGTCAATCAAAGAATGCCTGGTTAACCAACCAGAGGCAGCCTTGTCAATCCCAGCAGCCTTTGCAACCAATCAGAGGCAGCTTTGTCAATCCCAGCAGCAGGTATAAAACCAGCAGGCCATTGGCCTGCGCTCAGGCCACCAATTTCTCTCTCTCTTTTCCCTCTTGATTTGGATTTTTTTCTTCTCCCCCCCCCACCTATTGTGTTTTTTTTTTTTTTTTAGTTCCTTTACCACTCTTTTCTTCTTTCACTCTCTTCCAGATTGTGCAAAGTTTCCTCTTTCCTTCCAGCTCCTTTTGTCTCATGCTTTTACGTTTGTCAGTCCAAAAGGAGGAGGAGGATTTCTATATGGTAAATGCTTCAAAGTAGGGACTTCATCTGTGGTATGTCACAAATGGGACCTGCAACCAAATGTTGCAGTGCGTTCTGCTGCTTCTGTTTAGAGTTCCAGCAAGCTCTTCCCTCCAAGTGCATTAATCACAAACACACACACACAGCGGGTCGCCCCATTCCATAATGATAATTTTATTCTTTATGCCGCACGCAACGGACTGGGTTGCCCCAGGCACGCTGGGCGGCATCCAACATGTATAGAAACATATTAAAACACTAGACGTTTTAAACAAAACCCTTCACTGTACAGGATTGCCTTCAGACGGCTCGGGAGTCGGAGAACTCCATACCCCCCAACATTTCTCCAATGAACATAGGGACACCCTAAGAAAAAAAGATGAACAGTAATCCTTCAAGTGGGTTGATTGGTTCGGCTAGACGTTAGTTAATGGGTTAATTGGTGAGCTATGAGGTGAAGGGGAGGGACAGATGCCTTGTCAATCAAAGAATGCCTGGTTAACCAACCAGAGGCAGCCTTGTCAATCCCAGCAGCCTTTGCAACCAATCAGAGGCAGCTTTGTCAATCCCAGCAGCAGGTATAAAACCAGCAGGCCTGGCCTGCGCTCAGGCCATTGGCCTGCGCTCAGGCCATTGGCCTGCGCTCAGGCCATTGGCCTGCGCTCAGGCCATTGGCCTGCGCTCAGGCCATTGGCCTGCGCTCAGGCCATTGGCCTGCGCTCAGGCCATTGGCCTGCGCTCAGGCCATTGGCCTGCGCTCAGGCCATTGGCCTGCGCTCAGGCCATTGGCCTGCGCTCAGGCCATTGGCCTGCGCTCAGGCCATTGGCCTGCGCTCAGGCCATTGGCCTGCGCTCAGGCCATTGGCCTGCGCTCAGGCCATTGGCCTGCGCTCAGGCCATTGGCCTGCGCTCAGGCCACCAATTTCTCTCTCTCTTTTCCCTCTTGATTTGGATTTTTTTCTTCTCCCCCCCCCCACCTATTGTGGTTTTTTTTTTTTTTAGTTCCTTTACCACTCTTTTCTTCTTTCACTCTCTTCCAGATTGTGCAAAGTTTCCTCTTTCCTTCCAGCTCCTTTTGTCTCATGCTTTTACGTTTGTCAGTCCAAAAGGAGGAGGAGGATTTCTATATGGTAAATGCTTCAAAGTAGGGACTTCATCTGTGGTATGTCACAAATGGGACCTGCAACCAAATGTTGCAGTGCGTTCTGCTGCTTCTGTTTAGAGTTCCAGCAAGCTCTTCCCTCCAAGTGCATTAATCACAAACACACACACACAGCGGGTCGCCCCATTCCATAATGATAATTTTATTCTTTATGCCGCACGCAACGGACTGGGTTGCCCCAGGCACGCTGGGCGGCATCCAACATGTATAGAAACATATTAAAACACTAGACGTTTTAAACAAAACCCTTCACTGTACAGGATTGCCTTCAGACGGCTCGGGAGTCGGAGAACTCCATACCCCCCAACATTTCTCCAATGAACATAGGGACACCCTAAGAAAAAAAGATGAACAGTAATCCTTCAAGTGGGTTGATTGGTTCGGCTAGACGTTAGTTAATGGGTTAATTGGTGAGCTATGAGGTGAAGGGGAGGGACAGATGCCTTGTCAATGAAAGAATGCCTGGTTAACCAACCAGAGGCAGCCTTGTCAATCCCAGCAGCCTTTGCAACCAATCAGAGGCAGCTTTGTCAATCCCAGCAGCAGGTATAAAACCAGCAGGCCTGGCCATTGGCCTGCGCTCAGGCCATTGGCCTGCGCTCAGGCCATTGGCCTGCGCTCAGGCCACCAATTTCTCTCTCTCTTTTCCCTCTTGATTTGGATTTTTTTCTTCTCCCCCCCCCCACCTATTGTGGTTTTTTTTTTTTTTAGTTCCTTTACCACTCTTTTCTTCTTTCACTCTCTTCCAGATTGTGCAAAGTTTCCTCTTTCCTTCCAGCTCCTTTTGTCTCATGCTTTTACGTTTGTCAGTCCAAAAGGAGGAGGAGGATTTCTATATGGTAAATGCTTCAAAGTAGGGACTTCATCTGTGGTATGTCACAAATGGGACCTGCAACCAAATGTTGCAGTGCGTTCTGCTGCTTCTGTTTAGAGTTCCAGCAAGCTCTTCCCTCCAAGTGCATTAATCACAAACACACACACACAGCGGGTCGCCCCATTCCATAATGATAATTTTATTCTTTATGCCGCACGCAACGGACTGGGTTGCCCCAGGCACGCTGGGCGGCATCCAACATGTATAGAAACATATTAAAACACTAGACGTTTTAAACAAAACCCTTCACTGTACAGGATTGCCTTCAGACGGCTCGGGAGTCGGAGAACTCCATACCCCCCAACATTTCTCCAATGAACATAGGGACACCCTAAGAAAAAAAGATGAACAGTAATCCTTCAAGTGGGTTGATTGGTTCGGCTAGACGTTAGTTAATGGGTTAATTGGTGAGCTATGAGGTGAAGGGGAGGGACAGATGCCTTGTCAATCAAAGAATGCCTGGTTAACCAACCAGAGGCAGCCTTGTCAATCCCAGCAGCCTTTGCAACCAATCAGAGGCAGCTTTGTCAATCCCAGCAGCAGGTATAAAACCAGCAGGCCTGGCCATTGGCCTGCGCTCAGGCCATTGGCCTGCGCTCAGGCCACCAATTTCTCTCTCTCTTTTCCCTCTTGATTTGGATTTTTTTCTTCTCCCCCCCCCCCACCTATTGTGTGTTTTTTTTTTTTTTAGTTCCTTTACCACTCTTTTCTTCTTTCACTCTCTTCCAGATTGTGCAAAGTTTCCTCTTTCCTTCCAGCTCCTTTTGTCTCATGCTTTTACGTTTGTCAGTCCAAAAGGAGGAGGAGGATTTCTATATGGTAAATGCTTCAAAGTAGGGACTTCATCTGTGGTATGTCACAAATGGGACCTGCAACCAAATGTTGCAGTGCGTTCTGCTGCTTCTGTTTAGAGTTCCAGCAAGCTCTTCCCTCCAAGTGCATTAATCACAAACACACACACACAGCGGGTCGCCCCATTCCATAATGATAATTTTATTCTTTATGCCGCACGCAACGGACTGGGTTGCCCCAGGCACGCTGGGCGGCATCCAACATGTATAGAAACATATTAAAACACTAGACGTTTTAAACAAAACCCTTCACTGTACAGGATTGCCTTCAGACGGCTCGGGAGTCGGAGAACTCCATACCCCCCAACATTTCTCCAATGAACATAGGGACACCCTAAGAAAAAAAGATGAACAGTAATCCTTCAAGTGGGTTGATTGGTTCGGCTAGACGTTAGTTAATGGGTTAATTGGTGAGCTATGAGGTGAAGGGGAGGGACAGATGCCTTGTCAATCAAAGAATGCCTGGTTAACCAACCAGAGGCAGCCTTGTCAATCCCAGCAGCCTTTGCAACCAATCAGAGGCAGCTTTGTCAATCCCAGCAGCAGGTATAAAACCAGCAGGCCATTGGCCTGCGCTCAGGCCACCAATTTCTCTCTCTCTTTTCCCTCTTGATTTGGATTTTTTTCTTCTCCCCCCCCCCCCACCTATTGTGTTTTGTTTTTTTTTTTAGTTCCTTTACCACTCTTTTCTTCTTTCACTCTCTTCCAGATTGTGCAAAGTTTCCTCTTTCCTTCCAGCTCCTTTTGTCTCATGCTTTTACGTTTGTCAGTCCAAAAGGAGGAGGAGGATTTCTATATGGTAAATGCTTCAAAGTAGGGACTTCATCTGTGGTATGTCACAAATGGGACCTGCAACCAAATGTTGCTGTGCGTTCTGCTGCTTCTGTTTAGAGTTCCAGCAAGCTCTTCCCTCCAAGTGCATTAATCACAAACACACACACACAGCGGGTCGCCCCATTCCATAATGATAATTTTATTCTTTATGCCGCACGCAACGGACTGGGTTGCCCCAGGCACGCTGGGCGGCATCCAACATGTATAGAAACATATTAAAACACTAGACGTTTTAAACAAAACCCTTCACTGTACAGGATTGCCTTCAGACGGCTCGGGAGTCGGAGAACTCCATACCCCCCAACATTTCTCCAATGAACATAGGGACACCCTAAGAAAAAAAGATGAACAGTAATCCTTCAAGTGGGTTGATTGGTTCGGCTAGACGTTAGTTAATGGGTTAATTGGTGAGCTATGAGGTGAAGGGGAGGGACAGATGCCTTGTCAATGAAAGAATGCCTGGTTAACCAACCAGAGGCAGCCTTGTCAATCCCAGCAGCCTTTGCAACCAATCAGAGGCAGCTTTGTCAATCCCAGCAGCAGGTATAAAACCAGCAGGCCTGGCCATTGGCCTGCGCTCAGGCCATTGGCCTGCGCTCAGGCCATTGGCCTGCGCTCAGGCCACCAATTTCTCTCTCTCTTTTCCCTCTTGATTTGGATTTTTTTCTTCTCCCCCCCCCCACCTATTGTGGTTTTTTTTTTTTTTAGTTCCTTTACCACTCTTTTCTTCTTTCACTCTCTTCCAGATTGTGCAAAGTTTCCTCTTTCCTTCCAGCTCCTTTTGTCTCATGCTTTTACGTTTGTCAGTCCAAAAGGAGGAGGAGGATTTCTATATGGTAAATGCTTCAAAGTAGGGACTTCATCTGTGGTATGTCACAAATGGGACCTGCAACCAAATGTTGCAGTGCGTTCTGCTGCTTCTGTTTAGAGTTCCAGCAAGCTCTTCCCTCCAAGTGCATTAATCACAAACACACACACACAGCGGGTCGCCCCATTCCATAATGATAATTTTATTCTTTATGCCGCACGCAACGGACTGGGTTGCCCCAGGCACGCTGGGCGGCATCCAACATGTATAGAAACATATTAAAACACTAGACGTTTTAAACAAAACCCTTCACTGTACAGGATTGCCTTCAGACGGCTCGGGAGTCGGAGAACTCCATACCCCCCAACATTTCTCCAATGAACATAGGGACACCCTAAGAAAAAAAGATGAACAGTAATCCTTCAAGTGGGTTGATTGGTTCGGCTAGACGTTAGTTAATGGGTTAATTGGTGAGCTATGAGGTGAAGGGGAGGGACAGATGCCTTGTCAATGAAAGAATGCCTGGTTAACCAACCAGAGGCAGCCTTGTCAATCCCAGCAGCCTTTGCAACCAATCAGAGGCAGCTTTGTCAATCCCAGCAGCAGGTATAAAACCAGCAGGCCTGGCCATTGGCCTGCGCTCAGGCCATTGGCCTGCGCTCAGGCCACCAATTTCTCTCTCTCTTTTCCCTCTTGATTTGGATTTTTTTCTTCTCCCCCCCCCCACCTATTGTGGTTTTTTTTTTTTTTAGTTCCTTTACCACTCTTTTCTTCTTTCACTCTCTTCCAGATTGTGCAAAGTTTCCTCTTTCCTTCCAGCTCCTTTTGTCTCATGCTTTTACGTTTGTCAGTCCAAAAGGAGGAGGAGGATTTCTATATGGTAAATGCTTCAAAGTAGGGACTTCATCTGTGGTATGTCACAAATGGGACCTGCAACCAAATGTTGCAGTGCGTTCTGCTGCTTCTGTTTAGAGTTCCAGCAAGCTCTTCCCTCCAAGTGCATTAATCACAAACACACACACACAGCGGGTCGCCCCATTCCATAATGATAATTTTATTCTTTATGCCGCACGCAACGGACTGGGTTGCCCCAGGCACGCTGGGCGGCATCCAACATGTATAGAAACATATTAAAACACTAGACGTTTTAAACAAAACCCTTCACTGTACAGGATTGCCTTCAGACGGCTCGGGAGTCGGAGAACTCCATACCCCCCAACATTTCTCCAATGAACATAGGGACACCCTAAGAAAAAAAGATGAACAGTAATCCTTCAAGTGGGTTGATTGGTTCGGCTAGACGTTAGTTAATGGGTTAATTGGTGAGCTATGAGGTGAAGGGGAGGGACAGATGCCTTGTCAATCAAAGAATGCCTGGTTAACCAACCAGAGGCAGCCTTGTCAATCCCAGCAGCCTTTGCAACCAATCAGAGGCAGCTTTGTCAATCCCAGCAGCAGGTATAAAACCAGCAGGCCTGGCCATTGGCCTGCGCTCAGGCCATTGGCCTGCGCTCAGGCCATTGGCCTGCGCTCAGGCCACCAATTTCTCTCTCTCTTTTCCCTCTTGATTTGGATTTTTTTCTTCTCCCCCCCCCCCACCTATTGTGGTTTTTTTTTTTTTTTAGTTCCTTTACCACTCTTTTCTTCTTTCACTCTCTTCCAGATTGTGCAAAGTTTCCTCTTTCCTTCCAGCTCCTTTTGTCTCATGCTTTTACGTTTGTCAGTCCAAAAGGAGGAGGAGGATTTCTATATGGTAAATGCTTCAAAGTAGGGACTTCATCTGTGGTATGTCACAAATGGGACCTGCAACCAAATGTTGCAGTGCGTTCTGCTGCTTCTGTTTAGAGTTCCAGCAAGCTCTTCCCTCCAAGTGCATTAATCACAAACACACACACACAGCGGGTCGCCCCATTCCATAATGATAATTTTATTCTTTATGCCGCACGCAACGGACTGGGTTGCCCCAGGCACGCTGGGCGGCATCCAACATGTATAGAAACATATTAAAACACTAGACGTTTTAAACAAAACCCTTCACTGTACAGGATTGCCTTCAGACGGCTCGGGAGTCGGAGAACTCCATACCCCCCAACATTTCTCCAATGAACATAGGGACACCCTAAGAAAAAAAGATGAACAGTAATCCTTCAAGTGGGTTGATTGGTTCGGCTAGACGTTAGTTAATGGGTTAATTGGTGAGCTATGAGGTGAAGGGGAGGGACAGATGCCTTGTCAATCAAAGAATGCCTGGTTAACCAACCAGAGGCAGCCTTGTCAATCCCAGCAGCCTTTGCAACCAATCAGAGGCAGCTTTGTCAATCCCAGCAGCAGGTATAAAACCAGCAGGCCTGGCCATTGGCCTGCGCTCAGGCCATTGGCCTGCGCTCAGGCCACCAATTTCTCTCTCTCTTTTCCCTCTTGATTTGGATTTTTTTCTTCTCCCCCCCCCCACCTATTGTGTGTTTTTTTTTTTTTTAGTTCCTTTACCACTCTTTTCTTCTTTCACTCTCTTCCAGATTGTGCAAAGTTTCCTCTTTCCTTCCAGCTCCTTTTGTCTCATGCTTTTACGTTTGTCAGTCCAAAAGGAGGAGGAGGATTTCTATATGGTAAATGCTTCAAAGTAGGGACTTCATCTGTGGTATGTCACAAATGGGACCTGCAACCAAATGTTGCAGTGCGTTCTGCTGCTTCTGTTTAGAGTTCCAGCAAGCTCTTCCCTCCAAGTGCATTAATCACAAACACACACACACAGCGGGTCGCCCCATTCCATAATGATAATTTTATTCTTTATGCCGCACGCAACGGACTGGGTTGCCCCAGGCACGCTGGGCGGCATCCAACATGTATAGAAACATATTAAAACACTAGACGTTTTAAACAAAACCCTTCACTGTACAGGATTGCCTTCAGACGGCTCGGGAGTCGGAGAACTCCATACCCCCCAACATTTCTCCAATGAACATAGGGACACCCTAAGAAAAAAAGATGAACAGTAATCCTTCAAGTGGGTTGATTGGTTCGGCTAGACGTTAGTTAATGGGTTAATTGGTGAGCTATGAGGTGAAGGGGAGGGACAGATGCCTTGTCAATCAAAGAATGCCTGGTTAACCAACCAGAGGCAGCCTTGTCAATCCCAGCAGCCTTTGCAACCAATCAGAGGCAGCTTTGTCAATCCCAGCAGCAGGTATAAAACCAGCAGGCCATTGGCCTGCGCTCAGGCCACCAATTTCTCTCTCTCTTTTCCCTCTTGATTTGGATTTTTTTCTTCTCCCCCCCCCCACCTATTGTGTTTTTTTTTTTTTTTTAGTTCCTTTACCACTCTTTTCTTCTTTCACTCTCTTCCAGATTGTGCAAAGTTTCCTCTTTCCTTCCAGCTCCTTTTGTCTCATGCTTTTACGTTTGTCAGTCCAAAAGGAGGAGGAGGATTTCTATATGGTAAATGCTTCAAAGTAGGGACTTCATCTGTGGTATGTCACAAATGGGACCTGCAACCAAATGTTGCAGTGCGTTCTGCTGCTTCTGTTTAGAGTTCCAGCAAGCTCTTCCCTCCAAGTGCATTAATCACAAACACACACACACAGCGGGTCGCCCCATTCCATAATGATAATTTTATTCTTTATGCCGCACGCAACGGACTGGGTTGCCCCAGGCACGCTGGGCGGCATCCAACATGTATAGAAACATATTAAAACACTAGACGTTTTAAACAAAACCCTTCACTGTACAGGATTGCCTTCAGACGGCTCGGGAGTCGGAGAACTCCATACCCCCCAACATTTCTCCAATGAACATAGGGACACCCTAAGAAAAAAAGATGAACAGTAATCCTTCAAGTGGGTTGATTGGTTCGGCTAGACGTTAGTTAATGGGTTAATTGGTGAGCTATGAGGTGAAGGGGAGGGACAGATGCCTTGTCAATCAAAGAATGCCTGGTTAACCAACCAGAGGCAGCCTTGTCAATCCCAGCAGCCTTTGCAACCAATCAGAGGCAGCTTTGTCAATCCCAGCAGCAGGTATAAAACCAGCAGGCCTGGCCTGCGCTCAGGCCATTGGCCTGCGCTCAGGCCATTGGCCTGCGCTCAGGCCATTGGCCTGCGCTCAGGCCATTGGCCTGCGCTCAGGCCATTGGCCTGCGCTCAGGCCATTGGCCTGCGCTCAGGCCATTGGCCTGCGCTCAGGCCATTGGCCTGCGCTCAGGCCATTGGCCTGCGCTCAGGCCATTGGCCTGCGCTCAGGCCATTGGCCTGCGCTCAGGCCATTGGCCTGCGCTCAGGCCATTGGCCTGCGCTCAGGCCATTGGCCTGCGCTCAGGCCATTGGCCTGCGCTCAGGCCATTGGCCTGCGCTCAGGCCATTGGCCTGCGCTCAGGCCACCAATTTCTCTCTCTCTTTTCCCTCTTGATTTGGATTTTTTTCTTCTCCCCCCCCCCCACCTATTGTGTGTTTTTTTTTTTTTTTAGTTCCTTTACCACTCTTTTCTTCTTTCACTCTCTTCCAGATTGTGCAAAGTTTCCTCTTTCCTTCCAGCTCCTTTTGTCTCATGCTTTTACGTTTGTCAGTCCAAAAGGAGGAGGAGGATTTCTATATGGTAAATGCTTCAAAGTAGGGACTTCATCTGTGGTATGTCACAAATGGGACCTGCAACCAAATGTTGCAGTGCGTTCTGCTGCTTCTGTTTAGAGTTCCAGCAAGCTCTTCCCTCCAAGTGCATTAATCACAAACACACACACACAGCGGGTCGCCCCATTCCATAATGATAATTTTATTCTTTATGCCGCACGCAACGGACTGGGTTGCCCCAGGCACGCTGGGCGGCATCCAACATGTATAGAAACATATTAAAACACTAGACGTTTTAAACAAAACCCTTCACTGTACAGGATTGCCTTCAGACGGCTCGGGAGTCGGAGAACTCCATACCCCCCAACATTTCTCCAATGAACATAGGGACACCCTAAGAAAAAAAGATGAACAGTAATCCTTCAAGTGGGTTGATTGGTTCGGCTAGACGTTAGTTAATGGGTTAATTGGTGAGCTATGAGGTGAAGGGGAGGGACAGATGCCTTGTCAATCAAAGAATGCCTGGTTAACCAACCAGAGGCAGCCTTGTCAATCCCAGCAGCCTTTGCAACCAATCAGAGGCAGCTTTGTCAATCCCAGCAGCAGGTATAAAACCAGCAGGCCTGGCCTGCGCTCAGGCCATTGGCCTGCGCTCAGGCCATTGGCCTGCGCTCAGGCCATTGGCCTGCGCTCAGGCCATTGGCCTGCGCTCAGGCCATTGGCCTGCGCTCAGGCCATTGGCCTGCGCTCAGGCCATTGGCCTGCGCTCAGGCCATTGGCCTGCGCTCAGGCCATTGGCCTGCGCTCAGGCCATTGGCCTGCGCTCAGGCCATTGGCCTGCGCTCAGGCCATTGGCCTGCGCTCAGGCCATTGGCCTGCGCTCAGGCCATTGGCCTGCGCTCAGGCCATTGGCCTGCGCTCAGGCCATTGGCCTGCGCTCAGGCCATTGGCCTGCGCTCAGGCCATTGGCCTGCGCTCAGGCCACCAATTTCTCTCTCTCTTTTCCCTCTTGATTTGGATTTTTTTCTTCTCCCCCCCCCCCCACCTATTGTGTGTGTTTTTTTTTTTTTAGTTCCTTTACCACTCTTTTCTTCTTTCACTCTCTTCCAGATTGTGCAAAGTTTCCTCTTTCCTTCCAGCTCCTTTTGTCTCATGCTTTTACGTTTGTCAGTCCAAAAGGAGGAGGAGGATTTCTATATGGTAAATGCTTCAAAGTAGGGACTTCATCTGTGGTATGTCACAAATGGGACCTGCAACCAAATGTTGCAGTGCGTTCTGCTGCTTCTGTTTAGAGTTCCAGCAAGCTCTTCCCTCCAAGTGCATTAATCACAAACACACACACACAGCGGGTCGCCCCATTCCATAATGATAATTTTATTCTTTATGCCGCACGCAACGGACTGGGTTGCCCCAGGCACGCTGGGCGGCATCCAACATGTATAGAAACATATTAAAACACTAGACGTTTTAAACAAAACCCTTCACTGTACAGGATTGCCTTCAGACGGCTCGGGAGTCGGAGAACTCCATACCCCCCAACATTTCTCCAATGAACATAGGGACACCCTAAGAAAAAAAGATGAACAGTAATCCTTCAAGTGGGTTGATTGGTTCGGCTAGACGTTAGTTAATGGGTTAATTGGTGAGCTATGAGGTGAAGGGGAGGGACAGATGCCTTGTCAATCAAAGAATGCCTGGTTAACCAACCAGAGGCAGCCTTGTCAATCCCAGCAGCCTTTGCAACCAATCAGAGGCAGCTTTGTCAATCCCAGCAGCAGGTATAAAACCAGCAGGCCTGGCCTGCGCTCAGGCCATTGGCCTGCGCTCAGGCCATTGGCCTGCGCTCAGGCCATTGGCCTGCGCTCAGGCCATTGGCCTGCGCTCAGGCCATTGGCCTGCGCTCAGGCCATTGGCCTGCGCTCAGGCCATTGGCCTGCGCTCAGGCCATTGGCCTGCGCTCAGGCCATTGGCCTGCGCTCAGGCCATTGGCCTGCGCTCAGGCCATTGGCCTGCGCTCAGGCCATTGGCCTGCGCTCAGGCCATTGGCCTGCGCTAGGCCATTGGCCTGCGCTCAGGCCATTGGCCTGCGCTCAGGCCATTGGCCTGCGCTCAGGCCATTGGCCTGCGCTCAGGCCACCAATTTCTCTCTCTCTTTTCCCTCTTGATTTGGATTTTTTTCTTCTCCCCCCCCCCACCTATTGTGTGTGTTTTTTTTTTTTTAGTTCCTTTACCACTCTTTTCTTCTTTCACTCTCTTCCAGATTGTGCAAAGTTTCCTCTTTCCTTCCAGCTCCTTTTGTCTCATGCTTTTACGTTTGTCAGTCCAAAAGGAGGAGGAGGATTTCTATATGGTAAATGCTTCAAAGTAGGGACTTCATCTGTGGTATGTCACAAATGGGACCTGCAACCAAATGTTGCAGTGCGTTCTGCTGCTTCTGTTTAGAGTTCCAGCAAGCTCTTCCCTCCAAGTGCATTAATCACAAACACACACACACAGCGGGTCGCCCCATTCCATAATGATAATTTTATTCTTTATGCCGCACGCAACGGACTGGGTTGCCCCAGGCACGCTGGGCGGCATCCAACATGTATAGAAACATATTAAAACACTAGACGTTTTAAACAAAACCCTTCACTGTACAGGATTGCCTTCAGACGGCTCGGGAGTCGGAGAACTCCATACCCCCCAACATTTCTCCAATGAACATAGGGACACCCTAAGAAAAAAAGATGAACAGTAATCCTTCAAGTGGGTTGATTGGTTCGGCTAGACGTTAGTTAATGGGTTAATTGGTGAGCTATGAGGTGAAGGGGAGGGACAGATGCCTTGTCAATCAAAGAATGCCTGGTTAACCAACCAGAGGCAGCCTTGTCAATCCCAGCAGCCTTTGCAACCAATCAGAGGCAGCTTTGTCAATCCCAGCAGCAGGTATAAAACCAGCAGGCCTGGCCTGCGCTCAGGCCATTGGCCTGCGCTCAGGCCATTGGCCTGCGCTCAGGCCATTGGCCTGCGCTCAGGCCATTGGCCTGCGCTCAGGCCATTGGCCTGCGCTCAGGCCATTGGCCTGCGCTCAGGCCATTGGCCTGCGCTCAGGCCATTGGCCTGCGCTCAGGCCATTGGCCTGCGCTCAGGCCATTGGCCTGCGCTCAGGCCATTGGCCTGCGCTCAGGCCATTGGCCTGCGCTCAGGCCATTGGCCTGCGCTCAGGCCATTGGCCTGCGCTCAGGCCATTGGCCTGCGCTCAGGCCACCAATTTCTCTCTCTCTTTTCCCTCTTGATTTGGATTTTTTTCTTCTCCCCCCCCCCCACCTATTGTGTGTGTTTTTTTTTTTTTAGTTCCTTTACCACTCTTTTCTTCTTTCACTCTCTTCCAGATTGTGCAAAGTTTCCTCTTTCCTTCCAGCTCCTTTTGTCTCATGCTTTTACGTTTGTCAGTCCAAAAGGAGGAGGAGGATTTCTATATGGTAAATGCTTCAAAGTAGGGACTTCATCTGTGGTATGTCACAAATGGGACCTGCAACCAAATGTTGCAGTGCGTTCTGCTGCTTCTGTTTAGAGTTCCAGCAAGCTCTTCCCTCCAAGTGCATTAATCACAAACACACACACACAGCGGGTCGCCCCATTCCATAATGATAATTTTATTCTTTATGCCGCACGCAACGGACTGGGTTGCCCCAGGCACGCTGGGCGGCATCCAACATGTATAGAAACATATTAAAACACTAGACGTTTTAAACAAAACCCTTCACTGTACAGGATTGCCTTCAGACGGCTCGGGAGTCGGAGAACTCCATACCCCCCAACATTTCTCCAATGAACATAGGGACACCCTAAGAAAAAAAGATGAACAGTAATCCTTCAAGTGGGTTGATTGGTTCGGCTAGACGTTAGTTAATGGGTTAATTGGTGAGCTATGAGGTGAAGGGGAGGGACAGATGCCTTGTCAATCAAAGAATGCCTGGTTAACCAACCAGAGGCAGCCTTGTCAATCCCAGCAGCCTTTGCAACCAATCAGAGGCAGCTTTGTCAATCCCAGCAGCAGGTATAAAACCAGCAGGCCTGGCCTGCGCTCAGGCCATTGGCCTGCGCTCAGGCCATTGGCCTGCGCTCAGGCCATTGGCCTGCGCTCAGGCCATTGGCCTGCGCTCAGGCCATTGGCCTGCGCTCAGGCCATTGGCCTGCGCTCAGGCCATTGGCCTGCGCTCAGGCCATTGGCCTGCGCTCAGGCCATTGGCCTGCGCTCAGGCCATTGGCCTGCGCTCAGGCCATTGGCCTGCGCTCAGGCCATTGGCCTGCGCTCAGGCCATTGGCCTGCGCTCAGGCCATTGGCCTGCGCTCAGGCCATTGGCCTGCGCTCAGGCCATTGGCCTGCGCTCAGGCCATTGGCCTGGCTCAGGCCATTGGCCTGCGCTCAGGCCACCAATTTCTCTCTCTCTTTTCCCTCTTGATTTGGATTTTTTTCTTCTCCCCCCCCCCCACCTATTGTGTGTGTGTTTTTTTTTTTTAGTTCCTTTACCACTCTTTTCTTCTTTCACTCTCTTCCAGATTGTGCAAAGTTTCCTCTTTCCTTCCAGCTCCTTTTGTCTCATGCTTTTACGTTTGTCAGTCCAAAAGGAGGAGGAGGATTTCTATATGGTAAATGCTTCAAAGTAGGGACTTCATCTGTGGTATGTCACAAATGGGACCTGCAACCAAATGTTGCAGTGCGTTCTGCTGCTTCTGTTTAGAGTTCCAGCAAGCTCTTCCCTCCAAGTGCATTAATCACAAACACACACACACAGCGGGTCGCCCCATTCCATAATGATAATTTTATTCTTTATGCCGCACGCAACGGACTGGGTTGCCCCAGGCACGCTGGGCGGCATCCAACATGTATAGAAACATATTAAAACACTAGACGTTTTAAACAAAACCCTTCACTGTACAGGATTGCCTTCAGACGGCTCGGGAGTCGGAGAACTCCATACCCCCCAACATTTCTCCAATGAACATAGGGACACCCTAAGAAAAAAAGATGAACAGTAATCCTTCAAGTGGGTTGATTGGTTCGGCTAGACGTTAGTTAATGGGTTAATTGGTGAGCTATGAGGTGAAGGGGAGGGACAGATGCCTTGTCAATCAAAGAATGCCTGGTTAACCAACCAGAGGCAGCCTTGTCAATCCCAGCAGCCTTTGCAACCAATCAGAGGCAGCTTTGTCAATCCCAGCAGCAGGTATAAAACCAGCAGGCCTGGCCTGCGCTCAGGCCATTGGCCTGCGCTCAGGCCATTGGCCTGCGCTCAGGCCATTGGCCTGCGCTCAGGCCATTGGCCTGCGCTCAGGCCATTGGCCTGCGCTCAGGCCATTGGCCTGCGCTCAGGCCATTGGCCTGCGCTCAGGCCATTGGCCTGCGCTCAGGCCATTGGCCTGCGCTCAGGCCATTGGCCTGCGCTCAGGCCATTGGCCTGCGCTCAGGCCATTGGCCTGCGCTCAGGCCATTGGCCTGCGCTCAGGCCATTGGCCTGCGCTCAGGCCATTGGCCTGCGCTCAGGCCATTGGCCTGCGCTCAGGCCATTGGCCTGCGCTCAGGCCATTGGCCTGCGCTCAGGCCACCAATTTCTCTCTCTCTTTTCCCTCTTGATTTGGATTTTTTTCTTCTCCCCCCCCCCCACCTATTGTGTGTGTTTTTTTTTTTTTAGTTCCTTTACCACTCTTTTCTTCTTTCACTCTCTTCCAGATTGTGCAAAGTTTCCTCTTTCCTTCCAGCTCCTTTTGTCTCATGCTTTTACGTTTGTCAGTCCAAAAGGAGGAGGAGGATTTCTATATGGTAAATGCTTCAAAGTAGGGACTTCATCTGTGGTATGTCACAAATGGGACCTGCAACCAAATGTTGCAGTGCGTTCTGCTGCTTCTGTTTAGAGTTCCAGCAAGCTCTTCCCTCCAAGTGCATTAATCACAAACACACACACACAGCGGGTCGCCCCATTCCATAATGATAATTTTATTCTTTATGCCGCACGCAACGGACTGGGTTGCCCCAGGCACGCTGGGCGGCATCCAACATGTATAGAAACATATTAAAACACTAGACGTTTTAAACAAAACCCTTCACTGTACAGGATTGCCTTCAGACGGCTCGGGAGTCGGAGAACTCCATACCCCCCAACATTTCTCCAATGAACATAGGGACACCCTAAGAAAAAAAGATGAACAGTAATCCTTCAAGTGGGTTGATTGGTTCGGCTAGACGTTAGTTAATGGGTTAATTGGTGAGCTATGAGGTGAAGGGGAGGGACAGATGCCTTGTCAATCAAAGAATGCCTGGTTAACCAACCAGAGGCAGCCTTGTCAATCCCAGCAGCCTTTGCAACCAATCAGAGGCAGCTTTGTCAATCCCAGCAGCAGGTATAAAACCAGCAGGCCTGGCCTGCGCTCAGGCCATTGGCCTGCGCTCAGGCCATTGGCCTGCGCTCAGGCCATTGGCCTGCGCTCAGGCCATTGGCCTGCGCTCAGGCCATTGGCCTGCGCTCAGGCCATTGGCCTGCGCTCAGGCCATTGGCCTGCGCTCAGGCCATTGGCCTGCGCTCAGGCCATTGGCCTGCGCTCAGGCCATTGGCCTGCGCTCAGGCCATTGGCCTGCGCTCAGGCCATTGGCCTGCGCTCAGGCCACCAATTTCTCTCTCTCTTTTCCCTCTTGATTTGGATTTTTTTCTTCTCCCCCCCCCCCACCTATTGTGTGTGTGTTTTTTTTTTTTAGTTCCTTTACCACTCTTTTCTTCTTTCACTCTCTTCCAGATTGTGCAAAGTTTCCTCTTTCCTTCCAGCTCCTTTTGTCTCATGCTTTTACGTTTGTCAGTCCAAAAGGAGGAGGAGGATTTCTATATGGTAAATGCTTCAAAGTAGGGACTTCATCTGTGGTATGTCACAAATGGGACCTGCAACCAAATGTTGCAGTGCGTTCTGCTGCTTCTGTTTAGAGTTCCAGCAAGCTCTTCCCTCCAAGTGCATTAATCACAAACACACACACACAGCGGGTCGCCCCATTCCATAATGATAATTTTATTCTTTATGCCGCACGCAACGGACTGGGTTGCCCCAGGCACGCTGGGCGGCATCCAACATGTATAGAAACATATTAAAACACTAGACGTTTTAAACAAAACCCTTCACTGTACAGGATTGCCTTCAGACGGCTCGGGAGTCGGAGAACTCCATACCCCCCAACATTTCTCCAATGAACATAGGGACACCCTAAGAAAAAAAGATGAACAGTAATCCTTCAAGTGGGTTGATTGGTTCGGCTAGACGTTAGTTAATGGGTTAATTGGTGAGCTATGAGGTGAAGGGGAGGGACAGATGCCTTGTCAATCAAAGAATGCCTGGTTAACCAACCAGAGGCAGCCTTGTCAATCCCAGCAGCCTTTGCAACCAATCAGAGGCAGCTTTGTCAATCCCAGCAGCAGGTATAAAACCAGCAGGCCTGGCCTGCGCTCAGGCCATTGGCCTGCGCTCAGGCCATTGGCCTGCGCTCAGGCCATTGGCCTGCGCTCAGGCCATTGGCCTGCGCTCAGGCCATTGGCCTGCGCTCAGGCCATTGGCCTGCGCTCAGGCCATTGGCCTGCGCTCAGGCCATTGGCCTGCGCTCAGGCCATTGGCCTGCGCTCAGGCCATTGGCCTGCGCTCAGGCCATTGGCCTGCGCTCAGGCCATTGGCCTGCGCTCAGGCCATTGGCCTGCGCTCAGGCCATTGGCCTGCGCTCAGGCCACCAATTTCTCTCTCTCTTTTCCCTCTTGATTTGGATTTTTTTCTTCTCCCCCCCCCCCACCTATTGTGTGTTTTTTTTTTTTTTTAGTTCCTTTACCACTCTTTTCTTCTTTCACTCTCTTCCAGATTGTGCAAAGTTTCCTCTTTCCTTCCAGCTCCTTTTGTCTCATGCTTTTACGTTTGTCAGTCCAAAAGGAGGAGGAGGATTTCTATATGGTAAATGCTTCAAAGTAGGGACTTCATCTGTGGTATGTCACAAATGGGACCTGCAACCAAATGTTGCAGTGCGTTCTGCTGCTTCTGTTTAGAGTTCCAGCAAGCTCTTCCCTCCAAGTGCATTAATCACAAACACACACACACAGCGGGTCGCCCCATTCCATAATGATAATTTTATTCTTTATGCCGCACGCAACGGACTGGGTTGCCCCAGGCACGCTGGGCGGCATCCAACATGTATAGAAACATATTAAAACACTAGACGTTTTAAACAAAACCCTTCACTGTACAGGATTGCCTTCAGACGGCTCGGGAGTCGGAGAACTCCATACCCCCCAACATTTCTCCAATGAACATAGGGACACCCTAAGAAAAAAAGATGAACAGTAATCCTTCAAGTGGGTTGATTGGTTCGGCTAGACGTTAGTTAATGGGTTAATTGGTGAGCTATGAGGTGAAGGGGAGGGACAGATGCCTTGTCAATCAAAGAATGCCTGGTTAACCAACCAGAGGCAGCCTTGTCAATCCCAGCAGCCTTTGCAACCAATCAGAGGCAGCTTTGTCAATCCCAGCAGCAGGTATAAAACCAGCAGGCCTGGCCTGCGCTCAGGCCATTGGCCTGCGCTCAGGCCATTGGCCTGCGCTCAGGCCATTGGCCTGCGCTCAGGCCATTGGCCTGCGCTCAGGCCATTGGCCTGCGCTCAGGCCATTGGCCTGCGCTCAGGCCATTGGCCTGCGCTCAGGCCATTGGCCTGCGCTCAGGCCATTGGCCTGCGCTCAGGCCATTGGCCTGCGCTCAGGCCATTGGCCTGCGCTCAGGCCATTGGCCTGCGCTCAGGCCATTGGCCTGCGCTCAGGCCACCAATTTCTCTCTCTCTTTTCCCTCTTGATTTGGATTTTTTTCTTCTCCCCCCCCCCCACCTATTGTGTGTGTGTTTTTTTTTTTTAGTTCCTTTACCACTCTTTTCTTCTTTCACTCTCTTCCAGATTGTGCAAAGTTTCCTCTTTCCTTCCAGCTCCTTTTGTCTCATGCTTTTACGTTTGTCAGTCCAAAAGGAGGAGGAGGATTTCTATATGGTAAATGCTTCAAAGTAGGGACTTCATCTGTGGTATGTCACAAATGGGACCTGCAACCAAATGTTGCAGTGCGTTCTGCTGCTTCTGTTTAGAGTTCCAGCAAGCTCTTCCCTCCAAGTGCATTAATCACAAACACACACACACAGCGGGTCGCCCCATTCCATAATGATAATTTTATTCTTTATGCCGCACGCAACGGACTGGGTTGCCCCAGGCACGCTGGGCGGCATCCAACATGTATAGAAACATATTAAAACACTAGACGTTTTAAACAAAACCCTTCACTGTACAGGATTGCCTTCAGACGGCTCGGGAGTCGGAGAACTCCATACCCCCCAACATTTCTCCAATGAACATAGGGACACCCTAAGAAAAAAAGATGAACAGTAATCCTTCAAGTGGGTTGATTGGTTCGGCTAGACGTTAGTTAATGGGTTAATTGGTGAGCTATGAGGTGAAGGGGAGGGACAGATGCCTTGTCAATCAAAGAATGCCTGGTTAACCAACCAGAGGCAGCCTTGTCAATCCCAGCAGCCTTTGCAACCAATCAGAGGCAGCTTTGTCAATCCCAGCAGCAGGTATAAAACCAGCAGGCCTGGCCTGCGCTCAGGCCACCAATTTCTCTCTCTCTTTTCCCTCTTGATTTGGATTTTTTTCTGCTCCCCCCCCCCCACCTATTGTGTGTGTGTTTTTTTTTTTTAGTTCCTTTACCACTCTTTTCTTCTTTCACTCTCTTCCAGATTGTGCAAAGTTTCCTCTTTCCTTCCAGCTCCTTTTGTCTCATGCTTTTACGTTTGTCAGTCCAAAAGGAGGAGGAGGATTTCTATATGGTAAATGCTTCAAAGTAGGGACTTCATCTGTGGTATGTCACAAATGGGACCTGCAACCAAATGTTGCAGTGCGTTCTGCTGCTTCTGTTTAGAGTTCCAGCAAGCTCTTCCCTCCAAGTGCATTAATCACAAACACACACACACAGCGGGTCGCCCCATTCCATAATGATAATTTTATTCTTTATGCCGCACGCAACGGACTGGGTTGCCCCAGGCACGCTGGGCGGCATCCAACATGTATAGAAACATATTAAAACACTAGACGTTTTAAACAAAACCCTTCACTGTACAGGATTGCCTTCAGACGGCTCGGGAGTCGGAGAACTCCATACCCCCCAACATTTCTCCAATGAACATAGGGACACCCTAAGAAAAAAAGATGAACAGTAATCCTTCAAGTGGGTTGATTGGTTCGGCTAGACGTTAGTTAATGGGTTAATTGGTGAGCTATGAGGTGAAGGGGAGGGACAGATGCCTTGTCAATCAAAGAATGCCTGGTTAACCAACCAGAGGCAGCCTTGTCAATCCCAGCAGCCTTTGCAACCAATCAGAGGCAGCTTTGTCAATCCCAGCAGCAGGTATAAAACCAGCAGGCCTGGCCTGCGCTCAGGCCACCAATTTCTCTCTCTCTTTTCCCTCTTGATTTGGATTTTTTTCTTCTCCCCCCCCCCCACCTATTGTGTGTTTTTTTTTTTTTTTAGTTCCTTTACCACTCTTTTCTTCTTTCACTCTCTTCCAGATTGTGCAAAGTTTCCTCTTTCCTTCCAGCTCCTTTTGTCTCATGCTTTTACGTTTGTCAGTCCAAAAGGAGGAGGAGGATTTCTATATGGTAAATGCTTCAAAGTAGGGACTTCATCTGTGGTATGTCACAAATGGGACCTGCAACCAAATGTTGCAGTGCGTTCTGCTGCTTCTGTTTAGAGTTCCAGCAAGCTCTTCCCTCCAAGTGCATTAATCACAAACACACACACACAGCGGGTCGCCCCATTCCATAATGATAATTTTATTCTTTATGCCGCACGCAACGGACTGGGTTGCCCCAGGCACGCTGGGCGGCATCCAACATGTATAGAAACATATTAAAACACTAGACGTTTTAAACAAAACCCTTCACTGTACAGGATTGCCTTCAGACGGCTCGGGAGTCGGAGAACTCCATACCCCCCAACATTTCTCCAATGAACATAGGGACACCCTAAGAAAAAAAGATGAACAGTAATCCTTCAAGTGGGTTGATTGGTTCGGCTAGACGTTAGTTAATGGGTTAATTGGTGAGCTATGAGGTGAAGGGGAGGGACAGATGCCTTGTCAATCAAAGAATGCCTGGTTAACCAACCAGAGGCAGCCTTGTCAATCCCAGCAGCCTTTGCAACCAATCAGAGGCAGCTTTGTCAATCCCAGCAGCAGGTATAAAACCAGCAGGCCTGGCCTGCGCTCAGGCCATTGGCCTGCGCTCAGGCCATTGGCCTGCGCTCAGGCCATTGGCCTGCGCTCAGGCCATTGGCCTGCGCTCAGGCCATTGGCCTGCGCTCAGGCCATTGGCCTGCGCTCAGGCCATTGGCCTGCGCTCAGGCCATTGGCCTGCGCTCAGGCCATTGGCCTGCGCTCAGGCCATTGGCCTGCGCTCAGGCCATTGGCCTGCGCTCAGGCCATTGGCCTGCGCTCAGGCCATTGGCCTGCGCTCAGGCCATTGGCCTGCGCTCAGGCCACCAATTTCTCTCTCTCTTTTCCCTCTTGATTTGGATTTTTTTCTTCTCCCCCCCCCCCACCTATTGTGTGTGTTTTTTTTTTTTTAGTTCCTTTACCACTCTTTTCTTCTTTCACTCTCTTCCAGATTGTGCAAAGTTTCCTCTTTCCTTCCAGCTCCTTTTGTCTCATGCTTTTACGTTTGTCAGTCCAAAAGGAGGAGGAGGATTTCTATATGGTAAATGCTTCAAAGTAGGGACTTCATCTGTGGTATGTCACAAATGGGACCTGCAACCAAATGTTGCAGTGCGTTCTGCTGCTTCTGTTTAGAGTTCCAGCAAGCTCTTCCCTCCAAGTACATTAATCACAAACACACACACACAGCGGGTCGCCCCATTCCATAATGATAATTTTATTCTTTATGCCGCACGCAACGGACTGGGTTGCCCCAGGCACGCTGGGCGGCATCCAACATGTATAGAAACATATTAAAACACTAGACGTTTTAAACAAAACCCTTCACTGTACAGGATTGCCTTCAGACGGCTCGGGAGTCGGAGAACTCCATACCCCCCAACATTTCTCCAATGAACATAGGGACACCCTAAGAAAAAAAGATGAACAGTAATCCTTCAAGTGGGTTGATTGGTTCGGCTAGACGTTAGTTAATGGGTTAATTGGTGAGCTATGAGGTGAAGGGGAGGGACAGATGCCTTGTCAATCAAAGAATGCCTGGTTAACCAACCAGAGGCAGCCTTGTCAATCCCAGCAGCCTTTGCAACCAATCAGAGGCAGCTTTGTCAATCCCAGCAGCAGGTATAAAACCAGCAGGCCTGGCCTGCGCTCAGGCCATTGGCCTGCGCTCAGGCCATTGGCCTGCGCTCAGGCCATTGGCCTGCGCTCAGGCCATTGGCCTGCGCTCAGGCCATTGGCCTGCGCTCAGGCCATTGGCCTGCGCTCAGGCCATTGGCCTGCGCTCAGGCCATTGGCCTGCGCTCAGGCCATTGGCCTGCGCTCAGGCCATTGGCCTGCGCTCAGGCCATTGGCCTGCGCTCAGGCCATTGGCCTGCGCTCAGGCCATTGGCCTGCGCTCAGGCCATTGGCCTGCGCTCAGGCCATTGGCCTGCGCTCAGGCCATTGGCCTGCGCTCAGGCCACCAATTTCTCTCTCTCTTTTCCCTCTTGATTTGGATTTTTTTCTTCTCCCCCCCCCCACCTATTGTGTGTGTTTTTTTTTTTTTAGTTCCTTTACCACTCTTTTCTTCTTTCACTCTCTTCCAGATTGTGCAAAGTTTCCTCTTTCCTTCCAGCTCCTTTTGTCTCATGCTTTTACGTTTGTCAGTCCAAAAGGAGGAGGAGGATTTCTATATGGTAAATGCTTCAAAGTAGGGACTTCATCTGTGGTATGTCACAAATGGGACCTGCAACCAAATGTTGCAGTGCGTTCTGCTGCTTCTGTTTAGAGTTCCAGCAAGCTCTTCCCTCCAAGTACATTAATCACAAACACACACACACAGCGGGTCGCCCCATTCCATAATGATAATTTTATTCTTTATGCCGCACGCAACGGACTGGGTTGCCCCAGGCACGCTGGGCGGCATCCAACATGTATAGAAACATATTAAAACACTAGACGTTTTAAACAAAACCCTTCACTGTACAGGATTGCCTTCAGACGGCTCGGGAGTCGGAGAACTCCATACCCCCCAACATTTCTCCAATGAACATAGGGACACCCTAAGAAAAAAAGATGAACAGTAATCCTTCAAGTGGGTTGATTGGTTCGGCTAGACGTTAGTTAATGGGTTAATTGGTGAGCTATGAGGTGAAGGGGAGGGACAGATGCCTTGTCAATCAAAGAATGCCTGGTTAACCAACCAGAGGCAGCCTTGTCAATCCCAGCAGCCTTTGCAACCAATCAGAGGCAGCTTTGTCAATCCCAGCAGCAGGTATAAAACCAGCAGGCCTGGCCTGCGCTCAGGCCATTGGCCTGCGCTCAGGCCATTGGCCTGCGCTCAGGCCATTGGCCTGCGCTCAGGCCATTGGCCTGCGCTCAGGCCATTGGCCTGCGCTCAGGCCATTGGCCTGCGCTCAGGCCATTGGCCTGCGCTCAGGCCATTGGCCTGCGCTCAGGCCATTGGCCTGCGCTCAGGCCATTGGCCTGCGCTCAGGCCATTGGCCTGCGCTCAGGCCATTGGCCTGCGCTCAGGCCACCAATTTCTCTCTCTCTTTTCCCTCTTGATTTGGATTTTTTTCTTCTCCCCCCCCCCCACCTATTGTGTTTTTTTTTTTTTTTTAGTTCCTTTACCACTCTTTTCTTCTTTCACTCTCTTCCAGATTGTGCAAAGTTTCCTCTTTCCTTCCAGCTCCTTTTGTCTCATGCTTTTACGTTTGTCAGTCCAAAAGGAGGAGGAGGATTTCTATATGGTAAATGCTTCAAAGTAGGGACTTCATCTGTGGTATGTCACAAATGGGACCTGCAACCAAATGTTGCAGTGCGTTCTGCTGCTTCTGTTTAGAGTTCCAGCAAGCTCTTCCCTCCAAGTACATTAATCACAAACACACACACACAGCGGGTCGCCCCATTCCATAATGATAATTTTATTCTTTATGCCGCACGCAACGGACTGGGTTGCCCCAGGCACGCTGGGCGGCATCCAACATGTATAGAAACATATTAAAACACTAGACGTTTTAAACAAAACCCTTCACTGTATTGGCCTGCGCTCTTCACTGTATTGGCCATTGGCCTGCGCTCAGGCCACCAATTTCTCTCTCTCTTTTCCCTCTTGATTTGGATTTTTTTCTTCTCCCCCCCCCCCACCTATTGTGTGTGTTTTTTTTTTTTTAGTTCCTTTACCACTCTTTTCTTCTTTCACTCTCTTCCAGATTGTGCAAAGTTTCCTCTTTCCTTCCAGCTCCTTTTGTCTCATGCTTTTACGTTTGTCAGTCCAAAAGGAGGAGGAGGATTTCTATATGGTAAATGCTTCAAAGTAGGGACTTCATCTGTGGTATGTCACAAATGGGACCTGCAACCAAATGTTGCAGTGCGTTCTGCTGCTTCTGTTTAGAGTTCCAGCAAGCTCTTCCCTCCAAGTACATTAATCACAAACACACACACACAGCGGGTCGCCCCATTCCATAATGATAATTTTATTCTTTATGCCGCACGCAACGGACTGGGTTGCCCCAGGCACGCTGGGCGGCATCCAACATGTATAGAAACATATTAAAACACTAGACGTTTTAAACAAAACCCTTCACTGTACAGGATTGCCTTCAGACGGCTCGGGAGTCGGAGAACTCCATACCCCCCAACATTTCTCCAATGAACATAGGGACACCCTAAGAAAAAAAGATGAACAGTAATCCTTCAAGTGGGTTGATTGGTTCGGCTAGACGTTAGTTAATGGGTTAATTGGTGAGCTATGAGGTGAAGGGGAGGGACAGATGCCTTGTCAATCAAAGAATGCCTGGTTAACCAACCAGAGGCAGCCTTGTCAATCCCAGCAGCCTTTGCAACCAATCAGAGGCAGCTTTGTCAATCCCAGCAGCAGGTATAAAACCAGCAGGCCTGGCCTGCGCTCAGGCCACCAATTTCTCTCTCTCTTTTCCCTCTTGATTTGGATTTTTTTCTTCTCCCCCCCCCCCACCTATTGTGTGTTTTTTTTTTTTTTTAGTTCCTTTACCACTCTTTTCTTCTTTCACTCTCTTCCAGATTGTGCAAAGTTTCCTCTTTCCTTCCAGCTCCTTTTGTCTCATGCTTTTACGTTTGTCAGTCCAAAAGGAGGAGGAGGATTTCTATATGGTAAATGCTTCAAAGTAGGGACTTCATCTGTGGTATGTCACAAATGGGACCTGCAACCAAATGTTGCAGTGCGTTCTGCTGCTTCTGTTTAGAGTTCCAGCAAGCTCTTCCCTCCAAGTGCATTAATCACAAACACACACACACAGCGGGTCGCCCCATTCCATAATGATAATTTTATTCTTTATGCCGCACGCAACGGACTGGGTTGCCCCAGGCACGCTGGGCGGCATCCAACATGTATAGAAACATATTAAAACACTAGACGTTTTAAACAAAACCCTTCACTGTACAGGATTGCCTTCAGACGGCTCGGGAGTCGGAGAACTCCATACCCCCCAACATTTCTCCAATGAACATAGGGACACCCTAAGAAAAAAAGATGAACAGTAATCCTTCAAGTGGGTTGATTGGTTCGGCTAGACGTTAGTTAATGGGTTAATTGGTGAGCTATGAGGTGAAGGGGAGGGACAGATGCCTTGTCAATCAAAGAATGCCTGGTTAACCAACCAGAGGCAGCCTTGTCAATCCCAGCAGCCTTTGCAACCAATCAGAGGCAGCTTTGTCAATCCCAGCAGCAGGTATAAAACCAGCAGGCCTGGCCTGCGCTCAGGCCATTGGCCTGCGCTCAGGCCATTGGCCTGCGCTCAGGCCATTGGCCTGCGCTCAGGCCATTGGCCTGCGCTCAGGCCATTGGCCTGCGCTCAGGCCATTGGCCTGCGCTCAGGCCATTGGCCTGCGCTCAGGCCATTGGCCTGCGCTCAGGCCATTGGCCTGCGCTCAGGCCATTGGCCTGCGCTCAGGCCATTGGCCTGCGCTCAGGCCATTGGCCTGCGCTCAGGCCATTGGCCTGCGCTCAGGCCATTGGCCTGCGCTCAGGCCATTGGCCTGCGCTCAGGCCATTGGCCTGCGCTCAGGCCATTGGCCTGCGCTCAGGCCACCAATTTCTCTCTCTCTTTTCCCTCTTGATTTGGATTTTTTTCTTCTCCCCCCCCCCCACCTATTGTGTGTGTTTTTTTTTTTTTAGTTCCTTTACCACTCTTTTCTTCTTTCACTCTCTTCCAGATTGTGCAAAGTTTCCTCTTTCCTTCCAGCTCCTTTTGTCTCATGCTTTTACGTTTGTCAGTCCAAAAGGAGGAGGAGGATTTCTATATGGTAAATGCTTCAAAGTAGGGACTTCATCTGTGGTATGTCACAAATGGGACCTGCAACCAAATGTTGCAGTGCGTTCTGCTGCTTCTGTTTAGAGTTCCAGCAAGCTCTTCCCTCCAAGTACATTAATCACAAACACACACACACAGCGGGTCGCCCCATTCCATAATGATAATTTTATTCTTTATGCCGCACGCAACGGACTGGGTTGCCCCAGGCACGCTGGGCGGCATCCAACATGTATAGAAACATATTAAAACACTAGACGTTTTAAACAAAACCCTTCACTGTACAGGATTGCCTTCAGACGGCTCGGGAGTCGGAGAACTCCATACCCCCCAACATTTCTCCAATGAACATAGGGACACCCTAAGAAAAAAAGATGAACAGTAATCCTTCAAGTGGGTTGATTGGTTCGGCTAGACGTTAGTTAATGGGTTAATTGGTGAGCTATGAGGTGAAGGGGAGGGACAGATGCCTTGTCAATCAAAGAATGCCTGGTTAACCAACCAGAGGCAGCCTTGTCAATCCCAGCAGCCTTTGCAACCAATCAGAGGCAGCTTTGTCAATCCCAGCAGCAGGTATAAAACCAGCAGGCCTGGCCTGCGCTCAGGCCATTGGCCTGCGCTCAGGCCATTGGCCTGCGCTCAGGCCATTGGCCTGCGCTCAGGCCATTGGCCTGCGCTCAGGCCATTGGCCTGCGCTCAGGCCATTGGCCTGCGCTCAGGCCATTGGCCTGCGCTCAGGCCATTGGCCTGCGCTCAGGCCATTGGCCTGCGCTCAGGCCATTGGCCTGCGCTCAGGCCATTGGCCTGCGCTCAGGCCATTGGCCTGCGCTCAGGCCATTGGCCTGCGCTCAGGCCATTGGCCTGCGCTCAGGCCATTGGCCTGCGCTCAGGCCATTGGCCTGCGCTCAGGCCATTGGCCTGCGCTCAGGCCATTGGCCTGCGCTCAGGCCATTGGCCTGCGCTCAGGCCACCAATTTCTCTCTCTCTTTTCCCTCTTGATTTGGATTTTTTTCTTCTCCCCCCCCCCCACCTATTGTGTGTGTTTTTTTTTTTTTAGTTCCTTTACCACTCTTTTCTTCTTTCACTCTCTTCCAGATTGTGCAAAGTTTCCTCTTTCCTTCCAGCTCCTTTTGTCTCATGCTTTTACGTTTGTCAGTCCAAAAGGAGGAGGAGGATTTCTATATGGTAAATGCTTCAAAGTAGGGACTTCATCTGTGGTATGTCACAAATGGGACCTGCAACCAAATGTTGCAGTGCGTTCTGCTGCTTCTGTTTAGAGTTCCAGCAAGCTCTTCCCTCCAAGTACATTAATCACAAACACACACACACAGCGGGTCGCCCCATTCCATAATGATAATTTTATTCTTTATGCCGCACGCAACGGACTGGGTTGCCCCAGGCACGCTGGGCGGCATCCAACATGTATAGAAACATATTAAAACACTAGACGTTTTAAACAAAACCCTTCACTGTACAGGATTGCCTTCAGACGGCTCGGGAGTCGGAGAACTCCATACCCCCCAACATTTCTCCAATGAACATAGGGACACCCTAAGAAAAAAAGATGAACAGTAATCCTTCAAGTGGGTTGATTGGTTCGGCTAGACGTTAGTTAATGGGTTAATTGGTGAGCTATGAGGTGAAGGGGAGGGACAGATGCCTTGTCAATCAAAGAATGCCTGGTTAACCAACCAGAGGCAGCCTTGTCAATCCCAGCAGCCTTTGCAACCAATCAGAGGCAGCTTTGTCAATCCCAGCAGCAGGTATAAAACCAGCAGGCCTGGCCTGCGCTCAGGCCATTGGCCTGCGCTCAGGCCATTGGCCTGCGCTCAGGCCATTGGCCTGCGCTCAGGCCATTGGCCTGCGCTCAGGCCATTGGCCTGCGCTCAGGCCATTGGCCTGCGCTCAGGCCATTGGCCTGCGCTCAGGCCATTGGCCTGCGCTCAGGCCATTGGCCTGCGCTCAGGCCATTGGCCTGCGCTCAGGCCATTGGCCTGCGCTCAGGCCATTGGCCTGCGCTCAGGCCATTGGCCTGCGCTCAGGCCATTGGCCTGCGCTCAGGCCATTGGCCTGCGCTCAGGCCATTGGCCTGCGCTCAGGCCACCAATTTCTCTCTCTCTTTTCCCTCTTGATTTGGATTTTTTTCTTCTCCCCCCCCCCCACCTATTGTGTGTGTTTTTTTTTTTTTAGTTCCTTTACCACTCTTTTCTTCTTTCACTCTCTTCCAGATTGTGCAAAGTTTCCTCTTTCCTTCCAGCTCCTTTTGTCTCATGCTTTTACGTTTGTCAGTCCAAAAGGAGGAGGAGGATTTCTATATGGTAAATGCTTCAAAGTAGGGACTTCATCTGTGGTATGTCACAAATGGGACCTGCAACCAAATGTTGCAGTGCGTTCTGCTGCTTCTGTTTAGAGTTCCAGCAAGCTCTTCCCTCCAAGTACATTAATCACAAACACACACACACAGCGGGTCGCCCCATTCCATAATGATAATTTTATTCTTTATGCCGCACGCAACGGACTGGGTTGCCCCAGGCACGCTGGGCGGCATCCAACATGTATAGAAACATATTAAAACACTAGACGTTTTAAACAAAACCCTTCACTGTACAGGATTGCCTTCAGACGGCTCGGGAGTCGGAGAACTCCATACCCCCCAACATTTCTCCAATGAACATAGGGACACCCTAAGAAAAAAAGATGAACAGTAATCCTTCAAGTGGGTTGATTGGTTCGGCTAGACGTTAGTTAATGGGTTAATTGGTGAGCTATGAGGTGAAGGGGAGGGACAGATGCCTTGTCAATCAAAGAATGCCTGGTTAACCAACCAGAGGCAGCCTTGTCAATCCCAGCAGCCTTTGCAACCAATCAGAGGCAGCTTTGTCAATCCCAGCAGCAGGTATAAAACCAGCAGGCCTGGCCTGCGCTCAGGCCATTGGCCTGCGCTCAGGCCATTGGCCTGCGCTCAGGCCATTGGCCTGCGCTCAGGCCATTGGCCTGCGCTCAGGCCATTGGCCTGCGCTCAGGCCATTGGCCTGCGCTCAGGCCATTGGCCTGCGCTCAGGCCATTGGCCTGCGCTCAGGCCATTGGCCTGCGCTCAGGCCATTGGCCTGCGCTCAGGCCATTGGCCTGCGCTCAGGCCATTGGCCTGCGCTCAGGCCATTGGCCTGCGCTCAGGCCATTGGCCTGCGCTCAGGCCATTGGCCTGCGCTCAGGCCATTGGCCTGCGCTCAGGCCATTGGCCTGCGCTCAGGCCACCAATTTCTCTCTCTCTTTTCCCTCTTGATTTGGATTTTTTTCTTCTCCCCCCCCCCCACCTATTGTGTGTGTTTTTTTTTTTTTAGTTCCTTTACCACTCTTTTCTTCTTTCACTCTCTTCCAGATTGTGCAAAGTTTCCTCTTTCCTTCCAGCTCCTTTTGTCTCATGCTTTTACGTTTGTCAGTCCAAAAGGAGGAGGAGGATTTCTATATGGTAAATGCTTCAAAGTAGGGACTTCATCTGTGGTATGTCACAAATGGGACCTGCAACCAAATGTTGCAGTGCGTTCTGCTGCTTCTGTTTAGAGTTCCAGCAAGCTCTTCCCTCCAAGTACATTAATCACAAACACACACACACAGCGGGTCGCCCCATTCCATAATGATAATTTTATTCTTTATGCCGCACGCAACGGACTGGGTTGCCCCAGGCACGCTGGGCGGCATCCAACATGTATAGAAACATATTAAAACACTAGACGTTTTAAACAAAACCCTTCACTGTACAGGATTGCCTTCAGACGGCTCGGGAGTCGGAGAACTCCATACCCCCCAACATTTCTCCAATGAACATAGGGACACCCTAAGAAAAAAAGATGAACAGTAATCCTTCAAGTGGGTTGATTGGTTCGGCTAGACGTTAGTTAATGGGTTAATTGGTGAGCTATGAGGTGAAGGGGAGGGACAGATGCCTTGTCAATCAAAGAATGCCTGGTTAACCAACCAGAGGCAGCCTTGTCAATCCCAGCAGCCTTTGCAACCAATCAGAGGCAGCTTTGTCAATCCCAGCAGCAGGTATAAAACCAGCAGGCCTGGCCTGCGCTCAGGCCATTGGCCTGCGCTCAGGCCATTGGCCTGCGCTCAGGCCATTGGCCTGCGCTCAGGCCATTGGCCTGCGCTCAGGCCATTGGCCTGCGCTCAGGCCATTGGCCTGCGCTCAGGCCATTGGCCTGCGCTCAGGCCATTGGCCTGCGCTCAGGCCATTGGCCTGCGCTCAGGCCATTGGCCTGCGCTCAGGCCATTGGCCTGCGCTCAGGCCATTGGCCTGCGCTCAGGCCATTGGCCTGCGCTCAGGCCATTGGCCTGCGCTCAGGCCATTGGCCTGCGCTCAGGCCATTGGCCTGCGCTCAGGCCATTGGCCTGCGCTCAGGCCATTGGCCTGCGCTCAGGCCACCAATTTCTCTCTCTCTTTTCCCTCTTGATTTGGATTTTTTTCTTCTCCCCCCCCCCCACCTATTGTGTTTTTTTTTTTTTTTTAGTTCCTTTACCACTCTTTTCTTCTTTCACTCTCTTCCAGATTGTGCAAAGTTTCCTCTTTCCTTCCAGCTCCTTTTGTCTCATGCTTTTACGTTTGTCAGTCCAAAAGGAGGAGGAGGATTTCTATATGGTAAATGCTTCAAAGTAGGGACTTCATCTGTGGTATGTCACAAATGGGACCTGCAACCAAATGTTGCAGTGCGTTCTGCTGCTTCTGTTTAGAGTTCCAGCAAGCTCTTCCCTCCAAGTACATTAATCACAAACACACACACACAGCGGGTCGCCCCATTCCATAATGATAATTTTATTCTTTATGCCGCACGCAACGGACTGGGTTGCCCCAGGCACGCTGGGCGGCATCCAACATGTATAGAAACATATTAAAACACTAGACGTTTTAAACAAAACCCTTCACTGTATTGGCCTGCGCTCTTCACTGTATTGGCCATTGGCCTGCGCTCAGGCCACCAATTTCTCTCTCTCTTTTCCCTCTTGATTTGGATTTTTTTCTTCTCCCCCCCCCCCCACCTATTGTGTGTGTTTTTTTTTTTTTAGTTCCTTTACCACTCTTTTCTTCTTTCACTCTCTTCCAGATTGTGCAAAGTTTCCTCTTTCCTTCCAGCTCCTTTTGTCTCATGCTTTTACGTTTGTCAGTCCAAAAGGAGGAGGAGGATTTCTATATGGTAAATGCTTCAAAGTAGGGACTTCATCTGTGGTATGTCACAAATGGGACCTGCAACCAAATGTTGCAGTGCGTTCTGCTGCTTCTGTTTAGAGTTCCAGCAAGCTCTTCCCTCCAAGTACATTAATCACAAACACACACACACAGCGGGTCGCCCCATTCCATAATGATAATTTTATTCTTTATGCCGCACGCAACGGACTGGGTTGCCCCAGGCACGCTGGGCGGCATCCAACATGTATAGAAACATATTAAAACACTAGACGTTTTAAACAAAACCCTTCACTGTACAGGATTGCCTTCAGACGGCTCGGGAGTCGGAGAACTCCATACCCCCCAACATTTCTCCAATGAACATAGGGACACCCTAAGAAAAAAAGATGAACAGTAATCCTTCAAGTGGGTTGATTGGTTCGGCTAGACGTTAGTTAATGGGTTAATTGGTGAGCTATGAGGTGAAGGGGAGGGACAGATGCCTTGTCAATCAAAGAATGCCTGGTTAACCAACCAGAGGCAGCCTTGTCAATCCCAGCAGCCTTTGCAACCAATCAGAGGCAGCTTTGTCAATCCCAGCAGCAGGTATAAAACCAGCAGGCCTGGCCTGCGCTCAGGCCATTGGCCTGCGCTCAGGCCATTGGCCTGCGCTCAGGCCATTGGCCTGCGCTCAGGCCATTGGCCTGCGCTCAGGCCATTGGCCTGCGCTCAGGCCATTGGCCTGCGCTCAGGCCATTGGCCTGCGCTCAGGCCATTGGCCTGCGCTCAGGCCATTGGCCTGCGCTCAGGCCATTGGCCTGCGCTCAGGCCATTGGCCTGCGCTCAGGCCATTGGCCTGCGCTCAGGCCATTGGCCTGCGCTCAGGCCATTGGCCTGCGCTCAGGCCATTGGCCTGCGCTCAGGCCATTGGCCTGCGCTCAGGCCATTGGCCTGCGCTCAGGCCATTGGCCTGCGCTCAGGCCATTGGCCTGCGCTCAGGCCACCAATTTCTCTCTCTCTTTTCCCTCTTGATTTGGATTTTTTTCTTCTCCCCCCCCCCCACCTATTGTGTGTGTTTTTTTTTTTTTAGTTCCTTTACCACTCTTTTCTTCTTTCACTCTCTTCCAGATTGTGCAAAGTTTCCTCTTTCCTTCCAGCTCCTTTTGTCTCATGCTTTTACGTTTGTCAGTCCAAAAGGAGGAGGAGGATTTCTATATGGTAAATGCTTCAAAGTAGGGACTTCATCTGTGGTATGTCACAAATGGGACCTGCAACCAAATGTTGCAGTGCGTTCTGCTGCTTCTGTTTAGAGTTCCAGCAAGCTCTTCCCTCCAAGTACATTAATCACAAACACACACACACAGCGGGTCGCCCCATTCCATAATGATAATTTTATTCTTTATGCCGCACGCAACGGACTGGGTTGCCCCAGGCACGCTGGGCGGCATCCAACATGTATAGAAACATATTAAAACACTAGACGTTTTAAACAAAACCCTTCACTGTACAGGATTGCCTTCAGACGGCTCGGGAGTCGGAGAACTCCATACCCCCCAACATTTCTCCAATGAACATAGGGACACCCTAAGAAAAAAAGATGAACAGTAATCCTTCAAGTGGGTTGATTGGTTCGGCTAGACGTTAGTTAATGGGTTAATTGGTGAGCTATGAGGTGAAGGGGAGGGACAGATGCCTTGTCAATCAAAGAATGCCTGGTTAACCAACCAGAGGCAGCCTTGTCAATCCCAGCAGCCTTTGCAACCAATCAGAGGCAGCTTTGTCAATCCCAGCAGCAGGTATAAAACCAGCAGGCCTGGCCTGCGCTCAGGCCATTGGCCTGCGCTCAGGCCATTGGCCTGCGCTCAGGCCATTGGCCTGCGCTCAGGCCATTGGCCTGCGCTCAGGCCATTGGCCTGCGCTCAGGCCATTGGCCTGCGCTCAGGCCATTGGCCTGCGCTCAGGCCATTGGCCTGCGCTCAGGCCATTGGCCTGCGCTCAGGCCATTGGCCTGCGCTCAGGCCATTGGCCTGCGCTCAGGCCATTGGCCTGCGCTCAGGCCATTGGCCTGCGCTCAGGCCATTGGCCTGCGCTCAGGCCATTGGCCTGCGCTCAGGCCATTGGCCTGCGCTCAGGCCATTGGCCTGCGCTCAGGCCATTGGCCTGCGCTCAGGCCATTGGCCTGCGCTCAGGCCACCAATTTCTCTCTCTCTTTTCCCTCTTGATTTGGATTTTTTTCTTCTCCCCCCCCCCCACCTATTGTGTTTTTTTTTTTTTTTTAGTTCCTTTACCACTCTTTTCTTCTTTCACTCTCTTCCAGATTGTGCAAAGTTTCCTCTTTCCTTCCAGCTCCTTTTGTCTCATGCTTTTACGTTTGTCAGTCCAAAAGGAGGAGGAGGATTTCTATATGGTAAATGCTTCAAAGTAGGGACTTCATCTGTGGTATGTCACAAATGGGACCTGCAACCAAATGTTGCAGTGCGTTCTGCTGCTTCTGTTTAGAGTTCCAGCAAGCTCTTCCCTCCAAGTACATTAATCACAAACACACACACACAGCGGGTCGCCCCATTCCATAATGATAATTTTATTCTTTATGCCGCACGCAACGGACTGGGTTGCCCCAGGCACGCTGGGCGGCATCCAACATGTATAGAAACATATTAAAACACTAGACGTTTTAAACAAAACCCTTCACTGTACAGGATTGCCTTCAGACGGCTCGGGAGTCGGAGAACTCCATACCCCCCAACATTTCTCCAATGAACATAGGGACACCCTAAGAAAAAAAGATGAACAGTAATCCTTCAAGTGGGTTGATTGGTTCGGCTAGACGTTAGTTAATGGGTTAATTGGTGAGCTATGAGGTGAAGGGGAGGGACAGATGCCTTGTCAATCAAAGAATGCCTGGTTAACCAACCAGAGGCAGCCTTGTCAATCCCAGCAGCCTTTGCAACCAATCAGAGGCAGCTTTGTCAATCCCAGCAGCAGGTATAAAACCAGCAGGCCTGGCCTGCGCTCAGGCCATTGGCCTGCGCTCAGGCCATTGGCCTGCGCTCAGGCCATTGGCCTGCGCTCAGGCCATTGGCCTGCGCTCAGGCCATTGGCCTGCGCTCAGGCCATTGGCCTGCGCTCAGGCCATTGGCCTGCGCTCAGGCCATTGGCCTGCGCTCAGGCCATTGGCCTGCGCTCAGGCCATTGGCCTGCGCTCAGGCCATTGGCCTGCGCTCAGGCCATTGGCCTGCGCTCAGGCCATTGGCCTGCGCTCAGGCCATTGGCCTGCGCTCAGGCCATTGGCCTGCGCTCAGGCCATTGGCCTGCGCTCAGGCCATTGGCCTGCGCTCAGGCCATTGGCCTGCGCTCAGGCCATTGGCCTGCGCTCAGGCCACCAATTTCTCTCTCTCTTTTCCCTCTTGATTTGGATTTTTTTCTTCTCCCCCCCCCCCCACCTATTGTGTGTGTGTTTTTTTTTTTTAGTTCCTTTACCACTCTTTTCTTCTTTCACTCTCTTCCAGATTGTGCAAAGTTTCCTCTTTCCTTCCAGCTCCTTTTGTCTCATGCTTTTACGTTTGTCAGTCCAAAAGGAGGAGGAGGATTTCTATATGGTAAATGCTTCAAAGTAGGGACTTCATCTGTGGTATGTCACAAATGGGACCTGCAACCAAATGTTGCAGTGCGTTCTGCTGCTTCTGTTTAGAGTTCCAGCAAGCTCTTCCCTCCAAGTACATTAATCACAAACACACACACACAGCGGGTCGCCCCATTCCATAATGATAATTTTATTCTTTATGCCGCACGCAACGGACTGGGTTGCCCCAGGCACGCTGGGCGGCATCCAACATGTATAGAAACATATTAAAACACTAGACGTTTTAAACAAAACCCTTCACTGTACAGGATTGCCTTCAGACGGCTCGGGAGTCGGAGAACTCCATACCCCCCAACATTTCTCCAATGAACATAGGGACACCCTAAGAAAAAAAGATGAACAGTAATCCTTCAAGTGGGTTGATTGGTTCGGCTAGACGTTAGTTAATGGGTTAATTGGTGAGCTATGAGGTGAAGGGGAGGGACAGATGCCTTGTCAATCAAAGAATGCCTGGTTAACCAACCAGAGGCAGCCTTGTCAATCCCAGCAGCCTTTGCAACCAATCAGAGGCAGCTTTGTCAATCCCAGCAGCAGGTATAAAACCAGCAGGCCTGGCCTGCGCTCAGGCCATTGGCCTGCGCTCAGGCCATTGGCCTGCGCTCAGGCCATTGGCCTGCGCTCAGGCCATTGGCCTGCGCTCAGGCCATTGGCCTGCGCTCAGGCCATTGGCCTGCGCTCAGGCCATTGGCCTGCGCTCAGGCCATTGGCCTGCGCTCAGGCCATTGGCCTGCGCTCAGGCCATTGGCCTGCGCTCAGGCCATTGGCCTGCGCTCAGGCCATTGGCCTGCGCTCAGGCCATTGGCCTGCGCTCAGGCCATTGGCCTGCGCTCAGGCCATTGGCCTGCGCTCAGGCCACCAATTTCTCTCTCTCTTTTCCCTCTTGATTTGGATTTTTTTCTTCTCCCCCCCCCCCACCTATTGTGTTTTTTTTTTTTGTTTAGTTCCTTTACCACTCTTTTCTTCTTTCACTCTCTTCCAGATTGTGCAAAGTTTCCTCTTTCCTTCCAGCTCCTTTTGTCTCATGCTTTTACATTTGTCAGTCCAAAAGGAGGAGGAGGATTTCTATAAGGTAAATGCTTCAAAGTAGGGACTTCATCTGTGGTATGTCACAAATGGGACCTGCAACCAAATGTTGCAGTGCGTTCTGCTGCTTCTGTTTAGAGTTCCAGCAAGCTCTTCCCTCCAAGTGCATTAATCACAAACACACACACACAGCGGGTCGCCCCATTCCATAATGATAATTTTATTCTTTATGCCGCACGCAACGGACTGGGTTGCCCCAGGCACGCTGGGCGGCATCCAACATGTATAGAAACATATTAAAACACTAGACGTTTTAAACAAAACCCTTCACTGTACAGGATTGCCTTCAGACGGCTCGGGAGTCGGAGAACTCCATACCCCCCAACATTTCTCCAATGAACATAGGGACACCCTAAGAAAAAAAGATGAACAGTAATCCTTCAAGTGGGTTGATTGGTTCGGCTAGACGTTAGTTAATGGGTTAATTGGTGAGCTATGAGGTGAAGGGGAGGGACAGATGCCTTGTCAATCAAAGAATGCCTGGTTAACCAACCAGAGGCAGCCTTGTCAATCCCAGCAGACTTTGCAACCAATCAGAGGCAGCTTTGTCAATCCCAGCAGCAGGTATAAAACCAGCAGGCCATTGGCCTGCGCTCAGGCCACCAATTTCTCTCTCTCTTTTCCCTCTTGTTTTGGATTTTTTTCTTCTCCCCCCCCCCACCTATTGTGTTTTTTTTTTTTGTTTAGTTCCTTTACCACTCTTTTCTTCTTTCACTCTCTTCCAGATTGTGCAAAGTTTCCTCTTTCCTTCCAGCTCCTTTTGTCTCATGCTTTTACATTTGTCAGTCCAAAAGGAGGAGGAGGATTTCTATAAGGTAAATGCTTCAAAGTAGGGACTTCATCTGTGGTATGTCACAAATGGGACCTGCAACCAAATGTTGCAGTGCGTTCTGCTGCTTCTGTTTAGAGTTCCAGCAAGCTCTTCCCTCCAAGTGCATTAATCACAAACACACACACACAGCGGGTCGCCCCATTCCATAATGATAATTTTATTCTTTATGCCGCACGCAACGGACTGGGTTGCCCCAGGCACGCTGGGCGGCATCCAACATGTATAGAAACATATTAAAACACTAGACGTTTTAAACAAAACCCTTCACTGTACAGGATTGCCTTCAGACGGCTCGGGAGTCGGAGAACTCCATACCCCCCAACATTTCTCCAATGAACATAGGGACACCCTAAGAAAAAAAGATGAACAGTAATCCTTCAAGTGGGTTGATTGGTTCGGCTAGACGTTAGTTAATGGGTTAATTGGTGAGCTATGAGGTGAAGGGGAGGGACAGATGCCTTGTCAATCAAAGAATGCCTGGTTAACCAACCAGAGGCAGCCTTGTCAATCCCAGCAGACTTTGCAACCAATCAGAGGCAGCTTTGTCAATCCCAGCAGCAGGTATAAAACCAGCAGGCCTGGCCTGCGCTCAGGCCATTGGCCTGCGCTCAGGCCATTGGCCTGCGCTCAGGCCATTGGCCTGCGCTCAGGCCATTGGCCTGCGCTCAGGCCATTGGCCTGCGCTCAGGCCATTGGCCTGCGCTCAGGCCATTGGCCTGCGCTCAGGCCATTGGCCTGCGCTCAGGCCATTGGCCTGCGCTCAGGCCATTGGCCTGCGCTCAGGCCATTGGCCTGCGCTCAGGCCATTGGCCTGCGCTCAGGCCATTGGCCTGCGCTCAGGCCACCAATTTCTCTCTCTCTTTTCCCTCTTGATTTGGATTTTTTTCTTCTCCCCCCCCCACCTATTGTGTTTTTTTTTTTTTTGTTTAGTTCCTTTACCACTCTTTTCTTCTTTCACTCTCTTCCAGATTGTGCAAAGTTTCCTCTTTCCTTCCAGCTCCTTTTGTCTCATGCTTTTACATTTGTCAGTCCAAAAGGAGGAGGAGGATTTCTATAAGGTAAATGCTTCAAAGTAGGGACTTCATCTGTGGTATGTCACAAATGGGACCTGCAACCAAATGTTGCAGTGCGTTCTGCTGCTTCTGTTTAGAGTTCCAGCAAGCTCTTCCCTCCAAGTGCATTAATCACAAACACACACACACAGCGGGTCGCCCCATTCCATAATGATAATTTTATTCTTTATGCCGCACGCAACGGACTGGGTTGCCCCAGGCACGCTGGGCGGCATCCAACATGTATAGAAACATATTAAAACACTAGACGTTTTAAACAAAACCCTTCACTGTACAGGATTGCCTTCAGACGGCTCGGGAGTCGGAGAACTCCATACCCCCCAACATTTCTCCAATGAACATAGGGACACCCTAAGAAAAAAAGATGAACAGTAATCCTTCAAGTGGGTTGATTGGTTCGGCTAGACGTTAGTTAATGGGTTAATTGGTGAGCTATGAGGTGAAGGGGAGGGACAGATGCCTTGTCAATCAAAGAATGCCTGGTTAACCAACCAGAGGCAGCCTTGTCAATCCCAGCAGACTTTGCAACCAATCAGAGGCAGCTTTGTCAATCCCAGCAGCAGGTATAAAACCAGCAGGCCTGGCCTGCGCTCAGGCCATTGGCCTGCGCTCAGGCCATTGGCCTGCGCTCAGGCCATTGGCCTGCGCTCAGGCCATTGGCCTGCGCTCAGGCCATTGGCCTGCGCTCAGGCCATTGGCCTGCGCTCAGGCCATTGGCCTGCGCTCAGGCCATTGGCCTGCGCTCAGGCCATTGGCCTGCGCTCAGGCCATTGGCCTGCGCTCAGGCCATTGGCCTGCGCTCAGGCCATTGGCCTGCGCTCAGGCCATTGGCCTGCGCTCAGGCCATTGGCCTGCGCTCAGGCCATTGGCCTGCGCTCAGGCCACCAATTTCTCTCTCTCTTTTCCCTCTTGATTTGGATTTTTTTCTTCTCCCCCCCCCCCACCTATTGTGTTTTTTTTTTTTGTTTAGTTCCTTTACCACTCTTTTCTTCTTTCACTCTCTTCCAGATTGTGCAAAGTTTCCTCTTTCCTTCCAGCTCCTTTTGTCTCATGCTTTTACATTTGTCAGTCCAAAAGGAGGAGGAGGATTTCTATAAGGTAAATGCTTCAAAGTAGGGACTTCATCTGTGGTATGTCACAAATGGGACCTGCAACCAAATGTTGCAGTGCGTTCTGCTGCTTCTGTTTAGAGTTCCAGCAAGCTCTTCCCTCCAAGTGCATTAATCACAAACACACACACACAGCGGGTCGCCCCATTCCATAATGATAATTTTATTCTTTATGCCGCACGCAACGGACTGGGTTGCCCCAGGCACGCTGGGCGGCATCCAACATGTATAGAAACATATTAAAACACTAGACGTTTTAAACAAAACCCTTCACTGTACAGGATTGCCTTCAGACGGCTCGGGAGTCGGAGAACTCCATACCCCCCAACATTTCTCCAATGAACATAGGGACACCCTAAGAAAAAAAGATGAACAGTAATCCTTCAAGTGGGTTGATTGGTTCGGCTAGACGTTAGTTAATGGGTTAATTGGTGAGCTATGAGGTGAAGGGGAGGGACAGATGCCTTGTCAATCAAAGAATGCCTGGTTAACCAACCAGAGGCAGCCTTGTCAATCCCAGCAGACTTTGCAACCAATCAGAGGCAGCTTTGTCAATCCCAGCAGCAGGTATAAAACCAGCAGGCCATTGGCCTGCGCTCAGGCCACCAATTTCTCTCTCTCTTTTCCCTCTTGTTTTGGATTTTTTTCTTCTCCCCCCCCCCACCTATTGTGTTTTTTTTTTTTGTTTAGTTCCTTTACCACTCTTTTCTTCTTTCACTCTCTTCCAGATTGTGCAAAGTTTCCTCTTTCCTTCCAGCTCCTTTTGTCTCATGCTTTTACATTTGTCAGTCCAAAAGGAGGAGGAGGATTTCTATAAGGTAAATGCTTCAAAGTAGGGACTTCATCTGTGGTATGTCACAAATGGGACCTGCAACCAAATGTTGCAGTGCGTTCTGCTGCTTCTGTTTAGAGTTCCAGCAAGCTCTTCCCTCCAAGTGCATTAATCACAAACACACACACACAGCGGGTCGCCCCATTCCATAATGATAATTTTATTCTTTATGCCGCACGCAACGGACTGGGTTGCCCCAGGCACGCTGGGCGGCATCCAACATGTATAGAAACATATTAAAACACTAGACGTTTTAAACAAAACCCTTCACTGTACAGGATTGCCTTCAGACGGCTCGGGAGTCGGAGAACTCCATACCCCCCAACATTTCTCCAATGAACATAGGGACACCCTAAGAAAAAAAGATGAACAGTAATCCTTCAAGTGGGTTGATTGGTTCGGCTAGACGTTAGTTAATGGGTTAATTGGTGAGCTATGAGGTGAAGGGGAGGGACAGATGCCTTGTCAATCAAAGAATGCCTGGTTAACCAACCAGAGGCAGCCTTGTCAATCCCAGCAGACTTTGCAACCAATCAGAGGCAGCTTTGTCAATCCCAGCAGCAGGTATAAAACCAGCAGGCCTGGCCTGTGCTCAGGCCATTGGCCTGCGCTCAGGCCATTGGCCTGCGCTCAGGCCATTGGCCTGCGCTCAGGCCATTGGCCTGCGCTCAGGCCATTGGCCTGCGCTCAGGCCATTGGCCTGCGCTCAGGCCATTGGCCTGCGCTCAGGCCATTGGCCTGCGCTCAGGCCATTGGCCTGCGCTCAGGCCACCAATTTCTCTCTCTCTTTTCCCTCTTGATTTGGATTTTTTTCTTCTCCCCCCCCCACCTATTGTGTTTTTTTTTTTTTGTTTAGTTCCTTTACCACTCTTTTCTTCTTTCACTCTCTTCCAGATTGTGCAAAGTTTCCTCTTTCCTTCCAGCTCCTTTTGTCTCATGCTTTTACATTTGTCAGTCCAAAAGGAGGAGGAGGATTTCTATAAGGTAAATGCTTCAAAGTAGGGACTTCATCTGTGGTATGTCACAAATGGGACCTGCAACCAAATGTTGCAGTGCGTTCTGCTGCTTCTGTTTAGAGTTCCAGCAAGCTCTTCCCTCCAAGTGCATTAATCACAAACACACACACACAGCGGGTCGCCCCATTCCATAATGATAATTTTATTCTTTATGCCGCACGCAACGGACTGGGTTGCCCCAGGCACGCTGGGCGGCATCCAACATGTATAGAAACATATTAAAACACTAGACGTTTTAAACAAAACCCTTCACTGTACAGGATTGCCTTCAGACGGCTCGGGAGTCGGAGAACTCCATACCCCCCAACATTTCTCCAATGAACATAGGGACACCCTAAGAAAAAAAGATGAACAGTAATCCTTCAAGTGGGTTGATTGGTTCGGCTAGACGTTAGTTAATGGGTTAATTGGTGAGCTATGAGGTGAAGGGGAGGGACAGATGCCTTGTCAATCAAAGAATGCCTGGTTAACCAACCAGAGGCAGCCTTGTCAATCCCAGCAGACTTTGCAACCAATCAGAGGCAGCTTTGTCAATCCCAGCAGCAGGTATAAAACCAGCAGGCCATTGGCCTGCGCTCAGGCCATTGGCCTGCGCTCAGGCCACCAATTTCTCTCTCTCTTTTCCCTCTTGATTTGGATTTTTTTCTTCTCCCCCCCCCACCTATTGTGTTTTTTTTTTTTTTGTTTAGTTCCTTTACCACTCTTTTCTTCTTTCACTCTCTTCCAGATTGTGCAAAGTTTCCTCTTTCCTTCCAGCTCCTTTTGTCTCATGCTTTTACATTTGTCAGTCCAAAAGGAGGAGGAGGATTTCTATAAGGTAAATGCTTCAAAGTAGGGACTTCATCTGTGGTATGTCACAAATGGGACCTGCAACCAAATGTTGCAGTGCGTTCTGCTGCTTCTGTTTAGAGTTCCAGCAAGCTCTTCCCTCCAAGTGCATTAATCACAAACACACACACACAGCGGGTCGCCCCATTCCATAATGATAATTTTATTCTTTATGCCGCACGCAACGGACTGGGTTGCCCCAGGCACGCTGGGCGGCATCCAACATGTATAGAAACATATTAAAACACTAGACGTTTTAAACAAAACCCTTCACTGTACAGGATTGCCTTCAGACGGCTCGGGAGTCGGAGAACTCCATACCCCCCAACATTTCTCCAATGAACATAGGGACACCCTAAGAAAAAAAGATGAACAGTAATCCTTCAAGTGGGTTGATTGGTTCGGCTAGACGTTAGTTAATGGGTTAATTGGTGAGCTATGAGGTGAAGGGGAGGGACAGATGCCTTGTCAATCAAAGAATGCCTGGTTAACCAACCAGAGGCAGCCTTGTCAATCCCAGCAGACTTTGCAACCAATCAGAGGCAGCTTTGTCAATCCCAGCAGCAGGTATAAAACCAGCAGGCCATTGGCCTGCGCTCAGGCCACCAATTTCTCTCTCTCTTTTCCCTCTTGTTTTGGATTTTTTTCTTCTCCCCCCCCCCACCTATTGTGTTTTTTTTTTTTGTTTAGTTCCTTTACCACTCTTTTCTTCTTTCACTCTCTTCCAGATTGTGCAAAGTTTCCTCTTTCCTTCCAGCTCCTTTTGTCTCATGCTTTTACATTTGTCAGTCCAAAAGGAGGAGGAGGATTTCTATAAGGTAAATGCTTCAAAGTAGGGACTTCATCTGTGGTATGTCACAAATGGGACCTGCAACCAAATGTTGCAGTGCGTTCTGCTGCTTCTGTTTAGAGTTCCAGCAAGCTCTTCCCTCCAAGTGCATTAATCACAAACACACACACACAGCGGGTCGCCCCATTCCATAATGATAATTTTATTCTTTATGCCGCACGCAACGGACTGGGTTGCCCCAGGCACGCTGGGCGGCATCCAACATGTATAGAAACATATTAAAACACTAGACGTTTTAAACAAAACCCTTCACTGTACAGGATTGCCTTCAGACGGCTCGGGAGTCGGAGAACTCCATACCCCCCAACATTTCTCCAATGAACATAGGGACACCCTAAGAAAAAAAGATGAACAGTAATCCTTCAAGTGGGTTGATTGGTTCGGCTAGACGTTAGTTAATGGGTTAATTGGTGAGCTATGAGGTGAAGGGGAGGGACAGATGCCTTGTCAATCAAAGAATGCCTGGTTAACCAACCAGAGGCAGCCTTGTCAATCCCAGCAGACTTTGCAACCAATCAGAGGCAGCTTTGTCAATCCCAGCAGCAGGTATAAAACCAGCAGGCCATTGGCCTGCGCTCAGGCCATTGGCCTGCGCTCAGGCCATTGGCCTGCGCTCAGGCCACCAATTTCTCTCTCTCTTTTCCCTCTTGATTTGGATTTTTTTCTTCTCCCCCCCCCACCTATTGTGTTTTTTTTTTTTTTGTTTAGTTCCTTTACCACTCTTTTCTTCTTTCACTCTCTTCCAGATTGTGCAAAGTTTCCTCTTTCCTTCCAGCTCCTTTTGTCTCATGCTTTTACATTTGTCAGTCCAAAAGGAGGAGGAGGATTTCTATAAGGTAAATGCTTCAAAGTAGGGACTTCATCTGTGGTATGTCACAAATGGGACCTGCAACCAAATGTTGCAGTGCGTTCTGCTGCTTCTGTTTAGAGTTCCAGCAAGCTCTTCCCTCCAAGTGCATTAATCACAAACACACACACACAGCGGGTCGCCCCATTCCATAATGATAATTTTATTCTTTATGCCGCACGCAACGGACTGGGTTGCCCCAGGCACGCTGGGCGGCATCCAACATGTATAGAAACATATTAAAACACTAGACGTTTTAAACAAAACCCTTCACTGTACAGGATTGCCTTCAGACGGCTCGGGAGTCGGAGAACTCCATACCCCCCAACATTTCTCCAATGAACATAGGGACACCCTAAGAAAAAAAGATGAACAGTAATCCTTCAAGTGGGTTGATTGGTTCGGCTAGACGTTAGTTAATGGGTTAATTGGTGAGCTATGAGGTGAAGGGGAGGGACAGATGCCTTGTCAATCAAAGAATGCCTGGTTAACCAACCAGAGGCAGCCTTGTCAATCCCAGCAGACTTTGCAACCAATCAGAGGCAGCTTTGTCAATCCCAGCAGCAGGTATAAAACCAGCAGGCCATTGGCCTGCGCTCAGGCCACCAATTTCTCTCTCTCTTTTCCCTCTTGATTTGGATTTTTTTCTTCTCCCCCCCCCCACCTATTGTGTTTTTTTTTTGTTTAGTTCCTTTACCACTCTTTTCTTCTTTCACTCTCTTCCAGATTGTGCAAAGTTTCCTCTTTCCTTCCAGCTCCTTTTGTCTCATGCTTTTACATTTGTCAGTCCAAAAGGAGGAGGAGGATTTCTATAAGGTAAATGCTTCAAAGTAGGGACTTCATCTGTGGTATGTCACAAATGGGACCTGCAACCAAATGTTGCAGTGCGTTCTGCTGCTTCTGTTTAGAGTTCCAGCAAGCTCTTCCCTCCAAGTGCATTAATCACAAACACACACACACAGCGGGTCGCCCCATTCCATAATGATAATTTTATTCTTTATGCCGCACGCAACGGACTGGGTTGCCCCAGGCACGCTGGGCGGCATCCAACATGTATAGAAACATATTAAAACACTAGACGTTTTAAACAAAACCCTTCACTGTACAGGATTGCCTTCAGACGGCTCGGGAGTCGGAGAACTCCATACCCCCCAACATTTCTCCAATGAACATAGGGACACCCTAAGAAAAAAAGATGAACAGTAATCCTTCAAGTGGGTTGATTGGTTCGGCTAGACGTTAGTTAATGGGTTAATTGGTGAGCTATGAGGTGAAGGGGAGGGACAGATGCCTTGTCAATCAAAGAATGCCTGGTTAACCAACCAGAGGCAGCCTTGTCAATCCCAGCAGACTTTGCAACCAATCAGAGGCAGCTTTGTCAATCCCAGCAGCAGGTATAAAACCAGCAGGCCTGGCCTGCGCTCAGGCCATTGGCCTGCGCTCAGGCCATTGGCCTGCGCTCAGGCCATTGGCCTGCGCTCAGGCCATTGGCCTGCGCTCAGGCCATTGGCCTGCGCTCAGGCCATTGGCCTGCGCTCAGGCCATTGGCCTGCGCTCAGGCCATTGGCCTGCGCTCAGGCCATTGGCCTGCGCTCAGGCCATTGGCCTGCGCTCAGGCCATTGGCCTGCGCTCAGGCCATTGGCCTGCGCTCAGGCCATTGGCCTGCGCTCAGGCCATTGGCCTGCGCTCAGGCCATTGGCCTGCGCTCAGGCCACCAATTTCTCTCTCTCTTTTCCCTCTTGATTTGGATTTTTTTCTTCTCCCCCCCCCCACCTATTGTGTTTTTTTTTTTTTGTTTAGTTCCTTTACCACTCTTTTCTTCTTTCACTCTCTTCCAGATTGTGCAAAGTTTCCTCTTTCCTTCCAGCTCCTTTTGTCTCATGCTTTTACATTTGTCAGTCCAAAAGGAGGAGGAGGATTTCTATAAGGTAAATGCTTCAAAGTAGGGACTTCATCTGTGGTATGTCACAAATGGGACCTGCAACCAAATGTTGCAGTGCGTTCTGCTGCTTCTGTTTAGAGTTCCAGCAAGCTCTTCCCTCCAAGTGCATTAATCACAAACACACACACACAGCGGGTCGCCCCATTCCATAATGATAATTTTATTCTTTATGCCGCACGCAACGGACTGGGTTGCCCCAGGCACGCTGGGCGGCATCCAACATGTATAGAAACATATTAAAACACTAGACGTTTTAAACAAAACCCTTCACTGTACAGGATTGCCTTCAGACGGCTCGGGAGTCGGAGAACTCCATACCCCCCAACATTTCTCCAATGAACATAGGGACACCCTAAGAAAAAAAGATGAACAGTAATCCTTCAAGTGGGTTGATTGGTTCGGCTAGACGTTAGTTAATGGGTTAATTGGTGAGCTATGAGGTGAAGGGGAGGGACAGATGCCTTGTCAATCAAAGAATGCCTGGTTAACCAACCAGAGGCAGCCTTGTCAATCCCAGCAGACTTTGCAACCAATCAGAGGCAGCTTTGTCAATCCCAGCAGCAGGTATAAAACCAGCAGGCCTGGCCTGCGCTCAGGCCATTGGCCTGCGCTCAGGCCATTGGCCTGCGCTCAGGCCATTGGCCTGCGCTCAGGCCATTGGCCTGCGCTCAGGCCATTGGCCTGCGCTCAGGCCATTGGCCTGCGCTCAGGCCATTGGCCTGCGCTCAGGCCATTGGCCTGCGCTCAGGCCATTGGCCTGCGCTCAGGCCATTGGCCTGCGCTCAGGCCATTGGCCTGCGCTCAGGCCATTGGCCTGCGCTCAGGCCATTGGCCTGCGCTCAGGCCATTGGCCTGCGCTCAGGCCATTGGCCTGCGCTCAGGCCATTGGCCTGCGCTCAGGCCATTGGCCTGCGCTCAGGCCATTGGCCTGCGCTCAGGCCACCAATTTCTCTCTCTCTTTTCCCTCTTGATTTGGATTTTTTTCTTCTCCCCCCCCACCTATTGTGTTTTTTTTTTTTTGTTTAGTTCCTTTACCACTCTTTTCTTCTTTCACTCTCTTCCAGATTGTGCAAAGTTTCCTCTTTCCTTCCAGCTCCTTTTGTCTCATGCTTTTACATTTGTCAGTCCAAAAGGAGGAGGAGGATTTCTATAAGGTAAATGCTTCAAAGTAGGGACTTCATCTGTGGTATGTCACAAATGGGACCTGCAACCAAATGTTGCAGTGCGTTCTGCTGCTTCTGTTTAGAGTTCCAGCAAGCTCTTCCCTCCAAGTGCATTAATCACAAACACACACACACAGCGGGTCGCCCCATTCCATAATGATAATTTTATTCTTTATGCCGCACGCAACGGACTGGGTTGCCCCAGGCACGCTGGGCGGCATCCAACATGTATAGAAACATATTAAAACACTAGACGTTTTAAACAAAACCCTTCACTGTACAGGATTGCCTTCAGACGGCTCGGGAGTCGGAGAACTCCATACCCCCCAACATTTCTCCAATGAACATAGGGACACCCTAAGAAAAAAAGATGAACAGTAATCCTTCAAGTGGGTTGATTGGTTCGGCTAGACGTTAGTTAATGGGTTAATTGGTGAGCTATGAGGTGAAGGGGAGGGACAGATGCCTTGTCAATCAAAGAATGCCTGGTTAACCAACCAGAGGCAGCCTTGTCAATCCCAGCAGACTTTGCAACCAATCAGAGGCAGCTTTGTCAATCCCAGCAGCAGGTATAAAACCAGCAGGCCTGGCCTGCGCTCAGGCCATTGGCCTGCGCTCAGGCCATTGGCCTGCGCTCAGGCCATTGGCCTGCGCTCAGGCCATTGGCCTGCGCTCAGGCCATTGGCCTGCGCTCAGGCCATTGGCCTGCGCTCAGGCCATTGGCCTGCGCTCAGGCCATTGGCCTGCGCTCAGGCCATTGGCCTGCGCTCAGGCCATTGGCCTGCGCTCAGGCCATTGGCCTGCGCTCAGGCCATTGGCCTGCGCTCAGGCCATTGGCCTGCGCTCAGGCCATTGGCCTGCGCTCAGGCCATTGGCCTGCGCTCAGGCCATTGGCCTGCGCTCAGGCCATTGGCCTGCGCTCAGGCCATTGGCCTGCGCTCAGGCCACCAATTTCTCTCTCTCTTTTCCCTCTTGATTTGGATTTTTTTCTTCTCCCCCCCCCCACCTATTGTGTTTTTTTTTTTTGTTTAGTTCCTTTACCACTCTTTTCTTCTTTCACTCTCTTCCAGATTGTGCAAAGTTTCCTCTTTCCTTCCAGCTCCTTTTGTCTCATGCTTTTACATTTGTCAGTCCAAAAGGAGGAGGAGGATTTCTATAAGGTAAATGCTTCAAAGTAGGGACTTCATCTGTGGTATGTCACAAATGGGACCTGCAACCAAATGTTGCAGTGCGTTCTGCTGCTTCTGTTTAGAGTTCCAGCAAGCTCTTCCCTCCAAGTGCATTAATCACAAACACACACACACAGCGGGTCGCCCCATTCCATAATGATAATTTTATTCTTTATGCCGCACGCAACGGACTGGGTTGCCCCAGGCACGCTGGGCGGCATCCAACATGTATAGAAACATATTAAAACACTAGACGTTTTAAACAAAACCCTTCACTGTACAGGATTGCCTTCAGACGGCTCGGGAGTCGGAGAACTCCATACCCCCCAACATTTCTCCAATGAACATAGGGACACCCTAAGAAAAAAAGATGAACAGTAATCCTTCAAGTGGGTTGATTGGTTCGGCTAGACGTTAGTTAATGGGTTAATTGGTGAGCTATGAGGTGAAGGGGAGGGACAGATGCCTTGTCAATCAAAGAATGCCTGGTTAACCAACCAGAGGCAGCCTTGTCAATCCCAGCAGACTTTGCAACCAATCAGAGGCAGCTTTGTCAATCCCAGCAGCAGGTATAAAACCAGCAGGCCATTGGCCTGCGCTCAGGCCACCAATTTCTCTCTCTCTTTTCCCTCTTGTTTTGGATTTTTTTCTTCTCCCCCCCCCCACCTATTGTGTTTTTTTTTTTTGTTTAGTTCCTTTACCACTCTTTTCTTCTTTCACTCTCTTCCAGATTGTGCAAAGTTTCCTCTTTCCTTCCAGCTCCTTTTGTCTCATGCTTTTACATTTGTCAGTCCAAAAGGAGGAGGAGGATTTCTATAAGGTAAATGCTTCAAAGTAGGGACTTCATCTGTGGTATGTCACAAATGGGACCTGCAACCAAATGTTGCAGTGCGTTCTGCTGCTTCTGTTTAGAGTTCCAGCAAGCTCTTCCCTCCAAGTGCATTAATCACAAACACACACACACAGCGGGTCGCCCCATTCCATAATGATAATTTTATTCTTTATGCCGCACGCAACGGACTGGGTTGCCCCAGGCACGCTGGGCGGCATCCAACATGTATAGAAACATATTAAAACACTAGACGTTTTAAACAAAACCCTTCACTGTACAGGATTGCCTTCAGACGGCTCGGGAGTCGGAGAACTCCATACCCCCCAACATTTCTCCAATGAACATAGGGACACCCTAAGAAAAAAAGATGAACAGTAATCCTTCAAGTGGGTTGATTGGTTCGGCTAGACGTTAGTTAATGGGTTAATTGGTGAGCTATGAGGTGAAGGGGAGGGACAGATGCCTTGTCAATCAAAGAATGCCTGGTTAACCAACCAGAGGCAGCCTTGTCAATCCCAGCAGACTTTGCAACCAATCAGAGGCAGCTTTGTCAATCCCAGCAGCAGGTATAAAACCAGCAGGCCATTGGCCTGCGCTCAGGCCACCAATTTCTCTCTCTCTTTTCCCTCTTGTTTTGGATTTTTTTCTTCTCCCCCCCCCCCACCTATTGTGTTTTTTTTTTTTGTTTAGTTCCTTTACCACTCTTTTCTTCTTTCACTCTCTTCCAGATTGTGCAAAGTTTCCTCTTTCCTTCCAGCTCCTTTTGTCTCATGCTTTTACATTTGTCAGTCCAAAAGGAGGAGGAGGATTTCTATAAGGTAAATGCTTCAAAGTAGGGACTTCATCTGTGGTATGTCACAAATGGGACCTGCAACCAAATGTTGCAGTGCGTTCTGCTGCTTCTGTTTAGAGTTCCAGCAAGCTCTTCCCTCCAAGTGCATTAATCACAAACACACACACACAGCGGGTCGCCCCATTCCATAATGATAATTTTATTCTTTATGCCGCACGCAACGGACTGGGTTGCCCCAGGCACGCTGGGCGGCATCCAACATGTATAGAAACATATTAAAACACTAGACGTTTTAAACAAAACCCTTCACTGTACAGGATTGCCTTCAGACGGCTCGGGAGTCGGAGAACTCCATACCCCCCAACATTTCTCCAATGAACATAGGGACACCCTAAGAAAAAAAGATGAACAGTAATCCTTCAAGTGGGTTGATTGGTTCGGCTAGACGTTAGTTAATGGGTTAATTGGTGAGCTATGAGGTGAAGGGGAGGGACAGATGCCTTGTCAATCAAAGAATGCCTGGTTAACCAACCAGAGGCAGCCTTGTCAATCCCAGCAGACTTTGCAACCAATCAGAGGCAGCTTTGTCAATCCCAGCAGCAGGTATAAAACCAGCAGGCCTGGCCTGCGCTCAGGCCATTGGCCTGCGCTCAGGCCATTGGCCTGCGCTCAGGCCATTGGCCTGCGCTCAGGCCATTGGCCTGCGCTCAGGCCATTGGCCTGCGCTCAGGCCATTGGCCTGCGCTCAGGCCATTGGCCTGCGCTCAGGCCATTGGCCTGCGCTCAGGCCATTGGCCTGCGCTCAGGCCATTGGCCTGCGCTCAGGCCATTGGCCTGCGCTCAGGCCACCAATTTCTCTCTCTCTTTTCCCTCTTGATTTGGATTTTTTTCTTCTCCCCCCCCCCACCTATTGTGTTTTTTTTTTTTTTGTTTAGTTCCTTTACCACTCTTTTCTTCTTTCACTCTCTTCCAGATTGTGCAAAGTTTCCTCTTTCCTTCCAGCTCCTTTTGTCTCATGCTTTTACATTTGTCAGTCCAAAAGGAGGAGGAGGATTTCTATAAGGTAAATGCTTCAAAGTAGGGACTTCATCTGTGGTATGTCACAAATGGGACCTGCAACCAAATGTTGCAGTGCGTTCTGCTGCTTCTGTTTAGAGTTCCAGCAAGCTCTTCCCTCCAAGTGCATTAATCACAAACACACACACACAGCGGGTCGCCCCATTCCATAATGATAATTTTATTCTTTATGCCGCACGCAACGGACTGGGTTGCCCCAGGCACGCTGGGCGGCATCCAACATGTATAGAAACATATTAAAACACTAGACGTTTTAAACAAAACCCTTCACTGTACAGGATTGCCTTCAGACGGCTCGGGAGTCGGAGAACTCCATACCCCCCAACATTTCTCCAATGAACATAGGGACACCCTAAGAAAAAAAGATGAACAGTAATCCTTCAAGTGGGTTGATTGGTTCGGCTAGACGTTAGTTAATGGGTTAATTGGTGAGCTATGAGGTGAAGGGGAGGGACAGATGCCTTGTCAATCAAAGAATGCCTGGTTAACCAACCAGAGGCAGCCTTGTCAATCCCAGCAGACTTTGCAACCAATCAGAGGCAGCTTTGTCAATCCCAGCAGCAGGTATAAAACCAGCAGGCCATTGGCCTGCGCTCAGGCCACCAATTTCTCTCTCTCTTTTCCCTCTTGATTTGGATTTTTTTCTTCTCCCCCCCCCACCTATTGTCTTTTTTTTTTTGTTTAGTTCCTTTACCACTCTTTTCTTCTTTCACTCTCTTCCAGATTGTGCAAAGTTTCCTCTTTCCTTCCAGCTCCTTTTGTCTCATGCTTTTACATTTGTCAGTCCAAAAGGAGGAGGAGGATTTCTATAAGGTAAATGCTTCAAAGTAGGGACTTCATCTGTGGTATGTCACAAATGGGACCTGCAACCAAATGTTGCAGTGCGTTCTGCTGCTTCTGTTTAGAGTTCCAGCAAGCTCTTCCCTCCAAGTGCATTAATCACAAACACACACACACAGCGGGTCGCCCCATTCCATAATGATAATTTTATTCTTTATGCCGCACGCAACGGACTGGGTTGCCCCAGGCACGCTGGGCGGCATCCAACATGTATAGAAACATATTAAAACACTAGACGTTTTAAACAAAACCCTTCACTGTACAGGATTGCCTTCAGACGGCTCGGGAGTCGGAGAACTCCATACCCCCCAACATTTCTCCAATGAACATAGGGACACCCTAAGAAAAAAAGATGAACAGTAATCCTTCAAGTGGGTTGATTGGTTCGGCTAGACGTTAGTTAATGGGTTAATTGGTGAGCTATGAGGTGAAGGGGAGGGACAGATGCCTTGTCAATCAAAGAATGCCTGGTTAACCAACCAGAGGCAGCCTTGTCAATCCCAGCAGACTTTGCAACCAATCAGAGGCAGCTTTGTCAATCCCAGCAGCAGGTATAAAACCAGCAGGCCTGGCCTGTGCTCAGGCCATTGGCCTGCGCTCAGGCCATTGGCCTGCGCTCAGGCCATTGGCCTGCGCTCAGGCCATTGGCCTGCGCTCAGGCCATTGGCCTGCGCTCAGGCCATTGGCCTGCGCTCAGGCCATTGGCCTGCGCTCAGGCCATTGGCCTGCGCTCAGGCCATTGGCCTGCGCTCAGGCCACCAATTTCTCTCTCTCTTTTCCCTCTTGATTTGGATTTTTTTCTTCTCCCCCCCCCACCTATTGTGTTTTTTTTTTTTTGTTTAGTTCCTTTACCACTCTTTTCTTCTTTCACTCTCTTCCAGATTGTGCAAAGTTTCCTCTTTCCTTCCAGCTCCTTTTGTCTCATGCTTTTACATTTGTCAGTCCAAAAGGAGGAGGAGGATTTCTATAAGGTAAATGCTTCAAAGTAGGGACTTCATCTGTGGTATGTCACAAATGGGACCTGCAACCAAATGTTGCAGTGCGTTCTGCTGCTTCTGTTTAGAGTTCCAGCAAGCTCTTCCCTCCAAGTGCATTAATCACAAACACACACACACAGCGGGTCGCCCCATTCCATAATGATAATTTTATTCTTTATGCCGCACGCAACGGACTGGGTTGCCCCAGGCACGCTGGGCGGCATCCAACATGTATAGAAACATATTAAAACACTAGACGTTTTAAACAAAACCCTTCACTGTACAGGATTGCCTTCAGACGGCTCGGGAGTCGGAGAACTCCATACCCCCCAACATTTCTCCAATGAACATAGGGACACCCTAAGAAAAAAAGATGAACAGTAATCCTTCAAGTGGGTTGATTGGTTCGGCTAGACGTTAGTTAATGGGTTAATTGGTGAGCTATGAGGTGAAGGGGAGGGACAGATGCCTTGTCAATCAAAGAATGCCTGGTTAACCAACCAGAGGCAGCCTTGTCAATCCCAGCAGACTTTGCAACCAATCAGAGGCAGCTTTGTCAATCCCAGCAGCAGGTATAAAACCAGCAGGCCATTGGCCTGCGCTCAGGCCATTGGCCTGCGCTCAGGCCACCAATTTCTCTCTCTCTTTTCCCTCTTGATTTGGATTTTTTTCTTCTCCCCCCCCCACCTATTGTGTTTTTTTTTTTTTGTTTAGTTCCTTTACCACTCTTTTCTTCTTTCACTCTCTTCCAGATTGTGCAAAGTTTCCTCTTTCCTTCCAGCTCCTTTTGTCTCATGCTTTTACATTTGTCAGTCCAAAAGGAGGAGGAGGATTTCTATAAGGTAAATGCTTCAAAGTAGGGACTTCATCTGTGGTATGTCACAAATGGGACCTGCAACCAAATGTTGCAGTGCGTTCTGCTGCTTCTGTTTAGAGTTCCAGCAAGCTCTTCCCTCCAAGTGCATTAATCACAAACACACACACACAGCGGGTCGCCCCATTCCATAATGATAATTTTATTCTTTATGCCGCACGCAACGGACTGGGTTGCCCCAGGCACGCTGGGCGGCATCCAACATGTATAGAAACATATTAAAACACTAGACGTTTTAAACAAAACCCTTCACTGTACAGGATTGCCTTCAGACGGCTCGGGAGTCGGAGAACTCCATACCCCCCAACATTTCTCCAATGAACATAGGGACACCCTAAGAAAAAAAGATGAACAGTAATCCTTCAAGTGGGTTGATTGGTTCGGCTAGACGTTAGTTAATGGGTTAATTGGTGAGCTATGAGGTGAAGGGGAGGGACAGATGCCTTGTCAATCAAAGAATGCCTGGTTAACCAACCAGAGGCAGCCTTGTCAATCCCAGCAGACTTTGCAACCAATCAGAGGCAGCTTTGTCAATCCCAGCAGCAGGTATAAAACCAGCAGGCCATTGGCCTGCGCTCAGGCCACCAATTTCTCTCTCTCTTTTCCCTCTTGTTTTGGATTTTTTTCTTCTCCCCCCCCCCCACCTATTGTGTTTTTTTTTTTTGTTTAGTTCCTTTACCACTCTTTTCTTCTTTCACTCTCTTCCAGATTGTGCAAAGTTTCCTCTTTCCTTCCAGCTCCTTTTGTCTCATGCTTTTACATTTGTCAGTCCAAAAGGAGGAGGAGGATTTCTATAAGGTAAATGCTTCAAAGTAGGGACTTCATCTGTGGTATGTCACAAATGGGACCTGCAACCAAATGTTGCAGTGCGTTCTGCTGCTTCTGTTTAGAGTTCCAGCAAGCTCTTCCCTCCAAGTGCATTAATCACAAACACACACACACAGCGGGTCGCCCCATTCCATAATGATAATTTTATTCTTTATGCCGCACGCAACGGACTGGGTTGCCCCAGGCACGCTGGGCGGCATCCAACATGTATAGAAACATATTAAAACACTAGACGTTTTAAACAAAACCCTTCACTGTACAGGATTGCCTTCAGACGGCTCGGGAGTCGGAGAACTCCATACCCCCCAACATTTCTCCAATGAACATAGGGACACCCTAAGAAAAAAAGATGAACAGTAATCCTTCAAGTGGGTTGATTGGTTCGGCTAGACGTTAGTTAATGGGTTAATTGGTGAGCTATGAGGTGAAGGGGAGGGACAGATGCCTTGTCAATCAAAGAATGCCTGGTTAACCAACCAGAGGCAGCCTTGTCAATCCCAGCAGACTTTGCAACCAATCAGAGGCAGCTTTGTCAATCCCAGCAGCAGGTATAAAACCAGCAGGCCTGGCCTGCGCTCAGGCCATTGGCCTGCGCTCAGGCCATTGGCCTGCGCTCAGGCCATTGGCCTGCGCTCAGGCCATTGGCCTGCGCTCAGGCCATTGGCCTGCGCTCAGGCCATTGGCCTGCGCTCAGGCCATTGGCCTGCGCTCAGGCCATTGGCCTGCGCTCAGGCCATTGGCCTGCGCTCAGGCCATTGGCCTGCGCTCAGGCCATTGGCCTGCGCTCAGGCCATTGGCCTGCGCTCAGGCCATTGGCCTGCGCTCAGGCCATTGGCCTGCGCTCAGGCCATTGGCCTGCGCTCAGGCCATTGGCCTGCGCTCAGGCCACCAATTTCTCTCTCTCTTTTCCCTCTTGATTTGGATTTTTTTCTTCTCCCCCCCCCCACCTATTGTCTTTTTTTTTTTGTTTAGTTCCTTTACCACTCTTTTCTTCTTTCACTCTCTTCCAGATTGTGCAAAGTTTCCTCTTTCCTTCCAGCTCCTTTTGTCTCATGCTTTTACATTTGTCAGTCCAAAAGGAGGAGGAGGATTTCTATAAGGTAAATGCTTCAAAGTAGGGACTTCATCTGTGGTATGTCACAAATGGGACCTGCAACCAAATGTTGCAGTGCGTTCTGCTGCTTCTGTTTAGAGTTCCAGCAAGCTCTTCCCTCCAAGTGCATTAATCACAAACACACACACACAGCGGGTCGCCCCATTCCATAATGATAATTTTATTCTTTATGCCGCACGCAACGGACTGGGTTGCCCCAGGCACGCTGGGCGGCATCCAACATGTATAGAAACATATTAAAACACTAGACGTTTTAAACAAAACCCTTCACTGTACAGGATTGCCTTCAGACGGCTCGGGAGTCGGAGAACTCCATACCCCCCAACATTTCTCCAATGAACATAGGGACACCCTAAGAAAAAAAGATGAACAGTAATCCTTCAAGTGGGTTGATTGGTTCGGCTAGACGTTAGTTAATGGGTTAATTGGTGAGCTATGAGGTGAAGGGGAGGGACAGATGCCTTGTCAATCAAAGAATGCCTGGTTAACCAACCAGAGGCAGCCTTGTCAATCCCAGCAGACTTTGCAACCAATCAGAGGCAGCTTTGTCAATCCCAGCAGCAGGTATAAAACCAGCAGGCCATTGGCCTGCGCTCAGGCCACCAATTTCTCTCTCTCTTTTCCCTCTTGTTTTGGATTTTTTTCTTCTCCCCCCCCCCACCTATTGTGTTTTTTTTTTTTGTTTAGTTCCTTTACCACTCTTTTCTTCTTTCACTCTCTTCCAGATTGTGCAAAGTTTCCTCTTTCCTTCCAGCTCCTTTTGTCTCATGCTTTTACATTTGTCAGTCCAAAAGGAGGAGGAGGATTTCTATAAGGTAAATGCTTCAAAGTAGGGACTTCATCTGTGGTATGTCACAAATGGGACCTGCAACCAAATGTTGCAGTGCGTTCTGCTGCTTCTGTTTAGAGTTCCAGCAAGCTCTTCCCTCCAAGTGCATTAATCACAAACACACACACACAGCGGGTCGCCCCATTCCATAATGATAATTTTATTCTTTATGCCGCACGCAACGGACTGGGTTGCCCCAGGCACGCTGGGCGGCATCCAACATGTATAGAAACATATTAAAACACTAGACGTTTTAAACAAAACCCTTCACTGTACAGGATTGCCTTCAGACGGCTCGGGAGTCGGAGAACTCCATACCCCCCAACATTTCTCCAATGAACATAGGGACACCCTAAGAAAAAAAGATGAACAGTAATCCTTCAAGTGGGTTGATTGGTTCGGCTAGACGTTAGTTAATGGGTTAATTGGTGAGCTATGAGGTGAAGGGGAGGGACAGATGCCTTGTCAATCAAAGAATGCCTGGTTAACCAACCAGAGGCAGCCTTGTCAATCCCAGCAGACTTTGCAACCAATCAGAGGCAGCTTTGTCAATCCCAGCAGCAGGTATAAAACCAGCAGGCCTGGCCTGCGCTCAGGCCATTGGCCTGCGCTCAGGCCATTGGCCTGCGCTCAGGCCATTGGCCTGCGCTCAGGCCATTGGCCTGCGCTCAGGCCATTGGCCTGCGCTCAGGCCATTGGCCTGCGCTCAGGCCATTGGCCTGCGCTCAGGCCATTGGCCTGCGCTCAGGCCATTGGCCTGCGCTCAGGCCATTGGCCTGCGCTCAGGCCATTGGCCTGCGCTCAGGCCATTGGCCTGCGCTCAGGCCATTGGCCTGCGCTCAGGCCATTGGCCTGCGCTCAGGCCATTGGCCTGCGCTCAGGCCATTGGCCTGCGCTCAGGCCACCAATTTCTCTCTCTCTTTTCCCTCTTGATTTGGATTTTTTTCTTCTCCCCCCCCCACCTATTGTGTTTTTTTTTTTTTGTTTAGTTCCTTTACCACTCTTTTCTTCTTTCACTCTCTTCCAGATTGTGCAAAGTTTCCTCTTTCCTTCCAGCTCCTTTTGTCTCATGCTTTTACATTTGTCAGTCCAAAAGGAGGAGGAGGATTTCTATAAGGTAAATGCTTCAAAGTAGGGACTTCATCTGTGGTATGTCACAAATGGGACCTGCAACCAAATGTTGCAGTGCGTTCTGCTGCTTCTGTTTAGAGTTCCAGCAAGCTCTTCCCTCCAAGTGCATTAATCACAAACACACACACACAGCGGGTCGCCCCATTCCATAATGATAATTTTATTCTTTATGCCGCACGCAACGGACTGGGTTGCCCCAGGCACGCTGGGCGGCATCCAACATGTATAGAAACATATTAAAACACTAGACGTTTTAAACAAAACCCTTCACTGTACAGGATTGCCTTCAGACGGCTCGGGAGTCGGAGAACTCCATACCCCCCAACATTTCTCCAATGAACATAGGGACACCCTAAGAAAAAAAGATGAACAGTAATCCTTCAAGTGGGTTGATTGGTTCGGCTAGACGTTAGTTAATGGGTTAATTGGTGAGCTATGAGGTGAAGGGGAGGGACAGATGCCTTGTCAATCAAAGAATGCCTGGTTAACCAACCAGAGGCAGCCTTGTCAATCCCAGCAGACTTTGCAACCAATCAGAGGCAGCTTTGTCAATCCCAGCAGCAGGTATAAAACCAGCAGGCCTGGCCTGCGCTCAGGCCATTGGCCTGCGCTCAGGCCATTGGCCTGCGCTCAGGCCATTGGCCTGCGCTCAGGCCATTGGCCTGCGCTCAGGCCATTGGCCTGCGCTCAGGCCATTGGCCTGCGCTCAGGCCATTGGCCTGCGCTCAGGCCATTGGCCTGCGCTCAGGCCATTGGCCTGCGCTCAGGCCATTGGCCTGCGCTCAGGCCATTGGCCTGCGCTCAGGCCATTGGCCTGCGCTCAGGCCATTGGCCTGCGCTCAGGCCATTGGCCTGCGCTCAGGCCATTGGCCTGCGCTCAGGCCATTGGCCTGCGCTCAGGCCATTGGCCTGCGCTCAGGCCACCAATTTCTCTCTCTCTTTTCCCTCTTGATTTGGATTTTTTTCTTCTCCCCCCCCCCACCTATTGTCTTTTTTTTTTTGTTTAGTTCCTTTACCACTCTTTTCTTCTTTCACTCTCTTCCAGATTGTGCAAAGTTTCCTCTTTCCTTCCAGCTCCTTTTGTCTCATGCTTTTACATTTGTCAGTCCAAAAGGAGGAGGAGGATTTCTATAAGGTAAATGCTTCAAAGTAGGGACTTCATCTGTGGTATGTCACAAATGGGACCTGCAACCAAATGTTGCAGTGCGTTCTGCTGCTTCTGTTTAGAGTTCCAGCAAGCTCTTCCCTCCAAGTGCATTAATCACAAACACACACACACAGCGGGTCGCCCCATTCCATAATGATAATTTTATTCTTTATGCCGCACGCAACGGACTGGGTTGCCCCAGGCACGCTGGGCGGCATCCAACATGTATAGAAACATATTAAAACACTAGACGTTTTAAACAAAACCCTTCACTGTACAGGATTGCCTTCAGACGGCTCGGGAGTCGGAGAACTCCATACCCCCCAACATTTCTCCAATGAACATAGGGACACCCTAAGAAAAAAAGATGAACAGTAATCCTTCAAGTGGGTTGATTGGTTCGGCTAGACGTTAGTTAATGGGTTAATTGGTGAGCTATGAGGTGAAGGGGAGGGACAGATGCCTTGTCAATCAAAGAATGCCTGGTTAACCAACCAGAGGCAGCCTTGTCAATCCCAGCAGACTTTGCAACCAATCAGAGGCAGCTTTGTCAATCCCAGCAGCAGGTATAAAACCAGCAGGCCATTGGCCTGCGCTCAGGCCACCAATTTCTCTCTCTCTTTTCCCTCTTGTTTTGGATTTTTTTCTTCTCCCCCCCCCCCACCTATTGTGTTTTTTTTTTTTGTTTAGTTCCTTTACCACTCTTTTCTTCTTTCACTCTCTTCCAGATTGTGCAAAGTTTCCTCTTTCCTTCCAGCTCCTTTTGTCTCATGCTTTTACATTTGTCAGTCCAAAAGGAGGAGGAGGATTTCTATAAGGTAAATGCTTCAAAGTAGGGACTTCATCTGTGGTATGTCACAAATGGGACCTGCAACCAAATGTTGCAGTGCGTTCTGCTGCTTCTGTTTAGAGTTCCAGCAAGCTCTTCCCTCCAAGTGCATTAATCACAAACACACACACACAGCGGGTCGCCCCATTCCATAATGATAATTTTATTCTTTATGCCGCACGCAACGGACTGGGTTGCCCCAGGCACGCTGGGCGGCATCCAACATGTATAGAAACATATTAAAACACTAGACGTTTTAAACAAAACCCTTCACTGTACAGGATTGCCTTCAGACGGCTCGGGAGTCGGAGAACTCCATACCCCCCAACATTTCTCCAATGAACATAGGGACACCCTAAGAAAAAAAGATGAACAGTAATCCTTCAAGTGGGTTGATTGGTTCGGCTAGACGTTAGTTAATGGGTTAATTGGTGAGCTATGAGGTGAAGGGGAGGGACAGATGCCTTGTCAATCAAAGAATGCCTGGTTAACCAACCAGAGGCAGCCTTGTCAATCCCAGCAGACTTTGCAACCAATCAGAGGCAGCTTTGTCAATCCCAGCAGCAGGTATAAAACCAGCAGGCCTGGCCTGCGCTCAGGCCATTGGCCTGCGCTCAGGCCATTGGCCTGCGCTCAGGCCATTGGCCTGCGCTCAGGCCATTGGCCTGCGCTCAGGCCATTGGCCTGCGCTCAGGCCATTGGCCTGCGCTCAGGCCATTGGCCTGCGCTCAGGCCATTGGCCTGCGCTCAGGCCATTGGCCTGCGCTCAGGCCATTGGCCTGCGCTCAGGCCATTGGCCTGCGCTCAGGCCATTGGCCTGCGCTCAGGCCATTGGCCTGCGCTCAGGCCATTGGCCTGCGCTCAGGCCATTGGCCTGCGCTCAGGCCATTGGCCTGCGCTCAGGCCATTGGCCTGCGCTCAGGCCATTGGCCTGCGCTCAGGCCACCAATTTCTCTCTCTCTTTTCCCTCTTGATTTGGATTTTTTTCTTCTCCCCCCCCCCACCTATTGTCTTTTTTTTTTTGTTTAGTTCCTTTACCACTCTTTTCTTCTTTCACTCTCTTCCAGATTGTGCAAAGTTTCCTCTTTCCTTCCAGCTCCTTTTGTCTCATGCTTTTACATTTGTCAGTCCAAAAGGAGGAGGAGGATTTCTATAAGGTAAATGCTTCAAAGTAGGGACTTCATCTGTGGTATGTCACAAATGGGACCTGCAACCAAATGTTGCAGTGCGTTCTGCTGCTTCTGTTTAGAGTTCCAGCAAGCTCTTCCCTCCAAGTGCATTAATCACAAACACACACACACAGCGGGTCGCCCCATTCCATAATGATAATTTTATTCTTTATGCCGCACGCAACGGACTGGGTTGCCCCAGGCACGCTGGGCGGCATCCAACATGTATAGAAACATATTAAAACACTAGACGTTTTAAACAAAACCCTTCACTGTACAGGATTGCCTTCAGACGGCTCGGGAGTCGGAGAACTCCATACCCCCCAACATTTCTCCAATGAACATAGGGACACCCTAAGAAAAAAAGATGAACAGTAATCCTTCAAGTGGGTTGATTGGTTCGGCTAGACGTTAGTTAATGGGTTAATTGGTGAGCTATGAGGTGAAGGGGAGGGACAGATGCCTTGTCAATCAAAGAATGCCTGGTTAACCAACCAGAGGCAGCCTTGTCAATCCCAGCAGACTTTGCAACCAATCAGAGGCAGCTTTGTCAATCCCAGCAGCAGGTATAAAACCAGCAGGCCATTGGCCTGCGCTCAGGCCACCAATTTCTCTCTCTCTTTTCCCTCTTGTTTTGGATTTTTTTCTTCTCCCCCCCCCCCACCTATTGTGTTTTTTTTTTTGTTTAGTTCCTTTACCACTCTTTTCTTCTTTCACTCTCTTCCAGATTGTGCAAAGTTTCCTCTTTCCTTCCAGCTCCTTTTGTCTCATGCTTTTACATTTGTCAGTCCAAAAGGAGGAGGAGGATTTCTATAAGGTAAATGCTTCAAAGTAGGGACTTCATCTGTGGTATGTCACAAATGGGACCTGCAACCAAATGTTGCAGTGCGTTCTGCTGCTTCTGTTTAGAGTTCCAGCAAGCTCTTCCCTCCAAGTGCATTAATCACAAACACACACACACAGCGGGTCGCCCCATTCCATAATGATAATTTTATTCTTTATGCCGCACGCAACGGACTGGGTTGCCCCAGGCACGCTGGGCGGCATCCAACATGTATAGAAACATATTAAAACACTAGACGTTTTAAACAAAACCCTTCACTGTACAGGATTGCCTTCAGACGGCTCGGGAGTCGGAGAACTCCATACCCCCCAACATTTCTCCAATGAACATAGGGACACCCTAAGAAAAAAAGATGAACAGTAATCCTTCAAGTGGGTTGATTGGTTCGGCTAGACGTTAGTTAATGGGTTAATTGGTGAGCTATGAGGTGAAGGGGAGGGACAGATGCCTTGTCAATCAAAGAATGCCTGGTTAACCAACCAGAGGCAGCCTTGTCAATCCCAGCAGACTTTGCAACCAATCAGAGGCAGCTTTGTCAATCCCAGCAGCAGGTATAAAACCAGCAGGCCTGGCCTGCGCTCAGGCCATTGGCCTGCGCTCAGGCCATTGGCCTGCGCTCAGGCCATTGGCCTGCGCTCAGGCCATTGGCCTGCGCTCAGGCCATTGGCCTGCGCTCAGGCCATTGGCCTGCGCTCAGGCCATTGGCCTGCGCTCAGGCCATTGGCCTGCGCTCAGGCCATTGGCCTGCGCTCAGGCCATTGGCCTGCGCTCAGGCCATTGGCCTGCGCTCAGGCCATTGGCCTGCGCTCAGGCCATTGGCCTGCGCTCAGGCCATTGGCCTGCGCTCAGGCCATTGGCCTGCGCTCAGGCCACCAATTTCTCTCTCTCTTTTCCCTCTTGATTTGGATTTTTTTCTTCTCCCCCCCCCCACCTATTGTCTTTTTTTTTTTGTTTAGTTCCTTTACCACTCTTTTCTTCTTTCACTCTCTTCCAGATTGTGCAAAGTTTCCTCTTTCCTTCCAGCTCCTTTTGTCTCATGCTTTTACATTTGTCAGTCCAAAAGGAGGAGGAGGATTTCTATAAGGTAAATGCTTCAAAGGAGGGACTTCATCTGTGGTATGTCACAAATGGGACCTGCAACCAAATGTTGCAGTGCGTTCTGCTGCTTCTGTTTAGAGTTCCAGCAAGCTCTTCCCTCCAAGTGCATTAATCACAAACACACACACACAGCGGGTCGCCCCATTCCATAATGATAATTTTATTCTTTATGCCGCACGCAACGGACTGGGTTGCCCCAGGCACGCTGGGCGGCATCCAACATGTATAGAAACATATTAAAACACTAGACGTTTTAAACAAAACCCTTCACTGTACAGGATTGCCTTCAGACGGCTCGGGAGTCGGAGAACTCCATACCCCCCAACATTTCTCCAATGAACATAGGGACACCCTAAGAAAAAAAGATGAACAGTAATCCTTCAAGTGGGTTGATTGGTTCGGCTAGACGTTAGTTAATGGGTTAATTGGTGAGCTATGAGGTGAAGGGGAGGGACAGATGCCTTGTCAATCAAAGAATGCCTGGTTAACCAACCAGAGGCAGCCTTGTCAATCCCAGCAGACTTTGCAACCAATCAGAGGCAGCTTTGTCAATCCCAGCAGCAGGTATAAAACCAGCAGGCCATTGGCCTGCGCTCAGGCCACCAATTTCTCTCTCTCTTTTCCCTCTTGATTTGGATTTTTTTCTTCTCCCCCCCCCACCTATTGTGTTTTTTTTTTTTGGTTTAGTTCCTTTACCACTCTTTTCTTCTTTCACTCTCTTCCAGATTGTGCAAAGTTTCCTCTTTCCTTCCAGCTCCTTTTGTCTCATGCTTTTACATTTGTCAGTCCAAAAGGAGGAGGAGGATTTCTATAAGGTAAATGCTTCAAAGTAGGGACTTCATCTGTGGTATGTCACAAATGGGACCTGCAACCAAATGTTGCAGTGCGTTCTGCTGCTTCTGTTTAGAGTTCCAGCAAGCTCTTCCCTCCAAGTGCATTAATCACAAACACACACACACAGCGGGTCGCCCCATTCCATAATGATAATTTTATTCTTTATGCCGCACGCAACGGACTGGGTTGCCCCAGGCACGCTGGGCGGCATCCAACATGTATAGAAACATATTAAAACACTAGACGTTTTAAACAAAACCCTTCACTGTACAGGATTGCCTTCAGACGGCTCGGGAGTCGGAGAACTCCATACCCCCCAACATTTCTCCAATGAACATAGGGACACCCTAAGAAAAAAAGATGAACAGTAATCCTTCAAGTGGGTTGATTGGTTCGGCTAGACGTTAGTTAATGGGTTAATTGGTGAGCTATGAGGTGAAGGGGAGGGACAGATGCCTTGTCAATCAAAGAATGCCTGGTTAACCAACCAGAGGCAGCCTTGTCAATCCCAGCAGACTTTGCAACCAATCAGAGGCAGCTTTGTCAATCCCAGCAGCAGGTATAAAACCAGCAGGCCATTGGCCTGCGCTCAGGCCACCAATTTCTCTCTCTCTTTTCCCTCTTGTTTTGGATTTTTTTCTTCTCCCCCCCCCCCACCTATTGTGTTTTTTTTTTTTGTTTAGTTCCTTTACCACTCTTTTCTTCTTTCACTCTCTTCCAGATTGTGCAAAGTTTCCTCTTTCCTTCCAGCTCCTTTTGTCTCATGCTTTTACATTTGTCAGTCCAAAAGGAGGAGGAGGATTTCTATAAGGTAAATGCTTCAAAGTAGGGACTTCATCTGTGGTATGTCACAAATGGGACCTGCAACCAAATGTTGCAGTGCGTTCTGCTGCTTCTGTTTAGAGTTCCAGCAAGCTCTTCCCTCCAAGTGCATTAATCACAAACACACACACACAGCGGGTCGCCCCATTCCATAATGATAATTTTATTCTTTATGCCGCACGCAACGGACTGGGTTGCCCCAGGCACGCTGGGCGGCATCCAACATGTATAGAAACATATTAAAACACTAGACGTTTTAAACAAAACCCTTCACTGTACAGGATTGCCTTCAGACGGCTCGGGAGTCGGAGAACTCCATACCCCCCAACATTTCTCCAATGAACATAGGGACACCCTAAGAAAAAAAGATGAACAGTAATCCTTCAAGTGGGTTGATTGGTTCGGCTAGACGTTAGTTAATGGGTTAATTGGTGAGCTATGAGGTGAAGGGGAGGGACAGATGCCTTGTCAATCAAAGAATGCCTGGTTAACCAACCAGAGGCAGCCTTGTCAATCCCAGCAGACTTTGCAACCAATCAGAGGCAGCTTTGTCAATCCCAGCAGCAGGTATAAAACCAGCAGGCCTGGCCTGCGCTCAGGCCATTGGCCTGCGCTCAGGCCATTGGCCTGCGCTCAGGCCATTGGCCTGCGCTCAGGCCATTGGCCTGCGCTCAGGCCATTGGCCTGCGCTCAGGCCATTGGCCTGCGCTCAGGCCATTGGCCTGCGCTCAGGCCATTGGCCTGCGCTCAGGCCATTGGCCTGCGCTCAGGCCATTGGCCTGCGCTCAGGCCATTGGCCTGCGCTCAGGCCATTGGCCTGCGCTCAGGCCATTGGCCTGCGCTCAGGCCATTGGCCTGCGCTCAGGCCATTGGCCTGCGCTCAGGCCACCAATTTCTCTCTCTCTTTTCCCTCTTGATTTGGATTTTTTTCTTCTCCCCCCCCCCCACCTATTGTCTTTTTTTTTTTGTTTAGTTCCTTTACCACTCTTTTCTTCTTTCACTCTCTTCCAGATTGTGCAAAGTTTCCTCTTTCCTTCCAGCTCCTTTTGTCTCATGCTTTTACATTTGTCAGTCCAAAAGGAGGAGGAGGATTTCTATAAGGTAAATGCTTCAAAGGAGGGACTTCATCTGTGGTATGTCACAAATGGGACCTGCAACCAAATGTTGCAGTGCGTTCTGCTGCTTCTGTTTAGAGTTCCAGCAAGCTCTTCCCTCCAAGTGCATTAATCACAAACACACACACACAGCGGGTCGCCCCATTCCATAATGATAATTTTATTCTTTATGCCGCACGCAACGGACTGGGTTGCCCCAGGCACGCTGGGCGGCATCCAACATGTATAGAAACATATTAAAACACTAGACGTTTTAAACAAAACCCTTCACTGTACAGGATTGCCTTCAGACGGCTCGGGAGTCGGAGAACTCCATACCCCCCAACATTTCTCCAATGAACATAGGGACACCCTAAGAAAAAAAGATGAACAGTAATCCTTCAAGTGGGTTGATTGGTTCGGCTAGACGTTAGTTAATGGGTTAATTGGTGAGCTATGAGGTGAAGGGGAGGGACAGATGCCTTGTCAATCAAAGAATGCCTGGTTAACCAACCAGAGGCAGCCTTGTCAATCCCAGCAGACTTTGCAACCAATCAGAGGCAGCTTTGTCAATCCCAGCAGCAGGTATAAAACCAGCAGGCCATTGGCCTGCGCTCAGGCCACCAATTTCTCTCTCTCTTTTCCCTCTTGATTTGGATTTTTTTCTTCTCCCCCCCCCACCTATTGTGTTTTTTTTTTTTGTTTAGTTCCTTTACCACTCTTTTCTTCTTTCACTCTCTTCCAGATTGTGCAAAGTTTCCTCTTTCCTTCCAGCTCCTTTTGTCTCATGCTTTTACATTTGTCAGTCCAAAAGGAGGAGGAGGATTTCTATAAGGTAAATGCTTCAAAGTAGGGACTTCATCTGTGGTATGTCACAAATGGGACCTGCAACCAAATGTTGCAGTGCGTTCTGCTGCTTCTGTTTAGAGTTCCAGCAAGCTCTTCCCTCCAAGTGCATTAATCACAAACACACACACACAGCGGGTCGCCCCATTCCATAATGATAATTTTATTCTTTATGCCGCACGCAACGGACTGGGTTGCCCCAGGCACGCTGGGCGGCATCCAACATGTATAGAAACATATTAAAACACTAGACGTTTTAAACAAAACCCTTCACTGTACAGGATTGCCTTCAGACGGCTCGGGAGTCGGAGAACTCCATACCCCCCAACATTTCTCCAATGAACATAGGGACACCCTAAGAAAAAAAGATGAACAGTAATCCTTCAAGTGGGTTGATTGGTTCGGCTAGACGTTAGTTAATGGGTTAATTGGTGAGCTATGAGGTGAAGGGGAGGGACAGATGCCTTGTCAATCAAAGAATGCCTGGTTAACCAACCAGAGGCAGCCTTGTCAATCCCAGCAGACTTTGCAACCAATCAGAGGCAGCTTTGTCAATCCCAGCAGCAGGTATAAAACCAGCAGGCCATTGGCCTGCGCTCAGGCCACCAATTTCTCTCTCTCTTTTCCCTCTTGATTTGGATTTTTTTCTTCTCCCCCCCCCCACCTATTGTGGTTTTTTTTTTGTTTAGTTCCTTTACCACTCTTTTCTTCTTTCACTCTCTTCCAGATTGTGCAAAGTTTCCTCTTTCCTTCCAGCTCCTTTTGTCTCATGCTTTTACATTTGTCAGTCCAAAAGGAGGAGGAGGATTTCTATAAGGTAAATGCTTCAAAGTAGGGACTTCATCTGTGGTATGTCACAAATGGGACCTGCAACCAAATGTTGCAGTGCGTTCTGCTGCTTCTGTTTAGAGTTCCAGCAAGCTCTTCCCTCCAAGTGCATTAATCACAAACACACACACACAGCGGGTCGCCCCATTCCATAATGATAATTTTATTCTTTATGCCGCACGCAACGGACTGGGTTGCCCCAGGCACGCTGGGCGGCATCCAACATGTATAGAAACATATTAAAACACTAGACGTTTTAAACAAAACCCTTCACTGTACAGGATTGCCTTCAGACGGCTCGGGAGTCGGAGAACTCCATACCCCCCAACATTTCTCCAATGAACATAGGGACACCCTAAGAAAAAAAGATGAACAGTAATCCTTCAAGTGGGTTGATTGGTTCGGCTAGACGTTAGTTAATGGGTTAATTGGTGAGCTATGAGGTGAAGGGGAGGGACAGATGCCTTGTCAATCAAAGAATGCCTGGTTAACCAACCAGAGGCAGCCTTGTCAATCCCAGCAGACTTTGCAACCAATCAGAGGCAGCTTTGTCAATCCCAGCAGCAGGTATAAAACCAGCAGGCCTGGCCTGCGCTCAGGCCATTGGCCTGCGCTCAGGCCATTGGCCTGCGCTCAGGCCATTGGCCTGCGCTCAGGCCATTGGCCTGCGCTCAGGCCATTGGCCTGCGCTCAGGCCATTGGCCTGCGCTCAGGCCATTGGCCTGCGCTCAGGCCATTGGCCTGCGCTCAGGCCATTGGCCTGCGCTCAGGCCATTGGCCTGCGCTCAGGCCATTGGCCTGCGCTCAGGCCATTGGCCTGCGCTCAGGCCATTGGCCTGCGCTCAGGCCATTGGCCTGCGCTCAGGCCATTGGCCTGCGCTCAGGCCACCAATTTCTCTCTCTCTTTTCCCTCTTGATTTGGATTTTTTTCTTCTCCCCCCCCCACCTATTGTGTTTTTTTTTTTTTTGTTTAGTTCCTTTACCACTCTTTTCTTCTTTCACTCTCTTCCAGATTGTGCAAAGTTTCCTCTTTCCTTCCAGCTCCTTTTGTCTCATGCTTTTACATTTGTCAGTCCAAAAGGAGGAGGAGGATTTCTATAAGGTAAATGCTTCAAAGTAGGGACTTCATCTGTGGTATGTCACAAATGGGACCTGCAACCAAATGTTGCAGTGCGTTCTGCTGCTTCTGTTTAGAGTTCCAGCAAGCTCTTCCCTCCAAGTGCATTAATCACAAACACACACACACAGCGGGTCGCCCCATTCCATAATGATAATTTTATTCTTTATGCCGCACGCAACGGACTGGGTTGCCCCAGCACGCTGGGCGGCATCCAACATGTATAGAAACATATTAAAACACTAGACGTTTTAAACAAAACCCTTCACTGTACAGGATTGCCTTCAGACGGCTCGGGAGTCGGAGAACTCCATACCCCCCAACATTTCTCCAATGAACATAGGGACACCCTAAGAAAAAAAGATGAACAGTAATCCTTCAAGTGGGTTGATTGGTTCGGCTAGACGTTAGTTAATGGGTTAATTGGTGAGCTATGAGGTGAAGGGGAGGGACAGATGCCTTGTCAATCAAAGAATGCCTGGTTAACCAACCAGAGGCAGCCTTGTCAATCCCAGCAGACTTTGCAACCAATCAGAGGCAGCTTTGTCAATCCCAGCAGCAGGTATAAAACCAGCAGGCCATTGGCCTGCGCTCAGGCCACCAATTTCTCTCTCTCTTTTCCCTCTTGATTTGGATTTTTTTCTTCTCCCCCCCCCCACCTATTGTGGTTTTTTTTTTGTTTAGTTCCTTTACCACTCTTTTCTTCTTTCACTCTCTTCCAGATTGTGCAAAGTTTCCTCTTTCCTTCCAGCTCCTTTTGTCTCATGCTTTTACATTTGTCAGTCCAAAAGGAGGAGGAGGATTTCTATAAGGTAAATGCTTCAAAGTAGGGACTTCATCTGTGGTATGTCACAAATGGGACCTGCAACCAAATGTTGCAGTGCGTTCTGCTGCTTCTGTTTAGAGTTCCAGCAAGCTCTTCCCTCCAAGTGCATTAATCACAAACACACACACACAGCGGGTCGCCCCATTCCATAATGATAATTTTATTCTTTATGCCGCACGCAACGGACTGGGTTGCCCCAGGCACGCTGGGCGGCATCCAACATGTATAGAAACATATTGTCAGGGGTTCAGGAGCAGAGACGCAGAGAAGGGAGGAGACAGAGAGCGAGGGGGAGGAATACGAAGGAAGGATGAGTGGGGATGACGACCCGAGATCACCGAGCCTGTCTAGCGAGTCCGAGGATTCCCAGAAGGGAGCGCCAGCAGCCAAAGCAAGGGGGGAGAGCAGGGGGACACCCCAGGAAGAAGGGTCCAGAGAGGGATCAGAAAGCAGCAGTTGGAGATCGGGACCCACGTTCCCAGCCGGGAGCAGCGGGGAGAAAGGGGACCAGATATCGGGCTCCGGAGACTTTCAGAAGGAGGGAGGGCATGAGTCAGGAGTAGTCACGCCCACCTCGGGGAGCGAGGAAACGATCAAGAGGAAAGTGGAGAGTTGGGCGCGCGCGCCAAGTTCAAATGTAACGGAAGCTGGCGCAGTCAGCAGCCCAGAGAGCGAACCGGGTCCCAAAGCCCGCCGCAAGGAGGCGGAAGGGTCAGGGGGGTCCGCGTCAGAAGAGAGTAGGAAGGGAGAGACCCAGGGGGGGCAGGAGGACCCAGAGACGGAAGGAAAGGCGCAGGAGGTGGAGCAAGGCTAGGGTATTAAGCTGGTGCGCTAGAGGCGGAGACTCAGACGGGTCTTCGTCGTTCTGACCTAGAAGAAGTAGGGCTGCACGTTGCAGTTTGGAAATGGAACCTGTAATCCAATAAAGACTCTTTGAAACTGAACGCTGGCTGACTTGGTCCTATGTGAGCTGGGACTGGGCGGCAGCCCTGACAGTAAGACCCGTCTCACAAGCTTCTGACACCTGATACCTCGCAGCGGAGACAGAAGCAGCTGGAGGAGGGGATCGGTGTGTGGGAGCAAGCTCACGACGGTTGGCAAAGATGACGGAAGCAGAGAAAGTTTCAGCGCTGCAACAGGCAGTTACCCAATTGAATGCGGAGGTACTGGCATCCAAGAAAAGGGAGGAGGATGCGGCAGCCGCCTACCGAGATCTCCACGCCAGGTTTGAAGCATGGGTTAAGCATGGGCAGCCAGGATCCAGACCGGAGGGGGTTGGGTTGGCACGGAGAGCAGGAGGGCTGGTGGCTCACTTCGATGGGAATTTACAACAGTACCCCAACTTTCGAGCAGATGTGATGTGCGCACTGCAACTGCTGGCAAAAGACTTTAGAGATGAGCAAGAGAAAGTGGGGTTTATACTGTCCCATTTGCATGGGGATGCGAAAGCGTGGCTGCGCAATTTGTGGAGGGATAAAGATCCGGCGCTTCAGAGTGCAGATGCCTTTATCAAAGCGATGGATGCATGTTTTTTGTCTACCATTGATGTGGATCTTGCCCGACGGGAGATTCATGGACTGAAACAAGGGAGGGCGAGCGTCCGGCAGTACCACGCCCGCTTTTTTGCGCTGGTCAGTGCATTGGAATGGGACCGGGACTCGCCCCCAGTCAGGGACCTGTTCTGGGAGGGTCTCAGCTCTGCTGTGAAGGATGAAATTGCGAGGGGGGAGAGGCCCCGAAGCACGCAGGAGGTGGTCCAAAGGGCGCTGACTGTGGGGGTGAGGCTGGAGGAACGTCCATGGTGCAGAGATGAAGGACGTGGAGGGCGCGAAGCAGCGAGAAGTTTCTCTTTCGTTCCAAGGGAAGCAGCGCGTGCGCAATCCACACCTCCGCCAGGAGGGGGAGTGGAACCTATGGAAGTGGGAGGCGCCAGGGCTCAGTCAGCTAGCAGAGCCTCTGCACCGACAGCAGTCAAGACTAAACCTCCTAGAGGGACCAGGAAGTGTTACTTATGCGAGAGCCCTCAACACTTGGCGAAAGAGTGTCCCCAGAGGAGCTCCAAGCACACTGCAGCCTCCGCAACGGTGAAAGTGGCCACGCAATGCAGCGAAGCTCAGCAGGGAAACGACGATGTCTGGCTGGAGACAGAGGCACTGGGGCCCAGCCAGACGCATCAGTGAAGCAGTCCCCAGCGATATTGCAACCCACGGACCCCCTCCCACCCAAACCAGTAGTGCAACTCACAGCGTCTCTCCAGCTACCCAATGGAGTCACCATCGAAGTGCCGCTTTCTGTGGATTCTGGAAGCAACGCAGACTTTATAGCACAGGATGTTGTGGAGCAGCACGCTATAAAGCTGCTGCCTGCCACTCTGCCCCTGCAAGTCGTCACAGTGGATGGCAGAGAGTTGCTAGGGGGGCAGGTGGTGAAGCAGACGCCACCAATGGTGATGCAACTTGGTAACCACAGGGAAGTCATCAGTTTTAATGTCACCCGACTGTCGGACACGCCCATTGTGTTGGGCATGAGTTGGCTGGACAGGCACAGTCCAACGCTGGCTTGGTACCAGAGACAGCTGATCTTCGGCTCCTCTTACTGCGCAGAACACTGCATCCTGCCCAGGCAGGAGGGGGAGGAGGAGGACTCACAACTGCAGTTGGGAACGTTGCAAGCAGTTCCCCACAAATACGCGGACTTTCTGGAGGTCTTCTGCGAGAAAGAGGCAGACAAGCTACCACCGCACAGGCAATATGACTGCAAGATTGACCTCCTGCCAGGGGCGACGCTGCCGAAGGGGAAGCTATATTCCATGTCTGAGGACGAACTACAGGAACTCAAACAGTTCATCGATCACAATTTGCAGCGCGGTTTCATCCGGGAATCCAGCGCAGTAGGGGGCAGTCCTGTTTTCTTCGTGAAGAAAAAGGACACGCCCCAAAAAAGATTGGTCGTGGATTACCGCCTCTTAAACAGAATGACCAAGCCCTCCGATTTCCCTATGCCCAGGATTGACGACCTGCTGGCGACGGTGCGCAAGGGACACGTGTTCACCAAGTTGGACCTGCGAGGAGCGTACAATCTCATCCGCATGAGGGAGGGCGATGAGTGGAAGACAGCCATGTTCACGCCTCTGGGCACCTACGAATACAGAGTGATGCCGTTTGGTTTGCAAAACGGTTCTCACTGTTTTCAAGCTTTTATGCATCACGTGTTGGCGGGACTCCTCTACAAGAAGTGCGTCTGCTTTCTGGATGACATCCTGATATTCTCTGACTCGCAGCAAGCACACGACCAGGACGTTCGGGAGGTGCTGAAGAGGCTGCAGCAGCATAGACTGTACGCCAAACTGGAGAAGTGCCAGTTCGACACGACGGAGGTGGATTTCTTGGGTTACAAGCTGTCGGACAAGGGGCTAGCCATGGACAGCGCCAAGGTTCGTGCGGTGTTGGATTGGAAGAGCCCGCGCAACCGGAAAGAGGTCCAGAGGTTTGTCGGATTCGCCAATTTCTATCGCAAGTTTATCAAGGGGTTCGCGATGCAGACGGCAGCTATTACGGACACGCTAAGCTCCAAGAAAAAGAAATTCATCTGGACGGAGCAGGCGGAGCGGTCCTTTCAGACACTCAAGCGTCTCTTCGCGTCGGAAGAGCAACTGCTGCATATCGACCCCGGCAGACCGCTGAGGGTGGAGACAGACGCGTCCGATAGAGCAGTGGGAGCGGTACTGCTGCAGAAGGACCCGCAGGGGGTCTGGAGGCCGGGGGCGTTCTACTCCAGAAAGCTCAGCAAGTCGGAGCAGAACTACACCATCTGGGATAGGGAGCTGCTTGCCATTCATGCAGCTTTCAAGGCGTGGAGGCACTTCCTGATCGGCGCCAAGCACACGGTGCAGGTCTGCACGGACCACAAGAATCTGGAGCACTGGCGCACGGCTCGGTTCCTGAACCAGAGGCAGATCCGTTGGGCGGAGTTCTTTGCTGACTTCAATTTCCGAATTGAGTACGTCCCGGGCGACACCAACATCATGGCGGATGCCCTGTCCCGAAAACCGCAGTACCTCGAAGAGGCGACGCCAGCGGCGGCCATGCACATCTTCGCGCCAACAGCGTGGGCGTGCGCTTCAGCCACAGTAGACCTGGATGCGGTGCGACGGGCGTTGACGGACGACTCATTCGCGCAGGCGAAGATGGCAGAGGTGCACAAGGGCACGGCGAAGGGCGACGAGTTCCAGATACGAGACGGCTTGCTCTTACGTAAAGGGGCCGTCTACGTGCCGGGAGACGAACTTCGCGCCCGGGTACTGCAGCAGCTGCACGACGCACCCACGGCCGGGCACTTTGGCACAGAAAAAACGGTGGAATTGGTCGCAAGAGACTTTTGGTGGCCCAGACTGAGGGGGGAAGTCGCGGACTACGTCGCGAGGTGCGACACCTGCCAGAGGGCCAAGCCGGTGCACAAACCACCGGCGGGACTGCTGGAACCGCTGCAAACGCCGTTTGAACCATGGGAGAGAGTGGCCCTGGACTTTGTCACGGATCTCCCCAGCTCGAGAGGCAAGACAGCTGTACTAGTGGTGGTGGACTTGTTCACCAAGATGGCACATTTCATACCGTGTGCGAAGGTGGCCACGGCGGAGCAAACAGCCAAATTGTTCATAGATCACGTGTTCAAAGTGCACGGGCTGCCGCGGTCTATACTGTCCGACCGCGGACGCCAGTTCATCTCGAATTTCTGGCAAAAGCTGATGGGCTTCCAGAACGTCAAGATCAACCTGACATCGGCAAGGCACCCGCAGACCAACGGGCAAGCGGAGAGGGTCAATGCCATCATGCAGCAGTACCTGAGATGCTATGCCAATCAACAGCCTGCGACGTGGGTGGATTACCTGCCGCTCGCCGAATTCGCCTACAACAACACGAAACACGTATCCACAGGGGTGACGCCGTTCTTCGCCAACAATGGGAGGAATCCCAGAACCTTCCCGGGACTGGACAGAGTGGGGGAAGGGGAACCACAGACGGCGGACGCTTTCGCATCTGAGTTGCAAGAGGTCCACGATCAACTCAGACGGCAGCTGGAGCTGGCGAAGCACGCATACAAGGTCCAAGCTGACAAGCACAGGCGAGTTGGCGAGGAGATCCGAGTGGGAGACTGGGTCTGGTTGGCAGCCCACGCGGTGCCGACCCGATCGTTAGCCAAGAGGAAGCTAGGGCACAAGCAACTCGGTCCATACCGAGTCGAAGCGCAGATCAACCCGGTGGCTTTCCGGCTGGTGCTACCAGAGGGTTCCAGGATGCATCCGGTGTTCCACAGGTCGGTGCTCACTCCCTACAGGGCACCGCACAGGTTCCAGGAACCAGGAACGGCACCGAGTCAGTCTCCGGAGCGGACGGAGGTGGGGAGATTGCCACAGCAGGACCCCATCAACGAAGTCACGGAGATTTTGGACTCCAGATGGGGGGAAGACGGAGTAGAATATCTACTAGCAAGGGAGGGCACCCGGGCCAGTACTAATAGCTGGGTGCCGGACTACGCCTTGGAGGAACCCCTGCTCAAGGATGAGTTTCATGCCCTTTTCCCACACAGACCTATGCCAGCGGGCTTCTTCGACGACTGGTTGTTCACGCCCACGCTTTCCTCCAGCACGTTCCATGGCTTCGACTCGGAAGGGGAACCCGCACCGCGCACACGTTCCCCAGAGGGGTCACCGGAGGGTTCGGCGTCCGACAACTCGTATTGGTGGGACGATCGGCCAGAGGAGCAGTGGCGCCGGAAGTGGCAGGAGACACCAGGTCCAGCGACAGACGCAGAGACGGACATGGACGTTTGCGGGGAGGACCTTGGTTTCGAGCACGGCGGCACCGAAATGGAGGCGGAGGAGACCACCGTTGACGAACGCGGGGAGGAAGACTCGGAGGTCTTCAGTTGGCGGCCAGCAACGGGGAGCGAACTGTATCCGACATTCACTCCCGTGATGACGGAGCACCCACCAACCACCCTTGAAAGCGGGGAGGGGGGAAGGGGGGGCTTCGAGGGGGGGATGGATGTCAGGGGTTCAGGAGCAGAGACGCAGAGAAGGGAGGAGACAGAGAGCGAGGGGGAGGAATACGAAGGAAGGATGAGTGGGGATGACGACCCGAGATCACCGAGCCTGTCTAGCGAGTCCGAGGATTCCCAGAAGGGAGCGCCAGCAGCCAAAGCAAGGGGGGAGAGCAGGGGGACACCCCAGGAAGAAGGGTCCAGAGAGGGATCAGAAAGCAGCAGTTGGAGATCGGGACCCACGTTCCCAGCCGGGAGCAGCGGGGAGAAAGGGGACCAGATATCGGGCTCCGGAGACTTTCAGAAGGAGGGAGGGCATGAGTCAGGAGTAGTCACGCCCACCTCGGGGAGCGAGGAAACGATCAAGAGGAAAGTGGAGAGTTGGGCGCGCGCGCCAAGTTCAAATGTAACGGAAGCTGGCGCAGTCAGCAGCCCAGAGAGCGAACCGGGTCCCAAAGCCCGCCGCAAGGAGGCGGAAGGGTCAGGGGGGTCCGCGTCAGAAGAGAGTAGGAAGGGAGAGACCCAGGGGGGCAGGAGGACCCAGAGACGGAAGGAAAGGCGCAGGAGGTGGAGCAAGGCTAGGGTATTAAGCTGGTGCGCTAGAGGCGGAGACTCAGACGGGTCTTCGTCGTTCTGACCTAGAAGAAGTAGGGCTGCACGTTGCAGTTTGGAAATGGAACCTGTAATCCAATAAAGACTCTTTGAAACTGAACGCTGGCTGACTTGGTCCTATGTGAGCTGGGACTGGGCGGCAGCCCTGACACATATTAAAACACTAGACGTTTTAAACAAAACCCTTCACTGTACAGGATTGCCTTCAGACGGCTCGGGAGTCGGAGAACTCCATACCCCCCAACATTTCTCCAATGAACATAGGGACACCCTAAGAAAAAAAGATGAACAGTAATCCTTCAAGTGGGTTGATTGGTTCGGCTAGACGTTAGTTAATGGGTTAATTGGTGAGCTATGAGGTGAAGGGGAGGGACAGATGCCTTGTCAATCAAAGAATGCCTGGTTAACCAACCAGAGGCAGCCTTGTCAATCCCAGCAGACTTTGCAACCAATCAGAGGCAGCTTTGTCAATCCCAGCAGCAGGTATAAAACCAGCAGGCCATTGGCCTGCGCTCAGGCCATTGGCCTGCGCTCAGGCCACCAATTTCTCTCTCTCTTTTCCCTCTTGATTTGGATTTTTTTCTTCTCCCCCCCCCCCACCTATTGTGTTTTTTTTTTTTTGTTTAGTTCCTTTACCACTCTTTTCTTCTTTCACTCTCTTCCAGATTGTGCAAAGTTTCCTCTTTCCTTCCAGCTCCTTTTGTCTCATGCTTTTACATTTGTCAGTCCAAAAGGAGGAGGAGGATTTCTATAAGGTAAATGCTTCAAAGTAGGGACTTCATCTGTGGTATGTCACAAATGGGACCTGCAACCAAATGTTGCAGTGCGTTCTGCTGCTTCTGTTTAGAGTTCCAGCAAGCTCTTCCCTCCAAGTGCATTAATCACAAACACACACACACAGCGGGTCGCCCCATTCCATAATGATAATTTTATTCTTTATGCCGCACGCAACGGACTGGGTTGCCCCAGGCACGCTGGGCGGCATCCAACATGTATAGAAACATATTAAAACACTAGACGTTTTAAACAAAACCCTTCACTGTACAGGATTGCCTTCAGACGGCTCGGGAGTCGGAGAACTCCATACCCCCCAACATTTCTCCAATGAACATAGGGACACCCTAAGAAAAAAAGATGAACAGTAATCCTTCAAGTGGGTTGATTGGTTCGGCTAGATGTTAGTTAATGGGTTAATTGGTGAGCTATGAGGTGAAGGGGAGGGACAGATGCCTTGTCAATCAAAGAATGCCTGGTTAACCAACCAGAGGCAGCCTTGTCAATCCCAGCAGCCTTTGCAACCAATCAGAGGCAGCTTTGTCAATCCCAGCAGCAGGTATAAAACCAGCAGGCCATTGGCCTGCGCTCAGGCCACCAATTTCTCTCTCTCTTTTCCCTCTTGATTTGGATTTTTTTCTTCTCCCCCCCCCCCACCTATTGTGTTTTTTTTTTTTGGTTTAGTTCCTTTACCACTCTTTTCTTCTTTCACTCTCTTCCAGATTGTGCAAAGTTTCCTCTTTCCTTCCAGCTCCTTTTGTCTCATGCTTTTACATTTGTCAGTCCAAAAGGAGGAGGAGGATTTCTATAAGGTAAATGCTTCAAAGTAGGGACTTCATCTGTGGTATGTCACAAATGGGACCTGCAACCAAATGTTGCAGTGCGTTCTGCTGCTTCTGTTTAGAGTTCCAGCAAGCTCTTCCCTCCAAGTGCATTAATCACAAACACACACACACAGCGGGTCGCCCCATTCCATAATGATAATTTTATTCTTTATGCCGCACGCAACGGACTGGGTTGCCCCAGGCACGCTGGGCGGCATCCAACATGTATAGAAACATATTAAAACACTAGACGTTTTAAACAAAACCCTTCACTGTACAGGATTGCCTTCAGACGGCTCGGGAGTCGGAGAACTCCATACCCCCCAACATTTCTCCAATGAACATAGGGACACCCTAAGAAAAAAAGATGAACAGTAATCCTTCAAGTGGGTTGATTGGTTCGGCTAGACGTTAGTTAATGGGTTAATTGGTGAGCTATGAGGTGAAGGGGAGGGACAGATGCCTTGTCAATCAAAGAATGCCTGGTTAACCAACCAGAGGCAGCCTTGTCAATCCCAGCAGACTTTGCAACCAATCAGAGGCAGCTTTGTCAATCCCAGCAGCAGGTATAAAACCAGCAGGCCATTAGCCTGCGCTCAGGCCATTGGCCTGCGCTCAGGCCACCAATTTCTCTCTCTCTTTTCCCTCTTGATTTGGATTTTTTTCTTCTCCCCCCCCCACCTATTGTGTTTTTTTTTTTTGTTTAGTTCCTTTACCACTCTTTTCTTCTTTCACTCTCTTCCAGATTGTGCAAAGTTTCCTCTTTCCTTCCAGCTCCTTTTGTCTCATGCTTTTACATTTGTCAGTCCAAAAGGAGGAGGAGGATTTCTATAAGGTAAATGCTTCAAAGTAGGGACTTCATCTGTGGTATGTCACAAATGGGACCTGCAACCAAATGTTGCAGTGCGTTCTGCTGCTTCTGTTTAGAGTTCCAGCAAGCTCTTCCCTCCAAGTGCATTAATCACAAACACACACACACAGCGGGTCGCCCCATTCCATAATGATAATTTTATTCTTTATGCCGCACGCAACGGACTGGGTTGCCCCAGGCACGCTGGGCGGCATCCAACATGTATAGAAACATATTAAAACACTAGACGTTTTAAACAAAACCCTTCACTGTACAGGATTGCCTTCAGACGGCTCGGGAGTCGGAGAACTCCATACCCCCCAACATTTCTCCAATGAACATAGGGACACCCTAAGAAAAAAAGATGAACAGTAATCCTTCAAGTGGGTTGATTGGTTCGGCTAGATGTTAGTTAATGGGTTAATTGGTGAGCTATGAGGTGAAGGGGAGGGACAGATGCCTTGTCAATCAAAGAATGCCTGGTTAACCAACCAGAGGCAGCCTTGTCAATCCCAGCAGCCTTTGCAACCAATCAGAGGCAGCTTTGTCAATCCCAGCAGCAGGTATAAAACCAGCAGGCCATTGGCCTGCGCTCAGGCCACCAATTTCTCTCTCTCTTTTCCCTCTTGATTTGGATTTTTTTCTTCTCCCCCCCCCCCACCTATTGTGTTTTTTTTTTTGGTTTAGTTCCTTTACCACTCTTTTCTTCTTTCACTCTCTTCCAGATTGTGCAAAGTTTCCTCTTTCCTTCCAGCTCCTTTTGTCTCATGCTTTTACATTTGTCAGTCCAAAAGGAGGAGGAGGATTTCTATAAGGTAAATGCTTCAAAGTAGGGACTTCATCTGTGGTATGTCACAAATGGGACCTGCAACCAAATGTTGCAGTGCGTTCTGCTGCTTCTGTTTAGAGTTCCAGCAAGCTCTTCCCTCCAAGTGCATTAATCACAAACACACACACACAGCGGGTCGCCCCATTCCATAATGATAATTTTATTCTTTATGCCGCACGCAACGGACTGGGTTGCCCCAGGCACGCTGGGCGGCATCCAACATGTATAGAAACATATTAAAACACTAGACGTTTTAAACAAAACCCTTCACTGTACAGGATTGCCTTCAGACGGCTCGGGAGTCGGAGAACTCCATACCCCCCAACATTTCTCCAATGAACATAGGGACACCCTAAGAAAAAAAGATGAACAGTAATCCTTCAAGTGGGTTGATTGGTTCGGCTAGACGTTAGTTAATGGGTTAATTGGTGAGCTATGAGGTGAAGGGGAGGGACAGATGCCTTGTCAATCAAAGAATGCCTGGTTAACCAACCAGAGGCAGCCTTGTCAATCCCAGCAGACTTTGCAACCAATCAGAGGCAGCTTTGTCAATCCCAGCAGCAGGTATAAAACCAGCAGGCCATTAGCCTGCGCTCAGGCCATTGGCCTGCGCTCAGGCCACCAATTTCTCTCTCTCTTTTCCCTCTTGATTTGGATTTTTTTCTTCTCCCCCCCCCCACCTATTGTGTTTTTTTTTTTGTTTAGTTCCTTTACCACTCTTTTCTTCTTTCACTCTCTTCCAGATTGTGCAAAGTTTCCTCTTTCCTTCCAGCTCCTTTTGTCTCATGCTTTTACATTTGTCAGTCCAAAAGGAGGAGGAGGATTTCTATAAGGTAAATGCTTCAAAGTAGGGACTTCATCTGTGGTATGTCACAAATGGGACCTGCAACCAAATGTTGCAGTGCGTTCTGCTGCTTCTGTTTAGAGTTCCAGCAAGCTCTTCCCTCCAAGTGCATTAATCACAAACACACACACACAGCGGGTCGCCCCATTCCATAATGATAATTTTATTCTTTATGCCGCACGCAACGGACTGGGTTGCCCCAGGCACGCTGGGCGGCATCCAACATGTATAGAAACATATTAAAACACTAGACGTTTTAAACAAAACCCTTCACTGTACAGGATTGCCTTCAGACGGCTCGGGAGTCGGAGAACTCCATACCCCCCAACATTTCTCCAATGAACATAGGGACACCCTAAGAAAAAAAGATGAACAGTAATCCTTCAAGTGGGTTGATTGGTTCGGCTAGATGTTAGTTAATGGGTTAATTGGTGAGCTATGAGGTGAAGGGGAGGGACAGATGCCTTGTCAATCAAAGAATGCCTGGTTAACCAACCAGAGGCAGCCTTGTCAATCCCAGCAGCCTTTGCAACCAATCAGAGGCAGCTTTGTCAATCCCAGCAGCAGGTATAAAACCAGCAGGCCATTGGCCTGCGCTCAGGCCACCAATTTCTCTCTCTCTTTTCCCTCTTGATTTGGATTTTTTTCTTCTCCCCCCCCCCCCACCTATTGTGTTTTTTTTTTTTGGTTTAGTTCCTTTACCACTCTTTTCTTCTTTCACTCTCTTCCAGATTGTGCAAAGTTTCCTCTTTCCTTCCAGCTCCTTTTGTCTCATGCTTTTACATTTGTCAGTCCAAAAGGAGGAGGAGGATTTCTATAAGGTAAATGCTTCAAAGTAGGGACTTCATCTGTGGTATGTCACAAATGGGACCTGCAACCAAATGTTGCAGTGCGTTCTGCTGCTTCTGTTTAGAGTTCCAGCAAGCTCTTCCCTCCAAGTGCATTAATCACAAACACACACACACAGCGGGTCGCCCCATTCCATAATGATAATTTTATTCTTTATGCCGCACGCAACGGACTGGGTTGCCCCAGGCACGCTGGGCGGCATCCAACATGTATAGAAACATATTAAAACACTAGACGTTTTAAACAAAACCCTTCACTGTACAGGATTGCCTTCAGACGGCTCGGGAGTCGGAGAACTCCATACCCCCCAACATTTCTCCAATGAACATAGGGACACCCTAAGAAAAAAAGATGAACAGTAATCCTTCAAGTGGGTTGATTGGTTCGGCTAGACGTTAGTTAATGGGTTAATTGGTGAGCTATGAGGTGAAGGGGAGGGACAGATGCCTTGTCAATCAAAGAATGCCTGGTTAACCAACCAGAGGCAGCCTTGTCAATCCCAGCAGACTTTGCAACCAATCAGAGGCAGCTTTGTCAATCCCAGCAGCAGGTATAAAACCAGCAGGCCATTAGCCTGCGCTCAGGCCATTGGCCTGCGCTCAGGCCACCAATTTCTCTCTCTCTTTTCCCTCTTGATTTGGATTTTTTTCTTCTCCCCCCCCCCACCTATTGTGTTTTTTTTTTTTGTTTAGTTCCTTTACCACTCTTCTCTTCTTTCACTCTCTTCCAGATTGTGCAAAGTTTCCTCTTTCCTTCCAGCTCCTTTTGTCTCATGCTTTTACATTTGTCAGTCCAAAAGGAGGAGGAGGATTTCTATAAGGTAAATGCTTCAAAGTAGGGACTTCATCTGTGGTATGTCACAAATGGGACCTGCAACCAAATGTTGCAGTGCGTTCTGCTGCTTCTGTTTAGAGTTCCAGCAAGCTCTTCCCTCCAAGTGCATTAATCACAAACACACACACACAGCGGGTCGCCCCATTCCATAATGATAATTTTATTCTTTATGCCGCACGCAACGGACTGGGTTGCCCCAGGCACGCTGGGCGGCATCCAACATGTATAGAAACATATTAAAACACTAGACGTTTTAAACAAAACCCTTCACTGTACAGGATTGCCTTCAGACGGCTCGGGAGTCGGAGAACTCCATACCCCCCAACATTTCTCCAATGAACATAGGGACACCCTAAGAAAAAAAGATGAACAGTAATCCTTCAAGTGGGTTGATTGGTTCGGCTAGACGTTAGTTAATGGGTTAATTGGTGAGCTATGAGGTGAAGGGGAGGGACAGATGCCTTGTCAATCAAAGAATGCCTGGTTAACCAACCAGAGGCAGCCTTGTCAATCCCAGCAGACTTTGCAACCAATCAGAGGCAGCTTTGTCAATCCCAGCAGCAGGTATAAAACCAGCAGGCCTGGCCTGCGCTCAGGCCATTGGCCTGCGCTCAGGCCATTGGCCTGCGCTCAGGCCATTGGCCTGCGCTCAGGCCATTGGCCTGCGCTCAGGCCATTGGCCTGCGCTCAGGCCATTGGCCTGCGCTCAGGCCATTGGCCTGCGCTCAGGCCATTGGCCTGCGCTCAGGCCATTGGCCTGCGCTCAGGCCATTGGCCTGCGCTCAGGCCATTGGCCTGCGCTCAGGCCATTGGCCTGCGCTCAGGCCATTGGCCTGCGCTCAGGCCACCAATTTCTCTCTCTCTTTTCCCTCTTGATTTGGATTTTTTTCTTCTCCCCCCCCCACCTATTGTGTTTTTTTTTTTGTTTAGTTCCTTTACCACTCTTTTCTTCTTTCACTCTCTTCCAGATTGTGCAAAGTTTCCTCTTTCCTTCCAGCTCCTTTTGTCTCATGCTTTTACATTTGTCAGTCCAAAAGGAGGAGGAGGATTTCTATAAGGTAAATGCTTCAAAGTAGGGACTTCATCTGTGGTATGTCACAAATGGGACCTGCAACCAAATGTTGCAGTGCGTTCTGCTGCTTCTGTTTAGAGTTCCAGCAAGCTCTTCCCTCCAAGTGCATTAATCACAAACACACACACACAGCGGGTCGCCCCATTCCATAATGATAATTTTATTCTTTATGCCGCACGCAACGGACTGGGTTGCCCCAGGCACGCTGGGCGGCATCCAACATGTATAGAAACATATTAAAACACTAGACGTTTTAAACAAAACCCTTCACTGTACAGGATTGCCTTCAGACGGCTCGGGAGTCGGAGAACTCCATACCCCCCAACATTTCTCCAATGAACATAGGGACACCCTAAGAAAAAAAGATGAACAGTAATCCTTCAAGTGGGTTGATTGGTTCGGCTAGACGTTAGTTAATGGGTTAATTGGTGAGCTATGAGGTGAAGGGGAGGGACAGATGCCTTGTCAATCAAAGAATGCCTGGTTAACCAACCAGAGGCAGCCTTGTCAATCCCAGCAGCCTTTGCAACCAATCAGAGGCAGCTTTGTCAATCCCAGCAGCAGGTATAAAACCAGCAGGCCTGGCCTGCGCTCAGGCCATTGGCCTGCGCTCAGGCCATTGGCCTGCGCTCAGGCCATTGGCCTGCGCTCAGGCCATTGGCCTGCGCTCAGGCCATTGGCCTGCGCTCAGGCCATTGGCCTGCGCTCAGGCCATTGGCCTGCGCTCAGGCCATTGGCCTGCGCTCAGGCCATTGGCCTGCGCTCAGGCCATTGGCCTGCGCTCAGGCCATTGGCCTGCGCTCAGGCCATTGGCCTGCGCTCAGGCCATTGGCCTGCGCTCAGGCCATTGGCCTGCGCTCAGGCCATTGGCCTGCGCTCAGGCCATTGGCCTGCGCTCAGGCCACCAATTTCTCTCTCTCTTTTCCCTCTTGATTTGGATTTTTTTCTTCTCCCCCCCCCACCTATTGTGTTTTTTTTTTTTGTTTAGTTCCTTTACCACTCTTTTCTTCTTTCACTCTCTTCCAGATTGTGCAAAGTTTCCTCTTTCCTTCCAGCTCCTTTTGTCTCATGCTTTTACATTTGTCAGTCCAAAAGGAGGAGGAGGATTTCTATAAGGTAAATGCTTCAAAGTAGGGACTTCATCTGTGGTATGTCACAAATGGGACCTGCAACCAAATGTTGCAGTGCGTTCTGCTGCTTCTGTTTAGAGTTCCAGCAAGCTCTTCCCTCCAAGTGCATTAATCACAAACACACACACACAGCGGGTCGCCCCATTCCATAATGATAATTTTATTCTTTATGCCGCACGCAACGGACTGGGTTGCCCCAGGCACGCTGGGCGGCATCCAACATGTATAGAAACATATTAAAACACTAGACGTTTTAAACAAAACCCTTCACTGTACAGGATTGCCTTCAGACGGCTCGGGAGTCGGAGAACTCCATACCCCCCAACATTTCTCCAATGAACATAGGGACACCCTAAGAAAAAAAGATGAACAGTAATCCTTCAAGTGGGTTGATTGGTTCGGCTAGACGTTAGTTAATGGGTTAATTGGTGAGCTATGAGGTGAAGGGGAGGGACAGATGCCTTGTCAATCAAAGAATGCCTGGTTAACCAACCAGAGGCAGCCTTGTCAATCCCAGCAGACTTTGCAACCAATCAGAGGCAGCTTTGTCAATCCCAGCAGCAGGTACAAAACCAGCAGGCCTGGCCTCCGCTCAGGCCATTGGCCTGCGCTCAGGCCATTGGCCTGCGCTCAGGCCACCAATTTCTCTCTCTCTTTTCCCTCTTGATTTGGATTTTTTTCTTCTCCCCCCCCCACCTATTGTGTTTTTTTTTTTGTTTAGTTACTTTACCACTCTTTTCTTCTTTCACTCTCTTCCAGATTGTGCAAAGTTTCCTCTTTCCTTCCAGCTCCTTTTGTCTCATGCTTTTACATTTGTCAGTCCAAAAGGAGGAGGAGGATTTCTATAAGGTAAATGCTTCAAAGTAGGGACTTCATCTGTGGTATGTCACAAATGGGACCTGCAACCAAATGTTGCAGTGCGTTCTGCTGCTTCTGTTTAGAGTTCCAGCAAGCTCTTCCCTCCAAGTGCATTAATCACAAACACACACACACAGCGGGTCGCCCCATTCCATAATGATAATTTTATTCTTTATGCTGCACGCAACGGACTGGGTTACCCCAGGCACGCTGGGCGGCATCCAACATGTATAGAAACATATTAAAACACTAGACGTTTTAAACAAAACCCTTCACTGTACAGGATTGCCTTCAGACGGCTCGGGAGTCGGAGAACTCCATACCCCCCAACATTTCTCCAATGAACATAGGGACACCCTAAGAAAAAAAGATGAACAGTAATCCTTCAAGTGGGTTGATTGGTTCGGCTAGACGTTAGTTAATGGGTTAATTGGTGAGCTATGAGGTGAAGGGGAGGGACAGATGCCTTGTCAATCAAAGAATGCCTGGTTAACCAACCAGAGGCAGCCTTGTCAATCCCAGCAGCCTTTGCAACCAATCAGAGGCAGCTTTGTCAATCCCAGCAGCAGGTATAAAACCAGCAGGCCTGGCCTGCGCTCAGGCCACCAATTTCTCTCTCTCTTTTCCCTCTTGATTTGGATTTTTTTCTTCTCCCCCCCCCACCTATTGTGTTTTTTTTTTGTTTAGTTCCTTTACCACTCTTTTCTTCTTTCACTCTCTTCCAGATTGTGCAAAGTTTCCTCTTTCCTTCCAGCTCCTTTTGTCTCATGCTTTTACATTTGTCAGTCCAAAATTAGGAGGAGGATTTCTATATGGTAAATGCTTCAAAGTAGGGACTTCATCTGTGGTATGTCACAAATGGGACCTGCAACCAAATGTTGCAGTGCGTTCTGCTGCTTCTGTTTAGAGTTCCAGCAAGCTCTTCCCTCCAAGTGCATTAATCACAAACACACACACACACAGCGGGTCGCCCCATTCCATAATGATAATTTTATTCTTTATGCCGCACGCAACGGACTGGGTTGCCCCAGGCACGCTGAGCGGCATCCAACATGTATAGAAACATATTAAAACACTAGACGTTTTAAACAAAACCCTTCACTGTACAGGATTGCCTTCAGACGGCTCGGGAGTCGGAGAACTCCATACCCCCCAACATTTCTCCAATGAACATAGGGACACCCTAAGAAAAAAAGATGAACAGTAATCCTTTAAGTGGGTTGATTGGTTCGGCTAGACGTTAGTTAATGGGTTAATTGGTGAGCTATGAGGTGAAGGGGAGGGACAGATGCCTTGTCAATCAAAGAATGCCTGGTTAACCAACCAGAGGCAGCCTTGTCAATCCCAGCAGCCTTTGCAACCAATCAGAGGCAGCTTTGTCAATCCCAGCAGCAGGTATAAAACCAGCAGGCCTGGCCTGCGCTCAGGCCATTGTCAGTCCAAAAGGAGGCGGAGGATTTCTCTCTCTCTTTTCCCTCTTGATTTGGATTTTTTTCTTCTCCCCCCCCCCACCTATTGTGTTGTTTTTTTTTGTTTAGTTCCTTTACCACTCTTTTCTTCTTTCACTCTCTTCCAGATTGTGCAAAGTTTCCTCTTTCCTTCCAGCTCCTTTTGTCTCATGCTTTTACATTTGTCAGTCCAAAAGGAGGAGGAGGATTTCTATATGGTAAATGCTTCAAAGTAGGGACTTCATCTGTGGTATGTCACAAATGGGACCTGCAACCAAATGTTGCAGTGCGTTCTGCTGCTTCTGTTTAGAGTTCCAGCAAGCTCTTCCCTCCAAGTGCATTAATCACAAACACACACACACAGCGGGTCGCCCCATTCCATAATGATAATTTTATTCTTTATGCCGCACGCAACGGACTGGGTTGCCCCAGGCACGCTGGGCGGCATCCAACATGTATAGAAACATATTAAAACACTAGACGTTTTAAACAAAACCCTTCACTGTACAGGATTGCCTTCAGACGGCTCGGGAGTCAGAGAACTCCATACCCCCCAACATTTCTCCATTGAACATAGGGACACCCTAAGGGAAAAAAATTAACAGTAATCCTTCAAGTGGGTTGATTGGTTTGCCTAGACGTTAGTTAATGGGTTAATTGGTGAGCTATGAGGTTAAGGGGAGGGACAGATGCCTTGTCAATCATAGAATGCCTTGTTAACCAACCAGAGGCAGCTTTGTCAATCCCAGCAGCCTTGTCAACCAATCAGAGGCAGCTTTCTCAATCCCAGCAGCAGGTATAAAACCAGCAGGCCATTGGCCTGCGCTCAGGCCACCCAGTTTCTCTCTCTCTTTTCCCTCTTGATTTGGATTTTCTTCTCCCCCCCCCACCTATTGTCATTTATTTTTTGTTTTCTTTAGTTCCTTTACCACTCTTTTCTTCTTTCACTCTCTTCCAGATTGTGCAAAGTTTCCTCTTTCCTTCCCGTTCCTTTTGTCTCATGCTTTTACACTTGTCAGTCCAAAAGGAGGGGGGGGGGGATTTCTATATGGTAAATGCTTCAAAGTAGGGACTTCATATGTGGTATGTCACAAATGGGACCTGCAACCAAATGTTGCAGTGCGTTCTGCTGCTTTTGTTTAGCGTTCCAGCCAGCTCTTCCCTCCAAGTGTATTAAGCACAAACACACACACACACAGCGGGTCGCCCCATTCCATAATGATAATTTTATTCTTTATACCCCACACAACGGACTGGGTTGCCCCAGCCACGCTGGGCGGCATCCAACATGTACAGAAACATAATAAAACACTAGACGTTTTAAACAAAACCCTTCACTGTACAGGATTGCCTTCAGACGGCTCGGGAGTCGGAGAACTCCATACCCCCCAACATTTCTCCATTGAACATAGGGACACCCTAAAGGAAAAAAATTAACAGTAATCCTTCAAGTGGGTTGATTGGTTTGCCTAGACGTTAGTTAATGGGTTAATTGGTGAGCTAGGAGGTGAAGGGGAGGGACAGATGCCTTGTCAATCAAAGAATGCCTTGTTAACCAACCAGAGGCAGCTTTGTCAATCCCAGCAGCCTTGTCAACCAATCAGAGGCAGCTTTCTCAATCCCAGCAGCAGGTATAAAACCAGCAGGCCATTGTCCTGCGCTCAGGCCACCCAGTTTCTCTCTCTCTTTTCCCTCTTGAGTTGGATTTTCTTCTCCCCCCCCCACCTATTGTCATTTATTTTTTGTTTTCTTTAGTTCCTTTACCACTCTTTTCTTCTTTCACTCTCTTCCAGATTGTGCAAAGTTTCCTCTTTCCTTCCCGTTCCTTTTGTCTCATGCTTTTACACTTGTCAGTCCAAAAGGAGGGGGGGGGGATTTCTATATGGTAAATGCTTCAAAGTAGGGACTTCATCTGTGGTATGTCACAAATGGGACCTGCAACCAAATGTTGCAGTGCGTTCTGCTGCTTTTGTTTAGAGTTCCAGCCAGCTCTTCCCTCCAAGTGTATTAAGCACAAACACACACACACACAGCGGGTCGCCCCATTCCATAATGATAATTTTATTCTTTATACCCCACGCAACGGACTGGGTTGCCCCAGCCACGCTGGGCGGCATCCAACATGTATAGAAACATAATAAAACACGAGACGTTTTAAACAAAACCCTTCACTGTACAGGATTGCCTTCAGACGGCTCGGGAGTCGGAGAACTCCATACCCCCCAACATTTCTCCATTGAACGTAGGGACACCCTAAGGGAAAAAAATTAACAGTAATCCTTCAAGTGGGTTGATTGGTTTGCCTAGACGTTAGTTAATGGGTTAATTGGTGAGCTAGGATGTGAAGGGGAGGGACAGATGCCTTGTCAATCAAAGAATGCCTTGTTAACCAACCAGAGGCAGCTTTGTCAATCCCAGCAGCCTTGTCAACCAATCAGAGGCAGCTTTCTCAATCCCAGCAGCAGGTATAAAACCAGCAGGCCATTGGCCTGCGCTCAGGCCACCCAGTTTCTCTCTCTCTTTTCCCTCTTGATTTGGATTTTCTTCTCCCCCCCCCCACCTATTGTCATTTATTTTTTGTTTTCTTTAGTTCCTTTACCACTCTTTTCTTCTTTCACTCTCTTCCAGATTGTGCAAAGTTTCCTCTTTCCTTCCCGTTCCTTTTGTCTCATGCTTTTACACTTGTCAGTCCAAAAGGAGGGGGGGGGGATTTCTATATGGTAAATGCTTCAAAGTAGGGACTTCATATGTGGTATGTCACAAATGGGACCTGCAACCAAATGTTGCAGTGCGTTCTGCTGCTTTTGTTTAGCGTTCCAGCCAGCTCTTCCCTCCAAGTGTATTAAGCACAAACACACACACACACAGCGGGTCGCCCCATTCCATAATGATAATTTTATTCTTTATACCCCACGCAACGGACTGGGTTGCCCCAGCCACGCTGGGCGGCATCCAACATGTATAGAAACATAATAAAACACGAGACGTTTTAAACAAAACCCTTCACTGTACAGGATTGCCTTCAGACGGCTCGGGAGTCGGAGAACTCCATACCCCCCAACATTTCTCCATTGAACGTAGGGACACCCTAAGGAAAAAAAATTAACAGTAATCCTTCAAGTGGGTTGATTGGTTTGCCTAGACGTTAGTTAATGGGTTAATTGGTGAGCTAGGATGTGAAGGGGAGGGACAGATGCCTTGTCAATCAAAGAATGCCTTGTTAACCAACCAGAGGCAGCTTTGTCAATCCCAGCAGCCTTGTCAACCAATCAGAGGCAGCTTTCTCAATCCCAGCAGCAGGTATAAAACCAGCAGGCCATTGGCCTGCGCTCAGGCCACCCAGTTTCTCTCTCTCTTTTCCCTCTTGATTTGGATTTTCTTCTCCCCCCCCCACCTATTGTCATTTATTTTTTGTTTTCTTTAGTTCCTTTACCACTCTTTTCTTCTTTCACTCTCTTCCAGATTGTGCAAAGTTTCCTCTTTCCTTCCCGTTCCTTTTGTCTCATGCTTTTACACTTGTCAGTCCAAAAGGAGGGGGGGGGGATTTCTATATGGTAAATGCTTCAAAGTAGGGACTTCATATGTGGTATGTCACAAATGGGACCTGCAACCAAATGTTGCAGTGCGTTCTGCTGCTTTTGTTTAGCGTTCCAGCCAGCTCTTCCCTCCAAGTGTATTAAGCACAAACACACACACACACAGCGGGTCGCCCCATTCCATAATGATAATTTTATTCTTTATACCCCACGCAACGGACTGGATTGCCCCAGCCACGCTGGGCGGCATCCAACATGTATAGAAACATAATAAAACACGAGACGTTTTAAACAAAACCCTTCACTGTACAGGATTGCCTTCAGACGGCTCGGGAGTCGGAGAACTCCATACCTCCCAACATTTCTCCATTGAACGTAGGGACACCCTAAGGAAAAAAAATTAACAGTAATCCTTCAAGTGGGTTGATTGGTTTGCCTAGACGTTAGTTAATGGGTTAATTGGTGAGCTAGGAGGTGAAGGGGAGGGACAGATGCCTTGTCAATCAAAGAATGCCTTGTTAACCAACCAGAGGCAGCTTTGTCAATCCCAGCAGCCTTGTCAACCAATCAGAGGCAGCTTTCTCAATCCCAGCAGCAGGTATAAAACCAGCAGGCCATTGGCCTGCGCTCAGGCCACCCAGTTTCTCTCTCTCTTTTCCCTCTTGATTTGGATTTTCTTCTCCCCCCCCACCTATTGTCATTTTTTTTTTGTTTTCTTTAGTTCCTTAACCACTCTTTTCTTCTTTCACTCTCTTCCAGATTGTGCAAAGTTTCCTCTTTCCTTCCCGTTCCTTTTGTCTCATGCTTTTACACTTGTCAGTCCAAAAGGAGGGGGGGGGGGGATTTCTATATGGCAAATGCTTCAAAGTAGGGACTTCATATGTGGTATGTCACAAATGGGACCTGCAACCAAATGTTGCAGTGCGTTCTGCTGCTTTTGTTTAGCGTTCCAGCCAGCTCTTCCCTCCAAGTGTATTAAGCACAAACACACACACACACAGCGGGTCGCCCCATTCCATAATGATAATTTTATTCTTTATACCCCACGCAACGGACTGAGTTGCCCCAGCCACGCTGGGCGGCATCCAACATGTATAGAAACATAATAAAACACGAGACGTTTTAAACAAAACCCTTCACTGTACAGGATTGCCTTCAGACGGCTCGGGAGTCGGAGAACTCCATACCCCCCAACATTTCTCCATTGAACGTAGGGACACCCTAAGGAAAAAAAATTAACAGTAATCCTTCAAGTGGGTTGATTGGTTTGCCTAGACGTTAGTTAATGGGTTAATTGGTGAGCTAGGATGTGAAGGGGAGGGACAGATGCCTTGTCAATCAAAGAATGCCTTGTTAACCAACCAGAGGCAGCTTTGTCAATCCCAGCAGCCTTGTCAACCAATCAGAGGCAGCTTTCTCAATCCCAGCAGCAGGTATAAAACCAGCAGGCCATTGGCCTGCGCTCAGGCCACCCAGTTTCTCTCTCTCTTTTCCCTCTTGATTTGGATTTTCTTCTCCCCCCCCCCCACCTATTGTCATTTATTTTTTGTTTTCTTTAGTTCCTTTAGCACTCTTTTCTTCTTTCACTCTCTTCCAGATTGTGCAAAGTTTCCTCTTTCCTTCCCGTTCCTTTTGTCTCATGCTTTTACACTTGTCAGTCCAAAAGGAGGGGGGGGGGGATTTCTATATGGTAAATGCTTCAAAGTAGGGACTTCATCTGTGGTATGTCACAAATGGGACCTGAAACCAAATGTTGCAGTGCGTTCTGCTGCTTTTGTTTAGAGTTCCAGCCAGCTCTTCCCTCCAAGTGTATTAAGCACAAACACACACACACACAGCGGGTCGCCCCATTCCATAATGATAATTTTATTCTTTATACCCCACGCAACGGACTGGGTTGCCCCAGCCACGCTGGGCGGCATCCAACATGTATAGAAACATAATAAAACACGAGACGTTTTAAACAAAACCCTTCACTGTACAGGATTGCCTTCAGACGGCTCGGGAGTCGGAGAACTCCATACCCCCCAACATTTCTCCATTGAACGTAGGGACACCCTAAGGAAAAAAAATTAACAGTAATCCTTCAAGTGGGTTGATTGGTTTGCCTAGACGTTAGTTAATGGGTTAATTGGTGAGCTAGGAGGTGAAGGGGAGGGACAGATGCCTTGTCAATCAAAGAATGCCTTGTTAACCAACCAGAGGCAGCTTTGTCAATCCCAGCAGCCTTGTCAACCAATCAGAGGCAGCTTTCTCAATCTCAGCAGCAGGTATAAAACCAGCAGGCCATTGGCCTGCGCTCAGGCCACCCAGTTTCTCTCTCTCTTTTCCCTCTTGATTTGGATTTTCTTCTCCCCCCCCCACCTATTGTCATTTTTTTTGTTTTCTTTAGTTCCTTTACCACTCTTTTCTTCTTTCACTCTCTTCCAGATTGTGCAAAGTTTCCTCTTTCCTTCCCGTTCCTTTTGTCTCATACTTTTACACTTGTCAGTCCAAAAGGAGGGGGGGGGGATTTCTATATGGTAAATGCTTCAAAGTAGGGACTTCATCTGTGGTATGTCACAAATGGGACCTGCAACCAAATGTTGCAGTGCGTTCTGCTGCTTTTGTTTAGAGTTCCAGCGAGCTCTTCCCTCCAAGTGTATTAAGCACAAACACACACACACACAGCGGGTCGCCCCATTCCATAATGATAATTTTATTCTTTATACCCCACGCAACGGACTGGGTTGCCCCAGCCACGCTGGGCGGCATCCAACATGTATAGAAACATAATAAAACACGAGACGTTTTAAACAAAACCCTTCACTGTACAGGATTGCCTTCAGACGGCTCGGGAGTCGGAGAACTCCATACCCCCCAACATTTCTCCATTGAACATAGGGACACCCTAAGGGAAAAAAATTAACAGTAATCCTTCAAGTGGGTTGATTGGTTTGCCTAGACGTTAGTTAATGGGTTAATTGGTGAGCTAGGAGGTGAAGGGGAGGGACAGATGCCTTGTCAATCAAAGAATGCCTTGTTAACCAACCAGAGGCAGCTTTGTCAATCCCAGCAGCCTTGTCAACCAATCAGAGGCAGCTTTCTCAATCCCAGCAGCAGGTATAAAACCAGCAGGCCATTGGCCTGCGCTCAGGCCACCCAGTTTCTCTCTCTCTTTTCCCTCTTGATTTGGATTTTCTTCTCCCCCCCCCCCACCTATTGTCATTTATTTTTTGTTTTCTTTAGTTCCTTTACCACTCTTTTCTTCTTTCACTCTCTTCCAGATTGTGCAAAGTTTCCTCTTTCCTTCCCGTTCCTTTTGTCTCATGCTTTTACACTTGTCAGTCCAAAAGGAGGGGGGGGGATTTCTATATGGTAAATGCTTCAAAGTAGGGACTTCATCTGTGGTATGTCACAAATGGGACCTGCAACCAAATGTTGCAGTGCGTTCTGCTGCTTTTGTTTAGCGTTCCAGCCAGCTCTTCCCTCCAAGTGTATTAAGCACAAACACACACACACACAGCGGGTCGCCCCATTCCATAATGATAATTTTATTCTTTATACCCCACGCAACGGACTGGGTTGCCCCAGCCACGCTGGGCGGCATCCAACATGTATAGAAACATAATAAAACACGAGACGTTTTAAACAAAACCCTTCACTGTACAGGATTGCCTTCAGACGGCTCGGGAGTCGGAGAACTCCATACCCCCCAACATTTCTCCATTGAACGTAGGGACACCCTAAGGGAAAAAAATTAACAGTAATCCTTCAAGTGGGTTGATTGGTTTGTCTAGACGTTAGTTAATGGGTTAATTGGTTTCGCGATGGAAACAGAAGGCTTTCTATCACAGGACAAGAAATCAGCCCTCAACAACTTAACCTGCGGAAAATATTTTTTTGAAAAAATCCCTATGCCCTGGGGCCACAATTTCAGCAAAAATATGACTTTTGGCAATTCACTCAAAAATGGTGCTAGCAGGTTGCAAAGGCTCCCCTGAAAGTTTTGGCAGTCGAAACAGAAGGCTTTTTATCACAGGAGAAGAAATCAGCCCTCAACAACTTAACCGGCGGAAAATATTTTTTTGAAAAAATCCCTAAGCCCCGGGGTCAGAATTTCAGCAAAAATCTGACCTTTGGCAATTCACTCAAAAATGGTGCCAACCGGTTGCAAATGCTCCCCTGAAAGCTTTGACGATGGAAACAGAAGGCTTTTTATTACAGGACAAGAAAGAAGCCCTCGAAAACCTAACCTGCGGAAAATATTTTTTTGAAAAAATCCCTAAGCCCTGGGGTCACAATTTCAGCAAAAATCTGACTTTTGGCAATTCACTCAAAAATGGTGCTAGCAGGTTGCAAAGGCTCCCCTGAAAGCTTTGGCTATGGAAACAGAAGGCTTTTTATCACAGGACAAGAAATAAGCCCTCGAAAACCTAACCTGCGGAAAATATTTTTTGAAAATATCCCTAAGCCCCGGGGTCACAATTTCAGCAAAAATCTTACTTTTGGCAATTCACTCAAAAATGGTGCCAACCAGTTGCAAATGCTCCCCGGAAAGGTTTGGCAATGGAAACAGAAGGCTTTTAATCACAGGACAAGAAATCAGCCCTCTACAACTTAACCGGCGGAAAATATTTTTTTGAAAAATTCCCTAAGCCCCGGGGTCACAATTTCAGCAAAAATCTGACTTTTGGCAATTCACTCAAAAATGGTGCCAACCGGTTGCAAATGCTCCCCTGAAAGGTTTGGCAGTCGAAACAGAAGGCTTTTTATCACAGGACAAGAAATCAGCCCTCAACAACTTAACCGGCGGAAACTATTTTTTTGAAAAAATCACTAAGCCCCGGGGTCACAATTCCAGCAATAATCTGACTTTTGGCAATTCACTCAAAAATGGTGCCAACCGGTTGCAAATGCTCCCCTGAAAGTTTTGGCAGTCGAAACAGAAGGCTTTTTATCACAGGACAAGAAATCAGCCCTCAACAACTTAACCTGCGGAAAATATTTTTTTGAAAAAATCCCTAAGCACCGGGGTCAGAATTTCAGCAAAAATCTGACTTTTGGCAATTCACTCAAAAATGGTGCCAACCGGTTGCAAATGCTCCCCTGAAAGGTTTGGCAGTCGAAACAGAAGGCTTTTTATCACAGGACAAGAATTCAGCCCTCAACAACTTAACCGGCGGAAAATTGTTGTTGTTGTTTAGTCGTTTAGTCGTGTCCGACTCTTCGTGACCCCATGGACCAGAGCACGCCAGGCACTTCTGTCCTCCACTGCCTCCCGCAGTTTGATCAAACTCATGCTAGTAGCTTCAAGAACACCATCCAACCATCTCATTCTCTGTCGTCCCCTTCTCCTTGTGCCCTCCATCTTTCCCAACATCAGGGTCTTTTCCAGGGAGTCTTCTCTTCTCATGAGGTGGCCAAAGTACTGGAGCCTCAGCTTCACGATCTGTCCTTCCAGTGAGCACTCAGGGCTGATTTCCTTAAGAATGGAGAGGTTTGATCTTCTTGCAGTCCATGGGACTCTCAAGAGTCTCCTCCAGCACCATAATTCGAAAGCATCAATTCTTCGGCGATCAGCCTTCTTTATGGTCCAGCTCTCACTTCCATACATCACTACTGGGAAAACCATGGCTTTTACTATACGGACCTTTGTTGGCAAGGTGATGTCTCTGCTTTTTAAGATGTTGTCTAGGTTTGCCATCGCCTTTCTCCCAAGGAGCAGGCGTCTTTTAATTTCGTGACTGCTGTCACCATCTGCACTGATCATGGAGCCCAAGAAAGTAAAATCTCTCACTGCCTCCATTTCTTCCCCATCTATTTGCCAGGAGGTGATGGGCCCAGTGGCCATGATCTTCGTTTTTTTGATGTTGAGCTTCAGACCATATTTTGCGCTCTCCTCTTTCACCCTCATTAAAAGGTTCTTTAATTCCTCTTCACTTTCTGCCATCAAGGTTGTGTCATCTGCATATCTGAGGTTGTTGATATTTCTTCCGGCAATCTTAATTCCGGCTTGGGATTCATCCAGCCCAGCCTTTCGCATGATGAATTCTGCATATAAGTTAAATAAGCAGGGAGACAATATACAGCCTTGCCGTACTCCTTTCCCAATTTGGAACCAATCAGTTGTTCCATATCCAGTTCTAACTGTAGCTTCTTGTCCCACATAGAGATTTCGCAGGAGACAGATGAGGTGATCAGGCACTCCCATTTCTTTAAGAACTTGCCATAGTTTGCTGTGGTCAACACAGTCAAAGGCTTTTGCATAGTCAATGAAGCAGAAGTAGATGTCTTTCTGGAACTCTCTAGCTTTCTCCATAATCCAGCGCATGTTTGCAATTTGGTCTCTGGTTCCTCTGCCTCTTCTAAATCCAGCTTGCACTTCTGGGAGTTCTTGGTCCACATACTGCTTGAGCCTTCCTTGTATAATTTTAAGCATAACCTTGCTAGCATGTGAAATGAGTGAAATTGTGCGGTAGTTGGAGCATTCTTTGGCACTGCCTTTCTTTGGGATTGGGATGTAGACTGATCTTCTCCAATCCTCTGGCCACTGCTGAGTTTTCCAAACTTGCTGGCATATTGAGTGTAGCACCTTAACAGCATCATCTTTTAAAATTTTAAACAGTTCAGCTGGAATACCATCACTTCCACTGGCCTTGTTATTTGCAGTGCTTTCTAAGGCCCATTTGACTTCACTCTCCAGGATGTCTGGCTCAAGGTCAGCAACCACACTACCTGGGGTGTACGAGACATCCATATCTTTCTGGTATAATTCCTCTGTGTATTCTTGCCACCTCTTCTTGATGTCTTCTGCTTCAGTTAGATCTTTACCACTTTTGTCCTTTATTATGGTAATCTTTGTACGAAATGTTCCTTTCATATTTCCGATTTTCTTGAACAGATCTCTGGTTCTTCCCATTCTGTTGCTTTCCTCTATTTCTTTGCATTGCTCGTTTAAGAAGGCCTTCTTGTCTCTCCTTGCTATTCTTTGGAAATCTGCATTCAATTTCCTGTATCTTTCACTATCTCCCTCGCATTTTGCTTGCCTTCTCTCCCCCGCTATTTGTAAGGCCTCGTTGGACAGCCACTTTGCTTTCTTGCATTTCTTTTTCATTGGGATGGTTTTAGTTGCTGCCTCCTGTATAATGTTGCGAGCCTCCACCCATAGTTCTTCAGGCACTCTGTCCAGCAAATCTAAATCCTTAAACCTGTTCCTCACTTCCACTGTGTATTCATAAGGGATTTGGTTTAGATTGTATCTTACCTGTCCAGTGGTTTTTCCTACTTTCTTCAGTTTAAGCTTGAATTTTGCTATAAGGAGCTGATGATCTGAGCCACAGTCAGCTCCAGGTCTTGTTTTTGCTGACTGTATAGAGCTTCTCCATCTTTGGCTGCAGAGAATATAATCAATCTGATTTCGATGTTGCCCATCTGGGGATGTCCATGTGTAGAGTCGTCTCTTGTGTTGTTGGAAAAGCGTGTTTGTGATGACCAGCTTGTTCTCTTGACAGAACTCTATTAGCCTTTGCCCTGCTTCGTTTGGATCTCCAAGGCCAAACTTGCCAGTTGTTCCTTTTATCTCTTGATTCCCTACTTTAGCATTCCAATCCCCTATAATGAGCAGAACATCCTTCTTTGGTGTCACTTCTATAAGGTCTTGTAAGTCTTCATAGAATTGGTCAATTTCAGTTTCTTCAGCACCAGTAGTTGGTGCATAAACTTGGATTACTGTGATGTTAAAAGGTCTGCCTTGGATTTGTATCGAGATCATTCTATCATTTTTGAGACTGCATCGCAGTACAGCTTTCGCCACTCTTTTGTTGACTATGAGGGCCACTCCATTTCTCTTACGGGTTTCTTGCCCACAGTAGTAGATATGATAGTCATCTGAACTGAATTCGCCCATTCCCGTCCATTTTAGCTCACTGATGCCCAGGATGTCAATATTTATTCTTGCCATCTCATTTTTGACCACATCCAACTTACCCAGGTTCATGGTTCTTACATTCCAGGTTCCTATGCAATATTTTTCTTTACAGCATTGGACTTTCCTTTCGCTTCCATGCATATCCACAACTGAGCGTCCTTTCGGCTTTGGCCCAGCCGCTTCATCAGCTCTGGATCTACTTGTACTTGTCCTCCGCTCTTCCCCAGTAGCATGTTGGACGCCTTCCGACCTGAGGGGCTCATCTTCCAGCGTCATAACTTTTATATGCCTGTTGTCTTTGTCCATGGAGTTTTCTTGGCAGGGATACTGGAGTGGCTTGCCGGTTCCTACTCCAGGTGGATCACGTTTGGTCAAAACTCTCCACTATGACCTGTTCATCTTGGGTGCCCTGCTCGGCGTAGTTCATAGCTTCTCTGAGTTCTTCAAGCCCCTTCGCCACGGCAAGGCAGTGATCCATGAAGGGGAACCGGCGGAAAATATTTTTTTGAAAAAATCCCTAAGGCCCGGGGTCACAATTTCAGCAAAAATCTGACTTTTGGCAATTCACTCAAAAATGGTGCCAGCAGGTTGCAAAGGCTCCCCTGAAAGCTTTCGCGGTGGAAACAGAAGGCTTTTTATCACAGGACAAGAAATCAGCCCTCGAAAACCTAACCTGCGGAAAATGTTTTTTGAAAAAATCCCTAAGCCCCGGGGTCAGAATTTCAGCAAAAATCTGACTTTTGGCAATTCACTGAAAAATGGTGCCAGCACGTTGCAAATGCTCCCCTGAAAGCTTTGGCAGTCGAAACAGAAGGCTTTTTATCACAGGACAAGAAATCAGCCCTCAACAACTTAACCGGCGGAAAATATTTTTTTGAAAAAATCCCTAAGCCCCGGGGTCACAATTTCAGCAAAAATCTGACTTTTGGCAATTCACTCAAAAATAGTGCCAACCGGTTGCAAATGCTCCCCTGAAAGGTTTGGCAGTCGAAACAGAAGGCTTTTTATCACAGGACAAGAAATCAGCCCTCAACAACTTAACCGGCAGAAAATATTTTTTTGAAAAAATCCCTAAGGCCCGGGGTCACAATTTCAGCAAAAATCTGACTTTTGGCAATTCACTCAAAAATGGTGCCAACCGGTTGCAAATGCTCCCCTGAAAGGTTTGGCAGTCAAAACAGAAGGCTTTTTATCACAGGACAAGAAATCAGCCCTCAAAAACTTAACCGGCGGAAAATATTTTTTTGAAAAAATCCCTAAGCCCCGGGGTCACAATTTCAGCAAAAATCTGACTTTTGGCAATTCACTCAAAAATGGTGCCAGCAGGTTGCAAAGGCTTCCCTGAAAGCTTTCGCGATGGAAACAGAAGGCTTTTTATCACGGGACAAGAAATCAGCCCTCGAAAACCTAACCTGCGGAAAAGGTTTTTTTGAAAAAATCCCTAAGCCCCGGGGTCACAATTTCAGCAAAAATCTGACTTTTGGCAATTCACTCAAAAATGGTGCCAGCACGTTGCAAATGCTCCCCTGAAAGCTTTGGCAGTCGAAACAGAAGGCTTTTTATCACAGGACAAGAAATCAGCCCTCAACAACTTAACCGGCGGAAAATATTTTTTTGAAAAAATCCCTAAGCCCCGGGGTCACAATTTCAGCAAAAATCTGACTTTTGGCAATTCACTCAAAAATGGTGCCAGCAAGTTGCAAAGGCTCCCCTGAAAGCTTTCACGATGGAAACAGAAGGCTTTTTATCACAGGACAAGAAATAAGCCCTCGAAAACCTAACCTGTGGAAAATATTTTTTTGAAAAAATCCCTAAGCCCCGGGGTCACAATTTCATCAAAAATCTGACTTTCGGCAATTCACTCAAAAATGGTGCCAGCACGTTGCAAATGCTCCCCTGAAAGCTTTGGCAGTCGAAACAGAAGGCTTTTTATCACAGGACAAGAAATCAGCCCTCAACAACTTAACCGGCGGAAAATATTTTTTTGAAAAAATCCCTAAGCCACGGCGTCACAATTTCAGCAAAAATCTGACTTTTGGCAATTCACTCAAAAATGGTGCCAGCACGTTGCAAATGCTCCCCTGAAAGGTTTGGCAGTCGAAACAGAAGGCTTTTTATCACAGTACAAGAAATCAGCCCTCAAAAACCTAACCTGCGGAAAATATTTTTTTGAAAAAATCCCTAAGCCCCGGGGTCACAATTTCAGCAAAAATCTGACTTTTGGCAATTCACTCAAAAATCGTGCTAGCAGGTTGCAAAGGCTCCCCTGAAAGCTTTGGCTATGGAAACAGAAGGCTTTTTATCACAGGACAAGAAATAAGCCCTCGAAAACCTAACCTGCGAAATTTTTTTTTTGAAAAAATCCCTAAGCCCCGGGGTCAGAATTTCAGCAAAAATCTGACTTTTGGCAATTCACTGAAAAATGGTGCCAACCGGTTGCAAATGCTCCCCTGAAAGGTTTGGCGATGGAAACAGAAGGCTTTTTATCACAGGACAAGAAATCAGCCCTCAACAACTAAACCGGCGGAAAATATTTTTTTGAAAAAATCCCTAAGCCCCGGGGTCACAATTTCAGCAAAAATCTGACTTTTGGCAATTCACTCAAAAATCGTGCTAGCAGGTTGCAAAGGCTCCCCTGAAAGCTTTGGCTATGGAAACAGAAGGCTTTTTATCACAGGACAAGAAATAAGCCCTCGAAAACCTAACCTGCGAAATTTTTTTTTTGAAAAAATCCCTAAGCCCCGGGGTCACCATTTCAGCAAAAATCTGACTTTTGGCAATTCACTCAAAAATGGTGCCAACCGGTTGCAAATGCTCCCCTGAAAGGTTTGGCGATGGAAACAGAAGGCTTTTTATCACAGGACAAGAAATCAGCCCTCAACAACTTAACCGGCGGAAAATATTTTTTTGAAAAAATCCCTAAGCCCCGGGGTCACCATTTCAGCAAAAATCTGACTTTTGGCAATTCACTCAAAAATGGTGCCAACCGGTTGCAAATGCTCCCCTGAAAGGTTTGGCGATGGAAACAGAAGGCTTTTTATCACAGGAGAAGAAATCAGCCCTCAACAACTTAACCGGCGGAAAATATTTTTTTGAAAATATCCCTAAGCCCCGGGGTCACAATTTCAGCAAAAATCTGACTTTTGGCAATTCACTCAAAAATGGTGCCAACCGGTTGCAAATGCTCCCCTGAAAGGTTTGGCAGTCAAAACAGTAGGCTTTTTATCACAGGACAAGAAATCAGCCCTCGAAAACCTAACCTGTGGAAAATATTTTTTTGAAAAAATCCCTAAGCCCCGGGGTCACAATTTCAGCAAAAATCTGACTTTTGGCAATTCACTCAAAAATGGTGCCAACCGGTTGCAAATGCTCCCCTGAAAGCTTTGACGATGGAAACAGAAGGCTTTTTATCACAGGACAAGAAATAAGCCCTCGAAAACCTAACCTGCGGAAAATATTTTTTTGAAAAAATCCCTAAGCCCCGGGGTCACAATTTCAGCAAAAATCTGACTTTTGGCAATTCACTCAAAAATCGTGCTAGCAGGTTGCAAAGGCTCCCCTGAAAGCTTTGGCTATGGAAACAGAAGGCTTTTTATCACAGGACAAGAAATAAGCCCTCGAAAACCTAACCTGCGAAATTTTTTTTTTGAAAAAATCCATAAGCCCCGGGGTCACAATTTCATCAAAAATCTGACTTTTGGCAATTCACTCAAAAATGGTGCCAACCGGTTGCAAATGCTCCCCTGAAAGGTTTGGCGATGGAAACAGAAGGCTTTTTATCACAGGAGAAGAAATCAGCCCTCAACAACTTAACCGGCGGAAAATATTTTTTTGAAAATATCCCTAAGCCCCGGGGTCACAATTTCAGCAAAAATCTGACTTTTGGCAATTCACTCAAAAATGGTGCCAACCGGTTGCAAATGCTCCCCTGAAAGGTTTGGCAGTCAAAACAGTAGGCTTTTTATCACAGGACAAGAAATCAGCCCTCGAAAACCTAACCTGTGGAAAATATTTTTTTGAAAAAATCCCTAAGCCCCGGGGTCACAATTTCAGCAAAAATCTGACTTTTGGCAATTCACTCAAAAATGGTGCCAACCGGTTGCAAATGCTCCCCTGAAAGCTTTGACGATGGAAACAGAAGGCTTTTTATCACAGGACAAGAAATAAGCCCTCGAAAACCTAACCTGCGGAAAATATTTTTTTGAAAAAATCCCTAAGCCCCGGGGTCACAATTTCAGCAAAAATCTGACTTTTGGCAATTCACTCAAAAATCGTGCTAGCAGGTTGCAAAGGCTCCCCTGAAAGCTTTGGCTATGGAAACAGAAGGCTTTTTATCACAGGACAAGAAATAAGCCCTCGAAAACCTAACCTGCGAAATTTTTTTTTTGAAAAAATCCATAAGCCCCGGGGTCACAATTTCATCAAAAATCTGACTTTTGGCAATTCACTCAAAAATGGTGCCAACCGGTTGCAAATGCTCCCCTGAAAGGTTTGGCGATGGAAACAGAAGGCTTTTTATCACAGGACAAGAAATCAGCCCTCAACAACTTAACCGGCGGAAAATATTTTTTTGAAAATATCCCTAAGCCCCGGGGTCACAATTTCATCAAAAATCTGACTTTCGGCAATTCACTCAAAAATGGTGCCAGCACGTTGCAAATGCTCCCCTGAAAGCTTTGGCAGTCGAAACAGAAGGCTTTTTATCACAGGACAAGAAATCAGCCCTCAACAACTTAACCGGCGGAAAATATTTTTTTGAAAAAATCCCTAAGCCACGGCGTCACAATTTCAGCAAAAATCTGACTTTTGGCAATTCACTCAAAAATGGTGCAAACCGGTTGCAAATGCTCCCCTGAAAGGTTTGGCAGTCGAAACAGAAGGCTTTTTATCACAGAACAAGAAATCAGCCCTCAACAACTTAACCGGCGGAAAATATTTTTTTGAAAAAATCCCTAAGCCCCGGGGTCACAATTTCAGAATAAATCTGACTTTTGGCAATTCACTCAAAAATGGTGCCTACCGGTTGCAAATGCTCCCCTGAAAGCTTTGGCGATGGAAACAGAAGGCTTTTTATCACAGGACAAGAAATAAGCCCTCGAAAACCTAACGTGTGAAAAATATTTTTTTGAAAAAATCCCTAAGCCCCGGGGTCACAATTTCAGCAAAAATCTGACTTTTGGCAATTCACTCAAAAATCGTGCTAGCAGGTTGCAAAGGCTCCCCTGAAAGCTTTGGCTATGGAAACAGAAGGCTTTTTATCACAGGACAAGAAATAAGCCCTCGAAAACCTAACCTGCGAAATTTTTTTTTTGAAAAAATCCCTAAGCCCCGGGGTCACAATTTCAGCAAAAATCTGACTTTTGGCAATTCACTCAAAAATGGTGCCAACCGGTTGCAAATGCTCCCCTGAAAGGTTTGGCGATGGAAATAGAAGGCTTTTTATCGCAGGACAAGAAATCAGCCCTCAACAACTTAACCGGCGGAAAATATTTTTTTGAAAAAATCCCTAAGCCCCGGGGTCATCATTTCAGCAAAAATCTGACTTTTGGCAATTCACTCAAAAATGGTGCCAACCGGTTGCAAATGCTCCCCTGAACGGTTTGGCGATGGAAACAGAAGGCTTTTTATCACAGGAGAAGAAATCAGCCCTCAACAACTTAACCGGCGGAAAATATTTTTTTGAAAAAATCCCTAAGCCCCGGCGTCACAATTTCAGCAAAAATTTGACTTTTGGCAATTCACTCAAAAATGGTGCCAACCGGTTGCAAATGCTCCCCTGAAAGGTTTGGCAGTCGAAACAGAAGGCTTTTTATCACAGTACAAGAAATCAGCCCTCAACAACTTAACCGGCAGAAAATATTTTTTTGAAAAAATCCCTAAGCCCCGGGGTCACAATTTCAGCATAAATCTGACTTTTGGCAATTCACTCAAAAATGATGCCAACCGGTTGCAAATGCTCCCCTGAAAGCTTTGACGATGGAAACAGAAGGCTTTTTATCACAGGAGAAGAAATAAGCCCTCGAAAACCTAACCTGCGGAAAATATTTTTTTGAAAAAATCCTTAAGCCCCGGGGTCACAATTTCAGCAAAAATCTGACTTTTGGCAATTCACTCAAAAATGGTGCCAGCAGGTTGCAAAGGCTCCCCTGAAAGCTTTCGCGGTGGAAACAGAAGGCTTTTTATCACAGGACAAGAAATCAGCCGTCAACAACTTAACCGGCGGAAAATATTTTTTTGAAAAATTCCCTAAGCCCCGGGGTCACAATTTCAGCAAAAATCTGACTTTTGGCAATTCACTCAAAAATGGTGCCAGCAGGTTGCAAAGGCTCCCCTGAAAGCTTTCGTGATGGAAACAGAAGGCTTTTTATCACAGGACAAGAAATCAGCCCTCGAAAACCTAACCTGCGGAAAATGTTTTTTTGAAAAAATCCCTAAGCCCCGGGGTCAGAATTTCAGCAAAAATCTGACTTTTGGCAATTCACTGAAAAATGGTGCCAGCACGTTGCAAATGCTCCCCTGAAAGCTTTGGCAGTCGAAACAGAAGGCTTTTTATCACAGGACAAGAAATCAGCCCTCAACAACTTAACCGGCGGAAAATATTTTTTTGAAAAAATCCCTAAGCCCCGGGGTCACAATTTCAGCAAAAATCTGACTTTTGGCAATTCACTCAAAAATGGTGCCAACCGGTTGCAAATGCTCCCCTGAAAGGATTGGCAGTCAAAACAGAAGGCTTTTTATCACAGGACAAGAAATCAGCCCTCAACAATTTAACCGGCGGAAAATATTTTTTTGAAAAAATCCCTAAGCCCCGGGGTCACAATTTCAGCAAAAATCTGACTTTTGGCAATTCACTCAAAAATGGTGCCAGCAGGTTGCAAAGGCTTCCCTGAAAGCTTTCGCGATGGAAACAGAAGGCTTTTTATCACAGGACAAGAAATCAGCCCTCGAAAACCTAACCTGCGGAAAATGTTTTTTTGAAAAAATCCCTAAGCCCCGGGGTCACAATTTCAGCAAAAATCTGACTTTTGGCAATTCACTCAAAAATCGTGCTAGCAGCTTGCAAAGGCTCCCCTGAAAGCTTTGGCTATGGAAACAGAAGGCTTTTTATCACAGGACAAGAAATAAGCCCTCGAAAACCTAACCTGCGAAATTTTTTTTTTGAAAAAATCCCTAAGCCCCGGGGTCACAATTTCAGCAAAAATCTGACTTTTGGCAATTCACTCAAAAATGGTGCTAACCAGTTGCAAATGCTCCCCGGTTGCAAATGCTCCCCTGAAAGCTTTCGCGGTGGAAACAGAAGGCTTTTTATCACAGGACAAGAAATAAGCCCTCAAAAACCTAACCTGTGGAAAATATTTTTTTGAAAAAATCCCTAAGCCCCGGGGTCACTATTTCATCAAATATCTGACTTTTGGCAATTCACTCAAAAATGGTGCCAACCGGTTGCAAATGCTCCCCTGAAAGCTTTGGCAGTCGAAACAGAAGGCTTTTTATCACAGGACAAGAAATCAGCCCTCAACAACTTAACCGGCGGAAAATATTTTTTTGAAAAAATCCCTAAGCCCCGGGGTCACAATTTCAGCATAAATCTGACTTTTGGCAATTCACTCAAAAATGGTGCCAACCGGTTGCAAATGCTCCCCTGAAAGCTTTGACGATGGAAACAAAAGGCTTTTTATCACAGGACAAGAAATCAGCCCTCAACAACTTAACCGGCGGAAAATATTTTTTTGAAAATATCCCTAAGCCCCGGGGTCACAATTTCATCAAAAATCTGACTTTTTGCAATTCACTCAAAAATGGTGCCAGCACGTTGCAAATGCTCCCCTGAAAGCTTTGGCAGTCGAAACAGAAGGCTTTTTATCACAGGAGAAGAAATCAGCCCTCAACAACTTAACCGGCGGAAAATATTTTTTTGAAAAAATCCCTAAGCCCCGGCGTCACAATTTCAGCAAAAATCTGACTTTTGGCAATTCACTCAAAAATGGTGCCAACCGGTTGCAAATGCTCCCCTGAAAGGTTTGGCAGTCGAAACAGAAGGCTTTTTATCACAGTACAAGAAATCAGCCCTCAACAACTTAACCGGCAGAAAATATTTTTTTGAAAAAATCCCTAAGCCCCGGGGTCACAATTTCAGCATAAATCTGACTTTTGGCAATTCACTCAAAAATGGTGCCAACCGGTTGCAAATGCTCCCCTGAAAGCTTTGACGATGGAAACAGAAGGCTTTTTATCACAGGACAAGAAATCAGCCCTCGAAAACCTAACCTGCGGAAAATGTTTTTTTGAAAAAATCCCTAAGCCCCGGGGTCAGAATTTCAGCAAAAATCTGACTTTTGGGAATTCACTGAAAAATGGTGCCAGCACGTTGCAAATGCTCCCCTGAAAGGTTTGGCGATGGAAACAGAAGGCTTTTTATCACAGGACAAGAAATCAGCCCTCAACAACTTAACCGGCGGAAAATATTTTTCTGAAAAAATCCCTAAGCCCCGGGGTCACAATTTCAGCAAAAATCTGACTTTTGGCAATTCACTCAAAAATGGTGCCAGCACGTTGCAAATGCTCCCCTGAAAGCTTTGGCAGTCGAAACAGAAGGCTTTTTATCACAGGACAAGAAATCAGCCCTCAACAACTTAACCGGCGGAAAATATTTTTTTGAAAAAATCCCTAAGCCCCGGGGTCACAATTTCAGCATAAATCTGACTTTTGGCAATTCACTCAAAAATGGTGCCAACCGGTTGCAAATGCTCCCCTGAAAGCTTTGACGATGGAAACAGAAGGCTTTTTATCACAGGACAAGAAATAAGCCCTCAACAACTTAACCGGCGGAAAATATTTTTTTGAAAATATCCCTAAGCCCCGGGGTCACAATTTCATCAAAAATCTGACTTTTTGCAATTCACTCAAAAATGGTGCCAGCACGTTGCAAATGCTCCCCTGAAAGCTTTGGCAGTCGAAACAGAAGGCTTTTTATCACAGGAGAAGAAATCAGCCCTCAACAACTTAACCGGCGGAAAATATTTTTTTGAAAAAATCCCTAAGCCCCGGCGTCACAATTTCAGCAAAAATCTGACTTTTGGCAATTCACTCAAAAATGGTGCCAACCGGTTGCAAATGCTCCCCTGAAAGGTTTGGCAGTCGAAACAGAAGGCTTTTTATCACAGTACAAGAAATCAGCCCTCAACAACTTAACCGGCAGAAAATATTTTTTTGAAAAAATCCCTAAGCCCCGGGGTCACAATTTCAGCATAAATCTGACTTTTGGCAATTCACTCAAAAATGGTGCCAACCGGTTGCAAATGCTCCCCTGAAAGCTTTGACGATGGAAACAGAAGGCTTTTTATCACAGGAGAAGAAATAAGCCCTCGAAAACCTAACCTGCGGAAAATGTTTTTTTGAAAAAATCCCTAAGCCCCGGGGTCAGAATTTCAGCAAAAATCTGACTTTTGGGAATTCACTGAAAAATGGTGCCAGCACGTTGCAAATGCTCCCCTGAAAGCTTTGGCAGTCGAAACAGAAGGCTTTTTATCACAGGACAAGAAATCAGCCCTCAACAACTTAACCGGCGGAAAATATTTTTCTGAAAAAATCCCTAAGCCCCGGGGTCACAATTTCAGCAAAAATCTGACTTTTGGCAATTCACTCAAAAATGGTGCCAACCGGTTGCAAATGCTCCCCTGAAAGGATTGGCAGTCGAAACAGAAGGCTTTTTATCACAGGACAAGAAATCAGCCCTCAACAACTTAACCGGCGGAAAATATTTTTTTGAAAAAATCCCTAAGCCCCGGGGTCACAATTTCAGCATAAATCTGACTTTTGGCAAGTCACTCAAAAATGGTGCCAACCGGTTGCAAAGGCTTCCCTGAAAGCTTTCGCGATGGAAACAGAAGGCTTTTTATCACAGGACAAGAAATCAGCCCTCGAAAACCTAACCTGCGGAAAATGTTTTTTTGAAAAAATCCCTAAGCCCCGGGGTCAGAATTTCAGCAAAAATCTGACTTTTGGCAAGTCACTCAAAAATGGTGCCAACCGGTTGCAAAGGCTTCCCTGAAAGCTTTCGCGATGGAAACAGAAGGCTTTTTATCACAGGACAAGAAATCAGCCCTCGAAAACCTAACCTGCGGAAAATGTTTTTTTGAAAAAATCCCTAAGCCCCGGGGTCAGAATTTCAGCAAAAATCTGACTTTTGGCAATTCACTGAAAAATGGTGCCAGCACGTTGCAAATGCTCCCCTGAAAGCTTTGGCAGTCGAAACAGAAGGCTTTTTATCACAGGACAAGAAATCAGCCCTCAACAACTTAACCGGCGGAAAATATTTTTTTGAAAAAATCCCTAAGCCCCGGGGTCACAATTTCAGCAAAAATCTGACTTTTGGCAATTCACTCAAAAATGGTGCCAGCAATTTGCAAAGGCTCCCCTGAAAGGATTGGCAGTCGAAACAGAAGGGTTTTTATCACAGGACAGGAAATCAGCCCTCAACAATTTAACCGGCGGAAAATATTTTTTTGAAAAAATCCCTAAGCCCCGGGGTCACAATTTCAGCAAAAATCTGACTTTTGGCAATACACTCAAAAATGGTGCCAGCAGGTTGCAAAGGCTTCCCTGAAAGCTTTGGCTATGGAAACAGAAGGCTTTTTATTACAGGACAAGAAATAAGCCCTCGAAAACCTAACCTGTGGAAAATATTTTTTTGAAAAAATCCCTAAGCCCCGGGGTCACAATTTCAGCAAAAATCTGACTTTTGGCAATTCACTCAAAAATGGTGCCAGCACGTTGCAAATGCTCCCCTGAAAGCTTTGACGATGGAAACAGAAGGCTTTTTATCACAGGACAAGAAATCAGCCCTCGAAAACCTAACCTGCGGAAAATGTTTTTTTGAAAAAATCCCTAAGCCCCGGGGTCAGAATTTCAGCAAAAATCTGACTTTTGGGAATTCACTGAAAAATGGTGCCAGCACGTTGCAAATGCTCCCCTGAAAGGTTTGGCGATGGAAACAGAAGGCTTTTTATCACAGGACAAGAAATCAGCCCTCAACAACTTAACCGGCGGAAAATATTTTTCTGAAAAAATCCCTAAGCCCCGGGGTCACAATTTCAGCAAAAATCTGACTTTTGGCAATTCACTCAAAAATGGTGCCAGCACGTTGCAAATGCTCCCCTGAAAGCTTTGGCAGTCGAAACAGAAGGCTTTTTATCACAGGACAAGAAATCAGCCCTCAACAACTTAACCGGCGGAAAATATTTTTTTGAAAAAATCCCTAAGCCCCGGGGTCACAATTTCAGCATAAATCTGACTTTTGGCAATTCACTCAAAAATGGTGCCAACCGGTTGCAAATGCTCCCCTGAAAGCTTTGACGATGGAAACAGAAGGCTTTTTATCACAGGACAAGAAATAAGCCCTCAACAACTTAACCGGCGGAAAATATTTTTTTGAAAATATCCCTAAGCCCCGGGGTCACAATTTCATCAAAAATCTGACTTTTTGCAATTCACTCAAAAATGGTGCCAGCACGTTGCAAATGCTCCCCTGAAAGCTTTGGCAGTCGAAACAGAAGGCTTTTTATCACAGGAGAAGAAATCAGCCCTCAACAACTTAACCGGCGGAAAATATTTTTTTGAAAAAATCCCTAAGCCCCGGCGTCACAATTTCAGCAAAAATCTGACTTTTGGCAATTCACTCAAAAATGGTGCCAACCGGTTGCAAATGCTCCCCTGAAAGGTTTGGCAGTCGAAACAGAAGGCTTTTTATCACAGTACAAGAAATCAGCCCTCAACAACTTAACCGGCAGAAAATATTTTTTTGAAAAAATCCCTAAGCCCCGGGGTCACAATTTCAGCATAAATCTGACTTTTGGCAATTCACTCAAAAATGGTGCCAACCGGTTGCAAATGCTCCCCTGAAAGCTTTGACGATGGAAACAGAAGGCTTTTTATCACAGGAGAAGAAATAAGCCCTCGAAAACCTAACCTGCGGAAAATGTTTTTTTGAAAAAATCCCTAAGCCCCGGGGTCAGAATTTCAGCAAAAATCTGACTTTTGGGAATTCACTGAAAAATGGTGCCAGCACGTTGCAAATGCTCCCCTGAAAGCTTTGGCAGTCGAAACAGAAGGCTTTTTATCACAGGACAAGAAATCAGCCCTCAACAACTTAACCGGCGGAAAATATTTTTCTGAAAAAATCCCTAAGCCCCGGGGTCACAATTTCAGCAAAAATCTGACTTTTGGCAATTCACTCAAAAATGGTGCCAACCGGTTGCAAATGCTCCCCTGAAAGGATTGGCAGTCGAAACAGAAGGCTTTTTATCACAGGACAAGAAATCAGCCCTCAACAACTTAACCGGCGGAAAATATTTTTTTGAAAAAATCCCTAAGCCCCGGGGTCACAATTTCAGCATAAATCTGACTTTTGGCAAGTCACTCAAAAATGGTGCCAACCGGTTGCAAAGGCTTCCCTGAAAGCTTTCGCGATGGAAACAGAAGGCTTTTTATCACAGGACAAGAAATCAGCCCTCGAAAACCTAACCTGCGGAAAATGTTTTTTTGAAAAAATCCCTAAGCCCCGGGGTCAGAATTTCAGCAAAAATCTGACTTTTGGCAAGTCACTCAAAAATGGTGCCAACCGGTTGCAAAGGCTTCCCTGAAAGCTTTCGCGATGGAAACAGAAGGCTTTTTATCACAGGACAAGAAATCAGCCCTCGAAAACCTAACCTGCGGAAAATGTTTTTTTGAAAAAATCCCTAAGCCCCGGGGTCAGAATTTCAGCAAAAATCTGACTTTTGGCAATTCACTGAAAAATGGTGCCAGCACGTTGCAAATGCTCCCCTGAAAGCTTTGGCAGTCGAAACAGAAGGCTTTTTATCACAGGACAAGAAATCAGCCCTCAACAACTTAACCGGCGGAAAATATTTTTTTGAAAAAATCCCTAAGCCCCGGGGTCACAATTTCAGCAAAAATCTGACTTTTGGCAATTCACTCAAAAATGGTGCCAGCAATTTGCAAAGGCTCCCCTGAAAGGATTGGCAGTCGAAACAGAAGGGTTTTTATCACAGGACAGGAAATCAGCCCTCAACAATTTAACCGGCGGAAAATATTTTTTTGAAAAAATCCCTAAGCCCCGGGGTCACAATTTCAGCAAAAATCTGACTTTTGGCAATACACTCAAAAATGGTGCCAGCAGGTTGCAAAGGCTTCCCTGAAAGCTTTGGCTATGGAAACAGAAGGCTTTTTATTACAGGACAAGAAATAAGCCCTCGAAAACCTAACCTGTGGAAAATATTTTTTTGAAAAAATCCCTAAGCCCCGGGGTCACAATTTCAGCAAAAATCTGACTTTTGGCAATTCACTCAAAAATGGTGCCAGCACGTTGCAAATGCTCCCCTGAAAGCTTTGGCAGTCGAAACAGAAGGCTTTTTATCACAGGACAAGAAATCAGCCCTCAACAACTTAACCGGCGGAAAATATTTTTTTGAAAAAATCCCTAAGCCCCGGGGTCACAATTTCAGCAAAAATCTGACTTTTGGCAATTCACTCATAAATGGTGCCAACCGGTTGCAAATGCTCCCCTGAAAGCTTTGACGATGGAAACAGAAGGCTTTTTATCACAGGAGAAGAAATAAGCCCTCGAAAACCTAACCTGCGGAAAATATTTTTTTGAAAAAATCCCTAAGCCCCGGGGTCACAATTTCAGCAAAAATCTGACTTTTGGCAATTCACTCAAAAATCGTGCTAGCAGGTTGCAAAGGCTCCCCTGAAAGCTTTGGCTATGGAAACAGAAGGCTTTTTATCACAGGACAAGAAATAAGCCCTCGAAAACCTAACCTGCGAAATTTTTTTTTTGAAAAAATCCCTAAGCCCCGGGGTCACAATTTCAGCAAAAATCTGACTTTTGACAATTCACTCAAAAATGGTGCTAACCAGTTGCAAATGCTCCCCGGAAAGGTTTGGCGATGGAAACAGAAGGCTTTTTATCACAGGAGAAGAAATCAGCCCTCAACAACTTAACCGGCAGAAAATATTTTTTTGAAAATATCCCTAAGCCCCGGGGTCACAATTTCAGCAAAAATCTGACTTTTGGCAATTCACTCAAAAATGGTGCTAACCGGTTGCAAATGCTCCCCTGAAAGGTTTGGCAGTCGAAACAGAAGGCTTTTTATCACAGGACAAGAAATCAGCCCTCAACAACTTAACCGGCGGAAAATATTTTTTCGAAAAAATCCCTAAGCCCCGGGGTCACCATTTCAGCAAAAATCTGACTTTTGGCAATTCACTCAAAAATGGTGCCAGCAGGTTGCAAAGGCTCCCCTGAAAGCTTTCCCGGTGGAAACAGAAGGCTTTTTATCACAGGACAAGAAATCAGCCCTCGAAAACCTAACCTGCGGAAAATGTTTTTTTGAAAAAATCCCTAAGCCCCGGGGTCAGAATTTCAGCAAAAATCTGACTTTTGGCAATTCACTGAAAAATGGTGCCAGCACGTTGCAAATGCTCCCCTGAAAGCTTTCGCGGTGGAAACAGAAGGCTTTTTATCACAGGAGAAGAAATCAGCCCTCGAAAACCTAACCTGCGGAAAATGTTTTTTTGAAAAAATCCCTAAGCCCCGGGGTCAGAATTTCAGCAAAAATCTGACTTTTGGCAATTCACTCAAAAATGGTGCCAGCACGTTGCAAATGCTCCCCTGAAAGCTTTGGCAGTCGAAACAGAAGGCTTTTTATCACAGGACAAGAAATCAGCCCTCAACAACTTAACCGGCGGAAAATATTTTTTTGAAAAAATCCCTAAGCCCCGGGGTCACAATTTCAGCAAAAATCTGACTTTTGGCAATTCACTCAAAAATGGTGCCAACCGGTTGCAAATGCTCCCCTGAAAGGTTTGGCAGTCGAAACAGAAGGCTTTTTATCACAGGACAAGAAATCAGCCCTCAACAACTTAACCGGCGGAAAATATTTTTTTGAAAAAATCCCTAAGCCCCGGCGTCACAATTTCAGCAAAAATCTGACTTTTGGCAATTCACTGAAAAATGGTGCCAACCGGTTGCAAATGCTCCCCTGAAAGGTTTGGCAGTCAAAACAGAAGGCTTTTTATCACAGGACAAGAAATCAGCCGTCAACAACTTAACCGGCGGAAAATATTTTTTTGAAAAAATCCCTAAGGCCCGGGGTCACAATTTCAGCAAAAATCTGACTTTTGGCAATTCACTCAAAAATGGTGCCAACCGGTTGCAAATGCTCCCCTGAAAGGTTTGGCAGTCGAAACAGAAGGCTTTTTATCACAGGACAAGAAATCAGCCCTCAACAACTTAACCGGCGGAAAATATTTTTTTGAAAAAATCCCTAAGCCCCGGCGTCACAATTTCAGCAAAAATCTGACTTTTGGCAATTCACTCAAAAATGGTGCCAACCGGTTGCAAATGCTCCCCTGAAAGGTTTGGCAGTCGAAACAGAAGGCTTTTTATCACAGGACAAGAATTCAGCCCTCAACAACTTAACCGGCGGAAAATATTTTTTTGAAAAAATCCCTAAGGCCCGGGGTCACAATTTCAGCAAAAATCTGACTTTTGGCAATTCACTCAAAAATGGTGCCAGTAGGTTGCAAAGGCTCCCCTGAAAGCTTTCGCGATGGAAACAGAAGGCTTTTTATCACAGGACAAGAAATCAGCCCTCGAAAACCTAACCTGCCGAAAATGTTTTTTTGAAAAAATCCCTAAGCCCCGGGGTCACAATTTCAGCAAAAATCTGACTTTTGGCAATGCACTCTAAAATAGTGCTAGCAGCTTGCAAAGGCTCCCCTGAAAGCTTTGGCTATGGAAACAGAAGGCTTTTTATCACAGGACAAGAAATAAGCCCTCGAAAACCTAACCTGCGAATTTTTTTTTTTGAAAAAATCCCTAAGCCCCGGGGTCACAATTTCAGCAAAAATCTGACTTTTGGCAATTCACTCAAAAATGGTGCTAACCAGTTGCAAATGCTCCCCGGTTGCAAATGCTCCCCTGAAAGCTTTCGCGGTGGAAACAGAAGGCTTTTTATCACAGGACAAGAAATAAGCCCTCAAAAACCTAACCTGTGGAAAATATTTTTTTGAAAAAATCCCTAAGCCCCGGGGTCACTATTTCATCAAATATCTGACTTTTGGCAATTCACTCAAAAATGGTGCCAACCGGTTGCAAATGCTCCCCTGAAAGCTTTGGCAGTCGAAACAGAAGGCTTTTTATCACAGGACAAGAAATCAGCCCTCAACAACTTAACCGGCGGAAAATATTTTTTTGAAAAAATCCCTAAGCCCCGGCGTCACAATTTCAGCAAAAATCTGACTTTTGGCAATTCACTCAAAAATGGTGCCAACCGGTTGCAAATGCTCCCCTGAAAGGTTTGGCAGTCGAAACAGAAGGCTTTTTATCACAGTACAAGAAATCAGCCCTCAACAACTTAACCGGCGGAAAATATTTTTTTGAAAAAATCCCTAAGTCCCGGGGTCACAATTTCAGCATAAATCTGACTTTTGGCAATTCACTCAAAAATGGTGCCAACCGGTTGCAAATGCTCCCCTGAAAGCTTTGAAGATGGAAACAGAAGGCTTTTTATCACAGGACAAGAAATAAGCCCTCGAAAACCTAACCTGCGGAAAATATTTTTTTGAAAAAATCCCTAAGGCCCGGGGTCACAATTTCAGCAAAAATCTGACTTTTGGCAATTCACTCAAAAATCGTGCTAGCAGGTTGCAAAGGCTCCCCTGAAAGCTTTGGCTATGGAAACAGAAGGCTTTTTATCACAGGACAAGAAATAAGCCCTCGAAAACCTAACCTGCGAAATTTTTTTTTTGAAAAAATCCCTAAGCCCCGGGGTCACAATTTCAGCAAAAATCTGACTTTTGGCAATTCACTCAAAAATGGTGGCAACCGGTTGCAAATGCTCCCCTGAAAGGTTTGGCAGGCGAAACAGAAGGCTTTTTATCACAGGACAAGAAATCAGCCCTCGAAAACCTAACCTGCGGAAAATGTTTTTTTGAAAAAATCCCTCATCCCTGGGGTCAGAATTTCAGCAAAAATCTGACTTTTGGCAATTCACTGAAAAATGGTGCCAGCACGTTGCAAATGCTCCCCTGAAAGCTTTGGCAGTCGAAACAGAAGGCTTTTTATCACAGGACAAGAAATCAGCCGTCAACAACTTAACCGGCGGAAAATATTTTTTTGAAAAAATCCCTAAGGCCCGGGGTCACAATTTCAGCAAAAATCTGACTTTTGGCAATTCACTCAAAAATGGTGCCAACCGGTTGCAAATGCTCCCCTGAAAGGTTTGGCAGTCGAAACAGAAGGCTTTTTATCACAGGACAAGAAATCAGCCCTCAACAACTTAACCGGCGGAAAATATTTTTTTGAAAAAATCCCTAAGCCCCGGCGTCACAATTTCAGCAAAAATCTGACTTTTGGCAATTCACTCAAAAATGGTGCCAACCGGTTGCAAATGCTCCCCTGAAAGGTTTGGCAGTCGAAACAGAAGGCTTTTTATCACAGGACAAGAAATCAGCCCTCAACAACTTAACCGGCGGAAAATATTTTTTTGAAAAAATCCCTAAGCCCCGGCGTCACAATTTCAGCAAAAATCTGACTTTTGGCAATTCACTCAAAAATGGTGCCAACCGGTTGCAAATGCTCCCCTGAAAGGTTTGGCAGTCGAAACAGAAGGCTTTTTATCACAGTACAAGAATCAGCCCTCAACAACTTAACCGGCGGAAAATATTTTTTTGAAAAAATCCCTAAGCCCCGGGGTCACAATTTCAGCAAAAATCTGACTTTTGGCAATTCACTCAAAAATGGTGCCAACCGGTTGCAAATGCTCCCCTGAAAGCTTTGACGATGGAAACAGAAGGCTTTTTATCACAGGACAAGAAATAAGCCCTCGAAAACCTAACCTGCGGAAAATATTTTTTTGAAAAAATCCCTAAGGCCCGGGGTCACAATTTCAGCAAAAATCTGACTTTTGGCAATTCACTCAAAAATCGTGCTAGCAGGTTGCAAAGGCTCCCCTGAAAGCTTTGGCTATGGAAACAGAAGGCTTTTTATCACAGGACAAGAAATAAGCCCTCGAAAACCTAACCTGCGAAATTTTTTTTTTGAAAAAATCCCTAAGCCCCGGGGTCACAATTTCAGCAAAAATCTGACTTTTGGCAATTCACTCAAAAATGGTGCCAGCACGTTGCAAATGCTCCCCTGAAAGCTTTGGCAGGCGAAACAGAAGGCTTTTTATCACAGGACAAGAAATCAGCCCTCAACAACTTAACCGGCGGAAAATATTTTTTTGAAAATATCCCTAATCCCCGGGATCACAATTTCAGCAAATATCTGACTTTTGGCAATTCACTCAAAAATGGTGCCAACCGGTTGCAAATGCTCCCCTGAAAGGTTTGGCAGTCGAAACAGAAGGCTTTTTATCACTGGACAAGAAATCAGCCCTCAACAACTTTACCGGCGGAAAATATTTTTTTTTTTTTTGAAAAAATCCCTAAGCCCCGGGGTCACAATTTCAGCAAAAATCTGACTTTTGGCAATTCACTCAAAAATGGTGCCAACCGGTTGCAAATGCTCCCCTGAAAGGTTTGGCAGTCAAAACAGAAGGCTTTTTATCACAGGACAAGAAATCAGCCGTCAACAACTTAACCGGCGGAAAATATTTTTTTGAAAAAATCCCTAAGCCCCGGGGTCAGAATTTCAGCAAAAATCTGACTTTTGGCAATTCACTCAAAAATGGTGCCAGCACGTTGCAAATGCTCCCCTGAAAGCTTTGGCAGTCGAAACAGAAGGCTTTTTATCACAGGAAAAGAAATCAGCCCTCAACAACTTTACCGGCGGAAAATATTTTTTTGAAAAAATCCCTAAGGCCCGGGGTCACAATTTCAGCAAAAATCTGACTTTTGGCAAAAACCAGAGGCCTTTCTCTTGGGCATTGTCGGCCAATTGGTGACAAAGAAAGATAGAACTTTTTTTATGTATGCCACAACAGCAGCAAGAATACTCATCGCAAAGTATTGGAAGACGCAAGATTTACCCACTGTGGAAGAATGGCAGATGAAAGTGATGGACTATATGACATTGGCCGAGATGACAGGCAGAATCCGTGACCAACGAAAAGAGACGGTGGAAGAGGAGTGGAAAAAATTTAAAAGCTACCTTAAGGACTACTATAAACTTAATGAATGCTAAAATGTTGTGGTTTTCAGAAGCAAAAGGGTATAGGGATATAAGGTTAGACTATAAAAGAGGACTAAGATGATAGAGATTGGAAAGTAACAATTGGGAGTTGCTAGTTGAATTATGGACATTGGGATGCAGAGAGGGGGGGTATGGGGAAGTCCAAGAAAAGAGGTTCATGAAAATATGTTTGAAATTATACGTGTATGTTTGTCTTTTTTACTGTTTGTTTGTTTTTCTTAAAAATGTTGTAAAACTAATAAAAATTTTATAAAAAAAAAAAAATCTGACTTTTGGCAATTCACTCAAAAATGGTGCCAACCGGTTGCAAATGCTCCCCTGAAAGGTTTGGCAGTCGAAACAGAAGGCTTTTTATCACAGGACAAGAAATCAGCCCTCAACAACTTAACCGGCGGAAAATATTTTTTTGAAAAAATCCCTAAGCCCCGGCGTCACAATTTCAGCAAAAATCTGACTTTTGGCAATTCACTCAAAAATGGTGCCAACCGGTTGCAAATGCTCCCCTGAAAGGTTTGGCAGTCAAAACAGAAGGCTTTTTATCACAGGACAAGAATTCAGCCCTCAACAACTTAACCGGCGGAAAATATTTTTTTGAAAAAATCCCTAAGCCCCGGGGTCACAATTTCAGCAAAAATCTGACTTTTGGCAATTCACTCAAAAATGGTGCCAACCGGTTGCAAATGCTCCCCTGAAAGCTTTGACGATGGAAACAGAAGGCTTTTTATCACAGGACAAGAAATAAGCCCTCGAAAACCTAACCTGCGGAAAATATTTTTTTGAAAAAATCCCTAAGGCCCGGGGTCACAATTTCAGCAAAAATCTGACTTTTGGCAATTCGCTCAAAAATCGTGCTAGCAGGTTGCAAAGGCTCCCCTGAAAGCTTTGGCTATGGAAACAGAAGGCTTTTTATCACAGGACAAGAAATAAGCCCTCGAAAACCTAACCTGCGAAATTTTTTTTTTGAAAAAATCCCTAAGCCCCGGGGTCACAATTTCAGCAAAAATCTGACTTTTGGCAATTCACTCAAAAATGGTGCCAGCACGTTGCAAATGCTCCCCTGAAAGCTTTGGCAGGCGAAACAGAAGGCTTTTTATCACAGGACAAGAAATCAGCCCTCAACAACTTAACCGGCGGAAAATATTTTTTTGAAAATATCCCTAATCCCCGGGATCACAATTTCAGCAAATATCTGACTTTTGGCAATTCACTCAAAAATGGTGCCAACCGGTTGCAAATGCTCCCCTGAAAGGTTTGGCAGTCGAAACAGAAGGCTTTTTATCACTGGACAAGAAATCAGCCCTCAACAACTTTACCGGCGGAAAATATTTTTTTTTTTTTTGAAAAAATCCCTAAGCCCCGGGGTCACAATTTCAGCAAAAATCTGACTTTTGGCAATTCACTCAAAAATGGTGCCAACCGGTTGCAAATGCTCCCCTGAAAGGTTTGGCAGTCAAAACAGAAGGCTTTTTATCACAGGACAAGAAATCAGCCGTCAACAACTTAACCGGCGGAAAATATTTTTTTGAAAAAATCCCTAAGCCCCGGGGTCAGAATTTCAGCAAAAATCTGACTTTTGGCAATTCACTCAAAAATGGTGCCAGCACGTTGCAAATGCTCCCCTGAAAGCTTTGGCAGTCGAAACAGAAGGCTTTTTATCACAGGAAAAGAAATCAGCCCTCAACAACTTTACCGGCGGAAAATATTTTTTTGAAAAAATCCCTAAGGCCCGGGGTCACAATTTCAGCAAAAATCTGACTTTTGGCAAAAACCAGAGGCCTTTCTCTTGGGCATTGTCGGCCAATTGGTGACAAAGAAAGATAGAACTTTTTTTATGTATGCCACAACAGCAGCAAGAATACTCATCGCAAAGTATTGGAAGACGCAAGATTTACCCACTGTGGAAGAATGGCAGATGAAAGTGATGGACTATATGACATTGGCCGAGATGACAGGCAGAATCCGTGACCAACGAAAAGAGACGGTGGAAGAGGAGTGGAAAAAATTTAAAAGCTACCTTAAGGACTACTATAAACTTAATGAATGCTAAAATGTTGTGGTTTTCAGAAGCAAAAGGGTATAGGGATATAAGGTTAGACTATAAAAGAGGACTAAGATGATAGAGATTGGAAAGTAACAATTGGGAGTTGCTAGTTGAATTATGGACATTGGGATGCAGAGAGGGGGGGTATGGGGAAGTCCAAGAAAAGAGGTTCATGAAAATATGTTTGAAATTATACGTGTATGTTTGTCTTTTTTAGTGTTTGTTTGTTTTTCTTAAAAATGTTGTAAAACTAATAAAAATTTTATAAAAAAAAAAAATCTGACTTTTGGCAATTCACTCAAAAATGGTGCCAACCGGTTGCAAATGCTCCCCTGAAAGGTTTGGCAGTCGAAACAGAAGGCTTTTTATCACAGGACAAGAAATCAGCCCTCAACAACTTAACCGGCGGAAAATATTTTTTTGAAAAAATCCCTAAGCCCCGGCGTCACAATTTCAGCAAATATCTGACTTTTGGCAATTCACTCAAAAATGGTGCCAACCGGTTGCAAATGCTCCCCTGAAAGGTTTGGCAGTCAAAACAGAAGGCTTTTTATCACAGGACAAGAATTCAGCCCTCAACAACTTAACCGGCGGAAAATATTTTTTTGAAAAAATCCCTAAGCCCCGGCGTCACAATTTCAGCAAAAATCTGACTTTTGGCAATTCACTCAAAAATGGTGCCAACTGGTTGCAAATGCTCCCCTGAAAGGTTTGGCAGTCGAAACAGAAGGCTTTTTATCACAGTACAAGAAATCAGCCCTCAACAACTTAACCGGCGGAAAATACTTTTTTGAAAAAATCCCTAAGCCCCGGGGTCACAATTTCAGCATAAATCTGACTTTTGGCAATTCACTCAAAAATGGTGCCAACCGGTTGCAAATGCTCCCCTGAAAGCTTTGACGATGGAAACAGAAGGCTTTTTATCACAGGACAAGAAATAAGCCCTCGAAAACCTAACCTGTGGAAAATATTTTTTTGAAAAAATCCCTAAGCCCCGGGGTCACAATTTCAGCAAAAATCTGACTTTTGGCAATTCACTCAAAAATGGTGCTAACCAGTTGCAAATGCTCCCCGGAAAGGTTTGGCGATGGAAACAGAAGGCTTTTTATCACAGGAGAAGAAATCAGCCCTCAACAACTTAACTGGCGGAAAATATTTTTTTGAAAATATCCCTAAGCCCGGGGTCACAATTTCAGCAAAAATCTGACTTTTGGCAATTCACTCAAAAATGGTGCCAACCGGTTGCAAATGCTCCCCTGAAAGGTTTGGCAGTCGAAACAGAAGGCTTTTTATCACAGGACAAGAAATCAGCCCTCGAAAACCTAACATGTGGAAAATATTTTTTTGAAAAAATCCCTAAGCCCCGGGGTCACAATTTCAGCAAAAATCTGACTTTTGGCAATTCACTCAAAAATGGTGCCAACCGGTTGCAAATGCTCCCCTGAAAGGATTGGCAGTCGAAACAGAAGGCTTTTTATCACAGGACAAGAAATCAGCCCTCAACAACTTAACCGGCGGAAAATATTTTTTTGAAAAAATCCCTAAGGCCCGGGGTCACAATTTCAGCAAAAATCTGACTTTTGGCAATTCACTCAAAAATGGTGCCAACCGGTTGCAAATGCTCCCCTGAAAGGTTTGGCAGTCAAAACAGAAGGCTTTTTATCACAGGACAAGAAATCAGCCCTCAACAATTTAACCGGCGGAAAATACTTTTTTGAAAAAATCCCTAAGCCCCGGGGTCACAATTTCAGCAAAAATCTGACTTTTGGCAATTCACTCAAAAATGGTGCCAGCAGGTTGCAAAGGCTCCCCTGAAAGCTTTCGCGGTGGAAACAGAAGGCTTTTTATCACAGGACAAGAAATAAGCCCTCGAAAACCTAACCTGTGGAAAATATTTTTTTGAAAAAATCCCTAAGCCCCGGGGTCACAATTTCATCAAAAATCTGACTTTCGGCAATTCACTCAAAAATGGTGCCAGCACGTTGCAAATGCTCCCCTGAAAGCTTTGGCAGTCGAAACAGAAGGCTTTTTATCACAGGACAAGAAATCGGCCCTCAACAACTTAACCGGCGGAAAATATTTTTTTGAAAAAATCCCTAAGCCCCGGGGTCACAATTTCAGCAAAAATCTGACTTTTGGCAATTCACTCAAAAATGGTGCCAACCGGTTGCAAATGCTCCCCTGAAAGGTTTGGCAGTCGAAACAGAAGGCTTTTTATCACAGTACAAGAAATCAGCCCTCAACAACTTAACCGGCGGAAAATACTTTTTTGAAAAAATCCCTAAGCCCCGGGGTCACAATTTCAGCATAAATCTGACTTTTGGCAATTCACTCAAAAATGGTGCCAACCGGTTGCAAATGCTCCCCTGAAAGGTTTGGCAGTCAAAACAGAAGGCTTTTTATCACAGGACAAGAAATCAGCCGTCAACAACTTAACCGGCGGAAAATATTTTTTTGAAAAAATCCCTAAGCCCCGGGGTCAGAATTTCAGCAAAAATCTGACTTTTGGCAATTCACTCAAAAATGGTGCCAGCACGTTGCAAATGCTCCCCTGAAAGCTTTGGCAGTCGAAACAGAAGGCTTTTTATCACAGGAAAAGAAATCAGCCCTCAACAACTTAACCGGCGGAAAATATTTTTTTGAAAAAATCCCTAAGGCCCGGGGTCACAATTTCAGCAAAAATCTGACTTTTGGCAATTCACTCAAAAATGGTGCCAACCGGTTGCAAATGCTCCCCTGAAAGGTTTGGCAGTCGAAACAGAAGGCTTTTTATCACAGGACAAGAAATCAGCCCTCAACAACTTAACCGGCGGAAAATATTTTTTTGAAAAAATCCCTAAGCCCCGGCGTCACAATTTCAGCAAAAATCTGACTTTTGGCAATTCACTCAAAAATGGTGCCAACCGGTTGCAAATGCTCCCCTGAAAGGTTTGGCAGTCGAAACAGAAGGCTTTTTATCACAGGACAAGAATTCAGCCCTCAACAACTTAACCGGCGGAAAATATTTTTTTGAAAAAATCCCTAAGCCCCGGCGTCACAATTTCAGCAAAAATCTGACTTTTGGCAATTCACTCAAAAATGGTGCCAACCGGTTGCAAATGCTCCCCTGAAAGGTTTGGCAGTCGAAACAGAAGGCTTTTTATCACAGTACAAGAAATCAGCCCTCAACAACTTAACCGGCGGAAAATACTTTTTTGAAAAAATCCCTAAGCCCCGGGGTCACAATTTCAGCATAAATCTGACTTTTGGCAATTCACTCAAAAATGGTGCCAACCGGTTGCAAATGCTCCCCTGAAAGCTTTGACGATGGAAACAGAAGGCTTTTTATCACAGGACAAGAAATAAGCCCTCGAAAACCTAACCTGCGGAAAATATTTTTTTGAAAAAATCCCTAAGCCCCGGGGTCACAATTTCAGCAAAAATCTGACTTTTGGCAATTCACTCAAAAATGGTGCTAACCAGTTGCAAATGCTCCCCGGAAAGGTTTGGCGATGGAAACAGAAGGCTTTTTATCACAGGAGAAGAAATCAGCCCTCAACAACTTAACCGGCGGAAAATATTTTTTTGAAAATATCCCTAAGCCCCGGGGTCACAATTTCAGCAAAAATCTGACTTTTGGCAATTCACTCAAAAATGGTGCCAACCGGTTGCAAATTCTCCCCTGAAAGGTTTGGCAGTCGAAACAGAAGGCTTTTTATCACAGGACAAGAAATCAGCCCTCGAAAACCTAACATGTGGAAAATATTTTTTTTAAAAAATCCCTAAGCCCCGGGGTCACAATTTCAGCAAAAATCTGACTTTTGGCAATTCACTCAAAAATGGTGCCAACCGGTTGCAAATGCTCCCCTGAAAGGATTGGCAGTCGAAACAGAAGGCTTTTTATCACAGGACAAGAAATCAGCCCTCAACAACTTAACCGGCGGAAAATATTTTTTTGAAAAAATCCCTAAGCCCCGCGGTCACAATTTCAGCAAAAATCTGACTTTTGGCAATTCACTCAAAAATGGTGCCAACCGGTTGCAAATGCTCCCCTGAAAGGTTTGGCAGTCGAAACAGAAGGCTTTTTATCACAGTACAAGAAATCAGCCCTCAACAACTTAACCGGCGGAAAATACTTTTTTGAAAAAATCCCTAAGCCCCGGGGTCAGAATTTCAGCAAAAATCTGACTTTTGGCAATTCACTGAAAAATGGTGCCAACCGGTTGCAAATGCTCCCCTGAAAGGTTTGGCAGTCGAAACAGAAGGCTTTTTATCACAGGACAAGAAATCAGCCCTCGAAAACCTAACATGTGGAAAATATTTTTTTGAAAAAATCCCTAAGCCCCGGGGTCACAATTTCAGCAAAAATCTGACTTTTGGCAATTCACTCAAAAATGGTGCCAGCACGTTGCAAATGCTCCCCTGAAAGGTTTGGCAGTCGAAACAGAAGGCTTTTTATCACAGGACAAGAAATCAGCCCTCGAAAACCTAACATGTGGAAAATATTTTTTTAAAAAAATCCCTAAGCCCCGGGGTCACAATTTCAGCAAAAATCTGACTTTTGGCAATTCACTCAAAAATGGTGCCAACCGGTTGCAAATGCTCCCCTGAAAGGATTGGCAGTCGAAACAGAAGGCTTTTTATCACAGGACAAGAAATCAGCCCTCAACAACTTAACCGGCGGAAAATATTTTTTTGAAAAAATCCCTAAGGCCCGGGGTCACAATTTCAGCAAAAATCTGACTTTTGGCAATTCACTCAAAAATGGTGCCAACCGGTTGCAAATGCTCCCCTGAAAGGTTTGGCAGTCAAAACAGAAGGCTTTTTATCACAGGACAAGAAATCAGCCCTCAACAATTTAACCGGCGGAAAATATTTTTTTGAAAAAATCCCTAAGCCCCGGGGTCACAATTTCAGCAAAAATCTGACTTTTGGCAATTCACTCAAAAATGGTGCCAGGAGGTTGCAAAGGCTCCCCTGAAAGCTTTCGCAGTGGAAACAGAAGGCTTTTTATCACAGGACAAGAAATAAGCCCTCGAAAACCTAACCTGTGGAAAATATTTTTTTGAAAAAATCCCTAAGCCCCGGGGTCACAATTTCAGCAAAAATCTGACTTTTGGCAATTCACTCAAAAATGGTGCCAGCAGGTTGCAAAGGCTCCCCTGAAAGCTTTCGCGGTGGAAACAGAAGGCTTTTTATCACAGGACAAGAAATAAGCCCTCGAAAACCTAACCTGTGGAAATTATTTTTTTGAAAAAATCCCTAAGCCCCGGGGTCACAATTTCATCAAAAATCTGACTTTCGGCAATTCACTCAAAAATGGTGCCAGCACGTTGCAAATGCTCCCCTGAAAGCTTTGGCAGTCGAAACAGAAGGCTTTTTATCACAGGACAAGAAATCAGCCCTCAACAACTTAACCGGCGGAAAATATTTTTTTGAAAAAATCCCTAAGCACCGGGGTCACAATTTCAGCATAAATCTGACTTTTGGCAATTCACTCAAAAATGGTGCCAACCGGTTGCAAATGCTCCCCTGAAAGCTTTGACGATGGAAACAGAAGGCTTTTTATCACAGGACAAGAAATAAGCCCTCGAAAACCTAACCTGCGGAAAATATTTTTTTGAAAAAATCCCTAAGCCCCGGGGTCACAATTTCAGCAAAAATCTGACTTTTGGCAATTCACTCAAAAATCGTGCTAGCAGGTTGCAAAGGCTCCCCTGAAAGCTTTGGCTATGGAAACAGAAGGCTTTTTATCACAGGACAAGAAATAAGCCCTCGAAAACCTAACCTGCGAAATTTTTTTTTTGAAAAAATCCCTAAGCCCCGGGGTCACAATTTCAGCAAAAATCTGACTTTTGGCAATTCACTCAAAAATGGTGCTAACCAGTTGCAAATGCTCCCCGGAAAGGTTTGGCGATGGAAACAGAAGGCTTTTTATCACAGGAGAAGAAATCAGCCCTCAACAACTTAACCGGCGGAAAATATTTTTTTGAAAATATCCCTAAGCCCCGGGGTCACAATTTCAGCAAAAATCTGACTTTTGGCAATTCACTCAAAAATGGTGCCAACCGGTTGCAAATGCTCCCCGGAAAGGTTTGGCAGTCGAAACAGAAGGCTTTTTATCACAGGACAAGAAATCAGCCCTCAACAACTTAACCGGCGGAAAATATTTTTTTGAAAAAATCCCTAAGCCCCGGGGTCACAATTTCAGCAAAAATCTGACTTTTGGCAATTCACTCAAAAATGGTGCCAACCGGTTGCAAATGCTCCCCTGAAAGGTTTGGCAGTCGAAACAGAAGGCTTTTTATCACAGGACTAGAAATCAGTCGTCAACAACTTAACCGGCGGAAAATATTTTTTTGAAAAAATCCCTAAGCCCCGGGGTCACAATTTCAGCAAAAATCTGACTTTTGGCAATTCACTCAAAAATGGTGCCAGCAGGTTGCAAAGGCTCCCCTGAAAGCTTTAGCGGTGGAAACAGAAGGCTTTTTATCACAGGACAAGAAATCAGCCCTCGAAAACCTAACCTGCGGAAAATGCTTTTTTTGAAAAAATCCCTAAGCCCCGGGGTCAGAATTTCAGCAAAAATCTGACTTTTGGCAATTCACTGAAAAATGGTGCCAACCGGTTGCAAATGCTCCCCTGAAAGGTTTGGCAGTCGAAACAGAAGGCTTTTTATCACAGGACAAGAAATCAGCCCTCGAAAACCAAACATGTGGAAAATATTTTTTTGAAAAAATCCCTAAGCCCCGGGGTCACAATTTCAGCAAAAATCTGACTTTTGGCAAATCACTCAAAAATGGTGCCAGCACGTTGCAAATGCTCTCCTGAAAGCTTTGGCAGTCGAAACAGAAGGCTTTTTATCACAGGACAAGAAATCAGCCCTCAACAACTTAACCGGCGGAAAATATTTTTTTGAAAAAATCCCTAAGCCCCGGGGTCACAATTTCAGCAAAAATCTGACTTTTGGCAATTCATTCAAAAATGGTGCCAGCAGGTTGCAAAGGCTTCCCTGAACGCTTTCGCGATGGAAACAGAAGGCTTTTTATCACAGGACAAGAAATTAGCCCTCGAAAACCAAACCTGCGGAAAATGTTTTTTTGAAAAAATCCCTAAGCCCCGGGGTCAGAATTTCAGCAAAAATCTGACTTTTGGCAATTCACTCAAAAATGGTGCCAACCGGTTGCAAATGCTCCCCTGAAAGGATTGGCAGTCGAAACAGAAGGCTTTTTATCACAGGAGAAGAAATCAGCCCTCAACAACTTAACCGGCGGAAAATATTTTTTTGAAAAAAACCCTAAGCCCCGGTGTCACAATTTCAGCAAAAATCTGACTTTTGGCAATTCACTCAAAAATGGTGCCAACCGGTTGCAAATGCTCCCCTGAAAGGATTGGCAGTCGAAACAGAAGGCTTTTTATCACAGGAGAAGAAATCAGCCCTCAACAACTTAACCGGCGGAAAATATTTTTTTGAAAAAATCCCTAAGCCCCGGGGTCACAATTTCAGCAAAAATCTGACTTTTGGCAATTCACTCAAAAATGGTGCCAACCGGTTGCAAATGCTCCCCTGAAAGGTTTGGCAGTCAAAACAGAAGGCTTTTTATCACAGGACAAGAAATCAGCCCTCAACAATTTAACCGGCGGAAAATATTTTTTTGAAAAAATCCCTAAGCCCCGGGGTCACAATTTCAGCAAAAATCTGACTTTTGGCAATTCACTCAAAAATGGTGCCAGCAGGTTGCAAAGGCTTCCCTGAAAGCTTTGGCTATGGAAACAGAAGGCTTTTTATCACAGGACAAGAAATAAGCCCTTGAAAACCTAAACTGTGGAAAATATTTTTTTGAAAAAATCCCTAAGCCCCGGGGTCACAATTTCAGCAAAAATCTGACTTTTGGCAATTCATTCAAAAATGGTGCCAGCAGGTTGCAAAGGCTTCCCTGAAAGCTTTCGCGATGGAAACAGAAGGCTTTTTATCACAGGACAAGAAATTAGCCCTCGAAAACCAAACCTGCGGAAAATGTTTTTTTTAAAAAATCCCTAAGCCCCGGGGTCAGAATTTCAGCAAAAATCTGACTTTTGGCAATTCACTCAAAAATGGTGCCAACCGGTTGCAAATGCTCCCCTGAAAGGTTTGGCAGTCGAAACAGAAGGCTTTTTATCACAGGACAAGAAATCAGCCCTCAACAATTTAACCGGCGGAAAATATTTTTTTGAAAAAATCCCTAAGCCCCGGGGTCAGAATTTCAGCAAAAATCTGACTTTTGGCAATTCACTCAAAAATGGTGCCAGCAGGTTGCAAAGGCTTCCCTGAAAGCTTTGGCTATGGAAACAGAAGGCTTTTTATCACAGGACAAGAAATAAGCCCTTGAAAACCTAACCTGTGGAAAATATTTTTTTGAAAAAATCCCTAAGCCCCGGGGCCACAATTTCAGCAAAAATCTGACTTTTGGCAATTCACTCAAAAATGGTGCCAGCAGGTTGCAAAGGCTCCCCTGAAAGCTTTCGCGGTGGAAACAGAAGGCTTTTTATCACAGGACAAGAAATAAGCCCTCGAAAACCTAACATGTGGAAAATATTTTTTTGAAAAAATCCCTAAGCCCCGGGGTCACAATTTCAGCAAAACTCTGACTTTTGGCAATTCACTCAAAAATGGTGCCAACCGGTTGTAAATGCTCCCCTGAAAGCTTTGGCAGTCGAAACAGAAGGCTTTTTAACACAGGACAAGAAATCAGCCCTCGAAAACCAAACCTGCGGAAAATGTTTTTTTGAAAAAATCCCTAAGCCCCGGGGTCAGAATTTCAGCAAAAATCTGACTTTTGGCAATTCACTCAAAAATGGTGCCAACCGGTTGCAAATGCTCCCCTGAAAGGTTTGGCAGTCGAAACAGAAGGCTTTTTATCACAGGACAAGAAATCAGCCCTCGAAAACCTAACATGTGGAAAATATTTTTTTGAAAAAATCCCTAAGCCCCGGGGTCACAATTTCAGCAAAACTCTGACTTTTGGCAATTCACTCAAAAATGGTGCCAGCACGTTGCAAATGCTCCCCTGAAAGCTTTGGCAGTCGAAACAGAAGGCTTTTTAACACAGGACAAGAAATCAGCCCTCAACAACTTAACCGGCGGAAAATATTTTTTTGAAAAAATCCCTAAGCCCCGGGGTCACAATTTCAGCAAAAATCTGACTTTTGGCAATTCACTCAAAAATGGTGCCAACCGGTTGCAAATGCTCCCCTGAAAGGATTGGCAGTCGAAACAGAAGGCTTTTTATCACAGGAGAAGAAATCAGCCCTCAACAACTTAACCGGCGGAAAATATTTTTTTGAAAAAATCCCTAAGGCCCGGGGTCACAATTTCAGCAAAAATCTGACTTTTGGCAATTCACTCAAAAATGGTGCCAACCGGTTGCAAATGCTCCCCTGAAAGGTTTGGCAGTCAAAACAGAAGGCTTTTTATCACAGGACAAGAAATCAGCCCTCAACAATTTAACCGGCGGAAAATATTTTTTTGAAAAAATCCCTAAGCCCCGGGGTCACAATTTCAGCAAAAATCTGACTTTTGGCAATTCACTCAAAAATGGTGCCAGCAGGTTGCAAAGGCTTCCCTGAAAGCTTTGGCTATGGAAACAGAAGGCTTTTTATCACAGGACAAGAAATAAGCCCTTGAAAACCTAACCTGTGGAAATTTTTTTTTTGAAAAAATCCCTAAGCCCCGGGGTCACAATTTCAGCAAAAATCTGACTTTTGGCAATTCACTCAAAAATGGTGCCAGCAGGTTGCAAAGGCTCCCCTGAAAGCTTTTGCGGTGGAAACAGAAGGCTTTTTATCACAGGACAAGAAATCAGCCCTCGAAAACCTAACCTGCGGAAAATGTTTTTTTGAAAAAATCCCTCAGCCCCGGGGTCAGAATTTCAGCAAAAATCTGACTTTTGGCAATTCACTGAAAAATGGTGCCAGCACGTTGCAAATGCTCCCCTGAAAGCTTTGGCAGTCGAAACAGAAGGCTTTTTATCACAGGACAAGAAATCAGCCCTCAACAACTTAACCGGCGGAAAATATTTTTTTGAAAAAATCCCTAAGCCCCGGGGTCACAATTTCAGCAAAAATCTGACCTTTGGCAATTCACTCAAAAATGGTGCCAGCACGTTGCAAAGGCTTCCCTGAAAGCATTGGCTATGGAAACAGAAGGCTTTTATCACAGGACAAGAAATAAGCCCTCGAAAACCTAACCTGTGGAAAATATGTTTTTGAAAAAATCCCTAAGCCCCGGGGTCACAATTTCAGCAAAAATCTGACTTTTGGCAATTCACTGAAAAATGGTGCCAGCACGTTGCAAATGCTCCCCTGAAAGCTTTGGCAGTCGAAACAGAAGGCTTTTTATCACAGGACAAGAAATCAGCCCTCAACAACTTAACCGGCGGAAAATATTTTTTTGAAAAAATCCCTAAGCCCCGGGGTCAGAATTTCAGCATAAATCTGACTTTTGGCAATTCACTCAAAAATGGTGCCAACCGGTTGCAAATGCTCCCCTGAAAGCTTTGGCAGTCGAAACAGAAGGCTTGTTATCACAGGACAAGAAATCAGCCCTCAACAACTTAACCGGCGGAAAATATTCTTTTGAAAAAATCCCTAAGCCCCGGGGTCACAATTTCAGCAAAAATCTGACTTTTGGCAATTCACTCAAAAATGGTGCCAGCACGTTGCAAAGGCTTCCCTGAAAGCTTTGGCTATGGAAACAGAAGGCTTTTTATCACAGGACAAGAAATAAGCCCTTGAAAACCTAACCTGTGGAAAATATTTTTTTGAAAAAATCCCTAAGCTCCGGGGTCACAATTTCAGCAAAAATCTGACTTTTGGCAATTCACTGAAAAATGGTGCCAGCACGTTGCAAATGCTCCCCTGAAAGCTTTGGCAGTCGAAACAGAAGGCTTTTTATCACAGGACAAGAAATCAGCCCTCAACAACTTAACTGGCGGAAAATATTTTTTTGAAAAAATCCCTAAGCCCCGGGGTCACAATTTCAGCATAAATCTGACTTTTGGCAATTCACTCAAAAATGGTGCCAACCGGTTGCAAATGCTCCCCTGAAAGCTTTGACGATGGAAACAGAAGGCTTTTTATCACAGGACAAGAAATAAGCCCTTGAAAACCTAACCTGCGGAAAATATTTTTTTGAAAAAATCCCTAAGCCCCGGCGTCACAATTTCAGCAAAAATCTGACTTTTGGCAATTCACTCAAAAATCGTGCTAGCAGGTTGCAAAGGCTCCCCTGAAAGCTTTCACGGTGGAAACAGAAGGCTTTTTATCACAGGACAAGAAATCAGCCCTCGAAAACCTAACCTGCGGAAAATGTTTTTTTGAAAAAATCCCTAAGGCCCGGGGTCAGAATTTCAGCAAAAATCTGACTTTTGGCAATTCACTCAAAAATGGTGCCAACCGGTTGCAAATGCTCCCCTGAAAGGTTTGGCAGTCAAAACAGAAGGCTTTTTATCACAGGACAAGAAATCAGCCCTCAACAACTTAACCGGTGGAAAATATTTTTTTGAAAAAATCCCTAAGCCCCGGGGTCACAATTTCAGCAAAAATCTTACTTTTGGCAATTCACTGAAAAATGGTGCCAGCACGTTGCAAAGGCTTCCCTGAAAGCTTTGGCTATGGAAACAGAAGGCTTTTTATCACAGGACAAGAAATAAGCCCTCGAAAACCTAACCTGTGGAAAATATTTTTTTGAAAAAATCCCTAAGCCCCGGGGTCACAATTTCAGCAAAAATCTGACTTTTGGCAATTCACTGAAAAATGGTGCCAGCACGTTGCAAATGCTCCCCTGAAAGCTTTGGCAGTCGAAACAGAAGGCTTTTTATCACAGGACAAGAAATCAGCCCTCAACAACTTAACCGGCGGAAAATATTTTTTTGAAAAAATCCCTAAGCCCCGGCGTCACAATTTCAGCAAAAATCTGACTTTTGGCAATTCACTCAAAAATGGTGCCAACCGGTTGCAAAGGCTCCCCTGAAAGCTTTCGCGGTGGAAACAGAAGGCTTTTTATCACAGGACAAGAAATCAACCCTCAACAACTTAACCGGCGGAAAATATTTTTTTGAAAAAATCCCTAAGCCCCGGGGTCACAATTTCAGCATAAATCTGACTTTTGGCAATTCACTCAAAAATGGTGCCAACCGGTTGCAAATGCTCCCCTGAAAGGTTTGGCAGTCAAAACAGAAGGCTTTTTATCACAGGACAAGAAATCAGCCCTCAACAACTTAACCGGCGGAAAATATTTTTTTGATAAAATCCCTAAGCCCCGGGGTCACAATTTCAGCAAAAATCTGACTTTTGGCAATTCACTCAAAAATGGTGCCAGCACGTTGCAAAGGCTCCCCTGAAAGCTTTGGCAGTCGAAACAGAAGGCTTTTTATCACAGGACAAGAAACAAGCCCTCAACAACTTAACTGGCGGAAAATATTTTTTTGAAAAAATCCCTAAGCCCCGGCGTCACAATTTCAGCAAAAATCTGACTTTTGGCAATTCACTCAAAAATGGTGCCAACCGGTTGCAAATGCTCCCCTGATAGCTTTGACGATGGAAACAGAAGGCTTTTTATCACAGGACAAGAAATCAGCCCTCAACAACTTAACCGGCGGAAAATATTTTTTTGAAAAAATCCCTAAGCCCCGGGGTCACAATTTCAGCATAAATCTGACTTTTGGCAATTCACTCAAAAATGGTGCCAACCGGTTGCAAATGCTCCCCTGAAAGCTTTGGCAGTCGAAACAGAAGGCTTGTTATCACAGGACAAGAAATCAGCCCTCAACAACTTAACCGGCGGAAAATATTTTTTTGAAAAAATCCCTAAGCCCCGGGGTCACAATTTCAGCAAAAATCTGACTTTTGGCAATTCACTCAAAAATGGTGCCAGCACGTTGCAAAGGCTTCCCTGAAAGCTTTGGCTATGGAAACAGAAGGCTTTTTATCACAGGACAAGAAATAAGTCCTTGAAAACCTAACCTGTGGAAAATATTTTTTTGAAAAAATCCCTAAGCCCCGGGGTCACAATTTCAGCAAAAATCTGACTTTTGGCAATTCACTCAAAAATGGTGCCAGCAGGTTGCAAAGGCTCCCCTGAAAGCTTTCGCGGTGGAAACAGAAGGTGTTTTATCACAGGACAAGAAATCAGCCCTCGAAAACCTAACCTGCGGAAAATGTTTTTTTGAAAAAATCCCTCATCCCTGGGGTCAGAATTTCAGCAAAAATCTGACTTTTGGCAATTCACTGAAAAATGGTGCCAGCACGTTGCAAATGCTCCCCTGAAAGCTTTGGCAGTCGAAACAGAAGGCTTTTTATCACAGGACAAGAAATCAGCCCTCAACAACTTAACTGGCGGAAAATATTTTTTTGAAAAAATCCCTAAGCCCCGGCGTCACAATTTCAGCAAAAATCTGACTTTTGGCAATTCACTCAAAAATGGTGCCAACCGGTTGCAAATGCTCCCCTGATAGCTTTGACGATGGAAACAGAAGGCTTTTATCACAGGACAAGAAATAAGCCCTCGAAAACCTAACCTGTGGAAAATATGTTTTTGAAAAAATCCCTAAGCCCCGGGGTCACAATTTCAGCAAAAATCTGACTTTTGGCAATTCACTGAAAAATGGTGCCAGCACGTTGCAAATGCTCCCCTGAAAGCTTTGGCAGTCGAAACAGAAGGCTTTTTATCACAGGACAAGAAATCAGCCCTCAACAACTTAACCGGCGGAAAATATTTTTTTGAAAAAATCCCTAAGCCCCGGGGTCAGAATTTCAGCATAAATCTGACTTTTGGCAATTCACTCAAAAATGGTGCCAACCGGTTGCAAATGCTCCCCTGAAAGCTTTGGCAGTCGAAACAGAAGGCTTGTTATCACAGGACAAGAAATCAGCCCTCAACAACTTAACCGGCGGAAAATATTCTTTTGAAAAAATCCCTAAGCCCCGGGGTCACAATTTCAGCAAAAATCTGACTTTTGGCAATTCACTCAAAAATGGTGCCAGCACGTTGCAAAGGCTTCCCTGAAAGCTTTGGCTATGGAAACAGAAGGCTTTTTATCACAGGACAAGAAATAAGCCCTTGAAAACCTAACCTGTGGAAAATATTTTTTTGAAAAAATCCCTAAGCTCCGGGGTCACAATTTCAGCAAAAATCTGACTTTTGGCAATTCACTGAAAAATGGTGCCAGCACGTTGCAAATGCTCCCCTGAAAGCTTTGGCAGTCGAAACAGAAGGCTTTTTATCACAGGACAAGAAATCAGCCCTCAACAACTTAACTGGCGGAAAATATTTTTTTGAAAAAATCCCTAAGCCCCGGGGTCACAATTTCAGCATAAATCTGACTTTTGGCAATTCACTCAAAAATGGTGCCAACCGGTTGCAAATGCTCCCCTGAAAGCTTTGACGATGGAAACAGAAGGCTTTTTATCACAGGACAAGAAATAAGCCCTTGAAAACCTAACCTGCGGAAAATATTTTTTTGAAAAAATCCCTAAGCCCCGGCGTCACAATTTCAGCAAAAATCTGACTTTTGGCAATTCACTCAAAAATCGTGCTAGCAGGTTGCAAAGGCTCCCCTGAAAGCTTTCACGGTGGAAACAGAAGGCTTTTTATCACAGGACAAGAAATCAGCCCTCGAAAACCTAACCTGCGGAAAATGTTTTTTTGAAAAAATCCCTAAGGCCCGGGGTCAGAATTTCAGCAAAAATCTGACTTTTGGCAATTCACTCAAAAATGGTGCCAACCGGTTGCAAATGCTCCCCTGAAAGGTTTGGCAGTCAAAACAGAAGGCTTTTTATCACAGGACAAGAAATCAGCCCTCAACAACTTAACCGGTGGAAAATATTTTTTTGAAAAAATCCCTAAGCCCCGGGGTCACAATTTCAGCAAAAATCTTACTTTTGGCAATTCACTGAAAAATGGTGCCAGCACGTTGCAAAGGCTTCCCTGAAAGCTTTGGCTATGGAAACAGAAGGCTTTTTATCACAGGACAAGAAATAAGCCCTCGAAAACCTAACCTGTGGAAAATATTTTTTTGAAAAAATCCCTAAGCCCCGGGGTCACAATTTCAGCAAAAATCTGACTTTTGGCAATTCACTGAAAAATGGTGCCAGCACGTTGCAAATGCTCCCCTGAAAGCTTTGGCAGTCGAAACAGAAGGCTTTTTATCACAGGACAAGAAATCAGCCCTCAACAACTTAACCGGCGGAAAATATTTTTTTGAAAAAATCCCTAAGCCCCGGCGTCACAATTTCAGCAAAAATCTGACTTTTGGCAATTCACTCAAAAATGGTGCCAACCGGTTGCAAAGGCTCCCCTGAAAGCTTTCGCGGTGGAAACAGAAGGCTTTTTATCACAGGACAAGAAATCAACCCTCAACAACTTAACCGGCGGAAAATATTTTTTTGAAAAAATCCCTAAGCCCCGGGGTCACAATTTCAGCATAAATCTGACTTTTGGCAATTCACTCAAAAATGGTGCCAACCGGTTGCAAATGCTCCCCTGAAAGGTTTGGCAGTCAAAACAGAAGGCTTTTTATCACAGGACAAGAAATCAGCCCTCAACAACTTAACCGGCGGAAAATATTTTTTTGATAAAATCCCTAAGCCCCGGGGTCACAATTTCAGCAAAAATCTGACTTTTGGCAATTCACTCAAAAATGGTGCCAGCACGTTGCAAAGGCTCCCCTGAAAGCTTTGGCAGTCGAAACAGAAGGCTTTTTATCACAGGACAAGAAACAAGCCCTCAACAACTTAACTGGCGGAAAATATTTTTTTGAAAAAATCCCTAAGCCCCGGCGTCACAATTTCAGCAAAAATCTGACTTTTGGCAATTCACTCAAAAATGGTGCCAACCGGTTGCAAATGCTCCCCTGATAGCTTTGACGATGGAAACAGAAGGCTTTTTATCACAGGACAAGAAATCAGCCCTCAACAACTTAACCGGCGGAAAATATTTTTTTGAAAAAATCCCTAAGCCCCGGGGTCACAATTTCAGCATAAATCTGACTTTTGGCAATTCACTCAAAAATGGTGCCAACCGGTTGCAAATGCTCCCCTGAAAGCTTTGGCAGTCGAAACAGAAGGCTTGTTATCACAGGACAAGAAATCAGCCCTCAACAACTTAACCGGCGGAAAATATTTTTTTGAAAAAATCCCTAAGCCCCGGGGTCACAATTTCAGCAAAAATCTGACTTTTGGCAATTCACTCAAAAATGGTGCCAGCACGTTGCAAAGGCTTCCCTGAAAGCTTTGGCTATGGAAACAGAAGGCTTTTTATCACAGGACAAGAAATAAGTCCTTGAAAACCTAACCTGTGGAAAATATTTTTTTGAAAAAATCCCTAAGCCCCGGGGTCACAATTTCAGCAAAAATCTGACTTTTGGCAATTCACTCAAAAATGGTGCCAGCAGGTTGCAAAGGCTCCCCTGAAAGCTTTCGCGGTGGAAACAGAAGGTGTTTTATCACAGGACAAGAAATCAGCCCTCGAAAACCTAACCTGCGGAAAATGTTTTTTTGAAAAAATCCCTCATCCCTGGGGTCAGAATTTCAGCAAAAATCTGACTTTTGGCAATTCACTGAAAAATGGTGCCAGCACGTTGCAAATGCTCCCCTGAAAGCTTTGGCAGTCGAAACAGAAGGCTTTTTATCACAGGACAAGAAATCAGCCCTCAACAACTTAACTGGCGGAAAATATTTTTTTGAAAAAATCCCTAAGCCCCGGCGTCACAATTTCAGCAAAAATCTGACTTTTGGCAATTCACTCAAAAATGGTGCCAACCGGTTGCAAATGCTCCCCTGATAGCTTTGACGATGGAAACAGAAGGCTTTTTATCACAGGACAAGAAATCAGCCCTCAACAACTTAACCGGCGGAAAATATTTTTTTGAAAAAATCCCTAAGCCCCGGGGTCACAATTTCAGCATAAATCTGACTTTTGGCAATTCACTCAAAAATGGTGCCAACCGGTTGCAAATGCTCCCCTGAAAGCTTTGGCAGTCGAAACAGAAGGCTTTTTATCACAGGACAAGAAATCAGCCCTCAACAACTTAACCGGCGGAAAATATTTTTTTGAAAAAATCCCTAAGCCCCGGGGTCACAATTTCAGCAAAAATCTGACTTTTGGCAATTCACTCAAAAATGGTGCCAGCACGTTGCAAAGGCTTCCCTGAAAGCTTTGGCTATGGAAACAGAAGGCTTTTTATCACAGGACAAGAAATAAGCCCTTGAAAACCTAACCTGTGGAAAATATTTTTTTGAAAAAATCCCTAAGCCCCGGGGTCACAATTTCAGCAAAAATCTGACTTTTGGCAATTCACTCAAAAATGGTGCCAGCAGGTTGCAAAGGCTCCCCTGAAAGCTTTCGCGGTGGAAACAGAAGGCTTTTTATCACAGGACAAGAAATCAGCCCTCGAAAACCTAACCTGCGGAAAATGTTTTTTTGAAAAAATCCCTCATCCCTGGGGTCAGAATTTCAGCAAAAATCTGACTTTTGGCAATTCACTGAAAAATGGTGCCAGCACGTTGCAAATGCTCCCCTGAAAGCTTTGGCAGTCGAAACAGAAGGCTTTTTATCACAGGACAAGAAATCAGCCCTCAACAACTTAACCGGCGGAAAATATTTTTTTGAAAAAATCCCTAAGCCCCGGGGTCACAATTTCAGCAAAAATCTGACTTTTGGCAATTCACTCAAAAATGGTGCCAGCACGTTGCAAAGGCTTCCCTGAAAGCTTTGGCTATGGAAACAGAAGGCTTTTTATCACAGGACAAGAAATAAGCCCTCGAAAACCTAACCGGCGGAAAATATTTTTTTGAAAAAATCCCTAAGCCCCGGCGTCACAATTTCAGCAAAAATCTGACTTTTGGCAATTCACTGAAAAATGGTGCCAACCGGTTGCAAATGCTCCCCTGAAAGCTTTGGCAGTCGAAACAGAAGGCTTTTTATCACAGGACAAGAAATCAGCCCTCAACAACTTAACCGGCGGAAAATATTTTTTTGAAAAAATCCCTAAGCCCCGGGGTCACAATTTCAGCAAAAATCTGACTTTTGGCAATTCACTCAAAAATGGTGCCAACCGGTTGCAAATGCTCCCCTGAAAGGTATGGCAGTCGAAACAGAAGGCTTTTTATCACAGGACGAGAAATCAGCCCTCAACAACTTAACCGGCGGAAAATATTTTTTTGAAAAAATCCCTAAGGCCCGGGGTCACAATTTCAGCAAAAATCTGACTTTTGGCAATTCACTCAAAAATGGTGCCAACCGGTTGCAAATGCTCCCCTGAAAGGTTTGGCAGTCAAAACAGAAGGCTTTTTATCACAGGACAAGAAATCAGCCCTCAACAACTTAACCGGCGGAAAATATTTTTTTGAAAAAATCCCTAAGCCCCGGGGTCACAATTTCAGCAAAAATCTGACTTTTGGCAATTCACTCAAAAATGGTGCCAGCACGTTGCAAAGGCTTCCCTGAAAGCTTTGGCTATGGAAACAGAAGGCTTTTTATCACAGGACAAGAAATCAGCCCTCAACAACTTAACTGGCGGAAAATATTTTTTTGAAAAAATCCCTAAGCCCCGGCGTCACAATTTCAGCAAAAATCTGACTTTTGGCAATTCACTCAAAAATGGTGCCAACCGGTTGCAAATGCTCCCCTGATAGCTTTGACGATGGAAACAGAAGGCTTTTTATCACAGGACAAGAAATCAGCCCTCAACAACTTAACCGGCGGAAAATATTTTTTTGAAAAAATCCCTAAGCCCCGGGGTCACAATTTCAGCATAAATCTGACTTTTGGCAATTCACTCAAAAATGGTGCCAACCGGTTGCAAATGCTCCCCTGAAAGGTTTGGCAGTCGAAACAGAAGGCTTGTTATCACAGGACAAGAAATCAGCCCTCAACAACTTAACCGGCGGAAAATATTTTTTTGAAAAAATCCCTAAGCCCCGGGGTCACAATTTCAGCAAAAATCTGACTTTTGGCAATTCACTCAAAAATGGTGCCAGCACGTTGCAAAGGCTTCCCTGAAAGCTTTGGCTATGGAAACAGAAGGCTTTTTATCACAGGACAAGAAATAATCCCTTGAAAACCTAACCTGTGGAAAATATTTTTTTCAAAAAATCCCTAAGCCCCGGGGTCACAATTTCAGCAAAAATCTGACTTTTGGCAATTCACTCAAAAATGGTGCCAGCAGGTTGCAAAGGCTCCCCTGAAAGCTTTCGCGGTGGAAACAGAAGGCTTTTTATCACAGGACAAGAAATCAGCCCTCGAAAACCTAACCTGCGGAAAATGTTTTTTTGAAAAAATCCCTCATCCCGGGGGTCAGAATTTCAGCAAAAATCTGACTTTTGGCAATTCACTGAAAAATGGTGCCAGCACGTTGCAAATGCTCCCCTGAAAGCTTTGGCAGTCGAAACAGAAGGCTTTATATCACAGGACAAGAAATCAGCCCTCAACAACTTAACCGGCGGAAAATATTTTTTTGAAAAAATCCCTAAGCCCCGGGGTCACAATTTCAGCATAAATCTGACTTTTGGCAATTCACTCAAAAATGGTGCCAACCGGTTGCAAATGCTCCCCTGAAAGGTTTGGCAGTCAAAACAGAAGGCTTTTTATCACAGGACAAGAAATAAGCCCTCAAAAACCTAACCTGCGGAAAATATTTTTTTGAAAAAATCCCTAAGCCCCGGGGTCACAATTTCAGCAAAAATCTGACTTTTGGCAATTCACTCAAAATCGTGCTAGCAGGTTGCAAAGGTTCCCGTGAAAGCTTTCGCGGTGGAAACAGAAGGCTTTTTATCACAGGACAAGAAATCAGCCCTCGAAAACCTAACCTGCGGAAAATGTTTTTTTGAAAAAATCCCTAAGCCCCGGGGTCAGAATTTCAGCAAAAATCTGACTTTTGGCAATTCACTGAAAAATGGTGCTAGCACGTTGCAAATGCTCCCCTGAAAGCTTTGGCAGTCGAAACAGAAGGCTTTTTATCACAGGACAAGAAATCAGCCCTCAACAACTTAACCGGCGGAAAATATTTTTTTGAAAAAATCCCTAAGCCCCGGGGTCACAATTTCAGCAAAAATCTGACTTTTGGCAATTCACTCAAAAATGGTGCCAGCACGTTGCAAATGCTCCCCTGAAAGCTTTGGCAGTCGAAACAGAAGGCTTTTTATCACAGGACAAGAAATCAGCCCTCAACAACTTAACCGGCGGAAAATATTTTTTTGAAAAAATCCCTAAGGCCCGGGGTCACAATTTCAGCAAAAATCTGACTTTTGGCAATTCACTCAAAAATGGTGCCAACCGGTTGCAAAGGCTTCCCTGAAAGCTTTGGCTATGGAAACAGAAGGCTTTTTATCACAGGACAAGAAATAAGCCCTCGAAAACCTAACCTGTGGAAAATATTTTTTTGAAAAAATCCCTAAGCCCCGGGGTCACAATTTCAGCAAAAATCTGACTTTTGGCAATTCACTCAAAAATGGTGCCAACCGGTTGCAAATGCTCCCCTGATAGCTTTGACGATGGAAACAGAAGGCTTTTTATCACAGGACAAGAAATCAGCCCTCAACAACTTAACCGGCGGAAAATATTTTTTTGAAAAAATCCCTAAGCCCCGGGGTCACAATTTCAGCATAAATCTGACTTTTGGCAATTCACTCAAAAATGGTGCCAACCGGTTGCAAATGCTCCCCTGAAAGCTTTGGCAGTCGAAACAGAAGGCTTGTTATCACAGGACAAGAAATCAGCCCTCAACAACTTAACCGGCGGAAAATATATTTTTGAAAAAATCCCTAAGCCCCGGGGTCACAATTTCAGCAAAAATCTGACTTTTGGCAATTCACTCAAAAATGGTGCCAGCACGTTGCAAAGGCTTCCCTGAAAGCTTTGGCTATGGAAACAGAAGGCTTTTTATCACAGGACAAGAAATAAGCCCTTGAAAACCTAACCTGTGGAAAATATTTTTTTTAAAAAATCCCTAAGCCCCGGGGTCACAATTTCAGCAAAAATCTGACTTTTGGAAATTCACTCAAAAATGGTGCCAGCAGGTTGCAAAGGCTCCCCTGAAAGCTTTCGCGGTGGAAACAGAAGGCTTTTTATCACAGGACAAGAAATCAGCCCTCGAAAACCTAACCTGTGGAAAATATTTTTTTGAAAAAATCCCTAAGCCCCGGGGTCACAATTTCAGCAAAAATCTGACTTTTGGCAATTCACTGAAAAATGGTGCCAGCACGTTGCAAATGCTCCCCTGAAAGCTTTGGCAGTCGAAACAGAAGGCTTTTTATCACAGGACAAGAAATCAGCCCTCAACAACTTAACTGGCGGAAAATATTTTTTTGAAAAAATCCCTAAGCCCCGGCGTCACAATTTCAGCAAAAATCTGACTTTTGGCAATTCACTCAAAAATGGTGCCAACCGGTTGCAAATGCTCCCCTGATAGCTTTGACGATGGAAACAGAAGGCTTTTTATCACAGGACAAGAAATCAGCCCTCAACAACTTAACCGGCGGAAAATATTTTTTTGAAAAAATCCCTAAGCCCCGGGGTCACAATTTCAGCATAAATCTGACTTTTGGCAATTCACTCAAAAATGGTGCCAACCGGTTGCAAATGCTCCCCTGAAAGCTTTGGCAGTCGAAACAGAAGGCTTGTTATCACAGGACAAGAAATCAGCCCTCAACAACTTAACCGGCGGAAAATATATTTTTGAAAAAATCCCTAAGCCCCGGGGTCACAATTTCAGCATAAATCTGACTTTGGCAATTCACTCAAAAATGGTGCCAACCGGTTGCAAATGCTCCCCTGAAAGCTTTGACGATGGAAACAGAAGGCTTTTTATCACAGGACAAGAAATAAGCCCTCGAAAACCTAACCTGCGGAAAATATTTTTTTGAAAAAATCCCTAAGCCCCGGGGTCACAATTTCAGCAAAAATCTGACTTTTGGCAATTCACTCAAAAATGGTGCCAGTAGGTTGCAAAGGCTCCCCTGAAAGCTTTCGCGATGGAAACAGAAGGCTTTTTATCACAGGACAAGAAATCAGCCCTCAACAACTTAACCGGCGGAAAATATTTTTTTGAAAAAATCCCTAAGCCCCGGGGTCACAATTTCAGCATAAATCTGACTTTTGGCAATTCACTCAAAAATAGTGCCAACCGGTTGCAAATGCTCCCCTGAAAGGTTTGGCAGTCGAAACAGAAGGCTTTTTATCACAGGACAAGAAATCAGCCCTCAACAACTTAACCGGCGGAAAATATTTTTTTGAAAAAATCCCTAAGGCCCGGGGTCACAATTTCAGCAAAAATCTGACTTTTGGCAATTCACTCAAAAATGGTGCCAGCAGGTTGCAAAGGCTCCCCTGAAAGCTTTCGCGGTGGAAACAGAAGGCTTTTTATCACAAGACAAGAAATCAGCCCTCGAAAACCTAACCTGCGGAAAATATTTTTTTTAAAAATCCCTAAGCCCCGGGGTCACAATTTCATCAAAAATCTGACTTTTGGCAATTCACTCAAAAATGGTGCCAGCAGGTTGCAAAGGCTCCCCTGAAAGCTTTGGCTATGGAAACAGAAGGCTTTTGATCACAGGACAAGAAATAAGCCCTCGAAAACCTAACCTGTGGAAAATATTTTTTTGAAAAAATCTCTAAGCCCCGGGGTCACAATTTCATCAAAAATCTGACTTTTGGCAATTCACTCAAAAATGGTGCCAGCACGTTGCAAATGCTCCCCTGAAAGCTTTGGCAGTCAATACAGAAGGCTTTTTATTACAGGACAAGAAATCAGCCCTCAACAACTTAACCGGCGGAAAATATTTTTTTGAAAAAATCCCTAAGCCCCGGGGTCACAATTTCAGCATAAATCTGACTTTTGGCAATTCACTCAAAAATGGTGCCAACCGGTTGCAAATGCTCCCCTGAAAGCTTTGACGATGGAAACAGAAGGCTTTTATCACAGGACAAGAAATAAGCCCTCGAAAACCTAACCTGTGGAAAATATTTTTTTGAAAAAATCCCTAAGCCCCGGGGTCACAATTTCATCAAAAATCTGACTTTTGGCAATTCACTCAAAAATGGTGCCAACCGGTTGCAAATGCTCCCCTGAAAGGTTTGGCAGTCGAAACAGAAGGCTTTTTATCACAGGACAAGAAATCAGCCCTCAACAACTTAACCGGCGGAAAATATTTTTTTGAAAAAATCCCTAAGCCCCGGGGTCACAATTTCAGCATAAATCTGACTTTTGGCAATTCACTCAAAAATGGTGCCAACCGGTTGCAAATGCTCCCCTGAAAGCTTTGACGATGGAAACAGAAGGCTTTTTATCACAGGACAAGAAATAAGCCCTCGAAAACCTAACCTGTGGAAAATATTTTTTTGAAAAAATCCCTAAGCCCCGGGGTCACAATTTCAGCAAAAATCTGACTTTTGGCAATTCACTCAAAAATGGTGCCAACCGGTTGCAAATGCTCCCCTGAAAGCTTTGGCAGTCGAAACAGAAGGCTTTTTATCACAGGACAAGAAATCAGCCCTCAACAACTTAACCGGCGGAAAATATTTTTTTGAAAAAATCCCTAAACCCCGGGGTCACAATTTCAGCAAAAATCTGACTTTTGGCAATTCACTCAAAAATGGTGCCAACCGGTTGCAAATGCTCCCCTGAAAGGTTTGGCAGTCGAAACAGAAGGCTTTTTATCACAGGACAAGAAATCAGCCCTCAACAACTTAACCGGCGGAAAATATTTTTTTGAAAAAATCCCTAAGCCCCGGGGTCACAATTTCAGCAAAAATCTGACTTTTGGCAATTCACTCAAAAATGGTGCCAGCAGGTTGCAAAGGCTCCCCTGAAAGCTTTCGCGGTGGAAACAGAAGGCTTTTTATCACAGGACAAGAAATCAGCCCTCGAAAACCTAACCTGCGGAAAATGTTTTTTTGAAAAAATCCCTAAGCCCCGGGGTCAGAATTTCAGCAAAAATCTGACTTTTGGCAATTCACTCAAAAATGGTGCCAGCACGTTGCAAATGCTCCCCTGAAAGCTTTGGCAGTCGAAACAGAAGGCTTTTTATCACAGGACAAGAAATCAGCCCTCAACAACTTAACCGGCGGAAAATATTTTTTTGAAAAAATCCCTAAACCCCGGGGTCACAATTTCAGCAAAAATCTGACTTTTGGCAATTCACTCAAAAATGGTGCCAACCGGTTGCAAATGCTCCCCTGAAAGGTTTGGCAGTCGAAACAGAAGGCTTTTTATCACAGGACAAGAAATCAGCCCTCAACAACTTAACTGGCGGAAAATATTTTTTTGAAAAAATCCCTAAGCCCCGGGGTCACAATTTCAGCAAAAATCTGACTTTTGGCAATTCACTCAAAAATGGTGCCAGCAGGTTGCAAAGGCTCCCCTGAAAGCTTTCGCGGTGGAAACAGAAGGCTTTTTATCACAGGACAAGAAATCAGCCCTCGAAAACCTAACCTGCGGAAAATGTTTTTTTGAAAAAATCCCTAAGCCCCGGGGTCAGAATTTCAGCAAAAATCTGACTTTTGGCAATTCACTCAAAAATGGTGCCAGCACGTTGCAAATGCTCCCCTGAAAGCTTTGGCAGTCGAAACAGAAGGCTTTTTATCACAGGACAAGAAATCAGCCCTCAACAACTTAACCGGCGGAAAATATTTTTTTGAAAAAATCCCTAAGGCCCGGGGTCACAATTTCAGCAAAAATCTGACTTTTGGCAATTCACTCAAAAATGGTGCCAACCGGTTGCAAATGCTCCACTGAAAGGTTTGGCAGTCAAAACAGAAGGCTTTTTATCACAGGACAAGAAATCAGCCCTCAACAACTTAACCGGCGGAAAATATTTTTTTGAAAAAATCCCTAAGCCCCGGGGTCACAATTTCAGCAAAAATCTGACTTTTGGCAATTCACTGAAAAATGGTGCCAGCACGTTGCAAAGGCTCCCCTGAAAGCTTTCGCGGTGGAAACAGAAGGCTTTTTATCACAAGACAAGAAATCAGCCCTCGAAAACCTAACCTGCGGAAAATATTTTTTTAAAAAATCCCTAAGCCCCGGGGTCACAATTTCATCAAAAATCTGACTTTTGGCAATTCACTCAAAAATGGTGCCAGCAGGTTGCAAAGGCTCCCCTGAAAGCTTTGGCTATGGAAACAGAAGGCTTTTGATCACAGGACAAGAAATAAGCCCTCGAAAACCTAACCTGTGGAAAATATTTTTTTGAAAAAATCTCTAAGCCCCGGGGTCACAATTTCATCAAAAATCTGACTTTTGGCAATTCACTCAAAAATGGTGCCAGCACGTTGCAAATGCTCCCCTGAAAGCTTTGGCAGTCAATACAGAAGGCTTTTTATTACAGGACAAGAAATCAGCCCTCAACAACTTAACCGGCGGAAAATATTTTTTTGAAAAAATCCCTAAGCCCCGGGGTCACAATTTCAGCATAAATCTGACTTTTGGCAATTCACTCAAAAATGGTGCCAACCGGTTGCAAATGCTCCCCTGAAAGCTTTGACGATGGAAACAGAAGGCTTTTATCACAGGACAAGAAATAAGCCCTCGAAAACCTAACCTGTGGAAAATATTTTTTTGAAAAAATCCCTAAGCCCCGGGGTCACAATTTCAGCAAAAATCTGACTTTTGGCAATTCACTCAAAATCGTGCTAGCAGGTTGCAAAGGCTCCCGTGAAAGCTTTCGCGGTGGAAACAGAAGGCTTTTTATCACAGGACAAGAAATCAGCCCTCGAAAACCTAACCTGCGGAAAATGTTTTTTTGAAAAAATCCCTAAGCCCCGGGGTCAGAATTTCAGCAAAAATCTGACTTTTGGCAATTCACTGAAAAATGGTGCCAGCACGTTGCAAATGCTCCCCTGAAAGCTTTGGCAGTCGAAACAGAAGGCTTTTTATCACAGGACAAGAAATCAGCCCTCAACAACTTAACCGGTGGAAAATATTTTTTTGAAAAAATCCCTAAGCCCCGGGGTCACAATTTCAGCAAAAATCTGACTTTTGGCAATTCACTCAAAAATGGTGCCAACCGGTTGCAAATGCTCCCCTGAAAGGTTTGGCAGTCGAAACAGAAGGCTTTTTATCACAGGACAAGAAATCAGCCCTCAACAACTTAACCGGCGGAAAATATTTTTTTGAAAAAATCCCTAAGCCCCGGGGTCACAATTTCAGCAAAAATCTGACTTTTGGCAATTCACTCAAAAATGGTGCCAACCGGTTGCAAATGCTCCCCTGAAAGGTTTGGCAGTCAAAACAGAAGGCTTTTTATCACAGGACAAGAAATCAGCCCTCAACAACTTAACTGGCGGAAAATATTTTTTTGAAAAAATCCCTAAGCCCCAGGGTCACAATTTCAGCAAAAATCTGACTTTTGGCAATTCACTCAAAAATGGTGCCAGCAGGTTGCAAAGGCTCCCCTGAAAGCTTTCGCGGTGGAAACAGAAGGCTTTTTATCACAGGACAAGAAATCAGCCCTCGAAAACCTAACCTGCGGAAAATGTTTTTTTGAAAAAATCCCTAAGCCCCGGGGTCACAATTTCAGCAAAAATCTGACTTTTGGCAATTCACTCAAAAATGGTGGTAGCACGTTGCAAAGGCTTCCCTGAAAGCTTTGGCTATGGAAACAGAAGGCTTTTTATCACAGGACAAGAAATCAGCCCTCGAAAACCTAACCTGCGGAAAATGTTTTTTTGAAAAAATCCCTAAGCCCCGGGGTCAGAATTTCAGCAAAAATCTGACTTTTGGCAATTCACTCAAAAATGGTGCCAGCACGTTGCAAATGCTCCCCTGAAAGCTTTGGCAGTCGAAACAGAAGGCTTTTTATCACAGGACAAGAAATCAGCCCTCAACAACTTAACCGGCGGAAAATATTTTTTTGAAAAAATCCCTAAGGCCCGGGGTCACAATTTCAGCAAAAATCTGACTTTTGGCAATTCACTCAAAAATGGTGCCAACCGGTTGCAAATGCTCCACTGAAAGGTTTGGCAGTCAAAACAGAAGGCTTTTTATCACAGGACAAGAAATCAGCCCTCAACAACTTAACCGGCGGAAAATGTTTTTTTGAAAAAATCCCTAAGCCCCGGGGTCACAATTTCAGCAAAAATCTGACTTTTGGCAATTCACTCAAAAATGGTGCCAGCACGTTGCAAAGGCTTCCCTGAAAGCTTTGGCTATGGAAACAGAAGGCTTTTTATCATAGGACAAGAAATAAGCCCTCGAAAACCTAACCTGTGGAAAATATTTTTTTGAAAAAATCCCTAAGCCCCGGGGTCACAATTTCAGCAAAAATCTGACTTTTGGCAATTCACTGAAAAATGGTGCCAGCACGTTGCAAATGCTCCCCTGAAAGCTTTGGCAGTCGAAACAGAAGGCTTTTTATCACAGGACAAGAAATCAGCCCTCAACAACTTAACCGGCGGAAAATATTTTTTTGAAAAAATCCCTAAGCCCCGGCGTCACAATTTCAGCAAAAATCTGACTTTTGGCAATTCACTCAAAAATGGTGCCAACCGGTTGCAAAGGCTCCCGTGAAAGCTTTCGCGGTGGAAACAGAAGGCTTTTTATCACAGGACAAGAAATCAGCCCTCAACAACTTAACCGGCGGAAAATATTTTTTTGAAAAAATCCCTAAGCCCCGGGGTCACAATTTCAGCATAAATCTGACTTTTGGCAATTCACTCAAAAATGGTGCCAACCGGTTGCAAATGCTCCCCTGAAAGGTTTGGCAGTAAAAACAGAAGGCTTTTTATCACAGGACAAGAAATCAGCCCTCAACAACTTAACCGGTGGAAAATATTTTTTTGAAAAAATCCCTAAGCCCCGGGGTCACAATTTCAGCAAAAATCTGACTTTTGGCAATTCACTCAAAAATGGTGCCAGCACGTTGCAAAGGCTTCCCTGAAAGCTTTGGCTATGGAAACAGAAGGCTTTTTATCACAGGACAAGAAATAAGCCCTCGAAAACCTAACCTGTGGAAAATATTTTTTTGAAAAAATCCCTAAGCCCCGGGGTCACAATTTCAGCAAAAATCTGACTTTTGGCAATTCACTGAAAAATGGTGCCAGCACGTTGCAAATGCTCCCCTGAAAGCTTTGGCAGTCGAAACAGAAGGCTTTTTATCACAGGACAAGAAATCAGCCCTCAACAACTTAACTGGCGGAAAATATTTTTTTGAAAAAATCCCTAAGCCCCGGCGTCACAATTTCAGCAAAAATCTGACTTTTGGCAATTCACTCAAAAATGGTGCCAACCGGTTGCAAATGCTCCCCTGATAGCTTTGACGATGGAAACAGAAGGCTTTTTATCACAGGACAAGAAATCAGCCCTCAACAACTTAACCGGCGGAAAATATTTTTTTGAAAAAATCCCTAAGCCCCCGGGGTCACAATTTCAGCATAAATCTGACTTTTGGCAATTCACTCAAAAATGGTGCCAACCGGTTGCAAATGCTCCCCTGAAAGCTTTGGCAGTCGAAACAGAAGGCTTGTTATCACAGGACAAGAAATCAGCCCTCAACAACTTAACCGGCGGAAAATATTTTTTTGAAAAAATCCCTAAGCCCCGGGGTCACAATTTCAGCAAAAATCTGACTTTTGGCAATTCACTCAAAAATGGTGCCAGCACGTTGCAAAGGCTTCCCTGAAAGCTTTGGCTATGGAAACAGAAGGCTTTTTATCACAGGACAAGAAATAAGCCCTTGAAAACCTAACCTGTGGAAAATATTTTTTTGAAAAAATCCCTAAGCCCCGGCGTCACAATTTCAGCAAAAATCTGACTTTTGGCAATTCACTCAAAAATGGTGCCAGCAGGTTGCAAAGGCTCCCCTGAAAGCTTTCGCGGTGGAAACAGAAGGCTTTTTATCACAGGACAAGAAATCAGCCCTCGAAAACCTAACCTGCGGAAAATGTTTTTTTGAAAAAATCCCTCATCCCCGGGGTCAGAATTTCAGCAAAAATCTGACTTTTGGCAATTCACTGAAAAATGGTGCCAGCACGTTGCAAATGCTCCCCTGAAAGCTTTGGCAGTCGAAACAGAAGGCTTTTTATCACAGGACAAGAAATCAGCCCTCAACAACTTAACCGGCGGAAAATATTTTTTTGAAAAAATCCCTAAGCCCCAGGGTCACAATTTCAGCAAAAATCTGACTTTTGGCAATTCACTCAAAAATGGTGCCAGCACGTTGCAAAGGCTTCCCTGAAAGCTTTGGCTATGGAAACAGAAGGCTTTTTATCACAGGACAAGAAATAAGCCCTCGAAAACCTAACCTGTGGAAAATATTTTTTTGAAAAAATCCCTAAGCACCGGGGTCACAATTTCAGCAAAAATCTGACTTTTGGCAATTCACTGAAAAATGGTGCCAGCACGTTGCAAATGCTCCCCTGAAAGCTTTGGCAGTCGAAACAGAAGGCTTTTTCTCACAGGACAAGAAATCAGCCCTCAACAACTTAACTAGCGGAAAATATTTTTTTGAAAAAATCCCTAAGCCCCGGCGTCACAATTTCAGCAAAAATCTGACTTTTGGCAATTCACTCAAAAATGGTGCCAACCGGTTGCAAATTCTCCCCTGATAGCTTTGACGATGGAAACAGAAGGCTTTTTATCACAGGACAAGAAATCAGCCCTCAACAACTTAACCGGCGGAAAATATTTTTTTGAAAAAATCCCTAAGCCCCGGGGTCACAATTTCAGCATAAATCTGACTTTTGGCAATTCACTCAAAAATGGTGCCAACCGGTTGCAAAGGCTTCCCTGAAAGGTTTGGCAGTCGAAACAGAAGGCTTTTTATCACAGGACAAGAAATCAGCCCTCAACAACTTAACCGGCGGAAAATATTTTTTTGAAAAAATCCCTAAGCCCCGGGGTCACAATTTCAGCAAAAATCTGACTTTTGGCAATTCACTCAAAAATGGTGCCAACCGGTTGCAAATGCTCCCCTGAAAGGTTTGGCAGTCGAAACAGAAGGCTTTTTATCACAGGACAAGAAATCAGCCCTCAACAACTTAACCGGCGGAAAATTTTTTTTTGAAAAAATCCCTAAGCCCCGGGGTCACAATTTCAGCAAAAATCTGACTTTTGGCAATTCACTCAAAAATGGTGCCAACTGGTTGCAAATGCTCCCCTGAAAGGTTTGGCAGTCAAAACAGAAGGCTTTTTATCACAGGACAAGAAATCAGCCCTCAACAACTTAACCGGCGGAAAATATTTTTTTGAAAAAATCCCTAAGCCCCGGGGTCACAATTACAGCAAAAATCTGACTTTTGGCAATTCACTCAAAAATGGTGCCAGCAGGTTGCAAAGGCTTCCCTGAAAGCTTTGGCTATGGAAACAGAAGGCTTTTTATCACAGGACAAGAAATTAGCCCTCGAAAACCTAACCTGTGGAAAATATTTTTTTGAAAAAATCCCTAAGCCCCGGGGTCACAATTTCAGCAAAAATCTGACTTTTGGTAATTCACTCAAAAATGGTGCCAGCACGTTGCAAATGCTCCCCTGAAAGCTTTGGCAGTCAAAACAGAAGGCTTTTTATCACAGGACAAGAAATCAGCCCTCAACAACTTAACTGGCGGAACATATTTTTTTGAAAAAATCCCTAAGCCCCGGCGTCACAATTTCAGCAAAAATCTGACTTTTGGCAATTCACTCAAAAATGGTGCCAACCGGTTGCAAATGCTCCCCTGAAAGGTTTGGCAGTCAAAACAGAAGGCTTTTTATCACAGGACAAGAAATCAGCCCTCAACAACTTAACCGGCGGAAAATATTTTTTTGAAAAAATCCCTAAGCCCCGGGGTCACAATTTCAGCAAAAATCTGACTTTTGGCAATTCACTCAAAAATGGTGCCAGCACGTTGCAAAGGCTTCCCTGAAAGCTTTGGCTATGGAAACAGAAGGCTTTTTATCACAGGACAAGAAATAAGCCCTTGAAAACCTAACCTGTGGAAAATATTTTTTTGAAAAAATCCCTAAGCCCCGGGGTCACAATTTCAGCAAAAATCTGACTTTTGGCAATTCACTCAAAAATGGTGCCAACCGGTTGCAAATGCTCCCCTGAAAGGTTTGGCAGTCAAAACAGAAGGCTTTTTATCACAGGACAATAAATCAGCCCCCAACAACTTAACCGGCGGAAAATATTTTTTTGAAAAAATCCCTAAGCCCCGGGGTCACAATTTCAGCAAAAATCTGACTTTTGGCAATTCACTCAAAAATGGTGCCAGCACGTTGCAAAGGCTTCCCTGAAAGCTTTGGCTATGGAAACAGAAGGCTTTTTATCACAGGACAAGAAATAAGCCCTTGAAAACCTAACCTGTGGAAAATATTTTTTTGAAAAAATCCCTAAGCCCCGGGGTCACAATTTCAGCAAAAATCTGACTTTTGGCAATTCACTCAAAAATGGTGCAAGCACGCTGCAAATGCTCCCCTGAAAGCTTTGGCAGTCGAAACAGAAGGCTTTTTATCACAGGACAAGAAATCAGCCTTCAACAACTTAACCGGCGGAAAATATTTTTTTGAAAAAATCCCTAAGCCCCGGGGTCACAATTTCAGCATAAATCTGACTTTTGGCAATTCACTCAAAAATGGTGCCAACCGGTTGCAAATGCTCCCCTGAAAGCTTTGACGATGGAAACAGAAGGCTTTTTATCACAGGACAAGAAATAAGCCCTCCAAAACCTAACCTGTGGAAAATATTTTTTTGAAAAAATCCCTAAGCCCCGGGGTCACAATTTCATCAAAAATCTGACTTTTGGCAATTCACTCAAAAATGGTGCCAGCACGTTGCAAATGCTCCCCTGAAAGCTTTGGCAGTCGAAACAGAAGGCTTTTTATCACAGGACAAGAAATCAGCCCTCAACAACTTAACCGGCGGAAAATATTTTTTTGAAAAAATCCCTAAGCCCCGGCGTCACAATTTCAGCAAAAATCTGACTTTTGGCAATTCACTCAAAAATGGTGCCAACCGGTTGCAAATGCTCCCCTGAAAGGTTTGGCAGTCGAAACAGAAGGCTTTTTATCACAGGGCAAGAAATCAGCCCTCAACAACTTAACCGGCGGAAAATATTTTTTTGAAAAAATCCCTAAGCCCCGGGGTCACAATTTCAGCATAAATCTGACTTTTGGCAATTCACTCAAAAATGGTGCCAACCGGTTGCAAATGCTCCCCTGAAAGCTTTGACGATGGAAACAGAAGGCTTTTGATCACAGGACAAGAAATAAGCCCTCGAAAACCTAACCTGTGGAAAATATTTTTTTGAAAAAATCCCTAAGCCCCGGGGTCACAATTTCAGCAAAAATCTGACTTTTGGCAATTCACTCAAAAATCGTGCTAGCAGGTTGCAAAGGCTCCCCTGAAGGCTTTCGCGGTGGAAACAGAAGGCTTTTTATCACAGGACAAGAAATCAGCCCTCGAAAACCTAACCTGCGGAAAATATTTTTTTGAAAAAATCCCTAAGCCCCGGGGTCAGAATTTCAGCAAAAATCTGACTTTTGGCAATTCACTGAAAAATGGTGCCAGCACGTTGCAAATGCTCCCCTGAAAGCTTTGGCAGTCGAAACAGAAGGCTTTTTATCACAGGACAAGAAATCAGCCCTCGAAAACCTAAACGGCGGAAAATATTTTTTTGAAAAAATCCCTAAGCCCCGGGGTCACAATTTCAGCAAAAATCTTGACTTTTGGCAATTCACTCAAAAATGGTGCCAGCACGTTGCAAAGGCTCCCCTGAAAGCTTTGGCGATGGAAAGAGAAGGCTTTTTATCATAGGACAAGAAATCAGCCCTCGAAAACCTAACCTGCGGAAAATATTTTTTTGAAAAAATCCCTAAGCCCCGGGGTCACAAGTTCAGCAAAAATCTGACTTTTGGCAATTCACTCAAAAATGGTGCCAACCGGTTGCAAATGCTCCCCTAAAAGGTTTGGCAGTCGAAACAGAAGGTTTTTATCACAGGACAAGAAATCAGCCCTCGAAAACCTAACCTGCGGAAAATGTTTTTTTGAAAAAATCCCTAAGCTCCGGGGTCAGAATTTCAGCAAAAATCTGACTTTTGGCAATTCACTGAAAAATGGTGCCAGTACGTTGCAAATGCTCCCCTGAAAGCTTTGGCAGTCGAAACAGAAGGCTTTTTATCACAGGACAAGAAATCAGCCCTCAACAACTTAACTGGCGGAAAATAATTTTTTGAAAAAATCCCTAAGCCCCGGGGTCACAATTTCAGCAAAAATCTGACTTTCGGCAATTCACTGAAAAATGGTGCCAGCACGTTGCAAATGCTCCCCTGAAAGGTTTGGCAGTCGGAACAGAAGGCTTTTTATCACAGGACAAGAAATAAGCCCTCAACAACTTAACCGGCGGAAAATATTTTTTTGAAAAAATCCCTAAGGCCCGGGGTCACAATTTCAGCAAAAATCTGACTTTTGGCAATTCACTCAAAAATGGTGCCAACCGGTTGCAAATGCTCCCCTGAAAGCTTTGACGATGGAAACAGAAGGCTTTTTATAACAGGACAAGAAATAAGCCCTCGAAAACCTAACCTGTGGAAAATATTTTTTTGAAAAAATCCCTAAGCCCCGGGGTCACAATTTCAGCAAAAATCTGACTTTTGGCAATTCACTCAAAAATGGTGCCAACCGGTTGCAAATGCTCCCCTGAAAGCTTTGACGATGGAAACTGAAGGCTTTTTATAACAGGACAAGAAATAAGCCCTCGAAAACCTAACCTGTGGAAAATATTTTTTTGAAAAAATCCCTAAGCCCCGGTGTCACAATTTCAGCAAAAATCTGACTTTTGGCAATTCACTCAAAAATCATGCTAGCAGGTTGCAAAGGCTCCCCTGAAAGCTTTTGCGGTGGAAACAGAAGGCTTTTTATCACAGGACAAGAAATCAGCCCTCGAAAACCTAACCTGCGGAAAATCTTTTTTTGAAAAAATCCCTAAGCTCCGGGGTCAGAATTTCAGCAAAAATCTGACTTTTGGCAATTCACTGAAAAATGGTGCCAGTACGTTGCAAATGCTCCTCTGAAAGCTTTGGCAGTCGAAACAGAAGGCTTTTTATCACAGGACAAGAAATCAGCCCTCAACAACTTAACCGGCGGAAAATATTTTTTTGAAAAAATCCCTAAGCCCCGGGGTCACAATTTCAGCAAAAATCTGACTTTTGGCAATTCACTCAAAAATGGTGCCAACCGGTTGCAAATGCTCCCCTGAAAGGTTTGGCAGTCGAAACAGAAGGCTTTTTATCACAGGACAAGAAAGCAGCCCTCAACAACTTAACCGGCGGAAAATATTTTTTTGAAAAAATCCCTAAGGCCCGGGGTCACAATTTCAGCAAAAATCTGACTTTTGGCAATTCACTCAAAAATGGTGCCAACCGGTTGCAAATGCTCCCCTGAAAGGTTTGGCAGTCGAAACAGAAGGCTTTTTATGACAGGACAAGAAATAAGCCCTCGAAAACCTAACCTGCAAATTTTTTTTTTTTTTAAAATCCCTAAGCCCCGGGGTCACAATTTCAGCAAAAATCTGACTTTTGGCAATTCACTCAAAAATGGTGCTAACCAATTGCAAATGCTCCCTGGAAAGGTTTGGCGATGGAAACAGAAGGCTTTTTATCACAGGAGAAGGAATCAGCCCTCAACAACTTAACCGGCGGAAAATATTTTTTTGAAAATATCCCTAAGCCCCGGGGTCAGAATTTCAGCAAAAATCTGACTTTTGGCAATTCACTCAAAAATGGTGCCAACCGGTTGCAAATGCTCCCCTGAAAGGTTTGGCAGTCAAAACAGAAGGCTTTTTATCACAGGACAAGAAATCAGCCCTCAACAACTTAACCGGCGGAAAATATTTTTTTGAAAAAATCCCTAAGCCCCGGGGTCACAATTTCAGCATAAATCTGACTTTTGGCAATTCACTCAAAAATGGTGCCAACCGGTTGCAAATGCTCCCCTGAAAGGTTTGGCAGTCAAAACAGAAGGCTTTTTATCACAGGACAAGAAATCAGCCCTCAACAACTTAACCGGCGGAAAATATTTTTTTGAAAAAATCCCTAAGCCCCGGGGTCACAATTTCAGCATAAATCTGACTTTTGGCAATTCACTCAAAAATGGTGCCAACCGGTTGCAAATGCTCCCCTGAAAGGTTTGGCAGTCGAAACAGAAGGCTTTTTATCACAGGACAAGAAATAAGCCCTTGAAAACCTAACCTGCAGAAAATATTTTTTTGAAAAAATCCCTAAGCCCCGGGGTCACAATTTCAGCAAAAATCTGACTTTTGGCAATTCACTCAAAAATCGTGCTAGCAGGTTGCAAAGACTCCCCTGAAAGCTTTCGCGGTGGAAACAGAAGGCTTTTTATCACAGGACAAGAAATCAGCCCTCGAAAACCTAACCTGCGGAAAATGTTTTTTTGAAAAAATCCCTAAGCCCCGGGGTCAGAATTTCAGCAAAAATCTGACTTTTGGCAATTCACTGGAAAATGGTGCCAGCACGTTGCAAATGCTCCCCTGAAAGCTTTGGCAGTCGAAACAGAAGGCTTTTTATCACAGGAGAAGAAATCAGCCCTCAACAACTTAACCGGCGGAAAATATTTTTTTGAAAAAATCCCTAAGCCCCGGGGTCACAATTTCAGCAAAAATCTGACTTTTGGCTATTCACTCAAAAATGGTGCCAACCGGTTGCAAATGCTCCCCTGAAAGGTTTGGCAGTTGAAACAGAAGGCTTTTTATCACAGGACAAGAAATCAGCCCTCAACAACTTAACCGGCGGAAAATATTTTTTTGAAAAAATCCCTAAGGCCCGGGGTCACAATTTCAGCAAAAATCTGACTTTTGGCAATTCACTCAAAAATGGTGCCAACCGGTTGCAAATGCTCCCCTGAAAGGTTTGGCAGTCAAAACAGAAGGCTTTTTATCACAGGACAAGAAATCAGCCCTCAACAACTTAACCGGCGGAAATTTTTTTTTTGAAAAAATCCCTAAGCCCCGGGGTCACAATTTCAGCAAAAATCTGACTTTTGGCAATTCACTCAAAAATGGTGCCAGCACGTTGCAAAGGCTTCCCTGAAAGCTTTGGCTATGGAAACAGAAGGCTTTTTATCACAGGACAAGAAATAAGCCCTCGAAAACCTAACCTGTGGAAAATATTTTTTTGAAAAAATCCCTAAGCCCCGGGGTCACAATTTCAGCAAAAATCTGACTTTTGGCAATTCACTCAAAAATGGTGCCAGCACGTTGCAAATGCTCCCCTGAAAGCTTTGGCATTCGAAACAGAAGGCTTTTTATCACAGGACAAGAAATCAGCCCTCAACAACTTAACCGGCGGAAAATATTTTTTTGAAAAAATCCCTAAGCCCCGGCGTCACAATTTCAGCAAAAATCTGACTTTTGGCAATTCACTCAAAAATGGTGCCAACCGGTTGCAAATGCTCCCCTGAAAGCTTTGACGATGTAAACAGAAGGCTTTTTATCACAGGACAAGAAATCAGCCCTCAACAACTTAACCGGCGGAAAATATTTTTTTGAAAAAATCCCTAAGCCCCGGGGTCACAATTTCAGCAAAAATCTGACTTTTGGCAATTCACTCAAAAATGGTGCTAACCAATTGCAAATGCTCCCTGGAAAGGTTTGGCGATGGAAACAGAAGGCTTTTTATCACAGGAGAAGGAATCAGCCCTCAACAACTTAACCGGCGGAAAATATTTTTTTGAAAATATCCCTAAGCCCCGGGGTCAGAATTTCAGCAAAAATCTGACTTTTGGCAATTCACTCAAAAATGGTGCCAACCGGTTGCAAATGCTCCCCTGAAAGGTTTGGCAGTCAAAACAGAAGGCTTTTTATCACAGGACAAGAAATCAGCCCTCAACAACTTAACCGGCGGAAAATATTTTTTTGAAAAAATCCCTAAGCCCCGGGGTCACAATTTCAGCAAAAATCTGACTTTTGGCAATTCACTCAAAAATGGTGCCAACCGGTTGCAAATGCTCCCCTGAAAGGTTTGGCAGTCAAAACAGAAGGCTTTTTATCACAGGACAAGAAATCAGCCCTCAACAACTTAACCGGCGGAAAATATTTTTTTGAAAAAATCCCTAAGCCCCGGGGTCACAATTTCAGCATAAATCTGACTTTTGGCAATTCACTCAAAAATGGTGCCAGCACGTTGCAAATGCTCCCCTGAAAGCTTTGACGATGGAAACAGAAGGCTTTTTATCACAGGACAAGAAATAAGCCCTTGAAAACCTAACCTGCGGAAAATATTTTTTTGAAAAAATCCCTAAGCCCCGGGGTCACAATTTCAGCAAAAATCTGACTTTTGGCAATTCACTCAAAAATCGTGCTAGCAGGTTGCAAAGACTCCCCTGAAAGCTTTCGCGGTGGAAACAGAAGGCTTTTTATCACAGGACAAGAAATCAGCCCTCGAAAACCTAACCTGCGGAAAATGTTTTTTTGAAAAAATCCCTAAGCCCCGGGGTCAGAATTTCAGCAAAAATCTGACTTTTGGCAATTCACTGAAAAATGGTGCCAGCACGTTGCAAATGCTCCCCTGAAAGCTTTGGCAGTCGAAACAGAAGGCTTTTTATCACAGGAGAAGAAATCAGCCCTCAACAACTTAACCGGCGGAAAATATTTTTTTGAAAAAATCCCTAAGCCCCGGGGTCACAATTTCAGCAAAAATCTGACTTTTGGCTATTCACTCAAAAATGGTGCCAACCGGTTGCAAATGCTCCCCTGAAAGGTTTGGCAGTTGAAACAGAAGGCTTTTTATCACAGGACAAGAAATCAGCCCTCAACAACTTAACCGGCGGAAAATATTTTTTTGAAAAAATCCCTAAGGCCCGGGGTCACAATTTCAGCAAAAATCTGACTTTTGGCAATTCACTCAAAAATGGTGCCAACCGGTTGCAAATGCTCCCCTGAAAGGTTTGGCAGTCAAAACAGAAGGCTTTTTATCACAGGACAAGAAATCAGCCCTCAACAACTTAACCGGTGGAAATTTTTTTTTTGAAAAAATCCCTAAGCCCCGGGGTCACAATTTCAGCAAAAATCTGACTTTTGGCAATTCACTCAAAAATGGTGCCAGCACGTTGCAAAGGCTTCCCTGAAAGCTTTGGCTATGGAAACAGAAGGCTTTTTATCACAGGACAAGAAATAAGCCCTCGAAAACCTAACCTGTGGAAAATATTTTTTTGAAAAAATCCCTAAGCCCCGGGGTCACAATTTCAGCAAAAATCTGACTTTTGGCAATTCACTCAAAAATGGTGCCAGCACGTTGCAAATGCTCCCCTGAAAGCTTTGGCATTCGAAACAGAAGGCTTTTTATCACAGGACAAGAAATCAGCCCTCAACAACTTAACCGGCGGAAAATATTTTTTTGAAAAAATCCCTAAGCCCCGGCGTCACAATTTCAGCAAAAATCTGACTTTTGGCAATTCACTCAAAAATGGTGCCAACCGGTTGCAAATGCTCCCCTGAAAGCTTTGACGATGTAAACAGAAGGCTTTTTATCACAGGACAAGAAATCAGCCCTCAACAACTTAACCGGCGGAAAATATTTTTTTGAAAAAATCCCTAAGCCCCAGGGTCACAATTTCAGCATAAATCTGACTTTTGGCAATTCACTCAAGAATGGTGCCAACGGGTTGCAAATGCTCCCCTGAAAGGTTTGGCAGTCAAAACAGAAGGCTTTTTATCACAGGACAAGAAATAAGCCCTTGAAAACCTAACCTGTGGAAAATATTTTTTTGAAAAAATCCCTAAGCCCCGGGGTCACAATTTCAGCAAAAATCTGACTTTTGGCAATTCACTCAAAAATGGTGCCAGCACGTTGCAAATGCTCCCCTGAAAGCTTTGGCAGTCGAAACAGAAGGATTTTTATCACAGGACAAGAAATCAGCCCTCAACAACTTAACCGGCGGAAAATATTTTTTTGAAAAAATCCCTAAGGCCCGGGGTCACAATTTCAGCATAAATCTGACTTTTCGCAATTCACTAAAAAATGGTGCCAACCGGTTGCAAATGCTCCCCTGAAAGCTTTGACGATGGAAACAGAAGGCTTTTGATCACAGGACAAGAAATAAGCCCTCGAAAACCTAACCTGCGGAAAATATTTTTTTGAAAAAATCCCTAAGCCCCGGGGTCACAATTTCAGCAGAAATCTGACTTTTGGCAATTCACTCAAAAATGGTGCCAACCGGTTGCAAATGCTCCCCTGAAAGGTTTGGCAGTCGAAACAGAAGGATTTTTATCACAGGACAAGAAAGCAGCCCTCAACAACTTAACCGGCGGAAAATATTTTTTTGAAAAAATCCCTAAGGCCCGGGGTCACAATTTCAGCAAAAATCTGACTTTTGGCAATTCACTCAAAAATGGTGCCAACCGGTTGCAAATGCTCCCCTGAAAGGTTTGGCAGTCGAAACAGAAGGCTTTTTATGACAGGACAAGAAATAAGCCCTCGAAAACCTAACCTGCAAATTTTTTTTTTAAAAAAAATCCCTAAGCCCCGGGGTCACAATTTCAGCAAAAATCTGACTTTTGGCAATTCACTCAAAAATGGTGCTAACCAATTGCAAATGCTCCCCGGAAAGGTTTGGCGATGGAAACAGAAGGCTTTTTATCACAGGAGAAGGAATCAGCCCTCAACAACTTAACCGGCGGAAAATATTTTTTTGAAAATATCCCTAAGCCCCGGGGTCACAATTTCAGCAAAAATCTGACTTTTGGCTATTCACTCAAAAATGGTGCCAACCGGTTGCAAATGCTCCCCTGAAAGGTTTGGCAGTTGAAACAGAAGGCTTTTTATCACAGGACAAGAAATCAGCCCTCAACAACTTAACCGGCGGAAAATATTTTTTTGAAAAAATCCCTAAGGCCCGGGGTCACAATTTCAGCAAAAATCTGACTTTTGGCAATTCACTCAAAAATGGTGCCAACCGGTTGCAAATGCTCCCCTGAAAGGTTTGGCAGTCAAAACAGAAGGCTTTTTATCACAGGACAAGAAATCAGCCCTCAACAACTTAACCGGCGGAAATTTTTTTTTTGAAAAAATCCCTAAGCCCCAGGGTCACAATTTCAGCAAAAATCTGACTTTTGGCAATTCACTCAAAAATGGTGCCAGCAGGTTGCAAAGGCTTCCCTGAAAGCTTTGGCTATGGAAACAGAAGGCTTTTTATCACAGGACAAGAAATAAGCCCTCGAAAACCTAACCTGTGGAAAATATTTTTTTGAAAAAATCCCTAAGCCCCGGGGTCACAATTTCAGCAAAAATCTGACTTTTGGCAATTCACTCAAAAATGGTGCCAGCACGTTGCAAATGCTCCCCTGAAAGCTTTGGCATTCGAAACAGAAGGCTTTTTATCACAGGACAAGAAATCAGCCCTCAACAACTTAACAGGCGGAAAATATTTTTTTGAAAAAATCCCTAAGCCCCGGCGTCACAATTTCAGCAAAAATCTGACTTTTGGCAATTCACTCAAAAATGGTGCCAACCGGTTGCAAATGCTCCCCTGAAAGCTTTGACGATGTAAACAGAAGGCTTTTTATCACAGGACAAGAAATCAGCCCTCAACAACTTAACCGGCGGAAAATATTTTTTTGAAAAAATCCCTAAGCCCCAGGGTCACAATTTCAGCATAAATCTGACTTTTGGCAATTCACTCAAGAATGGTGCCAACGGGTTGCAAATGCTCCCCTGAAAGGTTTGGCAGTCAAAACAGAAGGCTTTTTATCACAGGGCAAGAAATAAGCCCTTGAAAACCTAACCTGTGGAAAATATTTTTTTGAAAAAATCCCTAAGCCCCGGGGTCACAATTTCAGCAAAAATCTGACTTTTGGCAATTCACTCAAAAATGGTGCCAGCACGTTGCAAATGCTCCCCTGAAAGCTTTGGCAGTCGAAACAGAAGGATTTTTATCACAGGACAAGAAATCAGCCCTCAACAACTTAACCGGCGGAAAATATTTTTTTGAAAAAATCCCTAAGGCCCGGGGTCACAATTTCAGCATAAATCTGACTTTTCGCAATTCACTAAAAAATGGTGCCAACCGGTTGCAAATGCTCCCCTGAAAGCTTTGACGATGGAAACAGAAGGCTTTTGATCACAGGACAAGAAATAAGCCCTCGAAAACCTAACCTGCGGAAAATATTTTTTTGAAAAAATCCCTAAGCCCCGGGGTCACAATTTCAGCAGAAATCTGACTTTTGGCAATTCACTCAAAAATGGTGCCAACCGGTTGCAAATGCTCCCCTGAAAGGTTTGGCAGTCGAAACAGAAGGATTTTTATCACAGGACAAGAAAGCAGCCCTCAACAACTTAACCGGCGGAAAATATTTTTTTGAAAAAATCCCTAAGGCCCGGGGTCACAATTTCAGCAAAAATCTGACTTTTGGCAATTCACTCAAAAATGGTGCCAGCCGGTTGCAAATGCTCCCCTGAAAGGTTTGGCAGTCGAAACAGAAGGCTTTTTATGACAGGACAAGAAATAAGCCCTCGAAAACCTAACCTGCAAATTTTTTTTTTTAAAAAAATCCCTAAGCCCCGGGGTCACAATTTCAGCAAAAATCTGACTTTTGGCAATTCACTCAAAAATGGTGCTAACCAATTGCAAATGCTCCCCGGAAAGGTTTGGCGATGGAAACAGAAGGCTTTTTATCACAGGAGAAGGAATCAGCCCTCAACAACTTAACCGGCGGAAAATATTTTTTTGAAAATATCCCTAAGCCCCGGGGTCACAATTTCAGCAAAAATCTGACTTTTGGCTATTCACTCAAAAATGGTGCCAACCGGTTGCAAATGCTCCCCTGAAAGGTTTGGCAGTTGAAACAGAAGGCTTTTTATCACAGGACAAGAAATCAGCCCTCAACAACTTAACCGGCGGAAAATATTTTTTTGAAAAAATCCCTAAGGCCCGGGGTCACAATTTCAGCAAAAATCTGACTTTTGGCAATTCACTCAAAAATGGTGCCAACCGGTTGCAAATGCTCCCCTGAAAGGTTTGGCAGTCAAAACAGAAGGCTTTTTATCACAGGACAAGAAATCAGCCCTCAACAACTTAACCGGCGGAAATTTTTTTTTTGAAAAAATCCCTAAGCCCCGGGGTCACAATTTCAGCAAAAATCTGACTTTTGGCAATTCACTCAAAAATGGTGCCAGCAGGTTGCAAAGGCTTCCCTGAAAGCTTTGGCTATGGAAACAGAAGGCTTTTTATCACAGGACAAGAAATAAGCCCTCAACAACTTAACCTGTGGAAAATATTTTTTTGAAAAAATCCCTAAGCCCCGGGGTCACAATTTCAGCAAAAATCTGACTTTTGGCAATTCACTCAAAAATGGTGCCAGCACGTTGCAAATGCTCCCCTGAAAGCTTTGGCATTCGAAACAGAAGGCTTTTTATCACAGGACAAGAAATCAGCCCTCAACAACTTAACCGGCGGAAAATATTTTTTTGAAAAAATCCCTAAGCCCCGGCGTCACAATTTCAGCAAAAATCTGACTTTTGGCAATTCACTCAAAAATGGTGCCAACCGGTTGCAAATGCTCCCCTGAAAGCTTTGACGATGTAAACAGAAGGCTTTTTATCACAGGACAAGAAATCAGCCCTCAACAACTTAACCGGCGGAAAATATTTTTTTGAAAAAATCCCTAAGCCCCAGGGTCACAATTTCAGCATAAATCTGACTTTTGGCAATTCACTCAAGAATGGTGCCAACGGGTTGCAAATGCTCCCCTGAAAGGTTTGGCAGTCAAAACAGAAGGCTTTTTATCACAGGACAAGAAATAAGCCGTTGAAAACCTAACCTGTGGAAAATATTTTTTTGAAAAAATCCCTAAGCCCCGGGGTCACAATTTCAGCAAAAATCTGACTTTTGGCAATTCACTCAAAAATGGTGCCAGCACGTTGCAAATGCTCCCCTGAAAGCTTTGGCAGTCGAAACAGAAGGATTTTTATCACAGGACAAGAAATCAGCCCTCAACAACTTAACCGGCGGAAAATATTTTTTTGAAAAAATCCCTAAGCCCCGGGGTCACAATTTCAGCATAAATCTGACTTTTCGCAATTCACTAAAAAATGGTGCCAACCGGTTGCAAATGCTCCCCTGAAAGCTTTGACGATGTAAACAGAAGGCTTTTTATCACAGGACAAGAAATCAGCCCTCAACAACTTAACCGGCGGAAAATATTTTTTTGAAAAAATCCCTAAGCCCCAGGGTCACAATTTCAGCATAAATCTGACTTTTGGCAATTCACTCAAGAATGGTGCCAACGGGTTGCAAATGCTCCCCTGAAAGGTTTGGCAGTCAAAACAGAAGGCTTTTTATCACAGGACAAGAAATAAGCCCTTGAAAACCTAACCTGTGGAAAATATTTTTTTGAAAAAATCCCTAAGCCCCGGGGTCACAATTTCAGCAAAAATCTGACTTTTGGCAATTCACTCAAAAATGGTGCCAGCACGTTGCAAATGCTCCCCTGAAAGCTTTGGCAGTCGAAACAGAAGGATTTTTATCACAGGACAAGAAATCAGCCCTCAACAACTTAACCGGCGGAAAATATTTTTTTGAAAAAATCCCTAAGCCCCGGGGTCACAATTTCAGCATAAATCTGACTTTTCGCAATTCACTAAAAAATGGTGCCAACCGGTTGCAAATGCTCCCCTGAAAGCTTTGACGATGGAAACAGAAGGCTTTTGATCACAGGACAAGAAATAAGCCCTCGAAAAACTAACCTGCGGAAAATATTTTTTTGAAAAAATCCCTAAGCCCCGGGGTCACAATTTCAGCAAAAATCTGACTTTTGGCAATTCACTCAAAAATGGTGCCAACCGGTTGCAAATGCTCCCCTGAAAGGTTTGGCAGTCAAAACAGAAGGCTTTTTATCACAGGACAAGAAATCAGCCCTCAACAACTTAACCGGCGGAAAATATTTTTTTCAAAAAATCCCTAAGCCCCGGGGTCACAATTTCAGCAAAAATCTGACTTTTGGCAATTCACTCAAAAATGGTGCCAGCAGGTTGCAAAGGCTTCCCTGAAAGCTTTGGCTATGGAAACAGAAGGCTTTTTATCACAGGACAAGAAATAAGCCCTCGAAAACCTAACGTGTGGAAAATATTTTTTTGAAAAAATCCCTAAGCCCCGGGGTCACAATTTCATCAAAAATCTGACTTTTGGCAATTCACTCAAAAATGGTGCCAGCACGTTGCATATGCTCCCCTGAAAGCTTTGGCAGTCAATACAGAAGGCTTTTTATTACAGGACAAGAAATCAGCCCTCAACAACTTAACCGGCGGAAAATATTTTTTTGAAAAAATCCCAAAGCCCCGGCGTCACAATTTCAGCAAAAATCTGACTTTTGGCAATTCACTCAAAAATGGTGCCAACCGGTTGCAAATGCTCCCCTGAAAGGTTTGGCAGTCGAAACAGAAGGCTTTTTATCACAGGACAAGAAATCAGCCCTCAACAACTTAACCGGCGGAAAATATTTTTTTGAAAAAATCCCTAAGCCCCGGGGTCAGAATTTCAGCAAAAATCTGACTTTTGGCAATTCACTGAAAAATGGTGCCAGCACGTTGCAAATGCTCCCCTGAAAGCTTTGGCAGTCGAAACAGAAGGCTTTTTATCACAGGACAAGAAATCAGCCCTCAACAACTTAACCGGCGGAAAATTTTTTTTTGAAAAAATCCCTAAGGCCCGGGGTCACAATTTCAGCAAAAATCTGACTTTTGGCAATTCACTCAAAAATCGTGCTAGCAGGTTGCAAAGGCTCCCCTGAAAGCTTTGGCTATGGAAACAGAAGGCTTTTTATCACAGGACAAGAAATCAGCCCTCAACAACTTAACCGGCGAAAAATATTTTTTCGAAAAAATCCCTAAGCCCCGGGGTCACAATTTCAGCAAAAACCTGACTTTTGGCAATTCACTCAAAAATGGTGCCAGCACGTTGCAAAGACTCCCCTGAAAGCTTTGGCGATGGAAACAGAAGGCTTTTTATCACAGGACAAGAAATCAGCCCTCAACAACTTAACCGGCGGAAAATATTTTTTTGAAAATATCCCTAAGCCCCGGGGTCACAATTTCAGCAAAAATCTGACTTTTGGCAATTCACTCAAAAATGGTGCCAACCGGTTGCAAATGCTCCCCTGAAAGCTTTGACGATGGAAACAGAAGGCTTTTTATCACAGGACAAGAAATAAGCCCTCGAAAACCTAACCTGCGGAAAATATTTTTTTGAAAAAATCCCTAAGCCCCGGGGTCACAATTTCAGCAAAAATCTGACTTTTGGCAATTCACTCAAAAATCGTGCTAGCAGGTTGCAAATGCTCCCCTGAAAGGTTTGGCTATGGAAACAGAAGGCTTTTTATCACAGGACAAGAAATAAGCCCTCGAAAACCTAACCTGCGAAACTTTTTTTTTGAAAAAATCCCTAAGCCCCGGGGTCACAATTTCAGCAAAAATCTGACTTTTGGCAATTCACTCAAAAATGGTGCTAACCAGTTGCAAATGCTCCCAAGAAAGGTTTGGCGATGGAAACAGAAGGCTTTTTATCACAGGAGAAGAAATCAGCCCTCAACAACTTAACCGGCGGAAAATATTTTTTTGAAAAAATCCCTAAGCCCCGGGGTCACAATTTCAGCAAAAATCTGACTTTTGGCAATTCACTCAAAAATGGTGCCAACCGGTTGCAAATGCTCCCCTGAAAGGTTTGGCAGTCAAAACAGAAGGCTTTTTATCACAGGACAAGACATCAGCCCTCAACAACTTAACCGGCGGAAAATATTTTTTTGAAAAAATCCCTAAGCCCCGAGGTCACAATTTCAGCAAAAATCTGACTTTTGGCAATTCACTCAAAAATGGTGCCAGCAGTTTGCAACGGCTCCCCTGAAAGCTTTCGCGGTGGAAACAGAAGGCTTTTTATCACAGGACAAGAAATCAGCTCTCGAAAACCTAACCTGCGGAAAATGTTTTTTTGAAAAAATCCCTAAGCCCCGGGGTCAGAATTTCAGCAAAAATCTGACTTTTGGCAATTCACTGAAAAATGGTGCCAGCACGTTGCAAATGCTCCCCTGAAAGCTTTGGCAGTCGAAACAGAAGGCTTTTTATCACAGGACAAGAAATCAGCCCTCAACAACTTAACCGGCGGAAAATATTTTTTTGAAAAAATCCCTAAGCCCCGGGGTCACAATTTCAGCAAAAATCTGACTTTTGGCAATTCACTCAAAAATGGTGCCAACCGGTTGCAAATGCTCCCCTGAAAGGTTTGGCAGTCAAAACAGAAGGCTTTTTATCACAGGACAAGAAATCAGCCCGCAACAACTTAACCGGCGGAAAATATTTTTTTGAAAAAATCCCTAAGGCCCGGGGTCACAATTTCAGCAAAAATCTGACTTTTGGCAATTCACTCAAAAATGGTGCCAACCGGTTGCAAATGCTCCCCTGAAAGGTTTGGCAGTCAAAACAGAAGGCTTTTTATCACAGGACAAGAAATCAGCCCTCAACAACTTAACCGGCGGAAAATATTTTTTTGAAAAAATCCCTAAGCCCCGGGGTCACAATTTCAGCAAAAATCTGACTTTTGGCAATTCACTCAAAAATGGTGCCAGCACGTTGCAAAGGCTTCCCTGAAAGCTTTGGCTATGGAAACAGAAGGCTTTTTATCACAGGACAAGAAATAAGCCCTCGAAAACCTAACCTGTGGAAAATATTTTTTTGGAAAAATCCCTAAGCCCCGGGGTCACAATTTCAGCAAAAATCTGACTTTTGGCAATTCACTCAAAAATGGTGCCAGCACTTTGCAAAGGCTTCCCTGAAAGCTTTGGCTATGGAAACAGAAGGCTTTTTATCACAGGACAAGAAATCAGCCCTCAACAACTTAACCGGCGGAAAATATTTTTTTGAAAAAATCCCTAAGGCCCGGGGTCACAATTTCAGCAAAAATCTGACTTTTGGCAATTCACTCAAAAATGGTGCCAGTAGGTTGCAAAGGCTCCCCTGAAAGCTTTCGCGATGGAAACAGAAGGCTTTTTATCACAGGGCAAGAAATCAGCCCTCGAAAACCTAACCTGCGGAAAATGTTTTTTTGAAAAAATCCCTAAGCCCCGGGGTCAGAATTTCAGCAAAAATCTGACTTTTGGCAATTCACTGAAAAATGGTGCCAGCACGTTGCAAATGCTCCCCTGAAAGCTTTGGAAGTCGAAACAGAAGGCTTTTTATCACAGGACAAGAAATCAGCCCTCAACAACTTAACCGGCGGAAAATATTTTTTTGAAAAAATCCCTAAGCCCCGGGGTCACAATTTCAGCAAAAATCTGACTTTTGGCAATTCACTCAAAAATGGTGCCAACCGGTTGCAAATGCTCCCCTGAAAGGTTTGGCAGTCAAAACAGAAGGCTTTTTATTACAGGACAAGAAATCAGCCCTCAACAACTTAACCGGCGGAAAATATTTTTTTGAAAAAATCCCTAAGGCCCGGGGTCACAATTTCAGCAAAAATCTGACTTTTGGCAATTCACTCAAAAATGGTGCCAACCGGTTGCAAATGCTCCCCTGAAAGGTTTGGCAGTCAAAACAGAAGGCTTTTTATCACAGGACAAGAAATCAGCCCTCAACAACTTAACCGGCGGAAAATATTTTTTTGAAAAAACCCCTAAGCCCCGGGGTCACAATTTCAGCAAAAATCTGACTTTTGGCAATTCACTCAAAAATGGTGCCAGCACGTTGCAAAGGCTTCCCTGAAAGATTTGGCTATGGAAACAGAAGGCTTTTTATCACAGGACAAGAAATAAGCCCTCAACAACTTAACCGGCGGAAAATATTTTTTTGAAAAAACCCCTAAGCCCCGGGGTCACAATTTCAGCAAAAATCTGACTTTTGGCAATTCACTCAAAAATGGTGCCAGCACGTTGCAAAGGCTTCCCTGAAAGATTTGGCTATGGAAACAGAAGGCTTTTTATCACAGGACAAGAAATAAGCCCTCGAAAACCTAACCTGTGGAAAATATTTTTTTAAAAAAATCCCTAAGCCCCGGGGTCACAATTTCAGCAAAAATCTGACTTTTGGCAATTCACTCAAAAATGGTGCCAGCACTTTGCAAAGGCTTGCCTGAAAGCTTTGGCTATGGAAACAGAAGGCTTTTTATCACAGGACAAGAAATCAGCCCTCAACAACTTAACCGGCGGAAAATTTTTTTTTGAAAAAATCCCTAAGGCCCGGGGTCACAATTTCAGCAAAAATCTGACTTTTGGCAATTCACTCAAAAATGGTGCCAGTAGGTTGCAAAGGCTCCCCTGAAAGCTTTCGCGATGGAAACAGAAGGCTTTTTATCACAGGACAAGAAATCAGCCCTCGAAAACCTAACCTGCGGAAAATGTTTTTTTGAAAAAATCCCTAAGCCCCGGGGTCAGAATTTCAGCAAAAATCTGACTTTTGGCAATTCACTGAAAAATGGTGCCAGCACGTTGCAAATGCTCCCCTGAAAGCTTTGGCAGTCGAAACAGAAGGCTTTTTATCACAGGACAAGAAATCAGCCCTCAACAACTTAACCGGCGGAAAATATTTTTTTGAAAATATCCCTAAGCCCCGGGGTCACAATTTCAGCAAAAATCTGACTTTTGGCAATTCACTCAAAAATGGTGCCAACCGGTTGCAAATGCTCCCCTGAAAGGTTTGGCAGTCAAAACAGAAGGCTTTTTATCACAGGACAAGAAATCAGCCCTCAACAACTTAACCGGCGGAAAATATTTTTTTGAAAAAATCCCTAAGCCCCGGGGTCACAATTTCAGCAAAAATCTGACTTTTGGCAATTCACTCAAAAATGGTGCCAACCGGTTGCAAATGCTCCCCTGAAAGGTTTGGCAGTCAAAACAGAAGGCTTTTTATCACAGGACAAGAAATCAGCCCTCAACAACTTAACCGGCGGAAAATATTTTTTTGAAAAAATCCCTAAGCCCCGGGGTCACAATTTCAGCAAAAATCTGACTTTTGGCAATTCACTCAAAAATGGTGCCAGCACGTTGCAAAGGCTTCCCTGAAAGCTTTGGCTATGGAAACAGAAGGCTTTTTATCACAGGACAAGAAATAAGCCCTCGAAAACCTAACCTGTGGAAAATATTTTTTTGAAAAAATCCCTAAGCCCCGGGGTCACAATTTCAGCAAAAATCTGACTTTTGGCAATTCACTCAAAAATGGTGCCAGCACGTTGCAAAGGCTTCCCTGAAAGCTTTGGCTATGGAAACAGAAGGCTTTTTATCACAGGACAAGAAATCAGCCCTCAACAACTTAACCGGTGGAAAATATTTTTTTGAAAAAATCCCTAAGCCCCGGGGTCACAATTTCAGCAAAAATCTGACTTTTGGCAATTCACTCAAAAATGGTGGTAGCAGGTTGCAAAGGCTCCCCTGAAAGCTTTGGCGATGGAAACAGAAGGCTTTTTATCACAGGACAAGAAATCAGCCCTCGAAAACCTAACCTGCGGAAAATGTTTTTTTGAAAAAATCCCTAAGCCCCGGGGTCAGAATTTCAGCAAAAATCTGACTTTCGGCAATTCACTGAAAAATGGTGCCAGCACGTTGCAAATGCTCCCCTGAAAGCTTTGGCAGTCGAAACAGAAGGCTTTTTATCACAGGACAAGAAATCAGCCCTCAACAACTTAACCGGCGGAAAATATTTTTTTGAAAAAATCCCTAAGCCCCGGGGTCACAATTTCAGCACAAATCTGACTTTTGGCAATTCACTAAAAAATGGTGCCAACCGGTTGCAAATGCTCCCCTGAAAGCTTTGACGATGGAAACAGAAGGCTTTTGATCACAGGACAAGAAATAAGCCCTCGAAAACCTAACCTGTGGAAAATATTTTTTTGAAAAAATCCCTAAGCCCCGGGGTCACAATTTCATCAAAAATCTGACTTTTGGCAATTCACTCAAAAATGGTGCCAGCACGTTGCAAATGCTCCCCTGAAAGTTTTGGCAGTCAATACAGAAGGCTTTTTATCACAGGACAAGAAATCAGCCCTCAACAACTTAACCGGCGGAAAATATTTTTTTGAAAAAATCCCTAAGCCCCGGCGTCACAATTTCAGCAAAAATCTGACTTTTGGCAATTCACTCAAAAATGGTGCTAACCAGTTGCAAATGCTCCCCGGAAAGGTTTGGCGATGGAAACAGAAGGCTTTTTATCACAGGACAAGAAATCAGCCCTCAACAACTTAACCGGCGGAAAATATTTTTTTGAACAATTCCCTAAGCCCCGGGGTCACAATTTCAGCAAAAATCTGACTTTTGGCAATTCACTCAAAAATGGTGCCAACCGGTTGCAAATGCTCCCCTGAAAGGTTTGGCAGTCAAAACAGAAGACTTTTTATCACAGGACAAGAAATCAGCCCTCAACAACTTAACCGGCGGAAAATATTTTTTTGAAAAAATCCCTAAGCCCCGGGGTCACAATTTCGGCAAAAATCTGACTTTTGGCAATTCACTCAAAAATGGTGCCAGCACGTTGCAAAGGCTTCCCTGAAAGCTTTGGCTATGGAAACAGAAGGCTTTTTATCACAGGACAAGAAATAAGCCCTCGAAAACCTAACCTGTGGAAAATATTTTTTTGAAAAAATCCCTAAGGCCCGGGGTCACAATTTCAGCAAAAATCTGACCTTTGGCAATTCACTCAAAAATGGTGCCAACCAGTTGCAAATGCTCCCCGGAAAGGTTTGGCGATGGAAACAGAAGGCTTTTTATCACAGGACAAGAAATCAGCCCTCAACAACTTGAACGGTGGAAAATATTTTTTTGAAAAAATCCCTAAGCCCCGGGGTCACAATTTCAGCAAAAATCTTACTTTTGGCAATTCACTCTAAAATGGTGCAAACCGGTTGCAAATGCTCCCCTGAAAGGTTTGGCGATGGAAACAGAAGGCTTTTTATCACAGGACAAGAAATCAGCCCTCAACAACTTAACCGGTGGAAAATATTTTTTTGAAAAAATTCCTAAGCCCCGGGGTCACAATTTCAGCAAAAATCTGACTTTTGGCAATTCACTCAAAAATGGTGCCAACCGGTTGCAAATGCTCCCCTGAAAGCTTTGACGATGGAAACAGAAGGCTTTTTATCACAGGACAAGAAATCAGCCCTCAACAACTTAACCGGCGGAAAATATTTTTTTGAAAAAATCCCTAAGCCCCGGGGTCACAATTTCAGCAAAAATCTGACTTTTGGCAATTCACTCAAAAATGGTGCCAGCAGTTTTCAAAGGCTCCCCTGAAAGCTTTCGCGGTGGAAACAGAAGGCTTTTTATCACAGGACAAGAAATCAGCCCTCGAAAACCTAACCTGCAGAAAATGTTTTTTTGAAAAAATCCCTAAGCCCCGGGGTCACAATTTCAGCAAAAATCTGACTTTTGGCAATTCACTGAAAAATGGTGCCAGCACGTTGCAAATGCTCCCCTGAAAGCTTTGGCAGTCGAAACAGAAGGCTTTTTATCACAGGACAAGAAATCAGCCCTCAACAACTTAACCGGCGGAAAATATTTTTTTGAAAAAATCCCTAAGCCCCAGGGTCACAATTTAAGCAAAAATCTGACTTTTGGCAATTCACTCAAAAATGGTGCCAGCACGTTGCAAAGGCTTCCCTGAAAGCTGTGGCTATGGAAACAGAAGGCTTTTTATCACAGGACAAGAAATAAGCCCTCGAAAACCTAACTTGTGGAAAATATTTTTTTGAAAAAATCCCTAAGCCGCGGGGTCACAATTTCAGCAAAAATCTGACTTTTGGAAATTCACTCAAAAATGGTGTCAGCACGTTGCAAAGGCTTCCCTGAAAGCTTTGGTTATGGAAACAGAAGGCTTTTTATCACAGGACAAGAAATCAGCCCTCAACAACTTAACCGGCGGAAAATATTTTTTTGAAAAAATCCCTAAGGCCCGGGGTCACAATTTCAGCAAAAATCTGACTTTTGGCAATTCACTCAAAAATGGTGCCAGTAGGTTGCAAAGGCTCCCCTGAAAGCTTTCACGATGGAAACAGAAGGCTTTTTATCACAGGACAAGAAATCAGCCCTCGAAAACCTAACCTGCGGAAAATGTTTTTTTGAAAAAATCCCTAAGCCCCGGGGTCAGAATTTCAGCAAAAATCTGACTTTTGGCAATTCACTGAAAAATGGTGCCAGCACGTTGCAAATGCTCCCCTGAAAGCTTTGGCAGTCGAAACAGAAGGCTTTTTATCACAGGACAAGAAATCAGCCCTCAACAACTTAACCGGCGGAAAATATTTTTTTGAAAAAATCCCTAAGCCCCGGGGTCACAATTTCAGCAAAAATCTGACTTTTGGCAATTCACTAAAAAATGGTGCCAACCGGTTGCAAATGCTCCCCTGAAAGCTTTGACGATGGAAACAGAAGGCTTTTGATCACAGGACAAGAAATAAGGCCTCGAAAACCTAACCTGCGGAAAATATTTTTTTGAAAAAATCCCTAAGCCCCGGGGTCACAATTTCAGCAAAAATCTGACTTTTGGCAATTCACTCAAAAATGGTGCCAACCGGTTGCAAATGCTCCCCTGAAAGCTTTGGCAGTCGAAACAGAAGGCTTTTTATCACAGGACAAGAAATCAGCCGTCAACAACTTAACCGGCGGAAAATATTTTTTTGAAAAAATCCCTAAGCCCCGGGGTCACAATTTCAGCACAAATCTGACTTTTGGCAATTTACTAAAAAATGGTGCCAACCGGTTGCAAATGCTCCCCTGAAAGCTTTGACGATGGAAACAGAAGGCTTTTGATCACAGGACAAGAAATAAGCCCTCGAAAACCTAACCTGTGGAAAATATTTTTTTGAAAAAATCCCTAAGCCCCGGGGTCACAATTTCATCAAAAATCTGACTTTTGGCAATTCACTCAAAAATGGTGCCAGCACGTTGCAAATGCTCCCCTGAAAGCTTTGGCAGTCAATACAGAAGGCTTTTTATCACAGGACAAGAAATCAGCCCTCAACAACTTAACCGGCGGAAAATATTTTTTTGAAAAAATCCCTAAGCCCCGGCGTCACAATTTCAGCAAAAATCTGACTTTTGGCAATTCACTCAAAAATGGTGCTAACCAGTTGCAAATGCTCCCCGGAAAGGTTTGGCGATGGAAACAGAAGGCTTTTTATCACAGGACAAGAAATCAGCCCTCAACAACTTAACCGGCGGAAAATATTTTTTTGAACAATTCCCTAAGCCCCGGGGTCACAATTTCAGCAAAAATCTGACTTTTGGCAATTCACTCAAAAATGGTGCCAACCGGTTGCAAATGCTCCCCTGAAAGGTTTGGCAGTCAAAACAGAAGACTTTTTATCACAGGACAAGAAATCAGCCCTCAACAACTTAACCGGCGGAAAATATTTTTTTGAAAAAATCCCTAAGCCCCGGGGTCACAATTTCAGCAAAAATCTGACTTTTGGCAATTCACTCAAAAATGGTGCCAGCACGTTGCAAAGGCTTCCCTGAAAGCTTTGGCTATGGAAACAGAAGGCTTTTTATCACAGGACAAGAAATAAGCCCTCGAAAACCTAACCTGTGGAAAATATTTTTTTGAAAAAATCCCTAAGGCCCGGGGTCACAATTTCAGCAAAAATCTTACTTTTGGCAATTCACTCTAAAATGGTGCAAACCGGTTGCAAATGCTCCCCTGAAAGGTTTGGCGATGGAAACAGAAGGCTTTTTATCACAGGACAAGAAATCAGCCCTCAACAACTTAACCGGTGGAAAATATTTTTTTGAAAAAATCCCTAAGCCCCGGGGTCACAATTTCAGCAAAAATCTGACTTTTGGCAATTCACTCAAAAATGGTGCCAACCGGTTGCAAATGCTCCCCTGAAAGCTTTGACGATGGAAACAGAAGGCTTTTTATCACAGGACAAGAAATCAGCCCTCAACAACTTAACCGGCGGAAAATATTTTTTTGAAAAAATCCCTAAGGCCCGGGGTCACAATTTCAGCAAAAATCTTACTTTTGGCAATTCACTCTAAAATGGTGCAAACCGGTTGCAAATGCTCCCCTGAAAGGTTTGGCGATGGAAACAGAAGGCTTTTTATCACAGGACAAGAAATCAGCCCTCGAAAACCTAACCTGCAGAAAATGTTTTTTTGAAAAAATCCCTAAGCCCCGGGGTCAGAATTTCAGCAAAAATCTGACTTTTGGCAATTCACTGAAAAATGGTGCCAGCACGTTGCAAATGCTCCCCTGAAAGCTTTGGCAGTCGAAACAGAAGGCTTTTTATCACAGGACAAGAAATCAGCCCTCAACAACTTAACCGGCGGAAAATATTTTTTTGAAAAAATCCCTAAGCCCCGGGGTCACAATTTCAGCAAAAATCTGACTTTTGGCAATTCACTCAAAAATGGTGCCAGCACGTTGCAAAGGCTTCCCTGAAAGCTTTGGCTATGGAAACAGAAGGCTTTTTATCACAGGACAAGAAATAAGCCCTCGAAAACCTAACCTGTGGAAAATATTTTTTTGAAAAAATCCCTAAGCCCCGGGGTCACAATTTCAGCAAAAATCTGACTTTTGGCAATTCACTCAAAAATGGTGCCAGCACGTTGCAAAGGCTTCCCTGAAAGCTTTGGCTATGGAAACAGAAGGCTTTTTATCACAGGACAAGAAAGAAGCCCTCGAAAACCTAACCTGTGGAAAATATTTTTTTGAAAAAATCCCTAAGCCCCGGGGTCAGAATTTCAGCAAAAATCTGACTTTTGGCAATTCACTCAAAAATGGTGCCAACCGGTTGCAAATGCTCCCCTGAAAGCTTTGACGATGGAAACAGAAGGCTTTTTATCACAGGACAAGAAATCAGCCCTCAACAACTTAACCGGCGGAAAATATTTTTTTGAAAAAATCCCTAAGCCCCGGGGTCACAATTTCAGCAAAAATCTGACTTTTGGCAATTCACTCAAAAATGGTGCCAGCAGTTTGCAAAGGCTCCCCTGAAAGCTTTCGCGGTGGAAACAGAAGGCTTTTTATCACAGGAAAAGAAATCAGCCCTCGAAAACCTAACCTGCGGAAAATGTTTTTTTGAAAAAATCCCTAAGCCCCGGGGTCAGAATTTCAGCAAAAATCTGACTTTTGGCAATTCACTGAAAAATGGTGCCAGCACGTTGCAAATGCTCCCCTGAAAGCTTTGGCAGTCGAAACAGAAGGCTTTTTATCACAGGACAAGAAATCAGCCCTCAACAACTTAACCGGCGGAAAATATTTTTTTGAAAAAATCCCTAAGCCCCGGGGTCACAATTTAAGCAAAAATCTGACTTTTGGCAATTCACTCAAAAATGGTGCCAGCACGTTGCAAAGGCTTCCCTGAAAGCTTTGGCTATGGAAACAGAAGGCTTTTTATCACAGGACAAGAAATAAGCCCTCGAAAACCTAACCTGTGGAAAATATTTTTTTGAAAAAATCCCTAAGCCCCGGGGTCACAATTTCAGCAAAAATCTGACTTTTGGCAATTCACTCAAAAATGGTGCCAGCACGTTGCAAAGGCTTCCCTGAAAGCTTTGGCTATGGAAACAGAAGGCTTTTTATCACAGGACAAGAAATCAGCCCTCAACAACTTAACCGGCGGAAAATATTTTTTTGAAAAAATCCCTAAGGCCCGGGGTCACAATTTCAGCAAAAATCTGACTTTTGGCAATTCACTCAAAAATGGTGCCAGTAGGTTGCAAAGGCTCCCCTGAAAGTTTCACGATGGAAACAGAAGGCTTTTTATCACAGGACAAGAAATCAGCCCTCGAAAACCTAACCTGCGGAAAATGTTTTTTTGAAAAAATCCCTAAGCCCCGGGGTCAGAATTTCAGCAAAAATCTGACTTTTGGCAATTCACTGAAAAATGGTGCCAGCACGTTGCAAATGCTCCCCTGAAAGCTTTGGCGATGGAAACAGAAGGCTTTTGATCACAGGACAAGAAATCAGCCCTCAACAACTTAACCGGCGGAAAATATTTTTTTGAACAATTCCCTAAGCCCCGGGGTCACAATTTCAGCACAAATCTGACTTTTGGCAATTCACTAAAAAATGGTGCCAACCGGTTGCAAATGCTCCCCTGAAAGCTTTGACGATGGAAACAGAAGGCTTTTGATCACAGGACAAGAAATAAGCCCTCGAAAACCTAACCTGCGGAAAATATTTTTTTGAAAAAATCCCTAAGCCCCGGGGTCACAATTTCAGCAAAAATCTGACTTTTGGCAATTCACTCAAAAATGGTGCCAACCGGTTGCAAATGCTCCCCTGAAAGCTTTGGCTATGGAAACAGAAGGCTTTTTATCACAGGACAAGAAATAAGCCCTCGAAAACCTAACCTGTGGAAAATATTTTTTTGAAAAAATCCCTAAGGCCCGGGGTCACAATTTCAGCAAAAATCTTACTTTTGGCAATTCACTCTAAAATGGTGCAAACCGGTTGCAAATGCTCCCCTGAAAGGTTTGGCGATGGAAACAGAAGGCTTTTTATCACAGGACAAGAAATCAGCCCTCAACAACTTAACCGGTGGAAAATATTTTTTTGAAAAAATCCCTAAGCCCCAGGGTCACAATTTCAGCAAAAATCTGACTTTTCGCAATTCACTCAAAAATGGTCCCAACCGGTTGCAAATGCTCCCCTGAAAGCTTTGACGATGGAAACAGAAGGCTTTTTATCACAGGACAAGAAATCAGCCCTCGAAAACCTAACCTGCAGAAAATGTTTTTTTGAAAAAATCCCTAAGCCCCGGGGTCAGAATTTCAGCAAAAATCTGACTTTTGGCAATTCACTGAAAAATGGTGCCAGCACGTTGCAAATGCTCCCCTGAAAGCTTTGGCAGTCGAAACAGAAGGCTTTTTATCACAGGACAAGAAATCAGCCCTCAACAACTTAACCGGCGGAAAATATTTTTTTGAAAAAATCCCTAAGCCCCGGGGTCACAATTTAAGCAAAAATCTGACTTTTGGCAATTCACTCAAAAATGGTGCCAGCACGTTGCAAAGGCTTCCCTGAAAGCTTTGGCTATGGAAACAGAAGGCTTTTTATCACAGGACAAGAAATAAGCCCTCGAAAACCTAACCTGTGGAAAATATTTTTTTGAAAAAATCCCTAAGCCCCGGGGTCACAATTTCAGCAAAAATCTGACTTTTGGCAATTCACTCAAAAATGGTGCCAGCACGTTGCAAAGGCTTCCCTGAAAGCTTTGGCTATGGAAACAGAAGGCTTTTTATCACAGGACAAGAAATCAGCCCTCAACAACTTAACCGGCGGAAAATATTTTTTTGAAAAAATCCCTAAGGCCCGGGGTCACAATTTCAGCAAAAATCTGACTTTTGGCAATTCACTCAAAAATGGTGCCAGTAGGTTGCAAAGGCTCCCCTGAAAGCTTTCACGATGGAAACAGAAGGCTTTTTATCACAGGACAAGAAATCAGCCCTCGAAAACCTAACCTGCGGAAAATGTTTTTTTGAAAAAATCCCTAAGCCCCGGGGTCAGAATTTCAGCAAAAATCTGACTTTTGGCAATTCACTGAAAAATGGTGCCAGCACGTTGCAAATGCTCCCCTGAAAGCTTTGGCAGTCGAAACAGAAGGCTTTTTATCACAGGACAAGAAATCAGCCCTCAACAACTTAACCGGCGGAAAATATTTTTTTGAAAAAATCCCTAAGCCCCGGGGTCACAATTTCAGCACAAATCTGACTTTTGGCAATTCACTAAAAAATGGTGCCAACCGGTTGCAAATGCTCCCCTGAAAGCTTTGGCGATGGAAACAGAAGGCTTTTGATCACAGGACAAGAAATCAGCCCTCAACAACTTAACCGGCGGAAAATATTTTTTTGAACAATTCCCTAAGCCCCGGGGTCACAATTTCAGCAAAAATCTGACTTTTGGCAATTCACTCAAAAATGGTGCCAACCGGTTGCAAATGCTCCCCTGAAAGGTTTGGCAGTCAAAACAGAAGACTTTTTATCACAGGACAAGAAATCAGCCCTCAACAACTTAACCGGCGGAAAATATTTTTTTGAAAAAATCCCTAAGCCCCGGGGTCACAATTTCAGCAAAAATCTGACTTTTGGCAATTCACTCAAAAATGGTGCCAGCACGTTGCAAAGGCTTCCCTGAAAGCTTTGGCTATGGAAACAGAAGGCTTTTTATCACAGGACAAGAAATAAGCCCTCGAAAACCTAACCTGTGGAAAATATTTTTTTGAAAAAATCCCTAAGCCCCGGGGTCAGAATTTCAGCAAAAATCTGACTTTTGGCAATTCACTCAAAAATGGTGCCAACCGGTTGCAAATGCTCCCCTGAAAGCTTTGACGATGGAAACAGAAGGCTTTTTATCACAGGACAAGAAATCAGCCCTCAACAACTTAACCGGCGGAAAATATTTTTTTGAAAAAATCCCTAAGCCCCGGGGTCACAATTTCAGCAAAAATCTGACTTTTGGCAATTCACTCAAAAATGGTGCCAGCAGTTTGCAAAGGCTCCCCTGAAAGCTTTCGCGGTGGAAACAGAAGGCTTTTTATCACAGGACAAGAAATCAGCCCTCGAAAACCTAACCTGCGGAAAATGTTTTTTTGAAAAAATCCCTAAGCCCCGGGGTCAGAATTTCAGCAAAAATCTGACTTTTGGCAATTCACTGAAAAATGGTGCCAGCACGTTGCAAATGCTCCCCTGAAAGCTTTGGCAGTCGAAACAGAAGGCTTTTTATCACAGGACAAGAAATCAGCCCTCAACAACTTAACCGGCGGAAAATATTTTTTTGAAAAAATCCCTAAGCCCCGGGGTCAGAATTTCAGCAAAAATCTGACTTTTGGCAATTCACTGAAAAATGGTGCCAGCACGTTGCAAATGCTCCCCTGAAAGCTTTTTATCACAGGACAAGAAATCAGCCCTCAACAATTTAACCGGCGGAAAATATTTTTTTGAAAAAATCCCTATGCCCCGGGGTCACAATTTCAGCACAAATCTGACTTTTGGCAATTCACTAAAAAATGGTGCCAACCGGTTGCAAATGCTCCCCTGAAAGCTTTGACGATGGAAACAGAAGGCTTTTGATCACAGGACAAGAAATAAGCCCTCGAAAACCTAACCTGCGGAAAATATTTTTTTGAAAAAATCCCTAAGCCCCGGGGTCACAATTTCAGCAAAAATCTGACTTTTGGCAATTCACTCAAAAATGGTGCCAACCGGTTGCAAATGCTCCCCTGAAAGCTTTGGCAGTCGAAACAGAAGGCTTTTTATCACAGGACAAGAAATCAGCCCTCAACAACTTAACCGGCGGAAAATATTTTTTTGAAAAAATCCCTAAGCCCCGGGGTCACAATTTCAGCACAAATCTGACTTTTGGCAATTCACTAAAAAATGGTGCCAACCGGTTGCAAATGCTCCCCTGAAAGCTTTGACGATGGAAACAGAAGGCTTTTGATCACAGGACAAGAAATAAGCCCTCGAAAACCTAACCTGTGGAAAATATTTTTTTGAAAAAATCCCTAAGCCCCGGGGTCACAATTTCATCAAAAATCTGACTTTTGGCAATTCACTCAAAAATGGTGCCAGCACGTTGCAAATGCTCCCCTGAAAGCTTTGGCAGTCAATACAGAAGGCTTTTTATCACAGGACAAGAAATCAGCCCTCAACAACTTAACCGGCGGAAAATATTTTTTTGAAAAAATCCCTAAGCCCCGGCGTCACAATTTCAGCAAAAATCTGACTTTTGGCAATTCACTCAAAAATGGTGCTAACCAGTTGCAAATGCTCCCCGGAAAGGTTTGGCGATGGAAACAGAAGGCTTTTTATCACAGGACAAGAAATCAGCCCTCAACAACTTAACCGGCGGAAAATATTTTTTTGAACAATTCCCTAAGCCCCGGGGTCACAATTTCAGCAAAAATCTGACTTTTGGCAATTCACTCAAAAATGGTGCCAACCGGTTGCAAATGCTCCCCTGAAAGGTTTGGCAGTCAAAACAGAAGACTTTTTATCACAGGACAAGAAATCAGCCCTCAACAACTTAACCGGCGGAAAATATTTTTTTGAAAAAATCCCTAAGCCCCGGGGTCACAATTTCAGCAAAAATCTGACTTTTGGCAATTCACTCAAAAATGGTGCCAGCACGTTGCAAAGGCTTCCCTGAAAGCTTTGGCTATGGAAACAGAAGGCTTTTTATCACAGGACAAGAAATAAGCCCTCGAAAACCTAACCTGTGGAAAATATTTTTTTGAAAAAATCCCTAAGGCCCGGGGTCACAATTTCAGCAAAAATCTTACTTTTGGCAATTCACTCTAAAATGGTGCAAACCGGTTGCAAATGCTCCCCTGAAAGGTTTGGCGATGGAAACAGAAGGCTTTTTATCACAGGACAAGAAATCAGCCCTCAACAACTTAACCGGTGGAAAATATTTTTTTGAAAAAATCCCTAAGCCCCGGGGTCACAATTTCAGCAAAAATCTGACTTTTGGCAATTCACTCAAAAATGGTGCCAACCGGTTGCAAATGCTCCCCTGAAAGCTTTGACGATGGAAACAGAAGGCTTTTTATCACAGGACAAGAAATCAGCCCTCAACAACTTAACCGGCGGAAAATATTTTTTTGAAAAAATCCCTAAGCCCCGGGGTCACAATTTCAGCAAAAATCTGACTTTTGGCAATTCACTCAAAAATGGTGCCAGCAGTTTGCAAAGGCTCCCCTGAAAGCTTTCGCGGTGGAAACAGAAGGCTTTTTATCACAGGACAAGAAATCAGCCCTCGAAAACCTAACCTGCAGAAAATGTTTTTTTGAAAAAATCCCTAAGCCCCGGGGTCAGAATTTCAGCAAAAATCTGACTTTTGGCAATTCACTGAAAAATGGTGCCAGCACGTTGCAAATGCTCCCCTGAAAGCTTTGGCAGTCGAAACAGAAGGCTTTTTATCACAGGACAAGAAATCAGCCCTCAACAACTTAACCGGCGGAAAATATTTTTTTGAAAAAATCCCTAAGCCCCGGGGTCACAATTTAAGCAAAAATCTGACTTTTGGCAATTCACTCAAAAATGGTGCCAGCACGTTGCAAAGGCTTCCCTGAAAGCTTTGGCTATGGAAACAGAAGGCTTTTTATCACAGGACAAGAAATAAGCCCTCGAAAACCTAACCTGTGGAAAATATTTTTTTGAAAAAATCCCTAAGCCCCGGGGTCACAATTTCAGCAAAAATCTGACTTTTGGCAATTCACTCAAAAATGGTGCCAGCACGTTGCAAAGGCTTCCCTGAAAGCTTTGGCTATGGAAACAGAAGGCTTTTTATCACAGGACAAGAAATCAGCCCTCAACAACTTAACCGGCGGAAAATATTTTTTTGAAAAAATCCCTAAGGCCCGGGGTCACAATTTCAGCAAAAATCTGACTTTTGGCAATTCACTCAAAAATGGTGCCAGTAGGTTGCAAAGGCTCCCCTGAAAGTTTCACGATGGAAACAGAAGGCTTTTTATCACAGGACAAGAAATCAGCCCTCGAAAACCTAACCTGCGGAAAATATTTTTTTGAAAAAATCCCTAAGCCCCGGGGTCACAATTTCAGCACAAATCTGACTTTTGGCAATTCACTAAAAAATGGTGCCAACCGGTTGCAAATGCTCCCCTGAAAGCTTTGGCGATGGAAACAGAAGGCTTTTGATCACAGGACAAGAAATCAGCCCTCAACAACTTAACCGGCGGAAAATATTTTTTTGAACAATTCCCTAAGCCCCGGGGTCACAATTTCAGCAAAAATCTGACTTTTGGCAATTCACTCAAAAATGGTGCCAACCGGTTGCAAATGCTCCCCTGAAAGGTTTGGCAGTCAAAACAGAAGACTTTTTATCACAGGACAAGAAATCAGCCCTCAACAACTTAACCGGCGGAAAATATTTTTTTGAAAAAATCCCTAAGCCCCGGGGTCACAATTTCAGCAAAAATCTGACTTTTGGCAATTCACTCAAAAATGGTGCCAGCACGTTGCAAAGGCTTCCCTGAAAGCTTTGGCTATGGAAACAGAAGGCTTTTTATCACAGGACAAGAAATAAGCCCTCGAAAACCTAACCTGTGGAAAATATTTTTTTGAAAAAATCCCTAAGCCCCGGGTCAGAATTTCAGCAAAAATCTGAGTTTTGGCAATTCACTCAAAAATGGTGCCAACCGGTTGCAAATGCTCCCCTGAAAGCTTTGACGATGGAAACAGAAGGCTTTTTATCACAGGACAAGAAATCAGCCCTCAACAACTTAACCGGCGGAAAATATTTTTTTGAAAAAATCCCTAAGCCCCGGGGTCACAATTTCAGCAAAAATCTGACTTTTGGCAATTCACTCAAAAATGGTGCCAGTAGGTTGCAAAGGCTCCCCTGAAAGCTTTCGCGATGGAAACAGAAGGCTTTTTATCACAGGACAAGAAAACAGCCCTCGAAAACCTAACCTGCGGAAAATATTTTTTTGAAAAAATCCCTAAGCCCCGGGGTCAGAATTTCAGCAAAAATCTGACTTTTGGCAATTCACTGAAAAATGGTGCCAGCACGTTGCAAATGCTCCCCTGAAAGCTTTGGCAGTCGAAACAGAAGGCTTTTTATCACAGGACAAGAAATCAGCCCTCAACAACTTAACCGGCGGAAAATATTTTTTTGAAAAAATCCCTAAGGCCCGGGGTCACAATTTCAGCAAAAATCTGACTTTTGGCAATTCACTCAAAAATGGTGCCAGTAGGTTGCAAAGGCTCCCCTGAAAGCTTTCGCGATGGAAACAGAAGGCTTTTTATCACAGGACAAGAAAACAGCCCTCGAAAACCTAACCTGCGGAAAATATTTTTTTGAAAAAATCCCTAAGCCCCGGGGTCAGAATTTCAGCAAAAATCTGACTTTTGGCAATTCACTGAAAAATGGTGCCAGCACGTTGCAAATGCTCCCCTGAAAGCTTTGGCAGTCGAAACAGAAGGCTTTTTATCACAGGACAAGAAATCAGCCCTCAACAACTTAACCGGCGGAAAATATTTTTTTGAAAAAATCCCTAAGCCCCGGGGTCACAATTTCAGCACAAATCTGACTTTTGGCAATTCACTAAAAAATGGTGCCAACCGGTTGCAAATGCTCCCCTGAAAGCTTTGACGATGGAAACAGAAGGCTTTTGATCACAGGACAAGAAATAAGCCCTCGAAAACCTAACCTGCGGAAAATATTTTTTTGAAAAAATCCCTAAGCCCCGGGGTCACAATTTCAGCAAAAATCTGACTTTTGGCAATTCACTCAAAAATGGTGCCAACCGGTTGCAAATGCTCCCCTGAAAGGTTTGTCAGTCAAAACAGAAGGCTTTTTATCACAGGACAAGAAATCAGCCCTCAACAACTTAACCGGCGGAAAATATTTTTTTGAAAAAATCCCTAAGCCCCGGGGTCACAATTTCAGCAAAAATCTGACTTTTGGCAATTCACTCAAAAATGGTGCCAGCAGGTTGCAAAGGCTTCCCTGAAAGCTTTGGCTATGGAAACAGAAGGCTTTTTATCACAGGACAAGAAATAAGCCCTCGAAAACCTAACCTGTGGAAAATATTTTTTTGAAAAAATCAATAAGCCCCGGGGTCACAATTTCATCAAAAATCTGACTTTTGGCAATTCACTCAAAAATGGTGCCAGCACGTTGCAAATGCTCCCCTGAAAGCTTTGGCAGTCGAAACAGAAGGCTTTTTATCACAGGACAAGAAATCAGCCCTCAACAACTTAACCGGCGGAAAATATTTTTTTGAAAAAATCCCTAAGCCCCGGCGTCACAATTTCAGCAAAAATCTGACTTTTGGCAATTCACTCAAAAATGGTGCCAACCGGTTGCAAATGCTCCCCTGAAAGGTTTGGCAGTCGAAACAGAAGGCTTTTTATCACAGAACAAGAAATCAGCCCTCAACAACTTAACCGGCGGAAAATATTTTTTTGAAAAAATCCCTAAGCCCCGGGGTCACAATTTCAGCATAAATCTGACTTTTGGCAATTCACTCAAAAATGGTGCCAACCGGTTGCAAATGCTCCCCTGAAAGCTTTGACGATGGAAACAGAAGGGTTTTTATCACAGGACAAGAAATAAGCCCTCGAAAACCTAACCTGCGGAAAATATTTTTTTGAAAAAATCCCTAAGCCCCGGGGTCACAATTTCAGCAAAAATCTGACTTTTGGCAATTCACTCAAAAATCGTCCTAGCAGGTTGCAAAGGCTCCCCTGAAAGCTTTGGCTATGGAAACAGAAGGCTTTTTATCACAGGACAAGAAATAAGCCCTCGAAAACCTAACCTGCGAAATTTTTTTTTTGAAAAAATCCCTAAGCCCCGGGGTCACAATTTCAGCAAAAATCTGACTTTTGGCAATTCACTCAAAAATGGTGCTAACCAGTTGCAAATGCTCCCCGGAAAGGTTAGGCGATGGAAACAGAAGGCTTTTTATCACGGGACAAGAAATCAGCCCTCAACAACTTAACCGGCGGAAAATATTTTTTTGAAAATATCCCTAAGCCCCGGGGTCACAATTTCAGCAAAAATCTGACTTTTGGCAATTCACTCAAAAATGGTGCCAACCGGTTGCAAATGCTCCCCTGAAAGGTTTGGCAGTCGAAACAGAAGGCTTTTTATCACAGGACAAGAAATCAGCCCTCAACAACTTAACCGGCGGAAAATATTTTTTTGAAAAAATCCCTAAGCCCCGGGGTCACAATTTCAGCAAAAATCAGACTTTTGGCAATTCACTCAAAAATGGTGCCTGCAGGTTGCAAAGGCTCCCCTGAAAGCTTTCGCGGTGGAAACAGAAGGCTTTTTATCACAGGAAAAGAAATCAGCCCTCGAAAACCTAATCTGCGGAAAATGTTTTTTGAAAAAATCCCTAAGCCCCGGGGTCAGAATTTCAGCAAAAATCTGACTTTTGGCAATTCACTGAAAATTGGTGCCAGCACGTTGCAAATGCTCCCCTGAAAGCTTTGGCAGTCAAAACAGAAGGCTTTTTATCGCAGGACAAGAAATCAGCCCTCAACAACTTAACCGGCGGAAAATATTTTTTTGAAAAATTCCCTAAGCCCCGGGGTCACAATTTCAGCAAAAATCTGACTTTTGGCAATTCACTCAAAAATGGTGCCAGCACGTTGCAAATGCTCCCCTGAAAGCTTTGGCAGTCGAAACAGAAGGCTTTTTATCACAGGACAAGAAATCAGCCCTCAACAACTTAACCGGCGGAAAATATTTTTTTGAAAAAATCCCTAAGCCCCGGGGTCACAATTTAAGCAAAAATCTGACTTTTGGCAATTCACTCAAAAATGGTGCCAGCACGTTGCAAAGGCTTCCCTGAAAGCTTTGGCTATGGAAACAGAAGGCTTTTTATCACAGGACAAGAAATAAGCCCTCGAAAACCTAACCTGTGGAAAATATTTTTTTGAAAAAATCCCTAAGCCCCGGGGTCACAATTTCAGCAAAAATCTGACTTTTGGCAATTCACTCAAAAATGGTGCCTGCAGGTTGCAAAGGCTCCCCTGAAAGCTTTCGCGGTGGAAACAGAAGGCTTTTTATCACAGGAAAAGAAATCAGCCCTCGAAAACCTAATCTGCGGAAAATGTTTTTTTGAAAAAATCCCTAAGCCCCGGGGTCACAATTTCAGCAAAAATCTGACTTTTGGCAATTCACTCAAAAATGGTGCCAACCGGTTGCAAATGCTCCCCTGAAAGCTTTGACGATGGAAACAGAAGGCTTTTTATCACAGGACAAGAAATAAGCCCTCGAAAACCTAACCTGCGGAAAATGTTTTTTTGAAAAAATCCCTAAGCCCCGGGGTCAGAATTTCAGCAAAAATCTGACTTTTGGCAATTCACTGAAAAATGGTGCCAGCACGTTGCAAATGCTCCCCTGAAAGCTTTGGCAGTCGAAACAGAAGGCTTTTTATCACAGGACAAGAAATCAGCCCTCAACAACTTAACCGGCGGAAAATATTTTTTTGAAAAAATCCCTAAGCCCCGGGGTCACAATTTCAGCACAAATCTGACTTTTGGCAATTCACTAAAAAATGGTGCCAACCGGTTGCAAATGCTCCCCTGAAAGCTTTGACGATGGAAACAGAAGGCTTTTGATCACAGGACAAGAAATAAGCCCTCGAAAACCTAACCTGCGGAAAATATTTTTTTGAAAAAATCCCTAAGCCCCGGGGTCACAATTTCAGCAAAAATCTGACTTTTGGCAATTCACTCAAAAATGGTGCCAACCGGTTGCAAATGCTCCCCTGAAAGGTTTGTCAGTCAAAACAGAAGGCTTTTTATCACAGGACAAGAAATCAGCCCTCAACAACTTAACCGGCGGAAAATATTTTTTTGAAAAAATCCCCAAGCCCCGGGGTCACAATTTCAGCAAAAATCTGACTTTTGGCAATTCACTCAAAAATGGTGCCAGCAGGTTGCAAAGGCTTCCCTGAAAGCTTTGGCTATGGAAACAGAAGGCTTTTTATCACAGGACAAGAAATAAGCCCTCGAAAACCTAACCTGTGGAAAATATTTTTTTTCAAAAAATCAATAAGCCCCGGGGTCACAATTTCATCAAAAATCTGACTTTTGGCAATTCACTCAAAAATGGTGCCAGCACGTTGCAAATGCTCCCCTGAAAGCTTTGGCAGTCGAAACAGAAGGCTTTTTATCACAGGACAAGAAATCAGCCCTCAACAACTTAACCGGCGGAAAATATTTTTTTGAAAAAATCCCTAAGCCCCGGCGTCACAATTTCAGCAAAAATCTGACTTTTGGCAATTCACTCAAAAATGGTGCCAACCGGTTGCAAATGCTCCCCTGAAAGGTTTGGCAGTCGAAACAGAAGGCTTTTTATCACAGAACAAGAAATCAGCCCTCAACAACTTAACCGGCGGAAAATATTTTTTTGAAAAAATCCCTAAGCCCCGGGGTCACAATTTCAGCATAAATCTGACTTTTGGCAATTCACTCAAAAATGGTGCCAACCGGTTGCAAATGCTCCCCTGAAAGCTTTGACGATGGAAACAGAAGGGTTTTTATCACAGCTCAAGAAATAAGCCCTCGAAAACCTAACCTGCGGAAAATATTTTTTTGAAAAAATCCCTAAGCCCCGGGGTCACAATTTCAGCAAAAATCTGACTTTTGGCAATTCACTCAAAAATCGTCCTAGCAGGTTGCAAAGGCTCCCCTGAAAGCTTTGGCTATGGAAACAGAAGGCTTTTTATCACAGGACAAGAAATAAGCCCTCGAAAACCTAACCTGCGAAATTTTTTTTTTAAAAAAATCCCTAAGCCCCGGGGTCACAATTTCAGCAAAAATCTGACTTTTGGCAATTCACTCAAAAATGGTGGTAACCAGTTGCAAATGCTCCCCGGAAAGGTTTGGCGATGGAAACAGAAGGCTTTTTATCACAGGACAAGAAATCAGCCCTCAACAACTTAACCGGCGGAAAATATTTTTTTGAAAATATCCCTAAGCCCCGGGGTCACAATTTCAGCAAAAATCTGACTTTTGGCAATTCACTCAAAAATGGTGCCAACCGGTTGCAAATGCTCCCCTGAAAGGTTTGGCAGTCGAAACAGAAGGCTTTTTATCACAGGACAAGAAATCAGCCCTCAACAACTTAACCGGCGGAAAATATTTTTTTGAAAAAATCCCTAAGCCCCGGGGTCACAATTTCAGCAAAAATCAGACTTTTGGCAATTCACTCAAAAATGGTGCCTGCAGGTTGCAAAGGCTCCCCTGAAAGCTTTCGCGGTGGAAACAGAAGGCTTTTTATCACAGGAAAAGAAATCAGCCCTCGAAAACCTAATCTGCGGAAAATGTTTTTTGAAAAAATCCCTAAGCCCCGGGGTCAGAATTTCAGCAAAAATCTGACTTTTGGCAATTCACTGAAAAATGGTGCCAGCACGTTGCAAATGCTCCCCTGAAAGCTTTGGCAGTCAAAACAGAAGGCTTTTTATCGCAGGACAAGAAATCAGCCCTCAACAACTTAACCGGCGGAAAATATTTTTTTGAAAAATTCCCTAAGCCCCGGGGTCACAATTTCAGCAAAAATCTGACTTTTGGCAATTCACTCAAAAATGGTGCCAGCACGTTGCAAATGCTCCCCTGAAAGCTTTGGCAGTCGAAACAGAAGGCTTTTTATCACAGGACAAGAAATCAGCCCTCAACAACTTAACCGGCGGAAAATATTTTTTTGAAAAAATCCCTAAGCCCCGGGGTCACAATTTAAGCAAAAATCTGACTTTTGGCAATTCACTCAAAAATGGTGCCAGCACGTTGCAAAGGCTTCCCTGAAAGCTTTGGCTATGGAAACAGAAGGCTTTTTATCACAGGACAAGAAATAAGCCCTCGAAAACCTAACCTGTGGAAAATATTTTTTTGAAAAAATCCCTAAGCCCCGGGGTCACAATTTCAGCAAAAATCTGACTTTTGGCAATTCACTCAAAAATGGTGCCAGCACGTTGCAAAGGCTTCCCTGAAAGCTTTGGCTATGGAAACAGAAGGCTTTTTATCACAGGACAAGAAATCAGCCCTCAACAACTTAACCGGCGGAAAATATTTTTTTGAAAAAATCCCTAAGCCCCGGGGTCACAATTTCAGCAAAAATCTGACTTTTGGCAATTCACTCAAAAATGGTGCCAGTAGGTTGCAAAGGCTCCCCTGAAAGCTTTCGCGATGGAAACAGAAGGCTTTTTATCACAGGACAAGAAATCAGCCCTCGAAAACCTAACCTGCGGAAAATGTTTTTTTGAAAAAATCCCTAAGCCCCGGGGTCAGAATTTCAGCAAAAATCTGACTTTTGGCAATTCACTGAAAAATGGTGCCAGCACGTTGCAAATGCTCCCCTGAAAGCTTTGGCAGTCGAAACAGAAGGCTTTTTATCACCGGACAAGAAATCAGCCCTCAACAACTTAACCGGCGGAAAATATTTTTTTGAAAAAATCCCTAAGCCCCGGGGTCACAATTTCAGCACAAATCTGACTTTTGGCAATTCACTAAAAAATGGTGCCATCCGGTTGCAAATGCTCCCCTGAAAGCTTTGACAATGGAAACAGAAGGCTTTTGATCACAGGACAAGAAATAAGCCCTCGAAAACCTAAACGGCAGAAAATATTTTTTTGAAAAAATCCCTAAGCCCCGGGGTCACAATTTCAGCAAAAATCAGACTTTTGGCAATTCACTCAAAAATGGTGCCTGCAGGTTGCAAAGGCTCCCCTGAAAGCTTTCGCGGTGGAAACAGAAGGCTTTTTATCACAGGAAAAGAAATCAGCCCTCGAAAACCTAATCTGCGGAAAATGTTTTTTTGAAAAAATCCCTAAGCCCCGGGATCACAATTTCAGCAAAAATCTGACTTTTGGCAATTCACTCAAAAATGGTGCCAACCGGTTGCAAATGCTCCCCTGAAAGTTTTGGCAGTCAAAACAGAAGACTTTTTATCACAGGACAAGAAATCAGCCCTCAACAACTTAACCGGCGGAAAATATTTTTTTGAAAAAATCCCTAAGCCCCGGGGTCACAATTTCAGCAAAAATCTGACTTTTGGCAATTCACTCAAAAATCGTGCTAGCAGGTTGCAAAGGCTCCCCTGAAAGCTTTGGCTATGGAAACAGAAGGCTTTTTATCACAGGACAAGAAATAAGCCCTCGAAAACCTAACCTGCGAAATTTTTTTTTTGAAAAAATCCCTAAGCCCCGGGGTCACAATTTCAGCAAAAATCTGACTTTTGGCAATTCACTCAAAAATGGTGCTAACCAGTTGCAAATGCTCCCCGGAAAGGTTTGGCGATGGAAACAGAAGGCTTTTTATCACAGGACAAGAAATCAGCCCTCAACAACTTAACCGGCGGAAAATATTTTTTTGAAAATATCCCTAAGCCCCGGGGTCACAATTTCAGCAAAAATCTAACTTTTGGCAATTCACTCAAAAATGGTGCCAACCGGTTGCAAATGCTCCCCTGAAAGGTTTGGCAGTCGAAACAGAAGGCTTTTTATCACAGGACAAGAAATCAGCCCTCAACAACTTAACCGGCGGAAAATATTTTTTTGAAAAAATCCCTAAGCCCCGGGGTCACAATTTCAGCAAAAATCAGACTTTTGGCAATTCACTCAAAAATGGTGCCTGCAGGTTGCAAAGGCTCCCCTGAAAGCTTTCGCGGTGGAAACAGAAGGCTTTTTATCACAGGAAAAGAAATCAGCCCTCGAAAACCTAATCTGTGGAAAATTTTTTTTTTAAAAAATCCCTAAGCCCCGGGGTCACAATTTCAGCAAAAATCTGACTTTTGGCAATTCACTGAAAAATGGTGCCAGCACGTTGCAAATGCTCCCCTGAAAGCTTTGGCAGTCGAAACAGAAGGCTTTTTATCGCAGGACAAGAAATCAGCCCTCAACAACTTAACCGGCGGAAAATATTTTTTTGAAAAAATCCCTAAGCCCCGGGGTCACAATTTCAGCAAAAATCTGACTTTTGGCAATTCACTCAAAAATGGTGCCAGCACGTTGCAAAGGCTTCCCTGAAAGCTTTGGCTATGGAAACAGAAGGCTTTTTATCACACGACAAGAAATAAGCCCTCGAAAACCTAACCTGTGGAAAATATTTTTTTGAAAAAATCCCTAAGGCCCGGGGTCACAATTTCAGCAAAAATCTGACCTTTGGCAATTCACTCAAAAATGGTGCCAACCGGTTGCAAATGCTCCCCTGAAAGCTTTGACGATGGAAACAGAAGGCTTTTTATCACAGGACAAGAAATAAGCCCTCGAAAACCTAACCTGCGGAAAATATTTTTTTGAAAAAATCCCTAAGCCCCGGGGTCACAATTTCAGCAAAAATCTGACTTTTGGCAATTCACTCAAAAATCGTGCTAGCAGGTTGCAAAGGCTCCCCTGAAAGGTTTGGCTATGGAAACAGAAGGCTTTTTATCACAGGACAAGAAATAAGCCCTCGAAAACCTAACCTGCGAAACTTTTTTTTTGAAAAAATCCCTAAGCCCCGGGGTCACAATTTCAGCAAAAATCTGACTTTTGGCAATTCACTCAAAAATGGTGCTAACCAGTTGCAAATACTCCCAAGAAAGGTTTGGCGATGGAAACAGAAGGCTTTTTATCACAGGAGAAGAAATCAGCCCTCAACAACTTAACCGGCGGAAAATATTTTTTTGAAAAAATCCCTAAGCCCCGGGGTCACAATTTCAGCAAAAATCTGACTTTTGGCAATTCACTCAAAAATGGTGCCAACCGGTTGCAAATGCTCCCCTGAAAGGTTTGGCAGTCAAAACAGAAGGCTTTTTATCACAGGACAAGAAATCAGCCCTCAACAACTTAACCGGCGGAAAATATTTTTTTGAAAAAATCCCTAAGCCCCGGGGTCACAATTTCAGCAAAAATCTGACTTTTGGCAATTCACTCAAAAATGGTGCCAGCAGTTTGCAAAGGCTCCCCTGAAAGCTTTCGCGGTGGAAACAGAAGGCTTTTTATCACAGGACAAGAAATCAGCCCTCGAAAACCTAACCTGCGGAAAATGTTTTTTTGAAAAAATCCCTAAGCCCCGGGGTCAGAATTTCAGCAAAAATCTGACTTTTGGCAATTCACTGAAAAATGGTGCCAGCACGTTGCAAATGCTCCCCTGAAAGCTTTGGCAGTCGAAACAGAAGGCTTTTTATCACAGGACAAGAAATCAGCCCTCAACAACTTAACCGGCGGAAAATATTTTTTTGAAAAAATCCCTAAGACCCGGGGTCATAATTTCAGCAAAAATCAGACTTTTGGCAATTCACTCAAAAATGGTGCCAACCGGTTGCAAATGCTCCCCTGAAAGGTTTGGCAGTCAAAACAGAAGGCTTTTTATCACAGGACAAGAAATCAGCCCGCAACAACTTAACCGGCGGAAAATATTTTTTTGAAAAAATCCCTAAGCCCCGGGGTCACAATTTCAGCAAAAATCTGACTTTTGGCAATTCACTCAAAAATGGTGCCAACCGCTTGCAAATGCTCCCCTGAAAGGTTTGGCAGTCAAAACAGAAGGCTTTTTATCACAGGACAAGAAATCAGCCCTCAACAACTTAACCGGCGGAAAATATTTTTTTGAAAAAATCCCTAAGCCCCGGGGTCACAATTTCAGCAAAAATCTGACTTTTGGCAATTCACTAAAAAATGGTGCCAGCACGTTGCAAAGGCTTCCCTGAAAGCTTTGGCTATGGAAACAGAAGGCTTTTTATCACAGGACAAGAAATAAGCCATCGAAAACCTAACCTGTGGAAAATATTTTTTTGAAAAAATCCCTAAGCCCCGGGGTCACAATTTCAGCAAAAATCTGACTTTTGGCAATTCACTGAAAAATGGTGCCAGCACTTTGCAAAGGCTTCCCTGAAAGCTTTGGCTATGGAAACAGAAGGCTTTTTATCACAGGACAAGAAATCAGCCCTCAACAACTTAACCGGCGGAAAATATTTTTTTAAAAAAATCCCTAAGGCCCGGGGTCACAATTTCAGCAAAAATCTGACTTTTGGCAATTCACTCAAAAATGGTGCCAGTAGGTTGCAAAGGCTCCCCTGAAAGCTTTCGCGATGGAAACAGAAGGCTTTTTATCACAGGACAAGAAATCAGCCCTCCAAAACCTAACCTGCGGAAAATGTTTTTTTGAAAAAATCCCTAAGCCCCGGGGTCAGAATTTCAGCAAAAATCTGACTTTTGGCAATTCACTGAAAAATGGTGCCAGCACGTTGCAAATGCTCCCCTGAAAGCTTTGGAAGTCGAAACAGAAGGCTTTTTATCACAGGACAAGAAATCAGCCCTCAACAACTTAACCGGCGGAAAATATTTTTTTGAAAAAATCCCTAAGCCCCGGGGTCACAATTTCAGCAAAAATCTGACTTTTGGCAATTCACTCAAAAATGGTGCCAACCGGTTGCAAATGCTCCCCTGAAAGGTTTGGCAGTCAAAACAGAAGGCTTTTTATCACAGGACAAGAAATCAGCCCTCAACAACTTAACCGGCGGAAAATATTTTTTTGAAAAAATCCCTAAGGCCCGGGGTCACAATTTCAGCAAAAATCTGACTTTTGGCAATTCACTCAAAAATGGTGCCAACCGGTTGCAAATGCTCCCCTGAAAGGTTTGGCAGTCAAAACAGAAGGCTTTTTATCACAGGACAAGAAATCAGCCCTCAACAATTTAACCGGCGGAAAATATTTTTTTGAAAAAATCCCTAAGCCCCGGGGTCACAATTTCAGCAAAAATCTGACTTTTGGCAATTCACTCAAAAATGGTGCCAGCAGGTTGCAAAGGCTTCCCTGAAAGCTTTGGCTATGGAAACAGAAGGCTTTTTATCACAGGACAAGAAATAAGCCCTCGAAAACCTAACCTGTGGAAAATATTTTTTTGAAAAAAAAAACTAAGCCCCGGGGTCACAATTTCAGCAAAAATCTGACTTTTGGCAATTCACTCAAAAATGGTGCCAGCACGTTGCAAATGCTCCCCTGAAAGGTTTGGCAGTCGAAACAGAAGGCTTTTTATCACAGGACAAGAAATCAGCCCTCAACAACTTAACCGGCGGAAAATATTTTTTTGAAAAAATCCCTAAGCCCCGGGGTCACAATTTCAGCAAAAATCTGACTTTTGGCAATTCACTCAAAAATGGTGCCAACCGGTTGCAAATGCTCCCCTGAAAGCTTTGACGATGGAAACAGAAGGCTTTTTATCACAGGACAAGAAATAAGCCCTCGAAAACCTAACCTACGGAAAATATTTTTTTGAAAAAATCCCTAAGCCCCGGGGTCACAATTTCAGCAAAAATCTGACTTTTGGCAATTCACTCAAAAATGGTGCCAACCGGTTGCAAATGCTCCCCTGAAAGGTTTGGCAGTCAAAACAGAAGGCTTTTTATCACAGGACAAGAAATCAGCCCTCAACAACTTAACCGGCGGAAAATATTTTTTTGAAAAAATCCCTAAGCCCCGGGGTCACAATTTCAGCAAAAATCTGACTTTTGGCAATTCACTCAAAAATGGTGCCAACCGCTTGCAAATGCTCCCCTGAAAGGTTTGGCAGTCAAAACAGAAGGCTTTTTATCACAGGACAAGAAATCAGCCCTCAACAACTTAACCGGCGGAAAATATTTTTTTGAAAAAATCCCTAAGCCCCGGGGTCACAATTTCAGCAAAAATCTGACTTTTGGCAATTCACTCAAAAATGGTGCCAGCACGTTGCAAAGGCTTCCCTGAAAGCTTTGGCTATGGAAACAGAAGGCTTTTTATCACAGGACAAGAAATAAGCCCTCGAAAACCTAACCTGTGGAAAATATTTTTTTGAAAAAATCCCAAAGCCCCGGGGTCACAATTTCAGCAAAAATCTGACTTTTGGCAATTCACTGAAAAATGGTGCCAGCACTTTGCAAAGGCTTCCCTGAAAGCTTTGGCTATGGAAACAGAAGGCTTTTTATCACAGGACAAGAAATCAGCCCTCAACAACTTAACCGGCGGAAAATATTTTTTTAAAAAAATCCCTAAGGCCCGGGGTCACAATTTCAGCAAAAATCTGACTTTTGGCAATTCTCTCAAAAATGGTGCCAGTAGGTTGCAAATGCTCCCCTGAAAGCTTTCGTGATGGAAACAGAAGGCTTTTTATCACAGGACAAGAAATCAGCCCTCGAAAACCTAACCTGCGGAAAATGTTTTTTTGAAAAAATCCCTAAGCCCCGGGGTCAGAATTTCAGCAAAAATCTGACTTTTGGCAATTCACTGAAAAATGGTGCCAGCACGTTGCAAATGCTCCCCTGAAAGCTTTGGAAGTCGAAACAGAAGGCTTTTTATCACAGGACAAGAAATCAGCCCTCAACAACTTAACCGGCGGAAAATATTTTTTTGAAAAAATCCCTAAGCCCCGGGGTCACAATTTCAGCAAAAATCTGACTTTTGGCAATTCACTCAAAAATGGTGCCAACCGGTTGCAAATGCTCCCCTGAAAGGTTTGGCAGTCAAAACAGAAGGCTTTTTATCACAGGACAAGAAATCAGCCCTCAACAACTTAACCGGCGGAAAATATTTTTTTGAAAAAATCCCTAAGGCCCGGGGTCACAATTTCAGCAAAAATCTGACTTTTGGCAATTCACTCAAAAATGGTGCCAACCGGTTGCAAATGCTCCCCTGAAAGGTTTGGCAGTCAAAACAGAAGGGTTTTTATCACAGGACAAGAAATCAGCCCTCAACAATTTAACCGGCGGAAAATATTTTTTTGAAAAAATCCCTAAGCCCCGGGGTCACAATTTCAGCAAAAATCTGACTTTTGGCAATTCACTCAAAAATGGTGCCAGCAGGTTGCAAAGGCTTCCCTGAAAGCTTTGGCTATGGAAACAGAAGGCTTTTTATCACAGGACAAGAAATAAGCCCTCGAAAACCTAACCTGTGGAAAATATTTTTTTGAAAAAAAAAAACTAAGCCCCGGGGTCACAATTTCAGCAAAAATCTGACTTTTGGCAATTCACTCAAAAATGGTGCCAGCACGTTGCAAATGCTCCCCTGAAAGGTTTGGCAGTCGAAACAGAAGGCTTTTTATCACAGGACAAGAAATCAGCCCTCAACAACTTAACCGGCGGAAAATATTTTTTTGAAAAAATCCCTAAGCCCCGGGGTCACAATTTCAGCAAAAATCTGACTTTTGGCAATTCACTCAAAAATGGTGCCAACCGGTTGCAAATGCTCCCCTGAAAGCTTTGACGATGGAAACAGAAGGCTTTTTATCACAGGACAAGAAATAAGCCCTCGAAAACCTAACCTACGGAAAATATTTTTTTGAAAAAATCCCTAAGCCCCGGGGTCACAATTTCAGCAAAAATCTGACTTTTGGCAATTCACTCAAAAATCGTGCTAGCAGTTTGTAAAGGCTCCCCTGAACGGTTTGGCAGTCGAAACAGAAGGCTTTTTATCACAGGACAAGAATTCAGCCCTCAACAACTTAACCGGCGGAAAATATTTTTTTGAAAAAATCCCTAAGCCCCGGGGTCACAATTTCAGCAAAAATCTGACTTTTGGCAATTCACTCAAAAATGGTGCCAGCAGTTTGCAAAGGCTCCCCTGAAAGCTTTCGCGGTGGAAACAGAAGGCTTTTTATCACAGGACAAGAAATCAGCCCTCGAAAACCTAACCTGCGGAAAATGTTTTTTTGAAAAAATCCCTAAGCCCCGGGGTCAGAATTTCAGCAAAAAACTGACTTTTGGCAATTCACTGAAAAATGGTGCCAGCACGTTGCAAATGCTCCCCTGAAAGCTTTGGCAGTCGAAACAGAAGGCTTTTTATCACAGGACAAGAAATCAGCCCTCAACAACTTAACCGGCGGAAAATATTTTTTTGAAAAAATCCCTAAGCCCCGGGGTCATAATTTCAGCAAAAATCTGACTTTTGGCAATTCACTCAAAAATGGTGCCAACCGGTTGCAAATGCACCCCTGAAAGGTTTGGCAGTCAAAACAGAAGGCTTTTTATCACAGGACAAGAAATCAGCCCGCAACAACTTAACCGGCGGAAAATATTTTTTTGAAAAAATCCCTAAGCCCCGGGGTCACAATTTCAGCAAAAATCTGACTTTTGGCAATTCACTCAAAAATGGTGCCAGCACGTTGCAAAGGCTTCCCTGAAAGCTTTGGCTATGGAAACAGAAGGCTTTTTATCACAGGACAAGAAATAAGCCCTCGAAAACCTAACCTGTGGAAAATATTTTTTTGAAAAAATCCCTAAGCCCCGGGGTCACAATTTCAGCAAAAATCTGACTTTTGGCAATTCACTCAAAAATGGTGCCAGCACGTTGCAAATGCTCCCCTGAAAGCTTTGGCAGTCGAAACAGAAGGCTTTTTATCACAGGACAAGAAATCAGCCCTCAACAACTTAACCGGCGGAAAATATTTTTTTGAAAAAATCCCTAAGCCCCGGGGTCACAATTTCAGCAAAAATCTGACTTTTGGCAATTCACTCAAAAATGGTGCCAACCGGTTGCAAATGCTCCCCTGAAAGCTTTGACGATGGAAACAGAAGGCTTTTTATCACAGGACAAGAAATAAGCCCTCGAAAACCTAACCTACGGAAAATATTTTTTTGAAAAAATCCCTAAGCCCCGGGGTCACAATTTCAGCAAAAATCTGACTTTTGGCAATTCACTCAAAAATGGTGCCAACCGGTTGCAAATGCTCCCCTGAAAGGTTTGGCAGTCGAAACAGAAGGCTTTTTATCACAGGACAAGAAATCAGCCCTCAACAACTTAACCGGCGGAAAATATTTTTTTGAAAAAATCCCTAAGCCCCGGGGTCACAATTTCAGCATAAATCTGACTTTTGGCAATTCACTCAAAAATGGTGCCAACCGGTTGCAAATGTTCCCCTGAAAGCTTTGACGATGGAAACAGAAGGCTTTTTATCACAGGACAAGAAATCAGCCCTCGAAAACCTAACCTGCGAAACTTTTTTTTTGAAAAAATCCCTAAGCCCCGGGGTCACAATTTCAGCAAAAATCTGACTTTTGGCAATTCACTCAAAAATGGTGCTAACCAGTTGCAAATGCTCCCAAGAAAGGTTTGGCGATGGAAACAGAAGGCTTTTTATCACAGGAGAAGAAATCAGCCCTCAACAACTTAACCGGCGGAAAATATTTTTTTGAAAAAATCCTAAGCCCCGGGGTCACAATTTCAGCAAAAATCTGACTTTTGGCAATTCACTCAAAAATGGTGCCAACCGGTTGCAAATGCTCCCCTGAAAGGATTGGCAGTCAAAACAGAAGGCTTTTTATCACAGGACAAGAAATCAGCCCTCAACAACTTAACCGGCGGAAAATATTTTTTTGAAAAAATCCCTAAGCCCCGGGGTCACAATTTCAGCAAAAATCTGACTTTTGGCAATTCACTCAAAAATGGTGCCAGCAGTTTGCAAAGGCTCCCCTGAAAGCTTTCGCGGTGGAAACAGAAGGCTTTTTACCACAGGACAAGAAATCAGCCCTCGAAAACCTAACCTGCGGAAAATGTTTTTTTGAAAAAATCCCTAAGCCCCGGGGTCAGAATTTCAGCAAAAATCTGACTTTTGGCAATTCACTGAAAAATGGTGCCAGCACGTTGCAAATGCTCCCCTGAAAGCTTTGGCAGTCGAAACAGAAGGCTTTTTATCACAGGACAAGAAATCAGCCCTCAACAACTTAACCGGCGGAAAATATTTTTTTGAAAAAATCCCTAAGCCCCGGGGTCATAATTTCAGCAAAAATCTGACTTTTGGCAATTCACTCAAAAATGGTGCCAACCGGTTGCAAATGCTCCCCTGAAAGGTTTGGCAGTCAAAACAGAAGGCTTTTTATCACAGGACAAGAAATCAGCCCGCAACAACTTAACCGGCGGAAAATATTTTTTTGAAAAAATCCCTAAGCCCCGGGGTCACAATTTCAGCAAAAATCTGACTTTTGGCAATTCACTCAAAAATCGTGCTAGCAGTTTGTAAAGGCTCCCCTGAAAGGTTTGGCAGTCGAAACAGAAGGCTTTTTTATCACAGGACAAGAATTCAGCCCTCAACAACTTAACCGGCGGAAAATATTTTTTTGAAAAAATCCCTAAGCCCCGGGGTCACAATTTCAGCAAAAATCTGACTTTTGGCAATTCACTCAAAAATGGTGCCAACCGGTTGCATATGCTCCCCTGAAAGCTTTGGCAGTCCAAAAGACCTCGCTCCTAGTTACAAATGTTTACTTGCCACCCGGGGGTTCTTCCCTCGAACTGGGCTCTAAATGGGACTCGCTAGAAGAGCATTTGCTCTCATGCTATGTTAAGTTCCCTAACACCCCGGCCATAATAGGTGGCGATTTTAATGCCCGCACAGCAGCAAACTGGGACTCGCTGACCAAAGCCAAATGGTGGGTTACCCCAAACCTTGATAATTACGACCTGGAACATATCATGAGGAGAACTTCTAAAGACCACAGAGCAAATGAGGCTGGAGTACTCCTCTATCAAATGGCCATCCGTTTGAATTTGGTCCCCTTAAATGGCACATGCCTCCCTGATATTCCAGGGGATTTCACTCACCTGAGCGTTAAATCAAACAGCGTCCTCGATTACCTGTTGGTCTCTAGGGATCTACTTAAGTGTATTTCCTCTTTTAAGATCGAGAATGTACAATTTAGTGATCATCTTCCCCTTGTTGCTAAGCTTTCCCTGAACTGGCAGCCGGAGGCTCATAGACATGCAACCCAGATGGTAACCGACGAATCTCTCCAAGTAAGGGGAATCAAATGGTCGGAGACCCAGGCTCAAAGGTACCAGGAATTCTTTCAAAAAGAAATCCTCGGGCCCCATTCCAACATAGGCTCTGCCTCAGACGAGCATAGCATAGTGCTGAAGCGCTTCCACCATCATACGACTGATCTTTCGTCCTTCTTTAGGTCACCACCCAAAAATTTAAATCGAAACGAGTATACTTTCGGTGCCCCCTGGTATAATTCGCAGTGCAAACAAGCAAGACAGCGCCTCCGTGCTATATATAATGTATATAAGATCTCCGATGCATCTACTCTGCCAGCTAGTTATGCCCAAGCCAAGCAAGTCTACAAACGCACGCAGAAAACCGCCAAGCGTGAGTGGCAACATAATCGTTGGCAGGCTTTGATTACTGCGTCAAAACCACACAGATCCAGGGAATTCTGGTCTTTGATTAACAGAAGGGTGAGGAAATACCCAAGAGCAGTCATCTCTGCACCGACATGGGAATTGTTCCTGAAGAAATGCTTCTCACAGGCAGATGCTCCCTCCGACCATCTGATGCATCTGTTTACCCACCTACCTATCTGGCCTCCCACCGATCCTGACGAAATAGCCAAGCTAATAGCTCAGCTGAAACCGGGCAAAGACCCTGGGCCCGACCTGATCCCTGCTGAAGCCATCAAACTACACCCAAAATGGTGGGCCAGCATCTTGGCCAAAACCTTCGATGCAATCAACGCTTCCGGTCTCATCCCCAAAATATGGAAGGAGGCCATTATAGTACCAATTCATAAAAAAGGTTCCCCAACGGAGCCGGAAAACTACCGTAACATCAGCCTCCTTTCGATCATAGGGAAAATTTATGCCAGCTTTTTGCTGACTAAATTATTGCGATGGGTAGATGAGACTAACCAGATTGGCCACGAACAAGCAGGGTTCAGAACTAAACGTTCTACAACAGATCATGCGATAATTCTTTATCATCTGGCACGGAAGTACTCCTCCCCTCCCCGGGGCTACCTCTGTGCTGCCTTCTTAGATCTAAAGGCAGCCTTTGACAGCGTTCCTAGAAATATTCTTTGGGAGAAACTTGTGAAACAGGGCATTGATAGAAGACTCTTATGGCTCATAAGTCAGCTCCACGAAGGTACCCTTGCCAGAGTGAGACTTACTCCTGCGGGCGACCTCACAAATTCGATACCAATAAACAAGGGAGTGCGCCAAGGATGTATATTGGCTCCCTGCCTATTCAACCTTTTCATCAGCGACATGCGAGCACCCCTAGTTAACTCATCTCCAAGTACACACGCGCCTAGACTAGCGGATTACCGCTGCCCACTCCTTTTATATGCGGACGACGCGGTAATTCTATCTTATACACGTGTTGGACTAACCAGAGCTCTGAAGATCTTTGCCACGTATTGCCAACTCAACCAATTAACCATCAACCATGCTAAGTCCAAGATTCTGATTTTCTCCAGAAGCCGGAGATTATACAAATGGAAGCTTGGTGGAGCAAAAATAGAGCAAGTCCTAAAATTTCAATATCTAGGAGTTATTTTTCAATACAACTTGGGATGGAAAGCTCAAATTCAACACCTACTTAACAAGGCCAAAACCCTGTCATATGCGCTCCTCCGATTTTTCTTTTCGGACGGAGCTCTGCATGTTCCCTCGGCCCTAAAGGTGTTCAAGGCAAAAGTGGTTGCAGTCCTTGCTTATGCTGCCCCGCTCTGGGCCGTGATGACAGACCTTGCTCCCCTTGAGACTCTGCAAAGCCAATTCCTACGTCGGCTCCTAATGCTCCCCCTGTGTGTAAGCAACGCAGTCATACGACTAGAATTGAAGATCGCATCCTTAGAAACTTGCCTGTGGAAGCAAGTCTTCAATTACTGGTTATCATTGTGGCATAGACTACCAAACCATTACCTTGTCCAATGCTTATGGCGAGATGAATTCTCCAGCCTTTGGACTAGTAAAATTCATGCCAAACTCCTGAGCTATGGAATCTCTCCCTCAGATTCCCTAAAACTAGACCAAATCACTGCTCAAAGACTGATCCGTCAAAGACTGGATGACATCGACTTACAGCAAAATTATATGCTGGGGGGAGGTGTTTGTTCGCCCCAGAACATTGGTATCACTTTAACTTATTGCGTTCCATCATACCTCTCCTCCCTTTCGACTGTTGCCCATAGACTGGCCTTCACCAAAGCGAGGTTCAACGTTTTCCCCTCCAATGTCCTGAGACATAGATTCTCAAAGGGCCAAGACCCCGCCACGTGCGAATGTGATAAGGTGACGCCGGAGTCGCTTCAGCACATTATGTTCACTTGCCCCTTGTTCAATGTGCCACGGGCAAATTTGTTGGGATCAATCATACAGAAACTAGAGGGTACCCCACCAAAATTCCACCTTGCCCAAATCTTGCAGGACAAGGATTCCCACACGACCCTGAAAGTGGCTAGGTTCCTGGTCGCTGTCCTCTCCCAAAAGCGACGCCAAGGAGCGCTACAAGCTAATTAAGGCGTAGCATGCCTTTCCATCTTATAGTATTTTATTGTTATAGTGGTGTTTTAGCGACTGTTTTTTTTTTGTTTTGTTTTGTTTGTTTGTTTGTTTGTTTTTCTTTTCCCCCACGGCACAAGCTGTCACTTATGTGTTGTTTTTACCTGTATGGGCCTATGGCCGCAATAAATATTATCTATCTATCTATGACTTTTTGGCTTTGGCAGTCGAAACAGAAGGCTTTTTATCACAGGACAAGAAATCAGCCCTCAACAACTTAACCGGCGGAAAATATTTTTTTGAAAAAATCCCTAAGCCCCGGGGTCACAATTTCAGCATAAATCTGACTTTTGGCAATTCACTCAAAAATGGTGCCAACCGGTTGCAAATGCTCCCCTGAAAGCTTTGACGATGGAAACAGAAGGCTTTTTATCACAGGACAAGAAATCAGCCCTCGAAAACCTAACCTGCGAAACTTTTTTTTTGAAAAAATCCCTAAGCCCCGGGGTCACAATTTCAGCAAAAATCTGACTTTTGGCAATTCACTCAAAAATGGTGCTAACCAGTTGCAAATGCTCCCAAGAAAGGTTTGGCGATGGAAACAGAAGGCTTTTTATCACAGGAGAAGAAATCAGCCCTCAACAACTTAACCGGCGGAAAATATTTTTTTGAAAAAATCCCTAAGCCCCGGGGTCACAATTTCAGCAAAAATCTGACTTTTGGCAATTCACTCAAAAATGGTGCCAGCAGTTTGCAAAGGCTCCCCTGAAAGCTTTCGCGGTGGAAACAGAAGGCTTTTTATCACAGGACAAGAAATCAGCCCTCGAAAACCTAACCTGCGGAAAATGTTTTTTTGAAAAAATCCCTAAGCCCCGGGGTCAGAATTTCAGCAAAAATCTGACTTTTGGCAATTCACTGAAAAATGGTGCCAGCACGTTGCAAATGCTCCCCTGAAAGCTTTGGCAGTCGAAACAGAAGGCTTTTTATCACAGGACAAGAAATCAGCCCTCAACAACTTAACCGGCGGAAAATATTTTTTTGAAAAAATCCCTAAGGCCCGGGGTCACAATTTCAGCAAAAATCTGACTTTTGGCAATTCACTCAAAAATGGTGCCAGCAATTTGCAAAGGCTTCCCTGAAAGCTTTGACGATGGAAACAGAAGGCTTTTTATCACAGGACAAGAAATCAGCCCTCAACAATTTAACCGGCGGAAAATATTTTTTTGAAAAAATCCCTAAGGCCCGGGGTCACAATTTCAGCAAAAATCTGACTTTTGGCAATTCACTCAAAAATGGTGCCAGTAGGTTGCAAAGGCTCCCCTGAAAGCTTTCGCGATGGAAACAGAAGGCTTTTTATCACAGGACAAGAAATCAGCCCTAGAAAACCTAACCTGCGGAAAATGTTTTTTTGAAAAAATCCCTAAGCCCCGGGGTCACAATTTCAGCAAAAATCTGACTTTTGGCAATTCACTGAAAAATGGTGCCAGCACGTTGCAAATGCTCCCCTGAAAGCTTTGGCAGTCGAAACAGAAGGCTTTTTATCACAGGACAAGAAATCAGCCCTCAACAACTTAACCGGCGGAAAATATTTTTTTGAAAATATCCCTAAGCCCCGGGGTCACAATTTCAGCAAAAATCTGACTTTTGGCAATTCACTCAAAAATGGTGCCAACCGGTTGCAAATGCTCCCCTGAAAGGTTTGGCAGTCGAAACAGAAGGCTTTTTATCACAGGACAAGAATTCAGCCCTCAACAACTTAACCGGCGGAAAATATTTTTTTGAAAAAATCCCTAAGCCCCGGGGTCACAATTTCAGCAAAAATCTGACTTTTGGCAATTCACTGAAAAATGGTGCCAGCACGTTGCAAATGCTCCCCTGAAAGCTTTGGCAGTCGAAACAGAAGGCTTTTTATCACAGGACAAGAAATCAGCCCTCAACAACTTAACCGGCGGAAAATATTTTTTTGAAAAAATCCCTAAGGCCCGGGGTCACAATTTCAGCAAAAATCTGACTTTTGGCAATTCACTCAAAAATGGTGCCAGCAATTTGCAAAGGCTTCCCTGAAAGGTTTGGCTATGGAAACAGAAGGCTTTTTATCACAGGACAAGAAATCAGCCCTCAACAACTTAACCGGCGGAAAATATTTTTTTGAAAAAATCCCTAAGGCCCGGGGTCACAATTTCAGCAAAAATCTGACTTTTGGCAATTCACTCAAAAATGGTGCCAGTAGGTTGCAAAGGCTCCCCTGAAAGCTTTCGCGATGGAAACAGAAGGCTTTTTATCACAGGACAAGAAATCAGCCCTCGAAAACCTAACCTGCGGAAAATGTTTTTTTGAAAAAATCCCTAAGCCCCGGGGTCACAATTTCAGCAAAAATCTGACTTTTGGCAATTCACTGAAAAATGGTGCCAGCACGTTGCAAATGCTCCCCTGAAAGCTTTGGCAGTCGAAACAGAAGGCTTTTTATCACAGGACAAGAAATCAGCCCTCAACAACTTAACCGGCGGAAAATATTTTTTTGAAAATATCCCTAAGCCCCGGGGTCACAATTTCAGCAAAAATCTGACTTTTGGCAATTCACTCAAAAATGGTGCCAACCGGTTGCAAATGCTCCCCTGAAAGGTTTGGCAGTCGAAACAGAAGGCTTTTTATCACAGGACAAGAAATCAGCCCTCAACAATTTAACCGGCGGAAAATATTTTTTTGAAAAAATCCCTAAGCCCCGGGGTCACAATTTCAGCAAAAATCTGACTTTTGGCAATTCACTCAAAAATGGTGCCAGCAGGTTGCAAAGGCTTCCCTGAAAGCTTTGGCTATGGAAACAGAAGGCTTTTTATCACAGGACAAGAAATAAGCCCTCGAAAACCTAACCTGTGGAAAATATTTTTTTGAAAAAATCCCTAAGCCCCGGGGTCACAATTTCAGCAAAAATCTGACTTTTGGCAATTCACTCAAAAATGGTGCCAGCACGTTGCAAATGCTCCCCTGAAAGGTTTGGCAGTCGAAACAGAAGGCTTTTTATCACAGGACAAGAAATCAGCCCTCAACAACTTAACCGGCGGAAAATATTTTTTTGAAAAAATCCCTAAGCCCCGGGGTCACAATTTCAGCAAAAATCTGACTTTTGGCAATTCACTCAAAAATGGTGCCAACCGGTTGCAAATGCTCCCCTGAAAGCTTTGACGATGGAAACAGAAGGCTTTTTATCACAGGACAAGAAATAAGCCCTCGAAAACCTAACCTACGGAAAATATTTTTTTGAAAAAATCCCTAAGCCCCGGGGTCACAATTTCAGCAAAAATCTGACTTTTGGCAATTCACTCAAAAATCGTGCTAGCAGTTTGTAAAGGCTCCCCTGAAAGGTTTGGCAGTCGAAACAGAAGGCTTTTTATCACAGGACAAGAATTCAGCCCTCAACAACTTAACCGGCGGAAAATATTTTTTTGAAAAAATCCCTAAGCCCCGGGGTCACAATTTCAGCAAAAATCTGACTTTTGGCAATTCACTCAAAAATGGTGCCAACCGGTTGCAAATGCTCCCCTGAAAGGATTGGCGATGGAAACAGAAGGCTTTTTATCACAGGACAAGAAATCAGCCCTCAACAACTTAACCGGCGGAAAATATTTTTTTGAAAAAATCCCTAAGCCCCGGGGTCACAATTTCAGCAAAAATCTGACTTTCGGCAATTCACTCAAAAATGGTGCCAGCACGTTGCAAATGCTCCCCTGAAAGGTTTGGCAGTCGAAACAGAAGGCTTTTTATCACAGGACAAGAAATAAGCCGTCGAAAACCTAACCTGCGGTAAATATTTTTTGAAAAAATCCCTAAGCCCCGGGGTCACAATTTCAGCAAAAATCTGACTTTTGGCAATTCATTCAAAAATGGTGCCAACCAGTTGCAAATGCTCCCCGGAAAGGTTTGGCGATGGAAACAGAAGGCTTTTTATCACAGGAGAAGAAATCAGCCCTCAACAACTTGAACGGTGGAAAATATTTTTTTGAAAAAATCCCTAAGCCCCGGGGTCACAATTTCAGCAAAAATCTGACTTTTGGCAATTCACTCTAAAATGGTGCAAACCGGTTGCAAATGCTCCCCTGAAAGGTTTGGCGATGGAAACAGAAGGCTTTTTATCACAGGACAAGAAATCAGCCCTCAACAACTTAACCGGCGGAAAATATTTTTTTGAAAAAATCCCTAAGCCCCGGGGTCACAATTTCAGCAAAAATCTGACTTTGGGCAATTCACTCAAAAATGGTGCCAGCACGTTGCAAATGCTCCCGTGAAAGGTTTGGCAGTCGAAACAGCAGGCTTTTTATCACAGGACAAGAAATCAGCCCTCAACAACTTAACCGGCGGAAAATATTTTTTTAAAAAAATCCCTAAGCCCCGGGGTCACAATTTCAGCAAAAATCTGACTTTTGGCAATTCACTCAAAAATGGTGCCAAAAGCTTGAAAATGCTCCGCTGAAAGCTTTGACGATGGAAACAGAAGGCTTTTTATCACAGGACAAGAAATAAGCCCTCGAAAACCTAACCTGCGGAAAATATTTTTTTGAAAAAATCCCTAAGCCCCGGGGTCACAATTTCAGCAAAAAACTGACTTTTGGCAATTCACTCAAAAATCGTGCTAGCAGGTTGCAAAGGCTCCCCTGAAAGCTTTGGCTACGGAAACAGAAGGCTTTTTATCACAGGACAAGAAATAAGCCCTCGAAAACCTAACCTGCGAAACTTTTTTTTTGAAAAAATCCCTAAGCCCCGGGGTCACAATTTCAGCAAAAATCTGACTTTTGGCAATTCACTCAAAAATGGTGCTAACCAGTTGCAAATGCTCCCCGGAAAGGTTGGCGATGGAAACAGAAGGCTTTTTATCACAGGACAAGAAATCAGCCCTCAACAACTTAACCGGCGGAAAATATTTTTTTGAAAAAATCCCTAAGCCCCGGGGTCACAATTTCAGCAAAAATCTGACTTTTGGCAATTCACTCAAAAATGGTGCCAACTGGTTGGAAATGCTCCCCTGAAAGGTTTGGCAGTCGAAACAGAAGGCTTTTTATCACAGGACAAGAAATCAGCCCTCAACAACTTAACCGGCGGAAAATATTTTTTTGAAAAAATCCCTAAGCCCCGGGGTCACAATTTCAGCAAAAATCTGACTTTTGGCAATTCACTCAAAAATGGTGCCAACCGGTTGCAATTGCTCCCCGGAAAGGTTTGGCGATGGAAACAGAAGGCTTTTTATCACAGGACAAGAAATCAGCCCTCAACAACTTGAACGGTGGAAAATATTTTTTTGAAAAAATCCCTAAGCCCCGGGGTCACAATTTCAGCAAAAATCTTACTTTTGGCAATTCACTCTAAAATGGTGCAAACCGGTTGCAAATGCTCCCCTGAAAGGTTTGGCGATGGAAACAGAAGGCTTTTTATCACAGGACAAGAAATCAGCCCTCAACAACTTAACCGGCGGAAAATATTTTTTTGAAAAAATCCCTAAGCCCCGGGGTCACAATTTCAGCAAAAATCTGACTTTTGGCAATTCACTCAAAAATGGTGCCAACCGGTTGGAAGTGCTCCCCTGAAAGGTTTGGCAGTCAAAACAGAAGGCTTTTTATCACAGGACAAGAAATCAGCCCTCAACAACTTAACCGGTGGAAAATATTTTTTTGAAAAAATACCTAAGCCCCGGGGTCACTATTTCAGCAAAAATCTGACTTTCGGCAATTCACTCAAAAATGGTGCCAGCACGTTGCAAATGCTCCACTGAAAGGTTTGGCAGTCGAAACAGAAGGCTTTTTATCTCAGGACAAGAAATAAGCCGTCGAAAACCTAACCTGCGGAAAATATTTTTTGAAAAAATCCCTAAGCCCCGGGGTCACAATTTAAGCAAAAATCTGACTTTTGGCAATTCATTCAAAAATGGTGCCAACCATTTGCAAATGCTCCCCGGAAAGGTTTGGCGATGGAAACAGAAGGCTTTTTATCACAGGACAAGAAATCAGCCCTCAACAACTTAACCGGCGGAAAATATTTTTTTGAAAAAATCCCTAAGCCCCGGGGTCACAATTTCAGCAAAAATCTGACTTTTGGCAATTCACTCAAAAATGGTGCCAACCGGTTGCAATTGCTCCCCGGAAAGGTTTGGCGATGGAAACAGAAGGCTTTTTATCACAGGACAAGAAATCAGCCCTCAACAACTTGAACGGTGGAAAATATTTTTTTGAAAAAATCCCTAAGCCCCGGGGTCACAATTTCAGCAAAAATCTTACTTTTGGCAATTCACTCTAAAATGGTGCAAACCGGTTGCAAATGCTCCCCTGAAAGGTTTGGCGATGGAAACAGAAGGCTTTTTATCACAGGACAAGAAATCAGCCCTCAACAACTTAACCGGCGGAAAATATTTTTTTGAAAAAATCCCTAAGCCCCGGGGTCACAATTTCAGCAAAAATCTGACTTTTGGCAATTCACTCAAAAATGGTGCCAACCGGTTGGAAGTGCTCCCCTGAAAGGTTTGGCAGTCAAAACAGAAGGCTTTTTATCACAGGACAAGAAATCAGCCCTCAACAACTTAACCGGTGGAAAATATTTTTTTGAAAAAATACCTAAGCCCCGGGGTCACTATTTCAGCAAAAATCTGACTTTCGGCAATTCACTCAAAAATGGTGCCAGCACGTTGCAAATGCTCCCCTGAAAGGTTTGGCAGTCGAAACAGAAGGCTTTTTATCTCAGGACAAGAAATTAGCCGTCGAAAACCTAACCTGCGGAAAATATTTTTTGAAAAAATCCCTAAGCCCCGGGGTCACAATTTAAGCAAAAATCTGACTTTTGGCAATTCATTCAAAAATGGTGCCAACCATTTGCAAATGCTCCCCGGAAAGGTTTGGCGATGGAAACAGAAGGCTTTTTATCACAGGAGAAGAAATCAGCCCTCAACAACTTGAACGGTGGAAAATATTTTTTTGAAAAAATCCCTAAGCCCCGGGGTCACAATTTCAGCAAAAATCTGACTTTTGGCAATTCACTCTAAAATGGTGCAAACCGGTTGCAAATGCTCCCCTGAAAGGTTTGGCGATGGAAACAGAAGGCTTTTTATCACAGGACAAGAAATCAGTCCTCAACAACTTAACCGGCGGAAAATATTTTTTTGAAAAAATCCCTAAGCCCCGGGGTCACAATTTCAGCAAAAATCTGACTTTGGGCAATTCACGCAAAAATGGTGCCAGCACGTTGCAAATGCTCCCCTGAAAGGTTTGGCAGTCGAAACAGCAGGCTTTTTATCACAGGACAAGAAATCAGCCCTCAACAACTTAACCGGCGGAAAATATTTTTTTAAAAAAATCCCTAAGCCCCGGGGTCACAATTTCAGCAAAAATCTGACTTTTGGCAATTCACTCTAAAATGGTGCAAACCGGTTGCAAATGCTCCCCTGAAAGGTTTGGCGATGGAAACAGAAGGCTTTTTATCACAGGACAAGAAATCAGCCCTCAACAACTTAACCGGCGGAAAATATTTTTTTGAAAAAATCCCTAAGCCCCGGGTTCACAATTTCAGCAAAAATCTGACTTTTGGCAATTCACTCAAAAATGGTGCTAGCAGGTTGCAAAGGCTTCCCTGAAAGCTTTGGCTATGGAAACAGAAGGCTTTTTATCACAGGACAAGAAATCAGCCCTCAACAACTTAACCGGCGGAAAATATTTTTTTGAAAAAATCCCTAAGCCCCGGGGTCACAATTTCAGCAAAAATCTGACTTTGGGCAATTCACTCAAAAATGGTGCCAGCACGTTGCAAATGCTCCCCTGAAAGGTTTGGCAGTCGAAACAGAAGGCTTTTTATCACAGGACAAGAAATCAGCCCTCAACAACTTAACCGGCGGAAAATATTTTTTTTAAAAAATCCCTAAGCCCCGGGGTCACAATTTCAGCAAAAATCTGACTTTTGGCAATTCACTGAAAAATGGTGCTAGCACGTTGCAAATGCTTCCCTGAAAGCTTTGGCTATGGAAACAGAAGGCTTTTTATCACAGGACAAGAAATCAGCCCTCGAAAACCTAACCTGTGGAAAATATTTTTTTGAAAAAAACCCTAAGCCCCGGGGTCACAATTTCATCAAAAATCTGACTTTTGGCAATTCACTCAAAAATGGTGCCAGCAGGTTGCAAAGGCTCCCCTGAAAGGGTTGGCAGTCGAAACAGAAGGCTTTTTATCACAGCACAAGAAATAAGCCCTCAACAACTTAACCGGCAGAGAATATTTTTTTGAAAAAATCCCTAAGCCCCGGGGTCACAATTTCAGCAAAAAACTGACTTTGGGCAATTCACTCAAAAATGGTGCCAGCACGTTGGAAATGCTCCCCTGAAATGTTTGGCAGTCGAAACAGAAGGCTTTTTATCACAGGGTAAGAAATCAGCCCTCAACAACTTAACCGGCGAAAAATATTTTTTTGAAAAAATCCCTAAGCCCCGGGGTCACAATTTCAGCAAAAATCTGAATTTTGGCAATTCACTCAAATATGGTGCCAGCACGTTGCAAATGCTCCCCTGAAAGGTTTGGCAGTCGAAACAGAAGGCGTTTTATCACAGGACAAGAAATCAGCCCTCAACAACTTAACCGGCGGAAAATATTTTTTTGAAAAAATCCCTACGCCCCGGGTTCACAATTTCAGCAAAAATCTGACTTTTGGCAATTCACTCAAAAATGGTGCTAGCAGGTTTCAAAGGCTTCCCTGAAAGCTTTGGCTATGGAAACAGAAGGCTTTTTATCACAGGACAAGAAATCAGCCCTCAACAACTTAACCGGCGGAAAATATTTTTTTGAAAAAATCCCTAAGCCCCGGGGTCACAATTTCAGCAAAAATCTGACTTTGGGCAATTCACTCAAAAATGGTGCCAGCACGATGCAAATGCTCCCCTGAAAGGTTTGGCAGTCGAAACAGCAGGCTTTTTATCACAGGACAAGAAATCAGCCCTCAACAACTTAACCGGCGGAAAATATTTTTTTAAAAAAATCCCTAAGCCCCGGGGTCACAATTTCAGCAAAAATCTGACTTTTGGCAATTCACTCAAAAATGGTGCTAGCAGGTTGCAAAGGCTTCCCTGAAAGCGTTGGCTATGGAAACAGATGGCTTTTTATCACAGGACAAGAAATAAGCCCTCGAAAACCTAACCTGTGGAAAATATTTTTTTGAAAAAATCCCTAAGCCCCGGGGTGACAATTTCATCAAAAATCTGACTTTTGGCAATTCACTCAAAAATGGTGCCAGCAGGTTGCAAAGGCTTCCCTGAAAGGGTTGGCGATGGAAACAGAAGGCTTTTTATCACAGGACAAGAAATCAGCCCTCGAAAACCTAACCTGCGGAAAATATTTTTTTGAAAAAATCCCTAAGCCCCGGGGTCACAATTTCAGCAAAAATCTGACTTTTGGCAATTCACTCAAAAATGGTACCAGCACGTTGCAAATACTCCCCTGAAAGCTTTGACAGTCGAAACAGAAGGCTTTTTATCACAGGACAAGAAATCAGCCCTCAGCAACTTAACCGGCGGAAAATATTTTTTTTGAAAAAATCCCTAAGCCCCGGGGTCACAATTTCAGCAAAAATCTGACTTTTGGCAATTCACTCAAAAATGGTGCCAGCACGTTGCAAATGCTCCCCTGAAAAGTTTGGCAGTCGAAAAAGAAGGCTTTTTATCACAGGACAAGAAATCAGCCCTCAGCAACTTAACCGGCGGAAAATATTCTTTTGAAAAAATCCCTAAGCCCCGGGGTCACAATTTCAGCAAAAACCTGAATTTGGCAATTCACTCAAAAATGGTGCCAGCACGTAGCAAATGCTCCCCTGAAAGGTTTGGCAGTCGAAACAGAAGGCTTTTTATCACAGGACAAGAAATCAGCCCTCAACAACTTAACCGGCGGAAAATATTTTTTTGAAAAAATCCCTAAGCCCCGGGGTCACAATTTCAGCAAAAATCTGACTTTTGGCAATTCACTCAATAATGGTGCCAACACGTTGCAAATGCTCCCCTGAAAGGTTTGGCAGTCAAAACAGAAGGCGTTTTATCACAGGACAAGAAATCAGCCCTCAACAACTTAACCGGCGGAAAATATTTTTTTGAAAAAATCCCTAAGCCCCGGGGTCACAATTTCAGCAAAAATCTGACTTTTGGCAATTCACTCAAAAATGGTGCCAGCAGGTTGCAAAGGCCCCCCTGAAAGCTTTGGCTATGGAAACAGAAGGCTTTTTATCACAGGACAAGAAATAAGCCCTCGAAAACCTAACCTGTGGAAAATATTTATTTGAAAAAATCCCTAAACCCCGGGGTCACAATTTCAGCAAAAATCTGACTTTTGGGAATTCACTCAAAAATGGTGCCAGCACGTTGCAAATGCTCCCCTGAAAGGTTTGGCAGTCGAAACAGAAGGCTTTTTATCACAGGACAAGAAATCAGCCCTCAACAACTTAACCGGCGGAAAATATTTTTTTGAAAAAATCCCTAAGCCCCGGGGTCACAATTTCAGCAAAAATCTGACTTTTGGCAATTCACTCAAAAATGGTGCCAACCGGTTGCAAATGCTCCCCTGAAAGGTTTGGCAGTCGAAACAGAAGGCTTTTTATCACAGGACAAGAAATCAGCCCTCAACAACTGAACCGGCGGAAAATATTTTTTTGAAAAAATCCCTAATCCCCGGGGTCACAATTTCAGCAAAAATCTGACTTTTGGCAATTCACTCAAAAATGGTGCCAGCACGTTGCAAATGCTCCCCTGAAAGGTTTGGCAGTTGAAACAGAAGGCTTTTTATCACAGGACAAGAAATCAGCCCTCAGCAACTTAACCGGCGGAAAATATTTTTTTGAAAAAATCCCTAAGCCCCGGGGTCAGAATTTCAGCAAAAATCTGACTTTTGGCAATTCACTCAAAAATGGTGCCAACCGGTTTCAAATGCTCCCCTGAAAGGTTTGGCAGTCGAAACAGAAGGCTTTTTATCACAGGACAAGAAATCAGCCCTCAACAACTTAACCGGCGGAAAATATTTTTTTGAAAAAATCCCTAAGCTCCGGGGTCACAATTTCAGCAAAAATCTGACTTTTGGCAATTCACTCAAAAATGGTGCCAACCAGTTGCAAATGCTCCCCTGAAAGCTTTGACGATGGAAACAGAAGGCTTTTTATCACAGGACAAGAATTCACCCCTCAACAACTTAACCGGCGGAAAATATTTTTTGGAAAAAATCCCTAAGCCCCGGGGTCACAATTTGAGCAAAAATCTGACTTTTGGCAATTCACTCAAAAATGGTGCCAACCGGTTGCAAATGCTCCCTTGAAAGGTTTGGCGATGGAGACAGAAGGCTTTTTAACACAGGACAAGAAATCAGCCCTCAACAACTTAACCGGAGGAAAATATTTTTTTGAAAAAATCCCTAAGCCCCGGGGTCACAATTTCAGCAAAAATCTGACTTTTGGCAATTCACTCAAAAATGGTGCTGGCACTGAAAGCTTTGACGATGGAAACAGAAGGCTTTTTATCATAGGACAAGAAATCAGCCCTCAACAACTTAACCGGCGGAAAATATTTTTTTGAAAAAATCCCTAAGCCCCGGGGTCACAATTTCAGCAAAAATCTGACTTTTGGCGATTCACTCAAAAATGGTGCCAGCACGTTGCAAATACTCCCCTGAAAGCTTTGACAGTCGACACAGAAGGCTTTTTATCACAGGACAAGAAATCAGCCCTCAACAACTTAACCGGCGGAAACTATTTTTTTGAAAAAATCCCTAAGCCCCGGGCTCACAATTTCAGCAAAAATCTGACTTTTGGCAATTCACTCAAAAATGGTGCCAGCACGTTGCAAATGCTCCCCTGAAAGGTTTGGCAGTCAAAACAGAAGGCGTTTTATCACAGGACAAGAAATCAGCCCTCAACAACTTAACCGGCGGAAAATATTTTTTTGAAAAAATCCCTAAGCCCCGGGGTCACAATTTCAGCAAAAATCTGACTTTTGGCAATTCACTCAAAAATGGTGCCAGCAGGTTGCAAAGGCCCCCCTGAAAGCTTTGGCTATGGAAACAGAAGGCTTTTTATCACAGGACAAGAAATAAGCCCTCGAAAACCTAACCTGTGGAAAATATTTATTTGAAAAAATCCCTAAACCCCGGGGTCACAATTTCAGCAAAAATCTGACTTTTGGCAATTCACTCAAAAATGGTGCCAGCACGTTGCAAATGCTCCCCTGAAAGGTTTGGCAGTCGAAACAGAAGGCTTTTTATCACAGGACAAGAAATCAGCCCTCAACAACTTAACCGGCGGAAAATATTTTTTTGAAAAAATCCCTAAGCCCCGGGGTCACAATTTCAGCAAAAATCTGACTTTTGGCAATTCACTCAAAAATGGTGCCAACCGGTTGCAAATGCTCCCCTGAAAGGTTTGGCAGTCGAAACAGAAGGCTTTTTATCACAGGACAAGAAATCAGCCCTCAACAACTGAACCGGCGGAAAATATTTTTTTGAAAAAATCCCTAACCCCCGGGGTCACAATTTCAGCAAAAATCTGACTTTTGGCAATTCACTCAAAAATGGTGCCAGCACGTTGCAAATGCTCCCCTGAAAGGTTTGGCAGTTGAAACAGAAGGCTTTTTATCACAGGACAAGAAATCAGCCCTCAGCAACTTAACCGGCGGAAAATATTTTTTTGAAAAAATCCCTAAGCCCCGGGGTCAGAATTTCAGCAAAAATCTGACTTTTGGCAATTCACTCAAAAATGGTGCCAACCGGTTTCAAATGCTCCCCTGAAAGGTTTGGCAGTCGAAACAGAAGGCTTTTTATCACAGGACAAGAAATCAGCCCTCAACAACTTAACCGGCGGAAAATATTTTTTTGAAAAAATCCCTAAGCTCCGGGGTCACAATTTCAGCAAAAATCTGACTTTTGGCAATTCACTCAAAAATGGTGCCAACCAGTTGCAAATGCTCCCCTGAAAGCTTTGACGATGGAAACAGAAGGCTTTTTATCACAGGACAAGAATTCACCCCTCAACAACTTAACCGGCGGAAAATATTTTTTGGAAAAAATCCCTAAGCCCCGGGGTCACAATTTGAGCAAAAATCTGACTTTTGGCAATTCACTCAAAAATGGTGCCAACCGGTTGCAAATGATCCCTTGAAAGGTTTGGCGATGGAGACAGAAGGCTTTTTATCACAGGTCAAGAAATCAGCCCTCAACAACTTAACCGGAGGAAAATATTTTTTTGAAAAAATCCCTAAGCCCCGGGGTCACAATTTCAGCAAAAATCTGACTTTTGGCAATTCACTCAAAAATGGTGCTGGCACTGAAAGATTTGACGATGGAAACAGAAGGCTTTTTATCATAGGACAAGAAATCAGCCCTCAACAACTTAACCGGCGGAAAATATTTTTTTGAAAAAATCCCTAAGCCCCGGGGTCACAATTTCAGCAAAAATCTGACTTTTGGCGATTCACTCAAAAATGGTGCCAGCACGTTGCAAATACTCCCCTGAAAGCTTTGACAGTCGACACAGAAGGCTTTTTATCACAGGACAAGAAATCAGCCCTCAACAACTTAACCGGCGGAAACTATTTTTTTGAAAAAATCCCTAAGCCCCGGGCTCACAATTTCAGCAATAATCTGACTTTTGGCAATTCACTTAAAAATGGTGCCAGCAGGTTGCAAAGGCTCCCCTGAAAGCTTTGGCGATGGAAACAGAAGGCTTTTTATCACAGGACAAGAAATCAGCCCTCGAAAACCTAACCTGCGGAAAATATTTTTTTGAAAAAATCCCTAAGCCCCGGGGTCACAATTTCAACAAAAATCTGACTTTTGGCAATTCACTCAAAAATGGTGCCAACCGGTTGCAAATGCTCCCCTGAAAGGTTTGGCAGTCGAAACAGAAGGCTTTTTATCACAGGACAAGAAATCAGCCCTCAACAACTTAACCGGCGGAAAATATTTTTTTGAAAAAATCCCTAACCCCCGGGGTCACAATTTCAGCAAAAATCTGACTTTTGGCAATTCACTCAAAAATGGTGCCAGCACGTTGCAAATGCTCCCCTGAAAGGTTTGGCAGTTGAAACAGAAGGCTTTTTATCACAGGACAAGAAATCAGCCCTCAGCAACTTAACCGGCGGAAAATATTTTTTTGAAAAAATCCCTAAGCCCCGGGGTCAGAATTTCAGCAAAAATCTGACTTTTGGCAATTCACTCAAAAATGGTGCCAACCGGTTTCAAATGCTCCCCTGAAAGGTTTGGCAGTCGAAACAGAAGGCTTTTTATCACAGGACAAGAAATCAGCCCTCAACAACTTAACCGGCGGAAAATATTTTTTTGAAAAAATCCCTAAGCCCCGGGGTCACAATTTGAGCAAAAATCTGGCTTTTGGCAATTCACTCAGAAATGGTGCCAACCATTTGCAAATGCTCCCCTGAAAGCTTTGACGATGGAAACAGAAGGCTTTTTATCACAGGACAAGAAATCAGCCCTCAACAACTTAACCGGCGGAAAATATTTTTTTGAAAAAATCCCTAAGCCCCGGGGTCACAATTTCAGCAAAAATCTGACTTTTGGCAATTCACTCAAAAATGGTGCTGGCACTGAAAGCTTTGACGATGGAAACAGAAGGCTTTTTATCATAGGACAAGAAATCAGCCCTCAACAACTTAACCGGCGGAAATTTTTTTTTTGAAAAAATCCCTAAGCCCCGGGGTCACAATTGCAGCAAAAATCTGACTTTTGGCAATTCACTCAAAAATGGTGCCAGCACGTTGCAAATGCTCCCCTCAAAGGTTTGGCAGTCGAAACAGAAGGCTTTTTCTCACAGGACAAGAAATCAGCCCTCAACAACTTAACCGGCGGAAAATTTTGTTTTGTAAAAAAAGCCTAAGCCCCGGGGTCACAATTTCAGCAAAAAACTGACTTTTGGCAATTCACTCAAAAATGGTGCTGGCACTGAAAGCTTTGACGATGGAAACAGAAGGCTTTTTATCACAGGACAAGAAATAAGCCCTCAACAACTTAACCGGCGGAAAATATTTTTTTGAAAAAATCCCTAAGCCCAGGGGTCACAATTTCAGCATAAATCTGACTTTTGGCAATTCACTCTAAAATGGTGCCAGCACGTTGCAAATGCTCCCCTCAAAGGTTTGGCAGTCGAAATAGAAGGCTTTTTATCACAGGACAAGAAATCAGCCCTCAGCAACTTAACCGGCGGAAAATATTTTTTTGAAAAAATCCCTAAGCCCCGGGGTCACAATTTCAGCAAAAATCTGACTTTTGGCAATTCACTCAAAAATGGTGCCAGCACGTTGTAAATACTCCCCTGAAAGCTTTGACAGTCGAAACAGAAGGCTTTTTATCACAGGACAAGAAATCAGCCCTCAACAACTTAACCGGCGGAAACTATTTTTTTGAAAAAATCACTAAGCCCCGGGCTCACAATTTCAGCAAAAATCTGACTTTTGGCAATTCACTCAAAAATGGTGCCAGCATGTTGCAAATGCTCCCCTGAAAGGTTTGGCAGTCGAAACAGAAGGCTTTTTATCACAGGACAAGAAATCAGCCCTCAGCAACTTAACCGGCGGAAAATATTTTTTTGAAAAAATCCCTAAGCCCCGGGGTCACAATTTCAGCAAAAATCTGACTTTTGGCAATTCACTCAAAAATGGTGCTAGCAGGTTGCAAAGGCTTCCCTGAAAGCTTTGGCTATGGAAACAGAAGGCTTTTTATCACAGGACAAGAAATAAGCCCACGAAAAATTAACCTGTGGAAAATATTTTTTTGAAAAAATCCCTAAGCCCCGGGGTCACAATTTCAGCAAAAATCTGACTTTTGGCAATTCACTCAAAAATGGTGCCAACCGGTTGCAAAGGCTCCCCTGAAAGGTTTGGCAGTCGAAACAGAAGGCTTTTTATCACAGGACAAGAAATCAGCCCTCAACAACTTAACCGGCGGAAAATATTTTTTTGAAAAAATCCCTAAGCTCCGGGGTCACAATTTCAGCAAAAATCTGACTTTTGGCGATTCACTCAAAAATGGTGCCAGCACGTTGCAAATACTCCCCTGAAAGCTTTGACAGTCGAAACAGAAGGCTTTTTATCACAGGACAAGAAATCAGCCCTCAACAACTTAACCGGCGGAAACTATTTTTTTGAAAAAATCCCTAAGCCCCGGGGTCACAATTTCAGCAAAAATCTAACTTTTGGCAATTCACTCAAAAATGGTGCCAGCAGGTTGCAAAGGCTCCCCTGAAAGCTTTGGCAGTCGAAACAGAAGGCTTTTTATCACAGGACAAGAAATCAGCCCTCGAAAACCTAACCTGCGGAAAATATTTTTTTGAAAAAATCCCTAAGGCCCAGGGTCACAATTTCAGCAAAAATCTGACTTTTGGCAATTCACTCAAAAATGGTGCCAACCGGCTGCAAATGCTCCCCTGAAAGGTTTGGCGATGGAAACAGAAGGCTTTTTATCACAGGACAAGAAATCAGTCCTCAACAACTTAACCGGCGGAAAATATTTTTTTGAAAAAATCCCTAAGCCCCGGGGTCACAATTTCAGCAAAAATCTGACTTTTGGCAATTCACTCAAAAATGGTGCCAGCACGTTGCAAATGCTCCCCTGAAAGGTTTGGCAGTCGAAACAGAAGGCTTTTTATCACAGGACAAGAATTCAGCCCTCAACAACTTAAGCGGCGGAATTTTTTTTTTGGAAAAAATCCCTTAGCCCCGGGGTCACAATTTCAGCAAAAATCTGACTTTTGGCAATTCAATCAAAAATGGAGCCAACCGTTTGCAAATGCTCCCCTGAAAGCTTTGACGATGGAAACAGAAGGATTTTTATCACAGGACAAGAAATCAGCCCTCAACAACTTAACCGGCGGAAAATATTTTTTTGAAAAAATCCCTAAGCCCCGGGGTCACAATTTCAGCAAAAATCTGACTTTTGGCAATTCACTCAAAAATGGTGCCAGCACGTTGCAAATACTCCCCTGAAAGCTTTGACAGTCGACACAGAAGGCTTTTTATCACAGGACAAGAAATCAGCCCTCAACAACTTAACCGGCGGAAACTATTTTTTTGAAAAAATCCCTAAGCCCCGGGCTCACAATTTCAGCAATAATCTGACTTTTGGCAATTCACTTAAAAATGGTGCCAGCAGGTTGCAAAGGCTCCCCTGAAAGCTTTGGCGATGGAAACAGAAGGCTTTTTATCACAGGACAAGAAATCAGCCCTCGAAAACCTAACCTGCGGAAAATATTTTTTTGAAAAAATCCCTAAGCCCCGGGGTCACAATTTCAACAAAAATCTGACTTTTGGCAATTCACTCAAAAATGGTGCCAACCGGTTGCAAATGCTCCCCTGAAAGGTTTGGCAGTCGAAACAGAAGGCTTTTTATCACAGGACAAGAAATCAGCCCTCAACAACTTAACCGGCGGAAAATATTTTTTTGAAAAAATCCCTAACCCCCGGGGTCACAATTTCAGCAAAAATCTGACTTTTGGCAATTCACTCAAAAATGGTGCCAGCACGTTGCAAATGCTCCCCTGAAAGGTTTGGCAGTTGAAACAGAAGGCTTTTTATCACAGGACAAGAAATCAGCCCTCAGCAACTTAACCGGCGGAAAATATTTTTTTGAAAAAATCCCTAAGCCCCGGGGTCAGAATTTCAGCAAAAATCTGACTTTTGGCAATTCACTCAAAAATGGTGCCAACCGGTTTCAAATGCTCCCCTGAAAGGTTTGGCAGTCGAAACAGAAGGCTTTTTATCACAGGACAAGAAATCAGCCCTCAACAACTTAACCGGCGGAAAATATTTTTTTGAAAAAATCCCTAAGCCCCGGGGTCACAATTTGAGCAAAAATCTGGCTTTTGGCAATTCACTCAGAAATGGTGCCAACCATTTGCAAATGCTCCCCTGAAAGCTTTGACGATGGAAACAGAAGGCTTTTTATCACAGGACAAGAAATCAGCCCTCAACAACTTAACCGGCGGAAAATATTTTTTTGAAAAAATCCCTAAGCCCCGGGGTCACAATTTCAGCAAAAATCTGACTTTTGGCAATTCACTCAAAAATGGTGCTGGCACTGAAAGCTTTGACGATGGAAACAGAAGGCTTTTTATCATAGGACAAGAAATCAGCCCTCAACAACTTAACCGGCGGAAATTTTTTTTTTGAAAAAATCCCTAAGCCCCGGGGTCACAATTGCAGCAAAAATCTGACTTTTGGCAATTCACTCAAAAATGGTGCCAGCACGTTGCAAATGCTCCCCTCAAAGGTTTGGCAGTCGAAACAGAAGGCTTTTTCTCACAGGACAAGAAATCAGCCCTCAACAACTTAACCGGCGGAAAATTTTGTTTTGTAAAAAAAGCCTAAGCCCCGGGGTCACAATTTCAGCAAAAAACTGACTTTTGGCAATTCACTCAAAAATGGCGCTGGCACTGAAAGCTTTGACGATGGAAACAGAAGGCTTTTTATCACAGGACAAGAAATAAGCCCTCAACAACTTAACCGGCGGAAAATATTTTTTTGAAAAAATCCCTAAGCCCAGGGGTCACAATTGCAGCAAAAATCTGACTTTTGGCAATTCACTCTAAAATGGTGCCAGCACGTTGCAAATGCTCCCCTCAAAGGTTTGGCAGTCGAAATAGAAGGCTTTTTATCACAGGACAAGAAATCAGCCCTCAGCAACTTAACCGGCGGAAAATATTTTTTTGAAAAAATCCCTAAGCCCCGGGGTCACAATTTCAGCAAAAATCTGACTTTTGGCAATTCACTCAAAAATGGTGCCAGCACGTTGTAAATACTCCCCTGAAAGCTTTGACAGTCGAAACAGAAGGCTTTTTATCACAGGACAAGAAATCAGCCCTCAACAACTTAACCGGCGGAAACTATTTTTTTGAAAAAATCACTAAGCCCCGGGCTCACAATTTCAGCAAAAATCTGACTTTTGGCAATTCACTCAAAAATGGTGCCAGCATGTTGCAAATGCTCCCCTGAAAGGTTTGGCAGTCGAAACAGAAGGCTTTTTATCACAGGACAAGAAATCAGCCCTCAGCAACTTAACCGGCGGAAAATATTTTTTTGAAAAAATCCCTAAGCCCCGGGGTCACAATTTCAGCAAAAATCTGACTTTTGGCAATTCACTCAAAAATGGTGCTAGCAGGTTGCAAAGGCTTCCCTGAAAGCTTTGGCTATGGAAACAGAAGGCTTTTTATCACAGGACAAGAAATAAGCCCACGAAAAATTAACCTGTGGAAAATATTTTTTTGAAAAAATCCCTAAGCCCCGGGGTCACAATTTCAGCAAAAATCTGACTTTTGGCAATTCACTCAAAAATGGTGCCAACCGGTTGCAAAGGCTCCCCTGAAAGGTTTGGCAGTCGAAACAGAAGGCTTTTTATCACAGGACAAGAAATCAGCCCTCAACAACTTAACCGGCGGAAAATATTTTTTTGAAAAAATCCCTAAGCTCCGGGGTCACAATTTCAGCAAAAATCTGACTTTTGGCGATTCACTCAAAAATGGTGCCAGCACGTTGCAAATACTCCCCTGAAAGCTTTGACAGTCGAAACAGAAGGCTTTTTATCACAGGACAAGAAATCAGCCCTCAACAACTTAACCGGCGGAAACTATTTTTTTGAAAAAATCCCTAAGCCCCGGGGTCACAATTTCAGCAAAAATCTAACTTTTGGCAATTCACTCAAAAATGGTGCCAGCAGGTTGCAAAGGCTCCCCTGAAAGCTTTGGCAGTCGAAACAGAAGGCTTTTTATCACAGGACAAGAAATCAGCCCTCGAAAACCTAACCTGCGGAAAATATTTTTTTGAAAAAATCCCTAAGGCCCAGGGTCACAATTTCAGCAAAAATCTGACTTTTGGCAATTCACTCAAAAATGGTGCCAACCGGCTGCAAATGCTCCCCTGAAAGGTTTGGCGATGGAAACAGAAGGCTTTTTATCACAGGACAAGAAATCAGTCCTCAACAACTTAACCGGCGGAAAATATTTTTTTGAAAAAATCCCTAAGCCCCGGGGTCACAATTTCAGCAAAAATCTGACTTTTGGCAATTCACTCAAAAATGGTGCCAGCACGTTGCAAATGCTCCCCTGAAAGGTTTGGCAGTCGAAACAGAAGGCTTTTTATCACAGGACAAGAATTCAGCCCTCAACAACTTAAGCGGCGGAATTTTTTTTTTGGAAAAAATCCCTTAGCCCCGGGGTCACAATTTCAGCAAAAATCTGACTTTTGGCAATTCAATCAAAAATGGAGCCAACCGTTTGCAAATGCTCCCCTGAAAGCTTTGACGATGGAAACAGAAGGATTTTTATCACAGGACAAGAAATCAGCCCTCAACAACTTAACCGGCGGAAAATATTTTTTTGAAAAAATCCCTAAGCCCCGGGGTCACAATTTCAGCAAAAATCTGACTTTTGGCAATTCACTCAAAAATGGTGCCAGCACGTTGCAAATACTCCCCTGAAAGCTTTGACAGTCGACACAGAAGGCTTTTTATCACAGGACAAGAAATCAGCCCTCAACAACTTAACCGGCGGAAACTATTTTTTTGAAAAAATCCCTAAGCCCCGGGCTCACAATTTCAGCAATAATCTGACTTTTGGCAATTCACTTAAAAATGGTGCCAGCAGGTTGCAAAGGCTCCCCTGAAAGCTTTGGCGATGGAAACAGAAGGCTTTTTATCACAGGACAAGAAATCAGCCCTCGAAAACCTAACCTGCGGAAAATATTTTTTTGAAAAAATCCCTAAGCCCCGGGGTCACAATTTCAACAAAAATCTGACTTTTGGCAATTCACTCAAAAATGGTGCCAACCGGTTGCAAATGCTCCCCTGAAAGGTTTGGCAGTCGAAACAGAAGGCTTTTTATCACAGGACAAGAAATCAGCCCTCAACAACTTAACCGGCGGAAAATATTTTTTTGAAAAAATCCCTAACCCCCGGGGTCACAATTTCAGCAAAAATCTGACTTTTGGCAATTCACTCAAAAATGGTGCCAGCACGTTGCAAATGCTCCCCTGAAAGGTTTGGCAGTTGAAACAGAAGGCTTTTTATCACAGGACAAGAAATCAGCCCTCAGCAACTTAACCGGCGGAAAATATTTTTTTGAAAAAATCCCTAAGCCCCGGGGTCAGAATTTCAGCAAAAATCTGACTTTTGGCAATTCACTCAAAAATGGTGCCAACCGGTTTCAAATGCTCCCCTGAAAGGTTTGGCAGTCGAAACAGAAGGCTTTTTATCACAGGACAAGAAATCAGCCCTCAACAACTTAACCGGCGGAAAATATTTTTTTGAAAAAATCCCTAAGCCCCGGGGTCACAATTTGAGCAAAAATCTGGCTTTTGGCAATTCACTCAGAAATGGTGCCAACCATTTGCAAATGCTCCCCTGAAAGCTTTGACGATGGAAACAGAAGGCTTTTTATCACAGGACAAGAAATCAGCCCTCAACAACTTAACCGGCGGAAAATATTTTTTTGAAAAAATCCCTAAGCCCCGGGGTCACAATTTCAGCAAAAATCTGACTTTTGGCAATTCACTCAAAAATGGTGCTGGCACTGAAAGCTTTGACGATGGAAACAGAAGGCTTTTTATCATAGGACAAGAAATCAGCCCTCAACAACTTAACCGGCGGAAATTTTTTTTTTGAAAAAATCCCTAAGCCCCGGGGTCACAATTGCAGCAAAAATCTGACTTTTGGCAATTCACTCAAAAATGGTGCCAGCACGTTGCAAATGCTCCCCTCAAAGGTTTGGCAGTCGAAACAGAAGGCTTTTTCTCACAGGACAAGAAATCAGCCCTCAACAACTTAACCGGCGGAAAATTTTGTTTTGTAAAAAAAGCCTAAGCCCCGGGGTCACAATTTCAGCAAAAAACTGACTTTTGGCAATTCACTCAAAAATGGCGCTGGCACTGAAAGCTTTGACGATGGAAACAGAAGGCTTTTTATCACAGGACAAGAAATAAGCCCTCAACAACTTAACCGGCGGAAAATATTTTTTTGAAAAAATCCCTAAGCCCAGGGGTCACAATTGCAGCAAAAATCTGACTTTTGGCAATTCACTCTAAAATGGTGCCAGCACGTTGCAAATGCTCCCCTCAAAGGTTTGGCAGTCGAAATAGAAGGCTTTTTATCACAGGACAAGAAATCAGCCCTCAGCAACTTAACCGGCGGAAAATATTTTTTTGAAAAAATCCCTAAGCCCCGGGGTCACAATTTCAGCAAAAATCTGACTTTTGGCAATTCACTCAAAAATGGTGCCAGCACGTTGTAAATACTCCCCTGAAAGCTTTGACAGTCGAAACAGAAGGCTTTTTATCACAGGACAAGAAATCAGCCCTCAACAACTTAACCGGCGGAAACTATTTTTTTGAAAAAATCACTAAGCCCCGGGCTCACAATTTCAGCAAAAATCTGACTTTTGGCAATTCACTCAAAAATGGTGCCAGCATGTTGCAAATGCTCCCCTGAAAGGTTTGGCAGTCGAAACAGAAGGCTTTTTATCACAGGACAAGAAATCAGCCCTCAGCAACTTAACCGGCGGAAAATATTTTTTTGAAAAAATCCCTAAGCCCCGGGGTCACAATTTCAGCAAAAATCTGACTTTTGGCAATTCACTCAAAAATGGTGCTAGCAGGTTGCAAAGGCTTCCCTGAAAGCTTTGGCTATGGAAACAGAAGGCTTTTTATCACAGGACAAGAAATAAGCCCACGAAAAATTAACCTGTGGAAAATATTTTTTTGAAAAAATCCCTAAGCCCCGGGGTCACAATTTCAGCAAAAATCTGACTTTTGGCAATTCACTCAAAAATGGTGCCAACCGGTTGCAAAGGCTCCCCTGAAAGGTTTGGCAGTCGAAACAGAAGGCTTTTTATCACAGGACAAGAAATCAGCCCTCAACAACTTAACCGGCGGAAAATATTTTTTTGAAAAAATCCCTAAGCTCCGGGGTCACAATTTCAGCAAAAATCTGACTTTTGGCGATTCACTCAAAAATGGTGCCAGCACGTTGCAAATACTCCCCTGAAAGCTTTGACAGTCGAAACAGAAGGCTTTTTATCACAGGACAAGAAATCAGCCCTCAACAACTTAACCGGCGGAAACTATTTTTTTGAAAAAATCCCTAAGCCCCGGGGTCACAATTTCAGCAAAAATCTAACTTTTGGCAATTCACTCAAAAATGGTGCCAGCAGGTTGCAAAGGCTCCCCTGAAAGCTTTCGCAGTCGAAACAGAAGGCTTTTTATCACAGGACAAGAAATCAGCCCTCGAAAACCTAACCTGCGGAAAATATTTTTTTGAAAAAATCCCTAAGGCCCAGGGTCACAATTTCAGCAAAAATCTGACTTTTGGCAATTCACTCAAAAATGGTGCCAACCGGCTGCAAATGCTCCCCTGAAAGGTTTGGCGATGGAAACAGAAGGCTTTTTATCACAGGACAAGAAATCAGTCCTCAACAACTTAACCGGCGGAAAATATTTTTTTGAAAAAATCCCTAAGCCCCGGGGTCACAATTTCAGCAAAAATCTGACTTTTGGCAATTCACTCAAAAATGGTGCCAGCACGTTGCAAATGCTCCCCTGAAAGGTTTGGCAGTCGAAACAGAAGGCTTTTTATCACAGGACAAGAATTCAGCCCTCAACAACTTAAGCGGCGGAATTTTTTTTTTGGAAAAAATCCCTTAGCCCCGGGGTCACAATTTCAGCAAAAATCTGACTTTTGGCAATTCAATCAAAAATGGAGCCAACCGTTTGCAAATGCTCCCCTGAAAGCTTTGACGATGGAAACAGAAGGATTTTTATCACAGGACAAGAAATCAGCCCTCAACAACTTAACCGGCGGAAAATATTTTTTTGAAAAAATCCCTAAGCCCCGGGGTCACAATTTCAGCAAAAATCTGACTTTTGGCAATTCACTCAAAAATGGTGGTAGCAGGTTGCAAAGGCTCCCCTGAAAGCTTTGGCGATGGAAACAGAAGGCTTTTTATCACAGGACAAGAAATCCGCCCTCGAAAACCTAACCTGCGGAAAATATTTTTTTGAAAAAATCCCTAAGGCCCGGGGTCACAATTTCAGCAAAAATCTGACTTTTGGCAATTCACTCAAAAGTGGTGCCAACCGGTTGCAAACGCTCCCCTGAAAGGTTTGGCAGTTGAAACAGAAGACTTTTTATCACAGGACAAGAAATCAGCCCTCAACAACTTAACCGGCGGAAAATATTTTTTTGAAAAAATCCCTAAGCCCCGGGGTCACAATTTCAGCAAAAATCTGACTTTTGGCAATTCACTCAAAAATGGTGCCAGCAGGTTGCAAAGGCTCCCCTGAAAGCTTTGGCGATGGAAACAGAAGGCTTTTTATCACAGGACAAGAAATCAGCCCTCAACAACTTAACCTGCGGAAAATATTTTTTTGAAAAAATCCCTAAGCCCCGGCGTCACAATTTCAGCAAAAACCTGACTTTTGGCAATTCACTCAAAAATGGTGATAGCAGGTAGCAAAGACTCCCCTGAAAGCTTTGCCGATCGAAAGAGAAGGCTTTTTATCACAGGACAAGAAATCAGCCCTCGAAAAACTAACCTGCGGAAAATATTTTTTTGAAAAAATCCCTAAGCCCCGGGGTCACAATTTCAGCAAAAATCTGACTTTTGGCAATTCACTCAAAAATGGTGCCAACCGGTTGCAAATGCTCCCCGGAAAGGTTTGGCAGTAGAAACAGAAGGCTTTTTATCACAGGAGAAGAATTCAGCCCTCAACAACTTAACCGGCGGAAAATATTTTTTTGAAAAAATCCCTAAGCCCCGGGGTCACAATTGCAGCAAAAATCTGACTTTTGGCAATTCACTCTAAAATGGTGCCAGCACGTTGCAAATGCTCCCCTCAAAGGTTTGGCAGTCGAAATAGAAGGCTTTTTATCACAGGACAAGAAATCAGCCCTCAGCAACTTAACCGGCGGAAAATATTTTTTTGAAAAAATCCCTAAGCCCCGGGGTCACAATTTCAGCAAAAATCTGACTTTTGGCAATTCACTCAAAAATGGTGCCAGCACGTTGTAAATACTCCCCTGAAAGCTTTGACAGTCGAAACAGAAGGCTTTTTATCACAGGACAAGAAATCAGCCCTCAACAACTTAACCGGCGGAAACTATTTTTTTGAAAAAATCACTAAGCCCCGGGCTCACAATTTCAGCAAAAATCTGACTTTTGGCAATTCACTCAAAAATGGTGCCAGCATGTTGCAAATGCTCCCCTGAAAGGTTTGGCAGTCGAAACAGAAGGCTTTTTATCACAGGACAAGAAATCAGCCCTCAGCAACTTAACCGGCGGAAAATATTTTTTTGAAAAAATCCCTAAGCCCCGGGGTCACAATTTCAGCAAAAATCTGACTTTTGGCAATTCACTCAAAAATGGTGCTAGCAGGTTGCAAAGGCTTCCCTGAAAGCTTTGGCTATGGAAACAGAAGGCTTTTTATCACAGGACAAGAAATAAGCCCACGAAAAATTAACCTGTGGAAAATATTTTTTTGAAAAAATCCCTAAGCCCCGGGGTCACAATTTCAGCAAAAATCTGACTTTTGGCAATTCACTCAAAAATGGTGCCAACCGGTTGCAAAGGCTCCCCTGAAAGGTTTGGCAGTCGAAACAGAAGGCTTTTTATCACAGGACAAGAAATCAGCCCTCAACAACTTAACCGGCGGAAAATATTTTTTTGAAAAAATCCCTAAGCTCCGGGGTCACAATTTCAGCAAAAATCTGACTTTTGGCGATTCACTCAAAAATGGTGCCAGCACGTTGCAAATACTCCCCTGAAAGCTTTGACAGTCGAAACAGAAGGCTTTTTATCACAGGACAAGAAATCAGCCCTCAACAACTTAACCGGCGGAAACTATTTTTTTGAAAAAATCCCTAAGCCCCGGGGTCACAATTTCAGCAAAAATCTAACTTTTGGCAATTCACTCAAAAATGGTGCCAGCAGGTTGCAAAGGCTCCCCTGAAAGCTTTGGCAGTCGAAACAGAAGGCTTTTTATCACAGGACAAGAAATCAGCCCTCGAAAACCTAACCTGCGGAAAATATTTTTTTGAAAAAATCCCTAAGGCCCAGGGTCACAATTTCAGCAAAAATCTGACTTTTGGCAATTCACTCAAAAATGGTGCCAACCGGCTGCAAATGCTCCCCTGAAAGGTTTGGCGATGGAAACAGAAGGCTTTTTATCACAGGACAAGAAATCAGTCCTCAACAACTTAACCGGCGGAAAATATTTTTTTGAAAAAATCCCTAAGCCCCGGGGTCACAATTTCAGCAAAAATCTGACTTTTGGCAATTCACTCAAAAATGGTGCCAGCACGTTGCAAATGCTCCCCTGAAAGGTTTGGCAGTCGAAACAGAAGGCTTTTTATCACAGGACAAGAATTCAGCCCTCAACAACTTAAGCGGCGGAATTTTTTTTTTGGAAAAAATCCCTTAGCCCCGGGGTCACAATTTCAGCAAAAATCTGACTTTTGGCAATTCAATCAAAAATGGAGCCAACCGTTTGCAAATGCTCCCCTGAAAGCTTTGACGATGGAAACAGAAGGATTTTTATCACAGGACAAGAAATCAGCCCTCAACAACTTAACCGGCGGAAAATATTTTTTTGAAAAAATCCCTAAGCCCCGGGGTCACAATTTCAGCAAAAATCTGACTTTTGGCAATTCACTCAAAAATGGTGGTAGCAGGTTGCAAAGGCTCCCCTGAAAGCTTTGGCGATGGAAAAAGAAGGCTTTTTATCACAGGACAAGAAATCCGCCCTCGAAAACCTAACCTGCGGAAAATATTTTTTTGAAAAAATCCCTAAGGCCCGGGGTCACAATTTCAGCAAAAATCTGACTTTTGGCAATTCACTCAAAAGTGGTGCCAACCGGTTGCAAACGCTCCCCTGAAAGGTTTGGCAGTTGAAACAGAAGACTTTTTATCACAGGACAAGAAATCAGCCCTCAACAACTTAACCGGCGGAAAATATTTTTTTGAAAAAATCCCTAAGCCCCGGGGTCACAATTTCAGCAAAAATCTGACTTTTGGCAATTCACTCAAAAATGGTGCCAGCAGGTTGCAAAGGCTCCCCTGAAAGCTTTGGCGATGGAAACAGAAGGCTTTTTATCACAGGACAAGAAATCAGCCCTCAACAACTTAACCTGCGGAAAATATTTTTTTGAAAAAATCCCTAAGCCCCGGCGTCACAATTTCAGCAAAAACCTGACTTTTGGCAATTCACTCAAAAATGGTGATAGCAGGTAGCAAAGACTCCCCTGAAAGCTTTGCCGATCGAAAGAGAAGGCTTTTTATCACAGGACAAGAAATCAGCCCTCGAAAAACTAACCTGCGGAAAATATTTTTTTGAAAAAATCCCTAAGCCCCGGGGTCACAATTTCAGCAAAAATCTGACTTTTGGCAATTCACTCAAAAATGGTGCCAACCGGTTGCAAATGCTCCCCGGAAAGGTTTGGCAGTAGAAACAGAAGGCTTTTTATCACAGGAGAAGAATTCAGCCCTCAACAACTTAACCGGCGGAAAATATTTTTTTGAAAAAATCCCTAAGCCCCGGGGTCACAATTTCAGCAAAAATCTGACTTTTGGCAATTCACTCAAAAATGGTGCCAGCAGGTTGCAAAGGCTCCCCTGAAAGCTTTGGCGATGGAAACAGAAGGCTTTTTATCACAGGACAAGAAATCAGCCCTCAACAACTTAACCTGCGGAAAATATTTTTTTGAAAAAATCCCTAAGCCCCGGCGTCACAATTTCAGCAAAAACCTGACTTTTGGCAATTCACTCAAAAATGGTGATAGCAGGTAGCAAAGACTCCCCTGAAAGCTTTGCCGATCGAAAGAGAAGGCTTTTTATCACAGGACAAGAAATCAGCCCTCGAAAAACTAACCTGCGGAAAATATTTTTTTGAAAAAATCCCTAAGCCCCGGGGTCACAATTTCAGCAAAAATCTGACTTTTGGCAATTCACTCAAAAATGGTGCCAACCGGTTGCAAATGCTCCCCGGAAAGGTTTGGCAGTAGAAACAGAAGGCTTTTTATCACAGGAGAAGAATTCAGCCCTCAACAACTTAACCGGCGGAAAATATTTTTTTTAAAAAATCCCTAAGCCCCGGGGTCACAATTTCAGCAAAAATCTGACTTTTGGCAATTCACTCAAAAATGGTGATAGCAGGTAGCAAAGACTCCCCTGAAAGCTTTGCCGATGGAAACAGAAGGCTTTTTATCACAGGACAAGAAATCAGCCCTCGAAAAACTAACCTGCGGAAAATATTTTTTTGAAAAAATCCCTAAGCCCCGGGGTCACAATTTCAGCAAAAATCTGACTTTTGGCAATTCACTCAAAAATGGTGCCAACCGGTTGCAAATGCTCCCCTGAAAGGTTTGGCAGTAGAAACAGAAGGCTTTTTATCACAGGAGAAGAATTCAGCCCTCAACAACTTAACCGGCGGAAAATATTTTTTTGAAAAAATCCCTAAGCCCCGGGGTCACAATTTCAGCAAAAATCTAACTTTTGGCAATTCACTCAAAAATGGTGCCAGCAGGTTGCAAAGGCTCCCCTGAAAGCTTTGGCGATGGAAACAGAAGGCTTTTTATCACAGGACAAGAAATCAGCCCTCGAAAACATAACCTGCGGAAAATATTTTTTTGAAAAAATCCCTAAGCCCCGGGGTCACAATTTCAGCAAAAATCTGACTTTTGGCAATTCACTCAAAAATGGTGCCAACCGGCTGCAAATGCTCCCCTGAAAGGTTTGGCGATGGAAACAGAAGGCTTTTTATCACAGGACAAGAATTCAGCCCTCAACAACTTAACCGGCGGAAAATATTTTTTTGAAAAAATCCCTAAGCCCCGGGGTCACAATTTCAGCAAAAATCTGATTTTTGGCAATTCACTAAAAAATGCTGCCAACCGGCTGCAAATGCTCCCCTGAAAGGTTTGGCAGTCGAAACAGAAGGCTTTTTATCACAGGACAAGAAATCAGCCCTCAACAACTTAACCGGCGGAAAATATTTTTTTGAAAAATTCCCTAAGCCCCGGGGTCACAATTTCAGCAAAAATCTGACTTTTGGCAATTCACTCAAAAATGATGGTAGCAGGTTGCAAAGGCTCCCCTGAAAGCTTTGGCGATGGAAACAGAAGGCTTTTTATCACAGGACAAGAAATCCGCCCTCGAAAACCTAACCTGCGGAAAATATTTTTTTGAAAAAATCCCTAAGCCCCGGCGTCACAATTTCAGCAAAAACCTGACTTTTGGCAATTCACTCAAAAATGGTGATAGCAGGTAGCAAAGACTCCCCTGAAAGCTTTGCCGATCGAAAGAGAAGGCTTTTTATCACAGGACAAGAAATCAGCCCTCGAAAAACTAACCTGCGGAAAATATTTTTTTGAAAAAATCCCTAAGCCCCGGGGTCACAATTTCAGCAAAAATCTGACTTTTGGCAATTCACTCAAAAATGGTGCCAACCGGTTGCAAATGCTCCCCGGAAAGGTTTGGCAGTAGAAACAGAAGGCTTTTTATCACAGGAGAAGAATTCAGCCCTCAACAACTTAACCGGCGGAAAATATTTTTTTGAAAAAATCCCTAAGCCCCGGGGTCACAATTGCAGCAAAAATCTGACTTTTGGCAATTCACTCTAAAATGGTGCCAGCACGTTGCAAATGCTCCCCTCAAAGGTTTGGCAGTCGAAATAGAAGGCTTTTTATCACAGGACAAGAAATCAGCCCTCAGCAACTTAACCGGCGGAAAATATTTTTTTGAAAAAATCCCTAAGCCCCGGGGTCACAATTTCAGCAAAAATCTGACTTTTGGCAATTCACTCAAAAATGGTGCCAGCACGTTGTAAATACTCCCCTGAAAGCTTTGACAGTCGAAACAGAAGGCTTTTTATCACAGGACAAGAAATCAGCCCTCAACAACTTAACCGGCGGAAACTATTTTTTTGAAAAAATCACTAAGCCCCGGGCTCACAATTTCAGCAAAAATCTGACTTTTGGCAATTCACTCAAAAATGGTGCCAGCATGTTGCAAATGCTCCCCTGAAAGGTTTGGCAGTCGAAACAGAAGGCTTTTTATCACAGGACAAGAAATCAGCCCTCAGCAACTTAACCGGCGGAAAATATTTTTTTGAAAAAATCCCTAAGCCCCGGGGTCACAATTTCAGCAAAAATCTGACTTTTGGCAATTCACTCAAAAATGGTGCTAGCAGGTTGCAAAGGCTTCCCTGAAAGCTTTGGCTATGGAAACAGAAGGCTTTTTATCACAGGACAAGAAATAAGCCCACGAAAAATTAACCTGTGGAAAATATTTTTTTGAAAAAATCCCTAAGCCCCGGGGTCACAATTTCAGCAAAAATCTGACTTTTGGCAATTCACTCAAAAATGGTGCCAACCGGTTGCAAAGGCTCCCCTGAAAGGTTTGGCAGTCGAAACAGAAGGCTTTTTATCACAGGACAAGAAATCAGCCCTCAACAACTTAACCGGCGGAAAATATTTTTTTGAAAAAATCCCTAAGCTCCGGGGTCACAATTTCAGCAAAAATCTGACTTTTGGCGATTCACTCAAAAATGGTGCCAGCACGTTGCAAATACTCCCCTGAAAGCTTTGACAGTCGAAACAGAAGGCTTTTTATCACAGGACAAGAAATCAGCCCTCAACAACTTAACCGGCGGAAACTATTTTTTTGAAAAAATCCCTAAGCCCCGGGGTCACAATTTCAGCAAAAATCTAACTTTTGGCAATTCACTCAAAAATGGTGCCAGCAGGTTGCAAAGGCTCCCCTGAAAGCTTTGGCAGTCGAAACAGAAGGCTTTTTATCACAGGACAAGAAATCAGCCCTCGAAAACCTAACCTGCGGAAAATATTTTTTTGAAAAAATCCCTAAGGCCCAGGGTCACAATTTCAGCAAAAATCTGACTTTTGGCAATTCACTCAAAAATGGTGCCAACCGGCTGCAAATGCTCCCCTGAAAGGTTTGGCGATGGAAACAGAAGGCTTTTTATCACAGGACAAGAAATCAGTCCTCAACAACTTAACCGGCGGAAAATATTTTTTTGAAAAAATCCCTAAGCCCCGGGGTCACAATTTCAGCAAAAATCTGACTTTTGGCAATTCACTCAAAAATGGTGCCAGCACGTTGCAAATGCTCCCCTGAAAGGTTTGGCAGTCGAAACAGAAGGCTTTTTATCACAGGACAAGAATTCAGCCCTCAACAACTTAAGCGGCGGAATTTTTTTTTTGGAAAAAATCCCTTAGCCCCGGGGTCACAATTTCAGCAAAAATCTGACTTTTGGCAATTCAATCAAAAATGGAGCCAACCGTTTGCAAATGCTCCCCTGAAAGCTTTGACGATGGAAACAGAAGGATTTTTATCACAGGACAAGAAATCAGCCCTCAACAACTTAACCGGCGGAAAATATTTTTTTGAAAAAATCCCTAAGCCCCGGGGTCACAATTTCAGCAAAAATCTGACTTTTGGCAATTCACTCAAAAATGGTGGTAGCAGGTTGCAAAGGCTCCCCTGAAAGCTTTGGCGATGGAAACAGAAGGCTTTTTATCACAGGACAAGAAATCCGCCCTCGAAAACCTAACCTGCGGAAAATATTTTTTTGAAAAAATCCCTAAGGCCCGGGGTCACAATTTCAGCAAAAATCTGACTTTTGGCAATTCACTCAAAAGTGGTGCCAACCGGTTGCAAACGCTCCCCTGAAAGGTTTGGCAGTTGAAACAGAAGACTTTTTATCACAGGACAAGAAATCAGCCCTCAACAACTTAACCGGCGGAAAATATTTTTTTGAAAAAATCCCTAAGCCCCGGGGTCACAATTTCAGCAAAAATCTGACTTTTGGCAATTCACTCAAAAATGGTGCCAGCAGGTTGCAAAGGCTCCCCTGAAAGCTTTGGCGATGGAAACAGAAGGCTTTTTATCACAGGACAAGAAATCAGCCCTCAACAACTTAACCTGCGGAAAATATTTTTTTGAAAAAATCCCTAAGCCCCGGCGTCACAATTTCAGCAAAAACCTGACTTTTGGCAATTCACTCAAAAATGGTGATAGCAGGTAGCAAAGACTCCCCTGAAAGCTTTGCCGATCGAAAGAGAAGGCTTTTTATCACAGGACAAGAAATCAGCCCTCGAAAAACTAACCTGCGGAAAATATTTTTTTGAAAAAATCCCTAAGCCCCGGGGTCACAATTTCAGCAAAAATCTGACTTTTGGCAATTCACTCAAAAATGGTGCCAACCGGTTGCAAATGCTCCCCGGAAAGGTTTGGCAGTAGAAACAGAAGGCTTTTTATCACAGGAGAAGAATTCAGCCCTCAACAACTTAACCGGCGGAAAATATTTTTTTGAAAAAATCCCTAAGCCCCGGGGTCACAATTTCAGCAAAAATCTGACTTTTGGCAATTCACTCAAAAATGGTGCCAGCAGGTTGCAAAGGCTCCCCTGAAAGCTTTGGCGATGGAAACAGAAGGCTTTTTATCACAGGACAAGAAATCAGCCCTCAACAACTTAACCTGCGGAAAATATTTTTTTGAAAAAATCCCTAAGCCCCGGCGTCACAATTTCAGCAAAAACCTGACTTTTGGCAATTCACTCAAAAATGGTGATAGCAGGTAGCAAAGACTCCCCTGAAAGCTTTGCCGATCGAAAGAGAAGGCTTTTTATCACAGGACAAGAAATCAGCCCTCGAAAAACTAACCTGCGGAAAATATTTTTTTGAAAAAATCCCTAAGCCCCGGGGTCACAATTTCAGCAAAAATCTGACTTTTGGCAATTCACTCAAAAATGGTGCCAACCGGTTGCAAATGCTCCCCGGAAAGGTTTGGCAGTAGAAACAGAAGGCTTTTTATCACAGGAGAAGAATTCAGCCCTCAACAACTTAACCGGCGGAAAATATTTTTTTTAAAAAATCCCTAAGCCCCGGGGTCACAATTTCAGCAAAAATCTGACTTTTGGCAATTCACTCAAAAATGGTGCCAGCAGGTTGCAAAGGCTCCCCTGAAAGCTTTGGCGATGGAAACAGAAGGCTTTTTATCACAGGACAAGAAATCAGCCCTCAACAACTTAACCTGCGGAAATTATTTTTTTGAAAAAATCCCTAAGCCCCGGGGTCACAATTTCAGCAAAAACCTGACTTTGGCAATTCACTCAAAAATGGTGATAGCAGGTAGCAAAGACTCCCCTGAAAGCTTTGGCGATGGAAACAGAAGGCTTTTTATCACAGGACAAGAAATCAGCCCTCGAAAACATAACCTGCGGAAAATATTTTTTTGAAAAAATCCCTAAGCCCCGGGGTCACAATTTCAGCAAAAATCTGACTTTTGGCAATTCACTCAAAAATGGTGCCAACCGGCTGCAAATGCTCCCCTGAAAGGTTTGGCGATGGAAACAGAAGGCTTTTTATCACAGGACAAGAATTCAGCCCTCAACAACTTAACCGGCGGAAAATATTTTTTTGAAAAAATCCCTAAGCCCCGGGGTCACAATTTCAGCAAAAATCTGATTTTTGGCAATTCACTAAAAAATGCTGCCAACCGGCTGCAAATGCTCCCCTGAAAGGTTTGGCAGTCGAAACAGAAGGCTTTTTATCACAGGACAAGAAATCAGCCCTCAACAACTTAACCGGCGGAAAATATTTTTTTGAAAAATTCCCTAAGCCCCGGGGTCACAATTTCAGCAAAAATCTGACTTTTGGCAATTCACTCAAAAATGATGGTAGCAGGTTGCAAAGGCTCCCCTGAAAGCTTTGGCGATGGAAACAGAAGGCTTTTTATCACAGGACAAGAAATCCGCCCTCGAAAACCTAACCTGCGGAAAATATTTTTTTGAAAAAATCCCTAAGGCCCGGGGTCACAATTTCAGCAAAAATCTGACTTTTGGCAATTCACTCAAAAGTGGTGCCAACCGGTTGCAAACGCTCCCCTGAAAGGTTTGGCAGTTGAAACAGAAGACTTTTTATCACAGGACAAGAAATCAGCCCTCAACAACTTAACCGGCGGAAAATATTTTTTAGAAAAAATCCCTAAGCCCCTGGGTCACAATTTCAGCAAAAACCTGACTTTTGGCAATTCACTCAAAAATGGTGATAGCAGGTAGCAAAGACTCCCCTGAAAGCTTTGCCGATGGAAACAGAAGGCTTTTTATCACAGGACAAGAAATCAGCCCTCGAAAAACTAACCTGTGGAAAATATTTTTTTGAAAAAATCCCTAAGCCCCGGGGTCACAATTTCAGCAAAAATCTGACTTTTGGCAATTCACTCAAAAATGGTGCCATCCGGTTGCAAATGCTCCCCTGAAAGGTTTGGCAGTAGAAACAGAAGGCTTTTTATCACAGGAGAAGAATTCAGCCCTCAACAACTTAACCGGCGGAAAATATTTTTTAGAAAAAATCCCTAAGCCCCGGGGTCACAATTTCAGCAAAAATCTGACTTTTGGCAATTCACTCAAAAATGGTGCCAGCAGGTTGCAAAGGCTCCCCTGAAAGCTTTGGCGATGGAAACAGAAGGCTTTTTATCACAGGACAAGAAATCAGCCCTCAACAACTTAAGCGGCGGAATTTTATTTTTTGAAAAAATCCCTTAGCCCCGGGGTCAGAATTTCAGCAAAAATCTGACTTTTGGCAATTCACTCAAAAATGGAGCCAACCGGTTGCAAATGCTCCCCTGAAAGCTTTGACGATGGAAACAGAAGGCTTTTTATCACAGGACAAGAAATCAGCCCTCGAAAAACTAACCTGCGGAAAATATTTTTTTGAAAAAATCCCTAAGCCCCGGGGTCACAATTTCAGCAAAAATCTGACTTTTGGCAATTCACTCAAAAATGGTGCCAACCGGTTGCAAATGCTCCCCGGAAAGGTTTGGCAGTAGAAACAGAAGGCTTTTTATCACAGGAGAAGAATTCAGCCCTCAACAACTTAACCGGCGGAAAATATTTTTTTAAAAAAATCCCTAAGCCCCGGGGTCACAATTTCAGCAAAAATCTGACTTTTGGCAATTCAATCAAAAATGGTGCCAGCAGGTTGCAAAGGCTCCCCTGAAAGCTTTGGCGATGGAAACAGAAGGCTTTTTATCACAGGACAAGAAATCAGCCCTCAACAACTTAACCTGCGGAAATTATTTTTTTGAAAAAATCCCTAAGCCCCGGGGTCACAATTTCAGCAAAAACCTGACTTTTGGCAATTCACTCAAAAATGGTGATAGCAGGTAGCAAAGACTCCCCTGAAAGCTTTGCCGATGGAAACAGAAGGCTTTTTATCACAGGACAAGAAATCAGCCCTCGAAAAACTAACCTGCGGAAAATATTTTTTTGAAAAAATCCCTAAGCCCCGGGGTCACAATTTCAGCAAAAATCTGACTTTTGGCAATTCACTCAAAAATGGTGCCAACCGGTTGCAAATGCTCCCCTGAAAGGTTTGGCAGTAGAAACAGAAGGCTTTTTATCACAGGAGAAGAATTCAGCCCTCAACAACTTAACCGGCGGAAAATATTTTTTTGAAAAAATCCCTAAGCCCCGGGGTCACAATTTCAGCAAAAATCTAACTTTTGGCAATTCACTCAAAAATGGTGCCAGCAGGTTGCAAAGGCTCCCCTGAAAGCTTTGGCGATGGAAACAGAAGGCTTTTTATCACAGGACAAGAAATCAGCCCTCGAAAACCTAACCTGCGGAAAATATTTTTTTGAAAAAATCCCTAAGCCCCGGGGTCACAATTTCAGCAAAAATCTGACTTTTGGCAATTCACTCAAAAATGGTGCCAACCGGCTGCAAATGCTCCCCTGAAAGGTTTGGCGATGGAAACAGAAGGCTTTTTATCACAGGACAAGAATTCAGCCCTCAACAACTTAACCGGTGGAAAATATTTTTTTGAAAAAATCCCTAAGCCCCGGGGTCACAATTTCAGCAAAAATCTGATTTTTGGCAATTCACTAAAAAATGCTGCCAACCGGCTGCAAATGCTCCCCTGAAAGGTTTGGCAGTCGAAACAGAAGGCTTTTTATCACAGGACAAGAAATCAGCCCTCAACAACTTAACCGGCGGAAAATATTTTTTTGAAAAATTCCCTAAGCCCCGGGGTCACAATTTCAGCAAAAATCTGACTTTTGGCAATTCACTCAAAAATGGTGGTAGCAGGTTGCAAAGGCTCCCCTGAAAGCTTTGGCGATGGAAACAGAAGGCTTTTTATCACAGGACAAGAAATCCGCCCTCGAAAACCTAACCTGCGGAAAATATTTTTTTGAAAAAATCCCTAAGGCCCGGGGTCACAATTTCAGCAAAAATCTGACTTTTGGCAATTCACTCAAACGTGGTGCCAACCGGTTGCAAACGCTCCCCTGAAAGGTTTGGCAGTTGAAACAGAAGACTTTTTATCACAGGACAAGAAATCAGCCCTCAACAACTTAACCGGCGGAAAATATTTTTTAGAAATAATCCCTAAGCCCCTGGGTCACAATTTCAGCAAAAACCTGACTTTTGGCAATTCACTCAAAAATGGTGATAGCAGGTAGCAAAGACTCCCCTGAAAGCTTTGCCGATGGAAACAGAAGGCTTTTTATCACAGGACAAGAAATCAGCCCTCGAAAAACTAACCTGCGGAAAATATTTTTTTGAAAAAATCCCTAAGCCCCGGGGTCACAATTTCAGCAAAAATCTGACTTTTGGCAATTCACTCAAAAATGGTGCCAACCGGTTGCAAACGCTCCCCTGAAAGGTTTGGCAGTTGAAACAGAAGACTTTTTATCACAGGACAAGAAATCAGCCCTCAACAACTTAACCGGCGGAAAATATTTTTTAGAAAAAATCCCTAAGCCCCTGGGTCACAATTTCAGCAAAAACCTGACTTTTGGCAATTCACTCAAAAATGGTGATAGCAGGTAGCAAAGACTCCCCTGAAAGCTTTGCCGATGGAAACAGAAGGCTTTTTATCACAGGACAAGAAATCAGCCCTCGAAAAACTAACCTGCGGAAAATATTTTTTTGAAAAAATCCCTAAGCCCCGGGGTCACAATTTCAGCAAAAATCTGACTTTTGGCAATTCACTCAAAAATGGTGCCAGCAGGTTGCAAAGGCTCCCCTGAAAGCTTTGGCGATGGAAACAGAAGGCTTTTTATCACAGGACAAGAAATCAGCCCTCGAAAACCTAACCTGCGGAAAATATTTTTTTGAAAAAATCCGTAAGCCCCGGGGTCACAATTTCAGCAAAAATCTGACTTTTGGCAATTCACTCAAAAATGGTGGTAGCAGGTTGCAAAGGCTCCCCTGAAAGCTTTGGCGATGGAAACAGAAGGCTTTTTATCACAGGACAAGAAATCCGCCCTCGAAAACCTAACCTGCGGAAAATATTTTTTTGAAAAACTCCCTAAGGCCCGGGGTCACAATTTCAGCAAAAATCTGACTTTTGGCAATTCACTCAAAAGTGGTGCCAACCGGTTGCAAACGCTCCCCTGAAAGGTTTGGCAGTTGAAACAGAAGACTTTTTATCACAGGACAAGAAATCAGCCCTCAACAACTTAACCGGCGGAAAATATTTTTTAGAAAAAATCCCTAAGCCCCTGGGTCACAATTTCAGCAAAAACCTGACTTTTGGCAATTCACTCAAAAATCGTGATAGCAGGTAGCAAAGACTCCCCTGAAAGCTTTGCCGATGGAAACAGAAGGCTTTTTATCACAGGACAAGAAATCAGCCCTCGAAAAACTAACCTGCAGAAAATATTTTTTTGAAAAAATCCCTAAGCCCCGGGGTCACAATTTCAGCAAAAATCTGACTTTTGGCAATTCACTCAAAAATGGTGCCAACCGGTTGCAAATGCTCCCCTGAAAGGTTTGGCAGTAGAAACAGAAGGCTTTTTATCACAGGAGAAGAATTCAGCCCTCAACAACTTAACCGGCGGAAAATATTTTTTAGAAAAAATCCCTAAGCCCCGGGGTCACAATTTCAGCAAAAATCTGACTTTTGGCAATTCACTCAAAAATGGTGCCAGCAGGTTGCAAAGGCTCCCCTGAAAGCTTTGGCGATGGAAACAGAAGGCTTTTTATCACAGGACAAGAAATCAGCCCTCGAAAACCTAACCTGCGGAAAATATTTTTTTAAAAAAATCCCTAAGCCCCGGGGTCACAATTTCAGCAAAAATCTGACTTTTGGCAATTCACTCAAAAATGATGCCAACCGGTTGCAAATGCTCCCCTGAAAGGTTTGGCAGTAGAAACAGAAGGCTTTTTATCAAAGGAGAAGAATTCAGCCCTCAACAACTTAACCGGCGGAAAATATTTTTTTGAAAAAATGCCTAAGCCCCGGGGTCACAATTTCAGCAAAAATCTAACTTTTGGCAATTCACTCAAAAATGGTGCCAGCAGGTTACAAAGGCTCCCCTGAAAGCTTTGGCGATGGAGACAGAAGGCTTTTTATCACAGGACAAGAAATCAGCCCTCGAAAACCTAACCTGCGGAAAATATTTTTTTGAAAAAATCCCTAAGGCCCAGGGTCACAATTTCAGCAAAAATCTGACTTTTGGCAATTCACTCAAAAATGGTGCCAGCAAGTTGCAAAGACTCCCCTGAAAGCTTTGGCGATGGAAACAGAAGGCTTTTTATCACAGGACAAGAAATCAGTCCTCAACAACTTAACCGGCGGAAAATATTTTTTTGAAAAAATCCCTAAGCCCCGGGGTCACAATTTCAGCAAAAATCTAACTTTTGGCAATTCACTCAAAAATGGTGGTAGCAGGTTGCAAAGGCTCCCCTGAAAGCTTTGGCGATGGAAACAGAAGGCTTTTTATCACAGGACAAGAAATCCGCCCTCGAAAACCTAACCTGCGGAAAAGATTTTTTTGAAATAATCCCTAAGCCCCGGGGTCACAATTTCAGCAAAAATCTGACTTTTGGCAATTCACTCAAAAATGGTGCCACCCGGTTGCAAATGCTCCCCTGAAAGGTTTGGCAGTCGAAACAGAAGGCTTTTTATCACAGGACAAGAAATCAGCCCTCGAAAACCTAACCAGCGGAAAATATTTTTTTGAAAAAATCCCTAAGCCCCGGGGTCACAATTTCAGCAAAAATCTGACTTTTGGCAATTCACTCAAAAATGTTGCCAGCAGGTTACAAAGACTCCCCTGAAAGCTTTGGCGATGGAAACAGAAGGCTTTTTATCACAGGACAAGAAATCAGCCCTCGAAAACCTAACCTGCGGAAAATATTTTTTAAAAAAATCCCTAAGCCCCGGGGTCACAATTTCAACAAAAATCTGACTTTTGGCAATTCACTCAAAAATGGTGCCAGCACGTTGCAAATGCTCCCCTGAAAGGTTTGGCAGTCGAAACAGAAGGCTTTTTATCACAGGACAAGAAATCAGCCCTCAACAACTTAACCGGCGGAAAATATTTTTTTGAAAAAATCCCTAAGCCCCGGGGTCACAATTTCAGCAAAAACCTGACTTTTGGCAATTCACTCAAAAATGGTGCCAACCGGTTGCAAATGCTCCCCTGAAAGGTTTGACAGTCGAAACAGAAGGCTTTTTATCACAGGACAAGAAATCAGCCCTCAACAACTTAACCGGCGGAAAATATTTTTTTCAAAAAATCCCTAAGCACCGGGGTCACAATTTCAGCAAAAATCTGACTTTCGGCAATTCACTCAAAAATGGTGCCAGCAGGTTGCAAAGACTCCCCTGAAAGCTTTGGCGATGGAAACAGAAGGCTTTTTATCACAGGACAAGAAATCAGCCCTCAACAACTTAACCGGCGGAAAATATTTTTTTGAAAAAATCCCTAAGCCCCGGGGTCACAATTTCAGCAAAAATCTGACTTTTGGCAATTCACTCAAAAATGGTGCCAGCACGTTGCAAATGCTCCCCTGAAAGGTTTGGCAGTCGAAACAGAAGGCTTTTTATCACAGGACAAGAAATCAGCCCTCAACAACTTAAGCGGCGGAATTTTATTTTTTGAAAAAATCCCTTAGCCCCGGGGTCAGAATTTCAGCAAAAATCTGACTTTTGGCAATTCACTCAAAAATGGAGCCAACCGGTTGCAAATGCTCCCCTGAAAGCTTTGACGATGGAAACAGAAGGATTTTTATCACAGGACAAGAAATCAGCCCTCAACAACTTAACCGGCGGAAAATATTTTTTTGAAAAAATCCCTAAGCCCCGGGGTCACAATTTCAGCAAAAATCTGACTTTTGGCAATTCACTCAAAAATGGTGCCAGCACGTTGCAAATGCTCCCCTGAAAGGTTTGGCAGTCGAAACAGAAGACTTTTTATCACAGGACAAGAAATCAGCCCTCAACAACTTAAGCGGCGGAATTTTATTTTTTGAAAAAATCCCTTAGCCCCGGGGTCAGAATTTCAGCAAAAATCTGACTTTTGGCAATTCACTCAAAAATGGAGCCAACCGGTTGCAAATGCTCCCCTGAAAGCTTTGACGATGGAAACAGAAGGATTTTTATCACAGGACAAGAAATCAGCCCTCAACAACTTAACCGGCGGAAAATATTTTTTTGAAAAAATCCCTAAGCCCCGGGGTCACAATTTCAGCAAAAATCTGACTTTTGGCAATTCACTCAAAAATGGTGCCAACCGGCTGCAAATGCTCCCCTGAAAGGTTTGGCAGTCGAAACAGATGTCTTTTTATCACAGGAAAAGAAATCAGCCCTCAACAACTTAACCGGCGGAAAATATTTTTTAGAAAAAATCCCTAAGCCCCAAGGTCACAATTTCAGCAAAAACCTGACTTTTGGCAATTCACTCAAAAATGGTGATAGCAGGTAGCAAAGACTCCCCTGGAAGCTTTGCCGATGGAAACAGAAGGCTTTTTATCACAGGACAAGAAATCAGCCCTCGAAAAACTAACCTGCGGAAAATATTTTTTTGAAAAAATCCCTAAGCCCCGGGGTCACAATTTCAGCAAAAATCTGACTTTTGGCAATTCACTCAAAAATGGTGCCAGCACGTTGCAAATGCTCCCCTGAAAGGTTTGGCAGTCGAAACAGAAGACTTTTTATCACAGGACAAGAAATCAGCCCTCAACAACTTAAGCGGCGGAATTTTATTTTTTGAAAAAATCCCTTAGCCCCGGGGTCAGAATTTCAGCAAAAATCTGACTTTTGGCAATTCACTCAAAAATGGAGCCAACCGGTTGCAAATGCTCCCCTGAAAGCTTTGACGATGGAAACAGAAGGATTTTTATCACAGGACAAGAAATCAGCCCTCAACAACTTAACCGGCGGAAAATATTTTTTTGAAAAAATCCCTAAGCCCCGGGGTCACAATTTCAGCAAAAATCTGACTTTTGGCAATTCACTCAAAAATGGTGCCAACCGGCTGCAAATGCTCCCCTGAAAGGTTTGGCAGTCGAAACAGATGTCTTTTTATCACAGGAAAAGAAATCAGCCCTCAACAACTTAACCGGCGGAAAATATTTTTTAGAAAAAATCCCTAAGCCCCAAGGTCACAATTTCAGCAAAAACCTGACTTTTGGCAATTCACTCAAAAATGGTGATAGCAGGTAGCAAAGACTCCCCTGGAAGCTTTGCCGATGGAAACAGAAGGCTTTTTATCACAGGACAAGAAATCAGCCCTCGAAAAACTAACCTGCGGAAAATATTTTTTTGAAAAAATCCCTAAGCCCCGGGGTCACAATTTCAGCAAAAATCTGACTTTTGGCAATTCACTCAAAAATGGTGCCAACCGGTTGCAAATGCTCCCCTGAAAGGTTTGGCAGTAGAAACAGAAGGCTTTTTATCACAGGAGAAGAATTCAGCCCTCAACAACTTAACCGGCGGAAAATATTTTTTTTAAAAAATCCCTAAGCCCCGGGGTCACAATTTCAGCAAAAATCTGACTTTTGGCAATTCACTCAAAAATGGTGCCAGCAGGTTGCAAAGGCTCCCCTGAAAGCTTTGGCGATGGAAAGAGAAGGCTTTTTATCACAGGACAAGAAATCAGCCCTCAACAACTTAAGCGGCGGAATTTTATTTTTTGAAAAAATCCCTAAGCCCCGGGGTCACAATTTCAGCAAAAATCTGACTTTTGGCAATTCACTCAAAAATGGTGCCAGCACGTTGCAAATGCTCCCCTGAAAGGTTTGGCAGTCGAAACAGAAGGCTTTTTATCACAGGACAAGAATTCAGCCCTCAACAACTTAACCGGCGGAATTTTTTTTTTGGAAAAAATCCCTAAGCCCCGGGGTCACAATTTCAGCAAAAATCTGACTTTTGGCAATTCACTCAAAAATGGTGGTAGCAGGTTGCAAAGGCTCCCCTGAAAGCTTTGGCAATGGAAACAGAAGGCTTTTTATCACAGGACAAGAAATCCGCCCTCGAAAACCTAACCTGCGGAAAAGATTTTTTTGAAATAATCCCTAAGCCCCGGGGTCACAATTTCAGCAAAAATCTGACTTTTGGCAATTCACTCAAAAATGGTGCCACCCGGTTGCAAATGCTCCCCTGAAAGGTTTGGCAGTCGAAACAGAAGGCTTTTTATCACAGGACAAGAAATCAGCCCTCGAAAACCTAACCAGCGGAAAATATTTTTTTGAAAAAATCCCTAAGCCCCGGGGTCACAATTTCAGCAAAAATCTGACTTTTGGCAATTCACTCAAAAATGTTGCCAGCAGGTTACAAAGACTCCCCTGAAAGCTTTGGCGATGGAAACAGAAGGCTTTTTATCACAGGACAAGAAATCAGCCCTCGAAAACCTAACCTGCGGAAAATATTTTTTAAAAAAATCCCTAAGCCCCGGGGTCACAATTTCAACAAAAATCTGACTTTTGGCAATTCACTCAAAAATGGTGCCAGCACGTTGCAAATGCTCCCCTGAAAGGTTTGGCAGTCGAAACAGAAGGCTTTTTATCACAGGACAAGAAATCAGCCCTCAACAACTTAACCGGCGGAAAATATTTTTTTGAAAAAATCCCTAAGCCCCGGGGTCACAATTTCAGCAAAAACCTGACTTTTGGCAATTCACTCAAAAATGGTGCCAACCGGTTGCAAATGCTCCCCTGAAAGGTTTGACAGTCGAAACAGAAGGCTTTTTATCACAGGACAAGAAATCAGCCCTCAACAACTTAACCGGCGGAAAATATTTTTTTCAAAAAATCCCTAAGCACCGGGGTCACAATTTCAGCAAAAATCTGACTTTCGGCAATTCACTCAAAAATGGTGCCAGCAGGTTGCAAAGACTCCCCTGAAAGCTTTGGCGATGGAAACAGAAGGCTTTTTATCACAGGACAAGAAATCAGCCCTCAACAACTTAACCGGCGGAAAATATTTTTTTGAAAAAATCCCTAAGCCCCGGGGTCACAATTTCAGCAAAAATCTGACTTTTGGCAATTCACTCAAAAATGGTGCCAGCACGTTGCAAATGCTCCCCTGAAAGGTTTGGCAGTCGAAACAGAAGGCTTTTTATCACAGGACAAGAAATCAGCCCTCAACAACTTAAGCGGCGGAATTTTATTTTTTGAAAAAATCCCTTAGCCCCGGGGTCAGAATTTCAGCAAAAATCTGACTTTTGGCAATTCACTCAAAAATGGAGCCAACCGGTTGCAAATGCTCCCCTGAAAGCTTTGACGATGGAAACAGAAGGATTTTTATCACAGGACAAGAAATCAGCCCTCAACAACTTAACCGGCGGAAAATATTTTTTTGAAAAAATCCCTAAGCCCCGGGGTCACAATTTCAGCAAAAATCTGACTTTTGGCAATTCACTCAAAAATGGTGCCAGCACGTTGCAAATGCTCCCCTGAAAGGTTTGGCAGTCGAAACAGAAGACTTTTTATCACAGGACAAGAAATCAGCCCTCAACAACTTAAGCGGCGGAATTTTATTTTTTGAAAAAATCCCTTAGCCCCGGGGTCAGAATTTCAGCAAAAATCTGACTTTTGGCAATTCACTCAAAAATGGAGCCAACCGGTTGCAAATGCTCCCCTGAAAGCTTTGACGATGGAAACAGAAGGATTTTTATCACAGGACAAGAAATCAGCCCTCAACAACTTAACCGGCGGAAAATATTTTTTTGAAAAAATCCCTAAGCCCCGGGGTCACAATTTCAGCAAAAATCTGACTTTTGGCAATTCACTCAAAAATGGTGCCAACCGGCTGCAAATGCTCCCCTGAAAGGTTTGGCAGTCGAAACAGATGTCTTTTTATCACAGGAAAAGAAATCAGCCCTCAACAACTTAACCGGCGGAAAATATTTTTTAGAAAAAATCCCTAAGCCCCAAGGTCACAATTTCAGCAAAAACCTGACTTTTGGCAATTCACTCAAAAATGGTGATAGCAGGTAGCAAAGACTCCCCTGAAAGCTTTGCCGATGGAAACAGAAGGCTTTTTATCACAGGACAAGAAATCAGCCCTCGAAAAACTAACCTGCGGAAAATATTTTTTTGAAAAAATCCCTAAGCCCCGGGGTCACAATTTCAGCAAAAATCTGACTTTTGGCAATTCACTCAAAAATGGTGCCAGCACGTTGCAAATGCTCCCCTGAAAGCTTTGGCGATGGAAACAGAAGGCTTTTTATCACAGGACAAGAAATCAGCCCTCAACAACTTAACCGGCAGAAAATATTTTTTTTAAAAAATCCCTAAGCCCCGGGGTCACAATTTCAGCAAAAATCTGACTTTTGGCAATTCACTCAAAAATGGTGCCAGCAGGTTGCAAAGGCTCCCCTGAAAGCTTTGGCGATGGAAAGAGAAGGCTTTTTATCACAGGACAAGAAATCAGCCCTCAACAACTTAAGCGGCGGAATTTTATTTTTTGAAAAAATCCCTAAGCCCCGGGGTCACAATTTCAGCAAAAATCTGACTTTTGGCAATTCACTCAAAAATGGTGCCAGCACGTTGCAAATGCTCCCCTGAAAGGTTTGGCAGTCGAAACAGAAGGCTTTTTATCACAGGACAAGAATTCAGCCCTCAACAACTTAACCGGCGGAATTTTTTTTTTGGAAAAAATCCCTAAGCCCCGGGGTCACAATTTCAGCAAAAATCTGACTTTTGGCAATTCACTCAAAAATGGTGGTAGCAGGTTGCAAAGGCTCCCCTGAAAGCTTTGGCAATGGAAACAGAAGGCTTTTTATCACAGGACAAGAAATCCGCCCTCGAAAACCTAACCTGCGGAAAATATTTTTTTGAAATAATCCCTAAGCCCCGGGGTCACAATTTCAGCAAAAATCTGACTTTTGGCAATTCACTCAAAAATGGTGCCACCCGGTTGCAAATGCTCCCCTGAAAGGTTTGGCAGTCGAAACAGAAGGCTTTTTATCACAGGACAAGAAATCAGCCCTCGAAAACCTAACCAGCGGAAAATATTTTTTTGAAAAAATCCCTAAGCCCCGGGGTCACAATTTCAGCAAAAATCTGACTTTTGGCAATTCACTCAAAAATGTTGCCAGCAGGTTACAAAGACTCCCCTGAAAGCTTTGGCGATGGAAACAGAAGGCTTTTTATCACAGGACAAGAAATCAGCCCTCGAAAACCTAACCTGCGGAAAATATTTTTTAAAAAAATCCCTAAGCCCCGGGGTCACAATTTCAACAAAAATCTGACTTTTGGCAATTAACTCAAAAATGGTGCCAGCACGTTGCAAATGCTCCCCTGAAAGGTTTGGCAGTCGAAACAGAAGGCTTTTTATCACAGGACAAGAAATCAGCCCTCAACAACTTAACCGGCGGAAAGTATTTTTTTGAAAAAATCCCTAAGCCCCGGGGTCACAATTTCAGCAAAAACCTGACTTTTGGCAATTCACTCAAAAATGGTGCCAACCGGTTGCAAATGCTCCCCTGAAAGCTTTGACAGTCGAAACAGAAGGATTTTTATCACAGGACAAGAAATCAGCCCTCAACAACTTAACCGGCGGAAAATATTTTTTTCAAAAAATCCCTAAGCACCGGGGTCACAATTTCAGCAAAAATCTGACTTTTGGCAATTCACTCAAAAATGGTGCCAGCACGTTGGAAATGCTCCCCTGAAAGGTTTGGCAGTCGAAACAGAAGGCTTTTTATCACAGGACAAGAAATCAGCCCTCAACAACTTAAGCGGCGGAATTTTATTTTTTGAAAAAATCCCTTAGCCCCGGGGTCACAATTTCAACAAAAATCTGACTTTTGGCAATTCACTCAAAAATGGTGCCAACCGGTTGCAAATGCTCCCCTGAAAGGTTTGGCAGTCGAAACAGAAGGCTTTTTATCACAGGACAAGAAATCAGCCCTCAACAACTTAACCGGCTGAAAATATTTTTTTGAAAAAATCCCTAAGCCCCGGGGTCACAATTTCAGCAAAAATCTGACTTTTGGCAATTCACTCAAAAATGGTGCCAGCACGTTGCAAATGCTCCCCTGAAAGGTTTGGCGATGGACACAGAAGGCTTTTTATCACAGGACAAGAAATCAGCCCTCAACAACTTAACCGGCGGAAAATATTTTTTTGAAAAAATCCCTAAGCCCCGGGGTCACAATTTCAGCAAAAATCTGACTTTTGGCAATTCACTCAAAAATGGTGCCAGCACGTTGCAAATGCTCCCCTGAAAGGTTTGGCGATGGAAACAGAAGGCTTTTTATCACAGGACAAGAAATCAGCCCTCGAAAAACTAACCTGCGGAAAATATTTTTTTGAAAAAATCCCTAAGCCCCGGGGTCACAATTTCAGCAAAAATCTGACTTTTGGCAATTCACTCAAAAATGGTGCCAACCGGTTGCAAATGCTCCCCTGAAAGGTTTGGCAGTAGAAACAGAAGGCTTTTTATCACAGGAGAAGAATTCAGCCCTCAACAACTTAACCGGCGGAAAATATTTTTTTTAAAAAATCCCTAAGCCCCGGGGTCACAATTTCAGCAAAAATCTGACTTTTGGCAATTCACTCAAAAATGGTGCCAGCAGGTTGCAAAGGCTCCCCTGAAAGCTTTGGCGATGGAAAGAGAAGGCTTTTTATCACAGGACAAGAAATCAGCCCTCAACAACTTAAGCGGCGGAATTTTATTTTTTGAAAAAATCCCTAAGCCCCGGGGTCACAATTTCAGCAAAAATCTGACTTTTGGCAATTCACTCAAAAATGGTGCCAGCACGTTGCAAATGCTCCCCTGAAAGGTTTGGCAGTCGAAACAGAAGGCTTTTTATCACAGGACAAGAATTCAGCCCTCAACAACTTAACCGGCGGAATTTTTTTTTTGGAAAAAATCCCTAAGCCCCGGGGTCACAATTTCAGCAAAAATCTGACTTTTGGCAATTCACTCAAAAATGGTGGTAGCAGGTTGCAAAGGCTCCCCTGAAAGCTTTGGCAATGGAAACAGAAGGCTTTTTATCACAGGACAAGAAATCCGCCCTCGAAAACCTAACCTGCGGAAAATATTTTTTTGAAATAATCCCTAAGCCCCGGGGTCACAATTTCAGCAAAAATCTGACTTTTGGCAATTCACTCAAAAATGGTGCCACCCGGTTGCAAATGCTCCCCTGAAAGGTTTGGCAGTCGAAACAGAAGGCTTTTTATCACAGGACAAGAAATCAGCCCTCGAAAACCTAACCAGCGGAAAATATTTTTTTGAAAAAATCCCTAAGCCCCGGGGTCACAATTTCAGCAAAAATCTGACTTTTGGCAATTCACTCAAAAATGTTGCCAGCAGGTTACAAAGACTCCCCTGAAAGCTTTGGCGATGGAAACAGAAGGCTTTTTATCACAGGACAAGAAATCAGCCCTCGAAAACCTAACCTGCGGAAAATATTTTTTAAAAAAATCCCTAAGCCCCGGGGTCACAATTTCAACAAAAATCTGACTTTTGGCAATTAACTCAAAAATGGTGCCAGCACGTTGCAAATGCTCCCCTGAAAGGTTTGGCAGTCGAAACAGAAGGCTTTTTATCACAGGACAAGAAATCAGCCCTCAACAAATTAACCGGCGGAAAGTATTTTTTTGAAAAAATCCCTAAGCCCCGGGGTCACAATTTCAGCAAAAACCTGACTTTTGGCAATTCACTCAAAAATGGTGCCAACCGGTTGCAAATGCTCCCCTGAAAGCTTTGACAGTCGAAACAGAAGGATTTTTATCACAGGACAAGAAATCAGCCCTCAACAACTTAACCGGCGGAAAATATTTTTTTCAAAAAATCCCTAAGCACCGGGGTCACAATTTCAGCAAAAATCTGACTTTTGGCAATTCACTCAAAAATGGTGCCAGCACGTTGGAAATGCTCCCCTGAAAGGTTTGGCAGTCGAAACAGAAGGCTTTTTATCACAGGACAAGAAATCAGCCCTCAACAACTTAAGCGGCGGAATTTTATTTTTTGAAAAAATCCCTTAGCCCCGGGGTCACAATTTCAACAAAAATCTGACTTTTGGCAATTCACTCAAAAATGGTGCCAACCGGTTGCAAATGCTCCCCTGAAAGGTTTGGCAGTCGAAACAGAAGGCTTTTTATCACAGGACAAGAAATCAGCCCTCAACAACTTAACCGGCTGAAAATATTTTTTTGAAAAAATCCCTAAGCCCCGGGGTCACAATTTCAGCAAAAATCTGACTTTTGGCAATTCACTCAAAAATGGTGCCAGCACGTTGCAAATGCTCCCCTGAAAGGTTTGGCGATGGAAACAGAAGGCTTTTTATCACAGGACAAGAAATCAGCCCTCAACAACTTAACCGGCGGAAAATATTTTTTTGAAAAAATCCCTAAGCCCCGGGGTCACAATTTCAGCAAAAATCTGACTTTTGGCAATTCACTCAAAAATGGAGCCAACCGGTTGCAAATGCTCCCCTGAAAGCTTTGACGATGGAAACAGAAGGATTTTTATCACAGGACAAGAAATCAGCCCTCGAAAACCTAACCAGCGGAAAATATTTTTTTGAAAAAATCCCTAAGCCCCGGGGTCACAATTTCAGCAAAAATCTGACTTTTGGCAATTCACTCAAAAATGTTGCCAGCAGGTTACAAAGACTCCCCTGAAAGCTTTGGCGATGGAAACAGAAGGCTTTTTATCACAGGACAAGAAATCAGCCCTCGAAAACCTAACCTGCGGAAAATATTTTTTAAAAAAATCCCTAAGCCCCGGGGTCACAATTTCAACAAAAATCTGACTTTTGGCAATTAACTCAAAAATGGTGCCAGCACGTTGCAAATGCTCCCCTGAAAGGTTTGGCAGTCGAAACAGAAGGCTTTTTATCACAGGACAAGAAATCAGCCCTCAACAACTTAACCGGCGGAAAGTATTTTTTTGAAAAAATCCCTAAGCCCCGGGGTCACAATTTCAGCAAAAACCTGACTTTTGGCAATTCACTCAAAAATGGTGCCAGCACGTTGCAAATGCTCCCCTGAAAGCTTTGGCAGTCGAAACAGAAGGCTTTTTATCACAGGACAAGAAATCAGCCCTCAACAACTTAAGCGGCGGAATTTTATTTTTTGAAAAAATCCCTTAGCCCCGGGGTCACAATTTCAACAAAAATCTGACTTTTGGCAATTCACTCAAAAATGGTGCCAACCGGTTGCAAATGCTCCCCTGAAAGGTTTGGCAGTCGAAACAGAAGGCTTTTTATCACAGGACAAGAAATCAGCCCTCAACAACTTAACCGGCTGAAAATATTTTTTTGAAAAAATCCCTAAGCCCCGGGGTCACAATTTCAGCAAAAATCTGACTTTTGGCAATTCACTCAAAAATGGTGCCAGCACGTTGCAAATGCTCCCCTGAAAGGTTTGGCAGTCGAAACAGAAGGCTTTTTATCACAGGACAAGAAATCAGCCCTCAACAACTTAAGCGGCGGAATTTTATTTTTTGAAAAAATCCCTTAGCCCCGGGGTCACAATTTCAGCAAAAATCTGACTTTTGGCAATTCACTCAAAAATGGAGCCAACCGGTTGCAAATGCTCCCCTGAAAGCTTTGACGATGGAAACAGAAGGATTTTTATCACAGGACAAGAAATCAGCCCTCAACAACTTAACCGGCGGAAAATATTTTTTTGAAAAAATCCCTAAGGCCCTGGGTCACAATTTCAGCAAAAATCTGACTTTTGGCAATTCACTCAAAAATGGTGCCAACCGGCTGCAAATGCTCCCCTGAAAGGTTTGGCAGTCGAAACAGAAGGCTTTTTATCACAGGACAAGAAATCAGCCCTCAACAACTTAACCGGCGGAAAATATTTTTTTGAAAAAATCCCTAAGCCCCGGGGTCACAATTTCAGCAAAAACCTGACTTTTGGCAATTCACTCAAAAATGGTGCCAACCGGTTGCAAATGCTCCCCTGAAAGGTTTGGCGATGGAAAAAGAAGGCTTTTTATCACAGGACAAGAAATCAGCCCTCAACAACTTAACCGGCGGAAAATATTTTTTTGAAAAAATCAATTTCAGCAAAAATCTGACTTTTCGCAATTCACTCAAAAATGGTGCCAAACGGTTGCAAATGCTCCCCTGAAAGCTTTGGCGATGGAAACAGAAGGCTTTTTATCACAGGACAAGAAATCAGCCCTCAACAACTTAACCGGCGGAAAATATTTTTTTGAAAAAATCCCTAAGCCCCGGGGTCACAATTTCAGCAAAAATCTGACTTTTGGCAATTCACTCAAAAATGGTGCCAGCACGTTGCAAATGCTCCCCTGAAAGGTTTGGTAGTCGAAACAGAAGGCTTTTTATCACAGGACAAGAAATCAGCCCTCAACAACTTAAGCGGCGGAATTTTATTTTTTGAAAAAATCCCTTAGCCCCGGGGACACAATTTCAGCAAAAATCTGACTTTTGGCAATTCACTCAAAAATGGAGACAACTGGTTGCAGATGCTCCCCTGAAAGCTTTGACGTTGGAAACAGAAGGATTTTTATCACAGGACAAGAAATCAGCCCTCAACAACTTAACCGGCGGAAAATATTTTTTTGAAAAAATCCCTAAGCCCCGGGGTCACAATTTCAGCAAAAATCTGACTTTTGGCAATTCACTCAAAAATGGTGCCAACCGGCTACAAACGCTCCCCTGAAAGGTTTGGCAGTCGAAACAGAAGGCTTTTTATCACAGGACAAGAAATCAGCCCTCAACAACTTAACCGGCGGAAAATATTTTTTTGAAAAAATCCCTAAGCCCCGGGGTCACAATTTCAGCAAAAATCTGACTTTTGGCAATTCACTCAAAAATGGTGGTAGCAGGTTGCAAAGGCTCCCCTGAAAGCTTTGGCGATGGAAACAGAAGGCTTTTTGTCACAGGACAAGAAATCCGCCCTCGAAAACCTAACCTGCGGAAAATATTTTTTTTAAAAAAATCCCTAAGCCCCGGGGTCACAATTTCAGCAAAAATCTGACTTTTGGCAATTCACTCAAAAATGGTGCCACCCGGTTGCAAATGCTCCCCTGAAAGGTTTGGCAGTCGAAACAGAAGGCTTTTTATCACAGGACAAGAAATCAGCGCTCGAAAACCTAACCAGCGGGAAATATTTTTTTGAAAAAATCCCTAAGCCCCGGGGTCACAATTTCAGCAAAAATCTGACTTTTGGCAATTCACTCAAAAATGTTGCCAGCAGGTTACAAACGCTCCCCTGAAAGCTTTGGCGATGGAAACAGAAGGCTTTTTATCACAGGACAATAAATCAGCCCTCAAAAACCTAACCTGCGGAAAATATTTTTTTGAAAAAATCCCTAAGGCCCAGGGTCACAATTTCAGCAAAAATCTGACTTTTGGCAATTCACTCAAAAATGGTGCCAACCGGTTGCAAACGCTCCCCTGAAAGGTTTGGCAGTTGAAACAGAAGACTTTTTATCACAGGACAAGAAATCAGCCCTCAACAACTTAACCGGCGGAAAATATTTTTTTGAAAAAATCCCTAAGCCCCGGGGTCACAATTTCAGCAAAAATCTGACTTTTGGCAATTCACTCAAAAATGTTGCCAGCAGGTTACAAAGACTCCCCTGAAAGCTTTGGCGATGGAAACAGAAGGCTTTTTATCACAGGACAAGAAATCAGCCCTCGAAAACCTAACCTGCGGAAAATATTTTTTAAAAAAATCCCTAAGCCCCGGGGTCACAATTTCAACAAAAATCTGACTTTTGGCAATTAACTCAAAAATGGTGCCAGCACGTTGCAAATGCTCCCCTGAAAGGTTTGGCAGTCGAAACAGAAGGCTTTTTATCACAGGACAAGAAATCAGCCCTCAACAACTTAACCGGCGGAAAGTATTTTTTTGAAAAAATCCCTAAGCCCCGGGGTCACAATTTCAGCAAAAACCTGACTTTTGGCAATTCACTCAAAAATGGTGCCAACCGGTTGCAAATGCTCCCCTGAAAGCTTTGACAGTCGAAACAGAAGGATTTTTATCACAGGACAAGAAATCAGCCCTCAACAACTTAACCGGCGGAAAATATTTTTTTCAAAAAATCCCTAAGCACCGGGGTCACAATTTCAGCAAAAATCTGACTTTTGGCAATTCACTCAAAAATGGTGCCAGCACGTTGGAAATGCTCCCCTGAAAGGTTTGGCAGTCGAAACAGAAGGCTTTTTATCACAGGACAAGAAATCAGCCCTCAACAACTTAAGCGGCGGAATTTTATTTTTTGAAAAAATCCCTTAGCCCCGGGGTCACAATTTCAACAAAAATCTGACTTTTGGCAATTCACTCAAAAATGGTGCCAACCGGTTGCAAATGCTCCCCTGAAAGGTTTGGCAGTCGAAACAGAAGGCTTTTTATCACAGGACAAGAAATCAGCCCTCAACAACTTAACCGGCTGAAAATATTTTTTTGAAAAAATCCCTAAGCCCCGGGGTCACAATTTCAGCAAAAATCTGACTTTTGGCAATTCACTCAAAAATGGTGCCAGCACGTTGCAAATGCTCCCCTGAAAGGTTTGGCGATGGAAACAGAAGGCTTTTTATCACAGGACAAGAAATCAGCCCTCAACAACTTAACCGGCGGAAAATATTTTTTTGAAAAAATCCCTAAGACCCGGGGTCACAATTTCAGCAAAAATCTGACTTTTGGCAATTCACTCAAAAATGGTGCCAGCACGTTGCAAATGCTCCCCTGAAAGGTTTGGCGATGGAAACAGAAGGCTTTTTATCACAGGACAAGAAATCAGCCCTCGAAAAACTAACCTGCGGAAAATATTTTTTTGAAAAAATCCCTAAGCCCCGGGGTCACAATTTCAGCAAAAATCTGACTTTTGGCAATTCACTCAAAAATGGTGCCAACCGGTTGCAAATGCTCCCCTGAAAGGTTTGGCAGTAGAAACAGAAGGCTTTTTATCACAGGAGAAGAATTCAGCCCTCAACAACTTAACCGGCGGAAAATATTTTTTTTAAAAAATCCCTAAGCCCCGGGGTCACAATTTCAGCAAAAATCTGACTTTTGGCAATTCACTCAAAAATGGTGCCAGCAGGTTGCAAAGGCTCCCCTGAAAGCTTTGGCGATGGAAAGAGAAGGCTTTTTATCACAGGACAAGAAATCAGCCCTCAACAACTTAAGCGGCGGAATTTTATTTTTTGAAAAAATCCCTAAGCCCCGGGGTCACAATTTCAGCAAAAATCTGACTTTTGGCAATTCACTCAAAAATGGTGCCAGCACGTTGCAAATGCTCCCCTGAAAGGTTTGGCAGTCGAAACAGAAGGCTTTTTATCACAGGACAAGAATTCAGCCCTCAACAACTTAACCGGCGGAATTTTTTTTTTGGAAAAAATCCCTAAGCCCCGGGGTCACAATTTCAGCAAAAATCTGACTTTTGGCAATTCACTCAAAAATGGTGGTAGCAGGTTGCAAAGGCTCCCCTGAAAGCTTTGGCAATGGAAACAGAAGGCTTTTTATCACAGGACAAGAAATCCGCCCTCGAAAACCTAACCTGCGGAAAATATTTTTTTGAAATAATCCCTAAGCCCCGGGGTCACAATTTCAGCAAAAATCTGACTTTTGGCAATTCACTCAAAAATGGTGCCACCCGGTTGCAAATGCTCCCCTGAAAGGTTTGGCAGTCGAAACAGAAGGCTTTTTATCACAGGACAAGAAATCAGCCCTCGAAAACCTAACCAGCGGAAAATATTTTTTTGAAAAAATCCCTAAGCCCCGGGGTCACAATTTCAGCAAAAATCTGACTTTTGGCAATTCACTCAAAAATGTTGCCAGCAGGTTACAAAGACTCCCCTGAAAGCTTTGGCGATGGAAACAGAAGGCTTTTTATCACAGGACAAGAAATCAGCCCTCGAAAACCTAACCTGCGGAAAATATTTTTTAAAAAAATCCCTAAGCCCCGGGGTCACAATTTCAACAAAAATCTGACTTTTGGCAATTAACTCAAAAATGGTGCCAGCACGTTGCAAATGCTCCCCTGAAAGGTTTGGCAGTCGAAACAGAAGGCTTTTTATCACAGGACAAGAAATCAGCCCTCAACAACTTAACCGGCGGAAAGTATTTTTTTGAAAAAATCCCTAAGCCCCGGGGTCACAATTTCAGCAAAAACCTGACTTTTGGCAATTCACTCAAAAATGGTGCCAACCGGTTGCAAATGCTCCCCTGAAAGCTTTGACAGTCGAAACAGAAGGATTTTTATCACAGGACAAGAAATCAGCCCTCAACAACTTAACCGGCGGAAAATATTTTTTTCAAAAAATCCCTAAGCACCGGGGTCACAATTTCAGCAAAAATCTGACTTTTGGCAATTCACTCAAAAATGGTGCCAGCACGTTGGAAATGCTCCCCTGAAAGGTTTGGCAGTCGAAACAGAAGGCTTTTTATCACAGGACAAGAAATCAGCCCTCAACAACTTAAGCGGCGGAATTTTATTTTTTGAAAAAATCCCTTAGCCCCGGGGTCACAATTTCAACAAAAATCTGACTTTTGGCAATTCACTCAAAAATGGTGCCAACCGGTTGCAAATGCTCCCCTGAAAGGTTTGGCAGTCGAAACAGAAGGCTTTTTATCACAGGACAAGAAATCAGCCCTCAACAACTTAACCGGCTGAAAATATTTTTTTGAAAAAATCCCTAAGCCCCGGGGTCACAATTTCAGCAAAAATCTGACTTTTGGCAATTCACTCAAAAATGGTGCCAGCACGTTGCAAATGCTCCCCTGAAAGGTTTGGCGATGGAAACAGAAGGCTTTTTATCACAGGACAAGAAATCAGCCCTCAACAACTTAACCGGCGGAAAATATTTTTTTGAAAAAATCCCTAAGCCCCGGGGTCACAATTTCAGCAAAAATCTGACTTTTGGCAATTCACTCAAAAATGGAGCCAACCGGTTGCAAATGCTCCCCTGAAAGCTTTGACGATGGAAACAGAAGGATTTTTATCACAGGACAAGAAATCAGCCCTCGAAAACCTAACCAGCGGAAAATATTTTTTTGAAAAAATCCCTAAGCCCCGGGGTCACAATTTCAGCAAAAATCTGACTTTTGGCAATTCACTCAAAAATGTTGCCAGCAGGTTACAAAGACTCCCCTGAAAGCTTTGGCGATGGAAACAGAAGGCTTTTTATCACAGGACAAGAAATCAGCCCTCGAAAACCTAACCTGCGGAAAATATTTTTTAAAAAAATCCCTAATCCCCGGGGTCACAATTTCAACAAAAATCTGACTTTTGGCAATTAACTCAAAAATGGTGCCAGCACGTTGCAAATGCTCCCCTGAAAGGTTTGGCAGTCGAAACAGAAGGCTTTTTATCACAGGACAAGAAATCAGCGTTCAACAACTTAACCGGCGGAAAGTATTTTTTTGAAAAAATCCCTAAGCCCCGGGGTCACAATTTCAGCAAAAACCTGACTTTTGGCAATTCACTCAAAAATGGTGCCAACCGGTTGCAAATGCTCCCCTGAAAGCTTTGACAGTCGAAACAGAAGGATTTTTATCACAGGACAAGAAATCAGCCCTCAACAACTTAACCGGCGGAAAATATTTTTTTCAAAAAATCCCTAAGCACCGGGGTCACAATTTCAGCAAAAATCTGACTTTTGGCAATTCACTCAAAAATGGTGCCAGCACGTTGCAAATGCTCCCCTGAAAGCTTTGGCAGTCGAAACAGAAGGCTTTTTATCACAGGACAAGAAATCAGCCCTCAACAACTTAAGCGGCGGAATTTTATTTTTTGAAAAAATCCCTTAGCCCCGGGGTCACAATTTCAACAAAAATCTGACTTTTGGCAATTCACTCAAAAATGGTGCCAACCGGTTGCAAATGCTCCCCTGAAAGGTTTGGCAGTCGAAACAGAAGGCTTTTTATCACAGGACAAGAAATCAGCCCTCAACAACTTAACCGGCTGAAAATATTTTTTTGAAAAAATCCCTAAGCCCCGGGGTCACAATTTCAGCAAAAATCTGACTTTTGGCAATTCACTCAAAAATGGTGCCAGCACGTTGCAAATGCTCCCCTGAAAGGTTTGGCAGTCGAAACAGAAGGCTTTTTATCACAGGACAAGAAATCAGCCCTCAACAACTTAAGCGGCGGAATTTTATTTTTTGAAAAAATCCCTTAGCCCCGGGGTCACAATTTCAGCAAAAATCTGACTTTTGGCAATTCACTCAAAAATGGAGCCAACCGGTTGCAAATGCTCCCCTGAAAGCTTTGACGATGGAAACAGAAGGATTTTTATCACAGGACAAGAAATCAGCCCTCAACAACTTAACCGGCGGAAAATATTTTTTTGAAAAAATCCCTAAGGCCCTGGGTCACAATTTCAGCAAAAATCTGACTTTTGGCAATTCACTCAAAAATGGTGCCAACCGGCTGCAAATGCTCCCCTGAAAGGTTTGGCAGTCGAAACAGAAGGCTTTTTATCACAGGACAAGAAATCAGCCCTCAACAACTTAACCGGCGGAAAATATTTTTTTGAAAAAATCCCTAAGCCCCGGGGTCACAATTTCAGCAAAAACCTGACTTTTGGCAATTCACTCAAAAATGGTGCCAACCGGTTGCAAATGCTCCCCTGAAAGGTTTGGCGATGGAAAAAGAAGGCTTTTTATCACAGGACAAGAAATCAGCCCTCAACAACTTAACCGGCGGAAAATATTTTTTTGAAAAAATCAATTTCAGCAAAAATCTGACTTTTCGCAATTCACTCAAAAATGGTGCCAAACGGTTGCAAATGCTCCCCTGAAAGCTTTGGCGATGGAAACAGAAGGCTTTTTATCACAGGACAAGAAATCAGCCCTCAACAACTTAACCGGCGGAAAATATTTTTTTGAAAAAATCCCTAAGCCCCGGGGTCACAATTTCAGCAAAAATCTGACTTTTGGCAATTCACTCAAAAATGGTGCCAGCACGTTGCAAATGCTCCCCTGAAAGGTTTGGTAGTCGAAACAGAAGGCTTTTTATCACAGGACAAGAAATCAGCCCTCAACAACTTAAGCGGCGGAATTTTATTTTTTGAAAAAATCCCTTAGCCCCGGGGACACAATTTCAGCAAAAATCTGACTTTTGGCAATTCACTCAAAAATGGAGACAACTGGTTGCAGATGCTCCCCTGAAAGCTTTGACGTTGGAAACAGAAGGATTTTTATCACAGGACAAGAAATCAGCCCTCAACAACTTAACCGGCGGAAAATATTTTTTTGAAAAAATCCCTAAGCCCCGGGGTCACAATTTCAGCAAAAATCTGACTTTTGGCAATTCACTCAAAAATGGTGCCAACCGGCTACAAACGCTCCCCTGAAAGGTTTGGCAGTCGAAACAGAAGGCTTTTTATCACAGGACAAGAAATCAGCCCTCAACAACTTAACCGGCGGAAAATATTTTTTTGAAAAAATCCCTAAGCCCCGGGGTCACAATTTCAGCAAAAATCTGACTTTTGGCAATTCACTCAAAAATGGTGGTAGCAGGTTGCAAAGGCTCCCCTGAAAGCTTTGGCGATGGAAACAGAAGGCTTTTTGTCACAGGACAAGAAATCCGCCCTCGAAAACCTAACCTGCGGAAAATATTTTTTTTAAAAAAATCCCTAAGCCCCGGGGTCACAATTTCAGCAAAAATCTGACTTTTGGCAATTCACTCAAAAATGGTGCCACCCGGTTGCAAATGCTCCCCTGAAAGGTTTGGCAGTCGAAACAGAAGGCTTTTTATCACAGGACAAGAAATCAGCGCTCGAAAACCTAACCAGCGGGAAATATTTTTTTGAAAAAATCCCTAAGCCCCGGGGTCACAATTTCAGCAAAAATCTGACTTTTGGCAATTCACTCAAAAATGTTGCCAGCAGGTTACAAACGCTCCCCTGAAAGCTTTGGCGATGGAAACAGAAGGCTTTTTATCACAGGACAATAAATCAGCCCTCAAAAACCTAACCTGCGGAAAATATTTTTTTGAAAAAATCCCTAAGGCCCAGGGTCACAATTTCAGCAAAAATCTGACTTTTGGCAATTCACTCAAAAATGGTGCCAACCGGTTGCAAACGCTCCCCTGAAAGGTTTGGCAGTTGAAACAGAAGACTTTTTATCACAGGACAAGAAATCAGCCCTCAACAACTTAACCGGCGGAAAATATTTTTTTGAAAAAATCCCTAAGCCCCGGGGTCACAATTTCAGCAAAAATCTGACTTTTGGCAATTCACTCAAAAATGTTGCCAGCAGGTTACAAAGACTCCCCTGAAAGCTTTGGCGATGGAAACAGAAGGCTTTTTATCACAGGACAAGAAATCAGCCCTCGAAAACCTAACCTGCGGAAAATATTTTTTAAAAAAATCCCTAAGCCCCGGGGTCAAAATTTCAACAAAAATCTGACTTTTGGCAATTCACTCAAAAATGGTTCCAGCACGTTGCAAATGCTCCCCTGAAAGGTTTGGCAGTCGAAACAGAAGGCTTTTTATCACAGGACAAGAAATCAGCCCTCAACAACTTAACCGGCGGAAAATATTTTTTTCAAAAAATCCCTAAGCACCGGGGTCACAATTTCAGCAAAAATCTGACTTTTGGCAATTCACTCAAAAATGGTGCCAGCAGGTTGCAAAGACTCCCCTGAAAGCTTTGGCGATGGAAACAGAAGGCTTTTTATCACAGGACAAGAAATCAGCCCTCAACAACTTAACCGGCGGAAAATATTTTTTTGAAAAAATCCCTAAGCCCCGGGGTCACAATTTCAGCAAAAATCTGACTTTTGGCAATTCTCTCAAAAATGGTGCCAGCACGTTGCAAATGCTCCCCTGAAAGGTTTGGCAGTCGAAACAGAAGGCTTTTTATCACAGTACAAGAAATCAGCCCTCAACAACTTAACCGGCGGAAAATATTTTTTTGAAAAAATCCCTTAGCCCCGGGGTCACAATTTCAGCAAAAATCTGACTTTTGGCAATTCACTCAAAAATGGTGCCAACCGGTTGCAAATGCTCCCCTGAAAGGTTTGGCAGTCGAAACAGAAGGCTTTTTATCACAGAACAAGAAATCAGCCATCAACAACTTAACCGGTGGAAAATATTTTTTTGAAAAAATCCCTAAGCCCCGGGGTCACAGTTTCAGCAAAAATCTGACTTTTGGCAATTCACTCAAAAATGTTGCCAGCAGGTTGCAAAGACTCCCCTGAAAGCTTTGGCGATGGAAACAGAAGGCTTTTTATCACAGGACAAGAAATCAGCCCTCGAAAACCTAACCTGCGGAAAATATTTTTTTAAAAAATCCCTAAGCCCCGGGGTCACAATTTCAACAAAAATCTGACTTTTGGCAATTCACTCAAAAATGGAGCCAACCGGTTGCAAATGCTCCCCTGAAAGCTTTGACATTGGAAACAGAAGGATTTTTATCACAGGACAAGAAATCAGCCCTCAACAACTTAACCGGCGGAAAATATTTCTTTGAAAAAATCCCTAAGCCCCGGGGTCACAATTTCAGCAAAAATCTGACTTTTGGCAATTCACTCAAAAATGGTGCCAACCGGTTGCAAATGCTCCCCTGAAAGCTTTGACGATAGAAACAGACCGCTTTTTATCACAGGACAAGAAATCAGCCCTCAACAACTTAACCGGCGGAAAATATTTTTTTGAAAAAATCCCTAAGCCCCGGGGTCACAATTTCAGCAAAAATCTGACTTTTGGCAATTCACTCAAAAATGGTGCCAACCGACTGCAAATGCTCCCCTGAAAGGTTTGGCAGTCGAAACAGAAGGCTTTTTATCACAGGACAAGAAATCAGCCCTCAACAACTTAACCGGCGGAAAATATTTTTTTGAAAAAATCCCTAAGCCCCGGGGTCACAATTTCAGCAAAAACCTGACTTTTGGCAATTCACTCAAAAATGGTGCCAACCGGTTGCAAATGCTCCCCTGAAAGCTTTGACGATAGAAACAGACCGCTTTTTATCACAGGACAAGAAATCAGCCCTCAACAACTTAACCGGCGGAAAATATTTTTTTGAAAAAATCCCTTAGCCCCGGGGTCACAATTTCAGCAAAAATCTGACTTTTGGCAATTCACTCAAAAATGGTGCCAACCGGTTGCAAATGCTCCCCTGAAATGTTTGGCAGTCGAAACAGAAGGCTTTTTATCACAGAACAAGAAATCAGCCATCAACAACTTAACCGGCGGAAAATATTTTTTTGAAAAAATCCCTAAGCCCCGGGGTCACAATTTCAGCAAAAATCTGACTTTTGGCAATTCACTCAAAAATGGTGCCAGCAGGTTGCAAAGACTCCCCTGAAAGCTTTGGCGATGGAAACAGAAGGCTTTTTATCACAGGACAAGAAATCAGCCCTCGAAAACCTAACCTGCGGAAAATATTTTTTAAAAAAATCCCTAAGCCCCGGGGTCACAATTTCAACAAAAATCTGACTTTTGGCAATTCACTCAAAAATGGTGCCAACCGGTTGCAAATGCTCCCCTGAAAGGTTTGGCAGTCGAAACAGAAGGCTTTTTATCACAGGACAAGAAATCAGCCCTCAACAACTTAACCGGCGGAAAATATTTTTTTGAAAAAATCCCTAAGCCCCGGGGTCACAATTTCAGCAAAAATCTGACTTTTGGCAATTCACTCAAAAATGGTGCCAGCACGTTGCAAATGCTCCCCTGAAAGCTTTGGTAGTCGAAACAGAAGGCTTTTTATCACAGGACAAGAAATCAGCCCTCAACAACTTAAGCGGCGGAATTTTATTTTTTGAAAAAATCCCTTAGCCCCGGGGACACAATTTCATCAAAAATCTGACTTTTGGCAATTCACTCAAAAATGGAGACAACTGGTTGCAGATGCTGACCTGAAAGCTTTGACGTTGGAAACAGAAGGATTTTTATCACAGGACAAGAAATCAGCCCTCAACAACTTAACCGGCGGAAAATATTTTTTTGAAAAAATCCCTAAGCCCCGGGGTCACAATTTGAGCAAAAATCTGACTTTTGGCAATTCACTCAAAAATGGTGCCAACCGGTTGCAAATGCTCCCCTGAAAGGTTTGGCGATGGAAACAGAAGGCTTTTTATCACAGGACAAGAAATCAGCCCTCAACAACTTAACCGGCGGAAAATATTTTTTTGAAAAAATCAATTTCAGCAAAAATCTGACTTTTCGCAATTCACTCAAAAATGGTGCCAAACGGTTGCAAATGCTCCCCTGAAAGCTTTGGCGATGGAAACAGAAGGCTTTTTATCACAGGACAAGAAATCAGCCCTCAACAACTTAACCGGCGGAAAATATTTTTTTGAAAACATCCCTAAGCCCCAGGGTCACAATTTCAGCAAAAATCTGACTTTTGGCAATTCACTCAAAAATGGTGCCAGCACGTTGCAAATGCTCCCCTGAAAGATTTGGTAGTCGAAACAGAAGGCTTTTTATCACAGGACAAGAAATCAGCCCTCAACAACTTAAGCGGCGGAATTTTATTTTTTGAAAAAATCCCTTAGCCCCGGGGACACAATTTCAGCAAAAATCTGACTTTTGGCAATTCACTCAAAAATGGAGACAACTGGTTGCAGATGCTCCCCTGAAAGCTTTGACGTTGGAAACAGAAGGATTTTTATCACAGGACAAGAAATCAGCCCTCAACAACTTAACCGGCGGAAAATATTTTTTTGAAAAAATCCCTAAGCCCCGGGGTCACAATTTCAGCAAAAATCTGACTTTTGGCAATTCACTCAAAAATGGTGCCAACCGGCTGCAAATGCTCCCCTGAAAGGTTTGGCAGTCGAAACAGAAGGCTTTTTATCACAGGACAAGAAATCAGCCCTCAACAACTTAACCGGCGGAAAATATTTTTTTGAAAAAATCCCTAAGCCCCGGGGTCACAATTTCAGCAAAAACCTGACTTTTGGCAATTCACTCAAAAATGGTGCCAACCGGCTGCAAATGCTCCCCTGAAAGGTTTGGCAGTCGAAACAGAAGGCTTTTTATCACAGAACAAGAAATCAGCCCTCAACAACTTAACCGGCGGAAAATATTTTTTTGAAAAAATCCCTAAGCCCCGGGGTCACAATTTCAGCAAAAATCTGACTTTTGGCAATTCACTCAAAAATGGTGCCAACCGGCTACAAATGCTCCCCTGAAAGGTTTGGCAGTCGAAACAGAAGGCTTTTTATCACAGGACAAGAAATCAGCCCTCAACAACTTAACCTGCGGAAAATATTTTTTAAAAAAATCCCTAAGCCCCGGGGTCACAATTTCAACAAAAATCTGACTTTTGGCAATTCACTCAAAAATGGTGCCAACCGGTTGCAAATGCTCCCCTGAAAGCTTTGACGATAGAAACAGACCGCTTTTTATCACAGGACAAGAAATCAGCCCTCAACAACTTAACCGGCGGAAAATATTTTTTTGAAAAAAATCCCTAAGCCCCGGGGTCACAATTTCAGCAAAAACCTGACTTTTGGCAATTCACTCAAAAATGGTGCCAACCGGCTGCAAATGCTCCCCTGAAAGGTTTGGCAGTCGAAACAGAAGGCTTTTTATCACAGAACAAGAAATCAGCCATGAACAACTTAACCGGCGGAAAATATTTTTTTGAAAAAATCCCTAAGCCCCGGGGTCACAATTTCAGCAAAAATCTGACTTTTGGCAATTCACTCAAAAATGGTGCCAGCACGTTGCAAATGCTCCCCTGAAAGCTTTGGTAGTCGAAACAGAAGGCTTTTTATCACAGGACAAGAAATCAGCCCTCGAAAACCTAACCTGCGGAAAATATTTTTTAAAAAAATCCCTAAGCCCCGGGGTCACAATTTCAACAAAAATCTGACTTTTGGCAATTCACTCAAAAATGGTGCCAACCGGTTGCAAATGCTCCCCTGAAAGGTTTGGCAGTCGAAACAGAAGGCTTTTTATCACAGGACAAGAAATCAGCCCTCAACAACTTAACCGGCGGAAAATATTTTTTTGAAAAAATCCCTAAGCCCCGGGGTCACAATTTCAGCAAAAATCTGACTTTTGGCAATTCACTCAAAAATGGTGCCAGCACGTTGCAAATGCTCCCCTGAAAGCTTTGGTAGTCGAAACAGAAGGCTTTTTATCACAGGACAAGAAATCAGCCCTCAACAACTTAAGCGGCGGAATTTTATTTTTTGAAAAAATCCCTTAGCCCCGGGGACACAATTTCAGCAAAAATCTGACTTTTGGCAATTCACTCAAAAATGGAGACAACTGGTTGCAGATGCTCCCCTGAAAGCTTTGACGTTGGAAACAGAAGGATTTTTATCACAGGACAAGAAATCAGCCCTCAACAACTTAACCGGCGGAAAATATTTTTTTGAAAAAATCCCTAAGCCCCGGGGTCACAATTTGAGCAAAAATCTGACTTTTGGCAATTCACTCAAAAATGGTGCCAACCGGTTGCAAATGCTCCCCTGAAAGGTTTGGCGATGGAAACAGAAGGCTTTTTATCACAGGACAAGAAATCAGCCCTCAACAACTTAACCGGCGGAAAATATTATTTTGAAAAAATCAATTTCAGCAAAAATCTGACTTTTCGCAATTCACTCAAAAATGGTGCCAAACGGTTGCAAATGCTCCCCTGAAAGCTTTGGCGATGGAAACAGAAGGCTTTTTATCACAGGACAAGAAATCAGCCCTCAACAACTTAACCGGCGGAAAATATTTTTTTGAAAACATCCCTAAGCCCCAGGGTCACAATTTCAGCAAAAATCTAACTTTTCGCAATTCACTCAAAAATGGTGCCAGCACGTTGCAAATGCTCCCCTGAAAGGTTTGGTAGTCGAAACAGAAGGCTTTTTATCACAGGACAAGAAATCAGCCCTCAACAACTTAAGCGGCGGAATTTTATTTTTTGAAAAAATCCCTTAGCCCCGGGGACACAATTTCAGCAAAAATCTGACTTTTGGCAATTCACTCAAAAATGGAGACAACTGGTTGCAGATGCTCCCCTGAAAGCTTTGACGTTGGAAACAGAAGGATTTTTATCACAGGACAAGAAATCAGCCCTCAACAACTTAACCGGCGGAAAATATTTTTTTGAAAAAATCCCTAAGCCCCGGGGTCACAATTTCAGCAAAAATCTGACTTTTGGCAATTCACTCAAAAATGGTGCCAACCGGCTACAAATGCTCCCCTGAAAGGTTTGGCAGTCGAAACAGAAGGCTTTTTATCACAGGACAAGAAATCAGCCCTCAACAACTTAACCGGCGGAAAATATTTTTTTGAAAAAATCCCTAAGCCCCGGGGTCACAATTTCAGCAAAAATCTGACTTTTGGCAATTCACTCAAAAATGGTGCCAACCGGCTGCAAATGCTCCCCTGAAAGGTTTGGCAGTCGAAACAGAAGGCTTTTTATCACAGAACAAGAAATCAGCCATCAACAACTTAACCGGCGGAAAATATTTTTTTGAAAAAATCCCTAAGCCCCGGGGTCACAATTTCAGCAAAAATCTGACTTTTGGCAATTCACTCAAAAATGGTGCCAGCAGGTTGCAAAGACTCCCCTGAAAGCTTTGGCGATGGAAACAGAAGGCTTTTTATCACAGGACAAGAAATCAGCCCTCGAAAACCTAACCTGCGGAAAATATTTTTTTGAAAAAATCCCTAAGCCCCGGGGTCACAATTTCAGCAAAAATCTGACTTTTGGCAATTCACTCAAAAATGGTGCCAGCACGTTGCAAATGCTCCCCTGAAAGGTTTGGTAGTCGAAACAGAAGGCTTTTTATCACAGGACAAGAAATCAGCCCTCAACAACTTAAGCGGCGGAATTTTATTTTTTGAAAAAATCCCTTAGCCCCGGGGACACAATTTCAGCAAAAATCTGACTTTTGGCAATTCACTCAAAAATGGTGCCAACCGGTTGCAAATGCTCCCCTGAAAGCTTTGACGATAGAAACAGACCGCTTTTTATCACAGGACAAGAAATCAGCCCTCAACAACTTAACCGGCGGAAAATATTTTTTTGAAAAAATCCCTTAGCCCCGGGGTCACAATTTCAGCAAAAATCTGACTTTTGGCAATTCACTCAAAAATGGTGCCAACCGGTTGCAAATGCTCCCCTGAAATGTTTGGCAGTCGAAACAGAAGGCTTTTTATCACAGAACAAGAAATCAGCCATCAACAACTTAACCGGCGGAAAATATTTTTTTGAAAAAATCCCTAAGCCCCGGGGTCACAATTTCAGCAAAAATCTGACTTTTGGCAATTCACTCAAAAATGGTGCCAGCAGGTTGCAAAGACTCCCCTGAAAGCTTTGGCGATGGAAACAGAAGGCTTTTTATCACAGGACAAGAAATCAGCCCTCGAAAACCTAACCTGCGGAAAATATTTTTTAAAAAAATCCCTAAGCCCCGGGGTCACAATTTCAACAAAAATCTGACTTTTGGCAATTCACTCAAAAATGGTGCCAACCGGTTGCAAATGCTCCCCTGAAAGGTTTGGCAGTCGAAACAGAAGGCTTTTTATCACAGGACAAGAAATCAGCCCTCAACAACTTAACCGGCGGAAAATATTTTTTTGAAAAAATCCCTAAGCCCCGGGGTCACAATTTCAGCAAAAATCTGACTTTTGGCAATTCACTCAAAAATGGTGCCAGCACGTTGCAAATGCTCCCCTGAAAGGTTTGGTAGTCGAAACAGAAGGCTTTTTATCACAGGACAAGAAATCAGCCCTCAACAACTTAAGCGGCGGAATTTTATTTTTTGAAAAAATCCCTTAGCCCCGGGGACACAATTTCAGCAAAAATCTGACTTTTGGCAATTCACTCAAAAATGGAGACAACTGGTTGCAGATGCTCCCCTGAAAGCTTTGACGTTGGAAACAGAAGGATTTTTATCACAGGACAAGAAATCAGCCCTCAACAACTTAACCGGCGGAAAATATTTTTTTGAAAAAATCCCTAAGCCCCGGGGTCACAATTTGAGCAAAAATCTGACTTTTGGCAATTCACTCAAAAATGGTGCCAACCGGTTGCAAATGCTCCCCTGAAAGGTTTGGCGATGGAAACAGAAGGCTTTTTATCACAGGACAAGAAATCAGCCCTCAACAACTTAACCGGCGGAAAATATTTTTTTGAAAAAATCAATTTCAGCAAAAATCTGACTTTTCGCAATTCACTCAAAAATGGTGCCAAACGGTTGCAAATGCTCCCCTGAAAGCTTTGGCGATGGAAACAGAAGGCTTTTTATCACAGGACAAGAAATCAGCCCTCAACAACTTAACCGGCGGAAAATATTTTTTTGAAAACATCCCTAAGCACCAGGGTCACAATTTCAGCAAAAATCTGACTTTTGGCAATTCACTCAAAAATGGTGCCAGCACGTTGCAAATGCTCCCCTGAAAGCTTTGGCAGTCGAAACAGAAGGCTTTTTATCACAGGACAAGAAATCAGCCCTCAACAACTTAAGCGGCGGAATTTTATTTTTTGAAAAAATCCCTTAGCCCCGGGGACACAATTTCAGCAAAAATCTGACTTTTGGCAATTCACTCAAAAATGGAGACAACTGGTTGCAGATGCTCCCCTGAAAGCTTTGACGTTGGAAACAGAAGGATTTTTATCACAGGACAAGAAATCAGCCCTCAACAACTTAACCGGCGGAAAATATTTTTTTGAAAAAATCCCTAAGCCCCGGGGTCACAATTTCAGCAAAAATCTGACTTTTGGCAATTCACTCAAAAATGGTGCCAACCGGCTACAAATGCTCCCCTGAAAGGTTTGGCAGTCGAAACAGAAGGCTTTTTATCACAGGACAAGAAATCAGCCCTCAACAACTTAACCGGCGGAAAATATTTTTTTGAAAAAATCCCTAAGCCCCGGGGTCACAATTTCAGCAAAAATCTGACTTTTGGCAATTCACTCAAAAATGGTGCCAGCAGGTTGCAAAGGCTCCCCTGAAAGCTTTGGCGATGGAAACAGAAGGCTTTTTATCACAGGACAAGAAATCAGCCCTCGAAAACCTAACCTGCGGAAAATATTTTTTAAAAAAATCCCTAAGCCCCGGGGTCACAATTTCAACAAAAATCTGACTTTTGGCAATTCACTCAAAAATGGTGCCAACCGGTTGCAAATGCTCCCCTGAAAGGTTTGGCAGTCGAAACAGAAGGCTTTTTATCACAGGACAAGAAATCAGCCCTCAACAACTTAACCGGCGGAAAATATTTTTTTGAAAAAATCCCTAAGCCCCGGGGTCACAATTTCAGCAAAAATCTGACTTTTGGCAATTCACTCAAAAATGGTGCCAGCACGTTGCAAATGCTCCCCTGAAAGGTTTGGTAGTCGAAACAGAAGGCTTTTTATCACAGGACAAGAAATCAGCCCTCAACAACTTAAGCGGCGGAATTTTATTTTTTGAAAAAATCCCTTAGCCCCGGGGACACAATTTCAGCAAAAATCTGACTTTTGGCAATTCACTCAAAAATGGAGACAACTGGTTGCAGATGCTCCCCTGAAAGCTTTGACGTTGGAAACAGAAGGATTTTTATCACAGGACAAGAAATCAGCCCTCAACAACTTAACCGGCGGAAAATATTTTTTTGAAAAAATCCCTAAGCCCCGGGGTCACAATTTCAGCAAAAATCTGACTTTTGGCAATTCACTCAAAAATGGTGCCAACCGGTTGCAAATGCTCCCCTGAAAGGTTTGGCGATGGAAACAGAAGGCTTTTTATCACAGGACAAGAAATCAGCCCTCAACAACTTAACCGGCGGAAAATATTTTTTTGAAAAAATCAATTTCAGCAAAAATCTGACTTTTCGCAATTCACTCAAAAATGGTGGCAAACGGTTGCAAATGCTCCCCTGAAAGCTTTGGCGATGGAAACAGAAGGCTTTTTATCACAGGACAAGAAATCAGCCCTCAACAACTTAACCGGCGGAAAATATTTTTTTGAAAACATCCCTAAGCCCCAGGGTCACAATTTCAGCAAAAATCTGACTTTTGGCAATTCACTCAAAAATGGTGCCAGCACGTTGCAAATGCTCCCCTGAAAGCTTTGGCAGTCGAAACAGAAGGCTTTTTATCACAGGACAAGAAATCAGCCCTCAACAACTTAAGCGGCGGAATTTTATTTTTTGAAAAAATCCCTTAGCCCCGGGGACACAATTTCAGCAAAAATCTGACTTTTGGCAATTCACTCAAAAATGGAGACAACTGGTTGCAGATGCTCCCCTGAAAGCTTTGACGTTGGAAACAGAAGGATTTTTATCACAGGACAAGAAATCAGCCCTCAACAACTTAACCGGCGGAAAATATTTTTTTGAAAAAATCCCTAAGCCCCGGGGTCACAATTTCAGCAAAAATCTGACTTTTGGCAATTCACTCAAAAATGGTGCCAACCGGCTACAAATGCTCCCCTGAAAGGTTTGGCAGTCGAAACAGAAGGCTTTTTATCACAGGACAAGAAATCAGCCCTCAACAACTTAACCGGCGGAAAATATTTTTTTGAAAAAATCCCTAAGCCCCGGGGTCACAATTTCAGCAAAAATCTGACTTTTGGCAATTCACTCAAAAATGGTGCCAGCAGGTTGCAAAGGCTCCCCTGAAAGCTTTGGCGATGGAAACAGAAGGCTTTTTGTCACAGGACAAGAAATCCACCCTCGAAAACCTAACCTGCGGAAAATATTTTTTTTAAAAAAATCCCTAAGCCCCGGGGTCACAATTTCAACAAAAATCTGACTTTTGGCAATTCACTCAAAAATGGTGCCACCCGGTTGCAAATGCTCCCCTGAAAGGTTTGGCAGTCGAAACAGAAGGCTTTTTATCACAGGACAAGAAATCAGCCCTCGAAAACCTAACCAGCGGAAAATATTTTTTTGAAAAAATCCCTAAGCCCCGGGGTCACAATTTCAGCAAAAATCTGACTTTTGGCAATTCCCTCAAAAATGTTGCCAGCAGGTTACAAACGCTCCCCTGAAAGCTTTGGCGATGGAAACAGCAGGCTTTTTATCACAGGACAATAAATCAGCCCTCAAAAACCTAACCAGCGGAAAATATTTTTTTGAAAAAATCCCTAAGCCCCGGGGTCACAATTTCAGCAAAAATCTGACTTTTGGCAATTCCCTCAAAAATGTTGCCAGCAGGTTACAAACGCTCCCCTGAAAGCTTTGGCGATGGAAACAGCAGGCTTTTTATCACAGGACAATAAATCAGCCCTCAAAAACCTAACCTGCGGAAAATATTTTTTTGAAAAAAATCCCTAAGGCCCAGGGTCACAATTTCAGCAAAAATCTGACTTTTGGCAATTCACTCAAAAATGGAGACAACTGGTTGCAGATGCTCCCCTGAAAGCTTTGACGTTGGAAACAGAAGGATTTTTATCACAGGACAAGAAATCAGCCCTCAACAACTTAACCGGCGGAAAATATTTTTTTGAAAAAATCCCTAAGCCCCGGGGTCACAATTTGAGCAAAAATCTGACTTTTGGCAATTCACTCAAAAATGGTGCCAACCGGTTGCAAATGCTCCCCTGAAAGGTTTGGCGATGGAAACAGAAGGCTTTTTATCACAGGACAAGAAATCAGCCCTCAACAACTTAACCGGCGGAAAATATTTTTTTGAAAAAATCCCTAAGCCCCGGGGTCACAATTTCAGCAAAAATCTGACTTTTGGCAATTCACTCAAAAATGGTGCCAGCAGGTTGCAAAGGCTCCCCTGAAAGCTTTGGCGATGGAAACAGAAGGCTTTTTGTCACAGGACAAGAAATCCGCCCTCGAAAACCTAACCTGCGGAAAATATTTTTTTTAAAAAAATCCCTAAGCCCCGGGGTCACAATTTCAGCAAAAATCTGACTTTTGGCAATTCACTCAAAAATGGTGCCACCCGGTTGCAAATGCTCCCCTGAAAGGTTTGGCAGTCGAAACAGAAGGCTTTTTATCACAGGACAAGAAATCAGCCCTCGAAAACCTAACCAGCGGAAAATATTTTTTTGAAAAAATCCCTAAGCCCCGGGGTCACAATTTCAGCAAAAATCTGACTTTTGGCAATTCCCTCAAAAATGTTGCCAGCAGGTTACAAACGCTCCCCTGAAAGCTTTGGCGATGGAAACAGCAGGCTTTTTATCACAGGACAATAAATCAGCCCTCAAAAACCTAACCAGCGGAAAATATTTTTTTGAAAAAATCCCTAAGCCCCGGGGTCACAATTTCAGCAAAAATCTGACTTTTGGCAATTCCCTCAAAAATGTTGCCAGCAGGTTACAAACGCTCCCCTGAAAGCTTTGGCGATGGAAACAGCAGGCTTTTTATCACAGGACAATAAATCAGCCCTCAAAAACCTAACCAGCGGAAAATATTTTTTTGAAAAAAATCCCTAAGGCCCAGGGTCACAATTTCAGCAAAAATCTGACTTTTGGCAATTCACTCAAAAATGGTGCCAACCGGTTGCAAACGCTCCCCTGAAAGTTTGGCAGTCGAAACAGAAGGCTTTTTATCACAGGACAAGAAATCAGCCCTCAACAACTTAAGCGGCGGAATTTTATTTTTTGAAAAAATCCCTTAGCCCCGGGGACACAATTTCAGCAAAAATCTGACTTTTGGCAATTCACTCAAAAATGGAGACAACTGGTTGCAGATGCTCCCCTGAAAGCTTTGACGTTGGAAACAGAAGGATTTTTATCACAGGACAAGAAATCAGCCCTCAACAACTTAACCGGCGGAAAATATTTTTTTGAAAAAATCAATTTCAGCAAAAATCTGACTTTTCGCAATTCACTCAAAAATGGTGCCAAACGGTTGCAAATGCTCCCCTGAAAGCTTTGGCGATGGAAACAGAAGGCTTTTTATCACAGGACAAGAAATCAGCCCTCAACAACTTAACCGGCGGAAAATATTTTTTTGAAAACATCCCTAAGCCCCAGGGTCACAATTTCAGCAAAAATCTGACTTTTGGCAATTCACTCAAAAATGGTGCCAGCACGTTGCAAATGCTCCCCTGAAAGCTTTGGCAGTCGAAACAGAAGGCTTTTTATCACAGGACAAGAAATCAGCCCTCAACAACTTAAGCGGCGGAATTTTATTTTTTGAAAAAATCCCTTAGCCCCGGGGACACAATTTCAGCAAAAATCTGACTTTTGGCAATTCACTCAAAAATGGAGACAACTGGTTGCAGATGCTCCCCTGAAAGCTTTGACGTTGGAAACAGAAGGATTTTTATCACAGGACAAGAAATCAGCCCTCAACAACTTAACCGGCGGAAAATATTTTTTTGAAAAAATCCCTAAGCCCCGGGGTCACAATTTCAGCAAAAATCTGACTTTTGGCAATTCACTCAAAAATGGTGGTAGCAGGTTGCAAAGGCTCCCCTGAAAGCTTTGGCGATGGAAACAGAAGGCTTTTTATCACAGGACAAGAAATCCGCCCTCGAAAACCTAACCTGCGGAAAAGATTTTTTTCAAATAATCCCTAAGCCCCGGGGTCACAATTTCAGCAAAAATCTGACTTTTGGCAATTCACTCAAAAATGGTGCCACCCGGTTGCAAATGCTCCCCTGAAAGCTTTGGCAGTCGAAACAGAAGGCTTTTTATCACAGGACATGAAATCAGCCCTCGAAAACCTAACTAGCGGAAAATATTTTTTTGAAAAAATCCCTAAGCCCCGGGGTCACAATTTCAGCAAAAATCTGACTTTTGGCAATTCACTCAAAAATGTTGCCAGCAGGTTACAAAGACTCCCCTGAAAGCTTTGGCGATGGAAACAGAAGGCTTTTTATCACAGGACAAGAAATCAGCCCTCGAAAACCTAACCTGCAGAAAATATTTTTTTAAAAAATCCCTAAGCCCCGGGGTCACAATTTCAACAAAAATCTGACTTTTGGCAATTCACTCAAAAATGGTGCCAGCACGTTGCAGATGCTCCCCTGAAAGCTTTGACGTTGGAAACAGAAGGATTTTTATCACAGGACAAGAAATCAGCCCTCAACAACTTAACCGGCGGAAAATATTTTTTTGAAAAAATCCCTAAGCCCCGGGGTCACAATTTCAGCAAAAATCTGACTTTTGGCAATTCACTCAAAAATGGTGCCAACCGGCTACAAATGCTCCCCTGAAAGGTTTGGCAGTCGAAACAGAAGGCTTTTTATCACAGGACAAGAAATCAGCCCTCAAAAACTTAACCGGCGAAAAATATTTTTTTGAAAAAATTCCTAAGCCCCGGGGTCACAATTTCAGCAAAAATCTGACTTTTGGCAATTCACTCAAAAATGGTGCCAGCAGGTTGCAAAGGCTCCCCTGAAAGCTTTGGCGATGGAAACAGAAGGCTTTTTGTCACAGGACAAGAAATCCGCCCTCGAAAACCTAACCTGCGGAAAATATTTTTTTTAAAAAAATCCCTAAGCCCCGGGGTCACAATTTCAGCAAAAATCTGACTTTTGGCAATTCACTCAAAAATGGTGCCACCCGGTTGCAAATGCTCCCCTGAAAGGTTTGGCAGTCGAAACAGAAGGCTTTTTATCACAGGACAAGAAATCAGCCCTCGAAAACCTAACCAGCGGAAAATATTTTTTTGAAAAAATCCCTAAGCCCCGGGGTCACAATTTCAGCAAAAATCTGACTTTTGGCAATTCCCTCAAAAATGTTGCCAGCAGGTTACAAACGCTCCCCTGAAAGCTTTGGCGATGGAAACAGAAGGCTTTTTATCACAGGACAATAAATCAGCCCTCAAAAACCTAACCTGTGGAAAATATTTTTTTGAAAAAAATCCCTAAGGCCCAGGGTCACAATTTCAGCAAAAATCTGACTTTTGGCAATTCACTCAAAAATGGTGCCAACCGGTTGCAAACGCTCCCCTGAAAGGTTTGGCAGTTGAAACAGAAGACTTTTTATCACAGGACAAGAAATCAGCCCTCAACAACTTAACCGGCGGAAAATATTTTTTTGAAAAAATCCCTAAGCCCCGGGGTCACAATTTCAGCTAAAATCTGACTTTTGGCAATTCACTCAAAAATGGTGCCAGCAGGTTGCAAAGGCTCCCCTGAAAGCTTTGGCGATGGAAACAGAAGGCTTTTTATCACAGGACAAGAAATCAGCCCTCAACAACTTAACCGGCGGAAAATATTTTTTTGAAAAAATCCCTAAGCCCCGGGGTCACAATTTCAGCAAAAACCTGACTTTTGGCAATTCACTCAAAAATGGTGATAGCAGGTAGCAAAGACTCCCCTGAAAGCTTTGCCGATGGAAACAGAAGGCTTTTTATCACAGGACAAGAAATCAGCCCCCTGAAAAACTAACCTCGGGAAAATATTTTTTTGAAAAAATCCCTAAGCCCCGGGGTCACAATTTCAGCAAAAATCTGACTTTTGGCAATTCACTCAAAAATGGTGCCAGCAGGTTGCAAAGGCTCCCCTGAAAGCTTTGGCGATGGAGACAGAAGGCTTTTTATCACAGGACAAGAAATCAGCCCTCGAAAACCTAACCTGCGGAAAATATTTTTTTGAAAAAATCCCTAAGGCCCAGGGTCACAATTTCAGCAAAAATCTGACTTTTGGCAATTCACTCAAAAATGGTGCCAGCAGGTTGCAAAGGCTCCCCTGAAAGCTTTGGCGATGGAAACAGAAGGCTTTTTATCACAGGACAAGAAATCAGTCCTCAACAACTTAACCGGCGGAAAATATTTTTTTGAAAAAATCCCTAAGTCCCGGGGTCACAATTTCAGCAAAAATCTGACTTTTGGCAATTCACTCAAAAATGGTGGTAGCAGGTTGCAAAGGCTCCCCTGAAAGCTTTGGCGATGGAAACAGAAGGCTTTTTATCACAGGACAAGAAATCCGCCCTCGAAAACCTAACCTGCGGAAAAGATTTTTTTCAAATAATCCCTAAGCCCCGGGGTCACAATTTCAGCAAAAATCTGACTTTTGGCAATTCACTCAAAAATGGTGCCACCCGGTTGCAAATGCTCCCCTGAAAGGTTTGGCAGTCGAAACAGAAGGCTTTTTATCACAGGACATGAAATCAGCCCTCGAAAACCTAACCAGCGGAAAATATTTTTTTGAAAAAATCCCTAAGCCCCGGGGTCACAATTTCAGCAAAAATCTGACTTTTGGCAATTCACTCAAAAATGTTGCCAGCAGGTTACAAAGACTCCCCTGAAAGCTTTGGCGATGGAAACAGAAGGCTTTTTATCACAGGACAAGAAATCAGCCCTCGAAAACCTAACCTGCAGAAAATATTTCTTTAAAAAATCCCTAAGCCCCGGGGTCACAATTTCAACAAAAATCTGACTTTTGGCAATTCACTCAAAAATGGTGCCAGCACGTTGCAAATGCTCCCCTGAAAGGTTTGGCAGTCGAAACAGAAGGCTTTTTATCACAGGACAAGAAATCAGCCCTCAACAACTTAACCGGCGGAAAATATTTTTTTGAAAAAATCCCTAAGCCCCGGGGTCACAATTTCAGCAAAAATCTGACTTTTGGCAATTCACTCAAAAATGGAGCTAACCGGTTGCAAATGCTCCCCTGAAAGCTTTGACGATGGAAACAGAAGGCTTTTTATCACAGGACAAGAAATCAGCCCTCGAAAAACTAACCTGCGGAAAATATTTTTTTGAAAAAATCCCTAAGCCCCGGGGTCACAATTTCAGCAAAAATCTGACTTTTGGCAATTCACTCATAAATGGTGCCAACCGGTTGCAAATGCTCCCCTGAAAGGTTTGGCAGTAGAAACAGAAGGCTTTTTATGACAGGAGAAGAATTCAGCCCTCAACAACTTAACCGGCGGAAAATATTTTTTTGAAAAAATCCCTAAGGCCCAGGGTCACAATTTCAGCAAAAATCTGACTTTTGGCAATTCACTCAAAAATGGTGCCAGCAGGTTGCAAAGACTCCCATGAAAGCTTTGGCGATGGAAACAGAAGGTTTTTATCACAGGACAAGAAATCAGCCCTCAACAACTTAAGCGGCGGAAAATATTTTTTTGAAAAAATCCCTAAACCCCGGGGTCACAATTTCAGCAAAAATCTAACTTTTGGCAATTCACTCAAAAATGGTGGTAGCAGGTTGCAAAGGCTCCCCTGAAAGCTTTGGCGATGGAAACAGAAGGCTTTTTATCACAGGACAAGAAATCCGCCCTCGAAAACCTAACCTGCGGAAAAGATTTTTTTGAAATAATCCCTAAGCCCCGGGGTCACAATTTCAGCAAAAATCTGACTTTTGGCAATTCACTCAAAAATGGTGCCACCCGGTTGCAAATGCTCCCCTGAAAGGTTTGGCAGTCGAAACAGAAGGCTTTTTATCACAGGACAAGAAATCAGCCCCCGAAAACCTAACCAGCGGAAAATATTTTTTTGAAAAAATCCCTAAGCCCCGGGGTCACAATTTCAGCAAAAATCTGACTTTTGGCAATTCACTCAAAAATGGTGCCAGCACGTTGCAAATGCTCCCCTGAAAGGTTTGGCAGTCGAAACAGAAGGCTTTTTATCACAGGACAAGAAATCAGCCCTCAACAACTTAAGCGGCGGAATTTTATTTTTTGAAAAAATCCCTTAGCCCCGGGGTCACAATTTCAGCAAAAATCTGACTTTTGGCAATTCACTCAAAAATGGAGCCAACCGGTTGCAAATGCTCCCCTGAAAGCTTTGACGATGGAAACAGAAGGCTTTTTATCACAGGACAAGAAATCAGCCCTCGAAAAACTAACCTGCGGAAAATATTTTTTTGAAAAAATCCCTAAGCCCCGGGGTCACAATTTCAGCAAAAATCTGACTTTTGGCAATTCACTCATAAATGGTGCCAACCGGTTGCAAATGCTCCCCTGAAAGGTTTGGCAGTAGAAACAGAAGGCTTTTTATCACAGGAGAAGAATTCAGCCCTCAACAACTTAACCGGCGGAAAATATTTTTTTGAAAAAATCCCTAAGGCCCAGGGTCACAATTTCAGCAAAAATCTGACTTTTGGCAATTCACTCAAAAATTGTGGTAGCAGGTTGCAAAGGCTCCGCTGAAAGCTTTGGCGATGGAAACAGAAGGCTTTTTATCACAGGACAAGAAATCCGCCCTCGAAAACCTAACCTGCGGAAAAGATTTTTTTGAAATAATCCCTAAGCCCCGGGGTCACAATTTCGGCAAAAATCTGACTTTTGGCAATTCACTCAAAAATGGTGCCACCCGGTTGCAAATGCTCCCCTGAAAGGTTTGGCAGTCGAAACAGAAGGCTTTTTATCACAGGACAAGAAATCAGCCCTCGAAAACCTAACCAGCGGAAAATATTTTTTTGAAAAAATCCCTAAGCCCTGGGGTCACAATTTCAGCAAAAATCTGACTTTTGGCAATTCACTCAAAAATGTTGCCAGCAGGTTACAAAGACTCCCCTGAAAGCTTTGGCGATGGAAACAGAAGGCTTTTTATCACAGGACAAGAAATCAGCCCTCGAAAACCTAACCTGCGGAAAATATTTTTTTAAAAAATCCCTAAGCCCGGGGTCACAATTTCAACAAAAATCTGACTTTTGGCAATTCACTCAAAAATGGTGCCAGCACGTTGCAAATGCTCCCCTGAAAGGTTTGGCAGTCGAAACAGAAGGCTTTTTATCACAGGACAAGAAATCAGCCCTCAACAACTTAACCGGCGGAAAATATTTTTTTGAAAAAATCCCTAAGCCCCGGGGTCACAATTTCAGCAAAAACCTGACTTTTGGCAATTCACTCAAAAATGGTGCCAGCACGTTGCAAAGGCTCCCCTGAAAGCTTTGGCGATGGAAACAGAAGGCTTTTTATCACAGGACAAGAAATCCGCCCTCAAAAACCTAACCTGCAGAAAATATTTTTTTGAAATAATCCCTAAGCCCCGGGGTCACAATTTCAGCAAAAATCTGACTTTTGGCAATTCACTCAAAAATGGTGCCACCCGGTTGCAAATGCTCCCCTGAAAGGTTTGGCAGTCGAAACAGAAGGATTTTTTTTAACACAGGACAAGAAATCAGCCCTCGAAAACCTAACCAGCGGAAAATATTTTTTTGAAAAAACCCCTAAGCCCCGGGGTCACAATTTCAGCAAAAATCTGACTTTTGGCAATTCACTCAAAAATGTTGCCAGCAGGTTACAAAGACTCCCCTGAAAGCTTTGGCGATGGAAACAGAAGGCTTTTTGTCACAGGACAAGAAATCAGCCCTCAACAACTTAAGCGGCGGAATTTTATTTTTTGAAAAAATCCCTTAGCCCCGGGGTCACAATTTCAGCAAAAATCTGACTTTTGGCAATTCACTCAAAAATGGAGCCAACCGGTTGCAAATGCTCCCCTGAAAGGTTTCGCAGTCGAAACAGAAGGCTTTTTATCACAGGACAAGAAATCAGCCCTCAACAACTTAACCGGCGGAAAATATTTTTTTGAAAAAATCCCTAAGCCCCGGGGTCACAATTTCAGCAAAAATCTGACTTTTGGCAATTCACTCAAAAATGGTGCCAGCACGTTGCAAATGCTCCCGTGAAAGGTTTGGCAGTCGAAACAGAAGGCTTTTTATCACAGGACAAGAAATCAGCCCTCAACAACTTAAGCAGCGGAATTTTATTTTTTGAAAAAATCCCTTAGCCCCGGGGTCACAATTTCAGCAAAAATCTGACTTTTGGCAATTCACTCAAAAATGGAGCCAACCGGTTGCAAATGCTCCCCTGAAAGGTTTGGCAGTCGAAACAGAAGGCTTTTTATCACAGGACAAGAAATCAGCCCTCAACAACTTAACCGGCGGAAAATATTTTTTTGAAAAAATCCCTAAGCCCCGGGGTCACAATTTCAGCAAAAATCTGACTTTTGGCAATTCACTCAAAAATGGTGCCAACCGGTTGCAAATGCTCCCCTGAAAGCTTTGACGATAGAAACAGAAGGCTTTTTATCACAGGACAAGAAATCAGCCCTCAACAACTTAACCGGCGGAAAATATTTTTTTGAAAAAATCCCTAAGCCCCGGGGTCACAATTTCAGCAAAAATCTGACTTTTGGCAATTCACTCAAAAATGGTGCCAGCAGGTTGCAAAGGCTCCCCTGAAAGGTTTGGCAGTCGAAACAGAAGGCTTTTTATCACAGGACAAGAAATCAGCCCTCAACAACTTAACCGGCGGAAAATATTTTTTTGAAAAAATCCCTAAGCCCCGGGGTCACAATTTCAGCAAAAACCTGACTTTTGGCAATTCACTCAAAAATGGTGCCAACCGGTTGCAAATGCTCCCCTGAAAGGTTTGACAGTCGAAACAGAAGGCTTTTTGTCACAGGACAAGAAATCAGCCCTCAACAACTTAACCGGCGGAAAATATTTTTTTGAAAAAATCAATTTCAGCAAAAATCTGACTTTTCGCAATTCACTCAAAAATGGTGCCAAACGGTTGCAAATGCTCCCCTGAAAGCTTTGGCGATGGAAACAGAAGGCTTTTTATCAAAGGACAAGAAATCAGCCCTCAACAACTTAACCGGCGGAAAATATTTTTTTGAAAAAATCCCTAAGCCCCGGGGTCACAATTTCAGCAAAAATCTGACTTTTGGCAATTCACTCAAAAATGGTGCCAGCACGTTGCAAATGCTCCCCTGAAAGGTTTGGCGATGGAAACAGAAGGCTTTTTATCACAGGACAAGAAATCAGCCCTCAACAACTTAACCGGCGGAAAATATTTTTTTGAAAAAATCCCTAAGCCCCGGGGTCACAATTTCAGCAAAAATCTGACTTTTGGCAATTCACTCAAAAATGGTGCCAGCACGTTGTAAATGCTCCCCTGAAAGGTTTGGCAGTCGAAACAGAAGGCTTTTTATCACAGGACAAGAAATCAGCCCTCAACAACTTAAGCGGCGGAATTTTATTTTTTGAAAAAATCCCTTAGCCCCGGGGTCACAATTTCAGCAAAAATCTGACTTTTGGCAATTCACTCAAAAATGGAGCCAACCGGTTGAAAATGCTCCCCTGAAAGCTTTGACGATGGAAACAGAAGGATTTTTATCACAGGACAAGAAATCAGCCCTCAACAACTTAACCGGCGGAAAATATTTTTTTGAAAAAATCCCTAAGCCCCGGGGTCACAATTTCAGCAAAAATCTGACTTTTGGCAATTCACTCAAAAATGGTGCCAACCGGCTGCAAATTCTCCCCTGAAAGGTTTGGCAGTCGAAACAGAAGGCTTTTTATCACAGGACAAGAAATCAGCCCTCAACAACTTAACCGGCGGAAAATATTTTTTTGAAAAAATCCCTAAGCCCCGGGGTCACAATTTCAGCAAAAACCTGACTTTTGGCAATTCACTCAAAAATGGTGCCAACCGGTTGCAAATGCTCCCCTGAAAGCTTTGACGATAGAAACAGACCGCTTTTTATCACAGGACAAGAAATCAGCCCTCAACAACTTAACCGGCGGAAAATATTTTTTTGAAAAAATCCCTTAGCCCCGGGGTCACAATTTCAGCAAAAATCTGACTTTTGGCAATTCACTCAAAAATGGTGCCAACCGGTTGCAAATGCTCCCCTGAAAGGTTTGGCAGTCGAAACAGAAGGCTTTTTATCACAGAACAAGAAATCAGCCATCAACAACTTAACCGGCGGAAAATATTTTTTTGAAAAAATCCCTAAGCCCCGGGGTCACAATTTCAGCAAAAATCTGACTTTTGGCAATTCACTCAAAAATGGTGCCAGCAGGTTGCAAAGACTCCCCTGAAAGCTTTGGCGATGGAAACAGAAGGCTTTTTATCACAGGACAAGAAATCAGCCCTCGAAAACCTAACCTGCGGAAAATATTTTTTAAAAAAATCCCTAAGCCCCGGGGTCACAATTTCAACAAAAATCTGACTTTTGGCAATTCACTCAAAAATGGTGCCAACCGGTTGCAAATTCTCCCCGGAAAGGTTTGGCAGTCGAAACAGAAGGCTTTTTATCACAGGACAAGAAATCAGCCCTCAACAACTTAACCGGCGGAAAATATTTTTTTGAAAAAATCCCTAAGCCCCGGGGTCACAATTTCAGCAAAAATCTGACTTTTGGCAATTCACTCAAAAATGGTGCCAACCGGCTGCAAATGCTCCCCTGAAAGGTTTGGCAGTCGAAACAGAAGGCTTTTTATCACAGGACAAGAAATCAGCCCTCAACAACTTAACCGGCGGAAAATATTTTTTTGAAAAAATCCCTAAGCCCCGGGGTCACAATTTCAGCAAAAATCTGACTTTTGGCAATTCACTCAAAAATGGTGCCAACCGGTTGCAAATGCTCCCCTGAAAGGTTTGGCAGTCGAAACAGAAGGCTTTTTATCACAGGACAAGAAATCAGCCCTCGAAAACCTAACCAGCGGAAAATATTTTTTTGAAAAAATCCCTAAGCCCCGGGGTCACAACTTCAGCAAAAATCTGACTTTTGGCAATTCACTCAAAAATGTTGCCAGCAGGTTACAAACGCTCCCCTGAAAGCTTTGGCGATGGAAACAGAAGGCTTTTTATCACAGGACAATAAATCAGCCCTCAAAAACCTAACCTGCGGAAAATATTTTTTTGAAAAAATCCCTAAGGCCCAGGGTCACAATTTCAGCAAAAATCTGACTTTTGGCAATTCACTCAAAAATGGTGCCAACCGGTTGCAAACGCTCCCCTGAAAGGTTTGGCAGTTGAAACAGAAGACTTTTTATCACAGGACAAGAAATCAGCCCTCAACAACTTAACCGGCGGAAAATATTTTTTTGAAAAAATCCCTAAGCCCCGGGGTCACAATTTCAGCAAAAATCTGACTTTTGGCAATTCACTCAAAAATGGTGCCAACCAGTTGCAAATGCTCCCCTGAAAGGTTTGGCGATGGAAACAGAAGGCTTTTTATCACAGGACAAGAAATCAGCCCTCAACAACTTAACCAGCGGAAAATATTTTTTTGAAAAAATCCCTAAGCCCCGGGGTAACAATTTCAGCAAAAATCTGACTTTTGGCAATTCTCTCAAAAATGGTGCCAACCGGTTTCAAATGCTCCCCTGAAAGGTTTGGCAGTCGAAACAGAAGGCTTTTTATCACAGGACAAGAAATCAGCCCTCAACAACTTAACCGGCGGAAAATATTTTTTTGAAAAAATCCCTAAGCCCCGGGGTCACAATTTCAGCAAAAATCTGACTTTTGGCAATTCACTCAAAAATGGTGCCAACCAGTTGCAAATGCTCCCCGGAAAGGTTTGGCGATGGAAACAGAAGGCTTTTAATCACAGGACAAGAAATCAGCCCTCAACAACTTAACCGGCGTAAAATATTTTTTTGAAAAAATCCCTAAGCCCCGGGGTCACAATTTCAGCAAAAATCTGACTTTTGGCAATTCACTCAAAAATGGTGCCAGCACGTTGCAATGACTCCCCTGAAAGCTTTGGCGATGGAAACAGAAGGCTTTTTATCACAGGACAAGAAATCAGCCCTCAACAACTTAACCGGCAGAAAATATTTTTTTGAAAAAATCCCAAAACCCCGGGGTCACAATTTCAGCAAAAATCTGACTTTTGGCAATTCACTCAAAAATGGTGCCAACCAGTTGCAAATGCTCCCCTGAAAGGTTTGGCGATGGAAACAGAAGGCTTTTTATCACAGGACAAGAAATCAGCCCTCAACAACTTAACCAGCCGAAAATATTTTTTTGAAAAAATCCCTAAGCCCCGGGGTCACAATTTCAGCAAAAATCTGACTTTTGACAATTCTCTCAAAAATGGTGCCAACCGGTTGCAAATGCTCCCCTGAAAGGTTTGGCAGTCGAAACAGAAGGCTTTTTATCACAGGACAAGAAATCAGCCCTCAACAACTTAACCGGCGGAAAATATTTTTTTGAAAAAATCCCTAAGCCCCGGGGTCACAATTTCAGCAAAAATCTGACTTTTGGCAATTCACTCAAAAATGGTGCCAACCAGTTGCAAATGCTCCCCGGAAAGGTTTGGCGATGGAAACAGAAGGCTTTTTATCACAGGACAAGAAATCAGCCCTCAACAACTTAACCGGCGGAAAATATTTTTTTGAAAAAATCCCTAAGCCCCGGGGTCACAATTTCAGCAAAAATCTGACTTTTGGCAATTCACTCAAAAATGGTGCCAGCACGTTGCAAATGCTCCCCTGAAAGGTTTGGCAGTCGAAACAGAAGGCTTTTTATCACAGGACAAGAAATCAGCCCTCAACAACTTAACCGGCGGAAAGTATTTTTTTGAAAAAATCTCTAAGCCCCGGGGTCACAATTTCAGCAAAAATCTGACTTTTGGCAATTCACTCAAAAATGCTGCCAACCGGTTGCAAATGCTCCCCGGAAAGGTTTGGCAGTCGAAACAGAAGGCTTTTTATCACAGGACAAGAAATCAGCCCTCAACAACTTAACCGGCGGAAAATATTTTTTTGAAAAAATCCCTAAGCCCCGGGGTCACAATTTCAGCAAAAATCTGACTTTTGGCAATTCACACAAAAATGGTGGTAGCAGGTTGCAAAGGCTCCCCTGAAAGCTTTGGCGATGGAAACAGAAGGCTTTTTGTCACAGGACAAGAAATCCTCCCTCGAAAACCTAACCTGCGGAAAATATTTTTTTTAAAAAAATCCCTAAGCCCCGGGGTCACAATTTCAGCAAAAATCTGACTTTTGGCAATTCACTCAAAAATGGTGCCACCCGGTTGCAAATGCTCCCCTGAAAGGTTTGGCAGTCGAAACAGAAGGCTTTTTATCACAGGACAAGAAATCAGCCCTCGAAAACCTAACCAGCGGAAAATATTTTTTTGAAAAAATCCCTAAGCCCCGGGGTCACAATTTCAGCAGAAATCTGACTTTTGGCAATCCACTCAAAAATGTTGCCAGCAGGTTACAAACGCTCCCCTGAAAGCTTTGGCGATGGAAACAGAAGGCTTTTTATCACAGGACAATAAATCAGCCCTCAAAAACCTAACCTGCGGAAAATATTTTTTTGAAAAAATCCCTAAGGCCCAGGGTCACAATTTCAGCAAAAATCTGACTTTTGGCAATTCACTCAAAAATGGTGCCAACCGGTTGCAAACGCTCCCCTGAAAGGTTTGGCAGTTGAAACAGAAGACTTTTTATCACAGGACAAGAAATCAGCCCTCAACAACTTAACCGGCGGAAAATATTTTTTTGAAAAAATCCCTAAGCCCCGGGGTCACAATTTCAGCAAAAATCTGACTTTTGGCAATTCACTCAAAAATGTTGCCAGCAGGTTACAAACGCTCCCCTGAAAGGTTTGGCAGTTGAAACAGAAGACTTTTTATCACAGGACAAGAAATCAGCCCTCAACAACTTAAGCGGCGGAATTTTTTTTTTGGAAAAAAATCCCTTAGCCCCGGGGTCACATTTTCAGCAAAAATCTGACTTTTGGCAATTCACTCAAAAATGGAGCCAACCGTTTGCAAATGCTCCCCTGAAAGGTTTGGCAGTCGAAACAGAAGGCTTTTTATCACAGGACAAGAAATCAGCCTTCAACAACTTAACCGGCGGAAAATATTTTTTTGAAAAAATCCCTAAGGCCCGGGGTCACAATTTCAGCAAAAATCTTGACTTTTGGCAATTCACTCAAAAATGGTGCCAGCAGGTTGCAAAGGCTCCCCTGAAAGCTTTGGCGATGGAAAGAGAAGGCTTTTTATCATAGGACAAGAAATCAGCCCTCGAAAACCTAACCTGCGGAAAATATTTTTTTGAAAAAATTCCTAAGCCCTGGGGTCACAATTTCAGCAAAAATCTGACTATTGGGAATTCACTCAAAAATGGTGCCAACCGGTTGCAAATGCTCCCCTGAAAGGTTTGGCAGTCGAAACAGAAGGTTTTTATCACAGGACAAGAAATCAGCCCTCAAAAACCTAACCGGCGGAAAATATTTTTTTGAAAAAATCCCTAAGCCCCGGGGTCACAATTTCAGCAAAAATCTGACTTTTGGCAATTCACTCAAAAATGGTGCCAACCGGTTGCAAATGCTCCCCTTAAAGGTTTGACGATGGAAACAGAAGGCTTTTTATCACAGGACAAGAAATCAGCCCTCAACAACTTAAGCGGCGGATTTTTTTTTTTTTTGAAAAAATCCCTAAGCCCCGGGGTCACAATTTCAGCAAAAATCTAACTTTTGGCAATTCACTCAAAAATGGTGCCAGCAGGTTGCAAAGGCTCCCCTGAAAGCTTTGGCGATGGAAACAGAAGGCTTTTTATCACAGGACAAGAAATCAGCCCTCGAAAACCTAACCTGCGGAAAATATTTTTTTGAAAAAATCCCTAAGGCCCAGGGTCACAATTTCAGCAAAAATCTGACTTTTGGCAATTCACTCAAAAATGGTGCCAGCAGGTTGCAAAGACTCCCCTGAAAGCTTTGGCGATGGAAACAGAAGGCTTTTTATCACAGGACAAGAAATCAGTCCTCAACAACTTAACCGGCGGAAAATATTTTTTTGAAAAAATCCCTAAGCCCCGGGGTCACAATTTCAGCAAAAATCTGACTTTTGGCAATTCACTCAAAAATGGTGCCAACCGGTTGCAAAAGCTCCCCTGAAAGGTTTGGCAGTCGAAACAGAAGACTTTTTATCACAGGACAAGAAATCAGCCCTCAACAACTTAACCGGCGGAAAATATTTTTTTGAAAAAATCCCTAAGCCCCGGGGTCACAATTTCAGCAAAAATCTGACTTTTGGCAATTCACTCAAAAATGGTGCCAGCAGGTTGCAAAGACTCCCCTGAAAGCTTTGGCGATGGAAACAGAAGGCTTTTTATCACAGGACAAGAAATCAGCCCTCAACAACTTAACCGGCGGAAAATATTTTTTTGAAAAAATCCCTAAGCCCCGGGGTCACAATTTCAGCAAAAATCTGACTTTTGGCAATTCACTCAAAAATGGTGATAGCAGGTTGCAAAGACTCCCCTGAAAGCTTTGCCGATGGAAACAGAAGGCTTTTTATCACAGGACAAAAAAGCAGCCCTCGAAAACCTAACCTGCGGAAAATATTTTTTTGAAAAAATCCCTAAGCCCCGGGGTCACAATTTCAGCAAAAATCTGACTTTTGGCAATTCACTCAAAAATGGTGCCAACCGGTTGCAAATTCTCCCCGGAAAGGTTTGGCAGTCGAAACAGAAGGCTTTTTATCACAGGACAAGAAATCAGCGCTCAAAAACCTAACCGGCGGAAAATATTTTTTTGAAAAAATCCATAAGCCCCGGGGTCACAATTTCAGCAAAAATCTAACTTTTGGCAATTCACTCAAAAATGGTGCCAGCACGTTGCAAAGGCTCCCCTGAAAGCTTTGGCGATGGAAACAGAAGGCTTTTTATCACAGGACAATAAATCAGCCCTCGAAAACCTAACCTGCGGAAAATATTTTTTTGAAAAAATCCCTAAGGCCCAGGGTCACAATTTCAGCAAAAATCTGACTTTTGGCAATTCACTCAAAAATGGTGCCAGCACGTTGCAAATCCTCCCCTGAAAGGTTTGGCAGTCGAAACAGAAGGCTTTTTATCACAGGACAAGAAATCAGCCCTCAACAACTTAACCGGCGGAAAATATTTTTTTGAAAAAATCCCTAAGCCCCGGGGTCACAATTTCAGCAAAAATCTGACTTTTGGCAATTCACTCAAAAATGGTGGTAGCAGGTTGCAAAGGCTCCCCTGAAAGCTTTGGCGATGGAAACAGAAGGCTTTTTATCACAGGACAAGAAATCAGCCCTCGAAAACCTAACCTGTGGAAAATATTTTTTTTAAAAAAATCCCTAAGCCCCGGGGTCACAATTTCAGCAAAAATCTGACTTTTGGCAATTCACTCAAAAATGGTGCCAACCGGTTGCAAATTCTCCCCGGAAAGGTTTGGCAGTCGAAACAGAAGGCTTTTTATCACAGGACAAGAAATCAGCCCTCAACAACTTAACCGGCGGAAAATATTTTTTTGAAAAAATCCCTAAGCCCCGGGGTCACAATTTCAGCAAAAATCTGACTTTTGGCAATTCACTCAAAAATGGAGCCAACCGTTTGCAAATGCTCCCCTGAAAGCTTTGACGATGGAAACAGAAGGATTTTTATCACAGGACAAGAAATCAGCCCTCAACAACTTAACCGGCGGAAAATATTTTTTTGAAAAAATCCCTAAGCCCCGGGGTCACAATTTCAGCAAAAATCTGATTTTTGGCAATTCACTCAAAAATGCTGCCAACCGGCTGCAAATGCTCCCCTGAAAGGTTTGGCAGTCGAAACAGAAGGCTTTTTATCACAGGACAAGAAATCAGCCCTCAACAACTTAACCGGCGGAAAATATTTTTTTGAACAAATCCCTAAGCCCCGGGGTCACAATTTCAGCAAAAATCTGACTTTTGGCAATTCACTCAAAAATGGTGGTAGCAGGTTGCAAAGGCTCCCCTGAAAGCTTTGGCGATGGAAACAGAAGCCTTTTTATCACAGGACAAGAAATCCGCCCTCGAAAACCTAACCTGCGGAAAATATTTTTTTGAAATAATCCCTAAGCCCCGGGGTCACAATTTCAGCAAAAATCTGACTTTTGGCAATTCCCTCAAAAATGGTGCCACCCGGTTGCAAATGCTGCCCTGAAAGGTTTGGCAGTCGAAACAGAAGGCTTTTTATCACAGGACAAGAAATCAGCCCTCGAAAACCTAACCAGCGGAAAATATTTTTTTGAAAAAACCCCTAAGCCCCGGGGTCACAATTTCAGCAAAAATCTGACTTTTGGCAATTCACTCAAAAATGTTGCCAGCAGGTTACAAACGCTCCCCTGAAAGCTTTGGCGATGGAAACAGAAGGCTTTTTATCACAGGACAATAAATCAGCCCTCGAAAACCTAACCTGCGGAAAATATTTTTTTGAAAAAAATCCCTAAGGCCCAGGGTCACAATTTCAGCAAAAATCTGACTTTTGGCAATTCACTCAAAAATGGTGCCAACCGGTTGCAAACGCTCCCCTGAAAGGTTTGGCAGTCGAAACAGAAGACTTTTTATCACAGGACAAGAAATCAGCCCTCAACAACTTAACCGGCGGAAAATATTTTTTTGAAAAAATCCCTAAGCCCCGGGGTCACAATTTCAGCAAAAATCTGACTTTTGGCAATTCACTCAAAAATGGTGCCAGCACGTTGCAAATGCTCCCCTGAAAGGTTTGGCAGTCGAAACAGAAGGTTTTTATCACAGGACAAGAAATCAGCCCTCGAAAACCTAACCGGCGGAAAATATTTTTTTGAAAAAATCCCTAAGCCCCGGGGTCACAATTTCAGCAAAAATCTGACTTTTGGCAATTCACTCAAAAATGGTGCCAGCAGGTTGCAAAGGCTCCCCTGAAAGCTTTGGCGATGGAAACAGAAGGCTTTTTATCACAGGACAAGAAATCAGCCCTCAACAACTTAACCGGCAGAAAATATTTTTTTTGAAAAAATCCCTAAGCCCCGGGGTCACAATTTCAGCAAAAATCTGACTTTTGGCAATTCACTCAAAAATGGTGCCAACCGGTTGCAAATGCTCCCCTAAAAGCTTTGGCGATGGAAACAGAAGGCTTTTTATCATAGGACAAGAAATCAGCCCTCGAAAACCTAACCTGCGGAAAATTTTTTTTTCAAAAAATCCCTAAGCCCCGGGGTCACAATTTCAGCAAAAATCTGACTTTTGGCAATTCACTCAAAAATGCTGCCTCCCGGTTGCAAATGCTCCCCTGAAAGGTTTGGCAGTCGAAACAGAAGGCTTTTTATCACAGGACAAGAAATCAGCCCTCAACAACTTAACCGGTGGAAAATATTTTTTTGAAAAAATCCCTAAGCCCCGGGGTCAAAATTTCAGCAAAAATCTGACTTTTGGCAATTCACTCAAAAATGGTGCCAACCAGTTGCAAATGTTCCCCTGAAAGCTTTGGCGATGGAAACAGAAGGCTTTTTATCACAGGACAAGAAATCAGCCCTCAACAACTTAACCGGCGGAAAATATTTTTTTGAAAAAATCCCTAAGCCCCGGGGTCACAATTTCAGCAAAAATCTGACTTTTGGCAATTCACTCAAAAATGGTGTCAGCACGTTGCAAGTGCTCCCCTGAATGGTTTGGCAGTCGAAACAGAAGGCTTTTTATCACAGGACAAGAAATCAGCCCTCAACAACTTAAGCGGCGGAATTTTTTTTTTTGAAAAAATCCCTTAGCCCCGGGGTCACAATTTCAGCAAAAATCTGACTTTTGGCAATTCACTCAAAAATGGTGCCAACCGGCTGCAAATGCTCCCCTTAAAGGTTTGACGATGGAAACAGAAGGCTTTTTATCACAGGACAAGAAATCAGCCCTCAACAACTTAAGCGGCGGATTTTTTTTTTTGAAAAAATCCCTAAGCCCCGGGGTCACAATTTCAGCAAAAATCTGACTTTTGGCAATTCACTCAAAAATGGTGGTAGCAGGTTGCAAAGGCTCCCCTGAAAGCTTTGGCAATGGAAACAGAAGGCTTAGATAGATAAGATAATATTTATTACAGCCATAGGCCCATGCAGGTAGAAACAACACATAAGTGACAGCTTGTGCCGTGGGGAAAAGAAAGAAAGAGAAAAAAAAACAGTCGCTAAAACACCACTATAACAATAAAATATTATAAGATGGAAAGGCATGCTACGCCTTAATTAGCTTGTAGCGCTCCTTGGCGTCGCTTTTGGGAGAGGACAGCGACCAGGAACCTAGCCACTTTCAGGGTCGTGTGGGAATCCTTATCCTGCAAGATTTGGGCAAGGTGGAATTTTGGTGGGGTACCCTCTAGTTTCTGTATGATTGATCCCAACAAATTTGCCCGTGGCACATTGAACAAGGGGCAGGTGAACATAATGTGCTGAAGCGACTCCGGCGTCACCTTATCGCATTCGCACGTGGCGGGGGCTTGGCCCTTTGAGAATCTATGTCTCAGGACATTGGAGGGGAAAACGTTGAACCTCGCTCTGGTGAAGGCCAGTCTATGGGCAACAGTCGAAAGGGAGGAGAGGTATGATGGAACACAATAAGTTAAAGTGATACCAATGTTCTGGGGCGAACAAACACCTCCCCCCAGCATATAATTTTGCTGTAAGTCGATGTCATCCAGTCTTTGACGGATCAGTCTTTGAGCAGTGATTTGGTCTAGTTGTAGGGAATCTGAGGGAGAGATTCCATAACTCAGGAGTTTGGCATGAATTCTACTAGTCCAAAGGCTGGAGAATTCATCTCGCCATAAGCATTGGACAAGGTAATGGTTTGGTAATCTATGCCACAATGATAACCAGTAATTGAAGACTTGCTTCCACAGGCAAGTTTCTAAGGATGCGATCTTCCATTCTAGTCGCATGGCTGCGTTGCTTCCGCACAGGGGGAGCATTAGGAGCCGACGTAGGAATTGGCTTTGCAGAGTCTCAAGGGGAGCAAGGTCTGTCATCACGGCCCAGAGCGGAGCAGCATAAGCAAGCACTGCAACCACTTTTGCCTTGAACACCTTTAGGGCCGAGGGAACATGCAGAGCTCCGTCTGAAAAGAAAAATCGGAGGAGCGCATATGACAGGGTTTTGGCCTTGTTAAGTAGGTGTTGAATTTGAGCTTTCCATCCCAAGTTGTATTGAAAAATAACTCCTAGATATTGAAATTTTAGGACTTGCTCTATTTTTGCTCCACCAAGCTTCCATTTGTATAATCTCCGGCTTCTGGAGAAAATCAGAATCTTGGACTTAGCATGGTTGATGGTTAATTGATTGAGTTGGCAATACGTGGCAAAGATCTTCAGAGCTCTGGTTAGTCCAACACGTGTATAAGATAGAATTACCGCGTCGTCCGCATATAAAAGGAGTGGGCAGCGGTAATCCGCTAGTCTAGGCGCGTGTGTACTTGGAGATGAGTTAACTAGGAGTGCTCGCATGTCGCTGATGAAAAGGTTGAATAGGCAGGGAGCCAATATACATCCTTGGCGCACTCCCTTGTTTATTGGTATCGAATTTGTGAGGTCGCCCGCAGGAGTAAGTCTCACTCTGGCAAGGGTACCTTCGTGGAGCTGACTTATGAGCCATAAGAGTCTTCTATCAATGCCCTGTTTCGCAAGTTTCTCCCAAAGAATATTTCTAGGAACGCTGTCAAAGGCTGCCTTTAGATCTAAGAAGGCAGCACAGAGGTAGCCCCGGGGAGGGGAGGAGTACTTCCGTGCCAGATGATAAAGAATTATCGCATGATCAGTTGTAGAACGTTTAGTTCTGAACCCTGCTTGTTCGTGGCCAATCTGGTTAGTCTCATCTACCCATCGCAATAATTTAGTCAGCAAAAAGCTGGCATAAATTTTCCCTATGATCGAAAGGAGGCTGATGTTACGGTAGTTTTCTGGCTCCGTTGGGGAACCTTTTTTATGAATTGGTACTATAATGGCCTCCTTCCATATTTTGGGGATGAGACCGGAAGCGTTGATTGCATCGAAGGTTTTGGCCAAGATGCCGGCCCACCATTTTGGGTGTAGTTTGATGGCTTCAGCAGGGATCAGGTCGGGCCCAGGGGCTTTGCCCGGTTTCAGCTGAGCTATTAGCTTGGCTATTTCGTCAGGATCGGTGGGAGGCCAGATAGGTAGGTGGGTAAACAGATGCATCAGATGGTCGGAGGGAGCATCTGCCTGTAAGAAGCATTTCTTCAGGAACAATTCCCATGTCGGTGCAGAGATGACTGCCCTTGGGTATTTCCTCACCCTTCTGTTAATCAAAGACCAGAATTCCCTGGATCTGTGTGGTTTTGAAGCAGTAATCAAAGCCTGCCAACGATTATGTTGCCACTCACGCTTGGCGGTTTTCTGCGTGCGTTTGTAGACTTGCTTGGCTTGGGCATAACTAGCTGGCAGAGTAGATGCATCGGAGATCTTATATACATTATATATAGCACGGAGGCGCTGTCTTGCTTGTTTGCACTGAGAATTATACCAGGGGGCACCGTAAGTATACTCGTTTCGATTTAAATTTTTGGGTGGTAACCTAAAGAAGGACGAAAGATCAGTCGTATGATGGTGGAAGCGCTTCAGCACTATGCTATGTTCGTCTGAGGCAGAGCCTATGTTGGAGTGGGGCCCGAGGATTTCTTTTTGAAAGAATTCCTGGTACCTTTGAGCCTGGGTCTCCGACCATTTGATTCCTCTTACTTGGAGAGATTCGTTGGTTACCATCTGGGTCGCATGTCTATGAGCCTCCGGCTGCCAGTTCAGGGAAAGCTTAGCTACAAGGGGAAGATGATCACTAAATTGTACATTCTCGATCTTAAAAGTGGAAATACACTTAAGTAGATCCCTAGAGACCAACAGGTAATCGAGGACGCTGTTTGATTTAACGCTCAGGTGAGTGAAATCCCCTGGAATATCAGGGAGGCATGTGCCATTTAAGGGGACCAAATTCAAACGGATGGCCATTTGATAGAGGAGTACCCCAGCCTCATTTGCTCTGTGGTCTTTAGAAGTTCTCCTCATGATATGTTCCAGGTCGTAATTATCAAGGTTTGGGGTAACCCACCATTTGGCTTTGGTCAGTGAGTCCCAGTTTGCTGCTGTGCGGGCATTAAAATCGCCACCTATTATGGCCGGGGTGTTAGGGAACTTAACATAGCATGAGAGCAAATGCTCTTCTAGCGAGCCCCATTTAGAGCCCAGTTCGGAGGAAGAACCCCCAGGTGGCAAGTAAACATTTGTAACTAGGAGCGAGATCTTTTCCCCCGCAATCAGCCCAGTAAGGGCGTAGGGAGGCAGGGCCTGTACTAGCGTAAATTTAGAATGTAGGTTGAGGGAGATGCCTATTATTAGGCCCCCTTTAGGGCGGCCTCCTTTCAGGGAGGGCAGGCAGGGAGTTCTAGCAGCTCAAAGCCATTTAGGACAATTTTCTCTACTTCCCACGTTTCTTGGAACAAGATGATATGAAACAGGTTAATAAACTCCAAGAATTCTGGCTCATGTTTTTTTCCCCTCCAGCCCGCGATGTTCCAGCTGAGGACTGATAGGGGGGAGTTCCTGTTGTGTTCAATTCGCTGTCAATTCAGGGAGAGAAGTGAGTCCTTTGGAGGCAGGGCAGACCCCACAAAAAAGTCAGTTATTTTACTTTGCATGGCAGGCACCTGCTGGAGGTGCCTGATCTTGAAGTTGGTAGTGAGGTGTTCAGACTGGGGCGACAGAACGGGTCTCCCGCTGGCTGGCCCAAGGGCGGACACTTCAGTGGGAGACTCCACAGGATTTGCTGAGACTGCCCCACCGCGAGGTCTAAAGGTCGCCGATGAAACCATTTGATTTATATGTCCGGCCGGGTCTTCAGTCCAATTCGGGTCATTTTTTGATGTAAGTGGAACACTCCCCTGACCTGATGCTAGCGAAGGTACTGGGGATGCTTGACGTACAGGTACTGTTTGTATGTCGGGTCTATGCCGCTCAGGGGAATATGAGGACTCCAGTTCCGGCATTGATGGATTGGATGGTAAGGAATTGTTTTGGTGGAAAGGACTCTGAGTTACACTCTTCGGCGGGGGACTCTTGGAGGGCGAGTCAAAATTTATCAAGAGTTGGGATGAGAGGCCAACTTGTGAGGCAGAACCTGGGTTTGCCAAGCGTCGGTGGGATTTACCCACAAGTGGGGGAGGCATGGGTTTAGGAGCTGGACTGAGGTATGGAAGACTTCCTACTTCCTTAAAACATGACTCCGAAAAGCTGGCAAGGTTATCCTGAAAAGTGGGCAGGACTTTTCCGTTCTTCTGGACATGTATGAGCTGGTGGTTAAGTACTTCTAGTCTATCAATTATTTCTTGTTGTTCCCTCGGTGGAAGGTCGCCAAAGGTGGCTAAAAGCTCTCTTTCCTCCGGTGGGGTCAGAGAATTACTTGCGCCAGTGGGTTCCTTTGGAGCTCGTGGGGACGTGGGGTAAGTCCAGTTTTGGTACGTATGGATATCCTCCGGAAAAGGAGGCTCAATGTCCCGGGGTGCTCCCGACCTCTCCGACAGGGTCCGCTCCGTGTCGTAACCGGCAAGTAGAAGGGGATGGATCATGCTATCCATAAAAACTCTTGTTGGGAAGATATCATACCTAGCCAAGAGTGATTTCTGCCTGATGATAGCTGAAGGGATCCTTGGAGAGTAAAACGCAAGCATCACTTTCTGTTGCCTGAGGTGCTGGTTCAAAGGTAATACTGCAATGAGATCACATTGTGTGATTTCTATGTTTAGGAGATTGCTTAGATGCTTTTTAACCCCATCCAGAGTGAGCCACCTTGCTGACCTTACCCCGATATTTAGGCAGATTTTCTTAGGTAGCAAAGATAATGCTTGCTGGTTCAGTGCAGGATTTGGTTTATATTTAGGGATCACACTTCCTTTTTTGGTTGAGGGTAAGGTTCTCTGGCACTTCATTTCCCCCGTAACTACAGTTGGTTTAGACTTTGACCAGAGGTTATCAATTTTCTGTTCAAGGTTACATAGCTGGGAGGATAGCACATCAATCTTCTTGAATATGCAATTAAGGGTTCTGACCACAAGGTGGAGATGTTCATGTTGTTCTTGTCTTGCGCAGTCCTCGGCTCCGGCGTCCTGCACCACCCCCAGTGGGACACTCCCTCTTCCTCCGAGCTTGCCGTCCACAGTTTTAATCTGGGGTAAAAGTAATTCCTCTGGTGTTGACGTTGTTTCTGGTGACATTAGAGGGTGAAAACGGTTCTGAGTTTTCACCCTATAGCAGTGATCAGTGGGGACACTCCATTTGCCAGACAGGGGTGGGGGGTGGGTTTTTGATTGTTTGGCTCTTGGGGAGGGCAAAGCCTCATCACAGTCCCTTAGGCGTTTGCCTTGGCCCATCGTTGTGAGTCTTTTAAAGTAGCAGTGCATAAAAGGTAATAAAAGGTAGTAAAAGTAGAAATACAAGCTGATGTGGGCTGGCAGAAAACCAGTGAGTCGAAGGCTGCCGGAGGATACAGTTATCTGCTTGTTAAAGCTGATTTACGATGCAGGCTTTACAGATTATCAGCAATTTGAACTCCTGGCATAGGCTTCAACACCCGGGTGCAATCTTCAGCAAGAACTTGAAAGGCTGGGAGCCGCAACACAAATTTTGGGGAGGATTCGAAATGAACTCCGGCAGATGCGCCTTACCTCGTCGCCATTTCTACAGCAGCATCTCAGATCAATCCAAAGCAATCCTCCTTCGTCAAACTTAATTAAAATCTGGCATCACACCAGTGGAGAGTCCAGCAATTACTTGTCTAGCAAACTGCAAAACTAAAGTAAATAACTTACTCCAGTGGTTGTAAAATCCAAATCGGGAGAAGAGGTCGGAGAGAACTGGAAGGAGGAACCTTACACGGTGGCCATCTTGGCTCCTCGAAAACCTAACCTGCGGAAAATATTTTTTTGAAAAAATCCCTAAGGCCCAGGGTCACAATTTCAGCAAAAATCTGACTTTTGGCAATTCACTCAAAAATGGTGCCAACCGGTTGCAAAAGCTCCCCTGAAAGGTTTGGCAGTCGAAACAGAAGACTTTTTATCACAGGACAAGAAATCAGCCCTCAACAACTTAACCGGCGGAAAATATTTTTTTGAAAAAATCCCTAAGCCCCGGGGTCACAATTTCAGCAAAAATCTGACTTTTGGCAATTCACTCAAAAATGGTGCCAGCAGGTTGCAAAGACTCCCCTGAAAGCTTTGGCGATGGAAACAGAAGGCTTTTTATCACAGGACAAGAAATCAGCCCTCAACAACTTAACCGGCGGAAAATATTTTTTTGAAAAAATCCCTAAGCCCCGGGGTCACAATTTCAGCAAAAATCTGACTTTTGGCAATTCACTCAAAAATGGTGATAGCAGGTTGCAAAGACTCCCCTGAAAGCTTTGCCGATGGAAACAGAAGGCTTTTTATCACAGGACAAGAAAGCAGCCCTCGACAACCTAACCTGCGGAAAATATTTTTTTGAAAAAATCCCTAAGCCCCGGGGTCACAATTTCAGCAAAAATCTGACTTTTGGCAATTCACTCAAAAATGGTGCCAACCGGTTGCAAATTCTCCCCGGAAAGGTTTGGCAGTCGAAACAGAAGGCTTTTTATCACAGGACAAGAAATCAGCGCTCAAAAACCTAACCGGCGGAAAATATTTTTTTGAAAAAATCCATAAGCCCCGGGGTCACAATTTCAGCAAAAATCTAACTTTTGGCAATTCACTCAAAAATGGTGCCAGCACGTTGCAAAGGCTCCCCTGAAAGCTTTGGCGATGGAAACAGAAGGCTTTTTATCACAGGACAATAAATCAGCCCTCGAAAACCTAACCTGCGGAAAATATTTTTTTGAAAAAATCCCTAAGGCCCAGGGTCACAATTTCAGCAAAAATCTGACTTTTGGCAATTCACTCAAAAATGGTGCCAGCACGTTGCAAATCCTCCCCTGAAAGGTTTGGCAGTCGAAACAGAAGGCTTTTTATCACAGGACAAGAAATCAGCCCTCAACAACTTAACCGGCGGAAAATATTTTTTTGAAAAAATCCCTAAGCCCCGGGGTCACAATTTCAGCAAAAATCTGACTTTTGGCAATTCACTCAAAAATGGTGGTAGCAGGTTGCAAAGGCTCCCCTGAAAGCTTTGGCGATGGAAACAGAAGGCTTTTTATCACAGGACAAGAAATCAGCCCTCGAAAACCTAACCTGTGGAAAATATTTTTTTTAAAAAAATCCCTAAGCCCCGGGGTCACAATTTCAGCAAAAATCTGACTTTTGGCAATTCACTCAAAAATGGTGCCAACCGGTTGCAAATTCTCCCCGGAAAGGTTTGGCAGTCGAAACAGAAGGCTTTTTATCACAGGACAAGAAATCAGCCCCCGAAAACCTAAACGGCGGAAAATATTTTTTTGAAAAAATCCCTAAGCCCCGGGGTCACAATTTCAGCAAAAATCTAACTTTGGGCAATTCACTCAAAAATGGTGCCACCAGGTTGCAAAGGCTCCCCTGAAAGCTTTGGCGATGGAAAGAGAAGGCTTTTTATCATAGGACAAGAAATCAGCCCTCGAAAACCTAACCTGCGGAAAATATTTTTTTGAAAAAATCCCTAAGCCCCGGGGTCACAATTTCAGCAAAAATCTGACTTTTGGCAATTCACTCAAAAATGGTGCCAACCGGTTGCAAATGCTCCCCTGAAAGGTTTGGCAGTCGAAACAGAAGGCTTTTTATCACAGGACAAGAAATCAGCCCTCAACAACTTAACCGGCGGAAAATATTTTTTTGAAAAAATCCCTAAGCCCCGGGGTCACAATTTCAGCAAAAATCTGACTTTTGGCAATTCACTCAAAAATGGAGCCAACCGTTTGCAAATGCTCCCCTGAAAGCTTTGACGATGGAAACAGAAGGATTTTTATCACAGGACAAGAAATCAGCCCTCAACAACTTAACCGGCGGAAAATATTTTTTTGAAAAAATCCCTAAGCCCCGGGGTCACAATTTCAGCAAAAATCTGATTTTTGGCAATTCACTCAAAAATGCTGCCAACCGGCTGCAAATGCTCCCCTGAAAGGTTTGGCAGTCGAAACAGAAGGCTTTTTATCACAGGACAAGAAATCAGCCCTCAACAACTTAACCGGCGGAAAATATTTTTTTGAACAAATCCCTAAGCCCCGGGGTCACAATTTCAGCAAAAATCTGACTTTTGGCAATTCACTCAAAAATGGTGGTAGCAGGTTGCAAAGGCTCCCCTGAAAGCTTTGGCGATGGAAACAGAAGGCTTTTTATCACAGGACAAGAAATCCGCCCTCGAAAACCTAACCTGCGGAAAATATTTTTTTGAAATAATCCCTAAGCCCCGGGGTCACAATTTCAGCAAAAATCTGACTTTTGGCAATTCCCTCAAAAATGGTGCCACCCGGTTGCAAATGCTGCCCTGAAAGGTTTGGCAGTCGAAACAGAAGGCTTTTTATCACAGGACAAGAAATCAGCCCTCGAAAACCTAACCAGCGGAAAATATTTTTTTGAAAAAACCCCTAAGCCCCGGGGTCACAATTTCAGCAAAAATCTGACTTTTGGCAATTCACTCAAAAATGTTGCCAGCAGGTTACAAACGCTCCCCTGAAAGCTTTGGCGATGGAAACAGAAGGCTTTTTATCACAGGACAATAAATCAGCCCTCGAAAACCTAACCTGCGGAAAATATTTTTTTGAAAAAAATCCCTAAGGCCCAGGGTCACAATTTCAGCAAAAATCTGACTTTTGGCAATTCACTCAAAAATGGTGCCAACCGGTTGCAAACGCTCCCCTGAAAGGTTTGGCAGTCGAAACAGAAGACTTTTTATCACAGGACAAGAAATCAGCCCTCAACAACTTAACCGGCGGAAAATATTTTTTTGAAAAAATCCCTAAGCCCCGGGGTCACAATTTCAGCAAAAATCTGACTTTTGGCAATTCACTCAAAAATGGTGCCAGCACGTTGCAAATGCTCCCCTGAAAGGTTTGGCAGTCGAAACAGAAGGTTTTTATCACAGGACAAGAAATCAGCCCTCGAAAACCTAACCGGCGGAAAATATTTTTTTGAAAAAATCCCTAAGCCCCGGGGTCACAATTTCAGCAAAAATCTGACTTTTGGCAATTCACTCAAAAATGGTGCCAGCAGGTTGCAAAGGCTCCCCTGAAAGCTTTGGCGATGGAAACAGAAGGCTTTTTATCACAGGACAAGAAATCAGCCCTCAACAACTTAACCGGCAGAAAATATTTTTTTTGAAAAAATCCCTAAGCCCCGGGGTCACAATTTCAGCAAAAATCTGACTTTTGGCAATTCACTCAAAAATGGTGCCAACCGGTTGCAAATGCTCCCCTAAAAGCTTTGGCGATGGAAACAGAAGGCTTTTTATCATAGGACAAGAAATCAGCCCTCGAAAACCTAACCTGCGGAAAAAATTTTTTTTCAAAAAATCCCTAAGCCCCGGGGTCACAATTTCAGCAAAAATCTGACTTTTGGCAATTCACTCAAAAATGCTGCCTCCCGGTTGCAAATGCTCCCCTGAAAGGTTTGGCAGTCGAAACAGAAGGCTTTTTATCACAGGACAAGAAATCAGCCCTCAACAACTTAACCGGTGGAAAATATTTTTTTGAAAAAATCCCTAAGCCCCGGGGTCAAAATTTCAGCAAAAATCTGACTTTTGGCAATTCACTCAAAAATGGTGCCAACCAGTTGCAAATGTTCCCCTGAAAGCTTTGGCGATGGAAACAGAAGGCTTTTTATCACAGGACAAGAAATCAGCCCTCAACAACTTAACCGGCGGAAAATATTTTTTTGAAAAAATCCCTAAGCCCCGGGGTCACAATTTCAGCAAAAATCTGACTTTTGGCAATTCACTCAAAAATGGTGTCAGCACGTTGCAAGTGCTCCCCTGAATGGTTTGGCAGTCGAAACAGAAGGCTTTTTATCACAGGACAAGAAATCAGCCCTCAACAACTTAAGCGGCGGAATTTTTTTTTTTGAAAAAATCCCTTAGCCCCGGGGTCACAATTTCAGCAAAAATCTGACTTTTGGCAATTCACTCAAAAATGGTGCCAACCGGCTGCAAATGCTCCCCTTAAAGGTTTGACGATGGAAACAGAAGGCTTTTTATCACAGGACAAGAAATCAGCCCTCAACAACTTAAGCGGCGGATTTTTTTTTTTGAAAAAATCCCTAAGCCCCGGGGTCACAATTTCAGCAAAAATCTGACTTTTGGCAATTCACTCAAAAATGGTGGTAGCAGGTTGCAAAGGCTCCCCTGAAAGCTTTGGCAATGGAAACAGAAGGCTTAGATAGATAAGATAATATTTATTACAGCCATAGGCCCATGCAGGTAGAAACAACACATAAGTGACAGCTTGTGCCGTGGGGAAAAGAAAGAAAGAGAAAAAAAAACAGTCGCTAAAACACCACTATAACAATAAAATATTATAAGATGGAAAGGCATGCTACGCCTTAATTAGCTTGTAGCGCTCCTTGGCGTCGCTTTTGGGAGAGGACAGCGACCAGGAACCTAGCCACTTTCAGGGTCGTGTGGGAATCCTTATCCTGCAAGATTTGGGCAAGGTGGAATTTTGGTGGGGTACCCTCTAGTTTCTGTATGATTGATCCCAACAAATTTGCCCGTGGCACATTGAACAAGGGGCAGGTGAACATAATGTGCTGAAGCGACTCCGGCGTCACCTTATCGCATTCGCACGTGGCGGGGGCTTGGCCCTTTGAGAATCTATGTCTCAGGACATTGGAGGGGAAAACGTTGAACCTCGCTCTGGTGAAGGCCAGTCTATGGGCAACAGTCGAAAGGGAGGAGAGGTATGATGGAACACAATAAGTTAAAGTGATACCAATGTTCTGGGGCGAACAAACACCTCCCCCCAGCATATAATTTTGCTGTAAGTCGATGTCATCCAGTCTTTGACGGATCAGTCTTTGAGCAGTGATTTGGTCTAGTTGTAGGGAATCTGAGGGAGAGATTCCATAACTCAGGAGTTTGGCATGAATTCTACTAGTCCAAAGGCTGGAGAATTCATCTCGCCATAAGCATTGGACAAGGTAATGGTTTGGTAATCTATGCCACAATGATAACCAGTAATTGAAGACTTGCTTCCACAGGCAAGTTTCTAAGGATGCGATCTTCCATTCTAGTCGCATGGCTGCGTTGCTTCCGCACAGGGGGAGCATTAGGAGCCGACGTAGGAATTGGCTTTGCAGAGTCTCAAGGGGAGCAAGGTCTGTCATCACGGCCCAGAGCGGAGCAGCATAAGCAAGCACTGCAACCACTTTTGCCTTGAACACCTTTAGGGCCGAGGGAACATGCAGAGCTCCGTCTGAAAAGAAAAATCGGAGGAGCGCATATGACAGGGTTTTGGCCTTGTTAAGTAGGTGTTGAATTTGAGCTTTCCATCCCAAGTTGTATTGAAAAATAACTCCTAGATATTGAAATTTTAGGACTTGCTCTATTTTTGCTCCACCAAGCTTCCATTTGTATAATCTCCGGCTTCTGGAGAAAATCAGAATCTTGGACTTAGCATGGTTGATGGTTAATTGATTGAGTTGGCAATACGTGGCAAAGATCTTCAGAGCTCTGGTTAGTCCAACACGTGTATAAGATAGAATTACCGCGTCGTCCGCATATAAAAGGAGTGGGCAGCGGTAATCCGCTAGTCTAGGCGCGTGTGTACTTGGAGATGAGTTAACTAGGAGTGCTCGCATGTCGCTGATGAAAAGGTTGAATAGGCAGGGAGCCAATATACATCCTTGGCGCACTCCCTTGTTTATTGGTATCGAATTTGTGAGGTCGCCCGCAGGAGTAAGTCTCACTCTGGCAAGGGTACCTTCGTGGAGCTGACTTATGAGCCATAAGAGTCTTCTATCAATGCCCTGTTTCGCAAGTTTCTCCCAAAGAATATTTCTAGGAACGCTGTCAAAGGCTGCCTTTAGATCTAAGAAGGCAGCACAGAGGTAGCCCCGGGGAGGGGAGGAGTACTTCCGTGCCAGATGATAAAGAATTATCGCATGATCAGTTGTAGAACGTTTAGTTCTGAACCCTGCTTGTTCGTGGCCAATCTGGTTAGTCTCATCTACCCATCGCAATAATTTAGTCAGCAAAAAGCTGGCATAAATTTTCCCTATGATCGAAAGGAGGCTGATGTTACGGTAGTTTTCTGGCTCCGTTGGGGAACCTTTTTTATGAATTGGTACTATAATGGCCTCCTTCCATATTTTGGGGATGAGACCGGAAGCGTTGATTGCATCGAAGGTTTTGGCCAAGATGCCGGCCCACCATTTTGGGTGTAGTTTGATGGCTTCAGCAGGGATCAGGTCGGGCCCAGGGGCTTTGCCCGGTTTCAGCTGAGCTATTAGCTTGGCTATTTCGTCAGGATCGGTGGGAGGCCAGATAGGTAGGTGGGTAAACAGATGCATCAGATGGTCGGAGGGAGCATCTGCCTGTAAGAAGCATTTCTTCAGGAACAATTCCCATGTCGGTGCAGAGATGACTGCCCTTGGGTATTTCCTCACCCTTCTGTTAATCAAAGACCAGAATTCCCTGGATCTGTGTGGTTTTGAAGCAGTAATCAAAGCCTGCCAACGATTATGTTGCCACTCACGCTTGGCGGTTTTCTGCGTGCGTTTGTAGACTTGCTTGGCTTGGGCATAACTAGCTGGCAGAGTAGATGCATCGGAGATCTTATATACATTATATATAGCACGGAGGCGCTGTCTTGCTTGTTTGCACTGAGAATTATACCAGGGGGCACCGTAAGTATACTCGTTTCGATTTAAATTTTTGGGTGGTAACCTAAAGAAGGACGAAAGATCAGTCGTATGATGGTGGAAGCGCTTCAGCACTATGCTATGTTCGTCTGAGGCAGAGCCTATGTTGGAGTGGGGCCCGAGGATTTCTTTTTGAAAGAATTCCTGGTACCTTTGAGCCTGGGTCTCCGACCATTTGATTCCTCTTACTTGGAGAGATTCGTTGGTTACCATCTGGGTCGCATGTCTATGAGCCTCCGGCTGCCAGTTCAGGGAAAGCTTAGCTACAAGGGGAAGATGATCACTAAATTGTACATTCTCGATCTTAAAAGTGGAAATACACTTAAGTAGATCCCTAGAGACCAACAGGTAATCGAGGACGCTGTTTGATTTAACGCTCAGGTGAGTGAAATCCCCTGGAATATCAGGGAGGCATGTGCCATTTAAGGGGACCAAATTCAAACGGATGGCCATTTGATAGAGGAGTACCCCAGCCTCATTTGCTCTGTGGTCTTTAGAAGTTCTCCTCATGATATGTTCCAGGTCGTAATTATCAAGGTTTGGGGTAACCCACCATTTGGCTTTGGTCAGTGAGTCCCAGTTTGCTGCTGTGCGGGCATTAAAATCGCCACCTATTATGGCCGGGGTGTTAGGGAACTTAACATAGCATGAGAGCAAATGCTCTTCTAGCGAGCCCCATTTAGAGCCCAGTTCGGAGGAAGAACCCCCAGGTGGCAAGTAAACATTTGTAACTAGGAGCGAGATCTTTTCCCCCGCAATCAGCCCAGTAAGGGCGTAGGGAGGCAGGGCCTGTACTAGCGTAAATTTAGAATGTAGGTTGAGGGAGATGCCTATTATTAGGCCCCCTTTAGGGCGGCCTCCTTTCAGGGAGGGGCAGGCAGGGAGTTCTAGCAGCTCAAAGCCATTTAGGACAATTTTCTCTACTTCCCACGTTTCTTGGAACAAGATGATATGAAACAGGTTAATAAACTCCAAGAATTCTGGCTCATGTTTTTTTCCCCTCCAGCCCGCGATGTTCCAGCTGAGGACTGATAGGGGGGAGTTCCTGTTGTGTTCAATTCGCTGTCAATTCAGGGAGAGAAGTGAGTCCTTTGGAGGCAGGGCAGACCCCACAAAAAAGTCAGTTATTTTACTTTGCATGGCAGGCACCTGCTGGAGGTGCCTGATCTTGAAGTTGGTAGTGAGGTGTTCAGACTGGGGCGACAGAACGGGTCTCCCGCTGGCTGGCCCAAGGGCGGACACTTCAGTGGGAGACTCCACAGGATTTGCTGAGACTGCCCCACCGCGAGGTCTAAAGGTCGCCGATGAAACCATTTGATTTATATGTCCGGCCGGGTCTTCAGTCCAATTCGGGTCATTTTTTGATGTAAGTGGAACACTCCCCTGACCTGATGCTAGCGAAGGTACTGGGGATGCTTGACGTACAGGTACTGTTTGTATGTCGGGTCTATGCCGCTCAGGGGAATATGAGGACTCCAGTTCCGGCATTGATGGATTGGATGGTAAGGAATTGTTTTGGTGGAAAGGACTCTGAGTTACACTCTTCGGCGGGGGACTCTTGGAGGGCGAGTCAAAATTTATCAAGAGTTGGGATGAGAGGCCAACTTGTGAGGCAGAACCTGGGTTTGCCAAGCGTCGGTGGGATTTACCCACAAGTGGGGGAGGCATGGGTTTAGGAGCTGGACTGAGGTATGGAAGACTTCCTACTTCCTTAAAACATGACTCCGAAAAGCTGGCAAGGTTATCCTGAAAAGTGGGCAGGACTTTTCCGTTCTTCTGGACATGTATGAGCTGGTGGTTAAGTACTTCTAGTCTATCAATTATTTCTTGTTGTTCCCTCGGTGGAAGGTCGCCAAAGGTGGCTAAAAGCTCTCTTTCCTCCGGTGGGGTCAGAGAATTACTTGCGCCAGTGGGTTCCTTTGGAGCTCGTGGGGACGTGGGGTAAGTCCAGTTTTGGTACGTATGGATATCCTCCGGAAAAGGAGGCTCAATGTCCCGGGGTGCTCCCGACCTCTCCGACAGGGTCCGCTCCGTGTCGTAACCGGCAAGTAGAAGGGGATGGATCATGCTATCCATAAAAACTCTTGTTGGGAAGATATCATACCTAGCCAAGAGTGATTTCTGCCTGATGATAGCTGAAGGGATCCTTGGAGAGTAAAACGCAAGCATCACTTTCTGTTGCCTGAGGTGCTGGTTCAAAGGTAATACTGCAATGAGATCACATTGTGTGATTTCTATGTTTAGGAGATTGCTTAGATGCTTTTTAACCCCATCCAGAGTGAGCCACCTTGCTGACCTTACCCCGATATTTAGGCAGATTTTCTTAGGTAGCAAAGATAATGCTTGCTGGTTCAGTGCAGGATTTGGTTTATATTTAGGGATCACACTTCCTTTTTTGGTTGAGGGTAAGGTTCTCTGGCACTTCATTTCCCCCGTAACTACAGTTGGTTTAGACTTTGACCAGAGGTTATCAATTTTCTGTTCAAGGTTACATAGCTGGGAGGATAGCACATCAATCTTCTTGAATATGCAATTAAGGGTTCTGACCACAAGGTGGAGATGTTCATGTTGTTCTTGTCTTGCGCAGTCCTCGGCTCCGGCGTCCTGCACCACCCCCAGTGGGACACTCCCTCTTCCTCCGAGCTTGCCGTCCACAGTTTTAATCTGGGGTAAAAGTAATTCCTCTGGTGTTGACGTTGTTTCTGGTGACATTAGAGGGTGAAAACGGTTCTGAGTTTTCACCCTATAGCAGTGATCAGTGGGGACACTCCATTTGCCAGACAGGGGTGGGGGGTGGGTTTTTGATTGTTTGGCTCTTGGGGAGGGCAAAGCCTCATCACAGTCCCTTAGGCGTTTGCCTTGGCCCATCGTTGTGAGTCTTTTAAAGTAGCAGTGCATAAAAGGTAATAAAAGGTAGTAAAAGTAGAAATACAAGCTGATGTGGGCTGGCAGAAAACCAGTGAGTCGAAGGCTGCCGGAGGATACAGTTATCTGCTTGTTAAAGCTGATTTACGATGCAGGCTTTACAGATTATCAGCAATTTGAACTCCTGGCATAGGCTTCAACACCCGGGTGCAATCTTCAGCAAGAACTTGAAAGGCTGGGAGCCGCAACACAAATTTTGGGGAGGATTCGAAATGAACTCCGGCAGATGCGCCTTACCTCGTCGCCATTTCTACAGCAGCATCTCAGATCAATCCAAAGCAATCCTCCTTCGTCAAACTTAATTAAAATCTGGCATCACACCAGTGGAGAGTCCAGCAATTACTTGTCTAGCAAACTGCAAAACTAAAGTAAATAACTTACTCCAGTGGTTGTAAAATCCAAATCGGGAGAAGAGGTCGGAGAGAACTGGAAGGAGGAACCTTACACGGTGGCCATCTTGGCTCCTCGAAAACCTAACCTGCGGAAAATATTTTTTTGAAAAAATCCCTAAGGCCCAGGGTCACAATTTCAGCAAAAATCTGACTTTTGGCAATTCACTCAAAAATGGTGCCAACCGGTTGCAAAAGCTCCCCTGAAAGGTTTGGCAGTCGAAACAGAAGACTTTTTATCACAGGACAAGAAATCAGCCCTCAACAACTTAACCGGCGGAAAATATTTTTTTGAAAAAATCCCTAAGCCCCGGGGTCACAATTTCAGCAAAAATCTGACTTTTGGCAATTCACTCAAAAATGGTGCCAGCAGGTTGCAAAGACTCCCCTGAAAGCTTTGGCGATGGAAACAGAAGGCTTTTTATCACAGGACAAGAAATCAGCCCTCAACAACTTAACCGGCGGAAAATATTTTTTTGAAAAAATCCCTAAGCCCCGGGGTCACAATTTCAGCAAAAATCTGACTTTTGGCAATTCACTCAAAAATGGTGATAGCAGGTTGCAAAGACTCCCCTGAAAGCTTTGCCGATGGAAACAGAAGGCTTTTTATCACAGGACAAAAAAGCAGCCCTCGACAACCTAACCTGCGGAAAATATTTTTTTGAAAAAATCCCTAAGCCCCGGGGTCACAATTTCAGCAAAAATCTGACTTTTGGCAATTCACTCAAAAATGGTGCCAACCGGTTGCAAATTCTCCCCGGAAAGGTTTGGCAGTCGAAACAGAAGGCTTTTTATCACAGGACAAGAAATCAGCGCTCAAAAACCTAACCGGCGGAAAATATTTTTTTGAAAAAATCCATAAGCCCCGGGGTCACAATTTCAGCAAAAATCTAACTTTTGGCAATTCACTCAAAAATGGTGCCAGCACGTTGCAAAGGCTCCCCTGAAAGCTTTGGCGATGGAAACAGAAGGCTTTTTATCACAGGACAATAAATCAGCCCTCGAAAACCTAACCTGCGGAAAATATTTTTTTGAAAAAATCCCTAAGGCCCAGGGTCACAATTTCAGCAAAAATCTGACTTTTGGCAATTCACTCAAAAATGGTGCCAGCACGTTGCAAATCCTCCCCTGAAAGGTTTGGCAGTCGAAACAGAAGGCTTTTTATCACAGGACAAGAAATCAGCCCTCAACAACTTAACCGGCGGAAAATATTTTTTTGAAAAAATCCCTAAGCCCCGGGGTCACAATTTCAGCAAAAATCTGACTTTTGGCAATTCACTCAAAAATGGTGGTAGCAGGTTGCAAAGGCTCCCCTGAAAGCTTTGGCGATGGAAACAGAAGGCTTTTTATCACAGGACAAGAAATCAGCCCTCGAAAACCTAACCTGTGGAAAATATTTTTTTTAAAAAAATCCCTAAGCCCCGGGGTCACAATTTCAGCAAAAATCTGACTTTTGGCAATTCACTCAAAAATGGTGCCAACCGGTTGCAAATTCTCCCCGGAAAGGTTTGGCAGTCGAAACAGAAGGCTTTTTATCACAGGACAAGAAATCAGCCCCCGAAAACCTAAACGGCGGAAAATATTTTTTTGAAAAAATCCCTAAGCCCCGGGGTCACAATTTCAGCAAAAATCTAACTTTGGGCAATTCACTCAAAAATGGTGCCACCAGGTTGCAAAGGCTCCCCTGAAAGCTTTGGCGATGGAAAGAGAAGGCTTTTTATCATAGGACAAGAAATCAGCCCTCGAAAACCTAACCTGCGGAAAATATTTTTTTGAAAAAATCCCTAAGCCCCGGGGTCACAATTTCAGCAAAAATCTGACTTTTGGCAATTCACTCAAAAATGGTGCCAACCGGTTGCAAATGCTCCCCTGAAAGGTTTGGCAGTCGAAACAGAAGGCTTTTTATCACAGGACAAGAAATCAGCCCTCAACAACTTAACCGGCGGAAAATATTTTTTTGAAAAAATCCCTAAGCCCCGGGGTCACAATTTCAGCAAAAATCTGACTTTTGGCAATTCACTCAAAAATGGAGCCAACCGTTTGCAAATGCTCCCCTGAAAGCTTTGACGATGGAAACAGAAGGATTTTTATCACAGGACAAGAAATCAGCCCTCAACAACTTAACCGGCGGAAAATATTTTTTTGAAAAAATCCCTAAGCCCCGGGGTCACAATTTCAGCAAAAATCTGATTTTTGGCAATTCACTCAAAAATGCTGCCAACCGGCTGCAAATGCTCCCCTGAAAGGTTTGGCAGTCGAAACAGAAGGCTTTTTATCACAGGACAAGAAATCAGCCCTCAACAACTTAACCGGCGGAAAATATTTTTTTGAACAAATCCCTAAGCCCCGGGGTCACAATTTCAGCAAAAATCTGACTTTTGGCAATTCACTCAAAAATGGTGGTAGCAGGTTGCAAAGGCTCCCCTGAAAGCTTTGGCGATGGAAACAGAAGGCTTTTTATCACAGGACAAGAAATCCGCCCTCGAAAACCTAACCTGCGGAAAATATTTTTTTGAAATAATCCCTAAGCCCCGGGGTCACAATTTCAGCAAAAATCTGACTTTTGGCAATTCCCTCAAAAATGGTGCCACCCGGTTGCAAATGCTGCCCTGAAAGGTTTGGCAGTCGAAACAGAAGGCTTTTTATCACAGGACAAGAAATCAGCCCTCGAAAACCTAACCAGCGGAAAATATTTTTTTGAAAAAACCCCTAAGCCCCGGGGTCACAATTTCAGCAAAAATCTGACTTTTGGCAATTCACTCAAAAATGTTGCCAGCAGGTTACAAACGCTCCCCTGAAAGCTTTGGCGATGGAAACAGAAGGCTTTTTATCACAGGACAATAAATCAGCCCTCGAAAACCTAACCTGCGGAAAATATTTTTTTGAAAAAAATCCCTAAGGCCCAGGGTCACAATTTCAGCAAAAATCTGACTTTTGGCAATTCACTCAAAAATGGTGCCAACCGGTTGCAAACGCTCCCCTGAAAGGTTTGGCAGTCGAAACAGAAGACTTTTTATCACAGGACAAGAAATCAGCCCTCAACAACTTAACCGGCGGAAAATATTTTTTTGAAAAAATCCCTAAGCCCCGGGGTCACAATTTCAGCAAAAATCTGACTTTTGGCAATTCACTCAAAAATGGTGCCAGCACGTTGCAAATGCTCCCCTGAAAGGTTTGGCAGTCGAAACAGAAGGTTTTTATCACAGGACAAGAAATCAGCCCTCGAAAACCTAACCGGCGGAAAATATTTTTTTGAAAAAATCCCTAAGCCCCGGGGTCACAATTTCAGCAAAAATCTGACTTTTGGCAATTCACTCAAAAATGGTGCCAGCAGGTTGCAAAGGCTCCCCTGAAAGCTTTGGCGATGGCAACAGAAGGCTTTTTATCACAGGACAAGAAATCAGCCCTCAACAACTTAACCGGCAGAAAATATTTTTTTTGAAAAAATCCCTAAGCCCCGGGGTCACAATTTCAGCAAAAATCTGACTTTTGGCAATTCACTCAAAAATGGTGCCAACCGGTTGCAAATGCTCCCCTAAAAGCTTTGGCGATGGAAACAGAAGGCTTTTTATCATAGGACAAGAAATCAGCCCTCGAAAACCTAACCTGCGGAAAATTTTTTTTTCAAAAAATCCCTAAGCCCCGGGGTCACAATTTCAGCAAAAATCTGACTTTTGGCAATTCACTCAAAAATGCTGCCTCCCGGTTGCAAATGCTCCCCTGAAAGGTTTGGCAGTCGAAACAGAAGGCTTTTTATCACAGGACAAGAAATCAGCCCTCAACAACTTAACCGGTGGAAAATATTTTTTTGAAAAAATCCCTAAGCCCCGGGGTCAAAATTCCAGCAAAAATCTGACTTTTGGCAATTCACTCAAAAATGGTGCCAACCAGTTGCAAATGTTCCCCTGAAAGCTTTGGCGATGGAAACAGAAGGCTTTTTATCACAGGACAAGAAATCAGCCCTCAACAACTTAACCGGCGGAAAATATTTTTTTGAAAAAATCCCTAAGCCCCGGGGTCACAATTTCAGCAAAAATCTGACTTTTGGCAATTCACTCAAAAATGGTGTCAGCACGTTGCAAGTGCTCCCCTGAATGGTTTGGCAGTCGAAACAGAAGGCTTTTTATCACAGGACAAGAAATCAGCCCTCAACAACTTAAGTGGCGGAATTTTTTTTTTTGAAAAAATCCCTTAGCCCCGGGGTCACAATTTCAGCAAAAATCTGACTTTTGGCAATTCACTCAAAAATGGTGCCAACCGGCTGCAAATGCTCCCCTTAAAGGTTTGACGATGGAAACAGAAGGCTTTTTATCACAGGACAAGAAATCAGCCCTCAACAACTTAAGCGGCGGATTTTTTTTTTTGAAAAAAATCCCTAAGCCCCGGGGTCACAATTTCAGCAAAAATCTGACTTTTGGCAATTCACTCAAAAATGGTGGTAGCAGGTTGCAAAGGCTCCCCTGAAAGCTTTGGCAATGGAAACAGAAGGCTTAGATAGATAAGATAATATTTATTACAGCCATAGGCCCCATGCAGGTAGAAACAACACATAAGTGACAGCTTGTGCCGTGGGGAAAAGAAAGAAAGAGAAAAAAAACAGTCGCTAAAACACCACTATAACAATAAAATATTATAAGATGGAAAGGCATGCTACGCCTTAATTAGCTTGTAGCGCTCCTTGGCGTCGCTTTTGGGAGAGGACAGCGACCAGGAACCTAGCCACTTTCAGGGTCGTGTGGGAATCCTTATCCTGCAAGATTTGGGCAAGGTGGAATTTTGGTGGGGTACCCTCTAGTTTCTGTATGATTGATCCCAACAAATTTGCCCGTGGCACATTGAACAAGGGGCAGGTGAACATAATGTGCTGAAGCGACTCCGGCGTCACCTTATCGCATTCGCACGTGGCGGGGGCTTGGCCCTTTGAGAATCTATGTCTCAGGACATTGGAGGGGAAAACGTTGAACCTCGCTCTGGTGAAGGCCAGTCTATGGGCAACAGTCGAAAGGGAGGAGAGGTATGATGGAACACAATAAGTTAAAGTGATACCAATGTTCTGGGGCGAACAAACACCTCCCCCCAGCATATAATTTTGCTGTAAGTCGATGTCATCCAGTCTTTGACGGATCAGTCTTTGAGCAGTGATTTGGTCTAGTTGTAGGGAATCTGAGGGAGAGATTCCATAACTCAGGAGTTTGGCATGAATTCTACTAGTCCAAAGGCTGGAGAATTCATCTCGCCATAAGCATTGGACAAGGTAATGGTTTGGTAATCTATGCCACAATGATAACCAGTAATTGAAGACTTGCTTCCACAGGCAAGTTTCTAAGGATGCGATCTTCCATTCTAGTCGCATGGCTGCGTTGCTTCCGCACAGGGGGAGCATTAGGAGCCGACGTAGGAATTGGCTTTGCAGAGTCTCAAGGGGAGCAAGGTCTGTCATCACGGCCCAGAGCGGAGCAGCATAAGCAAGCACTGCAACCACTTTTGCCTTGAACACCTTTAGGGCCGAGGGAACATGCAGAGCTCCGTCTGAAAAGAAAAATCGGAGGAGCGCATATGACAGGGTTTTGGCCTTGTTAAGTAGGTGTTGAATTTGAGCTTTCCATCCCAAGTTGTATTGAAAAATAACTCCTAGATATTGAAATTTTAGGACTTGCTCTATTTTTGCTCCACCAAGCTTCCATTTGTATAATCTCCGGCTTCTGGAGAAAATCAGAATCTTGGACTTAGCATGGTTGATGGTTAATTGATTGAGTTGGCAATACGTGGCAAAGATCTTCAGAGCTCTGGTTAGTCCAACACGTGTATAAGATAGAATTACCGCGTCGTCCGCATATAAAAGGAGTGGGCAGCGGTAATCCGCTAGTCTAGGCGCGTGTGTACTTGGAGATGAGTTAACTAGGAGTGCTCGCATGTCGCTGATGAAAAGGTTGAATAGGCAGGGAGCCAATATACATCCTTGGCGCACTCCCTTGTTTATTGGTATCGAATTTGTGAGGTCGCCCGCAGGAGTAAGTCTCACTCTGGCAAGGGTACCTTCGTGGAGCTGACTTATGAGCCATAAGAGTCTTCTATCAATGCCCTGTTTCGCAAGTTTCTCCCAAAGAATATTTCTAGGAACGCTGTCAAAGGCTGCCTTTAGATCTAAGAAGGCAGCACAGAGGTAGCCCCGGGGAGGGGAGGAGTACTTCCGTGCCAGATGATAAAGAATTATCGCATGATCAGTTGTAGAACGTTTAGTTCTGAACCCTGCTTGTTCGTGGCCAATCTGGTTAGTCTCATCTACCCATCGCAATAATTTAGTCAGCAAAAAGCTGGCATAAATTTTCCCTATGATCGAAAGGAGGCTGATGTTACGGTAGTTTTCTGGCTCCGTTGGGGAACCTTTTTTATGAATTGGTACTATAATGGCCTCCTTCCATATTTTGGGGATGAGACCGGAAGCGTTGATTGCATCGAAGGTTTTGGCCAAGATGCCGGCCCACCATTTTGGGTGTAGTTTGATGGCTTCAGCAGGGATCAGGTCGGGCCCAGGGGCTTTGCCCGGTTTCAGCTGAGCTATTAGCTTGGCTATTTCGTCAGGATCGGTGGGAGGCCAGATAGGTAGGTGGGTAAACAGATGCATCAGATGGTCGGAGGGAGCATCTGCCTGTAAGAAGCATTTCTTCAGGAACAATTCCCATGTCGGTGCAGAGATGACTGCCCTTGGGTATTTCCTCACCCTTCTGTTAATCAAAGACCAGAATTCCCTGGATCTGTGTGGTTTTGAAGCAGTAATCAAAGCCTGCCAACGATTATGTTGCCACTCACGCTTGGCGGTTTTTCTGCGTGCGTTTGTAGACTTGCTTGGCTTGGGGCAT